>NC_057343.1:3738125-4973750 GCF_016509475.1 Prionailurus bengalensis | reverse complement strand
TGACTGAGTAGGCTCTGAAGAGCAGGACCTTCATTGTGCTGAGCTTGGTTCCCCACTGAGCTGCCACTCAAATGGCAGCGTGACTGGAAGTCAACAACCCCGTTGCCATGGCCAAGTGGGCGTTGGAGTACTATCTCCTCTGGGGAGCCGCTGTGGGAAAATGCGTCTGCTCCCACCAGCATCACCGGTATCATCCCCACCAGCACTTTTGGAGTGAAAGCTCCAAAACTCTAAATCCCCTTTTCCACTCCCATAACCTAAGATCAGTTGCTGCTGCTGGTGAGTTTCATCAGGTAGCCAAGAGACACGACTTCCTTGGCCATCCTTTCCGGAAAGAACTCATCTACTGGAGGAGAGCAGTCTGATTCAAATTCCTTTGGTGTCGTTGCAAATGCCATTCACAGTTCAGAGACGTATTCAACTGGGATTACCCAGCAGGAAAAGGAACAGAATCTGAAACTCAAAATTTAAATTGAATCATGGTCTAGTTAATCTTGTATAATTAATTACTCCGTGTACTGTCACTGAAAATTCAAAATCCTAAGTCTCAAATGTGAGGTAATTAGCATTTGGTAAAGTCGTTATCAGCTTCTGAGTCTATTTGTGTCACCTTCACTACTCTTGGAGGTCCAGGATCCAGGTGTCGTTAAGCTTAGACGTTTTTTTTTTCCCCATTCCTTAGTCTTATATAAATGGTAAGCCATTATATTGCTGTAGCTTAGGTTCATCTAATTGTTTTAAAAACGTTTGGTTTAAAAAACTTTTTTGGGGGGGCGCCAGGGTGGCTCATTCGGTTGAGCGTCCGACTTCGGCTTAGGTCACGATCTCGCGGTTCGTGAGTTCGAGCCCCGCGTCGGGCTCTGTGCCGACAGCTCGGAGCCTGGAGCCTGCTTCGGGTTCTGTGTCCCCCTCTCTCTCTGCCCCACCCCTGCTTGTGCTCTGTCTCTCTCTGTCTTTCAAAAATGAATAAACATAAAAAAATTTTTTTTGAACTTTTTTTTTAATGTTTGTTTTTGAGAGAGACAGAGCATGAGTGGGGAAGGGGCAGAGAGAGAGGGAGACACAGAATCCGAAGCAGGTTCCAGGCTCCGAGCTGTCGGCACAGAGCCGGACGCGGGGCTCGAACTCAAGACCTGTGAGATCGTGACCTGAGCCAAAGTCGAACGCTTAACCGACTGAGCCACACAGGCACCCCTAAAAAACACTTGATTTTAGAATAGTGTTGGGTCTATGGCACAGAGACTTCCAGACCCTGTACCCAGTGTCCCCTGTTGTTAACTTCTTACATTTACTACCTGTCACAACTGAGGGTCTAACATTAGTATGTCACTACTTAACTGTATACTTTACTCCTAATGTTCTTTTTCTGTTCCAAGATCCTATGTAGGTTACTGTATTCCACGTAAGTGCCGTGTGTTCCTAACTGCCTTTGGTCTGTGACAGTTTCTCAGCCTTTCCTTGCTTTTCATGACCTCGGTGGTTTTGAGGGGCACTGGTCGGGTATTTTGTAGAACGTCCCTCTGCTGGGTCGTAAGAAATCGCGGCGCCCAGAGACCCAATATCACAGGGAGGGGCCCTCAGCGATGAGATGCCAGGTGGAGAGGGAGGGGCTGGAGACCTGGAGGGACCAGACGTGGGAGTGACGACGTTGGCTTGGAAGGTGGCCTCAACTCTATCTCTCCCCACCTGACGCTCGAAGACCGGAGACGGGTGGCTCAACCACGCCTTCCCTGCACCGTGAGCAAAGTCAAACAGTAATTTCCAGAGAGTAAGTTTGGGGGCGGTCTCGGAACTGTTAAAGGGAAATTTTTGTGACACACGTGAAACCGGCACAAAGAGTTTATTCAAAACAGTCGCAGAAGGACTGGGCTGCGGTAGGGGAGAGAGACCGGATGCAACTGGGAATACAGTAGGAACCATGGGGATTTATAACCAACTGGTAGGATGAGACCCTGGATGGAAAATTACTAGGAGGAACTTGGTTCGGTACCGAAGTTGAGGGGGTGGGCGGGGAAGAGGAGTTTGCTTGGATATCAAGGGTAGGGGCCTCTCAATAAAGTGACCTAGAATCTTCACTAACACTGGACTCCATAGACCGACAACAGGGGCCAAAGATGAAGCCTGGCCGAAAAGAGGGCTGTGGAGCCTGGCCAAAGTTCGGTCAAGGAGGGCGTTCGTGTCTTGTGCGGCAATGAGACCGGAGGGCAGGAGGGAGGGGGGCTGGCAAGCCTGGGAGGGGGCGGTGTGAGCTTCCCCTGAACCCTGCTGGCTCCTGACTCGGGACTGACTGGAGGAGCTGGCCTCCTTCCCTCTGGCCCCCGGAGGAGACTTGGCTCAAAAGACAACGAGAACTTCAGCCCCTTTCCACGGTCTGAAGAAGGATCAGGGGGCGGAAACGTGGGGTGATCGCGTGGGGAAAGACTGTGCCATGGCCATGGTGGCCATGAGTGATGGCCATGACCATGGACACGAGTGATGGTGTCGGAACCACGAGCCCCGCGCTGTAGGAGGTGCCGGGGCGGGGGGTGGGTGTGAGCCCTCATTCTGCCCGCTCATCAGGTGCCGAGGAAGGCTTCATGGCAGAGCTCATGTCTGGGATCCTCACTTCCTCAGGTCATTTTAACACTAAATTGATTGCTCGCCTCCCTCTGTGAGCGAGAGGGACCGACACTGTGGCCCAGGACCCTTTGCTCGTCCTCATTTGCACCACTGTCCTTGAGAAGCCATCTGCCGTAGGATACGTTGCCTATAACAACGTCAGTCTTCCCACTGCCGTTGCCGAGGAACAGATGCATTTTCTGCGAAGGTATCTTTGCAATCATCACTGGTCCCAGCGTGATCCCTTCTGGTCGTGGCACGAGGCCATGGCCCTGTGAGAGTGTGCGCGGGGCGCAGCTATGCCCACGTCTCTGATGAGAGCCCCCTGACAGGTGGAAGCCTACTTAGTACCAGGGGCAGCAACAAGGACCCCTGTAGAGGGTGTTGGCACCCCCCCGCCAACACTTCCCGATCCAGACAGGTCCTGGGATCCGCCGCAAATCTGGAATTGGCCCCATTAGCCCCTCTTGTGTTCGCGGCCAGAGGGCCCCCGGAAAGTTCCAGGGGAGGTGAGATTCCCCTAGCACCACACACTGTCATGAGCCATCCCTACCTCTCCGTCAGCATCTTGGAGGAGAGCAGGAGGAGGGGGAAATATTAGAGAGACGCAGAATGTCTCTTAAGAGACTGAGCATAGAGCAAAAGCTTAAGTGGTTGCCTGATTACCTCAGACTGAATTTACCGAGTCCCGGGAAATTGAGATCCTCGCCTTTGCTTCCCTGCAGGGCACGGGCCTCCTGAGGAAGAGCAGCTCAGGAACGGAGAAGTGGCAGAGGCCAGTTCTCTCTGCGTGACTGCGGGGAGGGCTACACGGGCCACGCATCCCAGTACAGTTTACATCCTGGGCCACGGCGACGGGGGGGGGGGGGAACCCAAAAGCCATATCCTAAGTTCCACACGCCCGGCACATCCTTAAGTATCAGCAGTATAGATGGACTTCCGCGCGTCCTCGTCATAAATTTCATCTTTAATCATCACTCCCGCGAAAGGGACTCTCTACTGGCTTCGAGATCATCGCCGAATAATGTGATGAATGGAGCCCAGAGCCATAGACCTACTTCATGTGACATGAGCACCGTGGCTGGCCTAATGAGTTAGATGAGATATTTATGACCCTCATGTTTCACTTTTCACCCAAAGCCTAGAACATTTCACAAATATTATTTTATATCAAAGCTTGCGGGATCCGTATTCCAGAAGCATTTCATCAGGCCCGTATTTCCTCTCTGAAGTTGCGCTCGTGAGATCAGGGTTAAGCGTGTGGGTCTCACGTGGGACGTGCAATAGGCCAGCCGACCCGACGCACGGCCCCAGGGCTGTTGTATAGACAGCCACCCCTGGAGAGGAAAAGTTGGTTTCTGCTCTGCTCCGCCAGCACCAGTGTTGTGCATGGAAAGGGATGAAGTCTGAGACAGAATTGGAAAAGACCCCTGGGTAGGTCCTAGGTCTCCCCCCTGCGCTGGGGGCACACGGCCAAGCCATGTACAGCGCCACGGACGGGGGGTGGGAGGGACCAGAAGTGCGCTCCCCGCCGCCAGGGGTGAGGTGTTAGGGTTACAGAGCTCCTCCAGGGAGGGGGTGCGCTCACTCCCATGTTGCAAATGAGGAAGGAGAGTGGATCAACGTCCTGGGGCTGCTACGTGGGTACTGGGGCTCATCACCAGAAGCCTATAGGTTATGCTCAGCAGGAGTGTTCTTCTCATCTGAGTCAAAGAACCGGAAGCCCAGAAAGACCAGTCTCCCAGTTTAAAGCCGGTGCTGAGCCCTGATCCCTGCTGTGCTATTTCCGAGCGAGCGGCAAGGGGTGCTGGGGGGCCGCTGGCTCTGGTATTCACCTCCCCTCCTCCTCCCAGGTCACAGCCGGGATGGAGGCGGGGGGCTTGGAGGACCGATCAATCTGTGTGAGCGTCCCAGGGTCGCCCTGACAATCTGACGGGGTCGGGCTGACCTCCCGGAAGTTGATTTGTACCCCTGCCCCAAACCTCAGCTTCCTCTTTTGTGCAGTGGGGATGTGATAAATCAGCGCCCACACACAGCCGTCCTGAATTTGCTGTGAAGATGTGATGCAACGGGCTGTGAAACGGTAACGCGAGTCAACTCACGTCTAGAACTTTCCCGTGGGCTAAGCATTTGATGTGAATTGCCCCTGGATCCCTACAGCCCCCTGAGAGAGGTGGTAATATAACCCTGGCTTTAGGAAGGAGAAAGCCGGGGCACAGGGGGGCAGGTCCCTCCCTGAGGTCTCTTGTCCCTCAGCAGAGCGGTGGACATGTGGTGGTTTCCCTGGTCAGTCCCGCCTCTCAGGGTGCCTGGCATGTGGTGAGGCCCAGGAGGACAGCAGTCGCCCCTGGTTTTATAGCCACATACGTCCCTACACAGAGCTAGGAGATTTGGGACATGCCCCTGCCAGTCCCATGGGGGGAGGGGGGTAGCCTCTCAGTGTAAACCTGGCAAAAAGCAGGCTCCAACAGACGCCTTGTTTATTCTCTTGTCAGAGGATCTACACTGTTATGCTCAGTGGGTGTAAATTATTTATTAAAGAAATGGCTTATTTAAGGGGCTTAAGCACCAGGGCGCTTTTCTGACGGAGAGCCTTTGCGAACATTTATCCTTAATGACATAGACTGATATTAAAAAGTAATTAAGATGGTAAAACCAGTAGTATTATGAGAAAAATTCCCGGAGTGGCTATTTCTTGGTAGAGCACGGGACATAATGAAATGAGTCAGCTACCGAAGCCATCATTTTGTTCCTGGCGGTCTAAAAAAATTTTTTTAATGTTTATTTATTATCAAGAGACAGAGAGACACGGAGCGTGAGCAGGGGAGGGGTAGAGAGAGGGGGAGACAAAGAATCAGAAGCAGGCCCCAGGCCCCGAGCTGTCAGCGCAGAGCCCGACGCGGGGCTCAAACTCACAAACCGTGAGATCATGACTTGGGCCCAAGTCGGTCTGAGCCGCCCAGGTGCCCCACAAAGCTTACGGTTTAAAAGGAGGGGACCGCCATCCCAGTGGGCACATGTTTCCAATGGAGGGACGTGCTGTGAAAGTGCAGGGTACGTGACTGTTCAGCAGGGGACCTTCTTCGAGATGGTTCTCAGGGTTGGTAAGCTGTGAACTGAGCGCCAAACTCACGCGGAGCAGGAAGTGGGACGGGGTGGGAGGAGCCGGGGTGTGGGGAGACTGAGGCCAGGCGGCTGGGGCCTAGGGGACGACGGGACAGTGGCAGGAGTCGGGGTACGACAGAGAGCCAAGGGCCACGTCTTCAGGGACCTATGGACCCTGTTAAGGATTTCAGACTTGACCGTCCTCAGAAAACTGGGAAATGACCAGAAGGTTGTAAGCGGGAGAGGGGCTTTATTCCCAGAATCTCACCACTGAGGACAGAAAGGAGCCGCTAGCATGGCTGTGTGCAGTTTCTGTCACTCGTTCTCCAGCCCGTCCGGTAGGACCTCCGCACCCCCTGTACAGGTGATGTCGCTTACCGGGGCCTGGGTGCAGCTAGCTGGGCCAGGACAATCCTCCGCGATGAACACGAACGCTGAGTTATCCATTCAACAAAACTTACTGAGTCCGTCCTGCGGGGAGTGACAAACGACAGTTCCAACTGGGTGAGATGCAAGAGCTCTTTTTGAAGCGAGGGTTGTTTTGCGGGCTGTTGGGTATTTTCTCCCCATTTGTCATTCAGATAACTGGCCGCCTCTTCTCTCCCATTTGGGATGTGGGGGCGGGGGCGAGTACCAAATAGACTTTCCGGGGAAACCAGTGGTGATTTCTGTCCCCGCAGACCCATGGCTGTTTCTGCCTGACAAAAAGAAGTATCTGGGTGTCAGCATACAAAATATAAGGGGAAACAGAGCTAGGCCAATTTCCCCTCAGGAGACACCCCCCCTCCATGGGCATAATACATTCTGGAAGGCCGGGTTAGCTCCTCCAGAGTGGTGAGGAGAATTTTGTTATTGTGGAGAGTCAAAAAACATCATGGAGTCTTTATAGCTCAGTGCTTTATTCTTGTGCCCTATTTTGTTTTATTCAGATTAATAAGATAATTTAAGGTTTGTGAGTCTGAAGTCAAGGCTTTGTTTCCCGCTGGGGATTTTCTATCTTGGATCCATGTTTCTTTTTTTTTTTTTTTTTTCAACGTTTATTTATTTTTGGGACAGAGAGAGACAGAGCATGAATGGGGGAGGGGCAGAGAGAGAGGGAGTCACAGAATCGGAAATAGGCTCCAGGCTCTGAGCCATCAGCCCAGAGCCCGACGCGGGGCTCGAACTCACGGACCGCGAGATCGTGACCTGGCTGAAGTCGGACGCTTAACCGACTGCGCCACCCAGGCGCCCCTTGGATCCATGTTTCTTGGTGAGGGCGTTCAAGCGGGGCACAGTCCCTCCTCATTGTCCTAAGCATGAGCTGCTGAGGGAGGTGTGGGATAGACGTTTCACAGACAATGACAGTTGCCACTGTGTTTGGGTGGGTCCCATGCAGGGTGTCACAGTCCAGGCAGTGGTGATATAAAAATAGCAAATAGGAGCACATAATAATTCTTGGAGTATAATGTCCAAAAAGTAGGGCAAAAAGTAGGAAAATCATTCCTCCTTTTGAAGGTGTGCTTAGAGCTTATTTCTCATGTCAGGTTGGAAGGATTCTGATAGAACACATGAATCAATTGGACTCTGAATGACGCCACTTCCTAAAAATACAATTTAAGTGATGTGCACTTGAACCCAGCATTCAAGTCTTTGATTTTGGCCTTGAATCAGCCAATTAGTGGCAGCAGACCCTTCTTGATTATTCAAAGTATAACCAGCAAATGCTTTGGCACAATCCCTCATGCTAAAAAACCCTGGCACCTTTCTAGAAGTCACATTTCCTTCCCTTGGAATGCATCTGAAACCCTGGCACGCAAAAGCTCTCCCATCTAGGTGGCTCTTTTGGATAAATCCTGTACGACGCCGTTATAGTCGTACTTGGCCTCAAATACCTTTATTACTTTTCAGTTTTGAAAGCCAAACACACAGCCAGCACTGTCCAGAATGCAGGCCTTGTCCCAGCTGCCCCGGGGCCTTCCACACCCCCCATCAGGAGCACACAGAGCCTGATTTGGGGTTGGCCTGCACGTGCAGGAAGCCCCAGGGCCAAGGGGTGGCTCTACACGAGCGTTTCTGGCGGGAGAGTTTCGGGTTGTCCTGAGGCCTGGCCACCGGTCTGGGGACGACCTGGTGGCATTGAGAATGGGCGCTTTCGTCTGCCCAGGGAGGACCCAAACACATCCAGGGGATCCCTGAATTTCTCTCCCATCCCCACCAGGAAGCAGATGGCCTTGGGGTCCTTTCTCCTCCCCAGAAGCCATCGAACGTCCTTCTAATCTTTCTTCCTCTATACTTCTCTTGCTTCTGGTTTCAGCTTTTCTATGCTGTTTTCTGAGGCGTAAAATATTCCGGATCGAACGGTGACACGTTAATGCCACGCTGCTCATCCCAGAAACCTCATAACCTGGCAGCCGGTGCAGATTACATACGTGTTGCGTGAACGGGTGAACCGATGAATGAATCCATAGTTCGTCACGCAGGAGCACACCATCCGTCCCCGAGCCCTCCCGACAACGGCATCATGAGTGGAGAAGTGGAACACAGCTCACCGTCAGAAAAATGTTCTTACTGATTTGGGGTGAAAATCGAGAAGCAATACTTCGAAGGATAAAGAACAGTCAAGGGCCAACCAATGATCTTAATGAGCTCTTTCAGTGCTCTCGAAAGGGACTCATCTGGTTACTGGTGTGTCAGGAGGGATAGGTGAGGAAATAAAGAGGTAGGTGCCACCTGGCAGGGGACCCCGGAGGACAGGGTAGGAGGCCGGCTTCCTCATTCTGCACGGCAAAGCGGCTCTCCCGACAGGATGGCCTGGTCCCCCGGGCACCCGAAAGCGGCTGAGCTCCGTCCAGGCCTGGGCACCTCCGTTCCTGACATTAGCAAGCTCATCTTGATCACAGAGCGACTTCTTTCTCTCGTGATTCTTTTGGCCACTGCTTCCTCCCTGCAAACCCCGGGCCCCTGCCCCGCTGGCCTCCGAAGCCCGCCTTCAGTCCTGCGCTGCTCTGCCTTTATTCTCTGCTAGCTCCCTCTTTGTGTTTCCCATTCAAACTCCCCAAGGGGAGGCTCGGTCGGTGGTGGAAATTAAATGAAGCCCCAAACCCAGGGCCTGCCAGATATGCAAACGAATTAAAACAAGCCACACCCTGACCTGCTGAAGTGTTGGACAGAAACCAGAAAGCAGTAGAAAACAGAACTGGGAAGTAAAATCTCCCAAGAGTTGCCCTGCCAATCCAGACGGAGAGGGCCCTTTCCTCTCTCCTTCCCTGCTCCCCCACCCCCCCAACCCCTGCGCTCCACCTCCTTTCTCCCCCTTCTAGCTTCCACCCAGAGAGACGGGCCCGCACAGTCTCCCCAGTGGGGGGCGGGGGCGGCGTCTGCCGAGCAGAAGCCCTCGCCTTGCTTCTGGCTGATTTTCATTGCCTCCCGGGCATCCCCTAAACGACATCTGCGTTTCTGTTTCGACCTCGCGGTCCGGTGAGTCCTCAGCAGCGCCCCCCTCCGGCCGACCAGGGAAGTCAGAGGGAGGGCCCGCTGGCAGTGAGGCCCAGGGGAGCGGCGGGGACCCTGCAGCCTGGGGACCCGCGTGGGCCCTGTGGTGTCTCCTGCTCTCTGATTCAGCCCGTTCGGGGACCTCAGAGGGGCATCGGGTGCAGAAACAAGCCTATTTAAACGGCAGAATCCACTCACGCGTGTGACTGTTTTGTCCCTGACAAGGACTGATACGTGCTGTCTCATGACTTGCCCTGGGCAGAGTCATGAAATAGAAGGAGGTGGCATTTATCTTTGGAGCCTGTGAGGACAGCGTGCTGGTCTAGCGACACTCCGTCATTTCTTTCCCCGGTGAACGAAATCCCAGTTTTGTTCTGGGATTGGCTGCCTGAAGGAAGTTGGAACCAGCTCCAGAGGATGAATCACGAGGAGTCTCAGACTAACCTATTCCCTTTGTTAGTGATTGGGTTTGGGCAGCAGGGAACTGGGGGGCGGGGGGAGAGGGGTGTGTGTGACCCTGTCCTGACCAATGAGATGTAAAGGAAAGTCTGCTGGAGAATTTTGGGTAACATTTTCCCTTCTGACGCGAACAGAGGTATGTGAACGGAATTTGTCCTCTCCTTCCTGGCTTTGTATGTTATGGTGGATGATGTGATATTTGGAACTGTAGCAGCCATCTTGTGACCAAGAGGATAAAAAAAAAAAATCAAGAGAATGCGGAGAAGTTGACCTAGAGCCCTGATATCATCAAGCCACTGGATCAACATGGAACTTTCTACCTCTATACTTATACGTAATAATAAATCCTTATTGCTCAAGCTACTCTTAGTCAGATATTCTGCTACTTATTGCCAAAAGGTCCTTGACAGGCATATCAGGCCCTGACATACCTTTGGGCCTTCTGGGAGAGGCCCACAGTGGTGGATCTAGTCTGGAGAAACCTGTTGCATACGTGGCAGAGAGGAAGGATGATAGGAAAAAAATGGAACAGGTTCCCCTTTTGGTAATCCTTAGCCAAGAAACAGCACTAGACCTCATCCCCAGGAAACATCAGCATCCACTGTTGTCCCCACCACATCCCAGATTACCACCTCAGTCAAATGTGCCTACTTGTCTCTCTTGGGAGAATTTGGGAGGGAAACAAATGAAGGGACCCCAAAGTCAAGGAATACCATCTATCTTGTTCCTGAGGCATTGGGCTAGAATGAGATGTGGTCTACATAGAAGAGAGAGCCAGACTGGAGCCATCTTTAAAAGGACTTCATCTGAGAAAGCCACAGGCAACGACATTGGGGGCAGTAGTAACAGAGAGTCTGTGTATTCGTGGATGGGGGTTGTGTGGCTGGAAATCCGGAACCTGTGGGGTTGGGGGCGGTACCAAATGGCCAGCCTGAGGGGACATTGCCCATATTAAGGTGCCTGTGTGTGAGAGAGCCCTGCCTCAAACAAAAGTGAGCTTTGAATACCTGCCAGTCCCCAAAAGCACCCAAGGGCACCGTGAGGTGAGATGGTTCTTGCAGGGCAGGCTGAAGACCCATGGAAGAGTTACAGCAGCAGCTTGAATCTGAAGGCAGACTGGAGGCAGAATTCCCGCTTCTTCAGGGAGCCTCAGTCTTTTGACTCCTTCAGCTGATTAGACGAGGCCCACCATGTCATGGAAGGTAATCTACTTTAATCAAAGCCTACTGACTTAAATGTTAATCTCATCGAAAATATGTCTTCACAGAAACATCCAGACAGGTGTTTGACCGACTGTTGGGGTACCGTGGCCCGGGCAAGTTGACATATCAAATTAACCATCACAAGGCCTTACCTAGAATGAGGAAGGCAGGGAGCACCTCCCTAGAAGAGGTTCACTGTACTGTCGGCTAGAACCCCTGTAATAAATGCGAGTCAGTGGCTCTCTAGCCTGAAGGCACGTTGAGCTGGAGACGCACCCGGTGCTTGTGACAGGGGATACGGTCATTCACCTGAAGAAGAAGGCAGAGCCGGCCTCCCCGGCAGAGGGAGTAGGTGAGCAGTTCGCGTGTAACTGAGGTGCCGGGATCTGCCAAGTCCTGTTCAGGGAACCTCCCTCAGGGGTCCTGACAGCTGCAGGGCAGGCTTGAACACCAGTGCCGCCAGATGGGGGGTCTGATGAGGACACGCACAGGGCTGGAGAGGCCATCGTTTGTGCGTCCTTCCTGCTGGGTAGCGAGTTTGAGGCCAGGACCGTGACCCGCTGGCCGATTAAAGAGGGCCACGGCCTCTTGGATGCCGCCGTCACCTAGAGGCGGAAGGCAACTGCCCCGGCCCGTGAGTCTGTGCCGGCCTTGAAACTCACTTGGCCGATGGCGTGCGGCTACAGGGTCTCCGTGGCCCTGTCCCTGGGAAGACTGAGGGCCTCATCTCTGTGTTCTTGGAACCCGGCCACCGTGCTGGGAGGACGTCCGAGCCGGCCTGCTGGAGAGAGGCCACGTGGGGTGGCCCTGGAGCTTGACAACATGTGCACAGAAAGAGGGCTCACGGGGAGCGTGTGAACCGAAGCCCTCCGGCGGACTCTGGGCCCCAGCCCTGCCGTGTGCGAGGGACCTTCTCAGGCCTCCCAGGCCAGGCCACACCCACGTGGACGCGGAAGTGTGAACCACCTGCCGGGAGAAGAACCCCCCCCCCCCCCCCCCCCCCCCCCCCCCCCCCGTCAGACCGCAGAACCACAGAATCACGACAAAGAGGGTTGTCTGAAGCCTCCGTGCTTTGGGGTGATTTGTTTCTGCAGCAGATCACTTGCAAGGCGCTCAGAGCAGAAAAACATGGCCAGAGGCCAGATTAAAGAAATTGATTCAGGGAAACATTCTGCCCTCCTAAGAAAGGGAGAGTAAAGATCGGGTGGAAGGAAATGATTCACTTATGATCTGCTTGGACATATGCAAAGAATATAAGACAGGGTCTCATCACTGGAGCAGGAACTGATTTGGCGGCATGAAAGCTCTGGGATGCTGGAGGGGATGAATCTCAGCTTGGCCGTCACTGGCCAGGAGACCTTGGACCATAAATGCTCGGATCTGTGGCTTGGAAGAACACCCCTGAAGTTGTAGCTTCCAGAGCTGCTAAAAGAAGACAGTTGTCACGCGGGAGAAATTACTCCGGTGACACCTGTGTGGCAGCCCCCAGGACCCCACGGCCCCATGAAGGGGAGTAGCAGGGAGCTTTGATAAGATAGTGAAAGAAAACAAAGATGTTCTGGTTGAATTGCATGGCCCTGGGAGGATGACCTGGGGAATCAGGAGCCCAAGGGTAAAGAACTGAGGAAGAAGGTACACCGAAGTCTGGTTATTGTGAAACCCCATCAGCAATGGGCATTCCCAGGAGACCCCGGGCTTCTCTGCCCCTCCCCTGCTTTCTTTCTCTCTGTCTCTCCAAAGAAAGAAAGAAAATTACAAGAAAAAAAAAAAAAAAAGAAGTTAAATCCAGAACGATGAAAGTAGGTAGGAAGCGAGTGAAGTGATTAGCTGCCTGCAGTGTCTCTGCAATCCGAAATACAAACACGCCCCGAGGCTGGCTAACACCGGAGCCAAAGGAAGTACTTTGTAAAAGACCTTTCCGACAAAGATGGGAAAACCAGCAGGCACTCTGGCTCTGGGAGCGAAGGGAAACGCTTCATTCAGGACAGAGAGCAGAACGTAGGTGGGATGGGTGTCCTGCTGAAGGCCCTTAGGCTGCAACATCCAGTGGATGGTAGTGGTTTGGGGAAAGGCCGTCAGTGTTAGAGCAAATGCTGTGGACGTGGGGGTCCTTCATTTGGAACGGTGACAAATAAATGTGATAATGTTATCACTTGAGCATGTTTTGTCTTTAAATGTTTTCTTTTTTTTTTTTATTTTTTTAACGTTTATTTATTTTTGAGACAGAGAAAGACAGAGCATGAATGGGGGGAGGGTCAGAGAGAGAGGGAGACACAGAATCGGAAGCAGGCTCCAGGCTCTGAGCCGTCAGCACAGAGCCCGACGCGGGGCTCGAACTCGTGAACCACGAGATCATGGCCTGAGCTGAAGTCGGACGCTTAACCGACTGAGCCACCCAGGCGCCCCTAAATGTTTTCATTTTTAAATGTGGAAGGTGTTCCAGTTTTATCTTAAGAGACAATCTTCATTTCATTTATGTATGGTAATATTTACTGTCAGAGATTATTCATTTTCACCTAGTCACATCTTAATAGCTTCCTTTCCTCATTATATATTTTTGATCGGCTATTTTTTCAGAGTACTTTTAGGTTTGAGGCAAAAAAAGTGAAAATACAGAGATTTCCCACATACCTCCTGCCCCCACCCGCCCAATAACATCTCCCACTAACAAAATCTTGCACCAGGATGGTGTATTTGTTATTATTAACGAGCTTGCATTGGCCCATAGTTATCGTCCGAAGACTGTCATTTACGTTAGCGTTCACTCTTGGTGTTACACCTTCTTATCGGTTTTGACAAATGTATAATGACATGTATCCACCATTAGAGCATCATACAGAGTAGTGTCACTGCCTTAAAAATCCTTTGTGCTGTCCCTATACATCTCTTCCTTCCTACTGACCCCTGACAACCACTTGATCTGTTTACTGTCTCCGTACTCTCACCTTTTCCAGAATGTCAGATAGTTGACATCAAGGCAGTATATACCCTTTTCTGACTGCCTTCTTTCTCTTAGTCATATGCATTTACGTTTCCTCCATGTTTTTTCACGGCTTGATGACTCATTTCTTTTTATTGCTGGATACTATCCCACTGTCTGGATGTACCACTGTTTATTCACTCCCTGAAGGATGTCTTAGTTACTTCCAAGTTTGGGCAGTCCCACGTTCGGGCAGGTCTTTGGGTGGATGTGAATTTTCAGTTCATCTGGGTAAATAGCAAGGAGAGTGATTGCTGGGTCACTTGGTAATTTTTCGTTGGGTTTTGTAAGAAACTTCCCAGCTGTCTTCCCAAGTGGCGGCGCCATTTTGCATTCCCATCGGCAGTAAGCGAGCGTTCCTGTTGTGACCAGCATTTGGGGATGCCCATGTTGGATTGGGGCCGTTTTTAGCAGTCGTGTAGGGACATCTCACTCTTGTTTAATTTACAGTTCCCTCACAACAGACGATGTGAAGCATCTTTTCATGTGTTTATCTGCCATTTGCACGTCTTCTTTGGTGAGGTATCTTATCACTTTTGCCTATTTTTTTAAAATGAGTTGTTCCTTTCCTTGTTGTCGAGTTATACAAATTCTTTGTGTGTTTTTTACAACAATTCTTTATCCGCTGTGTCTTTTGCAAGTATTTTCTCCCAGCCTGTAGCCTGCGTTCTCATTCTCTTGACATTTCCTTTTGCAGAGCAGAAGTTTTTAATTTTAGTGAAGTCCGGCTTATCATTTACTTCTTTCCTGGATGGTGTCTTTGGTGGTGGATCTAAAAAATCATTGCCATACCCAACATTAGTTAAACTTTCTAAGAGTTTAATAGTTTTGCATTTTACATGTAGATCTATGGTCCATTTTGAGTTACTTTTTGTGAAGGGTGTAAGATTTGTGTCTGGGCTCATATTTTTGCCTGTGGATGTCCAGTTCCAGTACGATTTATTGAAAAAACTATCTTTGCTTCATTGTGTTGCCTTTGTTCCTTTGTTAAAAATCAGCTGACTCTATGTGGGTCTATTTCTGGGCTCTCTATTCTGTTCTATTGATCTGTTTGTTTTGTTTTGTTTTGTTTTGTTTTGTTTTTAACAGGTCCACACTGTCTTGATTACTGTAGCTTTACCCTAAGTCTCAAAGTCAAGGATCGTCAGCCCTCTGACTTTGTTCTTCTCCTTTATATTGTGTTTACTTTTCTGGGTCTTCTGCGTCTCCATATAAACATTTGAACCAGCTTGCCAATATCTTCAAATGACTAGCTAGGATTCTTATTGGGATTGCATTGAATCTACAGATCAAGTTGAAGAGAAATGACATCTTGATAATATTGGATCCTCCTATCCATGCACATGGGCTATCTCTCCATTAATTTAGTTCTTTGATTCTTTCATCAGAGTTTTGTATCTTTCCTCATAGAGATCTTCTACATATTTTGTTAGGTATATACCTCATTTTTAGGTATTGTTTTTGACCTCATTTGGGGGAGTGCTACCATAACTGGCACTAGGTTTTTTTATTTCATTTTTTAAAGTAAATTCTAGGCCCAATATGGGGCTAGATGCTTCATGACCGCAAGATCAAGAGTCACAATGCTGTACCTACTGAGCCAGCTAGGCACCCTTGTTTAAAAATCCCACTTGTCCACTGCTGATATATAGAAAAGTGTTGACCTTGTATGTATTAACCTTGTTTGCTGCAGCCTTTCTATAACTGTTTATCAGTTCCAAGAGGTTTTGTTTGATTCCTTCAGATGTTTCACACAGATGGCCATGTCATCTAGGAACAAAGGCAATTTTATTCTCTCTTCCTGGTTGATAGATTTTTTATTTCTGTACCTCATCGTACTGTATTAAGTAGGACTTCCAGTACAATGTTGGAAAGAAGGAGTGAGAAGGGACACACTTGCATTGGTTCCTAATCTTAGCACGAAAGCTTCTAGTTTCTCGCCGTTAAGTGTGATATTAGCTGCAGATATTGTGTGGATGTTCTTTATCAAGTTGAGGAAGTTCTCCTTTATTCCTAGTTTTCTGAGAGCTTTTATCATGAATGGGTATTGGTACGTTTTTAATTAAGGTCACTTATGATTTTTTTAATACTTTTAAGGTTTAAAAAAATTTTTTTTAGTTAAAAAATTACTTATTTATTTAAGTAATCTCTGCACCCAACGTGGGGCTTGAACTCATGACCCCAAGACCAAGAGTCAATGCTCTACAAACTGAGCCAGCCAGGTGCCCCACTTTTATGGGTTTAACTTTACACTTTTGGATTTTTTTTTTTCTTTTTTGCTCTGGTATGCATTGCCTTAGGGGTCTTTTGTTTTTTTAAGGATTTTATTTTTAAGCAATCTCTACACCTAATGGGACTTGAACTCACACTCTGAGATCAAGAGTCGCACGCTCCACTGACTGAGCCAGCCAGGCACCCCCGTCTTTTTCTTTTGTTAACTAGAATCTGAAGGAATTTTCAGTGCTATGAAGAGGAAGGAGAGGCAGAGAAGGAAACAAAGGAAGAGAGGGACGCCAGAGGAGAGAGGGGAGGACTGTGGGTGGGAAGAGAAGAGGAAGAGAATTTGAGACGAAGGATGAATATGGGGAAATGGTAATTGGTCAGAAGGGAAGTGTAGAACCAATGAACAGCAGGTTGACATTGAAAGAACAGCAGGTTGGCATTTCCCTGGGGTACCGTAGCAGCAAACTGTGCCACAAAGACTGGGTGGCTCAGTCAGTTAAATCCTTGACTCTTGGTTTCAGCTTAGGTCATGATCTCACACTTTGTGGGTTCAAGCCCCACATTGGGCTCCATGCTTGGGATTCTGTCTCTCGCTCTCCCTCTCTCTCTGCCCCTCCCCTGCTCTCTCTCTCTCTCTCTCTCACACACACACACACACACACACACACACAATAAATAAATAAATAAACTTCAAACACTTTAGGATTTGAGTTCCAAGTTTGGAGGCGTTTGCCTGTCCATGGGTGGTGGGAAGGGTGCTGGCTTCTGCTGCTGGGACCAGCAAATGTGTCCCCAGCAAAGGACGCATTTCAGGCAGACTCATGATGGCTATTCTCCTTCCTACGTCCTTGCCCCAGATGCCCGCCCTGAGGCAGAGCCACACCGCACCTGGACGACAGGGGGCCCGACAGAGGGCAGGCTGGGCACTGCTGGGCCAGCATCCTGGAAGAAGACAGATTCAGATTGTCAGTCATGGGGAAGGCCCACCAAGAGTTCCCTTTCCCCCTCCAGCCTGGCCCTGCTTTATCTTCTGGAGCTGCCTCCAGAGCCCCTCTTTCTACAGGAGAGATGCTCCCACAGTTGGAAGGGACTCCCCAGCCCACCCACTCCAAACCCTCCAAAGCCTTTATGGCCACATTGTATTTGTTTCCTTTACCACAATTTAAGGGTGGAGATCCCGCGTCATTTACACTACGTTCACTCCTTTGATAAATATTTATTGAGTGCCTACGACATACGTTCAGGGCACTGTGTGAAGCATAAGAGATACAGACGGACTTGGCCCCTCCTCTCATGAAATTTGCAGCCCGGCCGTGGCCACAGATGACTAGGGAATAAAAATTAAGTGGGACAATTATTTTACTTGGAGATTCACCCTTCCACAGGATTAATGTAGTGCCTGACACTCCATTTTTATTGAGCCAAATGCTCCTTCGATGCAAGCAATGATATCGATGTCATATTCCTACCGAGAGATTATAGGGAAATTAATTTCATGCTTGTTTTCAACTGCTCCCATTTCAACCTCAGAATTAAAATAGAAGTAAAAACACATTAGTCTAGTGACACACTTGAACCGAGCTCATATGAATCTTAAATCAGCTTAAGCGTTAATCCAACTCGTGCATCTGTTGTCTCCCAGAGGACCCCGCCATGTGTCACCTGTCCCGCCGTAAGTTCTTGTTCTTGGCTCAGCAAATGACCCGATGGCAGTGAAGTACCATCTCTCTCCGACATCAGACTAAGTTCAGCGACGCAAATTCAGTTGCGTTCTCCTCTTCTCTGCCTAGAATCTTCTCTACTGAGGATTTTCAAACCTTGGGTGAAAAGCGCCCCATCTGGACCGTTGTGACGCCGTGGTAAATAGCACAGAGCTCGCCACTGTTGCGCGCTCAGCTGATGCCATTTTGGTTCGGCGGGCGACCCCACCCAGGCTCTGGCAGCACATCTGTGGTTGACAATGGGTCTGATTTCACAGTTTGGCTCCGCCATAGGCATTGTCATAGGAACTGAACGCATGCCCAAAGGATTGTGAACAAGGAGCTATTCAGCAACAAAGAGCAAAAGGGAAAGAAAAGAAAAGAGGCGTTTTGTGTTTCTCTGTTCGGAAACTAGAAAAGTTGCTCTGGGGTCCTTCGCAAGCCTTCATGAAAACCCTCCACCATATTGGTTCCCACCTAAGTGTTCAAAGGCTTCTCTGGAGAGAGATGGCAGCCTCAGTCTTGAGGGAAAATGCACTCCCTCCAGTATCCAGTATGTCGCCCTATCGGACTTTGTCCAGATGCCCCAACGTGAGACAGCCGAGTGTGGGGGGACAGGCCAAGACTCTAACAACAATGCTGCTGGGGTCACCAGTAGGAGAATGGGGGGGGCGGGTTACTGGAGTGGCTCTGGTCCCTCCTGCCTGCTGTTGAAAGAGTCGAGGGTCACCGGGGAGAATTATGGGCTGGTAGAGGTGAGTCCAGAAAGAAGGGGCAAATGGTGCTCCCGGGGCAATTCTCCTCTCAGAGCACTCCCATTCAGGCGGGCAGCTCTGATCCACGTTCTCTCTTTACTCCCATCCACGGGGCTTCTAGAAGGTCTTCCTCTGAGCTTGTCTTTCCTTGAGCCCGGCCATATTCACTCTGGGGTCCTCAGGGACTCGCAGTATTCAAGGTGTGGGTCTTGAGCACGCTGCTTGCCTACGGGGCTCATTCAGCCTCTGCGGCCCTACGGTGCACACAGAAAGGCGAACAGAAACCACAAGATTGTCTAGATAGGGTCCCCAAATGGGGCTGCATGGATTTTCTTCTCAAAATACACAGGATACCACTTTTCCACTAGCGGGGTGACCAACTCATCCTGGTGTGGCTAAGATCTTCCTTTACAAATGGAAAGTCACACATTTTTCAGCCTCAGGCAACCCGGGATGGCTGGTTACTGTCTCTGCGAGGCGATTTGGAAGACTTCCGTACGTTCTCTGAGACGGGTCTGTGTTCTCCTGACCTTTGTATCCCGTGAATGGCACCTCCGGCCTTGCACACGGCAAATCGGGGCTCCACCACGATTTGAGATGCCGTGTGCTGACCGTCACACTGTCTCAGCAGTGTTTTCCAGTGGCAACCCTTCCTGTACACTTAGCTGAGCTGGAGGGAAGTCGGAGGCCACAGGACAGAGATCTTTCCTTCGCAAGAGAACCTGAGGGGCTCCTGGAGCCCTGGAACCGCCTGGCTCAGATGCCCCCCGACGGGCCGGCTGGGCACCTTGGGTGAGGACAGACCAGTCTGTGCTCGCTTTCCTCACTTCCAACGGCGGGAGTCCCTACCTCTTGTGATGGCGAGAAATTAAGTGATAATCTAAACAAAGCGCTCAGCATAGGGCCTGATGTGCTGAGCAAGCTCCCAATGAACATTACCCCTTATCGTTAGTGGTGGTATTGCTAACCAATTGGACTGTTTGTAAATGGTGCCTGTATTTTCTAATAATGCTTAGAAATCAAATTGCATGGGTGAAACACAAAACCCTCTGAAGGGAGGAATAGGCGATACTTGAAAATCGTCTGATATTAATATTAATATGGAAAAGACTCAGTGAATGAATCAATAAACTCCAAAGGGGAAGAATGACTGTCTCTCAGTTATTTGAAAAGACAGGGGAAATAGTTCAGTAACAACAGTCTGGATTGGCAGGAAGATGGAGGGACTACACAGAACGGTGCCTTCAGTCTCTGGGTTTTAGAGGCTTTCCCAATGTTACGAGGATGTATGTGTCCCAGGAAGACAATGTGATACTGTTTTGAAGGTGAACTAGCGAATTTTCCTAGTTTATAGACTATGAGGCCGAAGGAGAGAGCCGGCTTGGTCTCCATTTTATCAACCTCAGCCCGTCTCAGGAGACATCTGTACATGGTAATTATTTATTATCAATTACACAAGAGAAATTTGAGGATCATCTAGGATCTTTCGGGACGAAGGGGCAATTTGGGCACAGCTTGTTCATAGTAAAAGGTGTACGATTGACTCATTTTAAAGGCATCAGTCTGGCTAGTTTTGCCCCAATCTGGCGGAGGAAAACCAGTTCCTTGCCTAAAGTCTCGAAGAAAAAAAGTCACAGAAAGATGTCGCTCGGCTCATCGATCGCAAAATAGGGCACATATGTCACAGAGTCACAATTATCTATTTACTCGGGGATTAGACATAGGGCTAGACCAAGAAGAGATTAAAATGATCTGACTTCATTAGCTTAATTAGGGAGTCCCAAATTAGATTTTTGCAGCTAAATTCTTCACCCACTCGGGGCGAGCAGCTGTTGCCAGGCGCCGGGCTCAAAGGTAGAGGCCCCAGCGAGGTCTGGCGAGCCCCTGGCCCTCCCCAAGCTGACCTCAGTGAATGACTGCGGGAAGCCCACGGGGCCACGTCCTTGCAGCCAGCATTGCTTTGACCTAAAGAGCCATTTCAAACGTTGCTTCCAGCAGAGACCCCTCTGACCTTTTCCATTATTACTGACACATGCGTTTAGCTCTGCGGCTGCATAATCTGCAGGGCCCCGGTGCACGATGAAAACGCAGGGCTCCCTGTTCAAAAAGTGTTAACGATTTCAAGACGCAGCAGCAGGGCATTAGCCCAGCACGGGCCCCGGGCAGCGGGACACGCCCAGAAGCTGGCCCTGCCTTGCAGTCTGAACCGTTCACAGACTCGTCATCTAGGATGGGGTTTCTTCTCTCGGGGTCTAACGCACCCTCCCCAGATGCTCCCCGCTTACGATGGTTCGAGTTAACGATTTTTGACTTTACGGTGGCGTGAGAGCCATACGCATTTGGTGGAAACCGAACTTTGAATTTTGAACTTCAGTCCTTTCCTGGGCGACAGATATGCAGTAAAGATCCTCTCTCCTGATGCTGGACAGCAGTTGTGGCCCCTCGCCAGGACTGGCAGCCAGCACGCGAGTAAGCCACCAACACACGGACAACCGTTCTGAACCCACACGACCGTGCTATTTGTCACTTTCGGTACAGTATTCAACACATTACGTGAGGTATTCAACACTTTATTATACAATAGGCTTCGTGTTAGATGACCTTGCCCAACTGGAGGCTAATGTCAGTGTCCTGAGCACCTTTACGGTAGGCTAGGCTAATCTCTGACACTCGGTAGGTTAGGTGCATTAAATGCATTTTCAACTTGTGATATTTTCAATCTATGATGGGTTTATTGGGAGGTAACCCCATCACAAGCGAAGAAAGATCTGAACTCAGGAAGCGACGGCTGAGGTCTGTAGTAAGTGGGTTTTGTACACAGCGCGTACATGATTGGATTGTTTGCCAGGTGGGCACCTTTTTATTTATCTCGATATACATAAATACAGCATGACACAATCCCTAGAAGTTCGTATTCATGAAAGGAAAGGCACCATCACAAACCAAAGAATACTAAAAGGTATACCAGTCTAGGGTTTGAATATCTTTGAATGACTTGGAGATAGTCTGGAAGACCTAAATACTATTCACAGAGTTCTGGAAGCCTAAAAATGCCAAGCTATCAACTGATTTAAACAAACTTGAGGACTGACAAGCTCATGGACCAAATGCTACAGCAGAAATTTTTTTTTTTTAATTTTTTTTTCAACGTTTTTATTTATTTTTGGGACAGAGAGAGACAGAGCATGAACGGGGGAGGTGCAGAGAGAGAGGGAGACACAGAATCGGATACAGCAGAAATTTTGTCAAGGATCTTTCTCAGCCACAGCAAATCATATTCCTTGGGCACCAGAGCGTCCAATGAAGTAGAGAAGAATACCCACACAAGCAAGCCAGAAGGTCATTCGGAACGTTGTCAAGACAGCTGTGTGTCAAGGTGGCATAACGTTCCAAGCAAGTCAGAGGTCAGTCGAGCAAAGATACCGACCAACTATCTTGATAACCCTTCTTCTTGTAACTCCTTAACTATGGGCTTTCTCCTTCCCTCCTCTCTGCTTCTGTAGTATCCTTTCTCGGCAATTTCATGCGCCGCCTTACTTTGACTCTTATCTCCAAGAAGAAGGCTCAGGGAGGGATCCCAGGCCTGTCGTCCCTGAGCCTTAGCTGCGCCTGGGAGGCACCGCCACCCTCGGGTGCCGGGTGCACCAGAAATTCAGTGAGACGGAAACAAATGGCAGCTTTCGACCCTCCTGGTCGTGAAAACTCAGCACGCTTTACCTTCTGTTCTTTTCCTCTGTTCTTCACATTCAACCAGATAATAACAATCATGGCTCCACACCCAGAAGGTTTCTCGAACCTACTTTCCTTAACCATCTAGAGCCAGTCCCGGGACTGATCACTAAGTCCCGGCTTTGCCTGCGTCAACTACCTGCAGCAGACAGTAAACTTTCTTAAGCTCCTATACTCTCCTGCTCGAAAACCCTCAGCCCATTGAGTAAATTTCTTTCACTTGCATCTATAGCTTCCTTCAACTGATCTTCATCTACCTTCCAGTTTTTTCTTCCAGTAATGACTCCTTTGTGTGGATCTTACCCTTCAGCTCAACCACCACTCGTGACTTTTTTTTTTTATCCATTTTGAGAGAGAGAGAGAGAGAGAGCGAGGGAGAAGCAGAGAGAGAGGGAGAAAGAGAGAGAATCCCAAGCAGGCTCCGTACCATCAGCACCAGAGCAGGACATGGGGCTCGAACTCATGAACCACAAGATCATGACCCCAGCTGAAACCAAGAGTCGGGTGCTTAACCCACTGAGCCACCCAGGTGCCCCACCACTCATGACTTTTGGATATGCTTGATTCTTTCCTGTCCCCGTGGTATTCCTGTCCCTTTCGCCAGCACTTTGCCTAGAAAGCCTTCCTCCCGTGCGTGCTCACCAGGACCGTCATCCTTCACGGCTGAACACCTCTGGGCCTGCTGCGTGGACGCACTCCTGGATTGCCCCAGGCAGTGGTCGTTTCCCCCCGTCAGAGGATCTGAATTCCTGTGTGCTGTACTGTTCAAGGCTCTTGTCCCATCTGGTCATGTGCAGAATCTCCCGTTCTAGATTTTACAAGCAGCTCGAGGACAGGCCTTTTGTCTTATTTTCCTTTCCTGGGCCCAGTAAATTACTGACTAAATAATAGTAGTGATTAAACGTAGGAGTGGTCATCATAGATGTCACATCCAGCTTTGCAATGGTTAATGTTTTTGTTTTAATTTATTTTAATGTTTATTTATTTTGAAGGAGAGAGAGAGAGAGAGAGCGAGTGCACATGAGCGGGGGAGGGGCAGAGAGCGAGGGAGACACAGAATCGGAAGCAGGCTCCAGGCTCCGAGCTGGCAGCACAGGGCCCGACGCGGGGCTCGAACTCACAAGCCGTGAGATCATGACCTGAGCTGAAGTCGGATGCTTAACTGACTGAGCCCCCCAGGTCCCCCTGCAATGTTTAATGTTTAACTTAGGAGGGACCGTCGCTGACCACAAGGGCTGAGAGCTCGGTCCGTTAGCACACGTTGCTGCCCCTCACTGCCTCCGTGGCTACACTGCGCACCGCCCCGGCCTCGCCAGCCCGCGGGGAGGGACCGGGCCGCGCGCGCGCCCGGACAGACCAGCAGGTGCGCCCCTCAGTCCGACCCCGCCGCTGCCCCCGCCGCCCAGAAATCCTGCCGAGGCTCCAAGTGTCAAAGAGCCGGTCTGGCAACACGATGGGAAGTCAGGTAACTAGTCAAGCTTTCGCTCGGAGGCTGGCGGTCAGCAGCGCAGGCAAGGAGGGCTGGGCATCATTCAGGAGCGCGAGGGTCGGTAGCCCGCCCTCCCTGCCCCGCGCTGGCTTTTCCTCACTTCTCGACTTCAGTTTTTCCAAAAGGTGACATTACTTTCCCCAGCACTTGGGCCCCGAGTATCTTCATTATCCTTCAAGACTTGGCAAATGCAGCAGCGTGTATTTAGGAGAACAAAAATCTCAGCCCACCATCGCCAGAGAGGGCCACGGCTACTGTTGGGCTAAATTTGCTCTTTGAGGCCCATTGTGTTACGCAGTCGAGATTATACCGGGTCTAATTTTACGATTGTGTCTTGCTTTTTTCCTGCTGAGCTCACGTTATCTTAAGCATTTTCTCACGTCATAAAAAATTCTTCGTACAATTATGTGAGAGGGAAGTGTATATTCTTGGCAACTGATAGAAGAATTCCTTTTAGGGAAACATTGGCCATTATTGAGAAAAAAGCTCTGGGGAGGAGCAGGGCGCATACTTTGTCAATTGGTGCAGGGAGTTGAGGGAGGGAGTGCGTGAGGGCGAGAGGGAGCCGGGCTGCATAGTCTGAGCCCCCTTGACGGGTCTTCTCAATGAGAGGAAATCACCCAAATCACAACGTGCCTGTGGGGAGCAGAAGCTGAACGAGGCGGCCCTGGACAGGAAAGAAGCGCTCGGAAGGAAGGAAGCTCTTGGCAATCTGCACAATTAGTGGGAAAGAATCGCACTGTCACAAAGGGTGGAGAGGAGAATCGAGGTGTGTTAATCAGATATCTGAGAGACAAGGGAGGGCCTCCTAGGGCCCTGAGCTGATATCGGGTTCACGTTCACAAACAGTCTTTTGATGGTGGCCCGGTGTTCCGTTCAAGGACACCATCATTTAAATGACACTTTGAATAACGTCGTGTTTGGATTAATTCCTCGGACACTGAAAGCACTATAGCTCGAATGGTGCGAGCATTTTAAAGGAATCTGTTACATCGCCGCCTGGTTGTTTTCAAGAATGTCTGCAAACAGGCAGCCGTGCGAGAGGCCCGTCTCTGTGCTCTCGCCAGACCTTACCTGCTATTTAGGAATTATTCCACACGCCACTGCCTCCCGGAACCTTTTTTTTCGGCCCACGTAGAAATCGTGTGTCTTATGCACCTTGTAATGGCTCACTTCCACCCCCTAAACGCAGCGACTGTAGTTAATTTTATATTATTGTTATCAGCAGACATGCCTCCCCTTGAACTATACCGTAAGCAGTCTGAAGGCCCACTCTGCCTTTCTTGCGCTTGCTGTGCTGTGCCATCAACATTGCCGGGGAGCAGAGAAGCCCACATTTCTTGAAAACAGTGGGCAGCTTCACGTCTCCTGACCCAGATTCCTAAGAGGATCAGGTTCTAGGGGGAGCTGCGATTTAGTTTGGTGACTGCACCACTGAGATGCTCCCTGGGGAATTCTGGAGAGGACAGGGAAGGCTGTAAATGGGTGAACAGTGCGCTGCTGTTCAGAAACAGGCAGGAGGCAGAGGAGGTGGGAGAGAGTCCAGCATGGAGCGTAAACAGGATGATTTGCGAAGGGGAGGCTGTGATCGCCAGGAGTCAGCAGGGGGCTCGGTGAGAAAACTCGGGCTGACCTAGTTTCTCTGGCTGCCAGTGTTACGGTTGTGGCACACCAGAGAAATGCAAAGAGGAGGGAGTCTCCAGGACCTGGTTCAAGTGCTGGCAGTGGTTCTTCTGACCCTCCCGAGACAAAGTGTAAAAAGGTGGGTTGGATGACAAGCAGGACGAGGTGGTGAATCCACAGCTGCCTGAATAAATCCGCCCACCGGTTTGCAGAGCTGCAGATCGATGGCTAGATGTCAATGCGCAGAGGGGTTGTCTTTTAAGAGGTGTTCCTCAGCGCTCTCTTCTTGCGCCTGAATGGGCCCGGAGTCTCGTCAGTGGCTTGAAGCCTGTGTGGAGGGAAGAGGTAAGTCATGAGTCAAACGTAGGTTTGGGAAGGAGCGTGAAGACAGCGGAACCCCAAATCGGGATCTAGAAAGGCCCGGCGAATCAGAGCGCGAGGCCAGATTCTGCAAAATGGAACTTAGCTTGGGTCCCTCGAAAGAACTGCACAGGTACGGAGTGAGGGGCTACAAATTTCAGGGGCCAGAATTTCTACGCGATGCCGTGGGGCAGTCGAAAATTCCCACTTGATTCAATATCCACATCTAGCAGACACGAGGCCATGGTCATTCTGCTGTGCACCCGCCTAGGCATACCCTGGGATGTGCCATTACATGGTGGGGTACATGGCGGGAGAAGGCTAGGATGATAAGGGACAGTTCAAGAACCAACGGCTTACCTGAAAAACCTAAGTCTCAGAGAATACTCGAAAGGCAGTTTCCAGAAGAGGCGTCATTGGGAAGTACATGCGAACTTATTTTCTAGAAGAAATAAGTGGTGGGTTTGGTAGACGGTGTTTCCTCGGATGGTCACCATGCTCTCTCCCATCTCACATGTTTTTTCACGCTACGATCTTGCCACTCTTTAACAAAGACATCGAGTTTAGTCATCCTCCCCTTGAGTCTGGGCTTCCCTGGGACTTATTTTGACCAATAGAATTTGGTGGAGGTGGTGGCATGTAACTTCTCAAGCTGGACCTGAACGGTTAGGCAGTTTTCAGCTTTGCTGATTGAAATGCTCGCTTTTGGGGTCCAGTGCTAGCCGCCATCGCACCGCAAGCCCTGACAAAGCATCTGAGCCGCAAAATTCTGAGCAAATAAATGGTCGTCGTTTGAAGCCGCTACGTCTCAGAGCGGATGACCGAAAGAGTGATAAGGAAGGTAGTCGATGGGGGCGCCTGAGTGGCTCAGTCCATTGAGCGTCCGACCTTGGCCCAGGCCCTGATCTCGCAGTTCTCGAGTTGGAGCCCCGCATCTGGCTCACTGGTGTCATCCTGTCTGCGCAGAGCCTGCTTTGGATCCTCTGTCCCCCTCTCTCGGCCCCTCCCCTGCTTGTGCTCTCTCTCAAAAAATCAATGAAAAACATTAAAAAAAAAATGGTAGCCTATGGTGCCACACTGTTTACCAGCCATTAGATCTGAGCGAATCATTTTACTTCTTTGTCCCAGTTTCCTTTTCTGCTTCACTGGGAGAGCCAACCCCCTGTGATTATTGTGGGGATGAAATAAGGCGTGAGAATCCTGTGGAATAATACCCGGCCTGTCTGAGCTGGTCAGTACTGGAGTAGTAGCAGGACTAAGGGGGAGAAGCTGTGAAGACATAAAGTAATTCAACTCTATTTTTTTTCAAGAAACCTCTGTGATGGAATTGTCCAAACGTGGGGTAAGCTGCTTCTGGGTGTGGTGAAACCCGCTTTCCTGGAGAATTCCGATCATGAATGGTGGCTGTCTGTAGACTTTGGTTATTGATGACCCTGTCAACTTTAAGATACTATGTTCTGTCGTGCTGGGGCCAAGTCTTTGAGGAAGGAGCCGCTCTATGTGTTCGGTATGCTTTTCCTGAATTGACCTGAGCTAGATATATTCATTAGGAAGATGTACTCATCTGGCTAGATCATTACAGTGTTGAGATTACCAACATATTTTACTTGGCATAATGCTTTCTCATCAGCCATTAATGTTTCTGAACACATCCTTCTGAGGTCAGCATCGCCATTCCTGTAAGATAAAAGACTTGAAGCAGAAGAGCTAAGTGGCTTATCAATTATTAAATGAACCGCTTAGAGCACCTTTCTGCCTGCGAATTCAAGCCTGGGACCCAAAGCCCAAGCCACTAGGCTTCCTTGCCCGGCAAGGTGGTACAGAGACCATCCCGATCTCCCCAAACACAGGGGTGAAAAGGCACAAAGACACAAGACAGACCTTCCTTCACTGCTCAAGAAACAGCCCAATGTGGCCCCTGAATTACAAAAGCTCGAGAAAGGAGGAGGTGCCTATTCAGAAGTTAACAAAGGAAAAGGGGATCTGGGATGGAAACCTTCCTGTCTGTTATTAACTAATACAATGCCCCAGACCTGTTCCCAAGGGCCCTAAGAGATGACAACCCCAAAGTCACTTGCAATTCAGCTGACCATTTCTTGCCAGGGCATTCTAGGGCAGGGCACAAGATAAGGAAAGAGAAAGAGGAGGGGCAGAAGTTGGGGGGTGGGGGTGGGGGCCCAGCTTGCTTCCTGTGCTATTCAGCTTCTCCACACTGGCATCAAAGACAGCGATCTTGGGACTCTAAATGAGGACAGACTGACCCAAGAAACAGGGACAGGTGGCCACTTTGCTACCCACTCTGAAACCCCACATGGGGTATTTTAATAGTGTTCTCCATCTGTCCGACCTCGGGGGCTAATCCCTTCCTAATCTGAGCTGTAATATAATAATTGGGTAATCAGACAAGACACTCCAAAAAGCTGAGGCCGGAGTTTTGCTGTTCTTTTTGGCTAGACTTTCCCTTTATTAGAGCAAAGTACAGCTGACCTAGAAATTTCCCATTTGAGCTTCAGTCTTCGCTAAACAAAAGCAGATACTCCGAAGTATGCGTGTTTAGAGAGCACAGCCCTCCTTCTCGAGGGTGATTTCAGTCCCTGCTCCCTGCACATACAGGAAGGAGCTGCTAGGGGACCATATGATCTTGCTCTCTGCTGCAAAATTTAAAAAAAAAAAAAAAAAAAAGACCACGACGACGAAGAAGAAAAGAGGCAGGGAGGGGGGAGGGTAAACCTCATGGTTAGCCTGGGCTAATGAGCTCACTGGTGTGTGCCCAGGAAACATTTCAGAATGAATACATCTGCTGAGATTTCTCTCTTTTGAAAAAAGTAACCTTGTTGTGGTGGATGGAAATGAAACATAAATGAAAGCTGCGTGAAGCCAGATCAGGGACTGAAACTGAAGCCCACGCAGAAAACCCAGTAGGTGGTTAGGATCTGGGACTGAAGTAAGCCTGGCTATTTGGGGATTAACCCATTATGGAGGAAAACATAGATTTTTTTTTTTTTTTTTCCAAAGGAAGAAAAAAGAACACTTAAGCTGCGGAGGGCTGATCATACTGGCCTAGCACCTGGGAGGAAACAAAGTACTGTGAGGCCAGTTGGCTGGAGAGTTTCACATTGAACTAAGGCTCACACTGGGGAGTCTCCTGGTTGCTCTCGAGGGCAGTGTCATAGATTATTCATAACAGTCCCCAGCACACAGTAGACACTCAACAAATGCTAATGGAGGCAGTCTAGAGGTGGCAATAACCACAGTCAGCACTAACTTAAGTCCGTTTGAAACATTTGCTAATTGTATTTGCTTTAAAAAAAAAAAACATGTAATGTTTACTTTTGAGGGGAGGAGGGGCAGACAGAGAAGGAGACAGAGGATACAAAGTGGGTTCTGCGCTGACAACAGAGAGCCTGACGCGAGGTTCAAACTCACGGACGGTGAGATGGTGACCTGAGCCGAAGTCGGACGCTTAACCGACTGAGCCACCCGGGCGCCCCTAAATGTAATTGCTTTAGCCAGAAAATGTTCTCTCCACAGAAGAAGGCTAAAGGAAACGAAGGGAGCTGGGAGGGGGCGATAGAGGTTGGAATGGGATTGGAGGGGAGGGTCTGGAGATCGAATGTGCCGTCTTGTAGGAGGAGGGAGCATGAGAGATGCGAGATGGGGAAGGCTTCCTTGCCCCAGCATGGCCGCAGAGTGGGCCCGTAGGCAGCAGATTCTGCTGGCTGGCCGCTCTAATCTCTCCTTCCATAGTAATAGCAATGTGACCAGGCACATGGGGAGACCAGATTTCCCACCCTTTCTTGCAGCGAGATGTGGTCGTAACCCTCTGAACACGAGAGGAAGGGATAGGCACGGTGCCTGAGTCTAAGCTTCTCCCGGGGTCTCTTTGCCTCCCACTGGCTAGAAGCAGACGGCCACAAGACCCCAGGGGAGATGTGAGGCTCGAGACCCTGACTGAGCATCTGAGCATGCGCAAGAGACCCCTGCCCCATTGGCTTGAATACCTACTTCGAACTGGTACCTGAGCAAGACATACACTTGTTGGGTTGAGTCATCATTTGGGGGGACCCGGTACAGAAGCTAAGACCATCCTAAGTAACGCTTAGAATTCCAAGGGAAGTAAACCCCCCCCAACACACACACCCCGTGTAACTCACAATGGGGAGGTCATGGCCCCAGAAGTGAGTCATCAGCCTCTGATTGAGATGACAGAGCTCCTCACCTGCCTCAGCGCCACTGGCTGGGGGCTCTGCTTGTCACAGAGGGAAGTCCTCCTCCCTGTCAACAGCATCTTCTGCCCCTCTAGGTCCGAGTCAACTTATGGGAAGTGGGCCCTGGGCCACCATGATGATTGAAGCAGTGCAGAAAATGCCTATCGTGGGAATGTGCTACACCTCCTAGAGACACAGAGAAACCGGGGTCCCAGCCACTTCGTGGGGAACGCATGGGGTACATCAGCTGCGAAAGTGGGGCTCCCATGCCCCAAGTGATAGCTGCAGTGTGTACCAAGCCGATGGGCAATGATACGTTTGGGGAATTTGCTCAGACTTGCCAGAATATAGACTACGCTAGAGAGCAAGTGTTTGTGCGTTGTGTGTAGGAGGTTTGGGATGGGACAGGGCTGGGAAATTGGACGAGAATAGGTCGTCAGAGATGCAGAAACCAGAAAACGAAAACAAGTGAAGACGCTTTTTGAAGTGCAAAATGAAGTTTTGAAGCCCATGGCAGTATCTTCCAGTATAAGAGTTTTTTACTTGCACGAGGCAGGGTCATTTAAACTGGAAGGGCCAAGGTCCCAACCTAAGCGATTAACTTAAGAGAACACATGTGTATTTTGCTGGCCCAGACTACTTAAGACCCCCAAGCTTTGGGGAGTGGGAGAAAAGAAGTTGGAGAGAAGGAATGGCAGGGTCTTTAAGAAGGGGGCCCTGCCACAAAGGAGTGGGTGTGACACACGCCTCCCCGTGTCGCGGGGGGGCTTGGGAGCCGAGACCAGAAAGGACCCTGCTGCTGTCTGTCTGGAGCCCTTATGTATGTCCCCTGCGCCATCACGGCAGGGACAGGGGAACAGGTGTTATGATGTGGGGCAGGGGCAGAACCAGAGTGGCCCAGGAAAGCAGGGGAGCTTGGTGTTTGTGGGACTGAAGTTGAAACAGCCGAGAAAGGGAGCCGGTGATCCGGAAGGCATCGTGGTGGCAATGAGGAGATGCCCTGGCAGAGAGCACCTCGCTCATGTGGCTGCAAACCAGGTGGGAAGGAGGAACCTGGACAGGGGGGCCTCCCTTAGCTGCACGGGCTGCTTCGTGCTCACTGTGGACCTGCGGAAAGAGCTGTGCCAAGCCTGTGTGTGAGGCTGCTTTGCGTCAGAAAGCAGACACACAGTAGAATTTCCTTAAAGACGAGCAAAAGTTACCCCCAAGGGGCCGGGTGCTTGAGCTTTAATTCATTTCTTGCAGCCCCTCTGGGCTCTCGCTTTTGAATTCCTGTGCCTTGCGTCCTCCATTAACACCTGTGGGCCTCCTCTTGGAGTCTGGCTGTGGTTTCCACGCTCGCGAGGATCAGACGATCCCCGCTGCTGAGTCTGGTCGCTCCCTGATGTGCATTCACCCGTGCCCCACACCCTGGCATCCCGTCCACACGGGCCCCTGTTGTCTGGCCTCCTTCTGCCTGGTTTTGGCTTCCTCGTGCCCACCTTGGTGCTGACAGCTTGAGGGCCTCCCACCCCACTCTGCAATCTGAGACAGAATATTTTCTAAGAGGGGCTCTGGCCAAACAGTGACCCAGGAGAAAAGGGAACTAGGGGGAGGAGCTGAGTCGCGGTGACGGGGTAACGGGTTTCTCGGGCCACCCTGGCTTATGCGCAGAAATTGGAGAACAACAGTGGCCACGGTGTTTCTCTTAGTCTATCCCATCCACCGCATGGGAACTCGGGCGGCCCTCTTATCCTCCCGGATGATGCCAAGAGACGCCAGCGGTCTCACGTCTAGTGCGCCAACATCTAGTCTTCTTGGACCACGCCATTTTCTTTCCTGTTTGCTCCGGCTGCCAGTGGTCCCGTCCCCTCATTGCTGGCGACCCCAGGAGCGCCATCCATGACCTTGAAATCTACCAAGGGCCGGGGCGCCTGGGTGGTGCAGTCGGTTAAGTGTCCGACTTCAGCCAGGTCACGATCTCGCGGTCCGGGAGTTCGAGCCCGGCGTCGGGCTCTGGGCTGATGGCTCAGAGCCTGGAGCCTGTTTCCGATTCTGTGGCTCCCTCTCTCTCTGCCCCTCCCCCGTTCATGCTCTGTCTCTCTCTGTCCCAAAAATACATAAACGTTGAAAAAAAAAATTAAAAAAAAAAAAGAAATCTACCAAGGGCCTACACTTGCCGGAGCGACCCATACCCAGTTTGGACCCGTCGAAGAGAGTCCAGCCACCATACTGTCTGTGCCGAGGGCACTGGTGAATAGTGAGGTGCATGCTGGCACCCTTGCTGGCAGTGGTGCTTACTGTGGGTTGAACGGTGGCTCCAAAGATGTGCGGAGGTCCTAACCCCGGTACCTGTGAATGTGACCTTATGTGGAAATAGGATCTTTGCAATTGTGACTGAGATATAACATGACGAGGTGAGGCTGGAGAGGGGTCCTTACTCCAGTGTGACTGGTGTCCTTGTAAGAAGAGAGGAGACACAGACACTTGGGGGAGAACGTCACGTGAAGATGGAGGTGGTTTCAGGGCACCTGGGTGGCTCGGTCGGTTAAGCGTCCGACTTCGGCTCAGGTCATGATCTCGCGGTCCGTGAGTTCGAGCCCCGCGTCGGGCTCGGTGCTGACAGCTCGGAGCCTGGAGCCTGCTTCGGATTCTGTGTCTCCCTCTCTCTCTGCCCCTCCCCTGCTCCCTCTCTCTCTCTCTTTCAAATAAATAAACATTTTTAAAAAATTAAAAAAATAAACATTTTTTAAAAAGAATAAAATGGAGGTGGTTTGGAATGATGTGTCTAGAAGCCAAGGGATGCCAATGATTGCCAGCGAGAAGCAGAAGCTATGAGAGAGGCACAGGAATGACCCAAATACCAGCTTCCGCACGGCCCGTGCCTCTGAGACCCACCAACATTACAGATAGGTGCTCATTTTGCTTTTATTTGGTCTTTTCTTCACACCCCCTTGCTCTATGATCCGGGTACAAACCCACAGGGGCTGGGCCAGGGTGACACCTGAGTGGTGTGACCTGTGGAACCCAGAACACCTTACCCCCTGAGCTTTCCGGTCATTCCAGAGCCAACATGGGATTCTGTGTTCTCTTGAGATAAGCCCTTGCCCCTCAGCAGCCTCAGCTGCATTCCAGGGTTAATGTGGAAAATTATGAGTTGGACTGGGCTTTTCACATTGCATGTTACTAATTAGAAATGAATTTCTCCTCTGAGTAAGCATATACCCAGAGCAGCTATTACCCCACACTGAAAGCTGGTGCTCAGGCCAGATCAGCAATCAAAATATGCATAAGAGTACCTAAGAACCTCGGTCCAGCTCAGGCTTACTGTGCTTAGAGCTCTCTAGTCCTTCTCTGCCAGCCGTCACCTAGAGCCTTGTGTTCCACAGAAAGGAGGGCACAGAAAAATGCCAGTAGCATGGGCCCCTGGGCCAAGCTCCCTGCCAAGGGGCATTGGCATAGTTCTCCCCTGGCCACTGGGCGCTTCACCCGTGGTCTCTCTCAGCTTGTGGTTGCCCATGGCATCCCTTGGAGGGCGAGGACAGGCCGTGGTTACACGGACAGAGTTAACTGCTGGATGAGGGTCAAAGCTGGCAAAGCTGGGGCTCTTCTGGATGGTCCTCTTAACAAAGATATCTGAGGGTCTTCACTCAGCTCGCCTTAGAGGACAGTTATGGTGGCGTGGGGTTGGGGGCAGAGATGGACAGGAAGGGGAAGCCAGCGTTGCCAACTGGGCTGGGTCCACAGCAGGCTGAGTGGTCTGGAGACAGGAAGTGTTGGTCGCAGTTCAAGCATCATTTCCAAATGACATTGATTAAGCATTATTGCTTTAAAGACCTTAGGCAAATGTAAGGTAAAGCCAGTGGCTGTGACAAGAGGAGGTCCACGGCGGCTGCTGCACCATGGCCTTTTCCGCAGAATGTTCTGGGTGATCCCCCTCAGAAAATTCCACCCAATAAGTTTAGGACAATGGCTGGAGCTAGGCTGGTCAGAAGACACCCTGAAGAGGAATTTGATGATGATCACGATGGTAAGCTTTCAAATGATTTCTCCTGTGTTTCTCTTATCTTGTCTCTTGTTTTGATTGTCTTCCTCCAAAGACGCTCTCTACCCAGAGAGAAAAGCTGTGACTGAATAACAAACACTCCCTTGTGCCAAAACAGAAAAGCATGCACATGTCTCCAGCAAAGGCAGCTTGCTGTTTACATTTGTGAAGTATCCTATCATTCTGGACCAGCTTTTTTCCTTTCTTCTTCTTTTTTTTAATTAAAACAATTTTTAAATGTTTATTTATTTTTGAGAAAGACAGAGAGTGCAAGTCGGGGAGGGGCAGAGAGAGAGGGAGACCCAGAATCTGAAGCAGGATCCACGATCTGAGCTGTCAGCACAGAGCCCCATACAGGGGCTCTAAACTCATGGACCATGAGATCATGACCTGAGCTCGTGTCAGAAGCTTAACTGACTAAGCCACAGAGTCACCCTCTAAAATGTTTTTTAAAGTTTATTTATTTATCCTGAGACAGAGACAGCACGAGCGGGGGAGGGGCAGAGAGCGAGGGAGACGGAGAATCCCAAGCAGGCTCTGAGCCATCAGCACAGAGCCCAGCGCGGGGCTCGAGCTCTCGAGTCACGGGATTATGACCCGAGCCGGAGTCGGACGCTTAGCCGACTGAGCCACCCAGGCCCCCCCGGAACAGCTTTTTTTCTGAACATTTCTCCTCAGCTTCTTTCTACTTGAATTTTCTGTTTGCTCTTTCAAGTGGCAGCGTGGGGGTGGGGACAATGGTGGAGTTGGGGAGAAGGAATGAAAGAGGAAAACATAACCCCCTACAGGGATGCTTCTGGTAAACTTATCTTCACTGTCATGATCTGTCTTTCAGGGACTAAAGTCACCAGTTTGTGCAGATGCAGATTTTGCTTCCCCCACTCTTGACTGTGAAGAGCGATTTAAGGTTGCATAAACCCCTGCCATGGTTCATAACCATGACCTTTGGCTTAAACCTGCCACCCAGCAGGCTGCCTGGAACTCTTAACCATCCACCTCCCTTGCTGGCTCTTGGGCCCCGGGAAGGGGTGCTCTCCCCGAGTGTCTGGTTCTTCTGGTAAGGTCCTTGCAGGCTGGCCACACTCTCCTTTTTGACAGTCCCTGTAACCAGGACCTTAGGTTAGAGGACATTTGAAGACCCCCATTCACATCTTGACTTCTAAAGCTCCCTTTGCTGGAGGCCTTTGGATGGTTCTGAGTGTGGTGCCTTCTTCTGCCTCTGGGCCAAGGACTGAAGACTGCTTTGTCCCTTTGTTTTTGTTGGAGTCTCTGTGTCTCAAAGGGAATGATATTCATCCCAGAGTCCTGGCCACATTTTTCCAGGGGGACCCAAGGATTGTCATGCTAATGAAACTCAGATTGGAGTCCTGGGAGATCAGAGCTCTGCAGTAGATAAGCAGTCCACTTTCTCCCAGCGCCAGGCTTGGGGAGAGAGCAGGGGAGAGTTTGTATAGAGTGCTTCACTTTTCCCAGATTCCTGCCATGAACGCTTGTGGACGGACAGTTACGTCGTCGTAACCCATCAGTCAGAGCAATTTCAGGATGCGTATAAAAGAACTGAGAAAGGTTTTCAACCGCCTTCCAAAGGCTGGTGGAGAAATAACACTTGCGTTTCGCTTTACAGACCTTCATAGCTCTTCCCTCCCTGCGGTGATGTGAAACCTGATTCCTCATGGCAAGTGGGCAGTTAGAACTGGCAAAAGACCTGGGTCTTAATGTTACACACCCTGTCCAGGAGAGACGTGTGCCAAGAATTGCAGAGACCCGGTTGGATTCAAACGCGAGAATGAAAACCTCTCTTGAATCCAAACTCCCTGCTCTTTAAATTTTACGAAACAGTGTTCTTGATCGAAATCAGTAGAAAAGGGCACGGGTGCAACTAACAACCCCAAGGCCTAAATTCAAACCAACTGTGTTCCGTGTTCCAGGAGCTGCAATGGCCAACACGTCAGTAGTAAAGCTGCGGCTCCAACCCATAGAGAATGGAGTTTCGGGGTAAAATGCAAAGCTCATAAAAAAGGATGCTCAAGGGGCACCTGGGTGGCTCAGTCGGACTCTTGATTTCGGCTCAGGTCGTGATCCCGGGGTTGGGGGACAGAGCCCCAAGCTGGCCTCCGCGCTGGGTGTGGAGCCTTGCTGGGGATTCTCTCTCTCTCTCTCTCCTTCTCCCTGTGTCCCTCCCCTGCTCAGCGAGTGTGAGGGCTCTCCTCCCCCCACCCCACCTGTCTGTCTCTAACAGCAACAACAACAAAAAACAACAAAAATGAATCTCGAGATGATTAGGGGAAACATGGCTATTCACATTGATGTAAACATTACATATCCCTAAATAATATTTATGAATAAAATAAATGGTATGTAAGTATTATTACATATTTATCACGTTCTTAAATAATATTAAATGTATGTGTTATGTGTGTGTGTGTACATGCTTCTCCACATTTCTTCTTTTATTGCTAATAACCCCCCAGCCAGGATCACGGAATTAGGTGGGAAGGTTACAATATTAGCAGTCACCTTCCAAGTCAGATTGAAGAAAAGACCCCCAGATTGGGCGGTTCTCTGGGGCAAGGTTTTCCTCTCCCCAGATCATGTGGGTTGGAGCAGCCGCAGAGACTCTTGGGCCCTCAGGGATGCTGCCAGGCTCTTCCCCGTCCGGAAGGGGGAGAGGGCTGCAGGAAGGCCTGGGGGTGTTGAAGGGGACGGGGTGGGGGGACAGGAGTAAAGCTCGTGTCCTGCGGAATGAAAAAGAAGGCGGCAGGCCCTGGCCTCCGAGGACCACCTGTGGACCTGAGATTCTCAAATAGGGTGTCCCACTCTGCACTCGTCCGCCGTGGCCCAGGGCGGGCCAGGCAGTGGCTCCCGTGGCCCGCGCCCCAGGAGCTGGGGTCTGAGATAAAAATCTATGGCTGTCCCTAAGGACCAGTCCACGTCCACCCTGCAGAACTGTTGCACTTTCCTTGCGGAGCGTTGCTACTTGGTGTTCGACGGAGGGCTGGCGTTTTTGCGGCCAGAATCAGAACCGCAATAGCGAGGATTCCACCTCCACCTGCAGATTTGTGCTGCGCTGAGCGGCGGGCGAGCCGCAGAGGCGAACAGACGCGCTGCCTGCCTGCTGCTGCCTGGGGCCCAAACGGTAGGGCCAGACACGACAGGCTGGGGGCAAGACACACACACACACACACACACACACACGCACACACGCACACACAAAGAGAGAGACTCATGAGGCCCGGGACAGGCGCGGAGAGGAGGAACCATTTTGCTGGGTCGAATTTTCGCGTTTCTTTGTCCGTGTCGGGGGCGTTCCGTGATCCGCGACCGGGCTTGCGGAAGGAGCATCTCTAGAGGACGACCGCGAGGGCGGCGGGCAACACTGGCCGCGATCCGAGCGCCACCATGACGCCTCCCGGGTGCGCAGCCGGCTCGGGGCCCCGTCGCCTGCCCCCGCCGCGCACACGCGCCGCGCCGGATCCGAAGCGGGCTGGGGAGTTATGTAAGCCCCTGGCGGGAGGGGAGAGGGTCTTTGATGTGTGCGTCTCTCGCGGCGGCGGCGGCGGCGGCGGCGGCTCGAGCGGCTCAGGTTGATGCAGAACCCGATGACAGGGGCCTGGCGCGAGCGCACGGCTGACGAAAGCGGCTTAGCCCGCTCGGTTTCCATGGCGACGAGCGGGCGCGGCGGCGGCGGCGGCGGCGGCGGCGGCGACCGCGCGTCCGCGGGGGGCTGCAGGAGGAAGGCGGCGGCCGCGGCCGGGACCCTCGCGGCAGACATGGACTCGCACTGCGACTGTGCCGCCGAGACGCCGGCCGCCGAGCAGCCGTCGGGCAGGATCAACAAGGCCGCGTTCAAGTTGTTCAGGAAGAGGAAATCGGGCGGCGCGATGCCCAGCATTTTCGGGGTCAAAAACAAAGGGGACGCGAAAGGCGCGGGTCCGACGGGGATGGCGAGGAGCCGGACCCACGACGGCCTGGCCGAGGTGCTGGTGCTGGAGAGCGGCAAGAAGGAGGAGCCGCGCGGCGGCGGCGGCGGCGGCGGCGGCGGGGGCGGCGGGGGGCGGCCGGGCGCGGCGGCGGCGGCGGCGGCGGCGGCGGCGGCGGGGGGCGCCCCCAGGGCGGCGGGCCCCGGCGGGGGCTCCGCGGCCCCCAGCGCCGTGGCCAAGTCGCACAGCTTCTTCTCCCTGCTGAGGAAGAACGGGCGGCCGGACAGCGGCCGGGGCGAGCCCGCGGACGCGAGCAGGGCCGGCGGCAAACAAAAGAGGGGGCTCAAGGGGCTCTTCAGCAGCATGCGCTGGCCCAGGAAGGACAAGCGGGCCAAGGCGGAGGCCAAGGGCGAGCGCGCGGGGGCGCCGGGCGGCCTGGTCCTGCCGGGCTCGCTCACCGCCAGCCTGGAGTGCGTCAAGGAGGAGACGCCCGCGTCCGCGCCCGCGCCCGCGCGCCAGCCGGAGCAGCCGCGCGGGGACGCGCCGCCAGAGCCAGCAGCAGGTGAGCCCGGAGGGGGGCAGCCGGGGCCGGCCCCCGCCGCTCGCGCCCCCGCGCCGGACCGCCGACGGGCCCCCGGCCCCGCCGCGCCTCGGGCCGAGGGCGCCCGGGGAGAGGACGCCGCGGGGCGCCGGCGCGCCGAGGAGCCCCGGGCACCCCCGGAGCCGGGCGCGGGGGAGGAGGCGCACACGGCCGAGGATGCCTGCAGGACAGGTGACGCGCCGGCACCGCCCGCCCCCCTGCTCGACGCGGAGTGCGGCGGCCGGGCGGCGGCCGCCCCCGACCCTTCCTCTGTCGATCCGCCCTCAGATTCGGCGGCCGATCGTATTTGTTTGATGTTTTCTGACGTGACTTCACTGAAAAGCTTTGACTCTCTTACAGGCTGCGGAGATATTATTGCAGACCCGGAGGACGAGGCGGGTCCCAGCTGCGACAAGCATGCCCCCGGGCCTGGCAAGCCAGTCCTGTCTAAAAAGAACCCCGGCGTGGTGGCCTACCAGGGCGGCGGGGAGGAGATGGCGAGCCCGGACGAGCTGGACGACACCTATCTCCAGGAGTTCTGGGACATGCTGTCGCAGACCGAGGACCAGGGACGAGGGCCCCAGGAGGCGGCGGCCACGGCGGCGGCGGCGGCGGCGGCGGCCCTGGACGCCCAGGTGGGGCCGGAGACCCCCAAAGACGCCAGGTGCGCAGAAGGGGCCAAGGACGTGCCGTTGGGCAAGCACCGGAGGCTCAACCGGGTTCCCATGGAGCTCCATCCCAAGGAGGAGCCCAAACCCCCGGAGAAGGAGCAGCAGGAGGGCGTCCCCAACAGCGACGAGGGCTACTGGGATTCCACCACTCCGGGCCCGGAGGAGGACAGCGCCGGCGGCGGCGGCGGCGGCGGCAGGAAGGCGGCCATCCCCCGGGATAGCTACAGCGGGGACGCGCTCTACGACCTCTACTCCGATCCGGATGCGGGCCCGGCCGTCGTCCCCGCCAGCGAGGAGACGGCCTGCTTGTCCCGGCTAAAGCCCGTGTCCCCGGTCACCATCACCTGCCCGCTGCGCACACCAGGCAGCCTGCTGAAGGACTCTAAAATCCCCATCAGCATCAAGCACCTCGCGAACCTCCCGTCCAGCCATCCCGTAGCGCACCAGCAACCGGTCAGGAGTGAGATGCCCAGAACAAAAATCCCGGTTTCCAAAGTGCTGGTCCGCAGGGTCAGCAACAGGGGCTTGGCTGGGACCACCATCCGGGCAGCGGCGTGCCACGACACGGCCAAAAAGTTGTGAGGTCTCCGAGGCCGACGTGCGTGGACCACACGTCAAGGAATACAACTTTCCCTGGGAACCACTGAAACAAGTTTTGCTTCCCCCTAAACGGAGGCTCTTAGGACCGTCCCTGCTCCAGAGCCTAGACCCAGGAGGTCCCTGTGCGGCCAGCAGGGGCAGCAGGATACAGCGTGGAGGGGGTGCTACACATGGGATTCTCCTCTCAAGATAAGTTTCCTGAGAATTATTTTCAAGCACTTTTAATTTTTTTACCTTTCAAAACAAAAAATCTTTGCTTTTCCTTTTTTTGCTTTGATGCGCTCAACACTTGGAAGTCACCTTTACTTGCCTTTGCAGAAAACAGGACTTAACCAAACAAACCTAAGTAAGCGTCATGCCGTGATACTCGGCCGTGCCAGGCAGGGTGCAAAGAGGGCCTGGAGGAACCACTGCCAACCCCAGAGGAGCCCCTCCTCTCCCAAGACACTTTCCTTCCTTCCTTCCTTCTTTTCCTTTTTCTTTCCAGAAAAAAAAAGAGAGAGAGAGAGAGAGAGGGAGAGAGGGTGAGATGAAAGAAAGAAAGAAAGAAAGAAAGAAAGAAAGAAAGAAAGAAAAGAAAGAGAAAAGAAAAAAAAGACCCTTTGCCGTACCACTGTGTGGGAAACACCCCCAAAGCTGAAAGAGTCTGGTGTTCACCTGATGAGCAGAGGGGATCAGTGATTGGCAGAAAATTTGCCTACTTTCAGTTGTTGGGTATGCAAATAGATCACTATTTACCACCAGGACCATAAAGGAGCACTTTGGTTTGCTTGGTTTAGATCATTTGTTTGGGGAGAAGTAAAAAGCTCAACAGAGCAGGATTTCTTTCTTTCTTTCTTTCTTTCTTTCTTTCTTTCTTTCTCCTTTTTCTTTCCCACCCAGTGAAGAAATTAGGATCAGGGAAAGATTTCACTAAAATGCCAAGAGACACAGTATTTTAGCATTTATAAACTGCAACCTTTTCATGTGTACATAATGCATATTTTACAGTTTATCCAGCTGTTAACATTTTATAATCTATCAGTAACCTCGAATTTAAAATCTGGTTTTATAACTAGTTATGATAACTGTCCCTGAACTATTGATGTTCTTTTATGTACTGTAACCTAAAGCAATTCTGTTTTTGTTTTATATGGGTTCTCTGGCTTTCAATGCAGGGGTAAAAAAAACAAAAAAAAAAAAAAAGAAAGAAAGAAAGAAAAAAAGAAAAGTCTATTGTGTTGACCTCCCAGAGGAATGGTTCTGTCTTGTCTTGGGTAAGAGACTATTTATCAGAGATTTTTACCTTGGTTATAAAAATTTTGGATTCCACCATTCTACAATATAGGGAGCCCCAAATGAGGAACATAGAAAAACACAGTTTTTCATGTTAGTTGACTTTTGCTTTATGGACTTGTGATTGGGACAGGTATGTTCAGAATATGACACTGGCAAGCATATGTATCATAAACACTCTATGCCAAGATTTTTTTTTTGAAAAGTGGCTTCCTTATATGTATGTTTCCTGTTATTTTAGATGAAACATTTATTTCAGAACAGGTTACCATATGCCTGGATACTTTGAGTGATTAACTGAAGCAGCTCCTAGAACGCTATTAGCCTCTAATGATTATGTAATATCCTCTGTGAAATGTTCTTCAGTGTGTGTAATCAAAAGACCAGAGCTCCTACTAGGAGGTGATTCATGGTGTCAGGACGACTAGATATTCCCAAGCAAAACTACATGCATGTGAACGGCATAACATTCATACACTATATGAGCTATATAGCTCCCATCTTCCAGAGAGATTGCCTAAGTAATGAACTGATGGTACATGTTTTTAAAGCTTGTGTTCTGTTTCATAAAGGAAGGAAAGAGGCAAGCTGAGTATATGGAAACCTATTTCAACAGTACGAAAGGAACGAAATAAACAGACATCAAAGGAAAACAAGTTTGAGCCAGTAGCATAAAGCAGATTGTTCCCATTTTAAATTTGCAGTGATTCAATTGGAAGAGGTGGTAGAGATTTGTTGAATTTCATTATTAGTCAGATTACTGGCTTTTATTGCATTGTGTCAGATCCTTAATGTCATTTCAAAGTACTGTTTTAATATTTAATTTCCTTCTATAGATGAGGTCCTATAATCAGACATAGCCTTAAGCACTCTGAACCCACCACCAGGAATTCATAAAGCCACTCGCACGCACACGTGCTGATGCACTCAACTGTGCACAAACTAACACACAAAGGCATCTACTGCACACTTGGAAATATTTTACACGTTCTGTCTTGAGAAAGGGATTTAAATTTGATTTCACCCCGATAGCGCTAGTTAGACTCCAGCTGCATTCATTTCCCCCCCCAGCGAATGTAAAGAACGTACATTTCTTTCCTAGCCGTAAAACAAAGGATCTTGATTTTCTTCTCGTGCATTTGCTTGTGAGGGTTGTAGTCTCCTCTGTGTGAATCCATGACAAAAGTTCTGTTTGCTCATTTGTTCAACTGTACAGGAAAGTTAAGGGTACCTGAAGTACTGATGAGAATATTGTAACAGTAAAGGCAATCTATTGATAAATCTCTTTTATAAGCACTGGGACAAACTATTTTTGCTTTCACAGTTCTGGGACTCCTTTCTCCAATTCCACCACGATGCTGTGTCTTCTTTTATAAGTAAAGGAAAGTGTCAGCAAAGTTTACCTTCATTTTCTCTTGCCTGGCAATTAACCAGTTATGCAAGATGTAAAATATTTTCTCTTTTTTTTCTTTTTTTCCCGTATGTTTTCCATTTAAAAAAACCCCAAAACCTCTATATCTTTAAGAATTCCACCCACGCCAGTCAAAATGAAGGATGCAGGCAATTAATTAAATGGCCTCAGTAGGTTGATGGGAAATCAGGACCAATGCAGGAAGCCTGGATCGTAACCTTGTCCACCTATAGGCAAGGAATCATAGTTGCTTTTTTTGTGCCAAGGGCTACTTTCATTCATGTTCCTGGAGATTGAAGAGTTGGCTTTTTTTTTTTTTTTAGCATTTTAATAGATTTATATTCCAGTTATTATTATGCGTTTCCTAAATTGGCCATATTTGCTGATTTTTTTTTTTTTAATGGGAAGGATTAAATGTGGGCTGATGATACCTTTGCTATGTTGTGTATGATTCTGAGATGCTTGGTTGATTAAGTCTGTTTAGTCAGAGAGCTGAACAAATTAGGGAGGAGAAAGTCAAATCAATTGTTGGCCCTGCATTTATCAGTGAGTTTAATGGCTCTGCACAAAGACAGCCTGACTTTAATGTCTACATCACACAATGTTACTTGAACTACTCTGGCATCAGTTCTAATGGCAGTTGGATGCTTTTATTCTTCCATTAGCACTGACCGGGAGAAATTTTACTATAGCATTTTCGATAATTGCAAGAGGAAATAGATTTTTATTATTTCACCTAATAACAACAAAGACATATAGGACATTAAGGGCTTCCTTTAGATACGTTTTCCACAGATTATCTGCCTATGTAAATACAAAACGTTTCACGTTGATGAATGTGACGTTTTACTGAGTTTTAAGGGTTTCTTCATTCATCTCAGAAGTAAGTTTTGAAGTATTTGCACTTAAATGAATAATATTCAAAGTACCCTTTGCTTACACGGTTACCAAGGTAAAAAGGCTATGTTAGATATCAAGGTTTCTTATACGGATCTTTCCGAGTTTTCATTCCTTACATCTTTGTCAGATTAGTCTTCAGAGACTTTCTACCATTCACTTTGTATGCAGAGATTAATTAAAGCAGCTTTCTCCCCGCTCTCTCCGTACCCACCATGTTTACTTGGTGCCCTCAGATGGCAGTAAGGGGACACTTCTCGCGAGGGTGGAGTGTTTTGACACTTGCGTAGTGGAACACATTTCCTGAGGGTAGTCATTCCAGATTTCTCCCCTGAATGATGACAATCTGGCCTTGGTCCCCTGTGCTCCGTTTCTACTGAGGCGTGTTCCAATATATTTGCATATACTTTGTGCTCATTCTTAAGCAACTAATCATTCTTAAGAAACTAATTAAAGAATTTTATACTCTTAAACATAAGGAGAAAGCATCACAGTTGCCTCTTCTCACCAGTGGCAATGGCTGGTTTAAAGTACCCGAATGAAATAACAGGAGGAACCCAAATACCTCGGCCCTACCCGTTTCCCTCCGTCCTCTCCAGGCAGCCCAAGGGATGAACAACATAGTTCTTATTCGTGGAAACTCGGCCTTAGGAATTTTTGATTCCCCACGCACAAATATGCATGACAGCTTGGGACCACACGCTAGCATGGCCGACTGGTGACCTACAGACCTGTGTGGGAAAGCAAGAGGCAAGCATTTGCTTCATAGAAAGACGTGTCTGTAACATGGTCAGGGGGTAAGTGTGGTTCCCCCTCAAGGGCGGTCAGCGTCTGGCTCTGAGCATCTCCTGACGGCTGGCATAAATTGCTTCTCAAAGCCTTTGCACTGTGCTGGTGATATAAAGGAGTCAGCTTCTTGCAAGAATAGTCCACTTATAAGGAATGTTTTTCTTTCACTGCAGAGAATGCTTTCAAGGAGCGATTCAGAATGATAGTTTCATGATTACGGAAAGGAGTCCCTTCTCAAACTGAAAAAGGACAGATTAAAATGGCCACGAAGCCTCCGGAACTGAAACTGGGCGCATTTTATGACCGATGAGTACTTAAATTCAAAGCAACCTGTATTCGTGGGGCATATACTGTATCTGATACTTCATAGAACCCCCTTCAGTTTGGAGTTCACACGTAGCCGTACCGTGATGGGACTTTCTTAACAGTCCCTAAAACATCTTTCTTTTATCGAGGGCTGGGCAATGTTACTCCCCTCGTGTGCCATCTTTCATTCCTGCTTTTTGTTTGTTTCCATCCCGTTCCATCTTTACCCCTCCCCCTTCCCTTCTTTCCCTTTCTCTCTTTTTCCCTAGTGTCTGGGACAGGAATATAAAGTCTTCACTAACTTAGGGTGACACAAGAGCTAAAAACTACTTCATGGCATGACCGGCTCACTTCCAATAGAAAAAAAAGCCAACCCAAGCCATGAAGCTGAAAATTGGTTTTGTGTCTGAGACGATGGTGCTCCCATCACTGGCAGAGAGACGTTGCGCGTGGTTCTCTATCATCAACCCAGCCCAGGCTTGCTCTGGGTGTTCCGTGTGGTTTGTTGAAGTAGGAACTAGCTGAGCGATCCCTCGCCTCGATACAATCCTGAACTTCAGAGACAAGCCCCTGGCTCTTTCAAAAGTAGCGCATCCTACCTTCTGTCTGTGGCCATTGAATTCTGGCGCCTATTTCCCGATTCACTAATTCATTCAACTAAGATTTACTGAAGACCTAGAAAGTCAGCCACCGTGAATTTGAGGGTTGTATATTGAAGTAAAACAACTAACATATACCATGTGTCGACTCTGTGCCGGGACGATCCTCTGTGCATTGTTATCGCCACGGTCCGCAAGAACCGTGCAGGGTGGGTATTAGCTCCGTCCTGCAGAGGAAGGAAATAATGCGCGCAAAGGTGAGACACCTTGTCCAGAGTCGCCCATTTCATACGTAATGGACAGGATTTGAATGAGAAACCTAACTCTATAGCTCCTGCTTTAATTACACATCTTCTTTTTTAGCCGTATGATTCCATTTTTGTATAAGTCGTTTTAAGTAAGAAACTGATCAAAGTTCTGAACTGTGAGAGCCAAACCAGATTTTTATAATTGTGGATACCATTCAACCGATGACTATTCTGACTCTTTGAGTTAAAAGTGAACTTGTTTTGGTTTTTTGGTTTTTTGGTTTTTTGGTTTTTATTCTTCGATGGCTTTTATACATGCAAGTCTAAAAGATCTCAGAGTCTAGCGGGTTTTTTCCTCACCTGGGCCAGTCAAAATTGTGGACTATATTCCCCAGTTATTCTCGAGTTACACACAAGCAGGTCTGCCTACAGATTTTGTAATCTGCTGTCTGTTTTGTCAGTAACAAAACCAAAAACAATTTCAGTAGTGAACCCAGCGGGTTGCAAGCTGAGTTTTCTTCCACTCCGCTTCTGTTAATACTCCTGTATTTAGGGACAATCCATTTGAAATTGTAACATGGTCACAAGGTTATTTTACTAATCGATGACCTGCCTATGCTTGGCGAGATGCTTTTAAAATGGATTTTGGACCTCGTATTAATAAGATGTAATGAAGAGTTCGGTGACAGGTGGTCATTCTATTGAATCGTAAACTGGGGTCCTTTTTGGTAACCACCCAGTAATTGGTAGAGTAACTTTCTGCTTTGTGTGGGAAGATAGTATTTTTAATAAAATACAGCCTAGGTGACTGGCTATCAGAGACATATGAAACTTTCTCAGATACCTACCTGGATCATCTAATAAGCTAAAGCAGAGATACTAAAAATACCTGGTCAAACCGCATAGGGGCATAGAGCAGACACACAGCAAATCCTTGTGACATGCCATGAGATGGCCCTGGGCAGCCTAAAGGAATTAGTAAGCCTTCTCAGATATCGACACTGCAACCATTTATCCCCCACTGCACAGTTATTTCTAAAGAAAGGAAGAGAAATGCTAACAAAGTAATAGATGACATTGTTACTGCTTCTAGGATGAAGTTAACTGAATGCGAAGGATCCGAGAGTGGTCGTTCTATCAAGAACGTCAGGGAAAATGGTTTTGACGCTATAGGCAAAGTAAATTTTTGTCATTTTTACTTGACTCCAGCTCTCTGCCGGGCTCATTGCTAACTTCAGGTTTTGACCAAGTTATTTATATGAAATATCTCAGTGTACCATAGGGAATTGCAGGTTCTTTGAAAATAATGACAAAGAAGACCCAAATGAGAAATTCCATCTCTATAATTAGTTTTCCTGAAAGTCGGGCATGTCTTTGAGGACAAGCTTTTGGCTGTATTATTTTTGTGCACAGGAGGAAAATGGTTAGTAGGTTTATAGATATTATTTTTATAATAGAATGTTAAGTCCCCCCCAAAACATCAAAAATTGTCTTCTAGAACTACTCTATGTTTTTAAAACTTGTTTTACAAGAGGATTCCAGATAGCAATAGGATCTTTTCTCCTTCCTCCAATGATTTAATGGGATAAATGAACCAATGTTTATATTTTTAAGCCTGTAAATATTTTATTTTGGGTATTTTGTATATTTGTTGATATAATTCCATTTTGTGCATATGTATCATTGTGCATGTTGCTGTTTTTGATAGCCACTCTTTTAATGAATGTAAGAAGCTTGAACTAATAGCACTTTTCTTGTTTCATTCAAACATCTTAAAATGAAAATACAACACTGCCATTTTAACTGTTGTGTTCAATTCAGCCAATAAATTTTGTTGCTCCTTTACATTTAAAGTGAATTCTGTAGGTTATTTTTTCGGGATGAATCTTCTTTCCACCCTTTTCAGTTTTTAGAACTGATTCGAATGATGGTGACGGCAGTGTGATGTGTGTGTGTGTGTGCGTGTGCGTGAAATTGGTGGAAAAAACCAACAGTGGGCCCGTATTTCTTTTCACACTTTGTAAACAAGTGAAAAACTGTTGTTTGCCTTTCGAAAGCCTTGTTATTCTGACGTGGATCTGATCTCTGAGCCTTTTGCTCAGAAAATCTCCATTTCTCATAAGCACACATGAGGCCGGCTAATCTGCTGTGACTGTTAGGACCAACCAACGGGAGTCTTTTGTTTTTTTTTTAACGTTTTTTTTTAAACGTTTTTATTTATTTTTGAGACAGAGACAGAGCATGAGCAGGGGAGGGGCAGAGAGAGAGGGAGACACAGAATCGGAAGCGGGCTCCAGGCTCCGAGCTGTCAGCGCAGAGCCTGACGCGGGGCTTGAACTCACAAACAGCGAGATCATGACCTGAGCTGAAGTCAGACGCTTAACCGACTGAGCCACCCAGGCGTCGCGACTGGAGTCTTTTAAAGAGTCGTTTTCTGGTTTTTATTTTGTTCTGTTTTTTGGAAGGGGGGGTGTTAAAAAACAAAATTCAACTGAGTGAATTTGAAGATCGAATTGGCTTCATTAAGCAATTGGTGAATTAGGCAGCACTCCCTCCCAGCAAGTAGAGAGATGCTCTGAGCAGTAGTACAAAATAGAGGGTTTTTACAGGAAGGATCGTGGGGCAAAGAGTTATTATTAGTAAAAGAAATAAAAAAGGATTATTTCAGGGGCGCCTGGGTGGCTCAGTCGGTTAAGCGTCTGACTTCGGCTCAGGTCATGATCTCACGGTTCGTGAGTTCGAGCTCCACGTCGGGCTCTGCGCTGACAGCTCGGAGCCTGGAGCCCGCTTCGGATTCTGTGTCTCGTTCTCTCTCTCTGCCCCTCCCCTGCTTGTGCTTTCTATCTCTCTCTCTCTCTTTCAAAAATAAATAAACATTAAAAAAAGCACTTATAAAAATTAAAATTTCATGAGCTGGAGTTGAACAGAGAACTTGCTTTTATGTGCATAGAGATAAATACTGATTTCTTGGATTGGGAATGAGGTATGGAGTGGTGCAGGATGCTTATATACAAACAAGCAAACAGAAGGGAGTAGAGGTGGTCTGAAGCGTGATCTTCTGAGACAGGTTATTCTGAAATCAAAAGCCTACATATAATTAGGAGAGACTAAGGGGAAAAGCCTAGTCTTTGTGGAAGAAATCAAGGACAGTAGCTGAGCTGGTTGGAGTGTTGGCATCTAAAACAGCAGTGAACAGACACGATGGTGCTGAAATCAGAAAGGCGCTTCCCCCCCCCCCCCTCCCCAGATACCAAACAAGGGGCTAGAAGAGAGAGAGAGAGAGCAACCATGATTGAAGGCAGGTGGCTGGGTGGTTGAGTACACACCCGCTCAGCGGAGAGAAATCATTGATGTATTTAACACGGAAAAAAAAAAAATGTAACTCTATGGGCTAGAGAGAAAATAATTTAAATCAGAGAGCAATTGCCTCTACCATTTCAAGCCACGGACGTGCAAGGCCCATGTACTGAATCAGCCTCAGTTGCTGAATACTTCTCATAGAGTGAATATTGCTCTGCCCTGAGTGGGATGTGGGATTCTGGGATTTAATGATAGCACCATTTTCATGTGACAGAGCAGCCAAACTCAGAGAAACCCATCTGTTCTGACGCAGAGGGAGTAGTTGGCCACACTAGACTCACTGATAGATGTCAGTCTCCAATGTGGGCCTTCACAGGAGAATTCTAAGAGCATACACGATTTCAGCCTTTCATGCTGTTTTCACCGCGTGGAGAACTTTAACCTGAAGGTTTAGAATCCCGAAGAAGCAACTGAACCAAAGGGGAGTGAAAACCTGTGTCTCAGAAGGAAGAGGTCAATGTCATAAAGAGAACAAAGCAATGGAAAACGGCCCTTGAATTTTTCTATCCCGCCATGCTTTGTGCTCACAGACTCCTGCACCCTCCAGGACATGGCGGGTGCTCGTGAGCCAGCAGTCACATGGGGAAAGGGATATTCCTGAGAAAGGATAGAAGTCTGGGCAAAGACCAGGACCCAAAGCGACAGACACATTCCGTTTTCCTAGTTATCCCCCAGGTGGGAGGGGGTTCTCATTTTAGATCATTTAAGATTTTATGCTTTTCTGGCTTCTAGGTCTAAGATTTGAGAGCTTAATTTCCTTCTTAGCTCCTGAGATTTCTAGATTCCCTACACCCTGTATAAAAGTGGCCTTTTAGAAATAATTGAGAGTCCTTGATGGTTATTCTCGGTGTCGGAAGCTGCCTCCGCGTTGGCTTTGTTGCCCAGGCAGCATAGGAACTTACTAGGGGATTCTGGTTCTCTTGGGAAGCTCAAGGACAACTCTTGGCCAGGTCCTCCAGTGGTCCCACGTCTGATGCCACAGTCTAACTGCAGCTTTCCTCTGATGAAAAAGTTATATCCATTATATGTATCAGAAAATAGATTCATGTCATTTGGTTTAGTTAACAACCATCGACTACTTGCTGTGTTAGGTCCGTGCTCAGCTTGGTGGGTATACACGAGTGAGACATAACACTCTCTGCTAAGGCCACTTAAAGCTTCCCGACAAACTCCCTGAGTACAAATCTCTGTCTTGGTGTCATTTCCTGGGGAATCTCAACCTCAGATATTATTATTTCCATTTTTCAATGAAAAAGTGAGGCTTAGAGATCTTACATGTTTCTGGCAATACAGAAATTTAGAGTTTTAAAATTTTCTTGTACAGAACACTTAAAAAATGCCAATGTTTACTTTTATTTCTCTATATGCATATTGAGCTATCAAAGGAGGGAGGCCAGAAATCCCTGGATGTTACTACTGATTCCTGGAGGCCTAGAACTTTCAACTTTTGGTTCCAGGGCCTAAGAATGGACTGGGGACCATACAGTAGGCAGCTGAATCCACAATCAGAGTGGATGAGCTGTTTGTAGAACTTTTTGGTAATTGGAAGATCAAGCAGGCACAAAATCAGTACGGATAAAGATTTGAGAAAGACTTTTGGACACATGTAATCCTGGAAGAAACAATTGGAAAATCCACATTCTTTTCAAGTACAAATAAAACATTTATTAAAATTGGCTACATCCTAAGCAATGAAGTAAGTCGTAAAGCTTCTCCAAAAAAAAAAAAAAACAAAACAAAACAAAATCAGTTACATGCAGAATATGTTCTTTTACTACAAGTATGCTAGAAATTAGCAGAGATAAGATAACTAAAACCACTCCATACATTTGGGACAAATTTTAAATGTGCCTTTCAATACCTTGTGGATCAAAGAATAAATGACAATGGATACTAGAAAACAATTAGAAATGCACAATCATGAAGACATTATATATTAAAACGTGAAATACAGCCAAAGATTACTTAGAAAGAATTTTACAGCCCAACATGCTTACATTAGAAAAGATAAAAGGCTGAGAATTAATGAGTTAAGGATCCATTTTAATCTAATGTAAGAAGTTGGAAAAAGAATAACAGAATAAACCCATAGAAAGTCTAAGTAATATAACTTAGCAGAAAGTAACGAGACTGGAAACAAAGATACTCTAAAGTGGATCAACAAATAACAAAAATTGATTTTTTTTTTTGTAAAACATTTATAGTATTTATCAGGAAAAAAGAGAAAGATTCAGAATGGGAAGATGGGCATAATCTCAGTTGTGGCATCGATAAAAAGAGAAAAAGTGCTATAAAGCTATGGCAATAACTTCAACATTTAGACAATACATACAAATTCCAAAAAATATATAAATTGCTGAAAGTGGCTTGGGAAGAAATAGATAACATGAAAAGTCCTAAAACTGTTATAAAGACAAGGGAATCGACAGTGAAAACTCTCCCGCCCCCTCCAGACAAAACAGTAAAACCAGATAGCAGAACCAATGTCCTACCAAACATCTAATGATCAGGTAACTTCAATCTGACACAATCTCTCTCTATTTATTTTATTTTATTTTATTTTATTTTATTTTATTTTATTATTTTTTAAAACATTTATCCACTTTTGAGAGTGAGAGAGACAGAGCATGAGCAGGGAAGGGGCAGAGAGAGAGGGAGACATAGAATCCAAAGCAGGCTTCAGGCTCCGAGCTGTCAGCATAGGGCCCGACACGGGGCTTGAACTCTCGAACCTCGAGATCATGACCTGAGCCCAAGTCAGACGCTTAACTGACTGAGCCACCCAGGCGCCCCTCTCTCTCTTTTTTAAAAAAGTTATTTATTTATTTATTTATTTATTTATTTATTTATTTATGTAGAGAGGGTGTGCGTGAGCGGGGAAGGGGGCAGAGAGAGAGAGAGAATCTTTAGCAAGCTCCACGCTCAGTGCTCAGCATGGAGTCTGACGTGGGGCTCAATCCCACAACCCTGGGGTCGTGACCTGAGCTGAAACAAGAGTCGGACGTTCAACTGACTGAGCCACCCAGGTGTCCCTAACACAATCTCTTTAAGAGAAGGAAGAACCATTCGTTGAGGAAAATTAAAAATGTATCTCTATCATGGAATTCAACATTTCCATATTAGATCAGAAAACTGCATCCAGGGGTGCCTGGGTGGCCCAATTGGTTGAATATCCGACTCTTGATTTCAGCTCAGGCATGATCCCAGGGTGGTGGGATAGAGCCCCCTGTTGGGCTCCACACTGAGTGTGGAGTCTGCTTAAGATTCTCTCTCTCTCTCTCTCTCTCTCTCTCTCTCGGGGCGCCTGGGTGGCACAGTCGGTTAAGCGTCCGACTTCAGCCAGGTCACGATCTCGCGGTCCGTGAGTTCGAGCCCTGCGTCGGGCTCTGGGCTGATGGCTCGGAGCCTGGAGCCTGTTTCCAATTCTGTGTCTCCCTCTCTCTCTGCCCCTCCCCCGTTCATGCTCTGTCTCTCTCTGTCCCAAAAATAAATAAAGGTAAAAAAAAAAAAAAAAAAAAAGATTCTCTCTCTCTCTCTCTGCCCCTCTCCCCCACTTTTGTGTGTGTGCGCTTTCTTTCTCTTTAATGAAACTTAGAAAAAGAAAACTGAATCTGGTAGTGTGTAAAACCAACACTCATCATATCAAGTTGGGTTTACTCCAGGAATGGAAATATGGTTCAACATTTTAAAAAAGTCTATTACTACAACTTGTCACATTAAAAGATTCAAGGAGAAGCATATGATATCTGAAAGCCGTAGATTCCCATGCCTGAAGGCACTTTTTAAAGTTCTTTAACGATTCTAGAATTTGGACACTTAATTCCTGTCATGTTCTTAAAGGATTCAAGCTACTCAGGACAATGGGGGGTTCTTTAAACTTTCAACGTTTTGTCTCATAACATTTTAAGCAATTGTCCATATTTCATCGAATCTAAGGTTCTACAGATGTACGTTCTCTTATGTATCATAAAGGAAAAAACAATGCTGGCAATTATAATTGTAAGACACCACTGATTCAAAGACGTACCCAGCTTTAGAGATGGAAAACTGTGTGAAAATATGCATCCTAGAATGGATCAAATATTGATGTATATATTAAAAGTTTTAAGGATAATATTCTTCACTTATCAGTGAAGGTTTATGTGAAAAAAGGCAGTTATCCAAATGTTGAGTCTACAGATACTAATACTTGGTGAAGAATGTATCAAACAGACCCAAGCAAGGTCTCAGTGTTTAGGAAAATTGCATATTCCTTTTTGTACAGAATTATACACTTTTCATGAAATGCACATAAAAAACCCCTCACATGCACACAGGGTTATTTTCAAGGCTCCCACTTTGAGGAAAATGAAGGCCTGTACATTTGACATCTTTGGCCCTTCCTTCATTTACCCGACCCTCCAAGGGGGCAGGCGAGAAGACGGGGATAATCTAAAAAGATCTTTCTCCGCTAGCACCTCAGTGTTTCCCAGAAGACACCAGTGTCTCCTAGATCTATGTCTTGTACTTACTTCCAGATGGCAATGTGTTTTTCTTAACAAGCTTCTAAATCTTTCTTTTGCCCATGGGACTGCATTGCAGAAGATTCTTGTCACATCTTGCTTTCTCAGTCTGGCACATATGCCCCAGGTCTGATGCATGACCATACCCATCAATTTGTGCCTGCCTGGTGGGTGTGAGGGAGATCTCTTCTAAGTGGAGAGCCCCATCAAAGTCCAAATCCAACACTGTGTTCAAGAGAATACTGGTCTTCTGACAGCGACATCTCTCAGCCTTAAATAGGAATAAAAGGTGAGACCCTGGGTGCCTGGGTGGCTCAGTCGGTCAAGCAACTGACTTTTGATCTCAGCTCAGGTCTCGATTTCAGGGTCGTGAGTTCAGGCCCCACATTGGGCTCTGCACTGGGCACCAAGTCTACTTAAAAAAATAATAAAGAGGCGAAACCCTACTTGGGCTCCATTTTTTCTGATGGTCTAGAGTTTCCCCACCCCCAAGGACTTGCGTCTTTTTAATCCTTTCTCTTATGACTGTACATTTTGGTCTTACTCTCTCCTTCTTCCTGCCACCTTTGTTCTTTGTTCTCCTAATAACTTTCTCTCATATTGACGTGTAGCTCAGAATTCTATCTCCAACAATTCGTTTGTCCTCCTTTAGTGGAAAATCCATATAATACCTGATTTGTCCGGGAGGCTTATCCTGAGAATCTTGTGTCCATAAACCAGCATTGTTAGGGGTTATAATAGGGTTTGTCTGATGTATGTTCTTGCTTCCTGAAAGATAACCTCGAAATCTTTGGAATTTCCTGGATGATAGGAGTGTCTTTGTTATTCGTGGTGGGCCCCTTATCCACACCTAAGCTTATGCTAAGGAAGTGACTCAGGATGGGACCTGTTATGCTAGAGAGACCAACCATGTGATTAGAAGCCTGGGCCCCAAACCTTGTGACATCAGCCTGACACCCTACTCCCCCCCCCCCCCCCCCCCGCCGCCACTTCCAGGGAGGGGAAGGAGACTGGAGATTTACTGAGTTCAACTTTGAAACCAATGATTTAATCAGTCGTGCCTATGTAATGAAACCCCAATAAAATCTCTGGACACGGAGGCTTCTCAGGGTAGCTTCCTGGTGGTAAACACATCATTGTTCTGGAAGGGATGACAACCCCAATTCCATGAGACAGGACACAGAGGTCTGTGTCTAGGACCCTCCAGACCTTGCCCTATGTGACTCTTCACTTGGCTGGTCCTGATTTGTATCCTTTTTTAATAACTCTAATTGTAAGTACAGTACTTTCCTGGGTTCTGGGAGTCATTCTAATGAATTATCCAACGTGAGGGGGTCTTGGGAACCCCCCAAACTGGTAGCCATTTGGTCAGAAGTGCAGGTGACCACACTTGCAGCGGGCATCTGAAATGAGGACAGTTGGGGACCATGCCCTTCACCTGTGGAATCTCTGCTGACTCCAAGTGACTAGCATCAGAATTAGATTGCAGTATTGCAGGGATGCAAGGGGGGGGGTGGTGGTGGTGGTGGCTTAATTTTTATCAGGCCCAAATAACACTTTTAAAAAGTTGTTTTTGGGGGTGCCTGGGTGGTTCAGTCGGTTAAGCGTCCAACTTCAGCCCAGGTCATGATCTCATGGTTCGTGGTTTCGAGCCCCATATCGGGCTCTCTACTGACAGCTTGGAGCCTGGAGCCTGCTTCGGATTCTGGGTCTCCTCTCTCTGCCCCCCACTCCCACCCCACTTGTGCTCTGTCTCCGTCTCTCAAAAATAAATAAATGTTAAAAATTTAAAAAAAAAAAACTTTTTGTGGGGCGCCTGGTGGCTCAGTCGGTTAAGCGGCCGACTTTGGCTCAGGTCATGATCTCGCGGTCCGTGAGTTCGAGCCCCGCGTCGGGCTCTGTGCTGACAGCTCGGAGCCCGGAGCCTGTTTCAGATTCTGTGTCTCCCTCTCTCTGACCCTCCCCCGTTCATGCTCTGTCTCTCTCTGTCTCAAAAATAAATAAACGTTAAAAAAAAAATTAAAAAAAACCTTTTTGTTATAGTAGCTATAAATAAATTGATATGAGTTATGAGTTAAAGTCTCACAACTTACACACACGCCCAATGGATCTACCAGCTACACTCATTTCTGTTATTTTATGAGGCTATTTCTCTGAACCTTCAGAGTTACTTTTCCACTCCCTGCTTGTGGCTTTAACTGGATATTCTCAGAGGTATGCTTGGTGGCGCTGATCTCCTGTAGGGCCCAGAGTGGCCCCTGGTTGGGGGATCCACAGAGTGGCTCGGGCAGGGGGTAGAGAGCCTAACATCATCCCGAGGTATTCACGAATGGATGAAAAGCCTGGGACTCCCTGGAGGGCTGGAAAATGCAAGCAGGGGGATCCAGCGCCTGGAACCCCGTCTCTGCCGCTGCTGCCCACTCCATGGACGAAGGGTGGAGGGCAGGGCTGGGGGGGGGTCTGTGTTGGAAAAGGGCAAGAAGCAGGGCTCCGCAGCCGAGGGGCAGCCCGGCGTGAGGCGAGGCAGGGCTCGGCGGGGCCCCGATCTCTGTCCCCCCAGTTAGCAGGCTTCTGGCCAAGGGCATCTTCAGCGGATCCAGTGTCCTCCGAGGGACTGCTCGCATACGTGAGATCCTCCAGGGACAGCTGCCACTTGAGGGGCCATCGGCGGGTCCAAGTCCCGGTGGGTCTGAGGTCCATGTGCCCTGATCACAAAAACTTCGGAGCTGGTAGACCCTTTCAACTTAATTCCAACTGTTATAAATGTTTGAAAGGTTTGCAAAAATGGTTTTCAATTTTTTATCACCCATTTGGATGAACATGTTTCCTCCTGGATGGAGGCCATCAAGGGTTAGAAAAGGAGGGTGGGACCCCCTGAGGCTTAAAACCTTGAGAGGAAAGCCGTGTGCATGGGGAGGGAGCTCTGATCTCTCAGTGAAGTCCTTTAACAGAAGAGTTTTACAGAAAGGCAGTCTTAAATATTTTCTCTGATACTTCCTATCTCATTTTTCTTGACGTAACTGTGTGATGTGATATGAACAAAATGTAATGTTTTTACCAAGCCCCATATAGTGGGTTGTCCCTGGCTCCCCTCGGGTTAGCCCCCCAGTGCTGCATAAATATCATTGTTTTCTATGAAGGCTGTCATAGGAAAAGCTTCGGGGCCCCTGCCCTTCACACAGTCATGAAGTCCCCAGACTCATGTGAGATTTACTGGTATTTTACGGAAACTCAGGACCATGACCAGTAATTTCGACTATCCTCCCTACTTGACATCAGGATAAATCTATTTATATTGTTTCCTTTCCCAAGAGCTGCTAGATAATCACAACAAGAGCACTGACATAATAAATCTCAGCGGATTCTGGTGTGATATGTAGTAGCAAACACAGGCTTAATACAGGATTAATACATTTTTAATTTAAAGTTTAAGAAATGTGTAATGTTTGTTTTTGAGAGAGACAGAGACAGAGACAGAGCACGAGCAGGGGAGGGGCAGAGAGAGGGAGACACAGAATCCGAAGCAGGCTCCAGGCTCTGAGCCGTCAGTTTGAGCTCACGGGGCTTGAACTCACGGACTGCGAGATCAAGACCTGAGCCGAAGTCGGATGCTTGTCCGACTGAGCCACCCAGGCTCCCGTCTACATTTTTAATTTAAAAAACTCAGAAGGTAATAAGTACAGTTGTGTTATGTTACTAACGTAAGGTAAGTGATCGCTGGGGTTACCTGGTCCTCTGGGTTTAAATAACATCCTTCAAATGGCGGGAGATCCAGTTAAGCAAGGATGTAGTTTGGGGGAAAGCTCCTTCCTCCTGGTTCCACAGGGAGAATATACTTCACTGCAAAGTCTATCCCACCTGGAGGCGAACAGGGTTTTTGTGCTCCTCACCAGGCAGCCACTAGCTGGGAGACCTGGCAGCTGTTTCCATATTCATTGGCCATTTGGGTTTCTTTTTCTATCCCCTGCCAGCTCCCATTTTCCTCTTCTCTCCCAGTCTCCTAGATGAACACGCTCTCCCACTATCCCCCGATAGGCCGATAGGCCGGTTCAAGGGTTTTCCTAAACAGGTGTCTCTCTGATAGAAATCTGGTGCCAGCTATTAAAACAATTTCCCCACCCTTGCTGCCTAAGTAATGGAGAGAAAACAACAAAGGAGTGAAAGGGGGCGTTGGGGGGAGTCTTTCATAGACTGCTCAGGTGATCCTGCTAATAATGACTCGGGCCCGTGACCTTCTCTGAAGGTCTTGCCTGTGTGATTGCAGCCACCTCTCCAGGCCTGCATGGAAGCTGTCCCCCAGCCCACCCCAGTGACGGGACAGGGGTCCAGTAGCTCTGCTCCCTGGGCTGAATGCGTGTGACTCTCCTGGAAGCCCCTGACTTCTTAGGTTTTAAATCCCTAGGCATAGGATTAATTAGTGTGAATTCATCAGCGTTCCCTCCAACAGGCACTGAAGGTACAGTCATTTTAATTTGCACACTAACCCCGTGAGATAAATGGGGTAGGGACAGGGTTGTCGGAACTAGAGTTCCAGAACTGTTGAGCTGGAAGGGCTTGGAGGTTATGTAGTCTAACCCCTTCCTTTCACAAGTGAGGAAACTGAGGTCCGAAGAGGAAAAGTGATTTCCCCCTGGTGAGTGAGATGGCGTGGTAAGGGAGGGGGCAGGTTTAAAGCCAGAGCTGAATGAAGTCAGCTCCTTGTCTGGTTCTCCTTTCCAGTGATAGATGGAATGCAGAAGAGCATTTCAGGCTTTTGCTATATGTCCAAGTAAGTCGCCCGCAATTCCTGAAAAGGGCGTTCTTTTTTTTTTTTTTTTTCCAACGTTTTTTTTTAAATTTATTTTTGGGACAGAGAGAGACAGAGCATGAGCGGGGGAGGGGCAGAGAGAGAGGGAGACACAGAATCGGAAACAGGCTCCAGGCTCTGAGCCATCAGCCCAGAGCCCGACGCGGGGCTCGAACTCACGGACCGCGAGATCGTGACCTGGCTGAAGTCGGACGCTTAACCGACTGCGCCACCCAGGCGCCCCAAAAGGGCGTTTTTAAGGCTTGTGCAGGGGCGCCTGGGTGGCTCAGTGGGTTAAGTGTCCGACTTTGGCTCAGGTCATGATCTTGCGGTTTGTGAGTTCGAGCCCCACGTCAGGCTCTGTGCTGATGCCTCGGAGCCTGGAGCCTGCATTGGATTCTGTGTCTCCCTCTCTCTCTCCCCCTCCCCTGCTCGTGCTCTGTCTCTCTCTGTCTCTCAAAAATAAATAAATGTTTAAAAAAATCTTAAAAACATTCAGGCTCGTGCAGAGGAGGATGGAAAGATACAGGTTCAAGACAGATTCAGGAGGAACTAGCAATACTTGATGACCCATTGGATATGAAAGCAGAGAGAGATGACAGACAATTCAGAAATTTCTAATTTGTTGAAAGATAGCTAGTAATTACTTGAAGTAGGGAATATTGAACAAAAAGCAAACGTTAAAGATGAGTTCATTCGAGGTGTGTTGAGTTGTGATGTTTTCAGGACCTTGAGATAAAAATGCCCTTTAAAGATAGGAAACTGGAGGGGCGCCTGGGTGGCCCAGTCAGTTGAGCATCCGACTTCAGCTCAGGTCATGATCTCATGGTTTGTGAGTTCAATTCCTGCATCAAGTTTGCTGCTATCAGCGTGGAGCCTGCTTCGGATCCTCTGTCTCCCTCTCTCCTGCCCCTTCCCTGCTCACACACTCTCTCTCTCAAAAATAAATTAAAACATTAAAACGAAATAAAGAACCTGGATCTGGGTGGAGATCCTGCTTTGGATACTGACAGGTAACACCAGGTCATAATGCATTTTTTCCTCTATCCCTGGAACACATTTAAAGAAATTGGTATTAAGGTAGTCACCTACTCAGATCTGTGTGCCTCCTTCCCAGAAGATAAGCTACACTAAGGGAAGAGAAAATACAACCCTGACAGAATTGCTCAAAATCATGCTTGCTGGGAATTAAGACAACTGAGATTAGATATGACCACTGAACCTTCCTTAAATGAGATAAATGAATAAGTAAATATCTCAATTGAAGATCCCAAGGATCAAGAGGCCTATTCCTGAAGAAGAAGAATATATTTTAAAAAATATTCGCTTTGTGGGGGCCCCTGGGTGGCTCAGTCGGTTAAGTGACCGACTTTTGATTTCAGCTCAGGTCGTGATCTCATGGTTCGTGAGTTCAAGTCTGGAGCCCACTCGGAATTCTCTCTCCCTCTCTCTCTGCCCCTCCCCCCCTCAAAAAATAAACAAACTTAAAAAAATTAAAAAACAATATTCCCTTTGTGGACAAAAATGTCTGTGTCCACCATTTGGGCAAAATAAACTGGATTATCTGACAGCGAACAGTTCCATTTTTGGTAGAGGACCAGAAGCACTGCGAGTCATTTCAGAATGTCATTTAACATGTTTTTAAACAGGGGAAAAAAAAGACTGTACCCTTCCTCCTTCTAAAAAATCCCTTTAAAAAAATTCCTTTCAAATGCACTGTTTTTGTTTTGTTTTGTTTTGAGAGAGAGAGAGAGGGCACAAGTGTGTGAGGGGCAGAGAGAGAGAGAGAGAGAGAATCCCACAAGAGGCAGACGGATGGGGGGAGAGAGAAGGAGAGAGAGAGAGAGAAGCAAGGCTCACCCAAAGCAGGGCTCAAACTCACGAACCGTGAGATCAAGACCTGATCTGAAGTCGGATGCTTAACAACTGGGTCACCCAGGTGCCCCTCAAATGCACTATGTCTTTTGTTGAATTTTCTATTTCACTGGATGAAAAAAAATCAAAGTAAGGTTTATTCCAGACAATAGCGTTCTAAATCAGACAGTAGTTGAAACCACAGAAGTAGTTGAGATTATCCCAAGGGAATCTGGAACAGAAGGCGGGATGCAGAATTCTGGTGGAAGGGACAGCTCTTAAACTCGCCTTTCCAGGATCCATTCTCCCTCCTCTGGGTAACAACATACTATTTCCTCTGGAAAGCACCTCCATTCCTACCCCTCAGTTCGACGTGTTCATATAGGGATGGCCCCACATTCTGGACCTAAGATGGGACACATCACTCAAACATGGTGCATCAGAGTGCTGCGAACCTGGTTACGATGGTTGATTCAAAGAGGAGCATCTGACTCACTAGTCCAAGGAGACGTCACTCTGGGTCTTCTGCTAAAACTACTTGGGAAAGGAGGCTCTTTGTCTGCTGGGGTTGCTGTACAAGCAGGATATGAACAGGGAATTGCTGTTGGCCAGCTAGTCACTGCAGGAGCATCTTGCCTGAGAGAGAAGCAGTGGGGAACAGAGCTAAGACAATAACAGAGACCCTGAGTGGACATGTTCTGACAAAGCTAGTTCTGTTCTTGCACTTCTTGTCTGAGCCAATAAATTCCTTCTCCTATGAAAGGCAATTTCAGGGGCGCCTGGGTGGCTCAGTTGGTTAAGCATCCAACTTCAGCTAAGGTCACGATCTCACGGTTGATGAGTTCAAGCCCCGTGTCGGGCTCTGTGCCGACAGCTCGGAGCCTGGAGCCTGCTTCGGATTCTGTGTCTCCCTCTTTCTCTGTTCCTCCCCCGCTCGCACTCTCTTTCTCTCTTTCAAAAATAAAGATTAAGGGGCGCCTGGGTGGCGCAGTCGGTTAAGCGTCCGACTTCAGCCAGGTCACGATCTCGCGGTCCGTGAGTTCGAGCCCCGCATCGGGCTCTGGGCTGATGGCTCAGAGCCTGGAGCCTGTTTCCGATTCTGTGTCTCCCTCTCTCTCTGCCCCTCCCCTGTTCATGCTCTGTCTCTCTCTGTTCCAAAAAATAAATAAACGTTGAAAAAAAAATTTTTTTTTCAAAAATAAAGATTAAAAAAATAATAACAAAGGCAATTTCGATTGTGATCTGACACTTGTAACCAAAAAAAAAAAAAAAATCATGACTAAAGCACTCAGGAACATCAACATTTAAAATGTGTTTCTTCAGTGTTTGAAGTTTGCGTTTACACATGCATGGTGATACAGCTGACTGATTAGCCCAACGGCTGTCTGCTTAGCCTCTTTCTACAGTGCCCCGAGCAGGAAAGGTGGAAGCCACATCTCTCACCTCCTTTGAAGCCAGGATTCTGCAGGAGACTGAGGCTCTGCCAGAAAGATGAGCCTGGGAGAGACCCTGATTGGAAACCGGGTCGTCTGAAGACACTTGCCCTCATGAGGGACTTGATCCGCACAGAGTTGCATGCGGAGAGAGGCACAGGGTGCGGGGCACCGCGTTGCCGGCACAGTTCCCGCTAGAGCTGCTTGGTGCCAGCAGCTTGGCGGTGGCTTTGATTCAGGAGCCTTCTCACTGGGCAGAGGCAGAGCAGTTCCGTTGCGTGTGCGGGGTTCCTGGAAGTTTCGCACTCCCGACCTTTATGTGAACTGTCTGTGCTCTTAGGCAAGCCCCTTTTGATTCCACCAGCTGGAGTATATTTTTCAGTTTGTTACTAACAACCTTGATCAATACCCTGCAAAGTACATGCTTCTAGGGAAACAAACAATAGGCCTCGTCAATTTTTCAACAGGTTTTGTAATCCAGAAAAGGCAACACGTTTGTTGGCTTAAGCGATAGGAAATGGAGGAAGAAGCCCTGAAAAAAAGCAGTAAAATCTATGAGGGAAGTGCTCAACGGGCCATTTAGAAGAGGACACAGCAGCAGAATCAACTGTTACAGAGGAGTGAAATGTTGAAATTAGGCCACTGCACTTGGCAGGTTCAGGGAAGTAGAGGGGCAGAATTCTAATTGCAGCAGTGAATTGAGAAGGGAATGAACGGTAAGAAAGTACAGGGAGTAGCGAGTATTTTTTGAAGCGAACACGTTGTGAAGTAAAGGAAGGAAAAAGGATGATAGGCTGATTTTCAGGAAGAAGGAAAGTTCTTTTAATTTCCTTCTTTTCTTTTCTTTCTTTTTTAGTTCATAGACACAAGAGAAAGAGCCACTGGGGCAGGAGAGATTGAAGATAAAAGGAAGAAGGAGTACTTGATAAGGCTAAGTCCCAGAGGAGAGCAGCAGGGACAGGATCCGGAGCAGAGGGGTCCCAGCTCACTCTGCACAGGAGGAAGTACTCCTCCGAGGACAGTTCAACAAAGATGGTGGTCAAGATGCACGAGAACTCAGAGAGAAGTGTGGACTTTGTGCAGGATGGTTTCCCTTTCTCTGCGGAGGAGGGGCAGGCCACCTGCCGATGGCGAGAAGGACGGTGACAGGGTCTGTGTGGTGAACTGCAGAGGCCGCTTTGGGGCGTGTGAAAGGACGCTGGAGCTGTCACGCTTGGCCAACAGCAGGTGACAGAAAACCTTGCTCAAACTGCCTGGGACGAAAAAGGAACTCCTGGTCCATGTAGTGAAAAGTCCAAGGCCTGAGCGGCACCTAGGAGTTCAAACAATGCCAGCAGAACTTGGTTTCTTTCCCTCCCTCTGCTAATGTTGGCTCCAATTCTCGGACACCACTGCCCAGTCCCTGACAAGGGAAAAAGGAGTGGTTTTCCTCCCGGAGGAGGGCGTGCCCAAGCGCTGACAAGGAGCTGGACCAGACCAATTTGGGCCTTAAACTCATCCTCCAACCAATCACCAAGGCCCAGATTTGGAGTACTCTGATTGGCTGGCCCCAGGACATGTGATCGCCTCTGACCCAATCACTGTAGCAGGGGGATTTCAGCGCGCTGAAGAGCCCGCCCTGCGGACGGTGCGGGGACGGGTTCTAGGCCAATTTCCCTGACGGCGGAGGGAAGGACCTGTAGTGCCAACCCCAGGCGTTGGTTTAGGACGAGGAGGGCTCGTTATGTTCTTCGTCAGGTGGAAAGGGGAGCCTCCTGCTGCCCGAGCCAGGGAGGAACTTCGGATGACTGGCCGTCTGAAACAGCCCCGCCGGCACCGAGAAGAGGAGACAGCAAAATACGAATAAAAGGATTGTGAGGAGGGCCCCAAGGTTAGCACAAATACCTGGTTGAGTCCGTCAGCACCGTTATGAAACTTTTGTTGTTGTTGTTGTTGTTGCTGAGCAGCACCTCCTGGCCCGCCCTGGAGGATAAGGAAATGTTGATAGAAATACACGCGCAGGGGCCCCTGGGTGGCTCAGTGGGTTAAGCCTCCCACTCTTGATTTCGGCTGAGGTCATGATCTCGTTGGTCACGGGTTCCACAGCCACGTGGGGCTCTGTGCTGACAGCTCAGAGCCTGGAGCCTGCTTTGGATTCTGTGTCCCTACCTGTCTCTCTCTGCCCCTCCCCTGCTCCTCTGGTCTCTCTCAAAAATAAATAAACTGAAAGAAAGGAAGGAATGAAAGGAGGAAAGAAAGAAAAAAGGGAAGGAGGGAAGGAAGGAAGGAAAGAGAAGGAAGGAAGGAGAAGGAAGGAAGGGATGCACCCACAGCAGAGTTATGGCCAGGTTGCAGAGTGGGAAATTGCCCCGACTTACCCTTGAAGGCACTCGTTTCTGACATAGGCAGTCCCCAGTCGAGGAGCTGACGTGACCCACAGCCTCCTGCGCAGGCAAATTTACTCCTGGGAAAAATGTAATGACATACTTTGGAATGGTCCCCAATGAGGAACGAGTGAGGGTCTGTGACATGTGTGCCTTTTTGGATTTGATGTGCTCCCCTTAATCACATGTAGCTAAGCCAGGACTTGAAAGAGCTGGGCCACCAGGGAATTGGCATGGGATTTGCACAGCATCTGCTTTGAGTTTTAATTTTATGTCGCTCCCCTTAGGGTGTTCTTAATAGGAGCGATGTTTCTTGATTCCCGAACTCATCCCCGCCCTCGGTCTCAATTTTTCCCATTCACTCCGTGCAATAACCAAAATCTTCCACACCACACAGCTGCAGCTGAGACAAGAAACACTGAGTCTGGTGGCGGGACAACTTTGAGACTAGGCAGGGAAGACATCAGAGGATACGGATGGACTTAAGTACGTATCATGGGAAGAACAAGAGAGTGAAGTTTTATGTGCCTGGTAGAGTAATCTTTCTAGAACACAGCTCTGACCACTCTGTCCTCTGCTCACTTTTTTTTTTTAATTAAGTTTGCACAAACATTCTTAATGCCTAAAGAATAAAGTTCAGAACCCTAGGCATGGCATTCTAGATCCTTCAAGCTCTGTCCCCAAACTTTCCTTTCATGATTTAAAATTTTTATGTTTAAATATTAAATATTTCAATACACAGAGAAGTTCAGAGAAGACGATGATAGGCACCCAAGTGCCCACAAGAAAAATTAGACTGTTCGTTGGTTTACCATATCTGTTTCATCTCTTTGTGTAAAGAAAGTCTAAGACAAGGCCTCGGGGGCACCTGGGACCTTGGGCACCTGCATTGGCCCCACAGGTTGGGGGGGGGGGCACTGCCTGGTTCCTTGATGGCCTGTGGGTGGGCCAGGCATCTAGGGTGGGGCTGGGTGCCTGCCATCAGCCAGGGGGTCGGCCCCATGGAGGGGTACCGCTCTGAGGTGAGGACAGAGGACCAGCAGCCTGTTCGGTACCTGGAAGAGGAGAGCCGAGGAACTGCGGTGCTTGGGATAAACAGAGCCGATGCCAAAAACCCATTCAGTAAAAGCTGATAAAAATGCTCTCAAAAGCTGTGGATGCTTTCAAATCTGATTCAAAAGCGCGGACGGTAATAGTCAGGAGTGAAGTCCCAGGAATATTCTGTGCTGGTGCTGACCTTAAGAAGAGAGTCCAAGTGAATCCCAGTGAAGTTGGTCCTTTTGTCTCCAAAATGAGAGCAGTGATGAATGAAATAGAGGCAGGGGGGTCACAGCCACTGCCAGGCGGTATCGGGATGGTCCTCATCAAAGACTTCATCTTCTCTGCACGTGTGCTCGATGCCCAAGAAGCCAAAGCAGTGGGCTTGATCAGCCACGTTCTAGAACAGAACCAGGCAGGAATGCTGCCCAGCCCACGCAAGGCCTTGGACCTGGCAGGAAAGTTTTTACCTCAGGGACCTGTTGCAATAAAAATGGCAAAATTATCAATTAATCAAGGGATGGAGATTGATTTAGTAACAGGATTCGCCATAGAAGAAGCTTGTTATGCTCAGACTCTTCCAACAAAAGACAAGCTTGAAGGTCTTCTTGCTTGTAAAGAGAAAAGGTCTCCTTGCTCTAAAGGAGAATAGAAGAAACAGAAATCTTTACAAGGCCAGTGTAATAAATGTACTTCCAGAAGTGTCTTTCAGATCCACATGTGCCTCAGACCCTGGAGTGCCAATGACCAAGGTGAAGAGTGAGTTATCTGTAGAGTGAATTAGCATCTGGAGTGGACCCATATGAATACTTTATCCAAATGTGTCTCGTGTCGTATGCATTCAGATTTATAAAGCTGGTCGTGGGTGCTGTCAGAGACAGATTCAAAATTAGACACACATTTTTAATATCCCCTGCATACAAGGCTTTCTGTCCTTAATTTTATAATGTGAATAACTAATGTATTGCACACTCGAGGAAGTAATACGGATTGTATGCCTGCTGTGCCTCAATACAAAATAAAATTATTTCTATCTACCAAAAAAATGAAAAGTCTTACAGATAGAGTGGAAGCTCCCAGCTACCCTGCATGCCCGTGTAGAGTTCAAAGTGTCATGACCGTCCCGGAAGGAATCACTATCCTGAAGTTGTTCTGCATCATTGTTATCCATGTTTATGTGTTTTCGTTAATTATAGGTTTCTGTAGACACCATATAGTATTATTCAAGGAGATTTAAACTCCTGTATTAATTAAATCACACTATACATATCACCTTCTAACTTGCTTTTTAAATTCAATGTTTTTGAAATTTATCCATGTTAGTAATGTCGATCTAATTCATCTATTTATTTCAACAGTTATACTGTATTCCCATGTATGGCTATATCAAAATTTATCCATTCTTTAAAAAAAAATTTTTTTTAATGTTTATTTCTGTTTGAGAGAGAGTAAGAGAGCACAAGCTGGGGAGGGGCAGAGAGAGAGAGGGAGACACAGAATCTGAAACAGGCTCCAGGCTCTGAGCTGTCAGCACAGAGCCCAACGGGGATGGAAGCCAGGAACTGTGAGATCATGATCTGAGCCAAAGTCAGATGCTTAACCAACTGAGCTACCTAGGTGCCCCAAAATAACTCTTTAAAAAATGTTTATTTTTGAGACAGAGAGAGAGCGAGCAAGAGGGGAGACGAGTAGTGAGAAAGGGAGACAGAGGATCCGAAGCGGGCTCTGTGCTGACAGCAGGGAGCCCAACTCAGGGCTCTAAGTCACAAACTGTGAGATCATGACCTGAGCCAAAGTCAGACGTTTAACTGACTGAGCCACCCAGGCGCCCCACAGAAATAACTTAAAAAAAATTTTTTTTAAATGTTTATTATTGAGAGAGAGAGACAGACATAGTGCAAGAGGGGAAAGGCAGAGAGAGGGAGACACAGAATCCAAAGCAGGCTCCAGGCTCCGAGCTGTCAGCACAGAGCCCAGCACAGAGCCCGATGTGGGGTTTGAACCCATGAACCATGAGATCATGACCTGGGCCACAGTTGGACGCTTAACCAACTGAGCCACCTAGGTGCCCCAAACTTTATCCATTCTTTTAATGATGAACATTTATTTTATTTCTGTCCGGCAGTGCTATGACCAGTGCCCCCACGCATGCTTCCTTGTGCACATATGTGAATTGCTCTAGGGCAGTGATTTTTCTTTTTCTTCTTTTTTTTAATGTTTATTTATTTTCTGAGACAGAGAGAGACAGAGCATGAATGGGGGAGGGGCAGAGAGAGAGGGAGACACAGAATTGGAAGCAGGCTTCAGGCTCTGAGCCATCAGCACAGAGCCTGACGCAGGGCTCGAACTCACGGACCGTGAGATCATGACCTGAGCTGAAGTCGGATGCTTAACCGACTGAGCCACCCAGGCACCCCAGGCAGTGATTTTTCAAAATTGTGTTCTATTACCTATTTTGAAAACAATACAGGTAAGTGCAGAAAGTAATGAAACAGAAAACACGACTGTTAGATTACTTAACAAATCCCTCAAGAAACTGCCATCACAAGGCACAATAGAGAATTTTCTCTCAGGTTTCATAGTTGAAAAACACTGAACAACTGAACCATTCTTTATTCTGTGAACTTTGTAATAATGGGAATGTGCTTTTTGCTTTGGCTACTAAGAAGACTGGCACCAAATTTGTTACCCACCATAGGAACTCACAGCACTTCATGGTGTATATTCTATATTCTAATCTCTCCCTGGCTTCATTCTTTTTCCTCAGCTTTATCACCTCAAGTATTCTGTGTGTGTGTGTGTGTGTGTGTGTGTGTGTGTGCATGCGCGCGCACTTCCTGGAAGCATTTGTGGAGTGTGGCATAAATGAATCAATGAATAAATAAACAGATTATGACAGCAAGACAGCAAGACTAGACAGGATAGAATGGGCAGATCAAATAATCTGTACCCATTACAGAATTCTGCCTTAAAGCTAATTTTTGTCAAGACATACTCCTCTTCCATAAATAATGTAGTTTATAATTTCGTAACTTTGGCATTTTCTCGTGGAGAGCTAAGCTCATTCCATCTCAACCATCTCAAAGATTAAAGGTTAGGTTTTCACGTTTCCTTGCATTGATCAGAGTGTTAAAACATAAATCAAAAGGACCATTTGGGAGCTTGCAAACATCCAGCGGTTAGGGGCAGAAATAACAACAGCTGTCCATACTGCTGGTCAATGGATCCTTCTCTTTGAAAAAAAATAAAATGAAAAGTTCAGACTTGTGAATGCCATAATCTGCCTGCAAAAAGATTGTATGGAAATCACATGCAAATTACCTCCCCCCCATGCTGACAGTGACTAAGAGCAGTTATTGTGTCTCCCACGCTCAGCTAAGGAGAAATGTGGGGTGTGAGTGGTTCTTTAATAGTATGTTGGGAGCTAAGCCGTTCTTTGGCCTTCAGTGAATAGGACTTTTATACGTCTTGCCCTGATTGGCCTTTTGTCTTATGTGTTGGAGTCTTTTTCCACCTCAGTTTAAGAATGTCTTCTGATGTTCAGCCACTTCATTTCATTATAAATGTCCTATTTTCTTTTTTCTTTTGTTATTATGGAAACCATCCGTTGTATAATGTAGAAGGTGTTTTCAGTGCATCCTTTTTTTCCCTCTGACCTGTTCTGCTTCGGTTGTGTTTTATGCACAGATTGGTTCGGCAGTTTTTAATGACTTGGCAGTTAAGAACAGTTTCTGGGAAGAAAAAAGGAAAAAAGAAAAATTTGAAAGGGAAAAGCCAGGCAAACCAGAAATTTTTTTGGCCCAAGTGACCTAACCAGTCACGGCGATTGCTGTCATTTTCTGGTTTAGTGAACAATGAAGTAAAACTTAAATGAATATTAAAAACCCTACTGAAATTATTTTCGCATGGATGGATTTTCTTGCCCCTCTAAATGTTGATTTCTCTTGGTGTGATTCTATCTCGTGCATTTGCAAAGTGACTTGGGTGGGGACAAATTGGCCCACTGGGTGAATGGAGAGAGTTTGAGGGTCAGTGAATTTCCAAGTGCTGGTTATCTTGTTTAAATTAGTAGCCGAACCCTGTGCCACCCTCTGGGTCGATTCGTTTCCTTCCTTTACTTATGGCCCAAACCACACGATAGAAGATTTAAAACGCAAGAGAACCATCTGAGATCATCTGATATCATCCCCTCCCGGTGGTAATTCTTGTTTTTCTTTTCAGAGAATTTGTCCACGAGCATACTTTGTACGTAGTTGCCTCCAACAGCTTCCCCCCGCCCCCCCACAATTCATAAAGAATGGCATTTTATCTGTGAGCGCATACATTCTGGACACAGGGTCTTTTTCCAGGGTTTTCCACCTCGGCGCGATCAACATTTTGGGTTGGCTAATTCTTTGTTGTGGGGGCTGTCCTGTTGTTCGTTGTGTGATATTTAGCGTCATCCCTGGTCTCACCCGCCACCAGGTAGAGGGGGTAACCCCACCCCCTCCCAGCTGAGACAGCCAAAAACGCCTCCAGAGGGTGAGGGGTGCGGGACTTAATATGGTTGCCCCAGTTGAGAACCACTGGCCCGTTTTTCCTTATCTGAGGAAAGCAAAGGGTGTGAAGGATAAAATCCCATGTCCAGCGAGGCAGAAAGGAATATGCCCCAGTGCTGGCGGAGCCAGCCTCTGGGGAAGGCATGCCGACCTCTCCACCTGACCCTCATCGCGAAGCCAGTCGGATGGGCACAGGATCCCCAAATCCAGCTCTGCCCAGATCAGGAACCAATAGCCACTCTGTGGGGAATGTGTGCTGTTCCAGGCATTGGGTCTTACCCATAAACCTCTGAGGAAGGTAATCCTATCCGTGTTCTACAGGTAGGGAGACTGAGACTCACAGAGGTTAAGTTAACGTGCCCAGTGGCAAGTTGGGGAACTCAAGATTCAAACTCTGAGCAGTAAGGATGGTAAAGCTTACAGCGTACCTCCTACCACCACACAGAAGGGTATCAGGTGTGATCCAGTCCAGCGGGGTGTGGCCGGAGAGGTAAGCCGGGGAGGAGGCTGAAAGGGAGAGAGGGTCTGGTCTGCCGAGAAACCATCCCTTTTGTTCAATTACTCTTAGGAAGTCAAGGGCCTCGAACTCTGGTTCACTTCACGTCATGACTGATGGAGGGAGTCGATTTGGACATCTCCAATATTCTCCTTAAAATGCACCAGTGCAGGATGGGACAGAAAAACCAGTTGTCTGCTCGAAGCCCAAGGGAAACATAGTGGAAAGTTAAGGCTTTGGAATCAGGGGCCAGCATGGGCAGCCCTGAACCCCTTGGCCATGCAAACTTGAGCAGCCCCAGAAACACTGCGAATGAATGTCATTTCTCACACTAGGTTTGCCTTGTGTTTCTTCCTTCCTGGAGGACAGGAGAGAGGAGGACAGAGAGATGTGACTAGGCCACGGTTGTGGGGCTTCAGAACCACACCAGCCGTTGGGCCAGGCAGGGATTTGCTGACCACAGCCCCATGTTGGGAGATGTGGGGCATAAAGCCGAGGGTGGGGTTGGCTTGCTCCCGGCATCCAGCAAAGTCTTTGGAATCTGTGTTTCCAGAGAAGAGGTGAGGTTGATTACAGTCCAGGGAAGTTTTCGAAGAAAGAACTGGGGTGTTTAATGGGGAAATTCTACTGTTTCTGCTGTGCGTTGGGTGCTGAGACGTCTGCACTGAATCCTCATAAAATCTCAAATGAAATATGTATGTTTCATATTATTGCATCGTGGAGTCGGGTCAGCCACCGGAGACGGGTCAGAGTGCTAAGGTCTAGAACGCTCAGGGTGGGTAAGAGGAGTGAACAGAGGCAGCCCACGCGGGGCCGGTCCGTCCAGTTGCTGTTACGACGGTAACATCTTATAGGAGAGCATGTTAGAACACATCAGGAGAATAGTTGAGACAGAATCGCCAGGGGCTTCCGGTGGACCCCACGCACTATACTCACTGGCAGCTGATCCTTGTCACAACCTTATGAGGCAGGCGATTACTTTTGTCATTTAACAGTTACAGAAACTCAAGCTCAGAGAAGTTACGCAACTTTCCTGAAATGATGCAGTGGTAAGTAGCGAGCAGAGATGTTAATCCATCTGGGATGGGCTGCAAGCCGGCGCCCTTGTCTATGCCATCATGCTGAGGAAGAAGAGTAGGACTGGAAATTTCCTTTGTTCTTCGATTTCTTCCCTAGGCAGAGGTGTCCTGGATACTGAGGCACTGACACGAGGGTCCCTACAGGAGCTCCACACCTGCCAAGCCCCAGCCTCACTTTGTGGGAAACGGGGCAGGCCCCCATCAGCGTGTATCGGTGAGGTTTCTTGTTGTAATTCTTACACCTGTCCTTAACGCCTCTGCCCTGAAGTCCCGGCAGACACACGACTGAACTCAGGCCCCGTGAATCTCAGGAACCTACGTAATTGTTCTAAAGAGAAAAAAATCAGGGGTAGGGACGGCTAGATCAGTCCCCTCAAGTGAAATCTGTTTGGGGAGCTACATAAGGATAAGCCCATCGATTTCGCCAGTTCCCAGCCTTTTGGCCAGTTTGCTTTCATTGACCATGCCTTGGCGTACAATGGATATTTCCTAACAGCTGACCTTGTTCCCTGTCAGCTGTTAGTTGCATATAATTGCACATCAACCACTGGCACTGTGGAAAAGCTAGTTATATCACCTTTAGTTACTCTTTGGAGGTTAAAAGAAGCACATCGAAGAGAAGCAAAGAAGAAACCAGGGCCCTTTCCAACTGGGTTTGGAGACACAAGATCCGGGGCGAAGCAGAAGGAGCCCACAGGGCCAGGCCAGGACCCAGTGGACCAGAAAGAAATTGGCGAAGCTGAGAGCAAGAATCTGATGAGACTAAAAATACACAGAACTCTAAGACCCTGTTCCAGCCTTCATGGAGCCTTACAGAGCTCATGCACTCAGAAAAAGAAAACTCACAAAAATCTGTCAACAACTCTTTGAATTCAAAAGAGGAAAGAGCCTTCACATTCATTCATTCATGTATGCCAACGTGCGTGTGTATTTGAAGGCAATGTAGATAATAGAAGACCATATACAAATATGTATAAACATTTGTATATGGTCTTCTATGTGCTACAACTTTTCCAGGTGCTCGGGATAAAACAATGGACAATATAAACCAAAAAAAAAAAAAAAAGCAAAAAACAAAAAAACCTTGCTCATGTGGCGATCACATTATATCTCTATCTGTATTTCTATCAAATCTCATCCACTTGAGACCATACTAGTGGCTAATAAAGCACTGATGAATCACTGTTCTTTAAAGAATAGATGATAAACATCAATGTTTTTTATTTTAATTTTTTAAATGTTTACTGAGAGAGAGAGAGAGCACAAGCGGGGGGAGGGACAGAGAGAGAGGGAGACACAGAATCGGAAGCAGGCTCCAGGCTCGGAGCTGTCAGCACAGAGCCCGACACGGGGCTGGAACTCACGGATTTGGGGATCATGACCTGAGCCGAAGTCAGACGCCCAACCGACTGAACCACCCAGGTGCCCCAAACATCAACGTTTTAACTGACTTTGCAAATTACATTGCAAAATGCAAAAGTGCCTGCTCCTTATAGGTTATTATCTTGTTTATACTACCAATTGATTTAGCCACCTCTTTATGAAGAAATTACGCGGTGGAAGGTACATTTCAGTAAATCAGAGATTTGAATGACGGAGTTTTTACTGCCGCCATTTTCAGCAGAGCAGGGTGGGGCTTTGGGATTTGCTGAGTTTGGACCAGATTTTGGGAAAGCACAGATTGCCTCAAGGTGTTGACATTCTTTAAATAGAATAAGATATGTACGGGAATGACTCATCCACTCAGTGAAAGCTTTTTTTATGGAAGTTAATCTAGTTTCCTATTTAAAGACTTGGAAGAGAGTCCACTGCAGTTTGAAAGGCAAACTTCTGCCATTTAACAACCACGCTTCCTTTCCTCCCACTTTCGCATCCCTATCTTATTACTAAGAAGCAAGAGCACTGGACTGTAATATTAGTGTTAGGACACAGAGCATTTTGCAAGATGCTTTGCAAACACCGACCTTGGGGGCCTCTCCCTCATTGCTGATGGGAGTACAGATGGTGCAGCCAGTTTGGAAGTTTCTTACAAAACTAAACATACTCTTACCATATGATCCAGTAGTCACACTCCTTGGTTTTTACCTAAAGGAGTCAAAAACTTCTGTCCACACAAAAACCTTGCACACGGTTGTTTATGGCAGCCTTATGCAGAGTTGCCAAAACTCGGAAGCCACCAAAACGTCCTTCAGTAGGTGAATGGACTATCGAGCCACGAAAAGACACGGAGGAAACTTAAATGCCTATCACTAAGTGAAAGAAGCCGATCCGAAAAGGCTACATGCTGTGTGATTACAACTATATGAGATGCTGAAAGAGACAAAACTGTGGAGACAGTGAAAAGATCAGTGATTGCCAGGGGTGGGAGAGTGGGGGTGGGGAGGGATGAACAGGCAGAGCACAGACGATTTTAGGGAAGTGAAAATACTCGCAGGGTGCTATCATGGTGCATACGTGTCATTATGCATTTGCCCCAAACCGTAGAACGTGCAACACCGAGAGTGAACACTAATGTGAACCATGGACTTTGGGTGATAATGATGTGTGAGTGTAAGTTCATCAGTTTTTATAGGTGCATCAATTACAACACATGTAACACTCTGGCAGGGGATGTTGATAGTTGTACAAATGTGGGGGGAGGAAATCTCTGTGCTTTCTGCTCAATTTTGTTGGGAACTTAAAACTGGCATTAAAAATGAGTTTTATTGGGGCGCTGTCTCTCAAAAATTGACTCTGTCTCAGAAATAAACACTTAAAAAATTAAAAAAAATTTTTAAATAAGGTTTATTAATCTTTTTTAAAAAAAGCTTTAAAAAGCTATGCGTTTAGGGGCGCCTGAGTGGCTCAGTCGGCTGAGCCTCCGACTTCCACTCAGGTCATGATCTCGTGGTTTGTGGGTTCGAATCCCACATCGGGCTCTGTGCTGACAGCTCGGAGCCTGGAACCTGCTTCGGATTCTGTGTCTCCCTCTCTCTCTGCCTCTCCCCTGCTCGTGCTCTGTCTCTCAAAAGTGAATAAACGTTAAAAATTTTTTTTTTAAATGAAATTATGTGTCTAATGAACTAGAATCTGATCGTACAAATATTACCAACTAGATAGGTCTGTTCCTAACCCGCCCTGGTGACTGATAACAGATTTGTACAGAAATGTTTGTGGGCGAGGCCTGCAGCTGGCTCCCTGAACAGGAGTGTCTTTTTTTGCCTTGAGCAAGATTTGCTGGTGCCGCAGTGGTCCCCTCTGGTTTTCGGCCCTGAAAGCAGCATTGTGTAAGTTCAGCCTCCGTGCCCGCTGGCAATTTTCACTAATTGTTTACAGTGCTCTAATTTTTACACTCTCTTTAAAGGATCTTTGTGTGTGCTGATTGCAGAAGGTAATATTTCGGGCATCAGTAACCATGGTAATGAATCATTCTCCTCTCAGAATTGGTGCCAGCTGCACTGGCGTCTGGATGGTAGCACCCCGGTGTTTTGCTAATGAGCGACTTTTCATTTGCTGTAGGAGGACGGTCCCACTTCTTCGCATGTTTTGCTTGTGTTTCGTTAAAGGCTCTTCCTTGAGAACAACGTTAGAAAAAGTAAATCCCATTTGGTAAAACCTGGATCTCAAAAGGAAGACATTCCCAGTCCCAGAAAGCAAGAGCGTGCAGAATGAAAGCCTTTGAAGGTTCTATGGGGAGGCCATTCCCGCTCCAGGCTGCGGTGCCCCTCCCCCTGCCCCCTCCCCCATCGGCAAGCATCGATCTGTCCCTTTTGGGCACGCACAGAGAGCTTTCCATCAGCATTCTCCTTTGACTACTGGAGAAAGGAGTTTAAATATTTCAAAGATTTATGTTATGAATAATTTAAGAGAAATAAAGAAAACTCCTAAACTCTCTTTGAATTGTGTAATGGGAGCTTTGAAACATGTTAGCATTTTGCCTTATCAGATTAAACTGTTTTTTTGTGGGGTTTTTTTTTTTTTGTGCGAGAAGATTGAAGTGGAAATGTAAGCTATTGTCACCCTTTATTTCACTGACTAATGATGATTCTAGAAGAGACAGCTTCTTAACCTTGCAAGAGATAAGAGCCTGCAGTAATGGACCCTCTTTCCATCTACTATATGTGCTGTTTAAACAAGCAGTTCACAGGACACCCTCACCAGCTTTTAAAACGTTTGAATCCCAGGCCTCTGCTAATTCTAGCCTGGATGGCATTTTGACGAGAGCTAAGGAAAACTGATATCCAGAAAACCTGCTGAGTTTTCTTCCTTCCTGGTCATTTAGCTATGGACACCCGATCATACGATTCTGGTGCGGATACTGCCTTTTATGCTGAACCTTCACCAGCAGTGTTAGGTTGGTGACAGGCGAGTGCGGGGTCCTGTCCACGCTTTCATATGTGCTTTCCGTGTGTTAGCTTATTTTATTCTCATGGTGATTCTATGATGTAGACATTATTCCATTTTACAGATGAAGAGGGAGGCACAAAGAGGCTATGTAACGGGTCCAAAGCTCCCTGGATGGTAAATGGCAGGGCCAGGATTCACCTCCAGGAAGTCTGTGTGTAGAGCTCTTGATATTTATATATCGGTAAGTCCTTATATCCATTGAAACACTCTAACATGCAAGAAAGCACACAGGAAATCTCATTTTTAGTTTTATTTTTTATTTTATCTTTTAAAGCTTATTTGGAGAGAAAGAGAGAGTGTGTGAGAGTGGGGAAGGGGCAGAGAGAGAGGGAGAGAGAGATGGAATCCCAAGCAGGCTCCGAGTTGTCAGTACAGAGCCCGATATGGGGCTTGAACTCACAAACCGTGAGATCACGACCTGAGTTGAAGTTGGATGCTTTTTTTTTTTTTTTTTGATTTTTTTAACATGTATTCATTTTTGAGAGACAGAGTGCAAGTGGGGGAGGGGCAGACAGACAGGGAGACACAGAATCCGAAGCCGTCTCCAGGCTCTGAGCTGTCAGCACAGAGCCTGACACGGGGCTCGAACCTATGAACTGTGAGATCATGACCTGAGCTGAAGTCAGGTGAAGTCGGATGCTTAACCAACTGAGTCACCCAGGTGCCCCAAGAGGGCTCAGTTTTAAATCTCAGCTCTGCCCCTGGCCATTTGTCCCATATAAGTTTCTTTCTCTTGCTGCATCTCAGGTTCCCCATGAAATGGAAATAGTAGCTCCTGGTTCACAGGGTTCTGAGACGATCACATGAGATTAAGCATCTGTCTGAAAGCTTTTTAGATACTCAGGAGGTGCTGTGCAAGTGAGTGTATGAAGATGAAGATTTGGGGCGCCTGGGGGGCTCAGTCGGTTAAGTGCCCGACTTCAGCTCAAGTCATGATCTCGCGGTTCGTGAGTTCGAGCCCCGCCCCCGGCTCTGTGCCGACAGCTCGGAGCCTGGAGCCTGCTTCGGATTCTGTGTCTCCTCCTCTCTCTGCCCCTCCCCACTTGCGCTCTGTTTCTCTCTCAAAAATGAATAAACATTAAAAAAATTTTTTTAAAGGATACAACTAAGTGGCATAAATGGTACCAAATACACAGTTCAAAGATATGCTTAAGAGAGAGAGGGAAGCACAAAAGGCAGAGAGAGAAGGAGAATCTGAGACCAAGAGAAATGATAGGATTTCAAGTTTAAGGCCCAATTAAAGTCTAAGTGTCCAAATACAGGAGGTTCGGTTTTCTTCCTTCCAGACTCTGACTTTTTCCCTTTGGATATTTTCCCAGTAGAAAAAGCAAGGTGCAGGCATATTTAGTATACTTACAGAATTCCCTCCAGCGGACCGAAATAATCACTTGTGTTAACGTGGGGATTTGTTTTTTGAACTTAGGCAAAAACTCAGTGAACTGAGTCACCAATCTTGTTAAATCTTGTCTTATTGCAACTGTATTCCAGAACCCAGCTGACAGGTGGGAAATACGGAGGCTTTGGTCCGGCCCACGGCGGGTCACGGTGCAATCAGCTTCCCTGGTAACGCAGACAGAGCACGACCATATTCCCTTAAAACGTCGACTGTGGTATTGCACCCGCGTGTCATGAATACTCATGCTTCTGAGCAGCACAGGACAGGTAAGGACACGTTCGCTGGCACACTGGTGAGGGTGGGGAACAGAACAGCCCTCCTGGCAGTGAAGCGTTTTCTCGCACATTCATCCCACTTCTAAACCTGCGAACCTCTTGGAAGGGATCCACCAACGCACGTTCGAAGGGACAGATGGTGAATGAAGGGGAGCATGTTACGGGAGAAAATGAATTCACTTATTAAGAAATCAGCTCCTTGATAGAACATGGCACGTTTCCACAGACGACCACATGGGCTTTGACTCAAAGACGACAGGGCTTTCCCAACAGCTTGCTCCTAAGTAAGGATCTGTGTTTGAATCACCCTGATTTACAGTCATTTCGCAAAAGCCTCCCCTGCGAAGTCTAGGATTCCCCGCGTTGGTTCCTCTGCTCTCTCCTCCTCGGCCATTCCTCTGGCGCCCTGCTCCCCTCTCCTCTCCATTTGGCTCCTGCCCAAGGTGCCCAGGCCGAGAAGCGTCGACGACAGCTCCTCCATCCCGATGCGTGGCACTAGGCTCAAGGAACAACCCAGATGCCTGATGGAGACACACATTCTCACGGCGCTCACATTTGGAGGCGGGGACAAAAGGGGAGACTGAGTGTGTACAAATGAAGCAGGCCAGGGAGCCGTGGGTACCGCGGCCATCTGGAGCGAGCAGTGTGAATATGCAGATTTTTGTATGAAAATGTCTGAGTTTTAAAACACTTATGGTGAAGCAAAACACACTGAATTCAGCCTGGAGCCTGCCAATTTGTACATGACAGTGACAGGTGGGAGGGCACGAAGCCGGGGGATGAAATGGCCCAGGACGCACCAGCGTCTTCCCCTTATTCCTCCTTGGAACAGCAGAGTTAGGATGTGATCCTTTTTTTCTTTTCTTTTCTTTCTTTCTTTTTTTTTTTTTTTTTTTTTTTTTTTTTACATTTTATTTATTTTTGAGAGAGACAGAGACAGAGCACAAGTGGGGGAGGGGCAGAGAGAGAGGGAGACACAGAATCTGAAGCAGGCTCCAGGCTCCAGGCTCCAAGCTGTCAGCACAGAACCTGACGCGGGGCTTGAACCCACAAACCGTGAGATCATAACCTGAGCCGAAGTTGGATGCTCAACCGATTGAGCCACCCAGGCAACCCCCCTCCCCTCCAAAAAAAAACCATTAATGAATGTTAGCAAAGTTTATCTCTAGGTAGTGAGCTTTAAAATTTTATTTTTATTTTTTTACATGTATTTATTTTTGAGAGACAGAGTGTGAATGGGGGAGGAGCAGAGAGAGAGAGAGGGAGACACAGAATCCGAAGCAGACTTCAGGCTCCAAGCTGTCAGCACAGAGCCCGACCTGGGGCTCGAACTCACAAACCCTCAGATCATGATCTGAACCGAAGTCGGACACTTAACTGACTTAGCCACCCAGGCGCCTCCTTTTTTTCTTTTTCAAAAAGTTTATGTATTTATTTGTTTAGAGAGAGAGAGAGAGAGTACATGCATGCAGGGGAGGGGCAGAGAGAAAGGGAGAGTCCCCAGCAGGCTCTGCACTGTCAGCACAGAGCCCGAGGCTGAGCTGGATCTCACAAGGGTGAGATCATGACCTGAGTCATATCGAGGGTTGGTCCTAAGCCGACTGGGCCACCCAGGCACCCCAGGATGGTTATCTTAAACAAACAGACAAAACCCTCAAAGGGAAACAGTAAGAACAAGAAGCTGATAGAAGCAGCTTAGGATGCTATGAGGCATAAGAGCAAGGCCATAACAAGCTACAGAGGCAGGGGTGGCACCGCCTGGGTTTACAGCCTGGTTCTGGGGCTCCTGGGCGGCTCAGTGGTTAAGCCTCCCACTCCTGATTTCGGCCCAGGTCATGATCTTGCAGTTGGTGAGTTCAACCCCGCCTCGGGCTCCGTGAAGGCGGTGCAGAGCCTGCTTGGGATTCTCTCTCTCTCTCTCTCTCTCTCTCTCTCTCTCTCTCTCTCTCTCCCCCCCCCCCACTCCCATCTCTCTGCTCTCCCCTGCTTGCGCATACATTCAAGCACAACCTCTCTCTCCCTCTCTCTCTCTCTCTCTCAAAGTAAAGAAATAAACTTAAAAAAATAATAAAGCCTATTTCTGGGGCTTGCTAGATGTATGGGCTTGGGAGAGGCACTGCCTCTCAACGCCTCAGTTTTCTCACCTGTGCAATGGGAGAATATTAGTCACCACTCTGTGGGTTGTGGGGATGAAGTTAGTTGCTGCACGTAAACTGCCTGGAAGTGTGTCTGGTACTATATAAGTGTTATAGCTATTATTACAGTTTAGGCAGATGATTTCAGACTGTCAGGGTCTCAGAAAATGCAGTGAAGAGGTTTCCTAGACAAGAGATGGCTTCACCCTCCAGACTGTCCTTTATAGCAATCTTTACATGTTCTGTCTCCTCCAGCCCTTGTCTCTACCCTCTATCTTCTTTCCAGCTGTGTCCTAGATTATAGCTTCTTTCCAGACCTAGACTTTCCAAATCTATCTTGGGCTCTATCTTTTCGGATCTAGACCAGCACTGCGGAAGCTGTTACGAGCACGTGAATCACCTGGAGATGTTGCTACAAATGTACATTCTGGGGCGCCTGGGTGGCTCAGTGGGTTAAGCTTCCGACTTCTGCTCGGGTCAGGATCTCGCAGCTTGTGGGTTCAAGCCCCGCATTGGGCTCTGTGCTGACAGCTCGGGGCCTGGAGCCTGCTTCGGATTCTGTGTCTCCCTCTCTCTCTGCCCCTCCTCAATTCGTGCTCTGTCTCTCTCTCTCTCTTTCTCTCAAAAATAAACATTAAAAAAATGCATATTCTTATTCTGTGCATCTAGAATAGGACCTGAGATTCTGCACATCCTTTTTTTTTTTTTAGTTTATTTATTTTTGAGAGAGAGAGAGAGAGGAGCAGAGAGAGAAAGAGAATCCCAAGCAGGCTCTGCAGTATCAGCACAGAGCCCAACTCAGGGCTCCATCCCATGACCATGAGATCATGACCTGAGCTGAAATCAAGAGTTGGACGCTTAACCGACTGAGCCATCCAGGCACCCCAGGCAACACTTTGAGAAGTGACGGAGCTAAACAGTAGGTTGCTTCAACAGCGTCTTCCAAACCAACTTTATATCAAATCTTGCTTTTTAAACTTGAAGTCTCCTTTAGCCCTGAGGTCTGGCCCATATGAAGACACCCTGCCTTCCTATGTCACAGCTGTCTTGCATGGCAGCTGTGGAAGACGGACCCTGCACCCATAGAATCTTCCAGCTTTTGTTATTAGTTCCATCTGCCTCTTCGTGTTTTCTGTGACTCAGGAACGAACCTCCTCCCGTGGGAGTGTTCTAGTAGGTGTCGAGTATGAATAGAGTTTTCAAAATCATCCTCGAGTCTCACGACACTGGGAGGAGAATCATTTTTCCCCCCCGGATTAAACACAACAAAACAGAACCTGGTGTTACAGGGTATTCTATTGCCTGTGGATCCGTCTGCCTTTCTTTCGAGACAGTGATCTCATGGAGGCGAGGACGTCTTGTTCGCTCTGTTAGATCCCCCGTGCAGAGTCAATCCTCGACAAACGTGAGGAGGATGTGAGTGCCTTTCCACCTTGCATGAGCAATTTGGCCACCTCCCACACCACACTTCTGTTCCAAGACGCCCGAGCCACAGATATCTTATGTATTTATGAGGATGTCACAATTCTTTTGGCTCAAACGTCCCCCAAACGCAGGAAAATGGAACTGCCAGGTTTCTCTGTTAAGTTGGCTTGAATACATCCCAGCCACAGAGTAACAGAAAAGGGTGTTATTAACAGAAAAAGGAATCTGTGAATATGTATTTTTAAAATGGGAAAATGACAATAACTTAAAGCGTGGTAATATTACACAGTCTCCAAGGCTCAGATGTAATTAGCCCCCGGTGGCATTTACTTTTGCACTAGGATCGAGGCCACTCTCGGGGGACTTTTATGGTGGCCTCTATCCCCACCCTGATCCCACACAGCTCGGGGATTAGATATCACATCAGTGGCTCTCTCCTGTCAGTTCCGTTCATGTATTCACCGATTTGTCCGTTCGGCAAACATTTATTTCAGTCTGTTAGCTGGCTGACACGTGGGAGGAGGCAATATAGTAGATTCACGGCAGAACAAGAGGAAGAGATGACAATTCTCTTAAACACGGACGATGTGTGTGTCTTCCGTTGAGGAGTTTGGGAAGCACAGAATTGAGGTCCGGTATGTTCTGCCTGCCAGCCCGTTCCTCTGGGGACCGGCAAAGACTGAAGGTGTGACCCCATGCCCCATGTTGAGAGGCTGGCCCTGGACCGTGTCAGCTCAACCCAGGGCCAGAGACAGTTCAAGGGCAGTGAGCGCAGAGGCCCTGGGGGCCAGGAGCAAAAGCACCACCGACTGAGGTAGGACAAGTCCTCTGGCCCGGGAGAAGTCCCAGTGGGGACTCCGTAGGGCTGGAGTGGCCCGAATCCATTGCAAACCTCTCTACTGCCCGCTCCGTCTCTGAGTGACGGGTTTCTCCAGGAGGCTGACAGAGCGGGAGCTCAAAAAGAATCTGCTGTAGAGAAACACAAGGGAATCGAGATGTGGCTGACAAATAGCACATGAGACCCAACATGGAAAGGCAGCGTCTGACTTTGGGGAAAACAGAGGGAGAAAAACACATCAAGAAGGTAACGGACATTAGAATACAGAGTGCGACTTAGAAATCACAAAAGACTCTGTGGCCACATACTCTGTATGCCTAGGGAAGAATCTAGACCATGTTAGTGGGGGCCACAAAAGGTTTTCTAGGGAATAACAGAGGCTTTATTCACAGAATGATGCTGCAGTTGTACAGGACTTTAAATTGACTACATGGGCTTACGTCAGTGGTGTCTCTTCATCCCCACTGAGGCCCTGGCAGGGACACAGGAAGGCGTCACCCTGAGCTACCCCACGCGAGGCCAAATGCAGCTTCTGCAACGCTGGTCCACGGGTCACCCGCGTCAGACTCACGCGGGGAGCACTTGGTTAAAAATTGGGTCCCTGATCTTTGTCAGAATCGCTGTGGTAGAACTCAGCACTTGGCATTTTTAACAAATTCTCCAGGTGACAAGTGCCCTCAAGTTTGAGGAGCAGTGGCTCCAGAGGTTAAGGGACTTCACACGCACACACGCACACACATGCACACACGCAGCCAGCGTCAGAACCCAGCTGCTCTGGTCCAGCGGCTTTCCCTCTCAGCCCCTCTGTCTCTCACTAAGTCCCGGGGCCCATCGTCACCCATCCCATGCTGGCATTTCTGGGGTGCTCACCACCACTCAAATCCTGTCTTTCTCTTTAGGGAGCAGGATGCAGACGATTTGGGGGCAGGCATATGAGTACAAGCTGCGTATCTCTTAAAAGCAACCCACTGCTCGTTCAGAGCAGCCCTGCGGTCTTGGTCATTTGGTGTCTTAGAACCTGACCCTCCGTGCATCTTTTACCCCAAAGCAAAAGGGGCTGGTGGAACACAGAAGGGAAGCTGTATGCCGGTAGGTGAAACTCTTGTCTCATTTAGCAAACCTGCACATTCCATGTTCTCAGTCTCCACGTGCAGGAGGGTACCCTCGTCCAAGCTTCAACAGCCCTTGCGTCCGGATGGGGGGCGTGGGAAGGTGCAGCCCAGTCCTCTCCTCCTCCCCTCGACGCCCCGGCTCCTTGGTGGGAGAACACATCCCACACGGTTCCTTGTGCCGCAAGTTTACCAGCGTCCGCCCGGGGCATGGACCCGGTGGGCCAGCTGCCCATTGGGGGTCAGGCGTAAGGAAGCCCACTCTCCCACAGACAGAAGCCACATTCTCCAGGAGTGGCTTTGTCTATAATAAAGGTAGTGTCCTGATGTGCCATCAGCCTGATTCTCTCTGTCTGAATTGAATTACCTGTATTTAATTGAATTTCTGATCCTTTCCACTGAAAATTTTGCAGAGCTAAGAGGAAACACAAGTTTGCCTCCCTGGGCTATTTGCAAGAACCCTAAACGTGTATCTGCTTTAACGGAGATAGTTAAACAAGGAATTTAGCTGGGCAAGACTTGTGCCCCTACACTGTGAGCTGTTACCAAGGCAGCAGAATTGTGGCAGCACCGAGCCCCCTTCCTGTGTGCAGAACACACACAGCAGCAACCCTTGTAAAAATATATATATAACTTATATATATACAAGTGCGAGGATTCAGGCCAAGATGACAACCACGGTTTGGACCACTGTCGTAGAGTGTGGCGTGTGTGGTGGTCTGAGAACGGTCTTCATGGCCGGCCCTCCCTCTTCCCTTTCTGTCTGTGCCTTCTTTTACTGGGAATCAAACTAAAAAGTGACGTGGTCTCCCAATTTTGCTGCCACACTCAGGACGTTTGAGTACTAATAAGATCGTAATCCGTGAAGAATGGCGAATGCCTCAGTCAGTCACGCCCTCATAATCGAGGCAAGTGCTCTATTCTAGTTTCCGAGCCCCGGATATCCTCATACTGCTCTGGGCTTCTGTCACTCTTGGCCTGAAGCCCCCCTGAGAGGGAAGAGGCTTCAGAAACAGGCTGGGTGTGAGTGACCTGATTCTCAAAGGCCGCCGGCCCCCTCTTCAGTCTGGAAACTTCTAGAGGCTCCTGGATGTCCAAATGCCCGGGAAAGTCATCGATTTAGATACACGACTGACTGAGTTTATACGTGTGCATGTGGCAGATATAATGTGGGAGGGGCATATATTCTAGTTGGAGGATTACAGTAGTACATAAAGTATTAGTAATAATAGAGGGGGACAGAGCCTGATCAGCAAGCACTGAGAGTCAGAGGAAAATTAGGACAATAAATATTTGAGGGGATTGGGGATTTGGGGGGAAAGATCCCATCAAGCTGGAGGGGTCAGAGAAAGATTTTAAGAACCGGCCTTGCAGAGTGGATAAAATGAAGATTTGCACGTAGGAAAAGGAAGGCTGTGCTACCCGGGGAACGAAGACCCCTGCCGTCCGCCTCCCTGTTGTCAACACCGGCCTGGTAGGTGTCTTCCAACCTTTCCAACGTGTGGGGCGCCAGCTCCGTGCAGAGTACTTTGGTTTTAGGTCGTGAAGGGCCACAATCCGCTGCTGTGATAACCTGGGCCGGGTGGGATGGAACCTCTCCCCTCGGCGTGTCCAGGGAGGCCTTGCCGTGTGGCTGGATGCTGTGTGTGTCTCTGTCTATGTGTGTGCCTGTTTGGGGGTGTGTGTGTGTGAGTCTGTGCCTGCACCCTGCAGCCCGCCCTCCCGTGCCTTGAGGAGCTGGCCCTGGGGCCCTGCGGTCCCCCTCTAAGGCTGCACAGCTCTCCCGCCCTGTGTGTTATTATCTGTTGGGTTGAGAGTTCCATGGCCCCTTTTTTCTTGATTCTCTTCCTCAACCTGGGGGCCGTCATCCCCTTACTGACCTCTCTCTTCTCATTTATTACCTGGGAAAGTGTCCTTTTCTCTCCTTACTTTATATGCTCCTTCTGAGCGGTCTGACCTACTTCAAACACTCACGACTGTCACCGTATACCCCGGCAACTCCAAAATCAATACCTCAAGCTTTATTTTTATTCTAAATTGAGCTGCAGTCACATTCCCGTATTTCCTCTTCCTGAGGGACATCGTTAGGTGTTTCAAATCGAACATGTTAAAAATGGAGCTCATTTCCTTCTTCCTAAAAACACCCCTCGTCTCCTTCGCCCTTCACCTTCCTTATTCAACTTGTTCCGAGCCGTGTCAAGTGTATCTCAGATTTGTTCCCCAAACTGACCCGACTTCTTATCCTGTGTCATTACCAGACCACCTCTCAGCAGGTCAGAAGCCGTGAACTCAATTGGCTGCCTCCAGAATCTCTCCTCTTGGGTTCATTTGAACATTGATTTTCCTAAAAATAAATTCTGGCTTCTCAATGAAAACTTAGACCCTTCCATATCACCTTCCTCCTGTCCCCATCCCATATCTTACGTTCTTTTATATCTAACTTCTCACCATTCTATACACTATGAACCAGCTCATGCCTCTGTATGTGCTGTTCCGGTATCCGGAATGCCTTTCCTGTTATTTCTCTTCTGATGAGCTCCTATTCATCCTTCAACACCTGTGGGATTTTGTTTTGTTTTAATTTTTAAATGTGTATTTATTTTTGAGAGAGACACAGAGCACGAGTGGGGGAGGGACAGAGAGAGAGGGAGACACAGGATCCGAAGCAGGATCCCAATGCGGGGCTCAAACTCCCGAACTGCAAGATCACGACCTGAGCCGAAGTCGGACGCTCAACCGACTGAGCCACCCGGGCACCCCGACACCTGTGTTTCGATCAGAGTCCCTTCCATGAAGATGAAACAGGCATCGCTTGAACTCCAGGAAGGCAGAGAGCTCGGCAGCCCCCCATCACGGTGTGGAACCATCCAGGTAAGGCTCTCTGGCCCTGCTGCTCTCGCTGCCCCTTCATTTTCTTGCCCGCCCTCTCCCAACCGTCACCTCCATGTCTTCAGCTCATGGAATGGAGAAGAGGAGCCCTAGGACCCAGGGAGCACACGTCCCCTTCCCCCTCCTGCTCTTCTTCTTGATATTCTCTGAGGGATCTTCCCCGAGATGATATTCTTGGTTTGCACCAGGTGTTGTGACGCGTTCAGATGGCCGGGACCTCCGGGGGCCTCCCTCTCGCCAGCCCCCTTCCAATCACGTCCTCCGAGTGTTAGCTTGATGGTGATGATGCCGAGTTCAAGGGACTGTCTCCTTCATCTGCCAGGAATGCTGGGACCAAGGCTTGGAGAGACATAGGGCATGGCAGAGTGGAGTGCCGTTGGAGGACTCTGGTCCCCCCCAACAGGTGCCCTGGAAGGACTTGGTGAGTGGAGCAGGCTCTTGCCTTTGGGCTCAGAACAAGAGTGTGGGCTGGCCAAGCTTCCTCAGTCTCCTCGCTGCACTGAGAGGCGGTCTGTGTGGGCTTCCAGCTGATGGTGGACAAGTTTATCAATCTCTGTATTCCCAAGGCCCGTGTTCAATGAATGAGTGTTCACGGAATGAAAGTCTGGGTGAATTTATTAGAAGAGCTTCAGGGGTTTTCCTTGGTTTTACTTTTTGAATAATGTAAGAAAGGGGCAGATTCTCTGAGCAACCCATTGCCCAAGGGGTGTTACCAGCGCAGGGTGCAGGAGCCATGGGACCCTGAGTTCCAGCCCCCATACACGGCGTTCCTCTGTCTTCTCTGACCCTTCGACAGGGGGAAGGGATCCAGCAGGCTTGCGGTCTTCAGCAGTGTTAAATAACTAACAAAAACCCAACTGAGGACGTTTTAAAGATCTTTATTAATGAATTCGAGAATCAGGCAGCATCCCACCTGGCAAGGAGAGGGGAACTCAGAGGAATTGTAAAATCTGGAGGGTTTTTAGAAGGAGGGTGTGGCAAGAACGTGATTAGCAAAAGAAAGGGATTGTTCCAGGCCAAGCCCCTTTCCCTTAGGGGGAAAGGTGGGGGTTTTACCAAGTCAGTCACCTCACCTTCCTTCAGGGGATGAGGAAGGCCCCAGAACCAGGCTCACCAGCCTCGACTAAACAATTCCCGACGGAGGGGTTAAAAGCGCATCTCCGCGGGAGGTAAAAACTGCATCAGCTGAGCTGGTAAGCCCTAGTTTGGGATCTTGGTCTCAGTAACACCCATTTTCGAAAAAGAAAAGCCTGTGGATTTCTTTTTAACAGCAGCATGCCACGATCAGGGCAGACTTCCGCATCTCAGAGAGGAGACGTCAGTGTTAGATGTGGCCCAAAGGACAAAACTAATGTTACTGATGTGGGAACAGAGGCAAAAAAAAATAGAGATAGAATTAAATTTCCTTGTAACCCACAGCCCACTGACAAATACTCGAGGCGGGCAGAGTAGGACCTTCCCCCGGGAACTCCCAATGTCTTAAAGTCAATGCTTTGCTGGAGGGAAAAACAACCTTAGCCTGACAATAGCTAGGCCTCCAGGATCCTGTGAGTCTTTAGCATACGAAAGTCCGTTTGGAAACTTCGCGTCTTCACTTCCCCCAGTTCCCAAGTATGTAATCAGTCACCCCTCACAATCCCAGTGCAGCACTTTCTGCCCAAGGGTCCTGTCCCCATGCTTTAATAAAACTACCTTTTTGCATGGAAGGCATCTCAAGAGTAGGCTGCAAACCGTAACATTTCCACGTCATTACCACTTCTGCCTGGAAGGCAGGAATTGAGTGACCCTTTTGAGCCTCTGCTCTCTCCCCTGTAAAGCAGAAGCACAACTCCTTCAGAATTACAGAATGCGGGAGCCAGCGGGGAGACCTGGATCCAGTCCCCAGGGACCATGGCTGTAACTTCTGCCCAGTAACAGTTGTGGTGTGCTGTATTTACGTCTGTCTGTCCCACCATAACCAACTCTTCTCTGTCTTTGAAACCTCAGTGACTTAGACCCAGAAAGGCCTCAGGTAAATGTCTGTTGAGTAAATAATGAATACAAGAAGAGAGAGAAAGGAATCGGTGAAGTACAATACAGCCTTCCACAGGACCTGTGAGGTACTTTGTTGCGTTTTGCTGATGGGTTTTTCAAATCTTACTCATGCGTTGAATTATTGGTGCCAAAACTCCCAAGTATTTAGAAATTATTTGTGAAAGGTGGGAATTGTGAGAAGTGAGAGGATTCATTTCCAAATACCAAATAAAAGCTGTGCTGTCTAGTTAACAAAAGGTTTACAACCTATTTACAATAGATTTACAACCTATTACAACCTTACAACCTATGCATCAACCAGAGTCCCAAACGCTTAGACACTTCACTTCCTGGTTCTAATCCCTGCCCCTTCATTTCGCGGGCTTAGTTTTCGCGGGCTTTGCAATGAGCATGCGCCAAAGAACTGAAATGTCTGCCACACCTCAAGGAATGTACATTTGTTCCAATCAGACTACTTTTTGCCTTACATGGGCACAGGTGACTTCCGGGTAAGGCTGTAACCCCTGTAGTGCTCAGCCACTGAGGAAACAGGGGAGGGATTTACCTGTGTAGTGCTCAGCCAATGAGGAATCAGGGGAGGGATTTGCCTCTGTAGTGCTCAGCCAATGAGGCTGAGCATACTAGGGGGAGGGACTTGCATACTAGGAGATAAATTGTCTGCTGCAAGTGCCCCGAGCGGGCCTGTTCATCAGACACCCGGTCTTGCAAGAACGTTGATTAAAGCCTTGCTTCACTGTGCTCTGAGTCTCCGTGTCCCTCCTTTGATTGGGGCAGTGGGCTTATTTCTCACAAAATCAAGCCTGTGGATTTTATTTCTTGACCTAGAGAAGGAGGTGCCTTCAGAAGGTCCTGGGGGTGGATGCATGTCTCCATTGCACAGGGAGGGGGGGTGGTTTTGACAGGAGAACCTGCCCCAAATAGGGGAACGCGTGGGAAGTAGAGGGAGAGGATGATTGAGGCCTGAGCCCATCTGGAGCAAGCTCTCGGGTGTCAGAGTTTGGCCCGGGAAACAGAGAACCCTTCCTGGGAACCTGAACTGCTGCTGGGGAAGCATGTGCCCAAGCTGTTGGCAACACCTGGTCTAGAAGTTGCGGCTCATCATGGCACAGACCCACCCACAGGCCAGTTGCTGCTCTTGAGCCAGGCTCACCCCCACTGCAGTGCTGGGGACCCTGAACTGTGGGAGTCAGTGCAGACACCCCCTTCCCTGGGTCTGGGATTCACTTGGAGGACTGCCTTTTAAACTTCCTTTTTTTCTTTTTTTTTTTTTGTGTGTGCATTTATTTATTTATTTTGAGAGAGACAGAGCAGGGAGGGGCAGAGAGAGGAAGAGAGAGAGTCCCAAGCAGGCCCTGTGCTACCAGGGCAGAGCCTGATTAGGGGCTTGAGCTCACAAACAGTGAGATTATAACCTGGGCCGAAACCAAGAATTGGATGCTCAACCAACTGAGCCACTGAGGCACTCCTGCTTTGTATTCTTCTTAAAAGTGCTTTTTCAAACTCTACCTAGAGAATTTGCCCAGGAAACAGGATGCACAGATTTGAAAAAAAAATGCTAACTCAGAAGTGAGGATAAGCCACTGTGGAATTTACCACATCACCTTTGGCTAATAAATAAAAATAAGATTCTTACTGAGTGAGATAAGAGGCCACAGGAGCACCTAGAACATCATGACCTTGCAGAAAGACGAAGCTTTCTGCAGACGTTCTGGCAAAGCACTTCCTTCTTTGACATCTCCATAAAACACAAGATTATCTGCAAAGCTGATCTGAGGGGAATCAGTGTTTCCATTATTAACAGCTCAAACACCGATGTCAAATAGGAGCTTGGGAGTTCCTAATTGCTAAACCACATCACATAAGAAGGTAACAATTAAAAGAAAAATCCCAGCATGGTAAAACGTAAAGGAACATTAGCAAGAAATCAGGTCCAACCCCTGTATTTTCAGATGAAGAAGCAGAGGCATGGAAAGTTCCCATAGCCTTGATTGGCAGAATGGGGATTAGAATCCCCAATAATCCCTAATTTGGGCCTCTTTCTGCTATAGTAATGCGTCCCTGAGTAACTTGGATAGCAAAATATCTATTTTGTGATTTCTAAATATATATCTAGACATTCCCATTATCCTGTGGCCTTCTTAGTTTGGCATACAAGTTGCACCTAATAAATGTTGCTGAAATGAGATCATCAGCATTTATAGGAACAGAGTCTTTCCTGAAAGGGATTAACCCAGACCTAAAACTTGTTTTGGGTTTGGGGGAGTTCCTCTGGTGCATTTAATCAAGAATGGAAAACTTGCCTGAGAAGTAATTGAGACCAAGAAGCGTCATCAGGTGGTTTAAGGACAAATGCCCACTGGGGTGCGGGGGGCCGTGCACAGCCTTGCTTTGGAGATGGCAGGAAGTGGGGTGAGCTTCGCGCAGCTACACTGATCAAGGAGAACGAGCAGCTCCCAGAAGTCCGCTCCACAGTGCGTGGGGAGGTGGAGGCAAAGCCGGGCCGCGGGCTGACAGCTCCTCTATGACAGAGAACGCAGGCGGCGATGGAGATGGAGATGGCGATAGAACGCAGGCCCGGTGTCACAGCCCCCATGCTGAGCTGGCTCAGACGTTCGGCTCGCTCCGATTGCACTGGATTGAAATCCAGACACTGCGAAGCCTGAGCCAGTAACAAGGGCACGAAGGTCAGCCTGCGGCGATGGAGAAGAGCGGAGCAGGAGCAGAGAGCTGCGGGCTCTTCAGGAAAATGAGAGAAACGGTGTCATGTGTGAATGGAGGTGCCGGGTTTTCCAGAAGACAGCTGGGGCTGTCAGTTGGGGCATCGGCAAGACAAAGGGCACGGAAATGAACTTCATCCGCCCAAGTCCTGATTTGGCAATACAAGCACAGCAAAAGGCTATTTTGATTTCAGCTAGTGTGCACCTCGTGTCTTGTGTGGTTGAGTTCTTTGTCCATTTGATGGAGTTTTGGAGCAGTGGGGGTCCAGAGCCGACAGCCAAGAAAGAATGCTTGAGACGTCTTTGGTGCAATAAGGTGATTTTATTGCATGGAGGCAGGACCCGTGGGCAGAAAGAGCTGCACTGGGGTTGTGAAGAGTGACTGGTTATACACTGTGCAGTTAGGGGAGGTTGAGGCAAAGGATCCTTGCTATTGTCGGGCTAAGGTGGTTTTCCCACCAGTCAGGCATTACTATTAAGGCGGTAGGGGGTTCCTGGAGAAATGTTAGACTCTATTTGCCTCAAGTATTTGTCGATGGGCTGTAGGTTATAAAGAAATTTAATTTTACCCGCCATTTCCTTCTTGTCCTTGTTCCCTACAGCACTCCGGAGGAGAGGGTGATGTTGGGGCTCCAGGAAAGTGAGTCTCTAGGTTTCTGGAGATTAGGCTATTGATAAGATTGCCTCTTTCTTGTAGTTTTACTAAGACATTTGTTAACTGATGGAGACCCGTGTCCTGCATGTCTGGAATCTCTGTCAGTTAACCGTTGATCTTGCCCTTTCCTTTGCCCTTGGGCAGCCGGGAGTGCCTGAGGAATGTCACCTACATCCCACCCGGGTGGGGTGAGGGGTTGCGAGCTGTGCTTTGCCCTCAGCTTGCTTTACGCTCCCTCATCACATTGATGCTGTGTTTGCAGTGATTTCGGAGCCTTGAACACCTCAGGACCCGGGACTGAGGCTCCGTGGGGGCCGCGCCAACACAAGGCAGCAAAACCGCGTCAGGCTATGGAGGCACTCAGGAGAGCATGCCCCTCCCGAGCTGTGTGAAGCTGTAGTGACACCCCGGTTAAGGCCAGAACTCCCACTCCCTGCCTTTTCACACCGTGCCCCTCTTCTCCTCCTTCATTGCCCAGAAGGAAGGATTTGGCCCAGAGTTTTGCCTCAGGACAGCCTTCCCATGGCTTATTCGATGTGGACCAACGGTGTTTGGAGGAAATGACCTTTTCTACTTAATTAAATCATGGTGCCTCTTTTATCTCACGCCCCGCCGATTTAATTCCCCTTCCTACAGATTGTTCCCAAATACCATCTCTAGTCTGACCATCCACTCTTGACCCAAGCCCCACCCCTCGCATCTGAAGGTCTGCCAATCAATGACACTTATGTCTCCCTGTCACTTCACATCATTCCGTCTCAAAGTGCACATGTCACCTTGCCCCTCACACTAGCCCTGCTGACTTCTCTATTTCCATTACGGGCCCCCTGCCCATCTCCTCGTCATCTGGGTTTATGAGTATAGATCATTTTTATTCCATCCTTTCTCTGTTTCGTGTTTGTGCACTGTAAAGCTTTCTTTCCTTTGTCTTTTCGCATCTGTATTTTCCTTTCTAGAAACAAAATCGCCTGGAGAATTCAGGCTCGTGCATTCAGAATTAGTTCACATTTGGCAATTAACAGCGTCAGCCAGTCAATGTTTGCTGGGAGAAAGGACGTGAGAAAGAATCCAGAGTCTGCAAGCCTTCGTGACACGTGAGTCGCTGGAGAGGCGGGAGCAATGTCTGAATCATCCCCAGCACCCAGTTGAGTAGCTGGCACAGTTAACTGAATGCTGGCTAGAAGGAAGATGCAGACAGACATTTACTTGGTCCAGTCTCCGTTCTGGCTGATCCAGCTTATTAAACTTCCACAAATAATTTGTATTATTAGGTTTCTCCCTTCTTCAAAGATTGCAGTTTCCCGTTAAAAACTTCTTTTGTGTGTCATTCAAGGACTCCTGCATTTGGCTTCAAGGCAGAGGAGAGAGAGGAGTGTCTGTGTGTGTGTGTGTGTGTGCGCATGTGTGCATTTGCGTGTTTGTATGTGCGCATTTGGTGTGTTTGTATGTGTTATGTGTATGTGTATTTGCGTGTGTTTCTGTGTCTGTGTGTGTTGGCATGTGCATTTGTGTGTTTGTGTTTGCATTTGTGTGTGTGTTTCTGTAGTTGGGGGATAGAGAAAGGGTGAGACGAGGCTGTATGAGGAGGTGCAGTGAGGATAAAAAATAAACCACCAATCCCACACACGTCTCTCCTTGGAACGCAGGTCACTGAGTTTCTGAACCTTGAGGACGGTGCCTGGATTGACCGACAAGCACTTCCTCTCCTTATTTCCACGGCAAGTCCTTTCTTGAGCAGCCTCCTATGATGGGATGTTTACCCAGTATTTCCATTTGGTGGCGGATCTGCGGTTGGTGACAGCTGAGGCTTTACAAGGTGAGCTGGTGACTGCGAGCGGGGCCTCTGAGGACGTCTCCCGCATTGCCACTGAGTTACGACAGGCCGAACGGGAGGACGCGGTCAGAGCCGGCCACTGGAGCAGACCACAGTGTGCCCTCCCCAGTGAGCTCCCCTGAAATGGCCTGGAACCTGTACAGAGGGGGGAGGGAAGTACCACCGATGGTGAGCGTGCCCATGACCTTGACCACAGAACCGCATCAGGCAAGCTGACATCCCAAGAGCTGCTCTCCGAACCTGCACCTGGCCCACTCACTGGGGCCAGGCTGGCAGGCAGCATCGGGGAGTCGAGGAAAGGGGACAGTGGTGGCTTCAGAGGCTACACGCAGAGAGAGAAGCAGAGGCAGGTGGGAGGGCTGAGACAGGATTTCATGGGCTCTGATCCTGTTTCAGAGTAAAACGGCCCAAGGGAAGGAGAAGCCAGGATAGCGCGGTTACATCAGGAGAGGCTCTTTCCATTAGCTATTGTGCAAGACAGCAGGAATGATGCCTTCCACTCCACGATTGATTCCTCGTGATTTTCCTTTCATACATCAGAAAGCCAGGCTTTCTCCGCTGCAAACACACCGGGAGCAACCAAAGTAGCAACACCGGCTTTTTCAAGAAGTGAGGTTAATTATTCGGAGGCCGTCTGAGTTTTAAAACCATCTGGTCAACATTGCAGAGACAGGAGTCTCCAGTAGATGGCAGCACTAAGACAGTAGCGCCACATAGTCTCAGACTCCAGAACATTCACATCGTGCGTGAGCAGCCGCACTCCTCGTGTTGGAACCTGTGTTATGACTCATTACCAGTGAAAATATTCACTAAATGTGCTACAGTCATAACAGGATGAGTCATTCATTCAATCTTATTCACTTGTAAAATAAGAGAAATAAGAAAGTCCACTTTTCCTGCAACCTCTAATCCGAGGGCTGTGTGTTTGCGTCCCAATTTCCAGAAAATAAACGTGGTGAATACTGTTGAAATTCATTGCTTCAACCAGGAGCACTGTCTTTTGCTTGGACACTTGCTTTCGCTATAAGATCTGAAAAACTGAAATTTTGGATTTCTCCTATGTAATACAGACTTTTGGTAAAAGGGACATGCAGTATTTTGGGTGTCTCAGAAAGTAAACTGGTCTTTTTTCTGGACAACAGAAGATTGAACTTAGTTGCTTTAGTGACAGGTTAAGAGTTAAGTATATTCCTAGAAAGGCATATGCTCTTTTTGTTAAAATAAGTAGGCTGAAGTATAAACCTAATTATTATTCCAAAAGAAATGCAGAGCTTCCAAAATAAGTGTCTGTATATGCATGTACTTTGTAAGCGTATATATTTATAGCTTAGCATATTTTTCTTATTTAAGAGTTATATATCTGCCATGAATCTCTGGTATATAGAAATAGATCACAATTCACATCGTAGGAAAAGTTCTTTAAAGTGTAATTTCATTTTATACTAAGACTGTAGATGGATGTTGCCTTAGAGGTCTGTCCTTGGGCCAAGCGGTATTTTTTTTAAGTTTATTTATTTGAGGGGGAGAGGGGCAGAGAGAGACAGAGAAGGAGGCAGATAGAATCCCAAGCAGACTCCACACCCTCAGCACAGAGACTGCCACAGGGCTTGAACCCACGAACCGTGAGATCATTACCTGAGCCAAAACCAAGAGTTGGACGCTTAACTGACTGAGCCACCCAAGTGCCCCAAGCCAAGTGTTATTCTTAAAAGCAAGCCAGCCTATGGCTAGCTGTTTGTAGCTGGCAAATCCCAGAGCTAACCGTGAAGCACAGGGCACCTTACCTTAGTAGATTGCCCCGAGTGGTGGAAATTGCATTTGGGATAAAAGACAGTTCATCTGAATGTACCCGAAATTCCTTAGAGGGCCATGGTGGAGACAGATAGTCGTTCTCTGAAAATGGAATATGCTGACTCTTGCTGTCCACAGTCCTGTGTGCAGTCTGTGATATTTTGTTATCATACATCTAAGAAAAATCATTTTTACAATTGTTTCAACTCTATCGCAGAGGACCTGAATCCCAGTGCCACCAGCGAAACTTCTCGATGTATTCTGTAAGTGGCACACAGGCAGAAGGGACGATAAAGGGTCTAAAAGCTTTAAAAAAAAAGTCGCATTCAACCTTTGCCTCCGTTTCTTTGTCTATAAAGTAAGGGCTGTGGCTGGTGTGGCTTCTAAGGGCTCTTTCAGCTTTCACATTTCAGTATTTCCTCTTCTGGAGGTTCTGGGAGAGGGTTGAGGATTTAGCTCCTCCCCTTCCTTCTGTGCAACTCGGCCAGAAGTAAGAGAGAACGTTCTTTTTGTTTCGGCATATTCAAATAAGCTGGCCAAAAGGATAGTATGGAAGAAACGTAGTGGGCCTTCCGTGATTCCCCAAAACCTAAGTCCTTATTTTTAACATACAGCTTTTTGTACTAGCTCCCTAAGTCTCAGATCCTTACAAAGGTAAATATTGTGCTCTCTGTAACTACATTCAGAAAACCAATTCTCTATATCTGTCTGGATTGCCTCCTGGCAGGAAGCAAATGTCAGCTCATTCCTGTGTAATCGATCCGCGGCATCTTAGTTTCGAGGCTTAGCCAAAGTAGTTACTAATAGATTTTAGATGACAGATATGGAATTTTCTTCTCTTGTCCTTCAGTGGGAAAATCAGAAGGACAGAACTGCGATAGTAGGGTTTTGATGTCTTCGTGGTAATGTGAGGGAGGCTGAAAACAAGGTTAAGAAAGAAAATATTGGAATATGTATATATCAGTGATGTTTCACTTGTCTTCTTTTTTTTTTTTTTTTAACATTTATTGATTTTTGAGACAGAGAGAGACAGAGCATGAACGGGGGAGGGTCAGAGAGAGGGAGACACAGAATCTGAAACAGGCTCCAGGCTCTGAGCTGTCAGCACAGAGCCCGACGCGGGGCTTGAACCCACGGACCGTGAGATCATGACCTGAGCCGAAGTCGGCCGCTTAACCGACTGAGCCACCCAGGCGCCCCTCACTTGTCTTCTTAATGAACACAAATTTATTGAATAAGTCTGGCGGGTAAACTAAATTTGTTTGCATTATTGTCAAATTTCATTAAACTGGGGACCAGGTTTAAAAGCACCAGAACAATGCATGGAACACAGTCACTCAACAAATGTTAATACCATTGTTTATAGAGTATACTTGAAGGGTGATTGTTTGTAATCATCTCAGGAATATCTAGAGTATTTACATGACAGCAGCTCACATTAGAAGACTGAAGAGAAATAGATAGTCTTCAATGAACGTTGGCTAGTTTCACACAGTATTTTCTTAGACCTTAGTGTAAGACCTAAGTCTGATGAGGCCTAAGAACCTTGAAGATGAATTATCCTGAAATATCTACAATGAAATATTCAAAACACATGTGGCCCCTGAGGCCTATTTTACCCCCTGTGGTCCTCATTCCTCTAACTTCAAATACAAGGGCGCGAAGATCAATGTCTCCAGGAGGTTTTGGTCTTGAAGTTTTCCTTGTAAACTCTAGAAACATGGGAAACATGGCATAGGTACCAAGCGTTCGCTAGGGTTTCTCAGGGCACGAACTCTCGAGAAGAAATAAAATTTACTACTACACAAGACGGATCTGCCGGCCCCAGTAGTTAAGCACACTTGCTAATAGGTGTTATATTTTCACAAGATCTGCACCAAAAGAGCCTTATTTCTTGATTGATGGCTGAAACTTCTCTCGGTGATTACCAAACAGCTGAGTCTCAGTGTTCATGACGTGGTTAAAGAGACAGTGGAGATGTTCTATTCATTCTCAAGGCGCCTCAAGATGCAAAAAGACAGGAGAGAACATGGGGCCCGGAGATTCTGGGACTTGGGTGCTCATCAATTACGACCAGAGAAAACAAAAGCCTTTTTCGTTTGCGAGATTGCTCTGACAAGGAACGTGCCAGGGTAATGCGAGTCACGGCCTACGCTTTCTTCTATCACCATAGTTGCTGATTTACGGAGTTGTCTTAACTCTCTGAAGTATCAATATGGAATGACTTTATTTTTCCATTAACAGCCATTAGCTGTGCTCTATAGAATACCACAACCTCCTTCTCTCCATTGGACGAGCCCTCCTTAATCAGTCCAATTATATAAACCTTCAGTATTTCCAGTTAGTAGAACAATCTCATGCTAAAAATAACCAGTCCTGTTTATTTTCTTTAAAACCTTAAAATTTTTTTTACTGAGGTAAGCTTTATGCAGGAAAATGCATTGTATCTTACACGTAAGATTCAATGACTCAACAAGTGTATATACCTGTATGGGTTGCAAAATGAATACACAAAAATCAGTTGTATTTCAGTATACTAGCAGTTAAAAATCTGCAAATAAAATTAAGAAAACAATTTCAGGGGCATCTGGGTGGCTCAAGTATCTGACTCTTGATTTCAGCTCAGGTCATGATCTCACAGTTCATGAGATCGAGCCCCACGTCAGGCTTTGTGCTGACAGTGCAGAGCCTGCTTGGGATTTCCCCTGCCCCTTCCCTGCTTGTGCGCGCGCTCTCTCTCTCTCTCTCTCTCAAAATAAAAATATAAACATTAAAAAAGCCCAATTCCATTACAGTCGCATAAGACAAGAATAAAATATATAAGATCACTTTACGAAATAATGTGAGATTTGTGCCCTAAAAAAATGATGATACATTGTTGAAAAAATTTGAAGAAGACTAAGTAAGAGGGAAGACATCCCATGTTAATAGATCAAATGGCTTCGTATTGTCAAAATGGCAATATACCACAAATGGATCCATAGATTTAACATTTAACAGTTTTATCAAAATCCCAGCTACCTTTTTTTTGGCCAGAAATTAACACACTGGTGCTAACATTCATATGGAAATGCAAGGAACTCAGAATAGCCAAAACAATCTTGAAAAAGAATAAAGTTGGAGAACTCACACCTCCCAATTTCAAAACTTACTTTAAAGTTCCAGTAATCAAGATAGTATGAGACTGACATAAGATAGACATAGAGGTTAATGGAATTAAATTCAGAGCCCAAAGGTACACCCTTCCATTTACGGCCAATTAATTCTTGAAAATAGTGCCAAGACCATTTAACAGGGAAAGAACAGTCTTTTCAACAAATGGTGTCAGGACAACTGAATATTTGCATTAAAATAAAATAGTTTGACTTCTTCTCACTCCACATGCAAACTTAACTCAAAATGTATCATCGTCCCAAATGTAAGAAAGAAAACTCCAGAGTAAGCTTCATTAACTTGAATTAGGTCATGGTTTCTTAGCCATGACACCAGGAGCACAAGCAACAAAAACAAAAACAAAATAGAAAAATTGAACTGCATCAAAAGAAAAAACTTTTGTACTTCAAAGGACGCCACCAAAAAAGAAGGGGGAAAAAAGGTAACCCATAGAATGGGAGAAAATATACACAAATCGTATCTTAAAAGGGACTTGTTACATAAAAGACACAAGTCAAAATGAAGATTTGAATAGACATTTTTCCAAAGAAGGTGTGCAAATGGCCAATAAGCACATGAAAAGATGTTCAACATCACCGATGATGAAGGAAATGTAATCAAAACCATAATGAAGTGCATAGACAAGGAAGCCATCCACAAAATGAAAAGGCAACCTAAGGAATGGGAAAAAATAGATACTCTTCCAAAGAAGACATACGTGTGGCCGACAGGTACATAGGAAGATGCTCAACATCACTAATCGTCAGGAAACTGCAAATCAAAACCATAATGAGATCCCATCATAACTGTTAGAATGGTTATTGTCAAAAAAGCAAAACATAACAAGGGTTGGCAAGGCTGTGGAGAAAAGGGAGCCCTTGTGCACTGTTGGTGGGAATGGAGACTGGTACAGCCACTATGGAAAAGAGTATGGAGGTTCTTCAAAAGATTAAAACTAGAACTACCATACGATCCAGCAATTCCACTTCTGGGAGTTAATCCGGATACAACAAAACACTAACTCGAAAAGATATCTGCACCCTCAGGTTCACTACAGCATTATTTACGATAGACAAGATATGCGAACAACCTAAGTGTCCAACAATAGATGAATACATAAAATGTGGTACATATATACAGTGGAAAATTACTCAGCCATAAAAAAGAAGGAAATACTGCTATTCACGACAGGCAACATGAATGGACCTGAGGACATTATGTTAAGTGAAATAAGTCAGGAAGAAAAAAACAAATGCCGTATGATCTCTCTTATATGTGGAATAATCAATCAATCAATCAGTCAGTCAGTCAATCAAACCAAACCCATAGATACAGAGAACAGATTAGTTGTCACCAGAGGCAGGGGACTGAGGGTGAGAGAAATAGGTGAACTGTTTTTGTTTTTGCTTTTATTTTTTAAAAGTTTTCTTACTGCTTATTTATTTTTGAGAGAGAGACAGATCGCAAGCAGGGGAGGGGCAGAGAGAGAGGGAGACGCAGAATCCGAAGCAGGCTCCAGGCTCCGAGCTGTCAGCACAGAGCCCGATGTGGGATTCGAACCCACAAACCATGAGATCATGACCTGAGCCGAAGTCAGATGCTCAACCAACTGAGCCACCCAGGCGCCCCTGTTTTTGTTTTAGTTTAAATAAGTTGAATTAAAAAATAATTTCTCCCCAAATATTATTTCCTCCTCTGCCTCCATCATGTCTGTGGCATTCGATCATTTCTCCTGCTATCACCCTAGCTCAAAAACATACACTGCATGACTGCAATAATCTCAGTGATTCTCAGCTCTGATACCACATTGGAATCACCTAGAAGAGCTTTAAAAACATTCTATGTCTGGTCCCAACCTCAGAGATTCTGGACCTGGCTGAGGCCCCAGTATTGGCATTAAAAAAAACAAACAAACACCTGCTTAGGTGTTTCTAATATGCAGCTAGGACTAAGGACCAGCAGCTAACCAGTTTCTCCCCATCTTTAATCCATTTTGCATATTGGATTATGACTGTAAAGGAGTCTTGCTTCATATATACCCACTGAAAAGCTTCAATTCATTAGCACCTACGTGATAATTTCCAAACTCGTGCTTTAACTTCTGCTACCCCATAACCTGACCCCGTCCCACCCTCTTAGCATGAATCCGTGATTTGCTGATACTCTATCTCCTGGACCAGCCTTGGAATTTTCTGCCTTCATGCATTGTTGATATTCTTTCTCCGTGTACTTATTTCTGCCTGCTGAGAATACGTTCAACATTGCTGGGTTTCCAGCCCAAAGCCTTTCTTTATTGGGCCACCTGATCACGTCTTCCCCTAAAATCCAAATCATTTCCAACTGATGCCAGACTCCTGGCTCTTTTTTCACCACGGTCTACTTGCTGGTTGAAAGGTCAGGCTTTTGCAATACACAGAACACCTCCCGTCCTGGTTTCTCTGGCAGAGTGACTTTAGGGGTGCAGTGGGGTCTCCTTGAGTTTTGTTTCTACGTCTGTTAAACAAGAACACCCACCTCTTGAGGACAAGGTTAAGTGAAATAACATAGAAAATGTCCCTCATATAAGAAGTGCTAGATAAATGCCAGCTAGTTATTATTTTCATTACTGTTATCACTGTCTACCTGTGTGTGCCATCACCCCAAATAGATTATAAGACGTTGGAGTAGAAGACAAAGGCTTACAAAACCTCTTACGCTCACAGTGTCTGTTGTTGTTCTTTGAACATGGTAAGTGTTCAGCATGCTTATTGAACAAATAATTTTATAGCTAGTTCTAAATATATCAAATGCAATTTAAGTGACTGTGACCTCTAGCCTGGCTGTAGAACTCTTTGGTCGTGGATAGATTATATATGATATTCTGCTTTAAAAGCTTATCTTTTGGGGCACCCGGCTGGCTCAGCCAGTGGAGCATGTGACTCTTGATCTCGGGGTTGTGAGTTTGAGCCCCACTTTGTGGAATTACTTAAAAATAAAATCTTTAAAGAAAAGCTTATGTTTTTAGAATATTGTTTAGAAAGAGATATAAAAATACCTTGAAGCATTTAAAAATGTTTACAATTCCCTGGGTGTAGTTCAAATGTCACTCTTTCTAGATCCTTAAGTATCCTGAGATTCCACTAAATATATTTGGTCTATCCTCCCCGAAATGAATGTTCCTATAATCCTAACAGGTGGAACATGAGGTGGAATTCTTTTGAGGCCAATTTCCTGATTTTTATTAAGAAAAGTGACTTATTAGTATTGGGCATTTTTTTGTTTTAGTATTTTATTTTTAAGTAATCTCTACACCCAATGTGGGGTACCAATGTGAATAAAAATGGATATCTTTTTCTTGTTTAATTGATAAGGAAAGCATTTAATATTTCATCATTAAGTGTGATATCCTAGGTTTTTTGTTAAATATATTTTATTTCTAGTTTCCTGAGTGTTTTGGGGGCGAGGGGGGAGGGAGAGAGAGAGAGCGTGCGCACACACCAACGGGGGAGGGGCAGAGGAAGAGGGAGAGGAGGATAGAGGGATAGAGAGGGAGCGAGAATCTTTTAATTTTTTTTAAAAATGTTTTTTATTTATTTTTCAGAGAAAGAGAGACAGAGCACAAGCAGGGGAGGGGGAGAGAGAGGGAGACGCAGCAGCTGAAGCAGGCTCCAGGCTCTGAGCTGTCGGCACAGAGCCTGACGCGGGCCTTGAACTCACGAACTGTGAGATCGTGACTTGAGCTGAAGTTGGAGGCTTAACTGACTGAGCCACCTAGGTTCTGAGAGAGAGAGACAGAGAGACAGAGAGAGAGAATATCTTAAGCAGCTCAGCTTCAAGCGTGGAGCCCTGACGAGAGGCTTAATCTCACAACGACCATGAGATCATGACCTGAGTTGAAACCAAGAGTCAGATATTTAACCAACTGAACCACCCAGGAGACCCTCCAGAGTGTTTTTTATGACTGGGTCTCAAATTTTATGAAATGCTTTTTTAGCATATATGGATATATGACTTTTCTCATTTATTTCTGTTAATATAATGAATTACACTGACTTTCAAATGTTAAACCAACTTCTTATTTCTAGAATAAGCCCCAATAATCTTTCGTGTTAACAACAGTCCTAGAAAAAGGAGGTTTCCATATAAATAAGGTTTATTATCACCCTAAGAACAAAACGTTTCTCTAATCCTTTTTTTGGGTGCAGTGAGAATATTTTTAAATTGTTTTGCTGGCTTTTGTGCCCCTATAATCATAATATAATGAACACAACTACATTTTTTCCTAATGGCGGAGACATATTGTCACAGACATTTATTCCACAAATATTTGCTATGTGCCTTTTATTCTCTGTTCTGGTTAATGAATTAATGACCGTTAGTTAGAATATTTAAAGGATATGAAGTGCATTTAATAACTACATCACACACTAGGTTTGGTATTTATTTATTTACTTATTTATTTATTTTAACGTTTTATTTAATTTTGAGACAGGGAGAGACAGAGCATGAACGGGAGAGTCAGAGAGAGAGGGAGACACAGAATCTGAAACAGGCTCCAGGTTCTGAGCCGTCAGCACAGAGCCCGACGTGGGGCTTGAAATCACGGACAGTGAGATCGTGACCTGAGCCGAAGTCGGACGCTCAACCGACTGAGCCACCCAGGCGCCCCTAGGTTTGGTTTTTATTGTTGCTGCTGGTGTTGTTTCTGTCGAGTGTTTATGTTGCTTTTTACCTGTTTCTTGCTATCTGACTACCAAGTATTACTTCTTGCTTCTTCTAGTGTGTTCGTTTCTGGCATTCTCCGCCCCGCTCCCTGCCTTAACTTGGTTTTTAATGAGAAAGAAATAGCTCACCAACCTTGTTAGAACTATATGCAAAGTAAGAGTAACTCAGTTCTGAGTGAGGGTATATCCATTGTTCCTGGAGAAATGAATTCAGGGTCTTTGTGTTACTTATATGGACTGCTTGAGGCCTTGTTCTTATAACACTCTGGTATTCAATTCTGTTTTAAATAATTGAGATCGCTGAAGAAGTGACTATTATGATATTTGAATATATCACAGACCAAGCAGAATTGACTTAATTCAAATTTGAATAACTGAGAGCAATAATAGTGAAGTCAAATACCAGTCATGCACACATTTTATAGAAAATATAAAAATTTCATATAAGATATAAAATCAACTTCTTGTATACAACATAATTAAAAAATTGTAGCTTATAAATTCAGTTAATAAGTTCTACTTATTTATAATAACAAACCAGATCAGTTAGAAAGATTTTAATTTTTTTTTAACATTTATTTATTGTTGAGAGACAGAGCATGAGCAGGGGAGGGGCAGAGAGTGGGGGAGACACAGATTGGGAAGCAGGTTCCAGGCTCTGAGCTGTCAGCACAGAGCCCGGCGCGGGGCTCGACCCCCAAACCGCGAGATCATGACCTGAGGTAAAGTCGGTTGCTGAGCCACCCAGGCGCCCCTAGAAAGATCTTTGTAAAAGCCCTATTCTCAAGAATAGCTTATATGACCTTGTCACCACTTAACCATCACCTAGCACTGCCTTCTGTACGTTTGTTTTCTTTTTTACTTTGCTTTACCCACAGCTCCTGGTACCGTCTCCAGGCGAATCGCTGGAGCGTTTATCAGATACTATGTACCAGTTTTGCTGGAGTCACCAGGAACCCGAAGTCGAAAACGCTCCTCAAATTGTTCACAGTCTAACGCGATGGTGCACATCTGGGGTGGGCTTGCACGTTCCCGCTCCCCCCGGGGACTTTTGGCAATGTCTGGAGCTGTTTTGATCTTGGTTGTTGCAGGACTGGGGGGAGGGGTGGGAGATGCTCGCTCTGGAGCTACTGGCATCTGGTGGAGAGAGGGCAGGGCTGCTGCTAACCTCCCAGCTCAAGCAGGACAGGCCCCACAGCAATTATCCAGGCCCGAAAGTGGCGAGGCGGAGGAATCCTGTCCTAAAGTGACAATGATCACACAAACAGGTAGAAAACCAAGGGGTAGAAATGGCAAACCAGGGAAGGGCTGTTTTTGAGGATATCTTTTCTTCTTCGATCGGTTTGTTGAAACTTTTTTATCATGAGGGCGCCTGGGTGGCTCAGTCGGTTACACACCACACCGACTTTGGCTCAGGTCGTGATCTCGTGGTTCGCGGGTATGAGCCCCGAATTGGGCTCTGTGCTGACAGCTCAGAGCCTGGAGCCTGCTTCAGATCCTATGTCTCCCTCTCTCTCTGCCCCTCCCTCATTCACGCTCTGTCTCTCTCACAAAAATGAAAAAACATTAAAAAATTTAAAAAAAAACCTTTTTATCATGGAAAATTTTAAACATATACAAAATGCAGAGAAGAATATAATATACCCCATGTACTAGCTTCAACCATTGTCAACGCGTTCAGTCTTGTCTCAGATATACGTGGCCCCCTCACTTAGACAGATTATTCTAAAGCAAACCCAGACATCATATACTTTCATTTGTAACGACTTCAGCATGTACCTCTAAGAGATAGAGGGCTCTTTTTCAAAATCATAATTCTTTATTTTTATTTTTTATTTTTTATTTTTATTTATTTAAAAATTTTTTTTCAACGTTTTTTATTTATTTTTGGGACAGAGAGAGACAGAGCATGAACGGGGGAGGGGCAGAGAGAGAGGGAGACACAGAATCGGAAACAGGCTCTAGGCTCTGAGCCATCAGCCCAGAGCCCGATGCAGGGCTTGAACTCACGGACCGCGAGATCGTGACCTGGCTGAAGTCGGACGCTCAACCGACTGCGCCACCCAGGCGCCCCATAATTCTTTATTTTTAATCACAGCAGAAAAAATCATTAATCCGTAAATGCTTTCTTTACACGAAAGAAACCTGACCCCATGGATTTTTTTTAATTTTTTTTTTTAAACGTTTATTTATTTTTGAGACAGAGAGAGACAGAGCATGAATGGGGGAGGGACAGAGAGAGAGGGAGACACAGAATCTGAAACAGGCTCCAGGCTCTGAGCCATCAGCCCAGAGCCCGACGCGGGGCTCAAACTCCCGGACTGCGAGATCGTGACCTGAGCCGAAGTCAGCCGCTTAACCGACTGAGCCACCCAGGCGCCCCTGGATTTTTTTTATTCGATGCTATTGATAGATATCTGCATTCCCTGTGTCTTCTAGTCTCCAGGTGAGCAGGAGAGTTGAAATCTTTCTTTTTTTGTGTACCTTATCGATCTGTACAATCTATCAAAAGAGTCCACATTGGTGGGTGCTATTAGAACAATGATCTAACCTGCAAAGTTTGCCCGTTTTTTTTTTGTTTTTTTTTTTTTTGTTTTGCATTGGCATGATCCATAGATCTGATGAAACTTCTGCTGCCTATCCAAATTGTCTGGTTACGACAAGACTAACAAGTAACTGTGTCCTTATTCCAAGTTCATTATTCATGCATCAGAACAGGATGTAATTTCTCAACATGCCTGGCTGCCTTCACTAGGAATAAATTAATCCTCATGCAGAATTTCAGCTGGCTCCTGCACTGGGGGGTGGGAGGGGCAGAGGGGTGGAGGGACATTTGTCTTTGGTGGGAGAGCCAACGAGGGGAAATCCACAATGGAGCTCATGAAAATGAGTCAGTAGAGGGCAAAGCCATGAAAATAAACTTCTTGTTTCCGGATTCCCTTTTTTTGTGAAGTGTGTCTGGGGAATCTGAGCACAGCAGAGAGCTCTGAGGGCGTCCCAAAGGCGTGGCATCCACGGCTGTGGAGTGAGGATTCTTGGGTTTGAGATCTCTTTTTTCCTTGCTCCAGTAACTACTACTGTCGGGCCTGTTTTCTGAGCTCTAAAATAGGCCAAGAAATATTACCGGAGGGTGAACAAAATGAGAAAATTAGCACAGCACGCTTGTTATGGTGTCTGGTAAAATAAATGCTTAATAAACGGTAGCCGTTATTATCTGCTGTAAGGTGTTCATTCCAGAAAATGGGTTCGGGGAGTGGATGTCCGGGCCTGTGCTAACATGTCACAGCAGCCACATGTGACGACTGAGTGCTGGAAAGGTGGCCGGTCTGAATTGAGATGTGAGGTAAGCGTGAAATTACCACCCGATTATAAAATCGTAGTTTGATTTTTTTTTTTTTAAGAATGTAAAATACCTCGTTAATAGTCTTTATATTGATTACGTGTTAAAATAATGATATGTGGATGTTCTGGCTTAAAGAAATCAAACTGCTGAAATTCATTTTACCTCTTTTTAGTTTTCACCACGGCTTCTAGGAAACTTAAAAGGAAACATGCGGCTTGTATTCTAGTTCTCTGCCATAGTGCTGGTGTAGACGGTGCCTGCCTAGACTTGACCGGGATTGGGCCGGCCTGGGTGCGACGCTTGCCCACAGATGAATGTGTTAAGGAACACACGGGCGCTTCTGAGTCGGGGCGCTGGGCACGGACACAGCGCCACCATAAGCCGACATATCTGCTCTCGTGGCCGGTGGTGTTCAGGCCCCAGAGAATCCGTGTCTCACATCTTAATGCCACGAAGGTTTGGGGGGTGCCGTGGCTGACTTTGGGGATGGGGATGGCTCCAGATCCCGGGGAGAATCGGGGGCGGAGGGAGAAGGGAGATGAAGCATTCTGATAAAAGGCAAATTCACTAACGCGTCGGAGCTTCCCTCTCAGCACACTGCAGTCAGTTTTGGGTAATGAACCGTCACTTTCCAGCAGTGCGGCTTACCCACTGTCCTCCTCTCGGCAGCAGCTCTGAATGTGCTCCCGAGTTGCTCAGACGCACGCAGGAAGGAGCACAGCGACCGTGGCAGACAGATTTACCTTCCCAGCCGCACACCCTCTCCCCCCCCCCCCCATCCACCCTGCCCCCGCTTAGCACGCAGCCTGCTTGGGGTTCTCTCTCTCCCTCTCTCTCTGCCCCTCCCCCATTCACAGTCTCTCACTCTCTCCCTCTCTCTCAAAAAAAACTAATACTTTATTTTTTTCATTTACTCTACACTTTAATAATATATTGAAAGTTTTCACACTTTTAATACCGTTAAATTTTATTTTGGATCCCTTAGATTATTATTGCCAAACAATGGAAATTATGTTAATGTCTTTTTGTAAAGTAATCTCTATACTCAAGTTGGGGCTCGAACTCACAACCCTGAGATCAAGAATCCCATGTTCTTCCTTCTGAGCCAATCAGGCACTCCTGTGTTAATGTCTTAATGCTAAAAACCTAAATAGTGATTTTCGGACTTGACTCATATATAAATCATAGCTCTGAGACACTTATTTTCCTATTCCACTGTTATGAAGCTATATTTTAAGGTAATAGATACATTTTCTTTGACTGTTTCTTAAGTTGATTTATAACTTTTAGTACTCAGACATAGGTAGGCCTCTGTTCTCATGACCGCAAATCCATAAATATCAGATGGGCCAGTGTCACTCTGGAGGGCTGGGTGGACATCTGGTGGCCTGCTGACTTCTGAAGTTTGTGACATGAACTATTTTATAAAATGCATCAGAAGAAAATAGCTCCTTTTAAAATGCCGCGATAGACATCTCCTTGGGCAATTGATGTTTCTCTCCCCAGCTGCTTGCTTAGATCCATCCACCTGATGATTGCAGTCAGACTCCTGGTTCTAGTTCACATGCGTATCCTGGCATTGTGTTAGAAACATCAAAGCATATTTCAAAGTATGTGCCGTGCCCAATCTTGGTACTTGTCTTCTCTTTCTCATAAATCCCCCTCGAGGCTGCTTCATGGTTTCCCTGCCCACTGACTTCCCGCCCCTTAACAGCACAGTTGTGTCCCTTCCTCGAATACTGTTGAGAGCAGTCTGACGTAGAAAGCCCACGATGCCTGTATCGATGCTGTTAAAGTACCTCATTTCACTGTGGTCTAAATGCGTTAACGTAAACATGCTCTGCCTATTTAGTCTTAGGAAGCCACAATTGCCCTTGATCCACGCCCCAGATTTCTAGCTACCACGAAAGCTCATCCTCAACAGATACACAAACCTCATCCAGATACACACAGTTCCTTGTCCTTTATTAGAGAATGCTAGTCTCAAAATCTTTGCAGCCTTTTCCTTAAAATGACAGGTATTTTTAAAAAGGTAAAGCCAGCGATTCATGAAAATACTCCATCTCATGGCAAGTCGTGGTTTGGGCAGAAACGTGCCCTTGGCAAAGTAGATCCTGGGTTTATTTCTCCGTGCCTGTCTCCTCTAGGCTGGCTGTTGGCTAGTATGGTTCACCGTTTTCCTCAGAAGGGAAGTAGAAGCCGAGGGATGGGACAGATAGTCGGTTACTCTTCTTTCCAAAGCGCTTACCAATGTGGCTCTCCATAAATCATTACGATAAACGCTCTCTCTTTACTCTAGTGGCTCTCAAACCCAGGTGGTAGATCCCAATTGTGTCTGGATGCTCGTACAGCCCTGGGTGCTTTGTGTCAACATACATTATTGGTGTAGGCTTCAGGATCGTGGGTAATTATGTAGATTTGTGTGCAGTTGTATGTACAAGTCTTAACAGACATTTGATTTGAGAGTGGAATAGTCACTATTTATTTAAAAGCTTCTTCTCGACTTATCCTAAAGGCCAATGGTTAAATGTTAACTGGCCAGTGTCAACTTTCGTCCAGTGATATGATCAGAGTTGACATTTATTTTCTGATTGAATTTCGGGCCAATCTTCCAGAAGGTGGGCCTGTCACCTACATGGACTTTGGTCTCCTTGAGGGAGTCCAATTACTTCCCATCGCCCATCAATTGAATTGCCCAGAAAGCCCCAGTGGCTGTTACTTACACTGTTAGTACTGTCTATTAGGAGTGACACTCTGGGTAGGGGTTTCCCAGTGAGCTCTTAGAAATGAGGAGAGTTTTACGCAACATTTAATTATCCAGTCTTTCTCAGTGTTACGGGTAGCCATTGATTGCCCCAGGGAAACAGCACTAAGGGTTCTCAGCTGCAGACCGGGGCCTTGGGTGGAGGCTCATCCTTTTAGGGGCATATTTTTCTCCTCTTGCTCTCAACCTCTAGGCCATGGCTGTTTTGCCTCCCCTACCCCACTGGATAATATCCTTTCAGGGAAATGTGTAGCGAAGGAGATAAGTATATTTTTTTTCTTTCAACATTTCAGTTGATTAGAAACTTACTGTCTTAAGGGTCTCTTGATGTGTCCCCCCCCTTTGTGTCACAAATGTTGTGTGTTGTAATGATGGGACTGCAGCCCGTTTATCTCACTTCGTGCTTTCTTCTCCCTCCAGGTCCTGGGTGCAAGATTCAGCTCCAGCTTTATTCCAGGGAATATGACTCCATCCGCCTTTAGACCGACCTACTATGTGGAAATGTCCAATGTAGAGGTCTAGTGTATAATTTGTTCATCGGGACAGTTCAAGGCAAGTGTTTCTAGTTGGTCAGCAGCTTTGTTCCTGGGGTGACTTGGGGGCCCAGGATTCATCCATCTCTGGTTCCTTTTTCTCCAGGAGATGGAGAAAGGGAGGATGGAAAATACACCTGTTTCTTCAGCCTTGCTTCAAATGACACATATCCCTTCCACTAACACTCTCTGGGTAAGAACTAATGACATGCCTTATCCATATTTTTTTTAAGTTTATTCATTTATTTTGAGAGAGAGAGAGAGAGCAAATGCATATGTGAGCAAGAGAGGGAGGGGCAGAGAGAGAGGGAGACAGAGAATCCCAAGCGGGCTTTGCACTGTCAGCACAGAGCTCAGCTCGGGGCTCGATCCCATGAACCATGAGATCATGACCCGAGCTGAAATCTAGAGTTGGGCACTTAACCAACGGAGCCACCCAGCAGCGGTGCCCCCAATGACCTGCCATATCCAGATGCAACAAGGAACTGGGAAATACAAACTTTGGAAGGGTAGCCACTTTCCAGGGACAACTGCCTTCCATGGAAGGAAAGGGATTGTAAAAGCTGGTGAGCAGTCATCTGCCTTTGCTTGAATTCCCTGGACTTTGTAACACCTATTCTCTTCCTGTCTATCAAAATCCTACTCATCTTTAAAAGCTCAGCTTAAATGCCATCTCATTCACAAAGTCCTCCAAGATCTCATTGTTGGAATTCATTGTCCTTCTCCCACATACTTGGCTCATGCCTCTATTATGATACAAGACATGATTTGTTTCCCTGGCTGCCTCTCCAGCCATACAGGGTGAACCTCAGGACTGTGGACTGGAAGTTCTTTCTTTCTATACCTCCCACATCACCTAGAATATCTCTGTACACAGTGTTCCCTCAGCTATTCTGAGAAATGTTATCGGAATTTAATCGCTTGAACGTTAAGTATATAAAATTCCTCAGGAAGTATGATATTGGCCTACCAATAAGCATTTCTTAATTACCTGCTATACGAAACCCACTTCCTGAATTTAAGATGCTTATAATCTAATAAGGATGTCGGACATAAGCCCTTTTAAAAAGACAGAAGAAAATACTTAAATTCTTGAGGTACTGCTAACAAGCCCATCAGTAAACTGGTATTTAACAACTCGGAAACCAGTGACATCTGAGGGTTGCAGTGCTGTTATATATACAATATATACATCAAACATTATCTGTCAGTGAATAAATAATAAAATTCAAATCTTTTGTTATATTTTTTCAAATATAAACATTCTGATTTTATGGGCTTTAAAAATCATTTAGGTATAATTATGCCATATATACAGAATTTATACAACCATGATGAGGTTCTCCGTAATTTACCTCTAGATTGAATCCAAAAGTTAAAATCAATAAATAGCATTTATGCTATTTTGGTTACATAGATATACACTATGTGCAAATGTTTGTATGTATATGCACACCCATTATATATATAGTGAGTCTGTCTATATAGCATATTGCTAAGTCATATGATTATACTTCTCTCTCTGTGGTGCAATGTCATGGCCTCTGCTAATCTCAAAGGAAAAGGCTTAAGTGGGCTATCCTTTTATACATTTCACCAGATGTAACATTACTGAGTATAATGACAGTATAATATGAATGTTTATATTAACTTCTATTACCAGTTAAAGAATGAAAAATAGTGATACTTATAACTGGAAGAAAGGGGAGGAATAGGTGAGGAGGGGATAGATAGATAGATAGATAGATAGATAAATAATATGCTCATCTATTATAGCAAAAAAGTCAATAGTTACACTGCAAGATTCATAAACCAAGAAATAACTGTATGATTATGATTAATGAAAACCAACTACTAGAACACTAAAAACAAACGCCTAAATATCCGATAAAAAGTTAATAGCCAACATATACAAAGAACTCCTACGAATCAATGCAAAAAAACAAATAACCCTATTTAAAAAATGAGTAAAAGACCGGAATAGACATTTCACCAAAAAAGACATACATGGCCAACATGTATATGAAAAGATGCTCTAATTATCAGGGAAATGCAAATCAAAACCACAAGATGTCACCTCACAACTGTTAGAATGGCTATTCTCACACAAAACAAAACAAGTGTTGGTGACAATGAGAAGAAAAGGGAACCCTTGTGCACTGTTGGTGGGAATGCAAATTGGTGCAGCCACTGTGGAAGACAGTAGGGAGGTTCCTCAACAAAATTACAAATAAAGTTACTCTTTGATCCATCAATCCGACTAATGTGTATATATCCAAAGAAATTGAAGTCAGGATCTCAAAGAGATATCTGTACTCTTGTATTCATCGCAACATTATTTATAATATCCAAGAGACAGAAGCAAACTAAATGTCCGTTGAAGGATGAATGGATAAAGCAAATATGGCATATACATAGAATTGGATATTATTGCACCTTAAAAAATCAGGAAATCCTGCTACTTGAGACCACATGGCTGGACCTGGAGGAACGCTAAGTGAAACAAACCGAGCAGGAAAGGACAAAGACTGCGTGATCCCACGTTTATGAGGAATCCAAAATAGCCAAACTCACGAAACCAGAAAGTGGAGTGGAGTTTGCCGGGGGCTGGGGGGAGGAGGAAATGGGGAGGTGTTGGTGAAAGGGTACAAAGTTTCAGTTATGCGAGATGAATAAACTGGAGATTTTTTGTACAACAGGGAGCCTGTAGTTAACGATACCATCCTATATTCTTAAATATTTGGTAAGGAGTAGATTTTATGTTAAGTAGCCTTTACCTTTTACCTTTTCCTTTACAAAAGGAAAAAATAAAATAAAGAAGCAGAAGGAAACTTTTGGAGATGATGAATAGATTATGGCCTCCATTGTGGATAGTTTTAGGGGTATATCGTTAGCCCTAAACTCATCACATTGTATACATTAAATATATGCAGCTTTTTGCCTAGCCATCATACCTCAATTAAGTGGTTTTTAAAAAGCAGATGGTTGAAAGTGAATATTGTGATCAGGAGCAGACATAGCCACCTATTCAATTAAACTTTTTAAATTACATGTGTTTGTATCTTTGATTAGTTATCTTTAAAAAAACAGAATTTTTTCTGTTTCTGCTCATGGTCTCTCTCTCTCTCTCTCTCTGTCTCTCAAAAGAAAATGAAAAAAAATTTTTTTAAACATAGAATTTAAAATTAATTATGTTATAATTTTTAAAGTGTTGCTGAATTTATAACAGCTATTTTATTATTATATAATGTACATAATGATATCTGTTTTTATATATTATATAAATATATAACTATAAAATAACTATGTGAAATATATAATCAATACATAATGTTAATAATATATCTTTATATTCTCTTGAGGTCAGCTGGAAATTCACTTTAAGTATGAAGTTTATACTCAAAGGTACACAGCCTTAATCTTGGGACCTAATGTCGTTACATATCTAAGTAATTGACAATCTGAAATCATTCTGTTTAAGAAAACCCTTCTAAAAAGGTCCAGCCCTACAAGGAAGATCAGTTGGGAAGGTCTGTTCATATTACAAAGAATTCAGAACAGATCTTCAAATCCTCGTCTTCACTAACACAAGATTCATCAGAGGTTTAAAAATTAAATCAATACACAGCTTTTCAGGAACACAGTCATCATGTTAAGAATGCAGTCGTGAAAAAAAGCAAGCCCAGGAAGGGTGTGATTATTTACAAATGTGTGGTGAATTTTCTGCCTCATTAACGAATGCAAAATGCTCTTTTCTTTCAAAGAAGGCAGCACAATAAAACCATTTCAGTGTGTAAATGGATAGGAAAGCAGATCACAAAAATGTGAATATAGACTAGCTTTTATTTCCTAAAAATGCTGCTCATAGGCTATCCACTTGGGTGGAGTTGAACTGGGATGGAATCACCAAAATTCTGGGCTGGAGACCCATGATTTAATTTATAACTTCACTTTCAAATTTTCCCAGAAGTTCTGAGGATTGTAACCCCATGCCCAGTGACACTAAGGCATTTGAAACAAGGCTAGACCGGGGTGCCTGGGTGGCTCAGTGGGTTGAGTGACTGACTTCGGCTCAGGTCACGATCTCACAGTTTGTGAGTTCGAGCCCCGTGTCAGGCTCTGTGCTGACAGCTCAGAGCCCGGAGCCTGCTTCCGATTCTGGGTCTCCCTCTCTCTCTGCCCCTCCCCCTCTCATGCTCTGTCTCTCTCTGTTTCAGAAATAAATAAACATAAAAAAAAAATTAAAAAAAATAAAAAAGAAACAAGGCTAGACCATGCATTAAAAGGTCATTTCCACTGGACAGCCAATCTGTCCATTGTATTATGGTTTATAGAAAATCTTGATTGTGACTGGCAAACAGATTGATTTCTGTGGGAAAATTTTGCCTGGTAGGAAAAGGAACTGAATAGGTCAAAAGGATATATGTCTTCCAAGATGGTTCTGATTTATGTTGGTTGGCATATTACGTGGTTTAATCAAATCTCTTGGGTCACCATGGTTTCCAAAATAAGAGGGAAAATAAATTCACTTGCCTAAATCCTACCCTTTTCTCTCTTCCCTATTTTGGAGCTTTTCTTTCATTTCATGATTTTCACCAATTACAGGTTTGAATGCTCATCTGCTAGACAGCCAATGATCCGTAGAGAACCATCTAGTCTTAGATGCTTTTGCAGATAAAATTTAAGGTTGTCTTATGCACAAATAAGGCAGAGTGAAGTCGTTTCTTCTGTAAAAAGAAGAAGAAAAAGAAGAGGAAGAAGGAGGAGGAGGAGAAGAAGGAGAAGGAGTATGAGAAGGAGAAGAGGAAGAAGAAGAAAAATGAAGAGCATCAAACACGGGCTGTCAAGATTAACTAATGGCGTATTATTACTGTCAATGGTGTTGAGTTGTTCGGTGGGGTTGCCAATGTTGCAACCGTGTATATTAACTTGTCCAAATTACAGAAGTACAAAATCGCACCTTTGTACTTGTCCGAATAGGGAAGTACAGAAATGCACACTTTTGAGGCTATGAAAATCAGTGTGTGTAGAGACTCAAAGCCAATGAGCAGAGAGAGAATCATACCTAGGGCAATTCTCGTGGGTCAGAGTCCTGTGAGGGGTTAGGAGCCCAAGAATAAATGTATCTAATCACATCTCATTAACCAAGCTGGGAAGCAAAGGCTACAACACCTGCTCTTGTCTGTTTTTGCTACATGAGGACAGAAAACATTCATTGTACCACATGGGGGACAGTGAATGTGATGAACCCATTGTTAAGTTAAGGAGTATTGCTGAAGTAACATACTAGTATCTGTCAGTCTGGGGTTTCGCTTTTAAGAATGATATGTCTTTACGTTTTGAAAATTGTGGATAGGGGATATAGTTACAGGGCTCGACACCTTTGCAAATATAAGAAAGTATATCATGACCAGCCTCCTTCCCACCTCTGTCGCTTATCCACCCAGCTGTCACCACCCCTCACCTTTGTCCCTCAGGTAACCACCGTGGCTAGTTTCTTGCATCCTTTCAGAGCGTTGTGTTTATATACACGCAACTTCAGATATATATATATATTCTTACTTTCCTTTCTTGTTTACGCCCTACAATCCTTCAGAACCTTGCTTTTTTCAATTAGCATTTCCAATTAACTTCATGCCAGTGAGCACACAGAGCACATTTTCCATGTTGGTTTAGGCGGCAAAGTACTCCGTTGTATGCGTACATCATAATGTATTCAGCCGGTTCTCCATTGTCAGATAGTTTGTTTGGGGGTTTTGCTATTAAAAACAATACTGAAGTGGAAAGTTTACGTGGACATAATTTCTCACTTGTGCAAATATATCTACAGGGTAAATATACAGGAAGAAGATAGCTAGATCAAAGAGTGAATACATTTGGAATTCTAATAGCACCAAGAGCCCTGCAGAGAGCTGGTACCAATTTGTACTCCTAAGAGCAGAGTGCGTGGTAGAACCCGGTTGGCCACAGCCTCACCAGGAATACTTTACCGTGGTTTTGAGCTTTCCTACCTGATAAGTGGACAGCGATTTCTCAGTGTTGTTGCAATTTGCAGTTCTCTTATTATGAGAAAAGCTGAGTTATCTTTTCTCTGTTTTTTTTTTGTTTACATATTTTTATTTTTGAGAGAGAGAAAGAGAGAGAAAGAGAGAGAGAGAGAGAGAGAGAGAGAGAGACAGAGCACAAGTGGGTGAGGGGCAGAGAGAGAGGGAGACACAGAATCTGAAACAGGCTCCAGGCTCTGAGCTGTCAGCACAGAGCCGGCGCGGGGCTCAAACCCATGAACCGTGAGATCATAACCTGAGCCAAAGTCGGACCCTTAACTGACTGAGCCACCCAGGCACTGCGAGTATCTTTTCTCTGTTTAAAACTCGTTTGCACTTCTTTTTCTGTTAATTGTTCTGGTCATTTTTCTATTGAATTGTTGGCCTTTCTTTTCTGTACTTTTCTTCTTCTTCTTCTTCTTCTTTTTTTTTTTTTTTGGTCTTTTTTTTTTCTTATAGATCTCTAGGAGTATGTTGTTTGATTCCCACTTTACCTTTCAACATTATTACTTCCAGTGGTGTTTGGTAATACAAGATTTAAAAATTTTTTATTACTTCTGGGTTTTAAATTATAATTAGAAAGTCTTTTACCACTCCATAATTATAACAAATGCTCTCATAATTACCTTTAATATTTTCCAACTCCACATTTACACTTAAATCTTTGATTCATTGGGAATTTATCCTTGTGTATGTTGAACTGCATGGATTCAACTATATTTTTTTCCCCAGAATGCTCCCTGTTGTCTCCCAACCATTTATTTAATAGTCCTTTTCCCCACTGATTTGAGATGCAATTAAAACAATTTTTTTTTAATGTTTATTTCTGAGAGAGAGACAGAGTGCCAGTAGGGGAGGGGCAGAGAGAAAGGAAGACACAGAATCTGAAGCAGGCTCCAGGCTCCGAGCTGGCAGCACAGAGCCGGACACGGGGCTTGAACTCCCGAACTGTGAGATCATGACCTGAGTCAAAGTTGGAAGCTTAACCGACTGAGCCACCCAGGTGCCCCTTGATGCATTTTTGTTTTAAACTAGGCTGTACACCCAATGTGGGGCTTGAACTCGCCACCCTGAGATCAAAAGGTGCATGGTGCACCAACCAAGCGAGCCAGGTGCAAGTTTTATTGTAATGTCTCATAAGTATTCGTGTATATTTTCTGGGCTTTTTGTTCAATGACATTGGTGTCTCCTATTCACATGCCAGTACCACAGGTTTTTAAGACATTAATGATAATTTTATGTTTTAACATTTGCTTTTCTTTTTCAGAGTTTTCCTAGCTATCCTTATTTGTTTATTTTTCAACATAAATATTAAAACTGGTACGTTCAATTAAAAAATGAAACGATAACAGTAGTAGCAACAAAACAGTAAGAATACCTGTTGGCATTTGATTTATAAGTTAACTATGGAATAGGGCACCTCGCTGACTCAGTCAGTAGAGCATGTGACTCTTGTTCTTGGGGTTGTAAAGTTGAGCCCCATGTTGGGTGTAGAGATAAAAAATAAAAATCTTTAAAAAAATAATAAATTAACTATGGAAGAATTGACATCTTTACAGTGTTGAGTCTTTTTGTTCCAGTACACAGAGATCTTTCCATTTGTCGAAGTCTTTTGTTGCTGTTGATTTTGAAGTGTTTTTACGTGACTCCTACAATTTCTAGTGTGTGAATTCCAGTGGGATTATTATTTTTTTGGTGCTGCTGTGAGCGAACTCTGTATCAGTAAGGGTTCTCTTAAGAAAACAAATGGTCCCATTTCAGTTGGATGGCTTGGGGAGATAAGAGAAGAGTTGTATTTGCAAATATGTGAACAAGGTATAGAAGAACAAAGAGCACAGAGTAGTACCTTCGGGAAAGTAACAGCAGTTGTAAGGTCCTTCGTCATCTTCACACCTGGGCATGGATGGTAGAGGGCAAGGAGTTGCTGTAACCCACATACACAGCCTTATTGCAGATAGGAGTTATACTCTTGCTCCAGGGGCACCACTGGCCCACTGTGGTTCCAGCAGAGAGGACAGTGGTAGAGGAAGAAATAAGCACGCTATCTCGGGGCACCTGGGTGACTGAGTGGGTTAAGCATCCAACTCTTGATTTTGGCTCAGGTCACGACTTCACTTGATTTGTGAGATCGTGAGATCGAGCCCTGCGTCCGGCTCTGTGCTGACAGTGTGGAGACTGCTTGGGATTCTCTCTCTCCCTCTCTCTCAGCCCCTCCCACCCTTCTCAAAATAAATAAATAACCATTAAAAAAAAAAATGTTACCTCCCCTAATCCTTTCCTTCAGATCTCCTGCTGGAGCTTTCCATTGGCCAAACCCAACCAGAGGCAAAAGGATAAGAGAGCCCATTGATATAGTCAACAGGCAATATAATTAAGCCTATCTGGATGGAGAACAGGGTGGAGTCAGGTGGAGAATGAATCTGGAGGGCAAGACAGGATATCCAACATATTGTCCTTTCTTCCACTGGATCTTCTACTGGCTGATTAGAAAAAGAAAGAAAGAAAAGATACTGATTTTTTGCATATAGATTTTTTTTTTTTTTTGGCAACTTTTGAGATACATTGTCTTCAATAAAATTCACAGAGTTTAAGAGTATGGTTCTATGAGTTTGGGAAATGTATACGATCATGCAAACCCCACCAAAATCAGAAGAATTTCACGTTCTCTCAACAGTCAATCTCTTCTTCCAGCTCTGGCCCAAGGCAACCACTGATCTGCTTTTTGTCCCTATGATTTTGTCTTCTCTAGAATTTCATACAAATGGAATAATTTGTTGGCTTTTGTGTCTGGTTTGCTTCACTTTGAATATTTTTGAGTTTCATCCATGTTTTTTTGCATGTATCAGTAGTTCATTCCATGGTCTTACCAAGCAGGGTTGCATTGTCCGGACATACAACAACTTGTTCACCGATTTACTACTTAATGAATATATTGATCGTTTCCAGTTTGGGGCAATGGAGCATAATGTTGTTATGAACATTTGTCTATAGTATCTTTGTGTGTAGATATATGTATTCATTCTTGGTTATATAGCTAGGAGTGGAATTGCTGGGATGAATATTGAGTGTGTGTTTAACCTTTTGAGAAAGCACCAACTTGTTTTTCAAGGGGATATAGTATAGTATAGTATAGTATAGTATAGTATTGTTATAGTATAACCACTAGCAATATTTGAAAATTCCAATAGCTTCATCCCCATGCAGATACCTCATATTGTCAGGCTTTTTAAATTTTAGCCAATCTAGGAAGTATATAGCAGTATCTCTTTGTTGTTTTAATTTGCACTTCTTTGCTAACCAGTGACATTGAACATCTTTTCGTTCCTTATTGGCCTTTTATATATATTCTTTTATGAAGTGTCTGTTTCAATCTTCTGTCCATTTTTTGACTGAAGTGTGTGTCTCCTTATTGGTAAGTTGTAATAGTTCTATGTTCAGGACACAAGCCCTTTGTTGGATGCTTTGCAAATTTTTTCCCCATTTTATTTTCTGAAGAGAGTCTTTTGAAGGGGAAAAGATTTTCATTTTTATGAAATCCAATTTATCAATATTTTCTTTTGTTTCATGCCTTTATGTCTCAATAAATTATTGCCTGATTTTATATCACAAATATTTTCTCCCATGTTTTCTGCCTAAAGGTTTTAAGACTCAAGCTTTTAGGGGCGCCTGGGTGGCTCAGTTGGTTGAGCGGCTGACTTCAGCTCAGGTCATGATCTCACTGTTTGCGAGTTCGAGCCCCACGTCGGGCTCTGTGCTGATAGCTTGGAGCCTGGAGCCTGTTTCAGATTCTGTGTCTCCCTCTCTGTTCCTCCCACGCTCACACTCTGTGTCTCTCTCAAAAATAAATAAAGATTAAAAAAAAATAAAAAAAAAAGACTTAAGCTTTTAAACTTAGGTCTATGATCCATGTTGAGTTAATTTTGGCACATGGTAAAAGAGTCAAGACTTTTTTCCCCCCCAATATGGACAGTACGGCACAGTTCCAAAGCCACTTGTTGAAAAGACTATCCTTTCCATCATTTAATTATTTGGACACCTGAGTTAAAAACCAATTGACTACATATGTTTGGATCTATTCTTGGACTTGACTCTGCTCCACTGATTGGTGGGCCTGTATTACACTCTGGATCGCGGTAGTTTTGACACCAGGTGGTTTAAGTCTTCCAACTTTTTTCTTCTTTTTAAAATTGTTTGACTATTTTTGGCCCTTTGCATTTCCATGTCAATTTTAGAATCCACTTGTCAGTTTCTAAAAGAAAATGCCTGCTGTGCTTTTGATTAAGATTGCATTGAATCTGGGGCAGCTGGCTGGCTTAGTTGGTAGAACATGGGACTCTTAACCTCAGGGTTGTGAGTTCAAGCCCCACGACGGGTGTCGCGCTCAAAAAAGAAAGAAAGAAAGATTACATCGAATCTATTGATTCGGGAAGAATTGATATCTTAATATTGAATCTTCTAATTCTTAAACATGGCATATCTCTCCATTTATTTAGGTCTTCTTTAATTTCTCTCAACGTTGTAAAAATCTTCTACAACTTTCATTAAATTTATTTCTAAAGATTTTTTTTTAATTAAAAAACAATTTTTTTTCAATGTTTATTTATTTTTGGGACAGAGAGAGACAGAGCATGAACGGGCGAGGGGCAGAGAGAGAGGGAGACACAGAATCGGAAACAGGCTCCAGGCTCTGAGCCATCAGCCCAGAGCCTGACGCGGGGCTCGAACTCCCGGACCACGAGATCGTGACCTGGCTGAAGTCGGACGCTTAACCGACTGCGCCACCCAGGTGCCCCACTAAAGATTTTTTTTTTTTTATTATGCTGTTGTAAATGTATTGGTTTTTTAAATGTCATTTTTAATTGTTTGCTGTTAATGCATAGAAATAAAATGATTATTGCATATTGATCTTTTATCTTGAGGTCTTGCTAAACTCATTTATTATTTCTAGTAGATTTTGTATATTTCCTCAGGATTTTTTTTTTTTTTTTTTTTTTTTTTTTTTTTTTTAGAGAAGTGGAGGGGGAAGAGAGGTAGAGAGAGAGAGAATCTTAAGTAGACTCTGTGCTCAGTGCAGTGTCCCCCTCAGGGCTTGATCCCCAACCCTGGTATCCCGACCTGAGCCAAAATCAAGAGTCAAATGCTCAACCAAATAAGGCAACCATACACCCCCACCTCAGGAGTTTTTACATATGTGATCATGTTGACTGTAAATTTGGTTTTACTTCTTTAAAAACTCTATGCTCTATTATATGTTTTCTTGCTTATTCACCTGGTTAGGACCTCCAGCTGAATAATAGTGCTAAATACAAGTTGCAAGGGTATATATCTTTGTCTTGTTCATGTTCTAGGATAAAAGCATTTACTTTTTCAACATTCGGTATGATGCTCATGCTAAGTTTTTCACTGATGCTCTTTTTCAAGGTTGAAGATATCTCACTCTACTCTGAGGTTGCTGAGAGTTTTTATCAGGAATGGGTGTTGAGGGGCGCCTGGGTGCCTCAGTTGGGTAAGTCTCAGGTCATGATCTCGTGGTTCATGAGTTTGAGCCCTGCGTTGGGCTCTGCACTGCCAACATGGAGCCTGCTTGGGATTCTCTCTCTCTCTCTCTCTCTCTCTCTCTCTCTCTCTCTCCCTCTCTCTCTGCCTCTCCTTTGCTCTCTCTCTCCCTCTCAAAATAAATAAAAATATGTAAAAAATAAAAATTAAATTAAATGAAAAAGGAATGGGTGTTGAACTTTGTCAAATACTTTCTCTGCATCTGTTGAGATGATCATATAGTTTTTGTCCTTTATTCTATTAATATGATGAATTACATGAATTGATTCTCATATATTAAACCAATACTACATTTTTTTTAAAATTTTTTTTAATGTTTGTTTATTTTTGAGACAGAGAGAGACACAGCATGATCAGGGGAGAGGCAGAGAGAGAGGGAGAAAGAGGGAGACAGAATCCCAAGCAGGCTCCAGGCTCTGAGTTGTCAGCACAGAACCTGATGCAGGGCTCGAACTCACAAACCGCGAGATCGTGACCTGAGCCAAAGTAGGACGCTTAACTGACTGAGCCACCCAGGTTCCCCCAATAGTACATTTCTTGGACAAACCCTATTTGTTTATGATTCATGATGCTTTTAATATATTGCTGGGTTCAGTTTTTTCCCTAATATTTCCTTAAGGGTTTTTACATTTATGTCCACGATGGATATTGGTATATATTTTTTTTTCTTTTTATGTCTTTGTTAGGTATTAAAGAGTAATGCAGTAAAGTATTTCCTCCTCTTTTTTCTGCTGTAATTTGTGAGAGATGGGTATCAGTTATTCCTTAAATGTTTGATAGAATTACCATGAAATCAGATGGAAATTTAAACATTTTATTTGTTATACGTCTTCAGTTTTCCGAGTCTGTTTTTGTAATTTTTGTCTTTTTAGGCATTTGTATATTTCATATGGCATTGATTTTTTGGGGTTTTTTTTGGGTTTTTTTTGTTTTTTTTTGTGTTTTTTTTGAGACAACACGAATATGGGAGGGACAGAGAAAGAAGGAGAGAGAGAATCTAAGCTTAACACAGAGACTGACTTGGGGATTGATCCCACTACCCTGGGATCATGACCTGAGCCGAAATCAAGAGTCAGAGGCTTAACTGAGCCATCCAGGTGCCCCTGGCACTGAATTTTTTGGCATGTTCATAACATTCCTTTACTGTCCAATCTTTAGTGAGTGTAGAACTATAGTGAGAATCCTCTGTAATTTTTTTCATTTCATTGGCAATTTGTACATTTGTAATTGACCAGTTTACCTAAAAGTTTATGTTCCATTGAGATTTGCTAGGAAGCAGATTCCAATTTCATTGGTTTTCTCTTTAGTTTGTCTATTTTCTGTTTCATTGATTTCTACTGTTACCTCTATTATTTCTTTACCTGCTTTGGGTTTAATTTGCTCTTTTATTATTTCCTTAAGAAAAAAGTTTGTATCACTGGATTTATTCATTTCTTCTTCTCTTTATAAGCTTTTTAATGCTATCAAGTTTCCTGTAAGCATTTTCACTGTGTGCTTACATTTTTGTTCAACTCAAAATATTTTCTAATTCCGATGCCTTCTTTTCCTCAGAGATTATTTAGAATCATGTTTAGTTTCCAAATATTTGAGGATTTTCCAGGGAGTTTTTGTTACTGGCTTCTGGTAAATTCTGTTGTGGTCTGAGAAGATACTCTAAGCAATCCCATTACATTTATATTTATTGAGATTTGTTTTTATGGCTCAAGATATTCTATATTGGTGAGTATTCCATATGCACTTGAAAAGAATGTATTTCCATGTGGCAAGTGTTCTGTGAATGCCAATTAGGTCATTCATTGGCTGATGATGTTGCTTAGGCTTTATCTATCATTACTGATTTTCTGCCTGCTTTATCAATGTTGGTCAAATTTTCACTATACTGCTTTTCTGTCTACACGTTCTGTCGTTAACCGGAAGAGTACGGTTTCGTCTCCAGCAAAAATCATGGATTTGTCTATTTCTTCTTTCCTTTTCGTCAATGTTTAGTGTTTTGGAACTCTGTTATCAGGTTCATACACATTTGTAAATGTTCTATATTCCTGCTTTTTGATCTTGGTATCATTTTGAAATTCTTTGTCTCCAGTAAAAGTCCTTCCTACAGTATAGCTACTTGGGCTTTCTCATGCTGACTGTTTCCATGCTATGTCTTTTTCTATTCTTTTACTTTAAACTCATTTGCATATTTGCATTTAAAGAGCGTCTTTTGTAGACCGCATATAGGTTGGTTTTGTTTTTATATTCCCATCTGCCAATCTCTGTCTTTTGATTGGAGAGTTTAATCCACTTACATTTAATTCTTGATATGAATTATTTTAAGTCTGCCATTTTGCTATTTGTCACATCTCTCTCGCACTTTTTTAAATTACTCTACTCCTGATTTTTTTACCCTGCTTTTTGTGTATTAAATGGTTTTTTTTTTTTTTAGCAGACTGTGCAGTTAATTTATTGCCTTTAAGCTAATTTCATTAGCTTTTAGTGGTTGCTCTAAGATGACAATATTTGCTTCGTAAATGTCATTTTCAATCATTTGCTATTAATATATAGATATAAGATGACTATGATATATTGATCTTTTATTCCTGGTGATATTCTGGAGATTTTGTGCCCTCTTTCTGATCACCCAATCTTCTTAGACCCTATCTTTATTTAGCACGTGTGTGGTGGTCAGTGTTTGTGTGGGTGGCATCATTTTCAGGGGTCATAATGCCCTTTTAAATGACGGCATATATATTTATTTCCAAAAAACACATTCTTAATTTTTTTAGGGCAAAATGTTTCAGCTTTCCTCATCGTATAGCTGCCTTCATTTGCAATTCACCCACAGAAACGCTTACTTCCCACTCTCACAATCTGTTAACATCAGCGAAGCTTATAGAAGCTTTACCTTGTGATGGAGATTTAGTCTCCCTGCAGATCCCAGTTCGAAGCAGATGGCCTTAATTATCAACAATGGGGAGCTGAACCCATCAATTAGTGCCCGCAATTCTGGCCTAGGGATACTGTCCGTATATTGATGAGTGACTAGGAGGAAGAAGAGAAATTTATATCTTAATTCTACGGTCTGTGTTGTATAAAAGGAACAGGATCCCAGCAAACATGAGAAATTTAAAATATGAGGTTCCTTCAGTTGAGAAGCTATTAATAATGATATGCAAAAGCCTGCTAAAGTCCATTAGGCATCCATTTACAGATGATTACAACTCACAGATTCCTAATACACATCGTAGACGAAACTCAGAAACATGATGCTCAGCAAAATAAGGCCGACACAACGGAAGACAGGCTGACTAATCTATGGGGCTAGGAAACAAAATAATGGCCACTTCTGGGTGGGGAGGGAACTTCCTAAAGTCAGAGAAATGCTCTACACGTTTATTAAGGTGGCAGTTACATCGGTGTGCACGTTTGTCAAAGCTTATCAAACCACATGTAAGATTTGTGTGGCTTATTGTAGGCACTATGCCTTAATTAAAAAAAGAATGATTCCTGTGTTAGCTCAGTTCTCTTCAGGCTTTATCAGGGAATTTCTATTTACTAGGAAATGCTTTCATCAGAGCAAGCTTGTCTTCAGGGAGAATTTTCTGCTTCATGAATGTTGTCTCGACTCACACAGGGAAAAGCCGTGAAGAATGTGTAAGCTTGGAGGTAAACCAGTTTCAACCAGTCATGTGAATTTGGCCAACTTAATTTAACCCCCAGAGTGTTTTGGGTTTTTTTAAGTGTATTTATTGACTTAGAGAGAGAGAGAGAACGTGTGCACACGAGGGGGTAGGGGCAGAGACAGAGATTCCCAAGTAGGCTCTGTGCTGTCAGTGGCTCGTCTCTCCCGAACTATTTTAAAGGCCTCAGTGGTCACTCACAATTTCCATGACCCGTCTCCACACTGCGCGGGCCCGTTCCTTCAGAATGCCTCCCCCCACCTCCCCAGTCATCTTCAAAGAGTTCGTGGCTAAGAAGGTAACTGTAACATTGTCTGCTTGGTGCTCCGAGCCTGCCCACCTCTCCTGGGTCACCTCGCCCTCAACAATAAAACCACACTCGTCATTTCTGTAATTCAGTGTTGTAACGTCTACAGAAATGGCCGCTAGCTGGCCCCAGGTGAGCCCTGACCCACCCCCAACCATCTGGAGACTTCAGAAAGCCCCCAGCCCCGTGTTTTAATAGGCGCAGTGACCACGAATTTCATGAGGGCTCTACTCGCAGACACAGCAAACCAATCCTCAACCCGCTTATCCCGCCTTGCCCGCTCCTTCCCACGGAAACCACAAGAAGCCCCCCCCCCCCCCCCCCCCCCCCCCCCCCCCCCCCCCCCCCCCCCCCCCCGGCCACAGTTGGCTTTCCCCACCTGCCTGTGCTTCCCCCTGAGTGACTCTGCCTGGCGGGCCCAGAACACGGGGAACCTGGGGTCTAATCACCAGTGAAACTCTTTCTGGTCTCTTGCTTTGCAGTCTGGCCTCATCATAGCCACCTCCCCAGTGTGACACAGTTAAGGCCCCCAGTTCCTTCGAGACTTGGCAGAAGCCGCACATCCTGTCATGAGCACTCCTGCCTCCTCCTTGCAGCATCCTGTGGTTCTTTGCTGGGACACCACTCACCCCGGGAAGCCTTTCCTGAGTCCCTGCTCTGCCTCAAAGCACCCGCCGGGTTTCTCCACACACCATGTCCCCTCCCTCTCAGCACTTCCGGCCAGTGTGGGTTCACAGCTGTTTGTGTGACTAACTTTTCCGACAGGTTGCGAGCTCCGAGAAGACAGAAACCACATCCATTTGGAGTGGCCAGCCCCAGGCCGGGCAGACCGCTTATGACCTGCTCGCCGAGTGACGGCTCCTGCAGACTTTGCGCCACCAGGTTTGGGGTGTGAAAGAGGTCAAGCACCTTTTTGTGAGGATTCTGATGCTCATTTGTAGAAGAGATCGCGTGAGGATTGGAAGGCAGATAAAAGATTTATGTATCTTTATTTTAGAGAGAGCACCTGAGCTGGGGAGAGGGGCAGAGGGAGCGAGAGAGTCTCAGGCAGGCTCCACACCCAGCACAGAGCCTGACACGGGGGTTGATCCCACAACCCGGGGATCACCACCCCAGCCGAAGTGAAGAGTCGGACACTCAACCGACTAAGTCACCCAGGCACCCCAGAAGATTTTTTAAAAGTAAGTGAACATTTATCTGTCCAAGAAAGAGTAGATTAATTCAGAGACAACGGAGGTAGAATCAGGGGCGCCTGGGTGGCTCAGCCGGTGAAGCATCCGGCTTCGGCTCGGGTCGTGATCTCACGGATGGTGAGTTAGAGCCTCGCATCGGGCTCTGGGCTCATAGCTCAGAGCCGGGGGCCCGCTTCGGATTCCGTGTCTCCCTCTCTCTCTGCCCCTCCCCCGCTCATGCTCTGTCAACAATAAATAAAAATGGTAAAAAAAAATTTTTTTAAAAAGAAGTAGAATTAGGTTTAAGGAAATTTCCACATTTTAAACTCTTCCTTTCTCAATTTCTCTCTTTCTTAATTTCTTTCCCCTCTCGACTCCCCCCTTGACACGTGTATGCTCATGGGCAAACAAACCTACTTACTTTTCGTATCTTTGTTTTCTTCACAGGTAGCCAAAGCCCCTGTCTTGGTCGCTTATGATGCTTGGTTTGAAGAACACTTCTCTTTGTTAACTTCCCTCGGTTGATGTGACACCACAAAAACTAGAGTCAGGGAATCATTAGGTCTATCAAGCCTCAAATGGAATTATTTTTTAGTCTCTTTTGAAATGTAAAGTTTGGGTTCAAAAAAGGTTTTGTACTGCAGCAGTCAAAACTTATTTAAAGTCATATCAACATATTGTATTCTCCAGAGACATTTTATGGGCCCTCTTAGGTCTCATAACCTCGTAAAATCTCACGAAAAGTATAGATTCTCTACTTTTGACACACGTTCTCAAACAGTTGGCTTACAACTCTAAGAGGTTACAAAATTAAAGTTCATTCACTAACAACAAAGATCCGATGGTGAAATTCCCTACTCAAGAGCGATCTAAGGGTTGTCTGGGTGGCTCAGTCGATTAAGCGTGCAACTCTGTTTCACCTCGGATTATGATCTCATACTCGTGAGATCGAGCCTCATGTTGGGCTCCGAGCCGGATGTGGAGCCTGCTTAAGATTCTCTCTCTGCCCCTCCCCGCACACATTTCTTTCACTCTCTCTTTCTTGCAAAAAAAAAAAAAAAGGTGGGGTGCCTGGGCGGCTCAGTCACTTAGGCAGCCGACTTCGGCTCAGGTTCCTGGGTTTGAGTCCCGCATGGGTCGCCATGCTGACAGCTCGGAACCTGGAGCCCGCTTTGGATTCTGTGTCTCCCTCTCTCTCTGCCCCTCCCCCGCTTGTGCCCTGTCTCTCTCTAAAATAAATAAACATTCAAAAAAATTAAAAAGAAAAAGAGTGATCTAAATCCTACCAAGGAATATAATTATAAAACCCGACTTCGCAAACTTTACCTCAATAAAAAACGTTAGCAAACACAAACATTTTGTAACAGAAATAAAAGCACTCTGCAAATGTCCTTCGCATACACGTACGGAACTCAGAGTAGTGCACTGGCACGTGGTAAGTAACCAGTTGCATATTTATTTGGACCAACTCATGAGCTGTTACCAGCAACAGTAATGACGACCACTGTCCCCATGAGAGCCTGTCCTTCTGTGCCAGTCCCTGTGCTAAGCACTTTGTAAATATCGTCAGTAACCCGTGTAACAATCTGGTAAAGTGGGGATTTAAATTTTTTTAAACATTTATTTATCTTTGAGAGACAAAGAGAGGCAGAGCATGAGCAGGGGAGGGGCAGAGAGAGGGGGAGACACGGAATCCGAAGCAGCTCCAGGCTCTGAGGGGTCTGCACAGAGCCCGACGTGGTCTCGACATGGGGCTCGAACCTACAAACCGTGAGACTGTGACCTGAGCTGCAGTCGGACGCTTAACCGACTGAGCCACCGAGGCGCCCCCCCTAAAGTGAGGATTTTAAATTAGCTTTTATTTTTATCAGGGTAATGCACGCACATAGGTTAAAAATTCAAATGTGGAAGACCCAGAAGAAAATAAAACCATTCCCTGCTTTCACTTTTCCCCATTAAATCTGTGCTCACTGTTCACCTTTTTCTTTTCAACCAGTTTTAACTCTTTGAGATGTTTGTTCTGACAACTTAAACATGACCACAGTTCTAAAGAGTGTATGTATATTGGGTTTTAAAATCAGTTTCAACATGACTTACTGACTTTCTGTACTTCTGATCCCACCATCATGTTCTCTGCTTTTTCTTCTCCTTTTGTTCAAAATAGTTATAATTTTGTTTTTATTTATTTTTTAAGATTTTATTTTGTTTATTTTTTTAAATGTTTTTATTTATTTTTGAGACAGAGAGAGACAGAGCATGAGCAGGGGAGGGGCAGAGAGAGAGGGAGACACAGAATCCGAAACGTGCTCCAGGCTCTGAGCTGTCAGCACAGAGCCTGACGCGGGGCTCGAACTCACGGACCGTGAGATCGTGACCTGAGCCGAAGTCGGATGCTTAACCGACTGAGCCACGCAGGCGCCCCAAGATTTGATTTTTAAGTAAACTCTACACCCAACAGGGGCTCGAAGTTATAACACTGAGATCAAGGGTCACATACTCTACCGACTGAGCCAGCCTGGCACTCCTCAAAATAATTATAATTTTAAATTAAATCTGTGTTCACTGTTCACCTCTATCTGCTTATGTAACTATTTTTAAAATTTATTTTATTTTATTTTTAATTCATTAATTCATTTATTTTGAGAGAGAGAGAGAGCCCACAAGTGGGGGAAGAGGCAAAGAGAGAGAGGGAGACACAGAATCCGAAGCAGGTTCCAGGCTCTGAACTGTTAGCGCAGAGCCCAATGTGGGGCTTGAACTTGCAAACCGTGAGATCATGACCGGAGCCGAGGTTGGATGCTTAACTGATTGAGGCACCCAGATGCCCCTATTTTATTTTATTTTATTTTATTTTATTTTAGAGAGCAAGTGGGGGAAGTGGGCAGAAAGAGAGAGAGAGAGAAAGAGAGAGAGAGAATCCTAAGCAGACGCCAGGCTCAGTGCAGAGCCTGACATGGGGCTAGATGGCCCAACCCTGGACCATGACCTGAGCTGAAATCAAGAGTCAGGTGTTCAACCACCTTGAGCCCCCCAGGTGCCCTTGCATTTGCAACTATTACTCACGGTTAAATATTTAGTGTGCTCTGATAATTTCCTTCCTTCCTTTTTGTTTTCTGCAAGTCAATAATTCCCTGGCTTATCAATGGATTACTGATTTTCCTCATATTCTCCAATAGCCTCTCCCAAGACCAGGGAGTTCCAGGGTTCCTTGGCCATGACCTTCCTCAGGGTCTCCATCCATCTTTTGGGGTGATGATGTCCAGGCTGCTATTGCTGACGTCTGACTTTTTCTGCTCTTCCCTGTGCATTTGCTGCTCCCTAGATCTCATGTCTCCTTCTGTCTTGCTGTCGTCCCTTGTTTGGCAGGGGTTCATCTTCCAGTAGTTCACTCATTGAAAGTAGACACAGGGGCACCTGGGTGGCTACCGACCTCGGCCCAGGTCATGATCTCGGCACCATGGGTTCGAGCCCCATGTTGGGCTCTGTCTTGACAGCTCGTAGCCTGGAACCTGCTTCGGATCCTGTCTCCCTCTCTCTCTGTTCGTTCCCCACTCACGCTCTGTCTGTCTCTCTCTCTGAAAAATAATAAACATTTATGAATAAATAAATAAATAAATAAATGAAAGTAGGCCCGGAGGCAGGCACCGAACCAAGGGCCCTAGGCTCCATCTTTGAGGCTGGCCACTGCCCCAGGCTGGACTGCCCTCTGCACCCAGGGATGCCTTGTCATCTTGCACCAGCCCTCCCTGGAGGGCCCCTTTGCTGCTCTTCTCCTTGGATCCCCTGTCTGGGGTCTCACTTCTTTCCTCTTTTCCAGTTTACTTCCTCACTTGAGTGAAGACATTCGTAAGATACTTACCATGTGGATCTATTTTCGGAAAGAGAAACTAAGGCTCAAAGGCCAAAGGAATGGCCTCAAGTCTCAAACTGGTAAGTGCCGGCTGGACTTCGAAGCCCACCCTTTTGCTGACCTAAGCAACCCCCTTTCTTTAAAAAAATTTTTTTTTTCAACGTTTATTTATTTTTGGGACAGAGAGAGACAGAGCATGAACGGGGGAGGGGCAGAGAGAGAGGGAGACACAGAATCGGAAACAGGCTCCAGGCTCTGAGCCATCAGCCCAGAGCCCGACGCGGGGCTCAAACTCACGGAGCGCGAGATCGTGACCTGGCTGAAGTCGGACGCTTAACCGACTGCGCCACCCAGGCGCCCCTGCAACCCCCTTTCTGCAGTGTCACACAGAGTGGGCGAGGGGAGAATGGACGGCATCTCCGTCCACGAAGGGTAGAGACTGACAGCCCCCTGCCCAGGCAGCCTGAGGGCGGGAGGGGAACCCGGGCATTTGGGGCAGGTGCCTGGATCAGCTACCTGGCTCTGGGAGCTCTTAGGAGACTTGGAAAACAAGATCACAGTAGATCCAGTTTCAATTCTCAGACTTAGACAAAGTCAGGTCCAGAACTGAGCACAACTTAAGCCTTGAGCTGGGGGTCAGCCCACAGCACTGGCTTTTCCTCTCATTTTGCTGGCCTCTGGGTTCATCATTATGGTCTCTGGGGTGCAACCAACACTGTTATGTAACTTGCTTTTATTTTCTAAAAGAAAACAACTGAAGAAAGGGGCCAGACATTGACAAATGAGTGACAAAAAAAACAAAGCAATTAGACTAATGTGGGCTTAGCTGAAGGTATTAAGGAAAACATAGATACGCTATTGTCTATTATTGTTATCTTGTATATTTACGTCCATCGGCATCAGTATATTTTTCTCGTGATTTTTTACGATCATGTAAATGCAAATGGGGTTTACCTCAACCGGGACATTTAAAGAAAAAAAATTACAGACAAACAGGATTTGCAACAATTTAGTTTAGCCAGTTTATACATCTCATGTAACCATGATCTTCAGAGAAATTTGATTTGCCTTCTTTTACTGCCCTAACGTATGTGTGTGTGTGTGTGTGTGTGTGTGTGTTATATAATTGATCTGTTCTCTGCCTTTTTTCCAATCAAGGATGAAATTGGGAGGAAGCTTGCCTGGTGTCAAAATACAGATTATTTTAGAAACGTAAATAAAAAGATCCAATGACTTCTTCATGAGGACACAATGACCCTCTTGTTCTCAACGAAATCTTGGGATGGATTGGAAACATTGGAATACTCTCTTTGAAAGTGACACGCAGAAAAATCTAGAATGTTAGGCTATCAAAAAAGAAAGAAAGAAAGAAAAGGAAAGGAAAGGAAAAAATAAAGCAGCAGCGACAGCCTCAGCCAGGTCTGTTCCAGACTGTTTCCATTCTTCTGTCTCTGAGTTCCTGCCACATTTCTTATTTGGACTTATGATGATAATAGTATTGCTAATGGCTGATATTTACATAAATGCTTACCGTATGCCAAGCTTTGTTCTAAGCCTAAACAAATGTTAGCTCATTTGATCCTCAGAACATGGTGAAACAGATCCAACATCATTCTCGGCTCACAGAGGAGGAAACCAACACACACAGGGGCTAAGTAACTTGCTCGAGACCACCTCAGCGGGCAGGAGGCAGGAGCCAAGGGGTGCTACCCTATACAGGCTTTCTTGTTACACTCTCTGCTCTCAGAGCCCCCTCCCTCTCCCCAATTTCCACCTGCCCACAGCCAGTCTCATCTTCCGAGGCATAGTGCAAATGCATCCACCCTGAGAAACTTCGGTGGAAGGGGTTTCTCTGAATTTTCTTAACACTTACACACACACATCTCTTTCTCTTTTTCCGCAACCATCCAATGCGGTGTACTAGGTGCCTTTGCATTTCAGATCTGTGACCCCTGGGTGACTCCTGCCCTCTAGTAAGTAGTTCAGTCGGGGGAGCAGGGGGAGCAGGGAGGTGGAGAGGTGCACCGACGGGTCATTCAACAGTGAAATTAATGTTGTGCGGGAGCCGTGCTGGAGATGCTCGACTGAGCAGGACGCCCCGGGCTGGGAGGGCAGGGGTCCTAAGCTCAGCCAAGCCAGTGGGTCAGGAGGGCTAAAGGGTTTTCTTGACACAGGGTTTGCGGTGCCCCACGAAGAGAGTGAGGCAGTGAGCTCAGCACGTTGGAAGTTCAGAGTGAGACCCTAAGCTGCGTATTCATAGACAATTCTGATGGGCTGGCTGGGGTTTTAGTCACCCCATGGCCCACTTAGCCTCACTGAAGCCTTCCTCAGGGTGAAGATCTCCCAAGAGCAGGAGGTCAAGGTCACCTCTTCCTCCTCTTGGCTGATAACCCGACAGGGAGGGGGCTCGCTGCTGCGGAAGAGGGGCAGGGCCAGGCCGATGGCGGTTTCGGTTGGGGGGCGAGGAAGGCATGCCTGGGGTGCACTTTGGCCCACCAGCTGGACTCGGGGCCTTCTTCATCTGAGTCCATTTCCTCCCCCACGTTGGGACTCACGTGTGGCTTTGAGGCCGTCTGCATGGGGGGCCGCTCTTAGCACAAAATAGCAGACAGCGACTCCTTTCCAGCCTCACCTCGGCCTCTCTCCTCCCTCAGCCTTGCTGCCCTGTGTTTGGGCTGGGGTCCTGAGAACAGTGAGGCTGTGCCCTTCCTCCTCCGGCTCCTGGAGCTCAGGGGACCTCAGGGCCGCAGGGAGGTGGGGCCCTGGCGGTAGGTCTACAGCTGCGTGCCCACTCGTGCCAGAACACTGTCAAGTCTGACAGAATTTGATCTGCGACTCACAACCTTCCAAGCTGTTGAGATTTGCTCCGTTTAACACCCTTGTCTTCTGTCTATGACATTTATTGCTCCCGAATCCATTATCAGATGCAGCTTCCTTTTAAGAGATGTCATCTTAGATGACTTAACGCAGGGATCAGGATCTGGCATTAAGCCATATGGATTTTCAGTCCTGCACTCAGATATAGAGACTCCTCAGTGGATCCTATGTTCTGAGGATGTCTGCATTGTTGGTATGTTTCCTTAAGGAGGGACCATAGCTAGAAAACAAAAGTGTATGTCCACTAACTACTCATCATCTTTGTTTCTGAGCGTCCTCTAAATTCATCGGGAATCGTCATAGACACCGAGTTTCTTTCTCCTTATACGTTCACGAGGACTGAGGAGCAAGCCCTACATTTTGAAATTCAGAATTCAGTCACTAAATATTTTTTGAGCAGTTATCAAGTATTCCAGGAGCCAAAGTATAACAGAACAAAATAGACAAAAGACACTGGTCTTTCTGGTGGGGGAGAGGAGGGGCAATGCACAAAAAGATAAACATATAATACGTCCAGTGATCTTAAGTGGGATGGGAAAGATAAATGCGAACATGTCAGTGTAGGTAAATGGACCGAAAGCATGAAGATAGCTAGTTAAATGGCATAAATCAATGTGTCTAATTTTATATTTTCTCTGCTTTGTCTTTCTTCAGGCCATAAACACGTCTTGACTGAATATGGAGCCTTCTGTGCTCCTGAAAGACAAAGATGTGGGAGAAGATTCTTAAGGTGTGATTTCTTAGTTTCCAAAAGGTCTGTGGCGCGTCCACAGGTGCAGCGGGAAGATGGTCGGTGGCCCTCGACGCCTTGGAGCAAGGGACTCAAAGGGATTGTAACAGCACTCCGTCGAATGCTTTCGGGAGCTTTCTCCTGCCAGGGCAGCCAGAGAGCTTTCAGTGTCCATGAAATGAAATCACAAACGTCAGAGTCAGAGTGGAAAAGTTGAAGTTAGCCAGTGGCCGACACTATACTGCTTGGTGTCCCAGGTGACCCTGGGATTTTTCTCGCGGGCCCGTCACCGGTATCTTTTACATCCACTCAACTCTCTTACAAGAAAACACATATCCTCTTAAGAACGTTAGCTGTCACGGACGCCATTCTTAAGTTATGCATTCTGGGCAGGGGGTTTATTTAGTATTTGTGAAAGAATCTAGCCAACTTCAGCCTCGGCACACCAAGAAGACAGACAGAAGTACACGTGCAGGCACGCACACACACACACACACACACACACACACACACAATCAGTTCTTGGGAAGAAAAGAACTTTTCTGGAGTGCTAGGTTCTCAACATTTACAACTCAAGAGGATTTCCAAAGAAACCAAGATCAGATCTACAGGGCATGTGGCAAAATTGTCTGTTAGGTTGATACCTAAGAGCGAAATAGTCGGAGGGCACCACCTCTTAACTTTTTCTAGCGTTGTGTCCGCATTTGAAAGATGCTTCCATTTCAAGTCAAGTGGCAAGACGGATATGACCCGTCGTACATTTAAAAAGTCGAGTCTAAAGAAGCTTTCATAAGGGGCTGGATGAAAAGGTACAGATTATTTACACTGGAAAACAAAAAAAAGAAGCACCAGACCATCGAGATCTAACACATCTAGGGTGGAAGTGGCAGGCGGAGTCGTGAAGCATCGCGTACTAGTTGGGAAGGCACTTCCCTTCGCTGCGTCTGTGACACCTTGCTCAGACGCTCCTGCTCCCTTTCCAGCTGCAGTGTCGGATTTCCCCGTGTGTCTCCCCAGTGCTCTCTGAGTTCCTCGAGAGCTGGAAGCACGTTGCTTTGTTCCTCCCGTGCATGGCGCAGAATCCAGTGTGCACTGGATCAATGCTGATCGAGCAAATGAATGAATGAATGAATGAAGGGCAGTAAGCAGAGGGCTGCATGAGGGTGAGGCGCTAATGCCCTCTCAAGACAAGGGCGGGGGGGGGGGGATTGCACATTTTACAATGACTGCGAAGAAGATACAACTCATTATTGCCAAGAATGCGCACAGGCTAAAAATAGAACCGGTCCAGAAAGGGTTTACATAAGCTCATGGCTGAGGGTTCCACGTGGATTATTTGAAGGAAGCTAGGAAAGGAAGAGATCAAATTGTGTCGCAAAGTCGCGCGTGTGGAGAGAGCTGAACACAGGTGACAGCGCCAGGTAACCCGAAGTTGTGCAGTAAGAGCCTGGTCACCTTCCCTCATGGTTCCAGGGCAAACAGTCCCGGGTCGATTGGAGGCTGTTTCCAGTGATGTAAAGATGCTTCTCCGGAAAGGCTGCTCTCAGAGGCCCTGGTTCCTCTGCACGTTTAGTGAGGCACCTGCCTGCTTCTGCGGTACTTGGAGAACTAGTGGAATCCAGACAGCGTGTGGCACGGAGCGGCCAGCAGAGAGCTGTGGCTCAGCCGCCTCTCCGTTTCCTCCTCATCTGTGTCCCTGAGCCCGACTCCTTTCTCCCGGGTTCCTTGAATCTGTCTGAGTCTCCCCCCTGCCCTGACCCCCCCGCCCCATGGTGTCACTTCCCGGACCACCAGCATTGTCCGCTTTCAGCCGCATGCCTGTCAAGGCCATAGTCTTGGCTAAAGACCCTTTATACCAACCCCCGGCTCCTCGAGGGTGACAATGGTCATTGAATCTAAACCCCTCTGCCTTAGATCGGAGGACCCTTCTAAACTGGTGCCATGGGGTCTCACGCTCTTTGGGGGTCCCATGTTCCACTCTGTGGCCTTCTCCCCACCCCACCCCCATCCAGTGTCCTTGTACAGGTCCCACACTGTCTCCAGGGCCCTCCTCACCACCTAGTACCTAGAGAAACTTTCACAAAGAAAGCTGCAACCTCTCGATCTTACAAATGTGGGTCTTTATACCCAAATTCCAGTTTACAAATTGACTGTTATTTGTCACACAATTGGAATCTTTGCTTCATAAAGGAATTTTTCACAGAATGCTTCGCATTGGTCTCTTAAAGTCACACTCAAACGACAATTCACAGGAAGTAGATATACACATGTATGTTATCTTTTCATTATATTTTCATGTCCTAATGGACAATGGCCGTGAGGAAAAATCCCCGTGGGCCTGGTATCTTTCTTCAAACAGAATCACCCAGTAAACAGTTGTCAAGTTCAGGAAGGAACCAAAGTCAAAGTGAGGAAGCACGATTTGTTAACGACTGCTTCGATAGCAACAGCACCCTGGTCACGGTTGGTCACAATTAATGCTCTTGGGGAAAATCTGACCAGCGACTGATAAGGGCTTTTTGTAAAGGGCTGCATTTTGCAAAGAAACTTCTATTCATCTGGTTTCTCCTTCCTCCGTATCCACCTGGCAGACCGAGGGCCGGGAGGTGCTTGTACGTAGCAGCCTATCATGGGGGGAATTCTGTGCTATGATGATCAAGTTTGACATCGGTGGTTAATAACACTGTCAGGTCTTGTCAGTTTTATTTATGAGCCTATTTCTCGGGGGTACACAATGAAAATGATGAAAAGTGACTTTAATTAGGATCCCAAGATAAAATGCTTGTTCGACGCCTAGAAGAATTTAGGACAGTAGACATGAGTGAGTCTTTATTAACCACCCCCTTTGATTTCCTTTCATTTAATTCAAGTCCCAATAACACACTAGAGCAATTCATAGGAGTAGTATTACCTTTGGAAATTCAGAGAGATTCTAAAGCCTGTATTTGTGTCTGTATGCAGCCTAATTAGAATAAAGAACTCCCTCCATAATTAGCCTGACGTTATTTGTGTATTGGGAATCCAGGAAGGGCACACGATGCATTTCTGAGTATTTCAAATGCAGAAGAAATCCTTATCCTAACGAATTAGCCATGTACGATCACAGAGAATTAACAAGAAAAGAATTAACAAGAGTAACCATTAACTAAATTTTACAAATGATCATATCTAACAGAGGAGCGTGTCCATCACAAGATGCAAGATCTCCAGACAAGTGAGCAAATATTTCATTGCATCTAGTGCCTGCTGGTAGGGGTTATCATTAGTGTCCGGCCATCATTTGTGAGCTGCTTACTTGACAGCTAGTCAGCACCCCCAGGTGTGGCTGAATTATTACCCGTTATCTTTCCTGGAGGCCCATTCATCTTTCCTGGGCTGCCATTCATCCCCGCGGGGCCTCCCCTGCTCCTGCCTCATTTTCTCCCCCTTCAGGCTTTTTTCCTAATTCTCTGTGCGAAGGTCAATCTCCGATCCAGAAGCGCTATCTAAATGCTTTCACAGACAAATTCCTGGCTAACGCCAGAAATGTTCCTCTCAGTGAGCTCTCACAGTAGGCCCGCAACAGAGATGGGGGAAACATCCACCCAGAAAACATTAAAGTCATTCACAGGAATAGAAGAAGAAGAAAGGCCAATCGGAAAGTTAGTTAACAAGTACTTAGTGCTCACAGGACTTACCTAGTAGACTAGAACCAGAGGAAATGGAGACACTTTACTTGTGCATCCTTGGGTCTCTAAAGTGATTTTATTTGCTCTCGGAAGTGACTTTAGTGCTAGCGGAAAAACAGTTACACATACACGCACAGCTCACACAGTATAGATATATTACATTTTTCTCTTATCGTCATGAAACAAAATGTAGTAAATGTCCCAAAAGTGCACAGGGGCGCCTGGGTGGCTCCCTCGGTTAAGTGTCCGACTTCTGCTCAGGTCATGATCTCGCGGTTCGTGCGTTCAATCCCCACATCGGGCTCTGTGCTGACCGCTCAGAGCCTGGAGCCTGCTTCGGATTCTGTGTCTCCCTCTCTCTCTGCCCCTCCCGTTTGTACTCTTTCCCTCTCAAAAATAAATACACATTTAAAAATTTTTTAAATTTTATGAATTGTACAACATTTTACAAATACGTACAATGTAAAGAAATAATTGTAATGGTTTGCACTCTGGAAGCTTCTAGATCTCTCGCCTTATCACAGTTCCATTCTTCCCCCAAATATAATACAGTTTTCATGAAATACATCATGATTTTTTACTTATTTTAAATAGGCTAAAGATTCATTTTTGCACGGTTTGCTTACGTTGCTTTCAGAGTTAGTGCTAAAAGAGTTTTGATGAAAACAGATATAAATGTATGCATTTACATAGATATAAATATATGAATGCCTGTTCATCTTTTCTGTTCTCATTTCCCTTGAGTTATGTTTTCCTCATCTGCCTGTTTTTAATTCTCTTTCTTGTTCTCTTGGATTGGATGTATTTATATATGCCACCTAAAATTCTTTCCGGACCAAAGCGTGATTTTAATAAAACAATAAACAGATTTATTCAGGCCATGTTGACAACTAACATTAGAGTTTCCAAAAGTTTAAAGTAAAAATGGATTCCAACACATATAGCAGAAAATATCACTTTAAATAACATCGCCCCACAAAACTAAGTATGAATGCTTAGAGAAGTGAACCACAGATGCAGCTTTGAACCTAGAAGAGAAGGAAGCAAGTTAAATTCTCTCTCAGTCTAAGTGGAACATTCAAGAAGCTTATTCTTAGATCTGCACACATTAATTTAAATAGAACCCTTCCTTTGGGCAACTTTATCCCCCAAACTCTTTTCTTTTCATCGACCTACAATTTCATTTCTCCTGTTTCTCGGATGCATCTAATGCCCAGCTGTTGTCACGCATTTTAAAGCCTCACCCCATATGGAGGGATTGCTCTAAAAACTGCTTTGGAACCTTGGAAGATTCCCATGGTTTCTTCTTCTGGGTCTATTCAAAAGACCTATTTCTAGGCATCGGACTCTGACAATGTCTGGTGTAAAGCCATCTGGGTGTCTTCCACATTATTACGTTTGGGAAGTGCGTGATGAGTGGAGTTGCTTTGTGGGAAGCAGCCTTCGGTGGACACCCCACGGAAGGACTGCCCAGGCCCCTCTGGGAAGCGGTTTGCCAGGGAGGACCGAGGGTAGGGTGTCCCCTGTTCTACCCCCTGATGTCCAGAGGGCGATCCAGGCTCTCCATGGCACCTGTCAGGGTTGGGGGGTGGGGAGAGTGGGGGACAGGCAGCTTGGGTACAGCTCTTCTCTCTAATTCACTGCTATAACCCCGGAGATACATTTGTCTGGCCCCAGGAGCTAGAAGTCGCATCTGCCTTTTATTTTTGTACAAGAAAATAACCACATGCTATTGCTATTATTTGTTTCAAGTTTTTATTTGAATTCCAGTTAGGGAACATACACTGTAATATTAGTTTCAGGTGTTCAATGGAATGACTCAGCACTTTCATATAACACCCGGTGCTCTCTACAAGTGCATTCCTTAATCCCCATCCCTAATTTTCCCCACCCTCCTCCACTTGTCCTCTAGTCACCACATATGAGCGTAATCGTGTGGTATTTGTCTTTCTCTGACTGACTTATTTCGCTTAGCATAATATTCTCCAGCTCCATGCATGTCTTTGCAAGTGGCAAGATTTTCTTCTTTTTTATTGCCAATAATATTCCACTGTGTGTGTGGGGGTGTGTGTGTGTGTGTGTATCACCTCTTCTTTATCCATTCATCAGTCAGTAGACACTTGGGCTGTTTCCATAATTTGGCTATTGTAGATAATGCTGCTATAAACACCGGGTGAGGGTATCCCTTTGAATTAGTGTTTTTGTATTCTTGGAGGTAAATACCTAGTAATGCAATTGCTGGATCATAGGGCAGTTCTATTTGTTTTAAGTTTACTCATTTATTTTGAGGAGGGGAAACAGAGAGAGGGGGAGAGAGAATCCCAAGCGGGTTCCATGCTGTCGGCACAGCTGGAACTCACAAACTGTGAGATCCCGGACTTGAGCCAACCCAAGAGTCAGACACTTCCCTGACTGAGCCACCCAGGCGCCCCAGGGCAGTTCTGCTTTTAACTTCGAGGGGCCTCCATACTGGTTTCCAGAATGGCTACACCAGGTGCATTCCACCAATGGTACAGCTATTCTATTATTAAAGAACGGCCAATGACGAGAACCTCTTCCTTTCGCTTCACGGTGGTTTGTTGCTGCCTAGAGTAGCACGTGCCCTGAAGGAGGCCACGGCCGTGGGCAACATCGGGGCTTTGCGGGTGAAGGACTACAATCCTCCCTCCGCCACGTAATGTGCTGTGTGCTGCTGGCGAGGAGACTGACCTCTTGGATCCTCTTTTGTTTTTAAAAAATTTTTTTTTTCAACGTTTATTTATTTTTGGGACAGAGAGAGACAGAGCACAAACGGGGGAGGGGCAGAGAGAGAGGGAGACACAGGATCGGAAACAGGCTCCAGGCTCTGAGCCATCAGCCCAGAGCCCGACGCGGGGCTCAAACTCACGCGAGATCACTCGAGATCTCGCGAGATCGTGAACTCACCGACCGCGAGATCGTGACCTGGCTGAAGTCGGACGCTCAACCGACTGCGCCACCCAGGCGCCCCCTGGATCCTCTTTTGAATCTGTACAATGGTTAGTGGTAGCTATGACAAAGAGATCATGTGGGTAGAGGGCTAGCGGGGTGCCTCAGTAAATTAGGCTTCCCCCGCTCACGGCCGACTTCTTTTTGTAGGGAAAGAATCAATTACCAATGAGTGGCAAGAATTGGAAAGGAAAATCAATCCTACAATCAAGCAACCTCAGCTTTCAAAGGCTATGCCCCAGGGCTATTCTCCTAAAGGCCAGTGGCTTCAGTGAGAAGTTACTGGAACAGCTAGCTAGCCCTCTGATGTTTATACATTGTCTCATTTAATATTCTCAGCGACCCCTGAGGTGGGTACTATTCCCCATATTGACAACCGGAGAAACCAGAATCAGAGATGGAACTCTTGCCCAGCTGATTAATGCATTTGGAGCCCAGTCTCACATCAGTATCTGCCGGCTGACGATCCGTCAACACTGTCCGACCCTCCGAACCTCTGTGTGCACGAAAGCAGTACAACTTCCTCTGCCCACTCTAAACACTGCTGAAAACAAGCACTACTCTTTGTTTGCTGGATGAGGCAACAAACCCAGAAAGGCACCCTCAGACCCATATACCCGATTAGACCTAAAAGCCCTTCAGAAAAACTGGACGTAGTGTCAGCTGGTTCCAGCAGAGAATTCACGGCACTTCCATACTCTCTGAGATTCCAACACCTGCCTTTCTAAACGGCTTTATTTTTCTCTATAGCAAGAATAACTGCCTGACTTTTATTCGTTTGTTTATAGTCTGTTCTGTAGTCAAAGTTAGGCTCCCAGGGCAGGGGCCTGGGCTGTTTCTTTGTCGGTGGTCTCCCCAGCACTCACCATCCACCAGTAGATAGGCACCAGTGAGGATTTGTGGGATGAGTGGATTTCTGAAGTCCCTAAGTCTAACCACCTGCCATTGCTGAGGGGTAATGCTTACAGGTCGCCTGTTCCTGCTAACAAGTTTGTATCTTAACGGGGATTTTTCTGTAGCACTTTAACACGGAGGGGAAATCTGGTGGTGAAAGCATCTGTTTGGGGCCAGAAGAACCTTTGGGTCTGTTCAGATCACCTTTGCAGCCGCTTGTACCTCAAGTGGTAGACTGGTTCTGAATTCCAGGATGTGCTTTAGTGATGATTCTCATGGTGGATATTTCAGGAAGGAAAGTGAAACCCTTCTGGAGGGCTGCTTGTTAGGTGGGGGGTGGGGGGTGGGTAACAGCTCAGTGCCAATGGCTTTTGCAGCTTCTCAGACCGCCCCGGATCCCTAAGGGAGGGTCCTCAGGCCTCATTTTTCCTCCCCTATTTTTATTTCCTGAAAATGGGTTCCCATTAGCAAATTGACTTTATAAATCAGAAAAGCTGGGTTTGAGGGAATGGTGGAGGGCTCTGTTAAAAAACAGACGATCAATTATGATGCAATTCAATAGAATCAATGCAATTAGTGAGGTCTGCATGTATACATTTTCAATGGCTCTGAGAAGCACACAGTTAAAATCATCGTTGAAAATCCTTGGCGCGCGCGCGCGCGCACACACACACACACACACACACACACACACACACACACATCCCAATTGTTCTAATACTATCATTAGGACCAAGACTTTTAGACAGGACCTTCTTGAAATTTTCTTTGCTCAGCTCAGGCTTTGGGAAATGGTGTGTGTGTGTGAGTGTGTGTGTATAACGCAGGCGACTGGTGAAACAGGAATCCTCCGTTTGTTTACGTTGCCACTTTCTCCCCACGCTCTTCTCCTCTCGGCGTTTCCTTTCGCATCAACTCTTCCCGCCGCCTTCAGCCCGGAGGAGCCCGAGGAGGAGAGCGACCCCGCCCTCTCATGAATATGCAACAGCGAGGGGCGGCGGGGAGGGCGCGCGCGAGGAGAGCCCGGCTCTTCGGAAATTCAACCTGGGCCGCCCCCGCCCCGCGCCCGGCCTCCGGGGCCCCGCGCACAATAGCACGGCCGCCGGCCTGGGGAGTCCGACCCGCCGCCCGGGGAGGGGACTGGGGGACTTGGTCCTCGCCGGGGCGGCTGTGGCATCTGAGCAGCCCCTCGGAGCCCGTCTGAACCCCGGCCGGGAGGGCAACCGCCGGCGGGATTAGCCGTCTCCGGACCGCGGGGCCAGAAGGTCCCCGCCCTTTGTGGTGCAAATGAGGAGCGCGCGGGGGCCCCGGGGGCGGCGCTCGCCCGGGACCAAGTTCGCCTGCCGCGTCTCCGACACTCCCGTCGCACTTTGAGCTCGGCGCGGCTCGGTCGGATCCCTCCAGGGACACCCACCCCCCCTGCCGACGCGGAGGAATGCTGAGGAAGGTAAGTGGGGTTTCCTTGCCGGTTGTCACCTCTCCCTCACGTTTGGAGGAGGCACCGCCACGCAGCAGGTGGCTGGAATCCTGTGCCCGTGGAACAGTTTTTCGGAAACAAAGGTGAGAGAGGGCGGGGGTCGGCGGCTCCGGGTGAGGGACCCGGCAGAGCGGTTGAAGAGGTTAAGGTTTGAAAAGTTGCCGCGACCCAGCAAGCAGGTGCAGGGGGCAAGCGCGCGTTGCTGCGCCGGGGCGCCCGGGGCACAAAGCCCGCGCGCCGGCGCGGCCGCGTTGCCTTGGCAGCGGGGGCGGGGCCGAGCCGCGGCGTGCCTGAGTTGCCGGGCGACGGAGGGGCGCTGGGGGGGGGGGTGGGGGACGCAGAATGTTCGCGAGCATCTCTCCGAGAGGAGCCAACGCTTGTCTCACCGGGTCCTCAAGGCAAGTGTATTTATTGGCCACCACTCGCCCTTGGGCAAGGGAATCAGGCCTCTAGGCCCTATCACCTGCTTCATGCCATAATACTCCGCTTTCGAAAATACTGGATTGTGGACTGATGGTAGACGTGAAAAAGTTACAAGATACACCTTAACAAATCAGTAGCCATAAAAAGTATTCTCTTTCCTCGTTTTCCGAATAGCGTCTGCTGTTCAATCTTCCTTAATTATCATCATTAAAAAAAAAATACAGAACCTGGTTTGGACCCGTGAAAATGAATTGACCTTCACCCTTCCAACATAGTAACCAAAAATCTTTGCAAAGTGAAAGCATATGCAGTAGATAGCAGGCACAGTGTGAGATATTCAGACAGTTGTATCTTAAAATGTTTTACAAAGACGAATTTCACAAAGCAGGGGAGAGAATAGTTCACTGGGTATTTTCTTACATATAAATGTGCCAGGGAATTTTGGCTCATTATCTCAAAGATTATTTGTTGTAGCCATACATACAGAAAAAAAAAATATTGGAAAGGAATTTGAATGATCTTTTCTAGAGTCGTGATTGGCAGTTACACTAATATTTTTTACTCCCTCACCCCTTTGCCCATTTATCCTATCATAGCTAAGGGTAACTTTTGGTGTTTTTAGTGTGTTTCTCAGATTTTAATTGTTTGCTGAAGACACTGACCCGTTAACAGTTCTTAAGCTGTGTTTCACACGCTGGTTTATTTCTTTCTCTGCCCCCAATTTAAAATGGTCTGTGTGTTATTTATTTATTCATGTATTTATTTCGTCACATGTTTATTAGGCTTTGCTACGTGCTGTATACAGAACCAGACTTGGGAGGAAAAGGATTAAGTGGTGAGAGAGACATACAAAGTTGAATTAAAACAGTTTCCAGTTTCCAGGGCCCTCTGGGTGGCTCAATTGGTTAAGCGTCCGACTTGGGCTCAGGGGTCATGATTTTGGGTTTCAGGAGTTTGAGCCCCCATTCAGGCTCTGTGCCCTCCGCACAGAGCCCGCTCTGGATCCTCCGTGTCCCTCTCTCTCTGCCTCGCCCCCTCATGTGGGCATGTGCGTGCACTCTCTCAAAAACGAATAAACATTAAAAAACATAATAGTAATAAAGAAAAGTTTACATTCTAGGAAGAGGAAAAGGCTAGGAAGCAATTGTAATCAACGGTGACCCATTCTCGTTTAGAAATTCCACCCAAGACCTCCCCTCCTGCTGGCCAGGAGGGGTGCGCTGATCAGAGCTATGCTCATCCAAGGCAGACGTAATAATGCACTAATTCAAGACATGAGGGTGGCGAGACTAGAAAAGTGCAGAATTTGCCTCAGGTCTTACAGTTCGTTAAGTGGTAAAGTCGAAATCCAAATCTGACTGCTACGCCATGCTTCTGAAGCATTAAAAACCCTTTTATCCCTATGTTCCTACACACCCAACTTACCATATTTTGATTACTCTTAATAGTGAGTGTAAATTTCTAAAAAAAAAAAATACGTGGTTTTCTTGTTGGTTGAGATGTTTTCAGTCAGATTTTTTTTGTTTTTTTTTTGTTTTTTGTTTTTTTGGGAAAGCATGAGCTGGAGAGAAGGGCAGAGGGAGAGAGAGAGAATCTCCACAGTGAGTGTGGAGCCCCATGCGGGGCACGACCCTGGAATCATGGCCTCGGCTGGAATCAGGAGTCCGACGCTTAACCGACTTAGCCACCCAGGCGCTCCCACAGTCAGATATTCCTAAAGTTAAATAACAATTACATTTCTGAAGAATATACATTTTTCCCACTGGAGTGTTGCTATTGTCAATCATCTTTTTCCAGGGGTTCCTGAGGAGCTAATGAAAACCTAAGAATTTGATTATTTGAATCTAGTTTTAAGAATATTAGAGATACTTGGGGCACCTGGGTGGCTCCGTTGGTTAAGTGTCTGACTCTTGGTTTGGCCCGGGTCATGATCTCATGGTTCGTGGGTTCGAGCCTCGTGCCGAGCCTGCTTGGGATTCTGTCTCCCTTTCTCTCTGCCTCTCCCTGGCTCTCTCTCACTCTCTCTCTCTGTCTCAGAGTAAGTAAACTTAGAAAAAAAAAAGAATATTAGAGATACTTGTGTATTAAGGTGTTCTACTTTACAAATGAGTATGGAATTAAATTTTTTTCAAACAAAATGCACTACTTAGCATTCAGGTTTTTATTACCTTTCTTAATTTGAAATCTTTTACATCAGATTTGTTAACTTCTGCTGGCAGGCCATTTAGTAGGCGATAGGTGGAAATGGCTCCCCGGGATGTTGTCTGAGAAAGTTCAGGTATGTACTTGATTTGACCTGATCAGAGCCCCGAGAACCACTGTGAATTGATTTTATAAGTGTTTTTTACTGTACAAATTACTTTTCTAAATAGGTTTACAGGATCCGTGAAGGCAAGAACCAGGTCTTTTCTGTCTTTAGAACTCATCTTTTAATACCAAGTACAACATGCTTTCTCAATATTAAGTAGCAAGGGAAGCAAAAGTAAACTTTATTAGGCCGACGAAATATAGAGCAGAAGTAATCCTTTAAAATATATAATATTTAGAGTCACAGAAGTTCTAAATATTTGTTGATTTTTTAAAATGATACTATATTATATGATACTAACTTCTAGGTAGTACGTATTCTACAAATAGAAAAACTGAGCTACAGTGATTGGTATATAAAGTATTTTCCAGTGTTTTATCTTAATTGAAACTCACAGCCACCATGCAGTAATTCCCATCACTAATTTTTTTAATATATGGGAACGTAGAAACTCAGAGAAGTTGAGACTTGGTCAGAGTCAGCCAGAGAGGCTGATTTTGCACTACAATGCAAATCAAATGATTTTGCACTACACCCCCGCCCACCAGATGCACCTCTGAGCCCTCGGGGCCTGAGCCTCTCAGAGTACAAGATGCCTTCTCTCCCTCTCGCCTTCCAAAGCTCCGCGTCTGTCTGGGAAGAAGGGGAGAGACCCTCCTTTAAAAGACAGATACAGGGGTACCCGGGGGGCTCCGTCGGTTAAGCGTCCTACGCTTGGTTTCAGCCCAGGTCATGATCTCGTGGTTCACGGGTTCGAGCCCCACATCGGACTCTGTTGATGGTGCGGAGCCTGCTTGTGATTCTCCCTCTCTCCCCCTCTCTGCCCCTCCCCTGCTCATGCTCTCTCTCTCTCTCTCTCAAAATATATAAATGAATTTCAAAAAAAAAAAGACAAATACAGAGGCAGGGCGGAAGAAAAGGAGACACGGAGAGGGGCTCAGTGGACCAAAAGAAAGTGAAATGAAGTCAACGAAAGAAGGAACCGGTGTGCAGAATTGGTGGTTAGGAGAGCCACGTGTATTAGCCAGGCTTGTTATCACAAAGGACCGCAGACTGGCTGATTGAAACAACAGATGTTTATTGTCTCGCAGCTCTGGAGGCTGTAAGTCCAAGGTCGGTGGTGTCCACGGGGTTGTTTTTTTCTGGTACCAGTCTTCTTAGCTTGCATGTGACCGTCGTTTTGCTGTATCCTCACACGGTCTTCCTCTGTGTGTGTGCGTGTCTGTGTCCTAATCTCTTCTTCTGACACCTGTCATTTTGGACGAGGGCCCACCCACATGACCTCCTATTACCTCAACCGCCTCTTGCCTTGAACTGCCTTCTGAAGACCGTGTCTCCATATACAGTCACATTCTGAGGCCCTGGAGGGCTAGAACTTCAACCGATTAGTTTTGAAGAGTGAACTTGGCCTACAACTCTGAAGACAAGACCTCTTTCAGGTGCTCTATTCCTGGCAGTATTCTCTCGTTTGAGCAAGTTGCGGCAAATATTTCTACATCAGCATACTCCACTGGATGTATAAAGTAACAACGAGAGATTCAGAAGTGAATTCTTCTATATTGAGCTTGCTTCTTACTTGGTTTTCACTCTCACCTCTGGAGGGCCAGCCTCAAGCCTTGTCAGGTTTTGACAAGGGCAGACGAAACTGATGATGATCCCATTGCCAGCTAGGTCTGATCTCTCTGCCTTTTTTGAGCTGTGGAGTGCGTGTGATTTGAGTCCCATGCACTGCCTTTATGGCATGCTGAATCCCATAAGAATGGACTCACCATACTGAAAGGACCGTGAAGTATAGATTTCACAACCCTCACAGCTATGGAGATGAGCTAGGTCGACCTTCTCTCCGAATGGCATTTTCCACGCTTATTTCCAGCAAGATATGTTCAGCATTGTACTTCAGACTCTGGAAGGTAGTCAGAAGAATTGGAAAGTTTTCCCTGAGGCACTGAGCGGCTAATAAGGTTATAATTGGAATGTGTTGCAAAGACTAAAATTATTAAAACGCTGTGGTCATAGAATAGCAGGGACGAGTGGGAAGCCTGCAAGGCTTGCGGCCAGTGCCTTGCCCAAAGCACAGAGACTGCTTTGCAAAGGTGGGAGCCAGTGCTGTGTTTCAAGCTGGCCAAAGAAAATTCCAGAGGCTTCTGCCTCTGTAAGAGTTTCTGTATCTCACCAATCATCAGAATCTCAAAGTACTTGTGTTTCCTTGACTTCCTTCATTACTTCATGTTCTGCCTTCAGAAAAAGTGAAACATACCTGTCTACTTTTCTTTATGTACTATTTTGTGAGTTGCTAAAAGAGTTTTTTTAATGTTTATTTATTTTTGAGAGAGAAAGAGAGAGCACAAGGGGCAGAGAGAGAGGGAGACACAGACTCTGAAGCAGGCTTCAGGCTCTGAGCTGTCAGCACAGAGCCCGCCGCGGGGCTCAAACCCATGAACCATGAACCATGAGAGCATGACCTGAGCTGGAGTTGGACACTTAACCGACTGAGCCACCCAGGCGCCCCTAAAATAATTTTAATAGGATCACTTCTTGGCCCTTTTTTGTAAGTTGAACTGAGGCTCTGTCCACTGTTTTAGGAATCTGTTTCTGTTGGTCCCACAAGAGCTACCCCTCACCATCTAGAATCGTGGGGCTGGTATTTGTGCCTTCATGGCATCTCCCTGAGTTGTTCCCCTTTGGGGACCATCCTAGTCATGTCTAAGTAGGAGACCCTGGACCGTCTTCTGAAATATCCCTACTGAAGAATACGCATCCAATACACTCAGTGGAGTTTTTGCAAGAAATACCAGAAGTTTTCGAAACGTACTCTTTGGGTGTGATCCAGTAGCTTTCCATGATGGGCGGTTTCAGAAACAGGTTCTTGTGTGGAGTAGCTATTGTTACCCAGCCCCCAAAAGAGTGCCTGTTTCCCAGAGCAGTGCATACTTAATTAGTAAAGGGATCGATGCCAGTACCTGGAATTTGAAAAGTCAGCTTTGAAGGGCAAAACCTCTCTCTCCTCTGACTCGAGCCAGACATTGGTCTAACTGGTCAGTTGTGCCAGTCAGCTGACACAGGTCCGGGAGGTGACTTGGCCTGCTCCACAGCTGCTTTTGAAACACCTTTTCGTGAAAAGGTTGCCCCCGAGGCGCTGCCTCGAGTGAGGACAAAAGAGCCAAACACACATGTGTAAAGAGTGAGGAAACACTACTGTCCATGGCTGCTCACGACTTCCCCGGATGTTGGTACAGGGAAGTACGTTTCATTCCCCTGCGTTACTGAAGAAAGTCATGACCTTGAAGTGACTTGGAAGTTCCCAGGCAGTCAACAAATAGGCATCAATCACTTGTGTCCTCAGTGCTGAGAGGGCATGAGAAGATAGGTCATCTTTCTCCTCAAGTAGCCGACACTCGAGTTCTGGGTCAACAGACGTGAAAATGCGAAAGCACGATTGAAGGCTGTGCCTGGGGCTCTCCTGGACATTCAGCAGCCCCGGGAGCGACTGCTTCAGGTGGGGCTCAGTGGCCAGAGAACTAGATCTTTCTTCCTCTTTGCGGCTTTGCAGATGCCTATCTCCTTAGAGTTCTCGCCTCCCCCACCCTCTGAGTGTAGGCCCTTTCCTGCTTTTCAGAGTCTTGCTTCAATCCAGTAAGGATGCTCAAGAAATCCTATTTTTGAATGTGTTTAAACCAGGGTGAATCTGGTCGTAGGATTTTAAGCCTTCACACTCCTGGAGGAAACTCTTCACCATTTGAAGGAGATGAAAGAAGGGGCTGGGTTGAAGGAGCAGAAAAGAGAACCATTTCCAATCTCTTTCCTCATTGCTAGGAGTCCTAAACCCTTGGGAAGCCATAAAAAGACTGCCTGAGTATGCATTTTAAGGACAGAAGGATATGTAGGCAACATATGACTATGAGACTGTGTTGAAAGCAACAGCAGGGCAGAGAGGAGAAAAACACGGGTCCAGAACCCGAGACAGAATGCGGGGCAGCAGCAACTGGCCGTCATCTGAACACTGGGAAGAAAATAAACATGGCGACCGGGAAGCCAGCTCCAGGTACGGAAGTGCCCCCTGGGGTTATCCTCCAGAAGCCCCAGGCTCCGCACTCCTCACCCACCGGAAGCCAGCTCCTCCCTTCCTGATGATGGGCAGGAATTTGGAATTGGAGGAGTCCCCAGCAGGGAGAGTAGATGCCATCACTGCTCCTCGCATTTCAAGGTGGCACAGTAATTTCAGTTCTAGGGTGTTAGATTTGCAGGTGGTTTTGTTTGGTTTTTACGCATCCCACTGCTTCATGTGCATACATTCGGTATTTGGGGCTGGCTCGGGGATGTCTTCATTGTGTATCTATTGCTAAGGAAACTGTGTGCCAAATTCCAAACAAGCGAAATGTATCGTTATTGCACAAAGTGTTTGTGGCATGAAGATTGGTGGGACGAGAATTCTATTTGGACGGCCAAGGTGTAAGAGCAGAGAGCATTGCTGGAGGGTTGGGAGATGTGCATGTAAGTCTTGTGTCTAATACCAATTAAAAAATGTTCAGCGAGCCAAATTTCCAGAGGTTACCATTTGTTACCTGCGGGAGGAGGGACTTGATTAGATGATATCTAAGGCTCCTTACTGTTCTGGAATTCTTCTGCTCTTTCTAAAAGACAGCCTCAGATGGAATGTGCCTTCTCGAAGAATACCACATGCTTGCCAATGATCAGTCCTTTTGCCTTCTATACATGAGTTTTCCAGTGACCCTATGGGACTCTACTGGTCGATGGTAATGTTACCAATCTGTTTTCAAACACAACGTTGGGAAAGTCTTTACAGCAAAAACTTTAGAGGTGAAAGTTAGCAGCTTTTCTTAAGGGATTCTTTCAGTTCATGGCTTTGTAAATATGTAATTGTCTTCAGATGCCCCTGGCTTCTGTCTTGGCTGGAGACCTCAGCTTTGAGAAGCCCTGAGGGCAAACAGCAGTCATAGTGCTATACAAGTGTCAAGGTCGTGGGCTATTTTGGTTGTCATTAGAGTACGTCTCCAGTAGGACATCTCAGGATGCATCCTCAACCCAGATTCTTGTAATTAATTTCCTTTGATTGAGAACATAGAAGGATCTCCCCGTGCAGTGAACTGCAGCCATACAAAGTGAAGTGCAACGATCATTGGGGGTAGAACCTGTACTCGTGTAAATACGTGTAAGTATTTACACATTTATGAGTAGTGTAAAATAGAAAACATAACATGAAATTTGAAAAGTTTTAAGTGTTGGTATTTTATTTAATAATTAATTTATGTAATGTTTTTATTTTTGAGACAGAGAGAGACAGAGCAAGAGGAGGGGAAGGGCAGAGAGAGAGAGGGAGACACAGAATCGGAAGCAGGCTCCAGGCTCCGAGCTGTCAGCACAGAGCCCGACGTGGGGCTCGAACTCACAGATGGTGAGATCATGACCTGAGCCGAAGTCGGGCGCTCAACCGATTGAGCCACCCAGGCGCCCCTAAATGTTGGTATTTTAGATTTATATTTTAAATGAACTAATCGAACCTCAGGGGGAGAAAAAAAGAAAGTGTTTTTTCCTGTCTAGCTCTTAAATATGTGATTTGGAAGCTAGGAGCCACACGACTTACAAGGTACCCACATTTTTAGTGGGAGGAAAGAAAGTTGGAATAATGTGAAAATCAACAATTCCTCTGATTGTGGGAATATATTCTCTGGAGAAAAGCATACACATTTTCAAAGTTAACTATATTAATCACCGTCAGCTCTGGCAGTCGGCCCAAACAAATCATTTGCCCAGCAATGTTTGCCTTTAACCAACTTGGGCACTTACCCTCCCCCCCCAAAGGACATGATTTGGCCAGTAAGAATTTGGTTATGCAATTAAATGTTGACCAATTAGGAGGGAAACGCCCTGGATTTGAAAGGCTTGGTATTTTGATGATCCAAAGTATAAAGAGCTTCCCCCCCCCACAATAAATAACAGATGTAAAAAATTTAATTTCAAATTGGCCAGTCTTCAAAGCCACACTCTAAGCCATACACTAAGGTATTGAGGGTAATAAGAAAAATTAAAATGCCCCTAGCAGGGAGAACCTGTTTTTTGTTTTTTGTTTTTTTTTTTTTTTAATTTTTTTTTTTTTCAACGTTTATTTATTTTTGGGACAGAGAGAGACAGAGCATGAACGGGGAAGGGGCAGAGAGAGAGGGAGACACAGAATCGGAAACAGGCTCCAGGCTCCGAGCCATCAGCCCAGAGCCCGACGCGGGGCTCGAACTCACGGACCGCGAGATCGTGACCTGGCTGAAGTCGGACACTTAACCGACTGCGCCACCCAGGCGCCCCATGTTTTTTGTTTTTTTTTTAAAGAGAGAGAGAAAAGAAAAAGGGAAAATTCCTTTAGAAACTGACTAAACACTCTTTCTGTTAAATGTAAGAAAAATGAAAGAATTTTCAAAGAACGTTGACCAGTGATAAGACTTTCTTGTAAAAACTGTATGTGTATATATATATATATATATATTTTTTTTTTCTTTTTAGAGAGAGAGTGGGGGAGAGGGGCAGAGGGGGAGAGAGAGAATCTTAAGCAGGCTCCACACTCAGTGCAGACCTCGACGTGGGGCTCGATCTCACAAACTGTGAGATCATGACCTGAGCTGAAATCAAGAGTCTGAAGCTTAACCAACTGAGACACCCAGGTGCCCCGAAATTTACTTAAAGAAAATTTTTTTTAATGTTTATTTATTTTTGAGAGAGAGACAGAGCTTGAGCGGGGGAGGGGCAGAGAGAGAGGGAGACACAGAATCTGAAGCAGGCTCCAGGCTCCGAGCTGTCAGCATAGAGCCCGATGTGGGGCTCAAACTCACAAACTGTGCGATTATGACCTGAGCCAAAGTCGGTCGCTCAACCGACTGAGCCACCCAGGCGCCCCTGCAATTTACAATTTAAAAAAAGTTCGTTTATTTTGAGAGAGACAGCATGAGTGGGGGAGGGAGAGAGAGAGAGAGAAAAGGAGAGAGAGAGAATCCCAAGTCCCCTCTACTCTCAGCCAGGACCCTGACATGAGCCTGGATCTCACGAGCTTATTTCACTCGGCATAACGTGCCAGAGGTTCATCCGTGTGGTCGTGTGTATCAGAATTTGATTGCCTTTTAATGGTTGAATAATTTTATGTATGGACCAAAATAATGTTATAGGCTTATTAAATTGGGGGCCATTACTCAATTGCCCTCTGTGGAAATTATGCCAATTTACATACTCTTTAGAGACTGTTTCCCTACCTCTGTGCCAACACAGAGCACTACCAAACTCCTTCATTTTTGTTCACCTTATGGTGGAAAGTCGCGTCTCAGAATAGTTGCAATTTGCATTTCTCTTGTCTCGAGTGAATTCCGAGATTTAGGGCCATCGGGTTTATTTATTTTTTTCCTGGGACTATCTCCATTTCCTTTGTTCATTTCTCAATTAGGCTATTGAGTTTTTTTCTTCCCTCCGCTTTATATTGGCCGTTGTTGAAAAATTTGCTTTTGTTTGGCATGCTTAATGTAGCTTGTGGGAGACGTTTGGAGCTGTGCTATGAAACAGGAGCTTTGTCTAAGAAGAGCGAAACCTGCTTTTCAACACCAGTGACCAAATACTGGCTCCGTGACAATAAATATTATTAAGGGGAGAGACCATCTGATGTTGTAGGAGGCTTTATTGAAGTGGTCATATTCAGAAGAAAGTATATCTCTGTGAGAACATTATCAATACACAATGTGTTTAAAATTTTTTTTAAGTTTATTTATTTATTTTGAGAGAGAGAGAGAGAGAGAGAGAGAGCATGAATGGGGTAGGGGCAGAGAGAGAGAGAGGAAGAAAGGATTCCAAGCAGGCTTCGCCCTGTCAGCGCAGAGCCTGATACGGAGCTCGAACTCACACACCGTGAGATCGTGACCTGAGCCGAAATCGAGAGTCAGATGCTTAACCGACCGAGCTACCCGGGTGCCCCTACGATGTGTTTCAATGTTGTTTAGGATTTACTCCTCTTTCGGAAGGTGGGTGTATAAACAACTTGGTATGTATTGAAAAAAACAACGACCCAAGATAGCATGTTGTTAAATTTCATTTTGCGAACCCGATGTAGCTCAGTCCATATTGGATACCTCTGACTCAACATAGCCCGCTCTGGACTCCTCCCTTGATCCACAAAGTTCCTGTATTTCCTGGCTGGATTTTCCAAGACAGATGGTCACTCGCCTTCATATCCAGCCAGCTTATCACCGACATCCCTCCCATGTGTCCACCACCCTGTGACTCTGTGTCCGCTGCCTTGTCCAGACCTCAGCATCTGAGCTCTTCTGGGTTGCTGCAGCAACCTGCGGCTGAGCCTTTGCCTGCAGACTCGTCCCTGTTCTGTAGTTCTCCGATCTGGAGCCAAGGGTAAGGTTTACGAAATGCAAATCTGAGCGGCACATCTCTGTTTAAAACCCTTTGATGGTCCCCTGTTGCCCTTAGGGTAAAACTCAAACCTTAACGCGGGCCTCCGAGGCCAGCGCCCTGGCCTGTCCCGCTTACCTCTCAGTTCCCTCCTTCGTCACACCCCCTTTTCCACACTTCCCACTTCCCTTCGCAATCTTTCACTTCCTCAGACTCGGTGCACATTGACTTTTCTGGAATGTTCTCCCCTGTTCCATTCCCTGTACCTCCTTCACCTGGAAAACCTACTCACGCTTCTCCCATCCGGCAAGTCTTGCCTGACACTCTTTCAGTCTGAGTCAGTGGCTTCTCCTGGGTCCCTGAATGTCCCTCATCTGACATGATCCCCCTGTACTGTAAGGGCCTGTTCCTTGTACAAACAGGCACTCCCCACCAGGCCGTAAAGCGCCCAAGGAGCAGGACCAGGCCTCCCTTGTTTCCCACCTTGGCCTCAACAACTGAACACATGCATTGCCCGTCAAATCCGCGGATGAGTGGTTGTGGGAAGATGCCTGGAGAGCGGAAGGAGAGTGTCTTCTGGGCACGGGGTGCTGCTGTGTGTGAGTGGGTTGTGATAACGTTACGCAGTGAAACGCTGAATGGCTTCCCGGCAAATTCTGACATCCGTCTGGCAAGAAAAGAGGGTGAGGTTAGCTGCGCTCTTGTCTGCTTAATGCCCTGCTGGTGTCATGAGCACGACACTGAGGATGAGGGTCGCTCAAGGTCGAGACTGGGTAGCCGGGAAACAAAGGCCACCTGCCAATACTCTGGGCAGGGTCCCAGACAGGGAGCGAGCTGTGTGGGGCGGTTGCGGCCGACAGGCTTGGGGCAGAGATCCCAGCGGTGGTCAGCTGAGGAGGGGATTGGTTTTGAGTACACCGTCACACAAGTTGTTAGTTAGAGGACAAAAGTCCCATCTTTTTAATACAGTCACATCCTCTCTTTGACATGTAAGTGTGGTTTGGGGCTGATTCCGGACAAGGAAGCCTGTGTTTGCAAAACGGAGTCATTGATTTGGGACTTTGGGTCTGACCAGCGTGCGGAACAGTAAAAAATAAGGAAGGTCATACATCAGTGGACTCTGTCTAAAATAAGCAAGCCAGTCCTGAGCTTTAAGACACTCTCAAATGACTTCCCTCCTGCTCACCTTGTCTGCTTGGAAATTGACTGTCCGTAAGAAACTTCTCCTCCGTGGGGGATTCACCTGCGAAGTTAGGGAGTCCCAGCCTCCCAGTGGCCCGCTGTGTTGGTGCTGTTACTTTATTCTCTCCCTCTATAAGCCGATCGGACTAGTTTTCATGGCAAGGCCAATGAGGAAAAAGAGCGAGGGTTACAACGACGTGATTCCTGTTGCCTCTGGGAGCGAAGGCAGCATTCTTTGAGAACAGTTGTTTAAGAGGTAAATATTCTTCTCGTTCCATAATACCAAGAGAACTGAATATTCGAGCTACTGTGACCTCGGTTTATAGAAGATCAGATTAGGGAGACTTTGCACTCAGTGGTGGGGGTGGGAGGAGTGTTGTTTTTGTTTGATTCTGAGAAGAAAGCTCTTACGTGAAGAGAGTGAGTCCTCATTCAGAACGAAGATTTTATTTTTTTTAATTTTTGTTTTAACATTTATTTATTTTTGAGACAGAGAGAGACAGAGCATGAACGGGGGAGGGTCAGAGAGAGGGAGACACAGAATCTGAAACAGGCTTCAGGCTCTGAGCTGTCAGCACAGAGCCCGACGTGGGGCTTGAACTCACTGACCGCGAGATCATGACCTGAGCCGAAGTCGGCCGCTTAACCGACTGAGCCACCCAGGCACCCCCAGAACGAAGATTTTAGTGTAGTGAAAGATATAAATGTATAAAGTTACCCCAAACAGGAGGAGGAAAGGATCATGAGGACCACAGGGTTATTGTAACCATAGCGGCTTACATTCAGAAGCCAACTGCTCTCCTGAGTGTTTTACACGGGTTATTTGAGTTATAAGCGTTCACAGTAAGATACAAAGTCGGTAAATAATCGGGCCCCTGGTGGACAGATGACTGAGGCTCAGAGCACTCCCTCCCTGACGTTCCCGGGTCTGGGTACTTGGTATTAAGCAGAGAGCTGGCGCTCCCCTATGTGCTCCTGACCCCAGGCGATCCACGGCCCCCACCAGTGTCCAGGAGCCACGGCCCGGGTGTGAGTCAGCTCTGCTCCCCCCACTTAGGGTAGCACAGAGCCTGACATGGGGCTCGAACCCACGAACTGTGAGATCGTGAGCTGAGCTGAAGTCGGACACTTAACCGACTGAGCCACCCAGGTCCCCCCCCCCCCCCCGCCCCAATATTTCAGCGTCTTGACACAGGAAAAGCTTATTGCTTTGTTAACGGCCAAAGGCAAATGTTACCGGTCAGCGGTGGGCGGCTCCTTTCTACAAAGTCTGCAGGGATCTGGGCTCCTGGAGCTTCCGGCACCTTCAACAGGTGATTTCCAGGGACCCTGAGGCCTTGATGCCCCACCCACAGGCCAGGGAAGGGTGTTGGTAGGGGTGCCTGCAGGTATGGTGAGGCCTGGAAAGAACACCATTCGGGAGAAGTTCTTTAAGAAAAATAAAAAGTCGGGGCTCCTGGGTGGCCCAGTGGGTTAAGCATCCAACTCTCGATTTCGGCTCAGGTCGTGATCTCATGGTTCACGAGATCCAACCCTGCATTGGGCTCTGTGCTGACAGCGCGGAGCCTACTTGGTATTCTCACTCTTGCTCTCTCTGCCCTTCCCTCTCTCTCTCTCTCAAAATAAACTGAAGAAAAAGAAAAAGAAAAAGAAAAAGCAGCCTGTGAGCAGATTACGACAGCCCCTCACAAGATGGTTTCACGGCACACAAACCTCGGTAGCTCACACTTCATTGGCTAGACCCTCGGGCTGCAGAGTCCTGGGAAACACGTCTTGTGTGTCCGTGTGAGATGACTGCTAGAAGTCTTGGCTACGTGTGTGAAAAGTGCTTCTAGCACATGGCAGAAGCTAAGTAATAGTGTCAGCCACTCGTTCATGATGCTGCATAAGTGTGCCCCACGCTCGGGCTGCTGGTCGTTACCATTTCTGCCACTATGTTCCAGGCACTGTTGCCGCTGGCCCCACAAAAAGCTGAGGGGTTCAGGGGCACCTGGGTGGCTCGGTCGGTTAAGCGACTGAGGTCGTGATCTCATGGTTCATGAGTTTGAGCCCCGAGTTGGGCTCTGCACTGATGGTGTGGAGCCTCCTTGGGATTCTCCCTCTCTCTCTCTCTCTCTCTCCCCCTGCCTTTCTCTCTCTCTCAAATAAATAAATAAACATAAAAGAGAGAGAATGAATAGTACAAAACACTGTCACCAAAGAGACAAATGTAGTGTCTATACCTGTAATCTCCAAAGTGGTGGGTGGCACTCCATTTGGGGTGGACAGAGGCATGAGGATGTGTGTATACACACACGCATATACATCAACATACATGCACATACACGTGTATATGTAGGTACGTGGATATGTATGTATATCAGAATATACGTGTATCTATGTCCAGTAGAAATAATGTAATTTGCAAATGAATTAAAAATGTGTTTAGGTGGGGCGCCTGGGTGGCTCAGTCGGTTAAGCGTCCGACTTCAGCCAGGTCACGATCTCGCGGTCCGGGAGTTCGAGCCCCGTGTCGGGCTCTGGGCTGATGGCTCGGAGCCTGGAGCCTGTTTCCGATTCTGTGTCTCCCTCTCTCTCTGCCCCTCCCCCGTTCATGCTCTGTCTCTCTCTGTCCCAAAAATAAATAAACGTTGAAAAAAAAAATTAAAAATGTGTTTAGGGACATACAGAATGTAAAAAAAATTTCCTTATAGGGATGTGTAATTGGAAAGGTGTGGAAATCATTTATCTTGACAGCCGATGCCCTACAAGGTGAAATGACAACATAACCACTTGGGGTTCAGTGTGCAGACACCTAGTGGGTACAGGACAGACCTTGCACAAGAAGAACACTCTGAGACAGGGTGTGATGGTCAACGTCATGTGTCAACTTGCCTAGGCCACAGGGTGCCCAGATACTTGGTGAAAGTATCCTGGGTGCGCTGTGGGGGCGTTTCTGGAAGAAATGAACATCGGAGCTGGTGGGCAGAGCATAACGGATGGTCTTTCCACGCGGTGGTCCTCGTTTCATCCACCGAAGGCCCAGATAGACGAAAACTTGGAGCACGGGGAACTTTGCCCTCTCGGCTTGTCTTTGAGCTGGGACATCGGTCTTCTCTCCCCTTTGAACTCCGACCGGGACTTGCACCGTCAGCTTCCCAGTGTGTTGACTCACCTGGCAGATCGCGGGACTCGTCCGCCTCCGTGATCAAGTGGGCCAGTTCCTTATAATACACAGTTTTTCTCTGGATAGGTAGATATGGATCCAGAGATCGATCGATTGATCTATCTATCTGTCTATCTAAAATCTATTGTTTCTGCTTCTGTGGAGAACCCTGATGAGTACAGCTGCTCAGGCCCCTGATACGCCCCTGGGCAAAGTCATCTGAGACTTAGGGTTGTTCTCCGTCTGGCGCCCTGTTGAACCTTGTAGGGGGCTTTAAAAACAATACCAGTCCGTGGGTCCCTCGGTCAGAGATTCTGATATAATTGGTATTTTTCTAAAAGCTCCCCAAGCATTTCTAAAGGTCCCCCCGTGGTTGGGGCCGAGAACCGGGACAAATTTGAGCATTGTAGGTGTGTCAGAAACATGACTGGTCAACACCAGGGAGGCGACTCCCAGTTGCAGGTGTGGCCTCCCATTAGCTAAGCGCGGGGCTGAGGAAGACCCCAGAGTTCTGGAGGGCCGACTGCCATCTGAGGGACAGTCACCAAGAGGACTGGACTCGAAGGCAGCCCACAGTCCCACCCGACGGCCGACCGCAGTGAGGACTGGAACCCGGTTCCGTGCTTGGAAGATTGCCTCGTGACTGTGTAGACAGGAGCAAGGGGCTAGGAGGCCGGATGGTGTAGCGGGTAGGAGTTCTGGCATCTTGGCTTTGTCACCTCGTCACGTAGCTTCCTTTAGTCCATCTGTGCCTCGGGTTGCCCATCTTCAGAACTGAGATGATTAGTGACAGAACCTACCTTCTAGAATTGTTGAGAAAACTGAGTTAACACATGAAAAATGTCTCGGGGTGCCTGGGTGGCTCAGTCAGTTAAGCGCCCGACTCTTCGTCCTGGCTCAGGTCATGATCTCTCGGTTTCTGGGATCGAGCCCCGCGTCAGGCTCTGCATGGACAGCGTGGAGCCTGCTTGGGATGCTCTCTCTCCCTGTCTCTCTCTGCCCCTCCCCGGCGTTGTCTCTCTCTCTCTCTCTCTCTCCCTCTCTCTCAAAATAAAGAAACTTACCCCCCCCCCCCATGTGCAGAGACACTCCTTGTTCTAGTTTGCATTCTCTCCAGGCTTCCATTGCTGAGCAATACCCCTCTCTTTGGTTCTTTATCGACTGTAGTCATCAATGTCTTCATTTAGGTGAACTCGAGTTCTGCAGGTCTGGAAGGCTGCTGTGTATTTAAAGTGACTCTGGGTTTCCCTGTTCTGAACCTGTCTGTGTTCATTTTTGAAAGGCACTTCCCAAAGCGACTCTTTGTCTCGTTATATTTCTTGGTAGGATGTCTCACTTTTTATCCACGTCATCTGCTGACCACATGTGGTGAAGTCACCTGTGCCTTCAGAGAAGAGCAGAAGGCACTGGAAAAGATGGAGTTTTAAAAAGTCAGTGACCTGAGTTGCTGTGCAGAGGACGAAATGAGCCAGTTCTATGGAAGGTTGTGAGCATACACTCCCCACACGTGGCCCACCGTGGCAGCTCAGAATCCTAAGCCCCACGCTTCGCACCTGCAGACTCACACACACCTTAGTGCCTCCGTGGAAGGACAGAGCATCCCAGGGTCGGTGACATTTGTAGGTGAAGGCAGTGGTTTTACATGGAGTACCGCGTTTTAAAAAAAATATTTATTTATTTTTGGGAGACAGAGAGACAGAGTGCAAGCAGGGGAGGGGCAGAGAGAGAGGGAGACACAGGATCTGAAGCAGCTCCAGGCTCTGAGCTGTCGGCACGACACGGGGCTCGAACCCACAAAGTGTGAGATCATGACCTGAGCCGAAGTCGGACGCTCAACCGACTGAGCCACCCAGGCGCCCCTGGACTACTACATTTTTATTAATGGTTTTAGTTGATCCACTACTAACTAGTCTGGGGCTGGTGTAAATGGTGTTAAAATGCTGTGATGTCCCACACTGTGTTATGCATAGAATTAAACACATTTCCCTTGTCAGAGTTTATAGCAAGAAGGCCTGTCTGCAAATAAGAGGTAATGCCTCATCTCAAGAAGGCTGACCTTGTTTCACGGATGCCGAGTGCTTGGTGCCCAGATCCTGCACGTGACGTTCTCAGCCAGGGAGCTGGTAGATGTGCCTTTATCATGCCCACCTCCACCCTGCCCCCCACACCACCGGGATTGCGTTCTTGAGCCATAGATTCAAACCCACAAATGCTAAGATAAAGAAGGAATTTACCTAGAAAAACCCATCTTCTGGCAAGGTGGAGAGGAACCAGCTGGGATTACTTCCTGGTGGGGCCTCTGGGTGCTTCCCCAGAGATTACCCCCTCGCCCCCCACGCCCCATCCTGCCACTCACAGCAGTCAGTAGCGTTGAACATTTGAACAACAGATTTAGGAAATGAAATCCACGTACTGTGCTCAAGGCACTGTCCATTTGGAAGGTGAGTGATGCTTCTCTGAAGTCTGGGAGCCGTGTGTTACACGCTTCTTCAGTCTGTTTTTGTTTTGTTTTGTTTTTTTGGACAAGTAACAAGCAGTTGCAATGAAACATCCTTCTTCTCAATTACGAAGTGATTGCCAAGTTTTGGTGTCAGAGCCCATTCTTACAGATTTGGGGCAGACTGCTGCAGTTTAGGGATAAAGGAGATGTATTCCTGGCATTCTAAATTCCAACTGGGAAAGTTTTTCTAACGGGAACATTCTCTAATTTCACTACTATGAAAGGTATTAGGGGCTTCATACCATAATACTGATTCACAAAATCACCTTTGACCAAACTTTTGGCAAAACTATAATTTGAAAGGTCCTAGGGGCGCCTGGGTGGCTCAGCTGGCTGAGCGTTCGACTTCGGCTCAGGTCATGATCTTGCACAGTCCGTGAGTTCGAGCCCCACGTCGGGCTCTGTGCTGACAGCTCAGGGCCTGGAGCCTGCTTCTGATTCTGTGTCTCCCTCTCTCTCTGCCTCTCCCCTGCTCACTCTGTCTCTCAAAAATGAATAAACGTTAAAAAATATATTTTTAAAGGTCCTGTATGGGCTTATGTCATTGTTAAGAATTTGTTGTTAGAATTTGAAACATGAAAGTGGGTGATGGGCATTGAGGAGAGCACCTGTTGGGATGGGCACTGGGTGTTGTATGGAAACCAATTTGACAGTAAATTATATTTAATATAAAAAAGAATTTGAAGCGTATCTTACTGTCCATTCATAATGAATGGACATTAACTCTCTAAGAGCTACCTATAGTGGAGGACCTTGGCAGATCCTGTCTTGGCTCCGGAGAGTAGACTCTGTGAAAGCTAGAGGGTGATTCTGTCAGAATAAAAACAGAGATGTGGTCGAGGAGATTTACATGTAAGATTGGCCCGTGTTTTTCTGAAGGCATCTTTTAGCAGTGACTTCTGTGACTCTTTTTAAGTGGTGGGAAGGTCCCACCCACAGGTAATTGGGAGCCTGTCTTTCATGGCTTCAGGTGGAAAATGTTGGCATTTCCTTTTCTTCGGTGCATAATGACGGAAGAAGTGAATGCAGAGTGACTTTTACAAAATTGATATCTTTGTTTGTTATCGGTTGATTGATTGGCTTTGCAAAACTGGTGTCTCTGAGTGTGAAGGAAGAAAATAGTACTAATTTTTGGAGACAGAAAAGTAGACTTGTATTAGGCAATAGGCAATAGATTTTCTCCTATAGCTTCTCCCGTTTCTGGAGAAAATAGCTTGTAACCAAGGCCTACATGTTAGGCCTGTAAGGCAGACTAAAAGTTAAATTTGCATGGGGAGAAGGTTACAAAGTATCTGCTTTAATCTACAAAGTATTTGCTTTAATCGTTACTATGCAGGTGAATTAGTTTAGTGAATTAGTTTTGGAAAACTACAAAAAAATCATGTGTTGAAATGGTTTATCGTGCATGACCGATCTTCTGATCTCTAGAAAGACAAAGAAAGATATGATCTTTGAACACAAGGAAGTCAAAGATGATTTTGCTTTTCCAGTTTGCTTTGATCATATCCAAGGAGGGTTCAGTGTTGTCCTTTGATGAATTCTGTTTAACTCAGTTTAACATCAATATCAACACCACTGGGTCTTGGGTTTTAGACTTGTTATTATTTCTATCTTATTTTTAGAACATTGATTATACTGATAACTCGAAATGAATCATGCCCAGATGCAGAGCCACAGAAATCACTCAGCTTTGGCAGGTGGCCTTAAAAGAAGACGACAGTTTCAGCCCAAAACAAATGCAATCCTGAGGTTGACCGGGGGTCTTCCTTTTGTAATAAGCATGTGACGCTATGTCCATCTTTATCTGATATCGTATTTATAATAACTACATTCTGAGATCTAGATAGTCCTGGTTCTTCATACCAAACTCTGCTGAAAAAGCAACATAATGGTGAAAGGCTGGGAAATGAAGAAGGTGGTCTTAATTAGTGTGTGAATTTGCAGCCGAGAACAAAGGAGTTAAGTCTTTGAAAAGAATATAGGAAGGTACAGAGGACACAAATTCAAATTGGCAGCCTTCCTAAGAGGGAAGGAATGGACATGTTCATCCCTCGGGCAATGAGAATTCCTGAAGAGTGAGGCTGACTTGAATTGGATGGGAATTGGTGATCCATTACTCCCAGTACTGATTGGGATGTACTGTATAACATGTGTTCTGTCCATATCCGAGCGTCATTTTTAAAGAGGGATGTGCAGTGTTTGGCGAGCAGGTTAAGTGCAGAGCTACAAGGATACCTGAACAGGTTGATGTGGTATCTGTGAGATGCATGGGAGTTGAGATCTTCATTCTAGAAGGGAACAGACCCTTGATGGTGGTCTTTGAGGAAATGAAGGCTTATGGATAGGTTATGTATTAGTTTCTTCTAGCTGCTGTAACAAAAGACATACTTAATGGCTTAAAACAACACAGGTTTATTATCTTACCGTTCTGGGGGGAGATTTCACCAAGCTAAAATCGAGGCATCAGCAGAATTGCTTTCCTTCTGGAGGCCCTAGGTGAGAATCCATATCCTTGCCTCTTCCACACTCTGGAGGCGGTCTGCATGCTTCGGCTCATGGCCCCTTCCTCCACAGGGAGTGATCACGTCACTCCAGCCTCTGCTTCTATAGTCATGTCTCCTCTGCCTCTCCTGCCCCTCTCTTTCCCTTATACAGATCCTCATGGTTACATTGGGCCCATCCAGGTAACCCCGTAGGTAGGTGTCCTTATTCCCATCTTATGGGTGGGAAAACGCAGCCTGGAGTCCTTGCTATTTCTTTTAAGGACAGTAAATAATGGAGTAAGTCATATTAATTCTGGGTTTCTAATTACTCTTGTAAAGACCATTTGTGGGGCGCCTGGGTGGCTCGGTCAGTTAAGCGTCCGACTTCGGCTCAGGTCATGATCTCACGGTCTGTGAGTTTGCGCCCCGTGTCGGGCTCTGTGCTCATAACTCAGAGCCCGGAGCCTGTTTCGGATTCTGTGTCTCCCTCTCTCTGACCCTCCCCCCTTCATGCTCTGTCTCTCTCTGTCTCACAAGCCAATAAACATTAAAAAAAAAAAAAAAAAAGACCATTTGTGATTAAGAGAGAAATCTGACCTCTTAGAAATAATTCTTTTTTGTCTATTTAAACATCCATTAAGTGTAAGCTGGAAATATTGTGAATGGAGATTGTCGCCATTCTTGTTTTACCTCTGCTTTTTTTTTTTTTTTAACATTGAGGTATAATGGACATACGACAGGAGTCGCGCACACATAAAGTGTACAGTCTGCTAAGTTTTGACTTAGGTGCACACCCATGACATGGCCACAATAAAAATAATGACCGTATCCATTACTGCCGAAAGTATCCTCGTGCCCCTTGGTAATCTATCCCACGTCCATACCCCCATTCCCAGACAGACATTGGGCTGCTTCCTGTCACTATAGATTAGTCTCTATTTTTTATAATTATATATATAAGGGATTAAACAGCATGAACTCTTTGTTTTGTCTGACTCAACATTATTTTGAGATTCATCCATGTTGAGTATATCACTTGGCCATGCCTTTTATTGTTTAGTAGTATTTTGTGTGTGTGTGTGTATCAGAGTCAGATTTATTGTTTATAAAGTGATTCCCCCTTTTAAATTTTATTTATTTTTTTAAGTGTTTATTTTTGAGGGGGGGAGGGGCAGAGAAAGAGGGAGACAGAGGATCTGAAGCAGGCTTTATGCTGACAGCAAGCAGAGAGCCCGATGTGGGGCTCACACTCACGAACTGTGAGATCATGACCTGAGCTGAGGTTGGACTGACCCACCTAGGCACTCCCCCACACACCTTTTTATTATTTTTTTATTAAAAAAAATTTCTTTTTAATGTTTATTTATTTTTGAGACAGAGAGAGACAGCATGAATGGGGGAGGGGCAGAGAGAGAGGGAGACACAGAATTGGAAGCAGGCTCCAGGCTCTGAGCCATCAGCCCAGAGCCCGACGCAGGGCTTGAACTCACGGACCATGAAATCGTGACCTGAGCTGAAGTTGGCTGCTTAACCGACTGAGCCACCCAGGCGCCCCGCCCCCCCCCACCTTTTTAAAGATTTTGTTTTTTTATGTAATCTCTACACCCAATGTGGGGCTCGAACCCACACCCCTGAGATCAAGAGTCACATGCTCCACTGACTGAGCCAGGCGGGGACCCCAAAATAATTTCCCCTTTAGAAGATCAAATGTTGCCTCATAGTATTCTGTTGTTTATCTAGTCACCTATGAGTGTTGTTTTTAGTTGTTTTGTGTTGTTTTTAGTTTTTGGTTATTACCAGTAAAGCTGCTATAAGCATCATATACAAGTCTTTGCGTGGACAGATGCTTTCTTCTGTCCTGTGGAATACTTGCTAATGGAATGACTGGGCCATCTAGAAGATATATTTAAATTTTTAAGAAACTGACAAACTTTTCTTTTTCTAAATTTTTTTTTAATGTTTATTTATTTTTGAGAGACAGAGATAGAGCATGAGTGGGGGAGGAGCAGAGAGAGAGGGAGACACAGAATCCAAAGCAGGCTCCAGGCTCCGAGCTGTCAGCACAGAGCCTGACGTGGGGCTCGAACCTACAAACCGCGAGATCATGACCTGAGCCGTGACCTGAGCCGAAGTCGGATGCTCAGCCGACTGAGCCGCTCAGGTGCCCCTAACTGACAAACTTTTCTAAAGTCATTGCACCATTTTAATCCCCACCAGCAGTGAGTGAGAGTTACTGTACCTTCTCAACAATGCTAGGTATGATGAGTTTGTAAATTCCAGCATTCTAATCGGTGCATCCTGGTATCTAGAGAGGTTTCCATTTGCGTTTCCTTCATGACTAATGGTGCTGAGCATTTTTAAAATTTTATTTATTTTTTTAACTACTCTCTACACCCAGCACGGGGCTCAAACCCACAACCCTGAGATCAAGAGTTGGGTGCTCTACCGACTGAGCCAGCCAGGCGCCCCTGAGCTTTTTTTCACGTGCTAACTTATCATCTATTTATCTTTTGTGGAATGTCTTTCCAAATCTTTTGCCCGTTAAAAAAAAAAATCGGATTGTTTTCAAATTACTGCCTTTGAGAATTCTTCAGATATTCTGGGGGAAAAGTCCTTTCTCAGATACCTGATTTGCAAACGTCATCTCCCAGCCTGTAGCTCCACAGTGTCTTTCAAAGAGCGGAAGTTCTTAATTTTCACGAAGCCCAGTTTATCAACTTTTTTCTTTTTTGGCTTGTGCTTTTCCAGTGTCGTATGATGAAACCTTTGCCTACTCGAGATCACAATGATTTCTCTTATGTGTTCTTACAGAAGTTTTATCTATCTAGATTTTACATTTAGCCTATGATCCTATTTGAATTAATTTTTATATATGATGTGAGTTATGAATCCAGGTTTTTTTTAACATATGTATTTCTATTTGTTTCAGCACCATTTGTTGAAAGGGAGATATCTACATCTATATCTATCTCTCTATATCGATATCGATATAGAGATATAGATATATTATTGAATTGTCTGCATTTTTTGTCAAAATCGGTTGACCGTGGGTGGCTGGGTGGCTCAGTTGGTTAAGAATCCAACTTTGGCTCAGATCATGATCTTGAGGTCCTTGAGTTCGAGCCCCGCGTCAGGCTCTGTGCTGACAGCTTAGGGCTTGGAGCTTGCTTCGGATTCCGTCTCTCTCTCTGCCCCTCCTCTACTCATGCTCTGTCTCTTTCTCAAAAAGGCATAAATATTGACAAATAATAAAAAAAAAAATCAGTTGGCCAGGTATGTGTCAGTCTGTACTCTCTGAATTTTTTAGGTACTGCAGTCCCTCCATCTTTTTCTTTCAAGGTTGTTTTGGCTATTCTGGCTACTTTGTATTTCCACATAATTTAGAAACAGCTTCTCAATTTCTAAAAAAAAAAAAAAGACTGTCAGGATTTTGATTGGAATTGTTTAGAATATTTAGATCAATTTGGGGAGCTCTGGTATGCTAACAATATTGAATCTCATTTTGTCTCAGCAGCATTTTCTAGTTTTAACAAAATTTTTTTTAGCATTTTGTGGTTTTAAGTATGCAGACCGTGTTCTTCCCGAAGCACAACTCCTTCCTAATTCAGGGAGATCTCCAGACTGAGTCTGGATCCTTCCTCCTTGTCTCATGGCTTAGAAGCTCTCTCCAGTCACGCATTGGGGCAATCAAAGGCTCACCTGATTTTTTTTTTTTTAAGTTTACTTATTTATGTTGAGAGAGACAGAGATAGCGTGAGTGGGTGAGGGACAGAGAGAGAGGGAGAGAGAGAGAGGATCCCAAGCAGGCTCCTTGCTGACAGCACAGAGCCCGTGGTGGGGCTCGAACTCATGAAACCGTGAGATCATGACCTGAGCCAAAGCCAAGAGTCAGAAGCTCAACTGACTGAGCCACGCAGGTGCCCCTCAGCTGATTTTTTTTTTAAGTGAGCTCTATGCCCAGCATGGGGCTTGAACTTACCCCAAGATCAAGAGTAGAATGCTGAGCTAGCCAGGTGCCCCAAAGGGTTCACCTAATTCATTTCTTATCTCTCTGGGATCACTCTCACATGTTGCCTGATTTCTAATGTTTGAAAACTGTTGTTTTATATATTCAAGTTTTTTGATTTTTGTTGTTTTAGGTGAGACGGTAAATCTGGTTCTTAATACTCCATTTTTTTTTTCAGAATCAGAAATCTTTTAATTTTTCATATCAGACTTTCTTCTGCTTAGATATTTAGGGGAAATGAATCCAAAGCCACTGTCTTGTTGTGAAGTTTCGTAGGCTGAATAGTTGGCCTGTAACAATACTAAGTGGTTCATTTGCCAAGCCCGAAAGAGAGTGTAGTGGAATAATGTATTCAACAACGAGCAGTCTATAAACGTAAAAAAATATGCGTGGCCTTATGGGTAAGTACCAAAATGCAAACTAAACCCGCAGGAAGATGGCATTTCGCATTCCCCAGATTGGCAGACAGTTTGAAAGCTGGGTAATACCGAGTGTTGAAGACGAAGCAGAACACTGAACTTTCATTAACTGCTGACGGCAGTAAGAAAAAGGTACAACCACAGTGAGAAAGGACTTTGCAGTATGTAGAGCCTTAGTCTAGATTCTGTAGGAAAGAGAGCGTGGGGCAAAGCCCTGCTCACGTGTTACTGGGGAGCACGGTCCCAGGAGCAGAAAGGAAGGAGGAGGAAGGGGAAGTGAAGGCAGTTGCATCTGAATGGCATCTGAGTTGTTCTAGAATGGGTAGGGCAGTGAACTGCCCTGCTGGTTCCCTCCTCCAGCCCTCCATGGATCCCAGCTTCCCCGGTGGGAGCTGACTCCCCTGTACTTTCAGGTTGCATCTGGCCCAGCCAGCAGCTGGAAAGGGAGAGTCCACGGCCAGCGTCATGGCGCTTCATCTGAGTCTGAGGCCGGGAGGAAGTTAGACGCTAGCAGTGGAGGCAGAAACTGCACAAAGTTGTCTCTGCCGGTAGCTGAGCAAAACTCGCCAAGTTGGTTGCTGCAGGGACGGGCAGGGCACAGTGTGTGGTCCTGGAGACGGGTGAGGCTGAGAGGATCCGAAGTGTCCACAGGTCTGCTGGCTGGCACGCCAGCACAGGTGGGCACGCGCCTACCACAGGCAGTGGTGCCCTAGGCACCGATTCCAGAGGGACCAGCGCGCCCCTCGAGCTAAGTGCAGGGACGTTCACGACAGCGTGGGGATTGCTCAAAATGGTCACAAGTCGGACTCACCCTGAAAGTCAGTAAACAGTCAAGAGAATAGAGAAATTGTGGTATAGTCATGAAATGGAGTAAGTGTGCAACAGTGAAAATAACCTCCAACTACGCACATTAATATGAAAGAATCTCGGAAATGAAATGCACAGAAGGATGTATACGCGCTCTGTTAAATATATTATTTATAATTTATATGTGTATATAAATTATATGCTAATATAATTTATATGTTAACATACATTTATATGTTAATATATTTTTAATTTATATATTGTTTCGAGACACATCTTTATAACGAAAGCAAGAGCACAGTTAATGGTATTATGGGTGGCATTCACCCCTGGGAATACTAAGGGGATGTTACTGGGGAGAGGCATACAAGAAACTTCGAGGGTCACAGAGATATTTTATTGTTGAACCTGAGCAGACATAAGCAGTCTATCTTTTTTCTTTAAATTTTGTGTATGTATTTTACATATTTTTAACATACGGTGTATTTTGCATACATACACCCACAAGACAGTGAGTTAGGAAATGTGGGTTCTAGTCCCGGGTTGGTCTCTAATAAGCTATGTAACTCTGGGTAAGTTGCTTCTCTTGTTTATCAAGCAAATAATTAAAAAAAATTTTTTTAATGTTTATTTATTTTTGAGAGAGAAGGAGAGACAGAGCATGAGCGGGGGAGGGGCAGAGAGAGAGGGAGACACAGAATCCGAAGCAGGCTCCAGGCCCCGAGCTGTCAGCACAGAGCCTGACACGGGGCTCGAACCCACAGACTGCGAGATCATGACCCGAGCTGAAGTCGGACGCTCAACCGACTGAGCCACCCGGGCGCCCCAAACAAATAATTTTTTAAAGCACTTATGTGCCAGTGTTGTGCTGAATACTAGAATACAATGGTGACCAAAACTGGTTGTGATTCTTGCCTTGATGGGCATATGATCTTATGGGAGAGTTAGCCAGATCTAGTAGAAAATTTCAGCCCTGGTAGTGCCATGAAGGAGGAGGACAACGTGCCGGAAGGTACAACAGGGAGTCTGACCTTGTCTGGGAGTTGAGAAGCCTTCCCTGAGGAAGTGGCTGGTGTTAGGGCATCTGAGGTGTGAGTAGCAGTTCAGCTGGACAAATATGGATGGAAAACAGGAGCCTTGCACTGGAGGAGAGCGTGCTGGGTGTGTGGAACCCAACAAGGGACCATGTGGTGGGCGACGAGGCTGCACAGCCAGGCTGGCTTTGAGTGTGTGTGCACAGCCCTAGACCCCGAGCGTGTGACGATGACCCCTGCCTTCTCGAAACAAATTCTTGCGGGGAGACGGAGCACAAGCCAAGTGTGAAGTCCGCCAACGTGATCAGATCTGTGAAGGAAATGGGCTGAGATGGAGAGCTGCTTGAGGAGAAGCGACTCCAGATAGCACAGGCCGGGGGCACCTTTCTGGAACGGGCCATTTAAGCCGAGAGGTAAATCATACAGAGGACCTGCCACATGGAGCCGTGGGACCGCAGCGGGGGAGGGGCCCTGGAGGAGGATTCTAGGCGAGTGTAAGACACATCCCTGGGCAGGAGAAAGATCTGGCTGTGTTTAAGGAAATCAAAGGCCTTGGACAGTGGTGCCAATGGACAGTGAAGCCGGATGAGACGAGAGAGACAGGCTCAAAGCAGAGTGATCCCTGAATGGTTTTCTCCGCGTGATCTCGAGCCCTCTCTTCCAGCCAGGAAATGGTGACTTCTTTTGCCACGGAGGGGTCAGGACAGATCGGGTATCGTGCATGCCCGAGAGGGATTCCCAAGCACCCGGACCTGGTTGGAAGTGAGGCGGTGGGGAACGGGGTCAGAGGTTTTGAGAATTACCCCCGCCTTTCCCGGGGGCGAGACCTACTGAGATAGGGCACCTTGGGTTTCTTGCTTTCTTTTTAAATTTTGTTTTGTCAAATTTGGTGGCACAGGGTGTAAAAGAACAGAGTTCTGTTTTGGAGATGTTAGATTTGCAGTGTCTTTTGGACATCCCCCCCAAAGGTGTCAGTAAGCAGCCAGTGAAGATAGCGGACCCAGCTTGTGAGAAAGGTGTAGATCGGAGAGAGAACCGTGGGAATAGATGGTGTGTCAGCTTCCTGTGGCCGCTGTAACCGAGCATGAAGACGGAGTGGCTTTAGGAAACAACAGAAACTCGCCATCTCACTGTCCCGGAGCCTGGTAGTCTGAGGTCCAGGTGTCGGCGAGGGCTGTTCTCCTGGGGGATGTGAGGGAGAGGTCTGTTCCAGGCCTGTCTCCTTCGCTTGTCAGTGGCCGTCTTCTGCCTGTGTCTTCATAGCATCTTCCTTTTCTTTTTCAACGGTTATCTATTTTGAGAGAGAGAGAAGGAGAGTGAGCACGTTGGGGGAGGGGCAGAGAGCGAGGGAGAGAGAATCCCAAGCAGGCTCCGTGCTCTCAGTGCAGAGCCCCACACGGGGCTCAATGTCATGATCTCGCGAACCATGAGTCGAAATCAACAGTCAGACGCTTAACCGACTTTGCCACCCAGGCACGCTTCTTGTATGTGTCTGTCTCTCTGTCCAATTTTTAGACAGACGTACTGGATTAAGGCCCAGCCTAGTGACATCATTTTACCTTCTTCATCTGAAAGATTCTGTTTCCAACTAAGGCCACATTCACAGGTGCTGGGGGTTAGAACTCCCCATTTTTGTGGGGGACGCAGTTCAACCTGCAGCAGACAGTAATGCAGCTGTGAGCATGGGCGAACTCACCTAGGGAGAGCGTGTCAAGTGAGAACAGAAGAGGGTCAAGGACCAAGCCTTGAAGAACCACAATTAGGTAATGTCCAGGTAGGGGAGAGGAAACTGCAAAGGCGAGGGAGGGGCGTTGTCAGGGAGGAAAACTAATCGAGCATGGCATCCCAGAATTCAAAGGAAGAGTTTTGTCAAAGACGGGCGATCACGTCAGTCAGAGTGGCTAAAATGAACAACTCCGGAAACAACAGATGCTGGCGAGGATGTGGAGAAACGGGAACCCTCTTGCACTGTCGGTGGGAATGCAAACTGGGGCAGCCGCTCTGGAAAACAGTGTGGAGGTTCCTCAAAAAATTAAAAATAGACCTACCCTATGACCCAGCAATAGTGCTGCTGGGAATTTACCCAGGGGATACAGGAGTGCTGATTCATAAGGGAGCATGTGCCCCAATGTTTATAGCAGCACTCTCACCAATAGCCACATTATGGAAAGAGCCTAAATGTCCATCAACTGGTGAATGGATAAAGAAGATGTGGTTTATATATACAATGGAATACTACTTGGCAATGAGAAAGAATGAAATCTGGCTATTTGCAGCAATGTGGATGGAACTGGAGGGTATTATGTTGAGTGAAATAAGTCAGAACAAGACAGATATCATATGTTTTCACTCATATGTGGATCTTGAGAAACTTAAGACCATGGGGGAGGGAAGGGGAGGGGTGAACAGAGAATATCTCTTCATTTCTTCTGTTGATTCCCCTGTGCACTCAGGCCCGGGTGTGTGGGTAGGTCTGGCTCCCTGAGGCCAATCACTCAGTCTTAAGAAGTGCAGCATTTGCAGAAACTCAAAATCCTGTTTGTCTGGTTCTACATCATTCTGTTTATACCATTGCCCCTCCCTGCCCCCCACCCCGTGTGTGTGTGTGTGTGTGTGTGTGTGTGTGTGTGTGTGTCTGTGTGTGTGTAGGTGTACATATGTAGATAAGGAGGGGGAATACCTGTATCAAATAACTCAGGGAAAAGGTTGGATGAATTCATTTTTGTGTTTCAGTAACAGACATCTCAAACTAAGCATCGCTTCTCGGACACCAGTGACAATTTCATTACTGGGCCCTGAGATAATGGCAAGTTTACAGGAGGTTTGGTAAATTAGACTTTAAAAAAGATTGACAGCTCAAATGATGAATGGGACACACACAGAAAAGACAGTGTTGTGTGTGTCTTTTGAAAAACCTGCATTAATAGGCTGCAGTGCTAAATATCGAGTAATGTCGTCTTGAGAGACGTGAAGGGACTTTGATGACAACAAGTAGCTTTTGAGAAAACCTAGAATTAAGAAAAATAATAGAGTTAAGATTAGAATCTTCATTATATAATCAGCTCTTTCTTTATGTGCTGTATTGGTAGTACCCTAACACAGATTTAATTGCATATAATGCATTTCAAAAAGCTTTGGATTAAAGCAAAAAATAAATTATTAATAATAAGGACATAGAACGTCTGTGGGGTTTGTTTTTTACAAATGGAAAATATTTGCAAAACAATTTATTTTCCACTGTACATCAGCCTTTATTCACTATATTAATGATATCTTAAGATAGCTTATTTTTGGTTCTATTTTTAACTTATAATGCAATGTTAGAGACATCTTAAAATATATGAATAAAAACACAGTACAAATCTGTGTACACAGTACCCATAAAAAGAATGGATAGAGTAGAAACCCCTTCCATTTACACTCTCCTGTCTGGCCATTCTCTCCAGAAAGTGTTTTGTACATTTACTGCATATATACATACATATATACGTATACACACAATCTGTATTACTGCTGTTTTTTTTAAATATAGAAATTTACTCTGGTTCCCTTTCACAGTTCCTGGTGAGCAGTCTGGAATTCTGGTCTACCTCTTTTTTAAAAAAAAAATTTTTTTTTTAATGTTTATTTATTTTTCAGACAGAGAGAGACACAGCATGAGCAGGGAAGGGGCAGAGAGAGAGAGGGAGACACGGAATGTGAAGCAAGCTCCAGGCTCTGAGCTGTCAGCACAGAGCCCGACATGGGGCTCGAACTCACGAACCGTGAGATCATGACCTGAGCCGAAGTCGGACGCTTAACCGACTAAGCCACTGGTCTACCTCTTAAGGTCATTCAAGGACCTAGGTTCCTCCCAGGCGCTCTATGGCATTGTCCCCTCCAGGGCATGGCCTCTCCGTCTTTGGTAAAGGATTGCTGCTTTTTACTTTTTCTGTTTTTGTTTTTGTTGTTTTTTTTTTAAGTACGCGCCGTGCCAAGCTCGGGGCTTGGAATCATGACCCTGAGATCAAGAGTTGTGTGCTCTACCAACTGAGCCAGCCAGGCACCCCGATAAAGGATTGTTTTTTAAAATCTCCAAAGTATCACGAACCACTATTTGTAAATTACAAAAAGAAGGAACAACTATTATAAAAATGAAATAAAAAACATAAAATATCCCTGTGCTGTCAACTACATAGTTAGGAGCGAAATCGTGACTCCTGATACCGACAGGCTCTATGTGCATTTTGAATGGATACCATTTATATCAGTGCTCAGAGTTTTTAACGCGGCACATATGCTTACTTCTTCCTTACCGAACTGATTTTATCTAGGTTGGATTGATATTTGTACATTTGAGATTCACGATATGGAAGCCTGTGCTACGGATCATTTACTTTCAGCCTATCTAGTTCTCCAGGTTTTGGTTTTCTTAACTCATTGGCCATCCATTCTCCCCTTTGGGGAAAGAAGAGGAACAGTCAGTGAAGAAGGGACTTTCCCCATCATGAATATGTTTCTTCAGGCATCTTCCTGGAACTGGTTGTAGGCAATGTAGACAGACATTCCCCAGGAAGACCCTGGAATGGGTCACAACACTGCATCAGTTAATTCTGTTCTAAGATTATTCCCTTACACAAGGCTGAAAATTCACTTTCCATACGATTTATCATCCCAAGTGATGTTCAGTCACATTATCCAACGTAAATTACCAGAGCTTCGACAGCGAGCTAAAGCCAACGGTAAAACGAAAATGAGCACACAGAAAACAAAATGTTCCCGCCTAGAGTCCTCCAAATCAGACTCTAAATCCCTTCCCACCATCAGATTCCCAGCAAAAGCTTAGCTCTTCTCCTGACTTTGCTTCTCTATTATTATTATAACCTAGGTGAGAATAAATCAAAGGAAGGAATTGATAGGCATTTGAAAGTGCACCGCATTCCCTTTTATATTAGTACCTTTTACTAACATATAAATTATCTTTGCCAACTTGCTTTCCACTTCAGTAGGTCTAAGAGTTTCTCAAAGTAAATAATGTATTGAGGGTCCTGATTTTAAAACAGCTCTGCTTTTTCTCTCCCTCTGCCCCTCCCCTGCTCATTCTTTCTCCACCCCCCTACCCCACCCTCTTTCAAAACAAACAAACAAACAAAAGACAACTCTGCTTTTTCTGCCTCGATAGGGGAGGAGTTAAATGCTAGATGACGTTGGCATTTAATTGTAAAGAAATCCTGTTCTTTGACCACCTGTGTATAGTGCTCATATTTTAACATTGTTTTAAATGTTTACATTTTGATAAAGTTGATTAAATCTGGGTGGATATATGAAACCCTGTTCTTAAAAGATACTGTGTGTGTGTTTAGCGGCAATAATCAAAGACCACCTTGGATGGATTGGAGAATTGCCTTGTCTCTTAGATCGTGGAATTAACTCACAAATAGGGTGCTACCTGGGGGCTTAGCAGGGGAGGTCCAGGGGCGGGAGTTCAGATTTAAGTATGAAAGATAAAGTACAGTTAACCCTTGAACAGCATGGGGGCTAGGGGTGCCAACCCCACACATGCTTTAAAATCTGTGTATAAATGTTGACGCCCCCCAAATTTAACTACTAATAGTGAGAACTGCCATAGATCACTTTTTATTGCAAAATACAATTTACTGGGGACGTGAACCGCTCCCTGGAAAATGATTAGCATCACAGGGGTTTTAAGTAGCTACTTTGAGCTCACTGCAATTCCAGCAGGGGGCTACAGTATGCACTGTAGTTAATTGTATGCAGTTATGTTCTAATATTGCATCTTTGCATTTGTTTATATTTTTCTTGACTGGGAACGGGACCACGTGCAGTCTGCATGTGCGCACGTTTTGATAAATTTTAACTTTGTGATAGATTCATGCATATTTAATGGCAGTAAATGATAAAATAGACTATCTACATATACTTTATGCATTCATGACCTCCCTGAGCTTTTCTTAATTTTCAATATTTCTAGACTGAACGGTTTGTCTGTGAGTTTTTTCAAATTGTCGCAGATCGTCAAAATATTTTCCGATACATTTATTGAAAAAAATATGCATGTAAAGTGGACCCCTGTGGTTCAAACCTATGTTGATCAAGGGTCAACTGTATATGCAGATATAAAATAATATTTTTATGATGCTTGGGGAATATGGTCTCATGGGTGAAAAGGTGCTTTCTTGTCTGGTGAAGGAATGAATTCATGTGTTTTGACCCCTCTTGGTGTAGGGACGAGGGGAAAATGGGAAAGATTGTAGTTCATGAAATTGTCTTTCAAATAATCGCTATGAAGAAGACGTGATAAATGTCATATAAAAGGGTCTGAGGACACACAAAATTTAAAAGGGCGTTTCTCAGGGGCACCCGGGTGGCCCAGTTGGTTGAGCATTTGACTCTTGATTTCTGCTTAGGCCATGATCTCATGGTTCAGGAGTTTGAGCCCTTGGCAGGGCTGAGAGCAGGGAGTCTGCTTGGGATTCTCTCTCTGCTCCTCCCCACTGCTCATGCTTTCATTCTCTCAAAATAAATAAATAAACTTAAAAATAAAAGGGCATTTTCCAAGGAATGCCCCTCACATTCTTTTAGATTTGTCAACAAACCCTAAGATGAGGCGCAAGAAAGCAGCCGAGGCATTTTTTGTCAATGGAGGAGTAGATTCCTTTCTGTGCACACAGCAGCATAACTGACATTTTTTCCCCTCCTTAATAAAGACTTTCACTCCCTTGCCCTTCAGAATTGACCTTCTGAAATACAGTACAGCATTTCTTGCATAATCATCACCTGTTCCACTCCACAGTTGCCACGCTTGCGACTCACACTTCTGGATAGAAGGTCTTCAGACCTGTTGAGCTGGAAGCAACCGTAGGTTCCTGCCACGTTCCTTTGGTATTTGGGGCGAACCACAGAGAAAATACGGCCGTCTTGTAACCATCCACGATTTTACGATTAAGTGAGAGGTTAATAATGGACATAGTATTCATAGAGCGAAGTTTAAATATCAGCATCCATTAGGAGTTATTGCCTTGTATAAAAATTTTCTTACTCCGAGGGTATCTACGGGCCGTCACCCCGAGTCTAGGAGATCTACTAATTCATTAGCAGGTAAATACACAGGCCGGCACAGCATCCTTGAGCATTGCACCACAACAGCCTTCCGTGCATTGAGAATGCGATCGAAAAAAAAAAAAAAAAATCTGTAAATAGTATTAGTGAGCAACAGTTGTAGACAGATACATGAGAAAATCGTTCCCATGGTGTTCTCGTTGTGAGTTCTGTGATACACGAAGGAACCTTCGGAAGGAAGGCCAGAGTGGAGCCCAGCCACGGAGGGGAGTTGGGGCACAACGTGGTGCAGGAAGGCTGGCAGAGCCGGGCCAGGCAGGTCCGTGTAGTAACAACTGCTACTCCTACTGCTAGTACTCAGGGCAGCCCTGCTTTATTGAGCACTTACTACGCGTGGCGCCAATCTGAGCACTCAACGTGCACCAGTATTGAATCGTGACAATAATCCGTGATGATGGACAGTCACGATCCCAGGTTAGAGCTGCGGGACTGAGTGTCAGGGAGGCCTGCAGCTCAGACAGTGGGCTTGAGACGGGTCGGGGCAGGACAGCACCAGACACGCGCCCCCCAGCCCCGCCCACTTACTCATCATGAGTTACAGGCTCCCAACGACGGCGCAGAGGGAAGCCATGTGGCCGGTGGCCGGGAAAGGATGCGCTCGCCTGCGACACACGTAAAGCGGCCTGTTAAAAGGATGATGCGCAGGGTCACCGCCGCTCTTACTGTTCCATCGTTTTGGACCAGCCTCTCCTTGCGTCCCTGGCCCCGTCCTTCTGTACCCTTACTTGTCCCCAGCCCACCCTGCCTCGCAGATCCCGTGGAAATGCCAGCCCCTTCACAGAGCCTTCCGGGCTCCCCTCGGCCCAGAGAACCCGTCCTGCCCTGGCCCCCAGCCGTGCCCCCTAAGAGGCTCACTTCCTACCTTCCAGCCCTTCTGGCGGCAGCTGGCCCGACTGGAAAGCATCTCAGGGCCGGTGCCCGGCCACCCAAGTGTCCCCCGAAGCTCTGAGCACAGTACCTGTGCAGTGCTGAGCGGAATTCTGTTGAGGAGCCTCTGGGAAGGGTTAGGACCCGCCAGGCGACCCTCTCAGGTCTGCCCGGGGGCAGGTGGGGCTGGCCTGCTGGGACGGAGCCCACTCTGCGTGTGGCATCATATCTGCGGTCAGTAGCTGGGGCCGTGGGTTCGAAACCCTGCTCCTCCAACGACTAGCTGTGCAATCTGGGGAAGTTACGGAGGCTCGCGTTTGTCTCCATTATCTTTTTTTTTATTAAAAAAATTTTTTTTATTGTTTATTTATTTTTGAGAGAGACAGAACGCGAGTGGGTTGGGGCAGAGAGAGAGGGAGACACAGAATCTGAAACAGGCTCCAGGCTCTGAGCTGTCAGCACAGAGGCCGCCGCGGGGCTCGAACTCACGGACCGCGAGATCGTGACCTGAGCCGAAGTCAGACGCTCAACCGACTGAGCCCCCCCGGCGGCCCTGTCTCCATTTTCAAGTAGGAGTAGTGTACTGTTACCCCAAGTGTCATCATGAGGATTGAATGAAACTTCGTATGTGCTTGACGCACAGTAAGACTTAAACCTCATTTATTGTTGTTATTGTCTGTGCACAAGCCACCCCAGAAGGTGCACATTTTGCTTGTACGTTAGGCCATGAAGCTTAACTGGGAAGGTCCTGGGGAGAATGGTGGCAGCACAAGGGCTGCTGGGGGGGGGGGGGGGGGTCTGTGCTGCAAAGTAGGGTTTGCTGCGATTACAGGTGGGGTCACACTCGGGGAGCTGCGGTACAGGCTGTGTGTTCCTGACTCTTAAATCAAGGGTAAGATGGGTAGGTTCAAGGAGAGACCAGTGCTCCCGGCTTCTTTGCTTTTCAGTTTCCCAGTCCACTGAATGTGAGAAAGTTTGGCCCTGTGCTCTCTCCCCACCCCTTCCCCGTCCTTCCCCCCCCACCCCCCGCCCCTTCCCTGGCTGCCCCCTCCCCTTCCCCCCCCCCCCCAGCTTCCTCCTCACCTCTTCCTCATGCCCCCTCCCCTCTCCCTCTCTGGGTGCTCCCTCCCCATTCCTTCCTCATGCTCCCTCCCTACCTCTTCCTTGTGTTCCTTCCTCCTCCCCTTCCCTCGGTGCTCCCTTCCCAGAGAACTAGTTTAATCAGCCTGTCTGTGAAGAAGACTTCTGCCTCCAACGGATAGAGTGACTTAGAGGCTCCAGGAACCCAGTTGGCTGAGGAGGCACGAGGTGGCAGAAATACTGTGATGGGCCCAAGGGGGTGGAGGCTACTCAAGAAACAGAATGCAGTGGTCATATGACGTCTGGGAGCACAGGGACCATAACAGGCAGCTAGGACGTGCACCCAAGTGAGCACGCAGAGCGAGAACGCTCCCGGGGCTTTGTCTTTGCTGCAGGTCCCTGGACCCTCCCAGGCCCTGCCTGAGGAGGAGGTGGGGGAGGACCGTCTGAGTCAGCTTGCTCCACCCCCCAGACTCTGCTTCTGGTTCCAATGCAGTGCTGTGTATCACGACACTACCAACAAGGAGGCAAGAGCTCCCTGCCGGTCTCTTTCTTCTCCGCGCCCTCGCAGGCCCAGCGGGGCCACCTTCTTCCCCGCTGCCCCTGGTCCCTGTCCTCTGCCTCTGCCTGTTCTACTTCCGGCCTGAATCAGACCCACTCTTCCTCACCGTGGCCGACGTCTCTGCCAGGTGCCTGGATGCTGTGCCCTGCATCTGCCTGCCTTCTCAGGGGGCAGCACCCTGGCTTTTCCCGTGGAAATTCCCTGAGCCTGGGAGGCAGTCTCCACCTTGACCTCTTCGTGCCTTTTTCCCTGTTTCCATCCTGCTGTGATGTGTCTGGACCCTCCAGCTGGCTGACCGCCGTGACACGTTGACTCTGGCTTCTTCCCTTGGACCTGACCCATCAGCTTTGCTTCCTCCCTGCAAGGCCGTGCTCCGCAGGCGGGTGAGGCCAGCTTTCGGCCGAGGCTGGAGGCTGGGCCCGCACTTTGGGGTTTCTGCCCCCCACTTCACTCAGCACCCAGAAGTGGGCGTGACTCCTGAGCGCCTGGTTCTAGGAATTTTCCTTCTCCCCATCCCCGAGGCAATGCCACCTTGGCTATTCTGCTTAGTCACCACACTCCACAGTTGGTCTGGGCCCCAGTACAGTCCTGGGAGGCAACTTGGCCTTCCAGCCCACCCCTGGGGACCACGGTGACCAGGCCGTCAGAGCCTGAGAGTGTCGCTGCTGATGAGGATGGAGCCCTGAGCCACAGGAGAGTTCTGGAACCCTACCACTGCTCTCGGTGCTCAGGCTGGGCAGCACACCCAGTGGCACCAGGACCCTTAGACTGGCCAACAAGGGACTGACCCTGGCTTGTTTTCTTCTCCACGTGTGGCTGAAGACACCGGGCTCTAACTTTACTGGGGGAGCGGAATCCCAGGCTCTGACGTTGCGCCCGGCAGAGGACGTACTGAGACCGTGGCCGCCTCCTCTGGCCAAGACCTGTGCATCCGGGCACGTGGTGGTCCTGATCTTAGAGGCAAGAGGCGGCCAGTGATGCCGCCTGCAGACCCTTCCGGCAAAAGCAGGTCTGGAAGGCCCTGGAGAGGTCACGACGGATGAACTGGCCAGGGCTTGTGAAGCCCTGACGTTCTCTTGAACTGACAGACCCAGAACTCACAGACCGGGTCACATCCCCGGGCTTCTCTGCCTTTTCTTCATACACTTGTCATGGTGGCCGTCCTGTCCACCTCCTCCACCCCCTCGGACTGTGAGACTCAGGGCCAGGACCTAGTCTTGCCTACCGTTGTGTCTATAAAGCAAACTCGGTGCCGACTCGCTGAGAGGGTAGAGGCGTTGGGTGTCCTGCAGGGATTGCCTGTAGCCCCTGCCTCTGACCGTGGGGCCCAGCAGGAACGCGAGGGACTCAGTCACTGGAAAACCACTGCCAAGAAGCCAAGCGGGTAAGTGGTCGATGATGCCAGGTCAGTGCAGATTTCAGACCTGCCCGGGGGTCTTGCTGCCTCCACCCTGCATCTCAGCCAGACCCTCCGTCACGGACACAGGGATTCTGTGAACCACCCCAGAGCGGGCAACTGTGCTGCACTTTCAGACCAAAACACTTTTAGACTCTGGGCGGTTGGGGAGGGGGTTGCAGGGCAGCTTGTGGACAAAACTCTCACCCGTCTTGCCCAAGCTTGCTCCGTTGGCCTCGGATGCCCCCTGCCGGTCAGTATCTGGCCAAGCCGCTGGCCACCTAATAGCTTGAGGGCGCCTTTTGGTGTAACCAGGATGGGCACGGAGATTTTACCTGCTGGGTCTGAGCGGCGAGAGAGACACCCCACGGGAAATACTGACAGGCTGCCCACTTGGACTTCACGTTAGGACCCTTCAAGTTGGCCGAGATGATCGAGGTCATGACCCTCCAATTTCAGCGGCTCCCGTGGTCCCTCTTTCTCTGCCAGGATGAGCTCCTGGCATCTGTGCCCCACCTGTCTCTCATTACTGGCCCCACAACTGGGGTGTGTGGGAGGGGCTCTCGTCTTCCAGAGGAGTCATCGCCGTGGCTGCTGAGCGACCGCGGGCACCGTACCCACCGTCTGTTCCCATCGTTACGCCACGTAATGAGCCACTCCGAAGCCTAGTGGCTCACGACACCGAGCATTTGTGTAGTTCGTGGGTTTACAGATTGGGGATGTACCTGCGCTTGACGGGGGCCCCCTCACCTAGCTGGCACCCAGCTGGGGTGGTGGAGCTACTCAGCCGGGGGTCTCTCGTCACGCGGCAGGCTCGCCCGGACGTGTTCTTCGTGTGGTGGCAGAGGGGAACCGCGAGCAGGTCCAAATGGGGCTTCCCAAGCCTTTGCTGTGTCCCGTTTGTGAATGCCCCACCGGGCACCGCCCACGTGTCTGAGCCCAGAGCCAGCGCGGGAGGATGGCACAAGGTCACGTGGGAAACGTCGGCACACCCGGAGGAACTTCCCCCCGATCCACCTGCTCGGTGGCCTGAGCCTGGGTTTTCCGAGCAGCACTCAGAGCACTTAGTACTCCCTCCCCGTGCACGCTGCACCTACCCCGTGCTCTCCCCTCAGCGCCCCACTGCCCACTCCTCGAGTGGGACTCTCGCTTTTCCTTGAGTTCCCTGGGTTTCATAGCGTCCCCTTCCTTCTGCCCGGCCTTCCCCCTCTGACCCCTTCACGCCGACCGTTGCTCAAGTTGTGCCTCCAGCTGCCTCTCTGCCTCTCAGCTGCAGGCTGTGGAGGACCCAGGCAGCCACACCGCCCCCTGCCCCTTCCCCAGCACCTGGGGCAGGGTTTGGGGACAGTGCCCTGGGTTCTACCTGTGGCGAGGATGAGGACAAGATGTCTACAATCAAGGGGGCGCCCGGGGGGCTCAGTCGGTTAAGTGTCCTACTCTCGATTTTGGCTCAGGTCATGATCTCACGGTTCATGAGTTCGAGCCCATGTCTCACTCTGCACTGACAGTGCAGAGCCTACTTGGGATTTTCTTTCTCCCTCCCTCTCTCTGCCCCTCCCCTGCTCACATGCTCACTCGCTCGCTCTCTCAAAATAAATAAATAAACTTAAAAAAAAAGAAACACAAAAATATTAAAAAAAAAAAAAGATATCTAGGGGCGCCCTGGTGACTCAGTCGGTTAAGCATTCACCTTCAGCTCAGGTCATGATCTCACGGTCCGTGAGTTCCCGCGTCGGGCTCTGTGCTGACAGCTCGGAGCCCGGAGCCTGCTTCGGATTCTGTGTCTCCCTCTCTCTGCCTCTCCCCCACTCATGATCTGTCTCTCTCTCTCTCTCTCAAAAAATAAATGAACATTTAAAAACTTCCTTAAAAATAATAAAAAAAGATATTAAGTCCTGCTCATCCTAAAAATTACATTTTCCTTGACCTTGTGAGGCCTTCAAAGTCCCATTTCTCTTTAACTTCCCTTTTTCAAAAAAGAAAAGAAAAAAAGTTTGAAAGAGTAATCCACACCTGTGTTTCCATTCCTTACCACCCACCTGTTCCCTGATTGCCTACAAATTTTTCTGAGTTTTTCTCCACTTTTTTTTTTTTTTTGCCCTAAAAAGTACTCTCTTGAAGGTCAGCAGAGTTGGAATATCGCATGTGTTTGTAATGTAACTCTTGCAAAACCCTAACAAGACAGGTCTGCATGGCCGTGTCACAAGTGACGAAATCAAAACTCAGCCTGATTCGGTAATTTACGAAGTTACCCAGGACATGTTATGGAACACAGGCCCGTCTGACTGCAGAGTCTAAGCTTGGAGTCCTTATCCTAACCCCGAACACAGGGCCGGGGTGTGTCCAAGTAGGAATCCTCCTAACCCGGGCTGTGCAAAGGGTTGTGCATTACTTTGCTAGGGCTGTTGAAAAAAGGACCCCAGACTGAGGGCTTAACCAACAGACACTGAGCGTTTCACAGTTCTGGAGGCTGGGAGTCCGAACTGAGGTGTCGGGAGGGCTGTGCTCCCTCTGAAGCCTCCAGGGGAAGATCTGTTCCAGGCTTCTCTCTCCTGGCTTCCGGCGTCATGGCTCCAGGCTTCACGTGGCATTTTCCGTGTGTGCGTGTCTGTGTCCAGATCCCCCTTTTAATGAGGACATTCGTCAGAGTGGGTGAAGGCCCACCCTGATGACCTCGTCTAAACTAATTATATCTGGGGGTGTCTGGGTGGCTCAGTTGGTTAAGCGCCGACTTCGGCTCGGGTCTTACGGTCTGTGAGTTCAAACCCCGTGTCCGGCTCCGTGCTGACAGCTCGGAGCCTGGAGCCTGCTTGGGACTCTGTGTCTCCCTCTCTCTCTCTGCCCCTCCCCCACTCACACTCTGTCTCTCTCTCTCAAAAATAAATAAATAAACATTAAAAGATTTTTTTAAGCTAATTATATCCGTATCAACCCTCTTTCCAAATAAAGTCACATTCTGAGGTACTGAGGACTTCAACGTATGGATTTGAGGGCAGGGGATACCATTCAAACCATGAGCAGATAGCATGATGTCACCGCGGAGCCCCTCCCCAGGTGTCCGGAAGGAGAACTTACATTTTAACAAGATGCCCAGGTGATTCCAATGCACATTAAGGTGTGAGAAGCCCTTGTCTATAGCACTTTCTGGAAAGAAGTGTGGCAGCATGAAACAGGATTCTTAGGATGATCCTAACTCTTGAATTTCACTTAGGATAGAAATAATTTTAAACACGGACAAAGACAATGTATACGAAGATGTTTATGCCAGGTTATTCCGTAGAAATAGAACATTTTTACACGGTAAGCACGGCTTTCTACCATTTTTAGCTGGAAAATTGTTCTATTTCAGGTGATATATGGGTTAAAGACGCTCTTGTGGGAAACATTTTCTGAAATTGAAACGGACTTAGAGCCAAACTTCTGGAAAAACACCTATTTGTAAACTCAGGGGTTATAGCAAAACGACCATGGAACTAGAGGGCTGACTTAACTACGGAATGATAATTTTGTTTAGCGTGATGAAAGCGTTATGCTTATGTAAGAAAATGTCCCCTTTTAAAGAGGATATTGAATGATCGAGGGGTGAAGTACCATGAAGACTGGGATTTGCTGTTTAAAAACCCAGCAAAATGAAAATTCACGGCATGAGCAGAGTGAAATGATGGCTGTTGAATCTAGGCGATGGATTCATAGAGGTACTTTCAGCTCCGTTTTTGAGGCTACTTGACAATTGTTTCTAAAAAAATAAAGTTTAAAAATACAATCATGTAAAGTATAAAAAAAATTTTTTTCTCTCAGATGTTCTCTTGGCTGCCATGTCTTCTCAGTTATTTTATAGTCAAACCGTGTTAAACAGTCGGTTCACCTGTTTCCTCCGTTTCTTAGTTTGTAACAAAGTCGGGCACGTCTTCTGCCCACGTTGGTCGTTGTCACTTACTGGGCTCCTTTGAAGGGAGAGATTGCTGGGGGCGCCCGGGTGGCTCCCATGGTGACGCGTCCTCGTGATCTGGCCTTTGGGACTTTGAGCCCCGCATCTCTGTGCTGACAGCTCGGATCCTGGAACCCATTTCGGATCCGGTGTCTCCCTCTCTCTCTCTGCCCCTCCCCCTCTCGCACTCTGTCTCTGTCTCTCTCAAAAATAAACATTAAAGAGAGAAAAAGATTGCTTGGTTTAGTGTGGGACGGAGGAAAGGAATTGCCGTAATTGCTGACATTGTAATCCACACACACTGTGTCAGCCTCATGCCATCCTCCCTTTCTGGTTGCTTTTGTGGCACTTTCTAGATTTTTATGGTAAGAGCAGTAATTTCTCAACAGAGCAAGGCCTGTCATTTCCTTTTTTTAAAAAAAAAATATATTTTTTAATGTTTATTTTATTTTTGAGAGACAGAAAGACAGAGCATGAGCAGGGGAGGGGCAGAGAGAGAGAGGGAGAGAGAGAGAGAGAGAGAGAGAGAGAGAGAGAGAGAGAGAGAATCTGAAGCAGGCTCCAGGCTCCGAGCTGTCAGCACAGAGCCCTCTGTGTGGCTTGAACTCGTGGACCGTGAGATCATGACCTGAGCCGAAGCTGGACGCTTAACTGACTGAGCCACCCAGGCGCCCCCAAGGCCTGTCATTTCTAAACAATGACCTGGATACTTTCTTCACTCAGTGAGACTTCACCATAACCCCGAAGCAAGTTTCGTGTTCCCGAACCGCCCTGAGTGCTGGCCTCACGCTTCCTGTGTGGACACGAAGTGAATGTTGCCCTGTTTTCTGCGGTGACCTGCACCCCAGCCCTACCGTGATGTGGACGGCACGGGCAGTGTGTGTTGGGGGGTGGTAGCCACGGTGACAAGTGTCCGGGTTCCGAGCCCCACAGTAAAATGGCAGGAACCCCCATCCAAGCCCCTCCGTCCCCTGGCAGGATTCGGGACGCTCTGTGCCTTTTCCTCAGATGTTCTTACGGTCTGTCAGCCCTTGGTCTTGGTGTGTGGCTTTGTCCTTCTGCTCTGCTTCTGGGCCATTCCTCCTGGTTGGGCAGGCAGGCTGAGACCAGTGTGACCGTTCTGTCACACGGTGGCGCTCCTCCTATGACGTGGTCACTCTGATGGGCAGCGGCTGCCCTGCCATTTCCCAGCAGAGTTATACCCTCAGCGGTGTCCAGAGGGGAATTCTTCCCATTTCTGACAGCACCCTGGCCGTTGCACTAATGTTATTTCGCTGACTTCCAACTTCCTTGAGGTCTCGCTGAAAGGACTTGGAGCATCCTTCCTCAGCAGCTGGGTGGGAAAGTGATACAAACTACACCCATAACATTGGCTTAAAATTGCCTCTCTGTGCCCACCACCAAGCAAGGTCATTGGGCTGCACTTGACATTACTGACTCTACCCAGGCGGGCTCCGCGCCCCAGGGACCCGCGCAGAGCCCCAGAGCCTGAGCACCCTGCATCCGATCCCCTCCTCCCTTGCCGTTACCCTCATGAGCTATTGTGTCTCTAGCGTTTTCTCTCCCAGAAGTTTTATTGTGTCCTTGTTTAGAGACAAGCCCCACAGGACACTCCAGGATGTGTGGTATGCCACACAGTTCCAGCAATAGGGTGACAGTTCTGTCCCCGCCTGGCCTGCCCCCCACCGCCCCCCCCCCCCCATGGGATTAAAGACACGATAAATCACACGGGTGCAGAGACGGCGGGCCTCCGTCATTCCCACCCAGGCCCACTGCCAGCATTCAATAAACACGTGTTGGGTTGGTGAATAAAAGAGTGAATAGGTAGCTGCCCATCCAGATGGTATGATGAGCATAAATTAGCATGATCCTAACTAGGAAGGGGCAGGCAGCTTCCACGAAGGGTGCTTCTGGAAGGCAAGGGCTGGTGATGGGCTCCGGAAGGATGGGATGAGGCTGTAGGGACTGGGGAGCAGAAGTTCTCTACACGTGGGGGACCAAGTGGGGGGCCAATGGAGCGAGCTAATAAATGTCTGCAAAGGAGCAAGGATTCCCGAGAAGCTGCCCAGTTTTTCGCCACAGAGAGCAAATCCCCAAGATGGCAACATGCATTTGCATGTGCTTACAATGTGCCAGGCAGTGCTCCAAGCCCTTTGTGGATATTAATTCACTTAGTCCTCACTCCATTCTCTGCCGTTAGCCTGGCAGAGAAATGAAATCACTGCCCTGGGTCACGCAGCAAGAAACCGCGGTCTGGGATTTGACCCTATGCAGTGTGGCTTCAGAGCCTGTGCACTTAACCAGAGATCAGTGGATCTGAAACCCAGGGCTCATCGTTATGGAATAACACAGCCAGAACCGTGGGGTTGCGGTGCGATCCAGTATACGTTAGGTAGAATGCATCATTTTCTCAGTGGGCTTAAAATCTGCTATTAAGGGCGTGTAAATGTATACGCATGCATTTACGCGCGTGTGTGTGTGTGTGTGTGCGCGCACACAGAATTTATTTTTTCTCAATATATTTTTTTCAGATCAAATAGAGAACTGACGTTCTAATTTAACTTCCAATGATCTCTCACACATCTGCGCACTAACAGCACATCTTTTCCTTCCTTTCCAGGACTTGTCCTTAAGAGTCGCCAGTGCTCCAAACCTGGTAAGAATGGCCTCCAGACCCCCATCCCCTCCCCCATCCCACTGTCTCTTCTGTTTCTTCTGGAGTCTCAGACTGACGGCTTCACGTTTTTCTTGACTTTCAACATATACCGCCCGTCAGGCCCTTTGGGTGACGTCTTCCTTTTTGAAGTTAAGGCCTCCTCTTACTATAATTCTGGGTCATAAACGAACTTTATTAATGTTCAGTACTGCCACCAACTATTCTGCTGTTTTGGCCAATCCACTGGTGGGCGAACTTGGGGATGATTTTATTTTGTAAGCAAATGCGAATTAGTCACCTCGCCCCAATGGAAAATCAAACATGAGGCTGTTACATTCTTAAGATATTTTGTTGTGATAAAAACCTGGGAGTGTTCTGGGGCCTTTTGCTTTTTATTGGATGGATATAACTTTAGGGTTTAACACATTTTAGTATACATATACATGTATATGACGTATTTATGTCTTCTTATAAATTAAGTTATATTAATAATCACTTCATGGTTGTGAGGCCAGAGTATCTTTTCTGATGGACAGATAGAAGTGTTGCAAAAGATCATGTTTGTCTCAGCATTATTTATAGACGTGATTTCCACATTGGGGCTAAAGACAGACAAGTAAAAAGTCTAAGGAAGTCCGTTTAAGTATTGAATGAAATATCTTTGTATTCCTTATTCTCCAACCAAAGTGGGTAACGGCATATGGGAAGCTTTGACTGAGTTAGCAATGAGAAATTTAGAAAATCCAATCTGAGATTACATTACATGTCAGAAACTCAGAGGTGTCTATTCATTAGAAGCCATTGATGACAAGAAGGTGCAGGTTCTTAGCTAGGTGATTGGATGGCTTTGTTGAAGTTCACTGATTTCGTGTACCATCAACCTTACCTGATGTCGCCATTCATTTGCCATTTACCGTTGACCTGAAGTGAAAAATATTTTGCTTCTTTGATGCATTTTTTTTCAATTTTTAACTATTTGTATTTGTTTGTGGACAAATTACGTGATGGCATTTGGGTTCCAACTTTTTGTATGTTGTGTAAGTGGATTATCGTATTCCTTTATATCTTCACAATCATTTGGTGAAAAGAAATTATGAGAAACTCTTAAAAATTTACTGAGCCTGTTTTTAATATTTAGTATGAAGGAGAGTAGTGAAACATCCCTGACTGGGTGGATTTCAGTGGGCATATTATTGTAATTTGGGTGATACTCAGGGAAAGTGAATGTGTTTCTAAAGAAGAAGGAGCCCCAAGTTTATATGATTTTTATCAATGAAAGCGAAAAATACTATGCATTTTTATAACATACTATAGAATAACTACCAATTTAATAGCAGTAGAATTAGTTCCAATTTCTATATGTTTTTTGTTCTGTTTTGCTTTTTGGTAAACTTAGGATGAAAAAAAATATCCAGCAATAATTTTTGTGTATTTTAAAACATTTTTTTATGTCACACACTAAATGATTATCTAACTTACAGTGTGTGTGTGTGTATTCTCTTTTTTTTTCCTCTTGTGCATCCTTCCCAATTAGAATAAATATCACGAATGAAAACGCTTCTCTGAAGTCAGATTTTATATAAAAACACAACTCCAGAGGGGAAACTATCAAAGTATTCACAAAAATTATAATGCTTGTAAATAATTGTTGGAATCCTAGGCAACAGTGGGAATCCAAAGGGAAAGAGACATTCTGGATACAAGAAAAGCTTCTATTAAATAGATGTTTTATTTTCTCAAAGGAGGTCACATGAGCAATGATAGCTGTAGATTTCAGTGTTGCCCTTCTGTTTCTTCTCGTCCTCTCTGGAGCCAGTGAAGACGGGGGAGGTTGGGATCCCCACCACTTTCTCCCTGGAGTACTTTGGAGAGCCTCTGGCCAGCTGCAGCATTTTGTGCTCTTCCAGAATTCAGACGGTTAGTTTTATTGGAGCTTAGCCTCCCACTGTGTGATGCTCTGGCTTGGGCTGCTTCCTTGGGAAGCCCGCCACGGAGTGTGGAGACCCACCAACAGCCAGACCTTGACCTCCTTAGCTTTCCCCTTCACGGCCGAAACCCCCAGGCCATGGGCATGGTGTCTTAAGAGATTTGGGCCTCATTAAGAGCTATACTTTGGGGTTTAACGTTTTGCAGTTTTACTTGGTTCCTTGTTTTATGTTGTTCCGTTTCAACTTGAACATTTGATTGTATAGTTAAAATGCTTGAGCTTTTAAGTTATTTGTAACTGATACTGTTCCAGAATTTGGAAAAAGCAAAAATAGAGTGTTGTGTATTGTCACTGAGTTCCAAGATATAGTCATTCTCATGTACTGGTGAAGTATACGTGACCTTCTGAAAACTTGCTTTGTAACCTTAATCAAATATTTATTAACATTTGAATTAAAATATATTCATATATATTTTTTTAATGTTTATTTACTTTTGAGACAGAGAGAGACAGAGCATGAATGGGGAGGGTCAGAGAGAGGGAGACACAGAATCTGAAACAGGCTCCAGGCTCTGAGCTATCAGCACAGAGCCCGACGCGGGGCTTGAACTCACAGACCGCGAGATCATGACCTGACCGAAGTCGGCTGCTTAACCGACTGAACCACCCAGGCGCCCCTATGTTCATATTTTTAACAACAGGTTTATAGTCATTTGAGATGGAAACCATTGACCAATAACTGCCTATATTTATTCTTGGCATAAAAATGACACTTTTATGCCAGATGAAATTTACCATTCAGTGGCAATCAGTTTTTAACATTAACACTGAAATTATTGAGAACCACTTCAAATTTAAGTACCAAAAATAAAATGAAATTGTTTTAACTCTGGAGTCCAGCAAGCTCAGTTGCCCACAGAGGCCACGAGAGGGAGCTGTTGAATCTTAAATTAAATATATTCGAATTTCAACAAACCTTTGGGCGAACTATCCAGATAAACTGGTCCGCAAAATGTAATGCAGTGTAATAAGTGGAAGCATGGTTTTTATTCCTATTAGCACAAAAGTTATGCATATAATTAAATTATATGTGGGAATTTATATGCAGTTAAATTCAATGGATACTTTTGAGCGCATGTCATTTACAAGGCACTTTCTTCTAAAAGGGATTATAAAGATAAGTAATGCAAATGGTTCATAAGCATGTGTGTGTATCTGTGCACGTACAGTTGCATTACAAAGTAGAACATAAAATGTAAGAACCGTAAGAAACAAAGTACCGTGGGGTTTCACAAGAGAGAGCCTGCATGGCAGGAGGCAGGATGGAGAAGGTGGCCTTTAAGGATGCACATGGGGGAGGGGCGCCCGGGTGGCCCAGTGGGTTGAGCATCTGACTTCTGCTCAGGTCATGATCTCACGGTCTCTGTGCTGACGGCTCAGAGCCTGGAGCCTGCTACGGATTCTGTGTCTCCCTCTCTCTCCCTGCCCTCCCCAGCTTGCCCTCTCTCTCGATAGTAAATAAATAAACTTAGGAAATTACTATTTTTAAAAAGGATGCACATGGGAGGACTCCCGGAGTGTGAGAAGATGGGGCAATATGCTAAGTACAGAGCACAGCGTAAGTTAAGGAATTTTGGGGAACCCCGAAGGGTCCCATTTGCTGGAGGCACAGGTTGCGTAAAGGTGATTAAAGGAATACCAAGCAGAAAAGGCAGGTCAGGCTGCACTGTGGTCCCACATAAATGCTGGGGGGCTTATTTGTACCTAATTGCTCTGCGTGTGAAAGTGTGGCCAAAGGAACCTGTAGCTGGCACTTCTAGAAGTGAGAGTGGGAGGCATATCCCCTGCTATTAACTGTGGTGGTTCGGGGCCTTGAAACCATAGAATATCCTAGCAGCGTTTAGGTCCGTGGAGCTAGATTTAATAAAATGCTATAGTGCTCACTGGTTATTAGGCGTTATTCACCAAATATCTTTTGAGTACATATTAGGCATAAATTCTTAGAAAATCTTAATATTTCTTAATTACAGTATTCTGAACCTGCTAAAGCATTTGTAAGTTTTTCAGAAGTAGGTGAAAGTAATCTCTTTTTTTAAAAAAGGTTAATAGATGTTTTCATTATATTTATTTATTTATTTATTTTTTAATTTTTTTAACGTTTATTTTTGAGACAGAGAGAGACACAGCATGAACGGGGGAGGGGCAGAGAGAGAGGGAGACACAGAATCGGAAGCAAGCTCCAGGCTCTGAGCCATCAGCCCAGAGCCCGACGCGGGGCTCGAACTCGCGGACCGCGAGATCGTGACCTGAGCTGAAGTCGGACGCTTAACCGACTGAGCCACCCAGGCGCCCCTTCATTATGTTTATTAAGACAGAAATGACTACCTCTTTTTTTTAGAAGATTTTTTTTTTATTTTAGAGAGAGAACATGAGTGGGGGAGAGGGGTAGAGGGAGAGAGAGAGAATCTTAAGCAGGCTCCACGCTTCGTGTGGAGCCCAATGTGGGGGCTCAATCCCATGACCCTGGGATTGTGACCTGAGCCGAAATCAAGAGGCAGACGCTCAACTGACTGAGCCACCCAGGCGTCCCTGAAGTGACTACTTTCTAGAGTACTTGCAGTAACTTTAAAAACCCAAAGTGAGAAAATTTTTTTAGAGCTAAAACAAAACAGAAACTACAGGAAGTGGGGTGAATTTCATTCTGAAATTTTCTGGCCACCAGCGCAAGGTAGACAAGACTGTGGTCCACGTTGTTGTCATTTGGCGAATCCATCCGCTGAATCAGAAGTTTTCCTGGTATTAAACTCTAGCAAAAAATTATAAGGTAGGCTCTTACATTAAAAGAACATTGACTAACGTGCTGAACAGTAACTTCAATCGTTTCTGAAAAACAGAGGTTGTTCAGTCCCACTTGGATCTTCTCTAAAGGTAGACATTAAGGCATGGCTTAAGTAAATCATTTCTCTGGAAGGTAGAGATACCATGATCCCGATAGCTTACTTTTTGATCATCTAATTTAGAGAGAAAATTCGGGAATAATGAGTGATGTCTCATAGTACGATCGGTGGAGTAGTTCCACCCCTACCTGCAAAGATGTCCACGTCCTAATCCCCGGAACCTAAACATATTCCTTTATATGGCAAAGAGGCATTAGGGGTGCTCATCGGCTGATGCCTAGACTAGAGAATGATCCTGGATTATCCGGTGGACCCAGTGAAATCACAAGGGTCCTTAAAAGTGGGGAGAGGGGAAGCAGAAGAGCGGGTGTGGTGAGTTCTGTGTGTGGACTGGGTCTGACATTGCTGGTTTTGAAGGCGGAGGAGGGGCCAGCGGCCCAGGAACATGGGCTGCATCCAGGGGCTGCGAAAGGCAATGAAAAAGATTCTCCAGGAAAGAACGCAGCCCTGCTGAGCCCTTCATTTTAGCCCGGTAAGACCCCTGTTGGGCGTTCCACCTACAGAGCTGTAGGTGACAAATCTCATTTCAACTTTGTGATAGTTTGGCACAGCAGCAGTAGGAAACCTACACACAGATCCTCTCTAATATCGCAGTCAGTTCATGATAAAATCTCCTGGTTACCTGTCATGAAGGCATTTCACGTCGGTGCATGTGAGTTGGGAGCTTCAGTTACCAGAATTGAGGGGATGAAAATCACGAATGTGTGGGAGAAGCTTGTGAATCATGTATTATGCAAGTTTATGAATCACAACAATCCATTTCAAAACACACTGGTAGAGGGGTGGTCAAGGGAGAGGGATCAGATACACCTTGGACTAGACTCCAGTCATGTATCTATAACTTGCTAACCGATTGTTGCCCTAAGATTCTTCAAACTGTAGGACTTTGGATGAAAGCTGAATTCTGGAGGTTCCCAGACCTTGGGAGGTACTTAAGTATTTATTGGATGGATGGATGGATGGATGGATGGATGGGGAGGATGAAGGGGTAAAGATAATCAGGCTGCTGGCTAAAGAAGAAGGACGGCTTCATTCTCCTGAGTTGTCGCCATGACAAGACTAGCCACATACATGAATAGGGGGTCCTAGCTGGAAAGTATTAGCAACCCAGTGCCCCTGAGGCCCATGCCACTAGAGATCTTCTGGTGACTGCACAGCAGCTGTTGTGTTATCATTAGATACTGAATGCTGACTATGTGCACTACACAATAAGGTCTTTTTAAACATTTTTCATGTTTTTATAAATATTTGGTAATGAAAAGGAATATTGATGTGCATGTGTATTAGGATGCATAATAATAAAGTGAACCTCTGGACCCCCCCCCCCACCATACATCTTAAGAAATAGAACATTATAGGGGCGCCTGGGGGACTCAGTGGTTAAGCATCCAACTTGGGCTCAGGCCATCATCTCATGGCTTGCGAGTTCGAGCCCCACGTCGGGCTCTGCGCTGACAGTGTGGAACCTGGAGCCTGCTTTTGATTCTGTGTCTCCCTCTCTCTCTGCCCCTCCCTCACTCATGCTCTGTCTCTCTGTCTCTCAAAAATAAACATTAAAAAAGAAGAGAAATAGACATTATAAATATCTGGAGTTCCCTGCATGTTAGTCCACGATTGTGCACGCTGTTTTCTCTCAAAAGGTAGTCAGTATTCTGAATTTTGGTTTTTTAAAAATGTTATTCATTTCTTATTTTTTTTAAATTCTAGCACAATTAACGCACAGTGTTATATTACTGTGCACATAATGTACAACCTAGCAATTCAACAATTCTGTACATTACTCTGCACTTAGCGGGATAAGCGTCCTCTTAATTCCCTTCACCTATTTCACTCATCTCCCCATTCACCTCACCTCTGATAACCATCAATTTGTTCTTTATATTTGAGTCTGTTTTTACATTTGTCTCTTTTGTGTTTGTTTTGTTTCTTAAATTCCACATGAGTGAGATCAGATGGTAGTTGTCTTTCTCTGACTGACTTGTTTCACTTAGCATTCTGCCTTCTAGATCCATCTATGTTGTTGCAAATGGCAAAATGTTGTGGGTTTTTTTTATGGCTGACTAGTATTCCATCGTGTGTGTATAAACCACATATTCTGTATCGATTCATCCACTGATGAATAATAAAGTGATCTTTCTTGGTATTCTTTACGCTTCTTAATTCTGAGGGTTTATCAGTCCTTAAAACTACTATCGGTTTTGGAAAATTCTAATTTCCTCTCCTTGTGGAATTTCATTGAATGTGTTTTAGTTCTTCTTACTCAAGCTTTCGTCTTCTACTTTCCCTTCATATTTTTCTTTCTTTTTCTTGGTGCTGGATTCTGGCTTCTAGATCATTGATTTTTTTATTCAGTCATGTATAATCTGCTTTTTAATGGTTTCTTTGAGTTTTTCATTTCAATAATTATATTTATCTATTTTAGAGGTTAGTTTTTTAATGTTTCTGGTCATATAAAAATTCTTCTTGCTTATGGTTTCAATTTCTGATTCATTTATTTAAATGGTTTATTTTCTATATGTGATTAGTCCAATATCTAATGTCCTGGTGAGTCTGGTCCATGTATTTTTTTCTGTGGTCCTTTTGTTTCCTTGTATTTTTCTATTGTAATGTTACATTTGTTTGAAATCTATTTGTGGGAATTTTTTTTAATGTTTATTGATTTATTTCGAGAGAGAGAAAGAGAGAGAGCAGGGGAGGGGCAGAGAGAGATGGAGAGAGAGAATCCCAAGCAGGCTGCGTGCCATCAGCACAGTGAGATCAATGAGATCGTGACTTGAGCCAGAATCGCACTTAACTGACTAAGCCACCCAGGCACCCCTACTGCGGGAATATTTTGAGGCCTGGGGTAAAGATGCAGTTTTTTATAGGAAGAAGTTTTTTGTTTGCTTTTACCAGGCACCTAGGAACAATACAAATTTTGATCTATTTAATATAAATATTTTAGTTTACAGTTTTTTTTTTTTAATTTTTTTCAACATTTATTTATTTTTGGGACAGAGAGAGACAGAGCATGAACGGGGGAGGGGCAGAGAGAGAGGGAGACACAGAATCGGAAGCAGGCTCCAGGCTCTGAGCCATCAGCCCAGAGCCTGACGCGGGGCTCGAACTGCAAGATCGTGACCTGGCTGAAGTCGGACGCTTAACCGACTGCGCCACCCAGGCGCCCCTAGGTTACAGTTTTTAGACAGGTAATGTGAATTCATGACCCAAATCCATATTAGGTCTGGCTGATAGCCATGGATTATGAAGGGCAGTGTTGCCATAAAAAATACGGGGTGCCTTGTTAAATTTGAATTTCAAATCGACGGTGAATACATTTTTAGTATAAGCATGTTATTTATATAAAATAAATAGATTTTATTTTTTAGAGTAGCTTTGGGTTCACAGCAAAACTGAGCATTAGTTTTAGGTTCTCACATACCCTTCCTCCCCACACCCACACAGCCTCCCTTCCATCAACATCTCCCACCAGAATGGTATGTTTATTACAATCAATGAACCAACATTGACACAGATTTAACACCCAAAGTCCATAGTTTACATTAGGGTTTGTTGGTGGTGTACATTCTATTGATTTGGACAAGTGTAGAATAGTTTCCCTGCTCTAGAAAACCCTGGCACTCTGTATTTTTATTTCTAAATCTGACAACCTGACTCGGGAAGACTTTTTCTTCTTCCACTAAAAGTCAAGACTGAGACCGATGACTTTCCTTGTCTACTGCTTGGGTGGGGTGTTCATGTTTTTCCCTTATTTAACATTTCTCTAAAGGCATAGCCTTTTATGTGCCTTGTCTTTCTGTAGTGGTCTTTGGTTCTCCTTCCCCCTAATCCCTTGCCCACCCATGTTTCCATTAAGATGAAAGCTTGGACCATCTGGGACCGGAAGGTGCCTCCAGGCTAGCTGAATGTCCGATAATTTCTCATTTCCTTGGATTGATCCTACAGCTTCATTCCTGATTTCAGAGGAATGTTTTACTCTCTTGAGACCTAGTCCATACATTTTTAAAGATTAAAAAAAAATAATTTTGAACTCAGCATCCTTAAGTATTCTGTAGTGGGAGGATTTTCTCTAGTCTGCCATTTTGCTAGCAATGGAAAATTTTAAATCTTTTTGTAGATTCTCTCATTCCTCCCAACCTAATGCAATGGATATGATTATTGTCTCAGTTTCACAAAGAAAATTGAGAGATTGAGGAAGGTTAAATAATTTGCTTAAATTCACAAAGTAACCCCCAAATGCAATCCTAGCTTTCCTAACCTCCAAAACCTGTGTGTTCACCTAGTTTGCTCCATTCTCTTCCATTTCTCAATACCTTTTACCATTCAAAGCAGCAAACGTGTTAAAGCTTATCTTTATTTATTTACGTAGTTGCATCTCATTTATTTACGCCACTATTAGACTGCTGCCGGTGGTGGGTAGGCTTCATACTGGTGTCAGGACTGGTGGCCTACAGCGTAGGCAGGACCTCGCATCTGTGGCCCTCTCTTTAGGGCTTAGCGCAGGCGCAAGTCTTGTCCTGAGCTTTACCGGTTTGGTAACTCGGTTATTATCAGTTTACCTGGAGCGAGTCAGACTCTAGTATACTGACCCATGCTCACATTTCATAGGCCAGGATTCCAATTTATCAATTTATAGTGGGAGAAAGTCCTTTTCAGCGACCAGAATACTTGTACCCACTCTCCAGGGATGTTCCGGATAGCGGGACAGTGGGGAAAACACATCTGTGACCAGCGGTGTGCTTGGCAAACTTTGAATTAGGAAACGGAAAATTAGATGACCTAAGAAAATTAAATGGCCTCAGGCTTATCAAGGATGTCTGGTAAAATGTTTCTAATAGCCAAGATTTCTACCATAAAACAGATCAGTGAGCATGTACTGAGTATTTACCACATATTGGTTACCATGCCAGGCACTGTGGATGCAAAGATCAGTGATAGTAACCTACCCTTGAGGATCTTATAATCTCATATCCTTCTCCTTCTCCCTTTCTGTTTTTAAAGATTTTATCTTTAAGTAGTCTCTACACCCAGCATGGGGCTCAAACTCACAACTCCGAGATCAAGAGTTCCATGCTGTACCAACTGAGCCAGCCAGGTGCCCCATATCTTCTCTCTCCCTTAAATAATGCTCGATCAACACCGGAGAATTCTCTTTTTTATAGCTGCATGCAACGTTCTTCGGTTCATTCCAGACCTGAGGAAGTGGACTTCAGATACCTCGTTAGAGATCTGGGTCTCCAAGGTGTCCTCAGTGGTGTATTTACAAGTTACCTCTTTAGGCAAGTTGCTTCTCTGGGTCCCTCTTCTCCATCTTTGGGTAATTCTTCACCCACAGTTGTCCTCTGTGGGCTGAGTACTCAGGGCACTGTTGTTTCCTAACATTTACTCATATGGCAAGAGCAGGAAGTGAATGCCGTTGGAATCAACCCACCTATGCTTCTGCTAGAGATTTCACAGGGAGTGATTACAAGTATCTTGAGTTTCCTTTGTGTTTGTTCACTGGGGCGGCTGACTGTGTGGAAAGGCTGTCTGCTTATTTCTTTTCTGTAGTAACAGAGAGTATGGAGGCTTTGGGTTGCAAAGAAGACATTACCGATTTGGGAACATGGGAAAATCTAGTTCCTGAGCAGAAGAACTTGAAATTAACTTTACACTGAGAGTGACGTTTGCTCCAAAATGTAACCACACTTTTAAAAAGGAGTGAACCTAAATGCCTTCACGGCTCAGGACGGCCTTGCCCTAGAGGGTTGCCATAGTTCAGAGTCTGGTTTTCATCCTTATAATTCAATTTAGTTGAGTCAGTAGGTCTGAGACTTAGTCTTTGTTTCCTGAGTCACTAAAACTGGAAATACTGGGGCCTTTGATATAGTCTTGGCTGGAGAGTGTTGTTTGACTCATTTATTTGTTTGATTCAGTTTGGGGCAGATTGGAAAGGTTACCTTAATACAATCGACTTAATGGGGAGAAAGAAGAGATGCACATTTTATCTAGATAAATATCAGTTTAACTTTTTAAAGGTATTTAACTATTAGGGACCTGTAGCGAGGCCTCTCGTGTTAGATGACTGATGAAATTACCCTGGGCCTACAGGACCCGACTGAGACCACTCACCTAACATCCATACAGTGTGTGAAGCCACCAAATTTTACAAAACTTCTCAGAAAATAGAACTTCAAGGGGCACCTGGGTGGCTCAGTTGGTTGAGCGTCTGACTTCGGTTTGGGTCATGATCTCGTGATTCATAGGTTCAAGCCCCACCATTGGCTGCTGTCAACAGAGCCCCCTTTGGATCCTCTGTGCCCCCCCTCTCTCTACGCCTCCCCCGCCCACACTCTTTCAAAAATAAATAAACATTTTTTAAAAACTTGGGGCACCTGGGTGGCTCAGTCGGTTAAGCATCCGACTTCAGCTCAGGTCATGATCTCACGGTCTGTGAGTTCAAGCCCCAGGTCGGGCTCTGTGCTGACAGCTCGGAGCCTGGAGCCTGCTTCCGATTCTGTGTCTCCCTCTCTCTCTGCCCCTCCCCCACTCATGCTCTGTCTGTCTGTCTGTCTGTCTCTCTCTCTCTCTCTTTCTCTCTGTAAAAATAAATATTTTTTTAAAAATTAAAAAGAAAACAGAACTTCAAAAATCTGATAAAAATGAAAGTCAAAAACAGTCAAATTGAGAGGCATGTAAGAAGCAGCTTTGTGATTTGACGGGGCCGGAAGGGTGCCTGAGGTTTCCCTTTCAATACTGATGTCCAGATCCTCCCAGTGTCAGAGGTACAAACTCATTACCATTCGTGAGTATGCTCATTTGATCTGCATGTAGAAATCTTTCTGGGATCTTCCCCATCCCAAAATGTTCTGCTAACTTACTGGTTTCAACTCAGAATGGTAAATTGACAATTGTAATGAACCCTGACACAGAAGAAGGAACTAAGGAGAAACCGGCCACCGACCGGCCAGATGTTTCCGGCTTCAGTTTCATGGGGCCCGTTATGCTCTGGGTCCCCGTCCCTTCCTGCAGCGGGACCCAGTGCAGTGCTGAGGAGCTGTGGGTGCTGTGTGTACCCTCTGGTCTCATCCCCAGTAAAGTGAATCTATGTTTGGGATACTGCTCAGCGTGTCCCTGGAGAAAATCGCCTTGGCCCTGGCTGCATTTCTGTCCCTCCCATGACAGGTAGGCCCTACAGTTCGACCAGCTGTGAGCCTTAGGAAGGAAGTCAGTGCCAGGAGGAATGTGTTCAAGTGAATGCAGTCACGGAAGCCACCCGTTTGCTTTTCCCATTTATCAAGCATAGCCTTTTCACTAAACAGAAAGGAAGAAGGCGATAGAGAGTTCTCTAGAGCAAGTCCTTATTTATGGAAGAGGGGACAGTTTATCTGCACTGAGATTCTGAGGAATCTACAGTTTCTTTCATTGTTGCGGGCGGGCGAGCTTTCAACATTTAATGAAGAGTCATGGGCGGTGGCTTCCCCCACCCACAGAAAAATTCCTTAAAGATTCCTTTAAGGAATCCTGAGACCATCAACATTCTGCAGCTGTTCCAAAGACTGTTTAGACTCCTGGAATGATGCTGGGAAATTGTTGCATTTATGGTCTTGGGCAAGAGGGGAACTCAAGAGTGGGAAAATCAAGTAGTATAACAATCTAAATCCAAACCCAGGGGAACCTTCCTTACATAATCTACTAATCTGCTCCTCTTAACATGGTTACTGCCAAGTGGCGGAATTTAATGAGAAAAAAAAATAAAAGGTTAATATCCTTTCTGTTCTGGATCAAATATAATGGCAAGAGGCCAAATTCACCATGAAATTGGTTGGATTCAGTCATCTCATGCTGGAGGCTTCCTTTAGAATCTGTAGCACTCACTGTTGGTTGTGTGTCCTCCAATTGTATTTAGTTCATATGAGGCAAGGGTTCTCAAACTTGTTGGTGTCAGGACCCCTTTAGGCTCTTAAACATTGAAGAGCCTGGGACGCCGGGCCGGCTCAGTTGGTGAAGCACGTGACTCTCGGTATCAAGGTCATGAGTTCAAGCCCCACATTGGGAGCCTAGTTAGAAAAGCTGACAAGCCTCAAGAGCTTTTGTTTACAACGGGCTAAATTACTGATATTAAAAAATAAGATTGAGAAATTGTAAAAATACTGACTGATCTTTATGTAAAAGTGCAGTAAAAACCCCATCACGTAAATAACACTTTCTTATAAAAGTAAGTCTTTTCCAAAGCAAACCAAAAAAAAGAGTAAGGCGAGCGGTGCTGTGTGGGAGTTTTGCAAACCTCCTTAATGTCTAGCTTAATAGAAGACAGGAGTCCTCTCTCTGCTTTGGCATTTCATTTGAATCTGTCCCAATCTGTTTTCTTAGTCGAAGTGTATAAGGAAATCCGGCCTCACTCAGATATTTCTGTGGAAGAAGAAGTATTTCAACAGCTCTTTCAAATAATGGTGGGTTTGGGGCGCCTGGGTGGCTCGGTCGGTTGAGCGTCCGACTTCGGCTCAGGTCATGCTCTCACAGTTCGTGGGTTCGAGCCCCGCATCAGGCTCTGTGCTGACCGCTTGCTCAGAGCCTGGAGCCTGCTTCAGATTCCGTGTCTCCTACTCTCTCTGCCCCTCCCCTGTTCACGCTTTGTCTCACTCTGTTTCTCAAAAATAAATGTAAAAAAAAAAAAAATTAAAAAAAAATAATGGTGGGTTTGAGTTTCTCAACCAGCGTCGTTTCTTAAAGGTGAGTCACAGTGTAGTTTCAGATTCATGCTGTTACGTTGAACTCTATTGTTCTCGTTCGCACGCTCAGTGGGTGCTTTACCCATGCATAGTTGGGTCACGGCATGCATTGATCTCTTGAAAAATATTGGTTGTCTGAATTCTGCAGGTCTTCCAAATGTTGCTATACGTATCAAAAAAGCATTCCTGTTCACATCAACACCAATCTTGTCAGAAAGTTCTTGGGATATTGGAAAGCTGTCAAGTCCATGGTGACTGACAGGTTTTCAATAACCTCATTTCTGCTCGAAACCTGAATCTTACTATTGGCAACAAATACCTTCTGTTGTTTTCCTTTCAGTGACAGGATTTTTGAAAACGTGTCCAACAAACTCGAGTCTGAGCGACCACAGTACGTCAGTCATTCTTTCAAGTACAGATAGTGCACCGTGGCAACCAAAGGCTTGCAACTCAAACTATAGCTTAAGGACTTCTCGAGACATTTACTGTACTTTCATGTGCAACAGGAGTGCTCTATGGGTACTTTCCATTTTGTTATGCGGACTGTTCCAAGGGTTGACGTTAAAAGTTTCCTTTTTTAAGACTAGTAAAAAGGCTGAGATTTAAAGTTTTACTACCTCATCGTGGGCATTCTTCAGTGAAACGGACATGTTTGTTTGTTCGTTTTTTGTAACTACAAGCATAGGGCCGTGACAGATTGAATGGGGCCCCCAGTATAGTTGAGGGCCTTGACTCAGGCCGAGGACCCTGTATCTCTACCTACCGTTGCTTTAGCAGCATTGGTACAAATGTCAACATGGTAAAAATCAAATGACACCTTCATGTTTTATTACAGAGATAATTTTGATCTCTGCGACTCCTCTAGGACCTAGAGACCCCACTTGAATACCACTGATTAAAGGCATCTCCCTTCTTGATCTTGTAGGACCACACAAACTTCCCTCTTCTGTCTAGTCACAAAAGACTTAAATTACGTGGCTGGTCATTCCCATCAAAGCACCCTGAATTTGACTGTAGAACGTCCTGTCTGTGTTTAGGTTAGCCAAGCTCTGGTTTCTTAATCATCACGTTCAGATATTATTCTTTTTATAGAAAATGGTTGGCTCTCCTGAATGAAGCGTCATTAAAGCATGTGGTCCATTAATGTCATTTTCCTTCTGCCTCATCCTCATTTGTTTTCCATTTTGCATTTATGCCCCGAGGAAGAGTTCAAATTTGTTCTCAAAGTAATGGAATTGCTGTGGTCATCTGTCGGATAAATACTAAGTTTTGCATTCTTTTTTTAAGTAAAAAGCCATACATGGGCTCAAACTCAATGGCCCCAAGATCAAGAGTCACACCCTCTACCAACAGCCAGCCAGGTGCCCCAGTACTGAGTTCTCTAAACCAAGTTGGAACCTTGGCTGTTCCAGCAGTAAGCAGCAAGCTTTCTTTCACTCTGTTCAAACGTAGAGTTCTCCATTCTCAGAAGAAAAGCAAAATCTCTAATGGCAACCAAAGTCCTGAGGGAAATGGCTTTGAATTAACTGTGCAAGGAACATCGTAAAGCTTAAAGAGGGGGAAAGGCTGGTCCTTCATTGCAGGTCAGAGGATTGGAGCCTCCTGAACCAAAGACTCAGGGTAGGTAAAAGAGACCAACCTGAATTGTTACAGCAACTTGGAGAAATGAGAATACAGAGTGAGCTTTAAAATAAAAGACATAAATAGTGACATTGAAAATAAATCTTGGGGCACCTGGATGGCTCACTCAGTTGAGCGTGTGACTTCGGCTCAGGTCATGATCTCCCATTCGAGAGTTCGAGCGCCACATCGGGCTCTGTCCTGTCAGTGCAGAGCCTGCTTCGGATCCTCTGTCCCCCTCTCTGCTGCTGCTACACTGCTTATGCCCTCCCCCCAAAATAAATATTTAAAAAAATAAATAAATCGGGGCGCCTGGGTGGCGCAGTCGGTTAAGCGTCCGACTTCAGCCAGGTCACGATCTCGCGGTCCGTGAGTTCGAGCCCCGCGTCAGGCTCTGGGCTGATGGCTCGGAGCCTGGAGCCTGTTTCCGATTCTGTGTCTCCCTCTCTCTCTGCCCCTCCCCCGTTCATGCTCTGTCTCTCTCTGTCCCAAAAATAAATAAACATTGAAAAAAAATAAATCTTACAATCTTTCTCCCCTCATTTAGTCATAGCATTTATGGATTGGTTTTCTTCTTTAAAAAAAATGTGATAGAAAACCTAAAATGTAGGAAAGCAAGTTTTAATTGCCCAAGTGAAAGATTGGGGATCCCTTGCTATGAGCGAAATTAGAAGATTATAATTAGCTTCATCTGATCATTCGAAGGAGCTTAAATTGACCCATAAGAACTGGTGACAAGCCCTCCATATGGCACATAAGAACTGGAGCTCCCTCACCCTTTAGACTGGTGTCCCAGCTTGGGGGACGAAGCCACACAGTTCGCTGCCTTCTTACCCATGTTTGATCATATTACTGTTGGATCCCTTCTTCCCCTGGGATCAGGACTGGCTACAAAATTTGGGGGGCTCAGTTCAAAATGAAAATACCACTGCCTATTTGTTAAATTATGACACGTTTTAAGAAGGCAAAAGAGGGGCGCCTGGGTGGCGCAGTCGGTTAAGCGTCCGACTTCAGCCAGGTCACGATCTCGCGGTCCGGGAGTTCGAGCCCCGCGTCAGGCTCTGGGCTGATGGCTCGGAGCCTGGAGCCTGTTTCCGATTCTGTGTCTCCCTCTCTCTCTGCCCCTCCCCCGTTCATGCTCTGTCTCTCTCTGTCCCAAAAATAAATAAACGTTAAAAAAAATTAAAAAAAAAAAAAAAAAAAGAAGGCAAAAGAGAGCATTAGGCCAAGCACCCACGAAACCCACTTTGGCCGGGATCCAGTGTTGTCCCGAACGCAAGTCACAATGGCGCTAATAGACAAAGTGTAGAGATTTCTTCTGAAGCCTCAGAATCTGGAGGTTCCTTTAGGGACGTTTTAGATGCTCCTCTGCCTGGGGCCAACAGGGAAGAAACCCAAGACTGAGAATTCTCTGAACCTTGAAGACAGTTTTGGGCCAGCCCCTCCTTGTCCCTTGTGCACATCTCACACTTCGATATTCTTTCAGAGCTTAGGTAAATCACATTTCTTCCATGAAGCCTTCTCTCACCTTATTAAACAACAATCATCTCTTTCTTCTTTCAACGTCAGTGTTACTGTATGTACCCACTTATTGGGCATTTAGTAGATGCTGCTAATTTTAAATTAATTGCCATGTATGTACTTGCTAATTGCTAATTAAGTTAATTGAAAACAGGTTCTTTTGACTAGTGCTTTGTAAAATTTGTTTTCCCACAACTAGCAAAAAAAAAAATGATCACAGTTTCTTAATCTGGGGCTCATGGATCATCTTCTTGGGAGCCCAAGAACCCACAGAAATTATAAATGAAATTGTGGATGTCTGTGTATATGTCATTTTTTCAGAAGTATTAACCCCCTGCCCCCACCCTTCAAAAGGGTTAATAACAACTAAGCTAGATTCTCAACAGGTATATTCTAACTGGTTTATTAGAGGATTTTCTTTCTTTCTTTCTTTCTTTCCTTTTTTTTTTTTTTTTGAGTACACTCTTCCCTCAATGTGTGGCTTGAACTCACAACCCTGAGATCAAGAGTCGCATGCTCTACTGACTGAGCCAGCCAAGCACCTTGGTTTTTTAGGGGATTTTAAACCAAAGATCTATTATGTGGTCAGGAAAGGTCACACAGTCTCATCCTTCAGACCCTCAACTATAAAAGCAAATCCTTCCTGGATTAGGCCAGTGGGCTTTTATTTTAGTTCTCTCTGTTGTGTGTTTACATTAGAATTCCAATCATCGGGGCATCTGGGTGGCTCAGTTGGTGAAGCGTCTGACTTCAGCTCAGGTCATGATCTCACGGCTTGTGGGTTTGAGCCCTACATTGGGCTCTGTGTGGACAGCTCAGAGCCCGGAGCCTCCTTCGGATTCTGTGTCTCCCTGTCTTTCTGCCCCTTCCCCGCTCATGCTCTGTCTCTCAAAAATAAATTTAAAAATGTTAAAAATTAAAAAAAAAAAAAAAGAATTCCAATCATTTGGTCACATTTGAAATTCCAAGGAAGTCCATGTTTGGAAGAGAACCTCTGATTTGCCCTCCTGATTCTGTCTTGTCCCGGGCAAACATGTGGTTAGAACTGAGGAAACAACAGTTCATATGACTGCAGTAGTTAGCATATCACCTCTGTAGTGCTGAGAAACGAGACAAGCATCTATCTCAGGGGTCAGCAAGCTTTTTCAGTCAAGGGTAAAGAGTAAATATTTTAGGCTTTGCAGGTCAGATGGTCTCTGTTGCAACTTCTCAGCCCTACTCCCGTTGCATGAACACAGCCACGGAAGATAGTCACGGAGGTAGCCAAACGACAGGCGTGGCTGGGTCTGAGTACAACTCTATTTACAAAATCAGGCAGTGGCTACTTGCGGCCCGTGGGCCAGAGTTTGCCAACCTCGATCTAATCCAGGGCTCACTGGGACCTAGGAAATCCCAGTTAGTGCCAGAAGGCACAACACTGAATAGTTAGGCACGCCTTTCAAAACTCTCCGTTTCACCACTAGTGTGTAATTCGCATCTTGGCTTAAAAATGAGCATACGAATCCAAAGGAACGAGCACATCCCAGGTGATGGTCCAGACAGGCAGCCCGGTGACATAGGTAAGGAAATAGGGGTGATATTGTCATCACCATTCCAGTTCTCATGCACCCTTTATCAGAGACGAGAAACAAGGTTATTGTTCACACCATCACAAACAGGGAGAGGGCAGGCTCCTGCTATAAAATCCGGATTGCTCCCTGAGCAGCCTCTCTGTAATTAGTGCCCCTTTCTGTCTCTGTTCCGTGCAGATGATGAATAAAAGGCTCCCGGTGTATGATGTCAGCCGAGCTCTGAAAACAATCTCTTGATTGTTCCGTGTGAAGTTGTGCATTTGCACCCGGCTGTGGCTGCAGCTGCTAGTCATTTCTCTACCAGCTCATTTACCCAACTGGCTCTGTCAGCTTCCCCATCACAGCCTTGCCCGGCGGGAGGAGAGCCTGGTGGGAACAGAAATTGTAGGCGGAAACTCGATAGCGTCATTCCTAAGAGAGCACAAATAGTGGAAGCTGATTCACAGCTTCTTGTAAGCTCGCTGATCTGAAAACACCGAAGAGGTTTAAACGGTTCAACTTGCAAATCAGAATCTAAAATCCTGTCAAATGCTTAGACTTATTTAGATTCCTTTCTATTATCAGGTTTCATAAAAGGGCACTTTTTTACTCTCAGTAGGGAGCGTTGGATCGCAAAGGCAATCAGGGTTTTGCTTTGGTTCTTAGTCCTTGGTCTTTTGCTGCTCTGTCAGCGAGAGGAATCGATGAGTGATATACATTTATTTATTTTTTTGGTCTTTAGTAAGTCGCCATGCGTGCTCCCGATCGCGCGTGGATTGGGAGTGCGGGAATTCTGTGGCTGGCTCTGGTCTTGTGTCTTTTCTACCAGAACGTGGGTTTCTGGTGACTGCTAATGCTGTCAGCGTCGATGCCACATTTGCCCCAAGAGGGCCCCCTTCCAGCCTCCTGTGGTGCGGTCCTCACCCAGGAGAGGCGGAACCCTGACCCGTCTCTTTTGTGTTGCCATCCTGTGTCATAGTACGGTGAGAGCCTTTGTGATCATGGAGCCCAGGCTGCATGCCACTGCCCTAGAAGCAAGGAAGACTGAAGACCAGACGATGTGCAGCACCCCCCCCCCAGCACCTTTCATTAGATTAGCACCCTCAGTAGCAACTCCCCGGAATTGCCACCAAAACCCAGTCAGCAGAAGTTCCCCAAACACAGACGGGGTCGAGATGCCGGGTGGCCAAACCAAATGGCAAGGGCCCACTACTCCAGCTAAGCTGCATGGACGGTGTGAGCTGGGACTCTGGGCCCAGCAGAGAGGAAGGAACTAATCTTTACTGGGTGCTCACCGTGTGTCAGACGAGAACAAGGCACACGTCTTACTTAAAGCACCACAGACCTTTGAGCAGTGACATTTCGAGGCCTTGCAGGTGGGAAGTGACCGAGCCAAGATTTGAAACAAAGTCTATCGGAGGCTGTCTGTCCATATTCTTTTCAACAAATAGTTTTGTGTTTTTGTTTTTTTGTTTTTACCAAATGGTAATTAGCGAATGGGGCGGAAACTGATAGAACCCCCGAGAAGAGAAGCCAGGCCGGACTCTACTTGTGAGTTCTAAGATAAAATGGATTGGAGAGGGAGATGGCTATGGCACACTGACACCGGGGGACCAGGACACTTGTAGCCATGGGGCCCCAGGGATGGCGAAACAAAGACCAAGTGTGTAAACTCAGTTTTGATGAGCAGAAATTCCAAGTAGGATTTCTCCATTGTGGCTGCAAATTTTTCCAACTGAAAGTGGGGCAAGGGCTTCAAGGCACTTCAGTTTGAAACCCTTTAATAGTTTGAATCTCTTCTCTCTGGCCCTCGCTACTTGTTTATTGTATTTCCTTTTATAAAGCTCTTCCCGGTTTTCTGAGATCAGAGACCGTGCTTGGCCAATACAATAACTTTTGCGGCAAGTTTCGCTGATCTGATCAGATCAGATCACAATGTGAAGTAAAATACTGTAGTTGTGGTCCGCCAGGGGACCCCAGCCTCGTGGTGGGAGCGAGCAGAGAGCAGGGGGCTCGGGCCCATGCTGGTACGTCGTACAGTTGAAGCCGCATTCAGACGTGAGCGGCGAAAGCAATTTTATTACGAAACAGCAAATAGAAGAAAATATAAATACCAAGCCGTGCTTTTATCTATGGCAACGCTGTGGGGTGGGGCTTGGATGAAGCTGAAATAGTTCACATCTGCCACTTGGCTTGATTCAACCGACAGTGTGCTCAAAACACACGGGAAATGTTGGAAAGCTTGTTTTCTTGTAATAAAAGTGACATCTTCTCTTTGTAGAATCGCCTGGTAGTTTCGGCGTTATATATGTTACTTGGAGTTTTAAAATCGTGGGTTTTCAACCTGAATTTTGGATATAAAGTTTTTTTTGCTTTTTGGTTTCTTCCTTTCCTTTCCTTCCTTCCTTCCTTCCTTCCTTCCTTCCTTCCTTCCTTCCTTCCTTCCTTTCTCTCTCTTCCCCCCCTTTCTTTCTGATAAAAATAATCTTTCAAAAAATTGGTTTTAATTTTAGGGAGAGAGAGAGAGAGAGTGAGAAAGGGAGCAGAGCAGAGGGAGAGAGAGAGAATCCCAAGCAGGCTCCAGGCTCAGCACAGAGCCCGATGCAAGGCTCAATGCCATGACCCTGGGATCATGACCTGGGCCGAAATGAAGAGTCAGACGCTCAACCAATTGAGCCATCCAGGAGCCCCTAAAAATATTCTTTTAAGGCTCATTTGCCTAATTAGGGCTGCCATGTGTCTCAGTCAGTTAAGCGTCTGACTCTTGGTTTCAGCTTAGGTCATGATCTCATGGTTCGTGAGTTCAAGCCCTCCATCAGGCTCTGTGCTGACAATGTGGAGCCTACTTGGGATTTTCTCTCTCTCTCTCTCTCTCTCTCTCTCTCTCTCTCTCCCCCTCTGCCCCTCCCCTGCTCACTATCTCTCTCTCAAAATAAATTAAACCCTCATTAAAAAAAAAACCCCTCATTTGCACATGGAACATTCTCCAGAACAGATCACATACTGGGACACAAATCAGCCCTCAGCAAGTACAAAAAGATTGAGATCATACCGTGCATATTTTCAGACCACAACGCTATGAAACTCAAAATCAACCACAGAAGGACAACAAATACTTGGAGACTAAAGAACATCCTACTAAAGAATGAATGGGCTAACCAAGAAGTTAAAGAGGAAATTAAAAAGTACCTTGAATCCAATGAAAATGATAACACCACAGCCCAAAACCTCTGGGACGTAGCAAAGGCAGTCATAAGAGGGAAGTATATAGCAATCCAGGCCTTCCTAAAGAAGGAAGAAAGGTTTCAGATACACAATCTAACCTTACACCTTAAAGAGCTGGAAAAAGAACAGCAAATAACACTCCAAACCAGCAGAAGACAGGGAATAATAAAGACTAGAGCAGAAATCAATGCTATTGAAACCAAAAGTAAAACAAAACAAACAAACAAACAAAAAACCAGTACAACAGATCAATGAAATTAGGAACTGGTTCTTTGAAAGAATTAACAAAATTGATAAACTCCTAGCCAGTTTGATTAAAAAAAAAAAAAAAAAAAAAAAAGGAAGAAAAGACCCAAATAAATAAAATCAAGAATGAAAGAGGAGAGGTCACAACCAACACAGCAGAAATACAAACAATAATAAGAGAATATTATGAGTAATTATACACCAATAAAATGGGCAATCTGGAAAAAATAAACACATTCCTAGAAACATATACACTACCAAAACTGAAACAGGAAGAAACAGAAAATTTGAACAGACCCATAACCAGCGAAGAAATCAAATTAGTAATAAAAAATCTCCCAAAACACAAGAGTTCAGGGCCAGATTGCTTTCCAGGGGAATTCTACCAAACATATAAAGAAGAGTTAACACCTATTCTTTTGAAGCTGTTCCAAAAAATAAAAATGGAAGGAAAACTTCCAGACTCATTCTATGAAGCCAGCATTACCTTGATTCCAAAAGCAGAGACCCAACTAAAAAGGAGAACTATAGACTGATTTCCCTGATGAACATGGATGCAAAAATCCTCAACACGATATTAGCCAACTAGATCCAACAATATTAAAAAATTATTCACCACGACCAAGTGGAATTTATACCTGGGATGCAGGGCTGGTTCAATATCCACAAAACAATTAACGTGATACATCACATCAATAAAAGAAAGGACAAGAACCACATGATCCTCTCAATAGATGCAGAGAAAGCATTTGACAAAATATAGCATCTTTTCTTGATAAAAACCCTCAAGAAAGTAGGGCTAGAAGGATCATACCTCAAGATCATAAAAGCCATCTATGAAAGAACCAACACTAATACTTCCCCACACTGAGAGCTTTCCCCCTAAGGTCAGGAACAAGACAGGGATGTCCACTCTGGCCACTCTTATTCAACATAGTATTGGAAGTCTTAGCCTCTGCGGTCAGACAACACAAAGAAATAAAAAGCATCCAAATCGTCCAGGAGGAGGTCAAACTTTCACTCTTTGCAGATGACATGATACTCTATATGGAAAACCCTAAAGATTCCACCAAAAAACTGCTAGAACTGATCCATGAATTCAGCAAAGTAGCAGGATATAAAATCAATGCACAGAAATTGGTTGCATTCCTATACACCAACAGTGAAGCAACAGAAAGGGAAATCAAGGAATCGATCCCATTTACAACTGCACCAAAATCCATAAAATATCTAGGAATAAACCTAACCAAAGAGGTGAAAAATCTATACACTGAAAACTATAGAAAGCTTATGAAAGAAATTGAAGAAGACACAAAAAAATGGAAAAAGATTCCATGCTCCTGGATAGGAAGAACGAACATTGTTAAAATGTCAATACTACCCAAAGCAATCTACATATTCAGTGCAACCCCTATCAAAATAACACCAGCATTCTTCACAGAGCTAGAACAAACAATCCTAAAATTTGCATGGAACTAGAAAAGACCCTGAATAGCCAAAGCGATCTTGAAAAGAAAACCAAACCTGGAAGCATCACAATCTTGGACTTCAAGCTGTATTACAAAGCTGTAATCATCAAGACAGTATGGTATTGGCACAAAAGCAGACACTCAGATCAGTGGAACAGAATAGAGAACCCAGAAATGGACCCACAAACGTATGGCCCACTAATCTTTGACAAAACAGGAAAGAATATCCAATGGAATAAAGACAGTCTCTTCAGCAAGTGGTGCTGGGAAAACTGGACAGCGAAGGGCAGAAGAATGAACCTGGACCACTTTCTTACACCATACGCAAAATAAACTCAAAATGGATGAAAGACCTAAACATAAGACAGGAAGCCAACAAAATCCTAGAGGAGAAAGCAGGTAAAAACCTCTTTGACCTCGGCCACAGAAACTTCTTCCTCAACACGTCTCCGGAGGCAAGGGAAACAAAAGCAAAATTGAACTATTGGGACCTCATCAAGATAAAAAGCTTCTGCACAGCAAAGGAAACAGTCAGAAAAACTAAAAGGCAACTGATGGAATGGGAGAAGATATTTGCAAGTGACAGATCAGATAAAGGGTTAGTATCTAAAATCTATAAAGAATTTATCAAACTCAACACTCAAAAACCAAATAATCAGTGAAGAAATGGGCAAAAGACAGGAATAGACACTTCTCCAAAGAAGACATCCAGATGGCTAACAGACACATGAAAAAAATGCTCAACATCACTCATCATCAGGGAAATTCAAGTCAAAACCACAATGAGATATCACCTCACACCAGTCAGAATGACTAACAACTCAGGCAACAGCAGATGTTGGCGAGGATGTGGAGAAAGAGGCTCTCTCTTGCGCTGCTGGTGGGAATGCAAACTGGTGCAGCCACTCTGGAAAACAGTATGGAGGGTCCTCAAAAAATTAAAAAGAGAACCACCCTATGACCCAGCAATTGCACTACTGGGTATTTATCTGAGGGATACAGGTATACTTTTTTGAAGGGGCACATGCACCCCAATGTTTATAGCAACACTATCGACGATAGCCAAAGTATGGAAAGAGCCCAAATGTCCATCGATGGATGAATGGGTAAAGAAGATGTGGTACACACACACACACACACACACACACACTGGAGTATTACTCAGCAATCAAAAAGAATGAAATCTTGCTGTTTGCAACTACATTGGTGAAACTAGAGGGTATTATGCTAAGTGAAATTAGTCAGAGAAAGACAGATATCATAGGACTTCACTCATATGAGGACTTTAAGACACAGAACAGATAAGCATAAGGGAAGGGAAGCAAAAATAATATTAAAAACAGGGAGGGGACAAAACAGAAGAGACTCTTAAATATGGAGAACCGACAGAGGGTTGCTGGAGGGGTTGTGGGAGGGGGGATGGGCTAAATGGGGGAGGGGCACTAAGGAATCTACTCCTGAAATCATTGTTGCACTGTATGCTAACTTGGATGTAAATTAAAAAAAATAAATTAATGACTTAATTAAAAACAAAAAGCAAAAACCTCATTTGCTGGGCGCCTGGGTGGTTCAGTCGGTTACACGTCTGACTTCGGCTCAGGTCATGATCTTGAGGTTCCTGGGTTCCAGCCCTGCATCAGGTTCTGTGCTGACAGCTCAGAACCTGGAGCCCCTTCCGGATTCTGTGTCTCCCTCTCTCTCCACCCCTCCCTTGCTTGTACTCTGTCTCTCTCTGTCTCTCAAGAATAAATAAACATTTAAAAAAGTGAAAAACAACAACAACAACAACAACAACAACACTCATTTGCCTAACTGGAAATTTTTGACCAGGTTCAGATTAGCATAGTCCGTGATGCTTATGTCAAAGTTAAATGTCTCAGAATCAGAATCTCACATATAAATAGCTCTGGTACAAAAGATGTTATACGTTCTGTGAAACCAGACAAAAAAGTCAGTATCATTTTTGTCAAATAGCTCACAGGTTGAAGCTTTAAAGATAATAGACACACAAACAAGCCTGGAGTTGGGTTAGGGGACCATGGTGGTGTTAGGAAAACGCTTTCTTTTTAGTCTTTTGCACCCGACTCATATTTGCACGCATCCAGACTTGGGGGGAAATGCCTATCAGACAGTAGAAAACTGCGAAGTGCAGGGGGGCCTGGGGGAGGGCAGGCATTAGCATAGATGGTGATCCGGGATGCCGGCTCGGTCTCATGCATCCGAGAGGTGGTCACACACACCCTGTGCCTAAAAGGAAGGAGGGACAGAGCGGAATAGGTAAAGGAAGGCTGCCGTCCGCTGAGAACAGGGCAGAGGGGACTTGGCAACCAACGGCAGTGCTGCAAAGCCTAGCTGGAATCGGAGTGGGTCGTCAAGGTCAACGTTAACACGTTGATACACAGCCTTCACCTCTTCATTTTATTAGAAATGTAGCGGTAATTCCTTGCTCTGGGGTCAGGTGCGGGACACGGCGGAGCCAGCCTGTGTCTCCGGTTTTGAGGTCTGTGGCCCATCCTTGGTAATGGTGCCAATCTTCCCTCAGGGACGTTGGCTGCCCGAGCCGAGGCTGTAGGTGGCTTGTGTAGACGGTGAGAGAGAAGGCAGTTCTGTGACTTCTCTTGTTACTCCTTAGTTGTAGGGACGCAGTCACTCACCCTGAGGGTCGTGGAGCGGCAACGCTGGTCTCCGTGGGAATGTTACACTCTAACTGAACGGAAGAAGAAGCGGAAAATAACCTGGAACTGAAAAGCACACGTGGGGGGGCGGGGTAATGAGTAAGCGCAGGGCCGCATATTCTTAAATGCCGCATGTTTCTAGCACCGCGGTTTTCGGAGCACGCGAGGCTGCCACATGAGACCACTGGCCACTCTCCCCGCGAGTCACGTAGATGCGAGGTGCGAGGGCACATCCGCACACCTGCTCGAACTTCTTCACAAAAGCGGCTCGTGAGTCGTCGTTTGTGTGCTGGCCGTGGGGTCAGCCTTCCTGCATTCACTCTAGGATGAACCTTCTCAAGGTGTCTTGTGCCTGGATATAATCCGGGCAGCTTGAGCGACGTGGGACTTCTCCAGCATCAACCCCAGAGCGGCTGCCCCATGAGCCAGCGGTGGAGCCCAGGAATCTGCATTTTACCAAGCCTTCCCCATCGCTTCTGACCCAAGCGCTCGGAGAACCCCACTTAGAGTCTGGGAATGTACAGTAAAATAATAGTTCTTCAGAGGTCTACTGTTTGTTTATTAAAAAAAAATACATTAGGGGCGCCTAGGTGGCTCAGTTGGTTAAAAGTGTCCCACTCCTGCTCAGGTCGTGATCTCACGGTTTGAGCCCTGCGTCGGGCTCTGTGCTGTGAGCCTGGAGCCTGCTTCCGATTCTGTGTCTCCCTCTTTCTCTGCCCCTCCCCTGCTCATGCTCTGTCTCTCTCTCTCTCTCGCTCAAAAATAAACATTTATAAAAAAAATATTGTTTCAAGTTTTTATTTAAGTAATCTCTACAGCCAATGTAGGGCTTGAACTCATGACCCCAAGGTCAAGAGTCGCAGGCTGTCCGAACTGAGCCACCCAGGCGCCCCATCTACTGTTTGTTTAGATCACAAGTTCAAAGCTTTAACAACAGTTTGACGGTTGGGCAGGGTGATGCAAATGTGGTATTAAAAGATACACATAAATATGTCTTCAACTCGGGTGAGTTCGTAGTGAAGACCTTTTGCGTTGTGTGCCTGGGTTAATCATGCCAGTCATGGTTCAGCTGAATGGAACAAACAAACTCATTAGGTCCCCTGTACCTATTCTTGGGGTTGGCAAGGTCCTTTCTCTTCTTCAGCTTTACGTTCATAGGTAGATGCCAAGAGCCTAGCTGAACTTTTTCCACGTGCCCTTTTGCCCAGTGGCATGGTATTCCTCTGCTCGACCTGAGCTGCCTCACCATGGACATTTGCTTTGGCAATGACACGTGTGGGGCACAAGAGAGCGGGTGCTTACGTGACGACGCCTTACCCTTTCCCCCCCTTCCAGTTTTACCGAGATGTAATTGACGTAGAACATTTTGCATGTTTCAGGCAGACCAGATAATGACTTGGTAACTTATGAAATAATGACTACCAGTTGAATTAACTTATCGTTAACACCTAATTACAATTTCTTTCTTGTGATCAGAACTTTTAAGATCCACTATCTTAGCAGCTGTCAAATAATGTTGTTTTTTTTTTTAAGAAATCAAACACTACGACAACTTCTCCCATTTCAGGAGGAGGGGCCCTTGAAGTTTGAGAGATTTGGGCCATCACTTCTCTACTCAGGGAGAAAAGAACGCTCCAGCTCCCAGATTCTGGGCCTTGGTTGTGCGATGGCTACAAAAATACATCCGTGTACATGAACACACGTTTACCTGAGTTCACACCACACATGTGTGCACACAAGAGCGTCGGGTTCACTGGCAATTTCCAGACTGGAATCCATGGTTGTTAGCTTGGAGAAAAAGAGCACGCTTCCCTGGAGGGTAAAGCCCTCTGCGAATTATGTCTCTTGTAACTTTAAGTGGGGGAATTTTTTTGTTTATAGACTTCTGCCAGAGGGAAAGGACAGAACACTGGGCAAGAACAACTCGTAGCGAAAGGTCACATTTTTGTAATTCTGTGCTGATTCATCACACATTGAGATCTTCTAATAAATGCCCTTCCTGACAAAAATGGAAAGGACAGTAAGTGGAACAGATGAAATCACCCTCAAGACAAAGGTTATGAGAATGACAAATTTCTCAACCTTGAAAACGTGGTTGTTTTTCCCTCCATCTTGATGGCGAATATAGGTTTACGCTGGTAGAGCATTTTATGTCGCACAGAGTGCTTTGGTGTGAGGTAGGCAGGGTGAGTATTGCTATTTCTATGTTTTGTCTTGTAGCAAAACTAAGGCAGGCCTGGCCTTGTGACTGTTGGGGGATCCTGGGCTGACCCGCTGTCCCAGAGGCACCGCCTGGCCAGCCTAGCGGGTCTCTGCTGCCTTTTACAAGCCCAAATCTCGGGGTGCCTGGGTGGCTCAGTCGGTTAAGCATCCGACTTCGGCTCAGGTCATGATCTCACGGTTCATGGGTTCGAGCCCCACGTCGGGGTCTGTGCCGACAGCCCGGAGCCTGGAGCCCGCTTCGGATTCTGTGTCTCCTTCTCTCTGCCCCTCCCCCACTGGCACTCTGCCTCTCTCTCTAAAATAAATAAAAGTTTAAAAAAAAAAAACCAGAATCTCTCTTTCTGTTTTCTTTTGTTTTTTTTTTGTTTTTTTGTTTTTTTCCTTGGAACTTGTTCTCAAGAAATAAAATCCAGGGCTGTTTTGTTTGTAAAAATTTCCCTCCTCAAATGACACTCTTTTTAAAAAAAGATTTTATTTTGGGGGCATCTGGGTGGCTCAGTCAGTTAAGCGTCCAACTCTGGATTTTGGCTCAGGGCATGATCTCACGGTTCGTGAGTTCGAGCCCTGCCTTGGCCTCCTGGTTCTGACAGCACTGCAGACCCTGTTTGGGATTCTCCCTCCCTATCTCTCTTTCTGTCCCTTCCCCGCTCACACTCTCCTCTCTCTCTCTAAATAAATAAATAAATAAACTTAAACATATATTTTATTTTTAAGTAATCTGTGCACCCAATGCAGGACTCAAACTCACACCCTGCGATTAAGAGCCTCACGCTCCACTGACTGAGCTAGCCAGGTGCCCCTAAAAATGACACTTCTTAATGTCACTTTATTTCTACATATGATTTGTATCACTCATTATCAAACCTTTTGTGTAAGTTTCCTAGGCATGCCTCTTGGAAATCTGCATCTGGAAAATTGTCTGCTTTGTATAACTGATTTCTTTCTTTCTATCTATCAGATTAGGAGATTTATGTACTTGTTTTCCAGAACGCTTAGAGTTCAGTGATTTGATTTTAATGTTCAGTGATGGCCTTTGTATTATCCTAAATTAGCTTCTTCCCCTTTTTTGAGGTTTTAAGTTGTGTATTTCAGCTTTATTTTCTGTGCGCCTTTTATTATGAGCCAAAGCTTCTTGGAAATAGGCAGGGTGTGTGTATACGTTTTGAATAAACACTTTTTGGTCTGAGTTTAATTTGCTATAAAGTAAAAAACATCGAATGCCCTGAATAAACTTGCAATACTATTAAATGGAATTGGGTGGGTCATATAATACATTTTTTTTTAATCCGGACAAATACTTTAAGAACAGATCTTGCAGTGGAAGACATTTAGTGTCCAAAACGACACTATGAACACTACCGCGGCAAGTGACAAAGGGTACTGAAAGAAAACCAATGTGCATGGGAAGCCGAGAGGTTAGATGGAGGAATGCTGAAGTTTAATTTCAGTTTGAATTATCTCCAAGCAATCCATATGAAATATCTTGAAGGAAGGAAAAGAAAACTGCACCCAGGGCTCCGTGATCTGTGCTGGCTCCAGGCCGTGAGTTTCAGGGGGCTGCCCTCTGGATCCGACAGCCCGGAGGATCTTAGCAGATCAGCCACTTAGCAGGTGTGTGGTGCTGGGGACAAACCGATCCTTCTCAGAGCCTCCCTTTGCTAATCTGCAAAATGAGAACATATCATAATACCCACCTCGTCGGGCAGTGCTGACGATTTGGCAAAGGGACTCACGAGAAGAAATTTCTACAGTGCTTCTCCTTGAAATTTGAATTTTACCCTGTAAAAAAAGGCAAAGTGTGACGCTTTCATAATAAATCCTCTGTAGAGCCCTGTATTAGATTCCTTCAAAAAATGTTTGTGTATCCCACAGAGAGCTTCACAGGCACTTAAGGGTACAGGCAGCTGCTGGGATTTTCACAAAGCGAACACACTCACGTACTAGCACTTAGATTAAGAAACAGCCCCCAGATACCCTCCTCCCGTCCCCTCTGATCAGTGCTCTTCCCTAAGATGGTGTTCCTCCGCTGTCTCTACTTCCGATACTGTAGGTGCGTGTTGATTATTTTGGAGCTTTATACAAATGGAGTTCTCTAGTGTTGACTCTTCTCTGTCTGGCTTCTTTCATTCAGCACAACGTTGGCAAGATTCCTCCATGACCTGCGTGAAGCTGTATCGTTTGTTTACTTTTGTGGCTGTATAGAAGTCTATGACGTGATGCCAGAATTTACTTAGTAATTTTACTGTTGATGGAATTTGGGGCCTCCAGTTTGAGGGCGTTACGGATAAAGCTGCCATGAGCATAGTCTTACAGTAGTGAGGTTTGCAGATACCTCTGTGGGATGTGGACCTGGGGATGCCCTTCCGATTGGAGGCTGTGAACACTGACCAGCTTCAAGGAGTCCCATCAGATGTCCAGAGTGGTGGTGCTGATGTATATCCCCTGCCAGTTCCTCTTCATCCTGATCAACACTTGGCATTGTCCGTCTGTTTCATTTTGGTGCTCCCACTACATGGGCAGCGTAGTAATAGCTCATTCTGCTCTGCGTTTGTAGTTCCCAGGTGACTCATGCTTCCGTTGCCTTGTTAACAATACCTTCTATTTTTGAGATAAGACACTGATATGAGAAATAACGTGGATCGAAACATAGAGCAAAAGCCATTAGAGCTATAAACGACTTGGTAAGTACAAATATAATGAAGGCTTTTAACTATTTTTTTAAATGCTTATTTGTTTTTGAGCGAGAGAGCGAGCAGGGGAGGGGCAGAGCGAGGGGGAAAGAGGATCCAAAGCGGGGCTCCCCCTGACAGCAAAGAGCTCTTCCTGGGGCTCAAACTCACCAACCGTGAGATTATGACCTGAACCAAGGCCGGACGCTTAACAGACTGAGCCACCCAGGGGCCTCTGATTTTAAATATTTTTATTTCACAGTTCAGCAGATCAAGTACACTTGAAATAACCAGGGAGAAGTAGGATCTGTGTGCATTCTTAATCTCCTGTCCATGACGAAATTCGCATCCTATAAGTGGAGAACATATAGTTTTTCTTTCCTCTTTGTCCTTTAACACTTACAAAATTCAGTTTGGTACTTGATGATGAAGGGCATTTCAAGTGATTCAAGAAAGTAGAGATTTTAGCATCAATTTCAAGTTATCTAGCAAGTTTAAAACCAGGAGGTCTTAGGGGCGCCTGGTTGGTTCAGTCGGAAGAACATGCAGCTCTCGATCTCAGGGTTGTGAGTTTGAGCCCCACATTGGGTGTAGAGACTACTTAAACTTAAAAAAAAAAAAAAAAAAGGAGACCTTATGCCAAGCCTGTGGGGTCCAGGAATTGTTGTATTTAGAGGAAATAGTCTTTAATACCTTTTCTCTAGAGAAGGAATTTTTTAACTTTTATTTTTTTAAAGGTTTATTTGTTTTTGAGAGAGAGAGAGCACAAGCCGGGCAGGGGCAGAGAGAGAGGGGGACAGAAGATCTGAAGCGGGCTCTGTGCTGATAGCAGTGAGCCCGATGCGGGGCTTGAACTCGCGAGCCATGAGATCATGACCTGAGCCGAAGTCAGACGCTCAACTGGCCGAGCCACCCAGGTGCCCCTAGAGAAGGAATTTTTAACATACAGGTTAGAATTCATCTTAAGAAACTGGAAGAAAAAATAACCCAAAAATCCCCAAGGGACCTAGCAAAAGGAAATCAAGATGATGATAATAATAATAATAATAATAATAATAATAATAATAAGTTGAGAGTAATGTGTAGACCCGAGGACTATTAAATCTTTGGCTACGTGAATTCAGTATTAGGGGTCAGAAATGTCTGAATTCTAACCTGGACCAGATGAGGGGCTAAAAACAAACCTATCACTTCTCTGGTTACTTAGTTTCCTTCACTATAACATAATAATAGCACCAGTGATAATAATAATTCCTAAGGCAGCATAAATGGTCATAGTAGGTATTAAAAATGTCCTATTGTCACAGTGCGATTTAGGCAGTATAGATTTCCTCCACATATCTGGTATGGTGCTAACTTCTGTATACCAAAGACTCAAAACTGATGTCGCAGGGAGAGCCAAAGTCCAAGGAGGCCTTTGTGCCACGTGTTAAATACTCTGAAGAAAGCGCCTAAAGTACCTTTACCGTGGGGCCACCACAGCCCTCTGCAAGCCAAGAAAAGACAAGTCTGATTATTTTCATTTGCGGACGGTTTCAGATTCTTTGAGCCACCTGTATACGTCATAGACTGATATTAACCATGGGTTTGTGAGAAATTGTTATAACGTTACTTGTGTATAGAAGATACTAGAAAACAGGTAGAAAGTTGATCTTAGCGGGTAGGAGATTTCAATCTTCCCTGTACTCCTAGCTCCATGAAATCTGATAACGCTGACCGGTCAGTTTCCCAGAGCCAAATTAACCTGCTCGACTGGTCCTCCCAGGAAACCAAACATCCTTGTTCCAAGAAAAGAATGTTCAAACAAACAAACAAACAAACAAACAAACAACACACATACATAGAACAAAACACACACAGAATAGTTGATGTGCCTTATTTTTCCCAGGATCTGAGGCTGGCTCAGACCATATACCGTCGTCGCTCAGGGGCCACTGTCCCCAAGTCTGGCGACAGCCAGCCAAGGGGGAAGGGGAGCCGGTGGTGGCGTCCAGCCAGAGCAGCTCCCGGGCCACAGAAGGGCCCCCGGGCTGGGTCTCAGCCTCGGGCAATAGTCCACACGAGGTGAAATCGTTTTTCGTGCTGTGTCTCTGCCAGAAGACTGGCTGAGACGGTGACGTGTTTTTCTAATGTTACGTGAAACTCGCCTCTGTCCTCCTGCTTCAAAGTTCGGACTCCTCGCGATGTTGACGACCACCGTCTGTAAAGTACCGGGCTGCACAGCGGGGTTCTACGGACACATGGACGGACACGTGTATTGCCCACATCTGTGTTAGTTTGCACAACACTCAGAAACGAAATCAAAGGGGAAGCCTGAACTGGTGCTGTCGTGATGTCCTGGGAGGTCTACCCACTTCTCAGAAACGTGCCGTTTGCACTGTTGTCCTAAAACATCTAAGTTGTGTTCCTTGAGGGTTTTGTCCGTCACGTTCTTACAGGCATGTGTGCTGTGAGTTAAGCTGTGTTCTAGACCCGGATCTGCCGTTGGTTAGGTGGGAAGCTGTGGGAGGCCTCTTCTCTTCCCTTCCCTCCCCTCCCCTCCCCTCCCCTCCCCTCCCCTCCCCTCCCCTCCCCTCCTCTCCTCTGGGTGCCCTAAACGTATGTGGAAGGGATAGAGTATGTGACCTCTAAGTGAGCCCTCCCGGTGCTAACTTCCTTAGATTCTCGGAGACCTCAGCTCGCCGTCCTGTCTCTCCACACAGCACGTGCCTTGTTGCAGGGTCCTTGTGATCTGCCATGAGGGTGTGAACGGCAGCAAGTGATTTCCAATCCCTGTGGACGGATTGTGCCTGTGGTCATCTGAGTCGCCCGTCTTTGTCTTGACATTTTAGGTGAACGACATTACGCCTGGGGCTGGAGGTAGAGCTTCCTCAGAAGCCTGATATTTTCTGTCCTCCTGTTCCTGCCCCGTCCCCTACCCCCGCCCTAGCTCTGTCCAGTGGCCTCGCTGACACCTGTCACGACCCCCCTCCCCCACCCCATGGACCGCACGAGACACCCCGTACGGAGTCCCTCAGGGTTTCCAGGCCTATCACATTCCAGCCATACCCTGGCGACCTTCCTGTGCGGGTTCCGTCCAGCTCCGTCAGGTGCAACTGACCGCGTGGTGCCTCAGGCTCGCAGGCCCCTCCCCTTCTGCCCAGGGGCTCTTGGAGGATGCCCGGCATGGGATTCTGGGGGAGGCATCGGGGGCACACACGTGTGCAACATGGAAGGTGGGGGGAGGTTAGCCCCAGTGGGATGGTCGGTAGAGGGAAGCGGATGAATAAATGCTGTGTGTCCATTGGTTGGGTCCAGTGGAGCCCAAGGGAGGGAATGGTCCCTTTTGGAGGTGCTTCTGGGACAAGGGAAGCGAGGAAGAGACTCCACAGAGGGAACATTCTGAGGTGAATCCTAGGAGAAGCGGGCCGTCTCGGCTCGGGTCGTGATCTTGGGGTTCATGAGTTCGAGCCCCACATAGGGCTCTCTGCTGTCCACATGGAACCTGCTTCCGATCCTCTGTCCTCCCCCCTCTCTCTGCCCCTCCCCTACTTGTGCTCTTTCTCTCTGTCTCTCTCAAAATAAATAAAACAATAAGAATAATAATAATAAAAAAGATCATGGGGGAAAGAGCCTGTCCATAGTTGGGTAGGCTAGGACCAGAAGGAAGGGCACGGAGGGAGTGCTGCAGTGGACAGACAAGGCAGCAGAGGCACGGGGCCCCAGGAGTTCCCTTGGCCTGTGCACAGGCGCCCTCGCTGCCCCTCACCCCCCAGTTAGTCCACCCCTGCAGCAGTCACCTGCATGGGTCACTTCCCCTCCCACCCCTGCAGCGGCCGCCCGTGTGGGTCTTCTGCCCTGTCCAGATCGCCTGTCTCCAGCTTTGTTCATGCCATCCCTGCTCATCATCAGTTGTGTCGTTTCTCGTGGAGGAACGAAAACCTTCCTCGTTGCTGGGGAGTAAGTATGGCTTGGCGTTTTCACAGGAGTCTCTCATTCTGGGCCCTCAGGGCCCCTCGGGTCTCTGTTCCTCATGCAATTACCCATGGAAGAACGGGAGGGGAAAGCCTGGCTGTAAAGGATCTGGGGGTCTCAGTGGCATAGTTTGATCTTAAAGTGTTTGTTTCTTGATCGTCATGAAGAATTGATCTTAAATTTAAATTCAGAACATACCAGGTTCATTCGGGTTTGTCTACATTCGGACATACAGACTTGATATATAATATACATAATACACACACACACACACACACAGTTGTCTTGGGTCTTGGTTTTGTTGTTACTTTTATTAAAAAAATTTTTTTAACGTTTATTTTTGAGAAAGAGAGGAAGAAAAAAGTGGGGGAGGGACAGAGAGAGAGGGAGAGGGAACATCCCAAGCAGGCTCCGCATTGTCAGTGCAAAGCCCAACACGGGGCTCGAACCCACGAACCGTGAGATCATGACCTGAGCCGGAGTCAGACGCTCAACCGACTGATTCACCCAGGCGCCCCTACTTTTATTTTTAATCTGTTAGAGGAGAAATAAATAAATGTTCCAGGCAGATTACTGGGAGCCTCCAACCACAGACAGCATCTCTGCCCGACTCTCCAGATGAAGACCGGTTTCTGTGTCTGCTGGCCTGATGACAAGGGGAGACGGGAAGTGTAAAAGGATTTTGCTCTGAGGAGCTCCTTGGACACAGTAGCGTGTGATGGAATTTCTCCATAAAAGACACATTTTATACGAAGACTATAAACCTTCAGGGTCCTGGCCTTGGAGCCCACAGCCTTCCTTGGGGAGGGCCGGCCAGTGTCTGTTCCGTAAGCTTTGCCCTCCTTCCGCCATAGGTTCCTGTATTGCTCACCGCCCTGCCCAGCCTGTCATTGATGACACGTGTCTCCTGTTTTCCATGGAAAATCGTTCCCCTGAGCTTCCTGCAGGGATATTTTGGGACTAAGAACCTTGACTTCGTTTTTTTCTTTTTTCCCCTCTACCTTGCGTAACAGCTCTGATTCCTAACTCTCGAATTTTCTCTCTCCCCTGCTGTTTGTTAGTCTATGAAAAGAAGTCTCCTTTGGCATCCCGTTTTAGGTTTATAGGACCTATCTGTACCTACTGCGCAGTTATTTACCTCTGTGGTTTTTAAAAATTTTAGATATAAAGTATCCAGTGTTCAAGAAGCAAGGGTATTTTGTTTGCTCGCATTTTATGATCATGAACTGCAGAAAATGGCTTGTGTGAGTTAAGTTTGCGTAGAGTTTCAGAACCAGAGTGCTGCCTGATGTACTTCCTCTGAGCTTGCTTTGACCTGGTTTTCATTTAGACTGGGATGTGAATTTTAACTTCTTTTTCCCTTTCATAAAGCAGTGCCGTGATTGATAAAGGATGAATGATAGCATTTGGAAAATCACCGCATTTAGATGCAGATACCTAGTGAACCATAAACCACTGAAACTCCTCTTACCCACTCACCGTTGCGTGGGTGATTTGCCCCGAGTTCCTTCCTGCATATTAATATTCAGGTAGCAATGACCTGTGGGAAATAAGTACTAACACCACCGATCAGAGGTGTGAAATGGGTGAGCCGTTCTAACCCCAGGCTTCAACTTTCTTACCTGGAAATTAGGAGGGTGAACTAGCTTGCAACCTGAGCACCCTTCTAGACCTGTCTGGAGTGGGGGTGGCGAGTTCAGGATGGCACTTCTGTCTACGGCCACTAGATGTCGATGTTTCTGAGAGACCTGGGGTGTCCCTCGGAGCTCCTGAATCCTGCTGATGGGAGCGCCGCGATGCTTTGGTTTCATGTTTGTAAGATTTAGGGGCTGGTGACTCAGCCACTGACACTCAGATGAGGATTTTAAGAGACACCAGAACAGTCCCCGAGTTTCCCCGATGTCTGTTTGAATCCTGACTGGAAACTGAAACACTGCCAGGAATGGATTACTGTGTGTGCCATGGAATAGGAATTTACAAGGATTTTCCAAACATAAATGAATCAACAGAGGAAGACTTATTCTGGATTATTTATATGCTCGAGGTGTAGACATCTTTGAAAATGGCAGAGCAGTCACAGGCTTACTCTCCGTGGCCAGCACCTGCCTGAGGCTCCTGCGTAGCTTTGCCTGTGCTGGGTCACTCTGGATAATCGGTGCCCTGTGCTTGTGGGCAACCTTGCAAAGGGGAGGCGGAAGGTGGGTGGACGTGGAGGAGGATGTGAAGACGCCCACAAAGAATAATGACTTCAAGGACAACACAGCAGGTCCCTCCTACGCCATTTCCAGTGTGGGAAAGTCCGTGGTCCCCACCACAGCTGGTCACAGCAGCCCCCGTGGGGTAGACCACTGGTTCATTTAGCCAGGAAAGGAGGGAAATCATTCAGGGGAGTTTCAAGAGAACTTCAAATCCCTTTGCAGTCATCTTGGATAGGCCAGTGTCCAGTTTGGCAAAATGAGCTCCGTTCGAGTACGTTTTTAAGGAGGGGGCGTTCTAAGAAGTAACCACCAAGTGGAAGTGTCGATGGTATGGCATTAGGAAGATCAGCACACCCAGACGTCATGTTCCAATTTAGCGTTGGGGGAAACTGCATGATAATGTGAGGATCTGAGTACTGATAAATCACCCAATAATGGCATCAACTTCTGGCGGGAATATGTTCTCGGGCATTTATTTTTTTATTTTATTTATTTTTTAAATGTGTTTTGAGAGAGACAGGGAGAGAGAGCAGGGGAGGGGCAAAGAGGAGGGGGGAGAGAGAATCCCAAGCAGGCTCCACACTGTGAGTGCAGAGCCCAACATGGGCCTTGAACTCACAAACCGTGAGATCCCGACCTGAGCCGAAATCAAGAGTCAGACACCTATCCAACGGAACCACCCAGGCACTCCTGTTCTCTGGCATTTAAAAAAAAAAAAAAAAAAGTGGGTTTAGCTAGGTTTCTTTCAGAAGGCGGTTATTATGACTACCATTTTACATTTATTATTCAATCTTTTTTTATGAACAACATAACACCAGTTGCTGTAATTCAAAATCTATATGGCGAGAAAGCGAATATTGTGCCCTGTCTTACTTTACATAGTCTTTGAGGTTCAGATCAGCGACCCCACAGTGTCTAGCAGTCTGAAAGGGTATCAGACTGTGGCTTACGTGTGTATAGTATGAAGCATATGTATTCGTGATAATTCTGTACATTTGTATGATACTCAATTTCGGTTTCGTGATTCTTAAACTCGCCCCCCACCAGCCCTCTCCTCCTCCTTCAGGGTTACACGTGTTGTGATGTAGCCTTCCCTTCACTGTTGGTACAACATCGTCTTCAAGACCACAGACTCAGTCCGAGGGCCTGGGTTCAAAACCTGGCTCTGACCTTTTCTATTATCGTAGGCAATTTGGAGAGAAAGCAAGAACCAGCAGGGGAGGGTTAGAGAGAGGGGGTACACAGAGGGTCCAAAGCAGACTCGGTGCTGACGGCAGACAGCCCGACGCGGGACTCAAACTCAAAACCGTGACCTGCACCAAAGTCAGACGCTTAACTGACTGAGCTCCCAGGCGCCCCCGTTGGGCAGATTCCTTAACTTCTGCATGCCTCGGTATATCAAGGGCATTCATAGTACCCACCTCGATGGGTTGTTGTGGGGAATAAATGAACTAATGCATACACGGGTTCTAATTGCACCTTCGGCAATCACCGTTTGTCCGTCTAAAGTGTCTTTATGGCGTGATGTCTCAGGCGCCGTGCTGAGCAGCGGGGAGCCAGTGGTAGTGGTAGGAAGGATGCCTGAGAACAAGGGCCCCCACACCTGTCCTCAGGTGCCACTAACCCTTACTAGCCAGGCGGCTCTGGCTAAGTCACTCAACCTCGTGGGGCCTCAGATTTCTCTTTGGTCAAGTAAGAAAGTCAGCCGTCTCAAAATTACTTTCCAACTCTACATATTCTTGGATGTTCTAACACTGAGCCAAGTAGGCTTGTGTGGAAATTCATTTTAGTTGGCGGAGGAGGTTCGTCTGTCCGCACCTACGGATCCAGAACACGGCGACTGCGAGGTGTGAGAGGAATGACCTTGGCAGCATCATATCTTATTATGGAAAGTGGGGTTGTTTTGATGCTTGGAATGAAGAGAGATACAAAGATATCACACATTAACATCTGTGGTTTGGACAATTTAGGGAGCATATTAACAACAGGTTGCACTGGTGTGAGGAACCAGCAGTGGTTGCCAAAGAGAAGCGCCCTCGGGCACCTTAGCGAGTCTTTGCAGGGGATGATGGGGTAAGGAGAGCGCCTCAACCTTTCATGGATGCTGAAGCAGCCGAATAGAGGAAATCAGTCACTTTTTAACCAAACGAGTAAACCGAGCAAGTGAAACCTAGGAGTGATGAAGGACTAGGGGCGCCTGGGGGGCTCAGTGGGCTGAGCGTCCGACTTCGGCTCAGGTCATGACCTCGCGGGTTCCAGCCCCGCGTCGGGCTCTGTGCCTGGAGCCTGCTTCCGATTCCGTGTCTAGGATCCATGGAGAGATGCTTTGGGAGTTCCGGAGCGGGGCAGGCAGGCAAAGCTTAAGCATCTGGTGAACCCGGTAGACTCGTGTTTGGACTTGCAGAGTAGTGGCAGAATAAACATAACCCTAGATCCGTTCTCCGTTCTCCGTACAAGACGCGGGGCGTCTGGAACCCTCCTCCGCACTCCCGTGGCACCGCACTCTTCAGCCGAAATGGCACCCTTAACTTGCAGCTCGATGCGGTGTCTCCCTCCAGAATTTCCGCTCCGTGGATGCCGAGGTGCTATCCCAGGGCTCGTTGCTGTGCTCTCGGCGCCCAGCCCAGTGTCCAGCGCACAGGAGGAGAACACGCGTCCGTGTTTGTGTCCCCAGGGAACGGAAAGGCTAGCGTGTGAATTCCGGCAGCCTCGTCTCTGCCCTGTGCCTACCCGGAAGCCCGGTCCCGGGTTCTGGGTGCCCTGGGGGCTTTGCTTCGGGAGAGGAGTGAAGACGTGAATGAGCAAGCTGCTCTGCGTTTGTGACACGATGTCCAACCCGCTCGGGTCACAGGTCTGTCTGACTGTGCTTCGGGGCAAGGAATGGCCATAATGGGCCACAAACTCTATTTCTTCGTTCTCGCGGTCGACCCCATCCCCACCACCTTCTCCCCAACCTCCACCCCTCGGGGCACTAGAGACGCAGAGTCCCAGAGCTGGACAGTCGCAGCCTTTTGGATTCTCCACGCCGCACGTGTCACCGCTTTCTTTTCCCTTCTCCCCGTGCAGTGACCCTAAACCGAGGCTGCAGTTGGGGTGGGAGAGAAGGTTCACAGCCCGCCCCGCATCCCCAGCCTTGGGGGTCCGAGAGGACTGAGAGGAAGTCAGACTGAGGTTTGCTGCCCCAGATCGCCTTCCTCTGTCTTCCTGTGATCCCAGCCCCTGGGGTGACTGCCAAACCCCACCTTGCCGTATCTTCATTCTGTGGGTGCTGTGGCCGAGGGCCGTAGAATGCAGGAAGGAATGTTCAAGGTCAGATTCAAACTTGGCGAGCTGCTACCCACATAGCAATGTGAGTGCCTCCTGTGCCCGATCCCGGACGCACTCCTGTTTCACCACACTCAGTGGCCTCCACACCCCATGCCACATCAGAGGGTTGAATCTTTATATTTGTTTCTCTTTGCATAATCGTGATGCCACATAAGTTGGGTTTTTGCCGGCCACGAAACAAAACCCAGAAAGCTCGCTTTGGATGATATCTTTTCATCTTAAGGGGAAGGCAGGAATCCAAGTGTAGAAAACGGTCTATAGCCCACCACTTGCTATTATCGTTTCAGTATCAGATAACGCCAGCAATAGCAAACTCACTGGGCTCCTGGCACCGTTGAAACCTTTTAAATCGTAGGAGCCCATTTAACCCTCCCCACAGTGTAATGGGTAGGCAATTCTAACGTCTCCATGTCGCGGTTGAGGAAAACAAGGCACAAGAGAGGGGCGTTGAACTTCCCACCTAGGAGGCTTTTGTTGTATATGGTATGAAAAACCAGTTCACAAGCTGCAGATCTGCCTCCGTGTCATAAGGGCTACGTGTTGTTTAAAGTAATAATTAATGACCTGAGTAGAGACTCTAGAAAAGAAAATTATCGAGTAACTTTCTTGCTTTGAAACCCCAGGCCTGGAAAATGCCTACCCAATTGTGAAACTCAAATAATTTATTTGTTCCTTATTTTCGTTTGATGAAACGAAGCCAGATCAGTGAAAAATAGCTAATTATTCGGGGAAAGGGTTGAATTGTTCCTTCTCTAATGATTTATGTAGAGGCTTTATAGGTGTTTTTGGTTAAGGTATGAGGCAGCAAAGCTTCCTTTTAAACACAGTGCCTAGGATATCTCCAACCCCTTGTACATTATTTTCGAGACCTCCACTAGCGATGCCACTGCAGCTCATAGAGACCCCGGAGCTCTTCAGGACAAGGACTCCGATCTCTTTGCTGTTGTAGCCACACCCCCCAGCACCGCGCTCGCTCGGAACATGGGCGTCAAGAGAAGTCTGTCTTTGATCCGTACAGAAAACCATTCTCTCCACGAACACAGCGGCTGTACACAGCGGCCTTGTCCGCTCGATTGTTGGCCTTCTTGATCACACTTGGATCCTAATAGCTTTTGGCCCTTTCCAAAGGTAGAAATTACCTTCAGAAGATAAGGATTTAGCGCTGCTAAGTGACTTAAACTCATGCTTCACTCTCTGAGGGTTAATTCCCAAAGGAGGAAGAAAGAAACTGTTTCTGAGACTCTATTACATGCAGAGCACAGGTACGTTCCTCTCTGTCGTCTCATTTAATCTTCTCATCAGTTTTGTGACGTTTTATGGCTCTTTTATAATTGGAGGAGCTTGAGGTTTGGAGAGATGAAGTAACTCACCCGAAGTCACACAGCTCAGCTGGTTATGCTTTAGAACCAAGATTTAACTTGGGTGGCTTTGACTCAGAAGCCTACTTTGCACCGCTGTTGCGGCCTTGAGCAGGAGGTCGGTAGATGTTATAAGCAGTAGAGACGTCAGTGAAGAGACACATAAGCAACGGGAATGCTGGGAGGGACAGCAGGCTCGTTTCTGTGCAGACGCTAACCGGTCTGGTTACATCTCAGACGGTTTCTTGTGACTCTCGGCAAGTGATTGCTTCGTGCTGATGTTCTAGGAACAGCTGTCAGGACTTCTAGCCCCATGCCCGCTTCCTGTGGCCCCAAAGTTCTGGGTCCTGACCGCTACCCCGGTGGTTGTGGGTCTGGGCGAGATTGCCATCTTCTGCGAGAAGGCTGAAGGGCAGGGCAGGGCGAGGGAGGGGTTGATCAGGGTGGGGACACTTGGAGCCTGCGATCGTGATGGAGTTCTCCCTCTGACGGGCTGACCTTCACCTGGACAGTAAGGGTAGGGGTGCGGGGCTGCGGTGGGCAGAGGGGCCCTGCCTTCCTGCCGCCTCCACCCTCCCCTCGCAGAGGCCCGCGTCCTGGTCAGGTCACCTCACTTTCTGGAGGCCTCCTTTCTGATTTGCCAGTCGGAGGGCATCGGGGCAGGTGGCTAAAGAGCTCCAGCTCTTAAGTTTCCACCTCCTTCTAGATGTTAGGCCCGAGTGCCGTAAGGGGGTGCGGGGCGGAACCGGGACGGGACGTGCGCAGTACGGGAGGGTGCGCGTGCACGCGTGGGCGCGTGCACATGTTTGCATGTGTCGTTGCTGTCCCGCCGTCCGTCTCAGAGTCCCTGGTCAGGATGATGTAAAGGCAGAATCAGAGCGTCTACGCTTTGATTCTGGATGCATGTTACAATGGAGGCTGTTGCGCCCTGCGCGGTAGGTGTTGACGCTGTTCTGACCCCAGGCGTGGCCCTGCCATCTGACGGCCCAGGGCCCTTCCGCTTCGTTAGCTCCGCCCCCCGAGCCCCGCAGGCCAGGCGACCCCTCCAGCCCCCACCTGGGGGCTCCACGCCAGCAGCCTTGAACCAGTAGGTCTTTGTAGCCACTGTGAGCAGTTCAGTAGGCTGTGCGTGCTTCTTCCAGAGGCGCCAGACCTGTCCAGCTGCCCGTTTCCAGAGACCGCAGTCCCCTCACCAGCAGTGGCTTTTGTGTCTTCTATTTTGTAAGTCTCGGAATCCAAAGACCGACTTTGGCGTCTGCCAATTCACTTTCAAGGCAAAAAAACCCAAAAACAACCCCGTCCCGCATACAGCTGCTGCCGAGAGGTCGGGGCCACACTTGTCTTCGTGGCTGCTGATGGAACTGACGTTCCAGGCAGCCTGCGGCCGTCCACGCACATCACACCGCGGGTCTGTCGTGTCACATCAGAGCGTGGCACTTCTGCACACTCAGGGTGCCCCTGGCCTGGTGTTGCACTCGGAATCAAGTGCAAAGACCAGGCCGGGACCTCTCAGGGCCTGCCCGCGCTGGCCTTCCCCCCTGCCTCCCCCTTCCCTCCCCTCCCGCTGTCCTCTGGCCCCTCTGTCCCGGAGGCCTCCCTCCACACGCCATGTGGCTGTCATGGCCTCTGCAGGAAGCCTCCTCATCCTGGCACCCCCTGCCCCCTTCAGCTGTCTGCCCGGTGCCATCCTTCACACCGGCCTCTCCTGACCACCTGACCTAAGAGAGCGGCCCCTGCCCCTCTCAATTCCCTCACCTGCCCGATTCTTCTCACAGCACGTCCCCACAGCCCTATGTCGAGGCCACTTGAAGGTGCGCTCCACACGGCAGGGACTGTGTGGCATTCACGTCTGTGTTGTCATTGCCAAGCCACCATCTGGCACAGAGAGCACGCTGAATAAATACATCGGATGGGTGAGCGAGTTATTGTAATTCTTGACCCATGCCCACGTTATGAGGCCCTCGGGCCAACCGCCAGCCCCTCCTTTTAACCCCAAGCTGATCTGGGCTTCCCCTCCCCTGCGCCAAGGGCCTCAGCCGACTACAGCTCAAACATTTCTGCCCTACCCTCTGGAAATCTCCTTGCGGGAAAACACGCTCCCCTACCTCATCACTACATGTTCCTCTGCCTCCTTGCCTGAACGGAACCCTGGCTGTCAGTCAAGAACACAGCTTCCCTGAAGCCCACTCAAGTAGGGGTGCCTCCTCCCCCCACATCCTCTGTACCCTAGGGTCAGGAAGAAGGGTTGTACCCTACCTCCGCAGCAGCCAGAGTCAGAAACTCAGGCCAGACCTGGTCAGCAGCCATGGAACCGTGGCCTGGGGAGGAACAGACCAAACCAGGAAGAGGCCTGGGGTTGCCATTTTCAAGATCCTAGGTAAAGCGGCCCCCATCAACCTCCCAAACCTGGTGCTCAGTGGGTCTCTCCCATGCCAGCCTTCCAGGGCTACATTGGAAGCAGATGGGATTGGTTGTACTTCTTTCTCCCCACTCCACCCCCCTCGCCCCTCCCAGACACTGCTGTCCTTCTCGGACCAAACCTCTTAAGTCTTAATGCTTTTCTCATCTCTGGTCAGAATATAACTCCATTATGACATTCGTGAGTAAACACCAGAATCCAGGCAGCAAACACTTGGAAATCCCACCGATCCTAAGATCTCTCACTCTTGCTTCATGCTTATTATTTTTGAGTTATAAATACTGTCTGTAAATTGAGAGGGGTTATGATTAGGGTGAATAAGGCTTCATTCATCAAACTTCAAGAGCGTCAAAACTAGGTGGCTCAATAAAAAAGATATAAAGAAACACCTACCCAATATTAAGCTTGAATCTTTGTGTAGGTCAAAAAATATAAGTAGATTGGGGAAGGTTACATAAATAAATTCACAGGTAACATCTGTAATAAATATAAAATTAAAAATTCACTAGTATGGGAGGTTAAGGCTAATTTTTCTTTTGAAATTGGCGTCAGGGAAGGCAACCACTTGTTTCTTTCTTCAGGGAAAGAATTTGGGGATAGAAAAAGCTGCTGATTTGATCAAATACTGTTTTTGCTTCAACAAATATACTTGCCAGCAACAACTATGTTCTCTATTTAATCATTTATTTTGTTTTTCTTGTCATATTACTAATGCAGTAATTCTTTCTGACATTTGATCATGATCCATGACCAGATGGCACTGGCTGTTGTGAAAGGGAGAATGTTGGGTATGGGTGGGGTGGAGGGACTGCCCCCCCCAAAAGGTGACCCACAGTTCAATCTCAGGGGTCAAAGAAATGTTCCAAATGGGGTTGCTCTGGGACAACATTCATATCTGCTTGAGATTTTGGGGGGAAGGGTAGAGGGGTCATTCTGTTAGGCAGAGGTGATGTTTGAGGGAAACTTTCCAGATCCAGTATATTTTAATCTAGCTTGGACAGTGTCCCAGATACTGACTGCTTATATAGGGACAGAGCTCAGAAGTGGGGGCCAGAGCGATGACAAGAATGGTCCTAGTGTTGGAGTAAATAGACCATTTAGACTTCATGTTGCAAATTCCAGGAAATCCAACCAAATTGGGTCACACAATAGAGGATATATCTGCTTGGGTAATGCAAATGTCCCGACATAATCAGACTTTATATGTGGCTTAATCAGAGCCACAGCATTCCTCTGGGAGTCTCCTGGTCTGCTCTGTGCTCCTTACATTGACTTCCCTGAGGATGGTGAACTCCTACACCAGCTCTAGGTATCCCATTGAAAGGAAGAGAAGAGAGGATATTCTTTCCTAGAAGTCCACAGTATACGACTTATTTAAAAAAATTTTTTTTTAACATTTATTCATTTGTGAGAGACAGAGAGAGATAGAGTGAGTGGGGTAGGGTCAGAAAGAGAGGGAGACACAGAATCTGAAGGAGGCTCTTGGCTCTGAGCTGTCAGCACAGAGCCCAACGTGGGGCTCAAACTCACAGACCATGAGATCATGACCTGAGCTGAAGTCAGATGCTTAACGGACTGAGCCACCCAGGCGCCGCTCCATAGTGTATGACTTATCTGGTCTGCTTCACTAGAGGTTTGTTGTGTGTCCACCTTCAGCCAGTGGAATCTTACTGGTTAGTTTCAGTCTGAGCTGTGGGACTATATACTTATTGTGATGGTAAATTTTATATGCCCATTTGACTGGGCCACAGGGTGCTTAGATATTTGCTCAAACGTTATTCTGGGCGTGTCTGTGAAAGTTTTTCTGAAAGAGATGAATATTTCAGTTGGTAGACAGAGCAAGGCAGATTGTCCTTCCTCAGGTGGGTGGGCCTCAACTAACCAGGTGAAGGCCTGAGCAGAATAAAAAGACAGACACTCCCCAGAGTAAGAGAATTCCTCCTGCATAACAGCCTTTGAGTTGGGACACCAGCTTTTTTTTTCTGTCTTTGAACTCACACTGAAACATTGGCTCTTCCTGGGTCTCAAACTCACCAGCCTTCAAACTAGAACTACATCATTACCTCTCCTGGTTCTCAGACCTTTGGACTTGGACTGGAACTAACCTGTCGGCTCTCCTGGGTCCCCAGCTTGCCGACTCACCCTGCAGACCTTGGGACTTGCCAGCCTCTGTAGTCACATGTGCCCTTTCCTGTATACATTTCCTTTACATTTATATCTGTCTATACAGCCCGTTGGTCCTGTTTCTCCGAGGGGCCTGACCGATACACTTGTGGCTCAGGGAAAGGCTTGAGGTTAATCAGGGAAACTAGGTGCTCAGAAAATGAATGCCTTAGCTCAGTTATAACCTGATCGAACATGGCAGTGTCATTCCTGTATCGAAGGCAAGTCTACATCCCAGGAGACTCAGAGAAGCCTAGAACTGATTCTAGACGCATTGGAATGGAGAGCAGCAAGAGAGCAGGAAGCCAGATATTGTCCGAACTGGCACAGAAGCAAGTTGGAGCTCAGCCTGCGTCAGTGAACCTCAGTGGATGTAACTAACATGGAATAATAATGATGCCACTGCCGGGGCGCCGGGGCGGCTCAGTCGGTTGAGCGTCCCACTTTGGCTCCGGTCATGATCTAGCGGTTTGTGAGTTCGAGCCCCGCATCAGGCCGGCTGCTGTCACCACAGGGCCCGCTTCAGATCCTCTGTCCTGTCCCCCATCTCAGCCCCTCCCCGTGTGTGCCATCTTCCTCTCTCTCTCTCTCTCTCTCTCTCTGTCTCTCTCTCTCTCTCTCTCTCTCTCTCTCTCAAAAATAAAAATTAAGAAGAAATAATAATGATGCCATTACCATTGTTGGTGTAAGGCACATAACTGAGCCTCTGTCTGCGTTGACATATTCAGTCCTCATGAGAAACCTGGGAAGTGGGTCTGATTACCCATAATTTACAGATGAGGAGGCAGAGGCGAGGGAATTAAGTACCTTACCCTTGTTTCTCTGAGGCGGAACCAGGGAACACAGGCCCTCAGAGACGTGCCTTTGGATTGATTCAGCGCTCTGTGATCTGGACCTTGGTCTTGTCAAGTCTGCAGTGCGAATTCATTCATTCATTAACTCATTTTAAATGTTTAAATTTTAGTTGAGAGAGAGAGAGCATGCGGGCAGGGGAGAGGGGCGGAGGGGGAGCCAAGCCGACTCCACGCTCAGCATGGAGCCCGACACGGGGCTTGACCTCACAACCCTGGGATCCTGACCTGAGCCCAAATCGAAAGTGGGGTGCTCTGACTGAGCCACCCAGGCGCCCCTGCGCTGCGAATTGAAACACGCCTACCCTGCCCTGGGTCGAGTCAGATTGAATGTTCGCCGCCGGCATTTCGCTGCTAAAACTTTGTGTTGTTCCATATGTCATAGTATTCAGTGCGGAGGAGGCTGTCGGCATTGTCACCTACTTCGCTGTCTTTCTGGAAGCCCGCCAGCTCTGTTTTTATGCTGGCTAAAGTTTTAACGTTGCGAGACTTTAAAGAGTGTTTGAGTAAAGGGCTTCTCTCCACGTGCACTTTACGGCCACTGTCCCTGGGTGCTCCGGTAGCTGGGGGACTTAAAGAAATCAGGCTCTGCAGCTGGTGACCGCATGCCATTGCTGGTTCTGTTGGCATCACTACGTGACATGTGCTTGCTATATTAATAATTGAATTCATATGTCCTTTGCCCAGTTTTTATAGAAAATAGAGAAGGGTACATATCCAACCAAGGGTATTAAGTAAGAGCAAACCGGCGAAACTACAAAATCGAACACACAAGTACGGGAGGAAAAAAGTTATTCTCTGTCACAGGATAAATGTTTTCTTAGAAATGGCTTGTAACTCACCCTAGAAAAACAAAATAAAAACATCTAGAGTTACTGGTGCAAATTTATTTTTTAAAGCCCCCAAATCACTGCCAAAGCCATTGTCTCTATTTAAGTGCCCATTTGCAGAACTGTTCTAAATGGAAAGTCTCTAGAATCTTTGTGCCTGAATAAACTAATGGGGCCTTTGCAGAGACATAAATGAAAAACCAAGCCTGTGTACGAACCGCGCCCACAGATGATTAATGTTCATGCTGAGCCCTAGACGGTCGATCTCCACAGTGTGTGCTCATGTGGGGGCTGAACATAGCCATTCTGTTATATAAGGGTTTCTGCCACATCCCTCCCCTTCCCTTTGGAGTCGAACTTCATAACAGGGTTGTGTGGCCTTGGTTGCCTCCCCTCGGTGCCTCCTACTCACGCACCACTCATTCCATCGAGTTCTGGCTTGCATTCATGGTTTGGGAAGCTAGTCTGAAGACTAGAGATTCTTCTCTTTCCCAGTCTCTGCACCCCCCTGTGCCTGGGTTGCTCCTAGCGGCTCTGTTAGCATCTCATCCCTCCTGGCGTTCTCCTGATCGCCTCCTCAGCATCTTCTGTTGGCCGCTTTTCTTTTCCCACCTCCATTAAGTGTTGCCCAAGCTTTCATCCTTGGCCATCGTGTCCAACACTAAGCCGAATGCACAAATGATTCCTCCCTTCATGTGTCCAAGCCAGACCATCTCCTGGATTCTAGATTGGACCTTCACTTTAGCTTTTCCAACTGAACCTGCCCAACATTGACCCCCATTGGTTCTTATCTCCTTAAGTTTGCAGATTGATTTAAGGATCATTGCGATTTTGATGATATCAGGTGTTTCCATCCAAGACAATGATGGGAGCTTTTTGGTCCGTTTTCTAGGCCATGTATGGTTGTTAAGTTTCACTGTGGAGGAAGAGTGTATGTTGATCCTGGAAGGCTAGGGGTGGACTGTAGTGGACATTTATGAAGATTATGGCTGCCCTGGACCTTTCACCTTTCCTATTTTGTAGAATTTCCAGATTTATGAATCTCATGGCCCCATCTTAGGCGAAATCATACAGTATTTGTCTTTTTGTGACTGGATTGCTTCATATAGCATAATGTCCTCATGGTTCATCCATGTGGTAGCTTGTGTCAGATGTTCTTCCTTTTTGAGGTTGAGTGACATTCCATTGTATGTATAGACCCTATTTTGTGTATCTATTTTTCCATCAGTAAACATCTGGTCTGCTTACACATTTTAGCTAATGGGAATAATGCAGGTATGAACGTAATTGTATATACTTAGCACTTTTGATACTAATAATAGTGACCATCCCTTATTATCACACTTATTATGTATTGGGCATTATTCTAACATACATGAATCCCTTTAAGCTTTGCAACATCTCTGTGAGTGGGAAACCATCATTATCCATATTTTACCAACAAGGAAACAAAGGGTTACAAAACCTTCATAAGAATTAGGGAACTTGCTCCTGGATGCTCGAATCCTGGCAGTAGAACTGGTGTTCAGGATGCCCGAGTCTAGCTCTCGAGTGTAGGTGTTCCACTGTGCTGCCTCGGTGACCGCGGCGAGCCTGACGCGGGGGTCGAACTCATGAACCATGAGATCATGGCCTGAGCCGAAGTCAGATACTTAACCGACTGAACCACCCGGATGCCCCAGAAAGATCTTTTTTGACTACCGAGTTTAGTTTGTCTTCATGATGGTGCCTGTTTCAAATCAGTACAAAGCCCTTATTACTCTCTAACATCTTAATATTCATTAACTCTTTGTTCACTGCCAGTCTCCCACTAAAGAGTAAGCTCCGTGAAAACACAGGCCTGAGTTGACTTTACCCTGTTATATCCCGAGTAGCAAATTGTAGGTGCTCGACCAATAGTTGTTGGCTGAAACAGCTCGACCAATAGTTGTTGGGTAAAGGAATAAGCCTGGCCAATTTAGAATCTTACATTAGTAAAATTCAAAATAAAGCAGAGGTCGATATAGGGAAATTCTCTCCATGGAGCCGAGGGTTCAAATAAACTCAAGAGTTAAGCAGAATTGCTAAAATGTTCTCTTATTTCTAAGGACCACACGCTATTCTGATACCTTCTAGCTGTGCTTGCTGATTAGATTAGCTATAATGCTGGCATTGTTTCTACTTTATGGAATTGGAAAAGTTATGACAAAGTTGCTTATCCAGCTTAGTGAAGGTTAAGTATTTAGTTCCAAGAAACTTGAAGATTGTCTGTAATTTCAGCTGAAGTTAAAGTGAGTGAAAGTTTTTCATCTGGCTCTCCAAATCAAGAGAGCAAAAGATACCTGGACAGGAAGCCCTTGTCACTCTGAGGCTAGTCACAGGGTCATCTATGTCTCAGAGACCCTTCTGGATGGAAAGCAAAGTTCTAAGAATCATCTGCCTCTTTTCTTTCTCTCCCTTCATTGATATTTTTCTCCCTGTGGAAGAGAAATTCCCATAGAAGGAAAATTTTCTATAGCAGAATTAGGAACAAAAATAGTCTAGAAGAGAAAAAAAAAATACCTAAAACAAAGAAATCACGTGGCAGAAAATGTTCAGTTTTCCGTAAGGCCTTCTGTTCCCATCAATATCTTTGGAATGTGCTGCCCATACTAAGCTGACAATCTTTTTCTCTCTCTCCTATAAATATGTTTTTCCACCTGTAAAATAGTTTACTTTGGATTTCATTAAGATAATAAACACCATTGGGGCGCCTGGGTGGCTCAGTCGGTTGAGTGATTGACTTTGGCTCAGGTCACGATCTCACAGTTCGTGAGTTCGAGCCCCAAGCCGGGCTCTGTGCTGACCGCTCGGAGCCTGCTTCGGATTCTCTGTCTCTCCCTCTCTGTCTGCCCCTCCCCTGCTTGTGCTCTTGCGTTTGCTTGCGTGCTCTCTCTCTTTCTCCCTCAGAGTAAACTTAAGAAAAATGTAATAAACACCATTGACGTACATTGTTGACTGGAAGGTTCTCAGAAATCCTCAAGTAAAAAAAAAAGCAAAAACAAAAACCAGAAACATAGCATTTTATGAGTATTAGCCATTGTAGACCTGCTCTTTATGTGGTCTATACTGTGACTAAACTCTGGCATGTCAACTAATACAGGAAGGTGGAAAGGTCGGGTCCCATCATATTAGAAATGAGGATTTTACTTTTGTAACTCAGGGCCGGGAATCCAGTTGGGAGATATTTAGCTGAAATCTGTTTTATGTCCAGGAGCTGGGGTGGCTCAGTCGGTTGAGCATCCAACTTTGGCTCAGGTCATGATCTCTCAGTTTGTGAGTTTGAGCCCCCCATTGGGCTCACTGCTGACAGCCTATCAGCACAGAGCCCACTTTAGATCCTCTGCCCCCCTTCCTCTGCCCCTACACCACTTGCCCTCTCCCCCAAAGAAATAAACGTTAAAAAAAAAAAGAAATCTGTTTTATATCCCTTCTAGAATTGAAATATTCTTTTCAGTGTCCTTCAGGAACTGGCACAGAATACGACTGCTATCCACTTGCCTACTTCATGGACAAGAAGTATGTTCCATTGGGAAGTAATCTATTCAATCTTCCTCATTAAAGTTGAATGAAATAGTGTCCATACTGATTATAAACTTTGCAGGTTGACTTCCTTATGGGATCAACCTGACTCATCTTCGTGTGCCTTGTGTCTGGTGACTCCATCACTGAGTGACAGTTGAGAAACTAAGTGGGTCAGCAGGCCGGCCATTGGGCACGGACTGAGGAAATAGATGTTCCAAGGGATGGTAAGATTTACGGATGGTTGTGGTGGTTGTTTTGTTTCTGTATTCTTGTTTTGATATCATTTGTGCAAAAAAAAATGAAACAGAGCTCTTTGTTAATGGGGAAAAATGACTGTCAACAAACCAGCAGAATCTGGGACATTCAAACTCAAGGCCGTATAGGTTCTTGTGGCTCCGGTCATCCATGCTTTGGTAGACGCAGGAACTAAGGCCCTGGTTAATACGGTGAGATGGAAGGGGAGACGGAGAGAGAGGGAAGGATTTCGTTCACAGGAAACGAAAAAGTCCAGCGTGTCATGCTTAATCCAAAGGAAGTTGCTTTTCCCCCCAGAAAAGAAGGCAGGCTGAGAAAGCAGAGTTCAAGTGAGGTCCTCCCAAAGTGCAGGCAAGATTCCTCTGGTCCTCGTGCATTAAGTGCCCTGGTGGGCTGACACATCCCTACAGAGGATGACCCCCATTAACCTTGCTGTGTTTTCAAGAACAGCTAGCTTTCAGTCAGAAAATGGCAAACTCTCTCCCTTTAATTCACATGTTGTTGAAGGGACCCTGGGTTCTTTGTCAAGCCACAGTTTTCAGTATTTCTGGCTTTTGTTAAAATACCATCTCTTGTGGATGAAGAGAATGTGGAATAACGTCGGGGAGGAGCACGATGTCATTATCGTTGAGCTTAATAATAAGCAAATGGATTTTTCCACTGGGTAGGCAGTGCCCAACCTATGAGTGGGTTCCGTTCCAAAAGTTCTTTGGAACTTGGGCTGGATTTTCCCACAGGAAATAGAAATAGGAATTAGAGTCCCAGATCCAGTCCACAAGAGCTGGTTTAATTCACAGTGGAGCTGAAGTATAGTTATAGGGGCCATATTTTCTGAACCCCAAATTGAGATCCATGATTTGGCAAGTACGTATGTTCTCACCACAACAAAAGAACAGGACAGAGTATTGAAATTGGGTTTGTACTGGGAGATCCAGGGAGCACTACACTGTCGTGCTTCAAATGCTGCTATCCTTAGCAGACCCCTGTCGACCCCAACACCATGCATAACTATGCATCTATGGGAAAACGCGTTTCTGGTTTCAATGTGGGGCGTCAGGCTCACACGCCTCCTGCTGTGGTCTGAACCCCCACGCCCCGCGCCCCTGGCTTGAAGCCTCAGGAAGAGGCCCCACCACTGCTGTGATGCCTGGCTGGCCCCACAACTCTGTCCCCACGGCTGGTCCCTCATTCCTCCCTCCTGCAGGCCTAGTGACATCCCAAGCTTTGGGAATAATTCCAATCTTGATTCACGGACTTCCACGGCCCGGCCTAGCATCACCCACTATCTCGTTCATCCCACGCCGACTTTGCAAACTGGTCCCAGCCACTGTGAATTTTGATGGAGCTTCCTGGTCCCATCATTTGGTCCTTGCTCTCCCCCAGTCCCGGAAACTTCGACTCTGTCTGGGCACCTGTGGCCAGAACTCCGTACAGCTGGCTGCCTGTCCCCCCTGTTCCTCTGCTTGTTGCCTGCTCTGTCCCCACAGCTGACCTGGTCTAGCTTATTTGCAGGCACCAAAGACTTCCGGCCTAGAGGCTCGGTGCTACCTCGCCCCTAATCCAAACAGGGTCAAGAGAGGAAAGACCCTGAGGACAGACTCACCCCAGCTGAATTCTAACTGAGCCATTTCCTTGCTGTGAGTCTCTCAACAAATTAATCAAACCTTTCTGAGTGCCAGTTTCCTTGTGCTTGAAATGAGGATGGTGATAACCCCTGTGATCCCCGCAGTGTTTACCGTGTGCCAAATACTACCGGAAGGGCCCTGCGTGTGTTGGTTCATTTAAGCCTCACAATAACGGTCTGAAGCAAATGCTCTTCTTGTCCGATCTTACAAACGAGGAAAGGGGGGCCTCCAGCACTCGAGTGCTTTGCCTACAGAAACTCTTTAGTAAGGGAGGGAGCCAAGACTGTACCCCAGCATGACTTCGGACCTGCACCCTCAGCCTCTAGCGGCCCCACGTGAAGCCCAGCCCAGTGTCCAGCAGGCAGGGGCCTCAGGGGTCACAGCCGCTGCCACTCGCTGTTCCTGCCTGTCCACGTCTCCATGCCCCCGCAGGCGCGCTCGGGAAATACTTGTTGCCCCGATCTAAGGTCACGTTGCTTACTCCGTAGTCCTGTGGTCTGTACGCACAGCCTTCCCGCCTCTGCCCCGTGTCTGCGGTCCCAACTGTGTGAGTGGGTTTCAGCCCTGGTTGCTTCATCCATCCCTTTACCCATTTAGGCGATTATTGAAGAAAGTACTGCCTGGATACCGTGAACACAACAGTTTGCAAAGGGGACATGGCCTCTTGTCCTCTCCTCTCGGTATTTATGATTTAGTAGGAAAACCCGTCAAAGCATCACCCGATGAATCTAACATTACAGCTGGCAAGAGGCGGGCGTAGAGTGCTCTAAGCCTATCATCGCGTCGGGTCTAACCAGAGACTCAGGGAGGGGTTCTTGGAGGACGTGATATTGCCTTGAGAACTGAAGAATGAGTAGGAGGCAGTGGAAGATGAGAGAGAGAGAGAGAATATCCCCGTCAGTGAGCAGAGCATGTGCAAAGGCCCTGCAATATAAGGGAGCACAATGTGTAGAAGGCCAGTGTGGCCACAGCAGAAATTGTACGACATTAAGTGAGTCTGGAGATATAAATAGGGGCCAGACCATCCGAGGCCTTGGAAGCCACAGTGGGGTTTTCCCTTTATACTGAGGTACTGTTTAAACACAGTTAAGGTTGGGGCGGGGATGGCATGATCCAAGATACTCTTGGAAAAGATCCCTCTGGCTTCATGATGCAGAACGAATTGGAGAGAAGCCAGAGAAGGAGAAGAGTAGAGGGTTCCGATCTGGGCTTTTCCACTTGAAAGACTCTGGTGGAACTTCCTTCGCTGACCTGGTTGCTCATTGCTCCCAGGGAGTCTTTGTAGAAGGTTTAGCTGGGAATCCTGACCTGAACAAAAATGTGCGGATGTCTACTGATTCTGATCCTGGGCAAGTCCTGAGGGCTTGAGGGGAAGGCCCTTCCTACCAGGTGGGGTACCCAATACTTTCCTAGTTCTTACTTCTGACTGTCAGCTGGTGATGGTGATTCTTGGGCGTATTCCTTCACCAAGTCACAAAGTCAGTCTGGAACCCTGGCCGGCGCCTGTCTAAAGATGCTACGACTTTCAGATTAAGGTCTGACCGTGTTTCTTGCTTGACTCGTAAACACCAACGTCTCAGAAAAGAAATGACACCAGAAATGAGAAGCAATTTCACGTTAAAACCGAAGGAGAACACCGGGGATTCTGAAAAATCTGGCTTCTTGGGTTCCTTCCCTAACACAGGCCAGTCTAGACCTCGAACCCTTCTAACCCCAACGTTCGTCTTCGCCTATGGCAGTTTTCTCCTTCAGCTCTCTGCCTGTCAGAATAGAGATGCCCGGAGTAAGATTCTTAAAACATTTCCCAGAAGTGTTACTGCTGTAAACAGACGACTGGGGACAACGCAGCAAACGGGCAGGTCTCCTGCTATGGAATGAATGGGCTGTGAAGAGATGAATTAGGTACCAAGGACTGTCAGAAATTAAACCCAGGAATTGGACAGGCTGCTTGATCCCGGTCACCTAGCACCATCACATGCCCCATCGCTTCAAGATGAATAAAACGCTCAAAAGGCACGTTCTCCCCCCATAAATACAGAACGGGGTAGGGAGGGAAGATCGGAGTCATTGTGCGCATTTGCAGTTGGCAATTTGAGCCCTGTCAGACCCTGGGATCGTTGGCCTTGGCTTGCCATACGGCAGTTCAGAAGGCAACGTCCCCTGGAATCTGCAGTTAGGTCTGGGATTCGACCCTCCACCCGGATGTCACGGAGAATCGGTCCTACTGCTTGGCATCCTGTGTGCCGTAGCCCGTAACAGAGTCACCTTCCTTCGGGTTCTGTAGAGTTCAACACGCTTGCTAATTTTGCGCTTCACCACGTGCTCTGGTGGGTTATTCTTCCTGTTCCTGTTTCCTCCTTAATCTCCCTCCAGAGGTTAAACCCACCTCCTTGAGGGTTGGAAAACCAGCTCCAAAGGGCCTCTGTTCCTTCCTCCTCATCTCTTAGAGGCATCCGCACCTCCAGCGAGCTCTCAGGAAGAGCTTCCGCCATTCCAAGGGTTCTGTCAGCCTCCGGACATTAAGGAGGCAGAGTTCTAAGTGAGTGTAAGTATGTGTTGCTTTGTCCATTCATTCGAGCATTTGTTTTCTGCCCGTTACCTTCTAGGTGCTGTGCTAATAAGTACTGTGGATATAAACAGGAGTCCCCCAGGACTCCATTTTGTACTTGTCATTTCGTTTCAAGTAAAGCCAGCCAAGTCACACAGTAGAGACCAACATGCTTTTTTTTTTTTTTTTTTAACATAAAGCCAAGGGATGTGTTCAGCATTTAAATTCACCGATAGTCTGGAAAGGCCTTCTTTCATTTTTTTCTGTGTGTGTTTTGTTGTTGTTCACGTTTTGTTTTGTTTTTTTCTTTTAGTTTATTTTCAAAGAGACAGAGAGAGTGCAGGCAGGGGAGGGGCACAGACAGAGAGAGAATCCAAGCAGAATCCACACTGTCAGCATGGAGCCTGATGCAGGGCTCGAACCCAGGAACCGTGAGATCATGACCGGAGGCAAAATCAAGAGTTGGTTGCCCAACTGGCTGAGCCACCAGGTGCCCCTCTCGTTTTATTTTATTCTTTTTTTCCCACTTCATCCCCACGCCCCACTCTCATTAACCCTTCTCCCCCGGGCCTACAAGCGCCTGCTGTGGTACGTTTGGCATGTGTCCCTGGATCTGTACAGATCTCTGAACAGTACAGAGCGTGGTTACGTGAATATAAGCACTTTATTTTATTTTTTTAGTGTTTATTTCTGAGAGAAGAAGAGAGAGCGAGCAGGGGAGGGACAGAGAGAGAGGGAGACGCAGAATCCGAAGCAGGCTCCAGGCTCCGAGTTGTCGGCACAGAGCCCGACGCGGGGCTCGAACTCACGAACCGCAAGGTCATGACCTGAGCTGAAGTCGGGCGCTCAACCGACTGAGCCACTTGATGCCCTCGAATGTTAAGTTTTTTAAATTTACAGAATGGTATTGTGCTTTAGGACGCACGTTTCCTAACGTTTAACCAGTGGCAGACTGTGTTTTAAACACCAGGGGGTGGGGGCGCCTGGCTGGCTCAGTCACGGGAGCGTGCTACTGTTGACCTCGGGGTTGTGTGTTTGAGCCCCATGTTGGGTGTAGAGGTCACTTAAGAAAATAGAAACCTTTCTGAAACAAATACGTAAAAACCAATGGGTGTTTCTGACGGTACCTCTGGCTTATGCCTCTGTCTGCTTCACAGTCTCCTATCAGGGGTAGCCGCTGTGTTTCTTATCCATTTGCACACGGGTTGGCCCCAGGCTGCCCCCCCCCACTTTCCCACAATACTGCAGCCCGCCACCCGCACCTGTTCCCCGGTGCTGTGCTCCCCGGGAATCTCCTAGAAGCGGGACGTACAGGTCATAGGTCATGTCCTCACCTGCTTTCACAGTTTGACTGCCACGTTCCCTCAGATGGCTGCACCACGGCCACTCCCACGGCCACTCCCACGGCCACTCCCTCTCCTCATCTCACCAGCTTGGTACCCAGAAGAATAACGGTGATAAGGTCCGCTGCTGTTTATTAAACATCTGCCACCTGCCGAGTGCCGTGCCCGTTGCCTCATGTGCAGAGTGCGAAACGCTTACGTCTTTGCGAGGTGTCCGTCAGTATCTTGTTGACAGGTGAGGGTTCCGAGGTTGAGGAAAGTAAGTTCCTCACCCAGGGGGCACACAGCTCTCCTGGGACGGAGGCAGGGTTTGAGCCGACGTCAGTCACTGGTATGCCTGGAAAAATACGTGCCCGCAAACGTGCTTGGTTCGTTGGATTAAAATCACGTAACTAGGGGCGCCTGGGTGGCGCAGTCGGTTCAGCGTCCGACGTCAGCCAGGTCACGATCTCGCGGTCCGTGGGTTCGAGCCCCGCGTCGGGCTCTGGGCTGATGGCTCGGAGCCTGGAGCCCGTTTCAGATTCTGTGTCTCCCTCTCTCTCTGCCCCTCCCCCGTTCATGCTCTGTCTCTCTCTGTCCCAAAAATAAATAAACGTTGAAAAAAAAAATAAAATCACGTAACTAGCTGCGACGGGGGAGGGTGACATTGGTCGGGAGCTCACCTGGGGTTGGGGGTGTGGCCCTGTGCAGTGTTTTCCCCATCAGAGTGCAGTGCTCAGAGAGCCACAGAAATTCTTGTCTGTGACCAGAGCTGAAATACAAACGAGATCCTCACACTATTCCCACATCAGTACGACGACAACAAAAACGAAAACGGCTGAGCAGTGTCAGTATGGAAGGGCTCTCTCTTCTGGAGATGTCTTAATGTATTAGAAGAGTATTTTTGTACAGTTTTTTCTCCATGCTTCAGGCATACATCTAAACGGTTAATGGTTGGAATAGCCCAAGCATTTAAAAAAAAATTTTTTTTTAATATTTATTTATTTTTGAGAAAGAGAGACAGACAGACCACGATGGGCAGAGGGGCAGAGAGAGAGGGGGACACAGATTCTGAAGCAGGCTCCAGGCTCTGAGCTGTGAGCACAGAGCTCGACGCGGGGCTCGAACCTGCAAACCGTGAGATCATGACCTGGGCTGAAGTTGGACGCTTAACTGACTGAGCCCCCCAGGCGCCCCGGGAATAGCCCAAGCTTTCCAAGGCAGACTGGAAAGCTTCCATGTAAGGAAAACTCATTTGTTTAATAAAAAGCTTTTCTGGGTGCAGAGAGGAGTGAGGCACTCTCCGGCCTCCAGGTGCTTAGAACCTAAGGAGAGAAAAGCATCAGAGAATAATTTGGGGGCCACGTCGGTTCTCCACCGGCAAATGGAGGTCTCCCAGGAAAATGGAATAGAGACAGGTGCCCAGTGGCAAATGCAGGGGGGTTTGGCTCCTGCCATCTAACAGACGGTGCCTTGCCCCCGTGTCAGCTTCGGCTCTGCCTTCTCAGGGAGTGTGAGAAAACCAGGACCACAGGTTGCGAACAAGCCGGCGGGGTCAAAGGAGGATGGGGCTGGCTTGGGCCAGAGGGCGCCAGGTCATCGGGGAGTGACCAGGGACTCCAGCCTCGGAGACAGAACGGTGACATCTCTCTGCTTGCAGGTGGTTGGAGTTTTGAAGGTTCCCCAAATTTCTGACCTGTCCTCCCCCGGCACTGGCACACGGAACAATATTTCCAGGCGAACTCATTTTGTAACATGAATCACAGTGGGTTAAAACTCCGCTCTCGGGGCGCCTGGGTGGCTCAGTCGGTTCAGCGTCCGACTTCGGCTCAGGTCACGATCTCGCGGTCCGTGGGTTCGAGCCCCGCGTCGGGCTCTGGGCTGATGGCTCAGAGCCTGGAGCCTGCTTCCGATTCTGTGTCTCCCTCTCTCTCTGCCCCTCCCCCGTTCATGCTCTGTCTCTCTCTGTCTCAAAAATAAATAAACATTTAAAAAAATAAATAAATAAATAAAAAATAAAACTCCACTCTCTTTGGACCTCTCCTGCGAGGGTCGCCTGGGGAATCAAAGGGAGTCACTTTCCAGACACGGAGGCGGCACTTACTGGTCTGAAACACCACGTTCGGCCAGATGGCGATTAGACTGATTCCACCTGCTACTTGAGAATTTATAAAGTTTTAACTGCTCATTGCCTGGCGGCCCCATCCATTGTCAGCGGGCGCAAACAATCCCCAACTAGAGGCCAGGTGCTTTCCTGACACTTTCCTTGAAGCAGGCGGGGGTCCGATTAAGTGTTTCATGGATTTCCGCCACGAGGACTCATTTGTGCAGTTTGCAAGAGCCCGGTGCGACCCGCTCTAAAACTGAAGGTTTTTCTTGATGTGGGCTTAACGAGCATTTTCCTCCCGTGCCTCCTGCTCCTTCAAAAGGGGGGGGGGGGTGCAGAGAGAGAGAGAGAGAGAGAGAGAGAGAGAGAGAGAGAGAGAGCACCGTGACTGGAATTATAATGAGCTCTCAAACCTGTTCCTAATTATCTCCCGTAACTTAGCAACATCCTGGGTGAGCGGAGAAAGGAGCGGAGTGATTTAAATTCATTGGTAAGATGTGGGTGTAAGTGGGGAAATCGGGCACCCCGGGGCTCCGGGTACAGTATGAGGCGGCATTTGCTAGGTGGGGAAAGGGTGTGAGCGTTCAGTTCAGCTTCTTTATAGAGGAACAGGGGAGGGAGGAGGAGCTGAGCCCACGAGAGGCGGAGAAGTTGCTCGCATTGCTCCTTGAAGATTGGAACAATGCCCAGGGAAGGACATCTGCGTCCTCGCTGTTTCCTTCTAACGGTGTGCGGTCGTGGGCCGGGGAACAAGTGGTTCCAGTGCACGGAGCAATTCATCCGAAAATTCAAGTGTAGGTCAGAGGAAGCCTAGCTCGATCATAGTGTATGGGAAGAGGATTCGGCCATATTGGCGACTTAGGAACGAGGCGTGAAACCTGAGAGCGACGGGGGTGATAAACACCTAGCTCGACATCATGTGTCGGCTCAGAAGCAAGGGGTCGACGGGAGACTGTTGTGTTTTTTCTTGTTACCGTTGGTCATGGAGCCTCAAATGCAGAATGTGCGATCCGGCTCTGGGTCTGCTTTTCAGCGAGCAACATTGACTTGAGAACGTCCAAGGAAAGAGCGCTGGGTGTGGGAAGCCCTGTTATGTGGGCTGGAGGAATTGGGGGTGTTTGGTCCCAAACAGGAAGCCCGAGGGACCCTAGATCCGAGAGGGAGGTTCCCTCGTCCGTAGCAAGGTGCCTTTGCTAGATGTTGAATTTGCCCCCACCTGGCTATTCCTTCACTTCTGCGTGGACCAGCTTTCTTTGCAGGGAGAGCTTCCCTCCTACACCCTGCAGGTCTGTGCCAGGCAGTTACCAGTGAGCTGCTTGGCACGGCTGGAGCTGGCCTGTCTGTGGGGTTGGAGCCTTCTTGCTTCTGCCCAGGCGACGAGCAAAATGCCCATTGCGTTGGCTAGCTCTGGTGTTACCGAGTCCCAGGGCACTGTCAATATGCCAAAGCATCTTTTCTTTTTTTTAAGTGTATTCATTTATTTTGAAAGATAAAGAGACAGCCCAGCTGAGGGAGGGGCAGAGAGAGAGAGAGAGAGAGAGAGAGAGAGAGAGAGAATCCCAAGCAGGCTCTGCACTGTCAGGGCAGAGCCTGATATGGGGCTTGAATCCATGAACCACGAGATCATGACCTGAGCAGAATCCGAGAGTCAGACGCTTAGCCGACTGAGCCACCCAGGCGATCCAATATTCCAAGGCATCTTAACCAGATCAGAGCTATGTAGTCAATAAAGTCTACAGGCTCAGAGTGCCAGTTCTCAGAACCCAGGGAAGGTTTCACGGAAGAAAGGGGCTTAAAAAGAGGGTCACGTTTGGGGCACCTGGGTGGCTCAGTCAGTTAAGCATTGGACTCTTGGTTTCCGCTCAGGTCGTGATCTCATGGTTTGTGGGTTCGAGCCACACATCAAGATGCACGTTCAGCGCAGGGCCTGCTTGGCATTCTCTCTCTCTCCCTCTCTCTCTGCCCCTCCCCCACTCGCTCTCTCAAAATAAATAAACTTTAAAAAATTAAAACAAAAAACAAAAAAAAGAGGGTCAGATTTAAACAAGCAAAGAGAAGGAGGGGGAATCCCTGGGCTGGAGAAATATTATTGCCAAGTGGGGAGTGGACAAGTCTGACTATAAGGGGGAAGAGCCATGGGGAAAGTTCAAATGGTGGAAAGCCTTAAATGCCATGTGCACGGTTTGGCTTCTGTCTTGTAGGCAATTGGGAGGGTTGTCAGATTTGGCAAATAAAATACGATGCCCGGTTATATTTGAATTTCAGGTAGATAACAACTCGGTGTAATTATGTCCTAAATATCCCATGGGGTATAGTCATATTCAAAAAACGTATTTGTTGTTTCTTTGAAATTCAGACTGCACTGGGCACCCCGTACTTTTATCCGGCAACTCACGCAAGGGGAAGTCACTGACGTTTTATAACAAGGGAGTCCTCTGTGTCAAGTTTGGAAGGAGTCGTCTGGTTGCTGTTTAGCAGCTGAATTAGAGGAGGAAGACGCAGAATCGGGGTTAGGGAAGGGAAAAACCAGACTCCTCCTCTACGCTCAATGCTTCACTCCCCTTTCTTTTTTAAAGTTTTTTATTGATTTCCTTTGAGGGAGAGAGAGAGGGAGAGAGAGAGAGAGAGCGTGCACGTGCCAGTAGGGGAGAGGGAGAGAGTCCCAAGCAGGCCCCACGCTGTCAGCACAGAGCCTGATACGGGGCTCGAATCCATGGACCATGAGATCACGACCTGAGCCGAAATCAAGAGTGAGACGCTCAGCCGACTGAGCCACCCAGGTGCCCCTCAGTACTTCACGTCTGGTACCAGATGTTGGGGGCAGTTTCCCACACCAAGCAATTGTGCGACACCAGACGAGCGTCCTGTAATTCAACCCAGTTCGGACGTTATCCACCTGGACAGCGTCAGCTCCCACAGGTTGAGGGTTCCGATGCCACGAGACTGCCCCTCCCCGCCAGATGTCACTCTCAAGTCCGGGTTACCCGTGTATCAGAAGTTCCTACAACCCCCCGCCCCCGCCTCAGTGCATTAATTTGCTACAACAGTTTTCAGAACTCAGGAAAATAGCTTGCTCGCTAGAGTACCAGTTTGTGATAAAAGGATACAACTCAGAAAGAGCCAGATGGCAGAGACGTCCGGGACAAGGTATGGGCGAAGGGCCGGGTGGTTATCTAGAGGCTTTCCAAGAACCGCCTGATTAACAGAAACGCGGATCAGAAGGGCTCGTTATGAACACACCTTTCACCTCCTTGCTCAGGAGTTCTTTCAGGAGCTCGGGACAAAAGACCAGATCCGGGAACAAAAATTCTCCCAATGCTCTTATCGCTTAGGAGATTACAGAGTTTTCGGAGACGCGTGCTATGTGTGTGCGTGCGGAACCACGGCCATGGACGAAGCTAACAATACGCACGACAGTGCACGTGAATATAAATCACAGCAGCACAGGCCATTACTTGGAAAATGTTTGAAAGTGTCCCGGGTTCACTATATGAAAGCGAAGGGTGGATTCAGGAGGTCACTGCATGGCGCGGTCAGTAGGACTTGGTGACTGGCCGGACGCAGCTCAGGGAAGGAGGCAGGGGAGGGTGGAGGTGACAAGGGTGGGTTCGAGGTTGAGGGCCAGCTGGGATGAATCATGGAAGAAACAGTTCAGAGAAAGAACGACATAGAGGAAAGAAGGCGGAATTCTGAGTCCTCCCGGAGACCTTCTCATGGTAGGCACCAACGGAAGCTTCAGGAAGCCGGAGACGCACAGGCGAATTCCGGACGGGAGAGTGGGTAGGACCTGTTTTTTTGCAAGTCTCTGGATAGTGGCAGCAGCCGAAGCAGGTGAAACGGCAGATGAGCCCTTCCCGGGAGGGAGAAAAGTGAGGGGAGTAGTGGCCTGGGGTGGGGAGTGGGGTGAAGAAAGCAAAGTCCACTGCCTGATCGAGTCGCGTCTCTACTCTGGGCCGGCAAGTGAGTTCCATTTCCCTGTGTCTTAATCCGTTTTTTTCATTTGCTTTCATTTTCAATGAAGGCGGAGAGCAAACACAGAGAAAGAGCCATAGTTGCTGCAACAGGCCCGCTCCTATGAATACAGTTGAGGGATGTGCTCTCACATCTCCAAAGGCCCAGGAAGACTTCCCTCCGAGCATCGTGCTGATGCTCCAAGGATCACAGACAAAACCTGACAATACCACCGGCTCCCACACGTGTCAGCCCGGATCTGGAGTGAAGGGGTGCGGCTGGGAGGCCTGAGGTGCAGGGGCCTGGGGTCCTCGCAGGCCTGGCACGAATCCTGCACCAGAGCGGCTGGCTCAGTGGCCGGCGTCCTGCCCCCAGCACCTCTGCCACGTGTCTCAGTCACAGCCAAGTGGTGACCAGCTCATTGCGCCCCCGCCCCACCCCAAGGGACAGGACTTGGACGCACACTCGACGAATCACACGCTCTGGTTGTCCCTCCGTCAGGGACACCGGGAGCAACGTGACCGTGACCCTTAGCCGCGGACGACATCCGGGGATTGAGAGTAGGTCAATTTGTTGGCATCTTAATGAGATTCTAAAGGTTTCTGGCTCCTGTTCAGGTGAAAATCTTTTGCGTTTTAGACATTCCGACTGAATGCTAAATATTTTAAGCGAACGTCCACGCGCAGCAGGCAGGGCACAGTGAGGCAGTCTCGCGTGAGGCGGGGCCTGGTTGAGATACCCCTGCCCGTCACCTTCCACCCTCCCCCACACGCTGCTCTAGGTCACCCTGGAAACCGCTTTGATCCCCTTGCTGGACCTGTCACTGAGCCTGGCACTCCGGGAGGCCGCCTGGGTCCCCTTTACTGAACCGCATTTAGTAGTAACTCTCTAAGGTCCCCAGAGCTGGGTCTCACCCTCTAATTTGTGAATGAAGCGACCTGGGATCACACGTTTCTGGTTTTGCGATTTTAACTGTCTGGGCGAGGGCAGATTGTCACCTGAAGGCTTATGCCGAGCCATGGTCCCAGGAGACCGAGAATTAGCGTGTGCTGAGTGCTGCTTGGGGTGACACTAGGCCCCCAAACAATTTTTCAGGTAGGTTTTGTTTTCATTTTACAGACCTGAGGCTCAGAGCCTCCCGAATGTACCCAAGGCCACGTAACTACTAAGTGTCTAAATTGGGATAAGAGCCTAAAGCCAGCTGAATTGGGATTTGGAACTCTGTTTATACTCTGTGCTGCAGCGTGGAGCTCCGGTCTCATTCTTCTTCTCCTGGGGATAAAAATGTGTATGAAACCGATCGTGCAGCTCTGTGTGTTTACTGTTTCCTCTTCTGTCTGATACATTTGGTAACAAATACCGATTGCGCGATCAACAGCCCGGAAGACAAAATTTTAGTACCTTCTTAGCAGATAGCAACTGCACTTACTTATTTTTTAATAGGGTTTAATTTTTAGAGCAGTCCTCGGTCCACAGAAAAATTGAATGGGAAGTAAAGAGATTTCCCACATACTCCCCTGCCCCCACACATGCATAGCCTCCCCCATTACCAACGTCCCCCATCAGACTGGTACACGTGTACACATTATAATCATCCAGGGTCCGTGGTTTGCATTGGGGCTCACTCTTCGTGGTGTATATTCGATGGGTTTGGGAAAACGTGTGACATGTATCCATCATTGTGGTGTCCTAAGAGTACAGTTGATACTTGAACAAGGGGGGGGTTAGGGGTGCCAACCCCCGTGCAGTGGAAGATCAGCATACAACTCTTGACTCCACGAAAACTTAACTACTAATAACCTACCGTTGACGAGAAGTCTTACCAATAACATAGTCAATTAACCCATATTTTGTACATTATCTGTGTTATATACTGTATTCCTACAATAAAGTAAGCTACAGAAAAGAAAATGATTTTAAGAAAATCATAAGAAGGAGGAAATGCATTTACTTTACTGTACCGTACTTACTGGGAAAAATTCACATATAAATGGGCCCCCCGCCCAGTTGAACCTCGTGTTGCTTGAGGGTCATTCGTAGTTTCACTGCCCTAAGATTCCTCTGTGACCTGCCTATTATTCATCCCTCTCTCCCCCTAACCCTTGGCAACCACAGATCGTTTTACCGTCTCCATAGTTTTGCCTTTTCTAGAACGTCACATAGTTGGACCCATACAGTATGTAGCCTTTTCCGATTGGCTTCTTTCACTTACTGATAAGCAGTTGGGGTTCCTGCATGTCTTTTCATGGCCTGATAGCTCATTCCTTTTTGGCACCGAATAATATTCCATTGTCTGGAGGGACCACAGTTTATCCATCACCTAGTGAAGGACATCTTGGTGGCCTCCAAGCTTCGACCATTATGAATAAAGCCGCTATAAATTTCCATGGGTAGGTTTTTGTGTGCACATGTTTTCAGCTCCTTTGGGTAAATACCGAGGATTGCCCTGGCTGGATCATATGTTTAGTTTTGTAAGAAACTGCTGAACCGTCTTCCAAAGTGGCTGCCCCATTGTTCGTTCCCACCAGCGACGAATGAGAGTTCCTGTTACTCCCCACCCTCACCCAGCATTTCGTGGTGTCAGTGTCTTAGATTTGGGCCCTTCCCATAGGTGCGTAGTGATACCTTGTTGTTTTCATTTGCACTTGCTCAATGACACGTGATGTTGAGCATCTCTTCATATGCTGATTTGCCATCTGTACTCGGCTTTGGCAAAAGGGGTTTGTGCAGCTATTTTCCCCATTTTTTAATCAAGTTCATTTTGTTATTGTTGAGTTTTTTTAAGTTTATTTTTCAATTGTGGCGTATTGACCTAAGCTGTACCATCGTAACCATTGAAGTGTTCAGGAGTGTTAAGCATATTCACGTGGTCGTGCAACCAGTCTCCAGAACTCTTCATCTTAGGAGACTGAAACTCTGTCCCCATGAAACAACCTGCACTTTCCCCCACCCCGGCCCCAGCCTCTGGAAACCACCAGTCTACACTGTATCTCTGTGAATTTTTGCCTGCACTAAGTCGTATTTCTAAAATAATATAATACATCTTCTTTTTTAGTATCGAGTTTTTCCTTTCCAAAATGGAACGAAAAATCAAAGCTTTACATCTCTTCCTTCCGGATGACCTGTTCGAGAGATGGAATGGCCTGTGTGGTCTGCTTCTCACTTAGTGCTGTGTTTCCGGGTCCCCCGCCCCCCCCCCCCCCCCCCCCCCCCCGCCCCCGTCTCTCTGCAGTTCTCCCCGGGGTTCTTGCTGTGCCGGCCAAGGAGCATATGAGGAAGGTGGCAACAGGCAAAATAGTAGCAGTTGTCCTGAGTTCCTCGATGTCTACAAAGATGAGTGAAAAAGGATGAAGAGTACATATCCTAAGACAAGACGTGGTCATGGACCACTTGCTGGGTTTTTGGCAAATAGAAACCTAAACAAATACTGATGAGAGTGGGAAATACGGAGCATTTTGGAAGCCGTCTCAAGACAGCTGATCCTTTTTATGGGTGAGGCCGACCATGAGTCCATGAGTCAAAGGGACACCACCTTGTTTTTTTTTTTTAATGTTTATTTATTTTTGGGAGAGAGAGAGAAAGAGAGACAGAGTGAGAGTAGGGGAGGGGAAGAGAGAGAAGGAGACACAGAATCCACAGCAGGTTCCAGGCTCTGAGCTGTCAGCACAGAGCCTGACTCAGGTCTTGAACTCATGAACCACGAGATCATGACCTGAGCTGAAGTCAGACGCTTAACCGACTGAGCCACCCAGGCGCCCCAAAGGGGCACAACCTTTTATTTTTATTTTTATTTATTTTTATTTTTTTCAGTATATGAAATTTATTGTCAAATTGGTTTCCATACAACACCCAGTGCTCATCCCAAAAGGGGGCACAACCTTTTAACTAACTTGTAAACACCTCACAAGGAAAGATAACTAAAGTACACATCTAAGGGGGTTCTAACACCTATCACGTTTCTCTCACTTTATATGTCTTGTTACTTTTGGATATCCTGGCTCAATATCTATTAAATGACACTGACTTCCCCAAAACCATTTGCTGTTTTCACAGTAACAGTTCATTAAATGGGTAGAAACAATCATTCCTATTTGCTTAGATGGTTTTCACATTTGCATAGGATATTTTACTTAGACTTGATTCTCACAGCAGCTTGGTGTGATAAGAAAAGTGTGGAGGTATTTGCATTTTCATCGCTATGGACATGAAGGGCTAGAGAGGCAAAGGAGTTTCTTATTGTCGTATGTTTGGTAAGTCAAAGAGTTCATACTCAAAGACAGGTCTCCAGGTTCAAAGTCTGGTGGGCTTCCCACAAAATAACCATCATTATAAAAGCCCTTATGGCTAGGGTGATAATTTTAGTCTTGTCTAATTTGTGTCACATGAATGTACCTTTCATGAATAACCACAAATCGTCAGAGATCCAAATAATTTTTAGTGTAATTAGGGCCGATGCAATATTTGAGACCTGCTTAATACTTTAAAAAGTGTCTGTGTGTGTGTGTGTGTGTGTGTGTGTGTGTGTGTTGAGAGCAACAGAGCTCAAGTTGGGAAGACGGAGAGCGAGAGAATGTCAAGCAGGCTCCACACCCAGTGCCCAGGACAGAGTTCGACACAGGGCTCTCACTACCATGAGATCGTGACCTGAGCCGAAATCAAGAGTTGGACGCTTAACCAACTGAACCACCTGGGGCCCCCAAAAGTATTTGTTTTTTTTTTATCTCAAATTTAACTTGATATCCTTTATTTTTTTCCTAAACCTGGCCACTCTAATTCTTATGACATCAGTCAGATCCCCACCCAGTTGTATATATTTCTATATCCCTATATGGACTTGCATCGTTTTTAGTCTTTTTAATCTTTTTTGTCTTCATTTGGTTTATCTCAAAGTGCTTTCTATTTTTTCTTGCGGTTTCTTCTTTGATCATTGGTTATTCAGGAATGTATTATTAAAATTTCCACATCTTTGTAAATTTCCCCAATTTTTTTTTGTTACTGATTTCTAATTTCATTTCACTGTAGTCAGTCATTTTGTATGATTGTACTCCTTTTTAACTTTTTGATTGTTTTGTGGCCTGGCATATGGTCTCTCCTGAAGAATATTTCATGGACATTGAGAAAATGTACATCCTGCAACTGTTGAGTGTTTTATGGGTGTCTGTTAGGTCTAATTGGCTTCTAACGTCGTTTAAATCTTCTATTTCCTTGTGGATCTTCTGTCTAGTTATTCTTTCCATTATTGATAACAGGATAATGAAGTTTCCAACTGTTAGAGTTTAATTGTCTACTTCTCCCTTCACTTCTCTGAGTTTTCCCTTCATGTAATTTAAGGGTTTATCATTAGGTGCATATATTTATAATTATTATGTTCTCTGATGGTGCGACCCTTTACAATTTTTAATCTCTAGTAACAATTTTTATCTTCAAGATTATCTCGTCTAATATTACTTAACCTCCGCCAGCTCTCTTTTGGATACTCTTTGCATAGGGTATCTCTTTCCGTCCTTCAATTTTCAATTTATTTTGGATCTTTGAATCTAAAATGTGTCTCTTGGAGATGGCATTATGCATCATGTGTTTTCATGGTAGTTGAGTCATGTGTTTTCTTTTTTGGAAATCCATATTGCCAATCTCTACCTTTTGATTGAAGTGCATTTATAGTTAATGTAATCACTACTTAGGTAGGATTTACATCTGCCACTTTGGTATTTCTTTTCTATGTGTCTTATGTCTTATTTATTCTTCTGTTTCTTCATTACTACCTTTTGTGTGTGTGTCAAATAGATATTCTCTAATACCACTTAAGTTCCCTTGTTATTTATTTTACTGTACTTTTATTTTTTTTAATTTTTTTTTTAACGTTTATTTATTTTTGAGACAGAGAGAGACACAGCATGAACGGGGGAGGGGCAGAGAGAGAGGGAGACACAGAATCAGAAGCAGGCTCCAGGCTCTGAGCCATCAGCCCAGAGCCCGATGCGGGGCTCGAACTCGCGGACCGCGAGATCGTGACCTGAGCTGAAGTCGGACGCTTAACCGACTGAGCCACCTAGGCGCCCCGATTTTACTGTACTTTTAAAAAAGTTATTTTCATAGTATTTTCCCTAGTAATTATAATTAACATCTTAACACAATCTGACGAATTAATATGACCTTAATTATTATTATTTTTTTATTTTTTTTTCAACTTTTTTTTTTTAATTTATTTTTGGGACAGAGAGAGACAGAGCATGAACGGGGGAGGGGCAGAGAGAGAGGGAGACACAGAATCGGAAACAGGCTCCAGGCTCCGAGCCATCAGCCCAGAGCCCGACGCGGGGCTCGAACTCCCGGACCGTGAGATCGTGACCTGGCCGAAGTCGGACGCTTAACCGACTGCGCCACCCAGGCGCCCCAATATGACCTTAATTATAATAGTATACAAAAACTTTGCTCCATTTTAGCTCTGTTCACCTCCCTCCTTCTATTAATGTCATACAACTTACATCTTCAGACATTCTGAACTCATCAACATAGTTTTATAATTCTTGCCTTACGCAGTTGTCTTTTAAATCAGATAGCAAAATAAAATAGTTACGAGCAAAAATATATTCATAGTACCTTTCACATTTACCTCCATAGTTATCTTTTACCAGGGCCCTTTATTTCTCTGATGGAACTAAGTTACTCTCTACTTTCCTCTCAGTTTAATCTGAGTGACTGCGTTTAGTTTTTCTGGTAGGGTAGGTATGCTAGCGATGAGTTCTTTCATTTTTTTTGTTTATCTGTGATTATCTTCAGTTTGTCTTTTTTTTTCTTTTTGTTTTTGTTTTCAAAGATAGTGGCAGTGGCTGTAAAGTTCTTGATTGGTAATCTTTTTCTTTCAACAGTCTGAATATGTCATCCACTGATTTGTCGAGATATAGAGATAGAGATAGAGATAGAGATAGAGATACATATACATATACATAGATATAGATATCTTTGAGTTTATCCTACTGAGAGTTCATTGAGCATGTATATGTAAAATAGTGTTTTCAAAAGTTTGGGAAGTTTTTGGCCATTATTTCTTCAAATATTCTTCCTGGCCCTTTCACTGACTCTGCCTTCCTTCTGGGACTACCATGATGTGTATGTTGCTACCCCTAATGGTGTCACACAGGTTTCTAAAGCTTTGTTTATTTCTCTTCATGCTGTTCTCTTTCTGTTCACCAGGCTGGATAATCCCAATTGATTGACCGGTATCCAAATTCCCTCTTTCTTCTGCCAGCTCAAATCTGCTATGGAGCCCCTCTAGTGAATTTTTCGTTTCAGTATATACTTTTCAACCCAAATTTATATTTGGTTCTTTTTAATAGTTTCTGTCTCATTATTGATATTCTGTACCTGATGAGACATCATTTTATTACTTTCTTTTAAACATTTTTAAGTTTATTTATTTGAGGGAGAGAGAGAGAGAGAGAGAGAGAGAGAGAAAGAGAAAGAGAGAATCTCAAGCAGGCTCTGCACTCTGTGCCCGTCCTGAGCCTGACGTGGGGCTTAGTCTCACAACTGTGATATCACGACCTGAGCTGAAGTCAAGAGTCAGACATTTAATGACCTGAGCCACCCAGGCACCCCACTTTGTTTTAATTCTTTAGGTATGGTTTCCTTTAGTGATTTGAACATATTTTTAAAAGATGATTTAAGGTCCTTGTTTAGTAAATCCAACATCTGGACTTCCTTTAGGATGGTTCTATGTTAGTTACTTTTTTCCAGTGCATGGAATATATATATATATATATATATATATATATATATATATATATATATCTCACAAATTTTTTTATGGAAACTAGATGTTTTAAATATTAAGTACCCAGAAAAATAAATAAATAAATAAATACGAAGTATCCAGATTTTCTTCTCCTTGGGATCCGTTATTGTTGCTGTTCTTGCTATGTGCTCGTTTAGTGACTTTCCGAATTAATTCCACGAACCATGCATTCTTTGTCACTTGCACCTACGGAAGTCTCTGCTCAGTTAGCTAGCGGTTGCCAAATGGTTGGAGAGAGATGTCCTCAAACGCAGTGAAACAGTAAGTCCCCCAGGCTTTCGTGAGGCCCTCCGTGTGTGTTGAGCCACACCTGCCGTGTTCCGTTTCCATCTCTGCCTTCGCTTTCTCTCCCTGCTCGTATGTCGCCTCAGTGTCAGCCAGAGGTGAGCGATTAAGCCTTCTAAGCGCTTGCCTAGACGTACCCACCACCCTGCACGTGCATGTGGCCTTGTGGATTCTCAGGAATAGGTCACAGCTTTACAAAGGCCCCCGAAGACATCTCATTCCCCAGCATCTCCTTTTATGTTTTTTGTTCAGCATCTTGTTGGTCTTAACTGGTATCACTACCACACGCAGCTGTAATGGCAAACAGTTGCCCCTGACTGTGTTTACAGATGCCCTGGGGATGCAGCTCTTTGCATAGAACTTACTCCAAATCAGGTCGAATAGAGACAGGTCTTGAGAATGCAGGTTTTCAGAGAGATTCCAGACAGCCTTAAAAATGACAGTTGTCTTGAGGGTGGCTTCAGGGGGGCTTCAGACTCATTCTGCCCCTTCTTGTGGCCGCTGGGTTGCTGTTTTTCACATGTATCAATGTATAAAGCGGTTGTTTTCCAAGGCTACTGTGGCGCTGGGAAGAGCAGTGAATAGGAACAGGGCAAGTTGAAATGTCACAAAGCTCACTGTTCTTACTGAGACTCAGTCATAGTCCTTGAGGAAATACTGCACGAACCATTGCAATGCTTTGATTAGTTTATAGAGTTCTGAAAAACTTGTTTTTCACAAATTTTGCCAATTTCTCATTTTCTTTGTGGAGGTTTTTGGAAGGCCTTACTCCACCATTCTGGAAGTGCTTCTCCAAAACTGACCTACCTTTCTTTCTTTCTTTCTTTCTTTCTTTCTTTCTTTCTTTCTTTCTTTCTTTCTATTTCTTTTATTCTTTATTTTTGAGAGAGAGAGCAAATGAGCAAGCACAAGCAGGGGAGGGGCAGAGAGAGAGGGAGACACAGAATCCAAAGCAGATTCCAGGCTCCGAGCTGTCAGCACAGAGCCCAACATGGGGCTCAAACCCACAAACGGTGACATCATGACTTGAGCTGAAGTCAGAGGCTTAACTGACTGAGCCACCCAGGCGCCCCCCCCCCCTTACTCTTTTCAATCTCTTCTTTTTTTTTAATGTTTATTTATTTTTGAGAGAGAGGGACAGAGCGGGAGCAGGGGAGGGACAGAGAGAGAGGGAGACACAGAGTCCGAAGCAGACTCCAGACCCTGAGCTGTCAGCACAGAGCCCGATGCGGGGCTTGAACTCACGGACTGCAAAATCATGACCTGAACCGAAGTCGGACGCTCAACCGAGTGAGCCACCGAGGAGCCCCATCCAATACTGACCTTTTTAAGGGGCTTTTTAGAGATCGTACCTTCACTCCCAGAAGGAATCATAGCCATATGATATTTTCAGGCATCCTGACAGTTCTCTGAGGACAGCAGTTTTAGGAAGGGGATGCTTAGTGCTTCTGGGATCAGTTAAAAGCATTAGATACTCGGGTGCCTGCCTGGCTCAGTTGGTAGAGCAGGTGACTCTTGATCCCAGGGTCATGAGTTCAAAAGCCCCACGTTGGGTGTAGAGCTTGCTTAAATAAATAAATAATGGCATTCAAAATAAAATGAAACGATAGCATTAAAGACAAAAGCATTAGATATTTATTGCACTTAATTTTTCACACCCCCAGTAGGCTTTTATTACTTCCTTGCTGCTGCGTATAGTCACTAAACGGTTATAATTGGTATTACCTGAATAATAAGAAAAGATAATGGTTTACATTTCCAAATAGTAAGAGGCAGAGTTTTGAAAACAGTCGTGATAATGAAGTACAACGGGAAGCTATTAAGAGTGATAGAACTTATGAGAGTAATTTATTCTTTATTTTTATTTTTAAAAAATGTTTATTTATTTTTGAGAGAGAGAGAGAGCACGCAAGTGGGGAAGGGGCAGAGAGAGAGAGGAAGAGACGGAGAATCCCCAGAAGGCTCAACACTGCTAGTGCAGAGCCCAACGTGGGGCTTGAACCTACGCACCATGAGATCATGACCTGAGCCGAAACCAAGAGTTGGACGCCTGGCCGACTGAGCCACCCAGGCATCCCCAAGAATAATTTAAGTATAAGATTATTCAAAGATAATTAATTACAGAGCCCAACCATAGAATCTGTTAGAAATAGGCTAATAGAGCAAAATGTAGAAAAACTCTACACCAGAGAATGTTCTCTGTTGACCTCTGACTCCTGAATACATATTGTTCTATTAATATACTAGTTATTCCCCTTCCAAATGCCACATGCTTGGAAGCCTAATGGGTCTACATGTTTTAGTTGTAGTTTATAAAGAAGCAGCCATTTTTAGTAACCATATTGAGGTGTTTTTATGTGGAGTTTTTATACTCCATAGACTCTCCTATGTGGGCTTACTGAAAAAGCTAGTAAGAACAAAATGATTGCTTCAGGGGCACCTGGGTGGCTCAGTCGGTTGAGCATCTGACTTCGGCTCAGGTCATGATCTCCCGGTTTGTGGGTTCAAGCCCCACATCGGGCTCTGTGCTGACAGCTCAGCACCTGGAGCCTGCCTCGGATTCTGTGTCTCCCTCTCTCTCTGCCCCTCCCCTGCTCACGCTCTGTCTCTCTCTCAGAAATTAATAAATATTTAAAAAAAAAAATTAAATTAAAGGGGCGCCTGGGTGGCGCAGTCGGTTAAGCGTCCGACTTCAGCCAGGTCACGATCTCGCGGTCCGTGAGTTCGAGCCCCGTGTCGGGCTCTGGGCTGACGGCTCGGAGCCTGGAGCCTGTTTCCGATTCTGTGTCTCCCTCTCTCTCTGCCCCTCCCCCGTTCATGCTCTGTCTCTCTCTGTCCCGAAAATAAATAAACGTTGAAAAAAAAATTAAATTAAATTAAATTAAAAAAAGAATGAAAAGACTGCTTGAGTAAGCTTGGAATGCTGACATTAAGTTGAATTTTTAAACGTGTGGTATCGGCTCCCTAACAATAAAGATGACCATTTCCTTTCAGATAGACTCTGAGAGCACAATAGCAGATTCAGGTAATTTATCTTCTTTTTCTAGAGCATCCTGCTAAAACAGTCAGTGATCACATTTTTTTAGCAAGGTCACGTTTTACTTGCATTACTCTCCAAAGCAATAAACAATCCATCCGTCTTCCCACCAGACCCTAAAAACCCAAAACCAACAAAAAAACCCCCTATATTTCATGGGGTTAAAAGGTCAGCCTCACTGAGAAACACCAATGGAATCTGCTGTTTCTCTTTGTGACTGAGCCTGATTTTTTTCAAATCTATTATATAAAGGGTGAAAATAATCATCTTTGGGTTCACTCAAGCTGGTCATTCTTCCTGAATTGAATAAAAAGTCAGGAAATGAGGAAATTCACTTTCCACTCACCAACATCTCACTGTTCTGTGCCGTTAGGAATGCCAATACTCTTCAGCAATTTGCCAGCTTTTAGAAGAGACCCCATCGTTAGTGATCCAGATTTTCTGGAGGTAAATGTCCACCTGAAAGTTGAGACGGACCCTGGGATACAACAGTCTACTAAGTGGCTCCGACAAAAATGCAAAGTTCAGGCACATTTCAGATATATCCCAAAGAACAGCCAGAAGGTCTGGCCCAGACGCTCCTCTGACGTCTCACTGACTTGTCTCTTTTCTGCTAAACGGAGCAGTTGTGGGAAAAGACAGAACCACACAGAAGAAGTGAAATCTTTGGCTTTGAGAAAACTGCTAAGCAGGTTTGTTTTAAGCACTTTGAATGTTTTGTAATGTTACAATTTTAAGAAAAGCCTGGCTGCTTTCAGAGCAGAGAATCAAGATTCTAACATTAAAATGAAGGACAAATACATAAGGAAAAAGCCAGGCTGTGATAATCATACTTCGAACACTTTCTCACAGAACTGTATGAATCAGCCAGGATGCTTGTTAAAAACACAGCTTCCTGGGTCTTTTCCTGCCCTCATAAACTTTAGGGAACTCTAGGACTCGGGATTTGAATTTTAAGTCGGAATTTTATACAGTCTAAAGTTTGAGAACCATGAAGAAGTCCTATTTTCTGCTTATAAGCACTTTAATATTCCAGTTAACCCAAGAGTTAAAAATAAAACTAGCTTAGGGACACTGGGTAGCTCAGTCGGGTAAGCATCTTGATTTTTGGCTCAGGTCATGATCTCACGGCTTGTGAGTTTGAGCCCCACATCGGGCACTGACAGTGCAGAACCTGCTTGGGATTCTCTCTCCCCTTCTCTCTCTCTCTCTCTCTCTCTCTCTCTCTCTCTCTCTCTCTCTCTGTCTCAAAGTAAATATATAAACTTTAAAAATAAAAATAAAAAAAATAAAGCCAGCTTCTAGCACAGACTAAATACTAAGTACGTCTCTCCTTTCTTAACTATCATAACCTGGATTTTTTCTTTATGCAGCTCTCACTTAGGCTCTTCTAAAGTATCTTCCTAACTTGGTTGGTCTTCTCTGTAAAGATGTTCACTTCTCCATAATTTTTTCGCACTTTCTTCGTGTTCATTTGTCTTCTCAAACTCAAAAAAGCCAACCTTGCTATTCATGCTGTGCTTGCCGCGTGCCAAAAGTTAAGGGCAGTTCTAGAATCACCCAGAACTAGAGCTGGGAACATTTCTGTCTATGCTAATATTAAAAGGACAAGTGACTAAGTACGGGTCCCCGCGTCTCTCAATTACCCACATAGGAGCTGAGCTGAGTCACTGCATCTAAACTGCGACATCTTTCCCCTCATGGCAGCCATGTTGAGTGAAGAGTAGAGCACAGGTCACTCGATCTCAAACATCCACCGGCATAGGGTCAAAAGAGACATTCCTGGGCTCCAACCGCCCAGCTTCTGATCGCTGAATGTGGAATGGGAGCCAGGTATCTGTCTTTTTCAAGCACACTTCCCACCCTAGGTGACTCTAGAATCTAGAGGCAACCTTTGGGCGAACTTTCATAGAGAAATTTAACTCCTATATTCAAGGGTAGCTTTGCAGTTCTTACCAAATTTCTCACTGGGGAAAATTGCAGTGGAGTAAAGAGAACCTACTTCATACACCTAACAGCCATCTGAGAACAGGCCTGTGAGGCACTCTCAGGCCCCCGTGAATCACAACGCGTGAACCTCTCAGGACAAATCTGACTTGAGAATCACAGTTCGAGTGAGTTTAAGTGGCAGTCACTGAAGCTTGTATAATATTGATTTATATGTGTGACAAAGAAAGATGTACTTGACAATATGAATTTATTGGGACCTTAACAAAAATGTGTGCTTACTTTTTTTTTGAGGGGGATTTTTGACACAAGTAGTTCTCCCCTCTACCCCTTATAATCTTCCATTCCCCACCCCCAGACACACTCACATCCGTGATACCCTCAGGTGCACTTTGGCATTTTATAGTTCTAGATGTAAAACTTAAGGATATTATTAACAACTCTGAACTCAAGCATATGGCTTCTCAGTAAATGTTTCTAATGGTTGTAAGAAACGGGCCAGAATGCGTAATCATTGATATCGCAAAAGCATTTTTTGTCAATCAGTGAAGGCTGAAGAAACATTGGCTTTAAGTAAAGTGCCAAAAAAAAAAAAAAGGGAAGATTTCTTGTCTGCATTGAGATTTTAAATTTTTTTTTAATGTTTATTTATTTTTGAGACCGAGAGAGACAGAGCATGAACGGGGGAGGGGCAGAGAGAGAGGGAGACACAGAATCTGAAACAGGCTCCAGGTTCTGAGCCGTCAGCCCAGAGCCCGACGCGGGGCTCGAACTCACGGACCGCGAGATCGTGACCTGAGCCGAAGTCGGATGCTTAACCGACTGAGCCACCCAGGCGCCCCGAGATTTTAATAGAAATATAAAAAATAAGCAGTTGTAGCTATTTTCTTGAAAGATGAAATATGAGGAGCTGTGTTGTTTTCTTCTCTTAGCCAATCGCTCACTCATACACCTGGGGTCCCTGAGAGAATCTGACATCCTCTGGAGGTATTAGACCTCTTCCACACCACGCTCTCCTGGGCCCAGGGATGCTGCCCTCTGGAGTGTGCGTGTCTGTCTGACATTCCCAGCATTTGGGAGCCCCACTCTTGATGAGGTATATACGCAGGCCTTAGGGGAGACATATGGCCCCAGTCGCACTCAGATGGCCTCTCCGCATCCCGGATGTTGCTCTAGTGGTACAGGTTCACTCTTCGGAGGTGCCGATCGAATGGTGGATGTCAGCGTAGGCCGGACTCCTAGGTTCCAGGAACATTCTGGAACAGACCTAGGACATAGGATTTCGGAGAATAACACAAACACTATTGCATTGTATCTACTGTGTTCTGTGACTTCAGTCATAGAAACGTCTGTGTATTTCTAGGTAACGTGATCATGAGGACTTTGCGAGTGCCTGGCGTCTAGTAGTGGGAACCTGAAGTTAGCACAGAAAATGCAGGTTTGGGTACATTTAATGATTCTGCCTGCGTAGTTCTGCTTGCTCAAATAGTCGTGAAAAGCACATGAACATTTTTGGAGAGAACTGGGTAACTTGAAAACTCCCAGCACGCGATATGTCAAAATGGGGGTGGGGGTGGGGGTGGGGGTGGGGGTGGGGGTGGGGAAGGGTAGAATAGGATACGGCAAAGTCATGTGATGTGACTAAGTTAAAAGAAGGGCGCACAGATGTTTGCTACTACGGTCCCTGCTTTTTCAGTATGCTTTGAATATCCAGAAGAAGTAAGTAAGGCTCGCATTTGGGAGAGCCTTTTCAAACTCATCATGCAGCCACCTTACCACCCCATATACGTTCGAATTACCAAAAAACGGAAAATGACAAGGGCCAGTGAAGATGTGGAGAAATCGGAGCCCTTGTGCACTGCCGGTGGGAAAGTAACATGGCACGGTTGCTATGGAAAACAGTATGGAGGTTCCTCAAAAAATTAAAAACAGGATTACCGTATGATCCAGCGATTCTACTTCTGGGTATTTACCCAAAAGAATTTGAAAGCGGGGTCTTGAAAAAATATCTTTACACTCATGTTAATAGTAGCATTATTCACCATAGCTAAAATATGGAAGCAAGCTAAGTGTCCGTCAGTGGATGAACGGACCAAACATACAGCGGAATATTCTTCAGCCCAAAGGAGAAAGAAGTCCTGTCACGTGCTACAATAGGAAGAAACGAGAACTAAGCCAGTCACAAAGGAAGAAATACTGCGTGATTCCACTTACGTATAAAGTAGCTACAGTAATCAAACTCCTAGAGACAGAAGGTAGAATCGGTTGCCAAGGCCTGGGGTGAGGGGGAGTGGGGAATTGTTGCTTAGTGAGTTTCATTTTTGCAAGATGAAAGGAGTTCTGGAGATTGCTTGCACGACAATGTGAATGTACATACCACAACTGATAGCTGTATGCTTAAACGTGTTTAAGATGGTAAACGTCATGTGTATTTCATCGCAATTAATCATTAAACAAAATTTTAAGCCCACCTTAGATAATCAACAAAATTATCCTGGGTATTGGATGAATCCACAAACTCTTCTCCTCTGGGGATACATAGCTCAAAACAATGGACTGGGAACATATCCTCCTTTCTCTACATAAAAATTTGGCTCCCAAGGTTAACATTCCCGGTTATGTTCCCATATGTTCTCATTCCCAAAGGAGTCTTCCCTTCCTAGAGAAGTGCTTTTGATCAGTTCAGTGTCGAAGTTCTTGTTCCTATCTTTGAAATGGGTCTTGTCTGGTAGTACCAGACCCACAACACTGTATGTCTCCAGACCCTCTTTATCAACCATGCTCTCGAGACAAGAGCCTCGATATCAGGGCTCAAGCCAGAGCTCTTTATTCCAGAAGAAATATAATAACGTGATAACTATGCCTGAGAAGCTGTTTGGGTTACTTCCCATCCTACCCTTCTTTAAGTGTACAATTCAGGGGTGTTAGCAGATTCACAAGGTCTGACCCCATGACATTTCATCACCCCAAATGGAAACCCAAACCTGTCATCAGTAACTCTGCATTCCTTCTCAGCCCAGGCCCTGGCAATCATTAATATGTTTTGTCTCTCTGGATTTGCCTATCCTGGGCATTTTATATAGATGGACTCCTACAACATGTGGCCTTTTGTGACTAGCGTCTTTCACTTAGAATAATATTTTCAGGGTTCACCCATATCACTTTATTCCTTTTTATGGCCAAATAATATTATTGTATTGTATATCACACTGTGCTTATCCATGCATCTGTTAGTGGATATCTGGGTTATTTCTACTTTGGGGCAATTATTAGTAATGATGCTATGAACATTTGTTTGCAAGTTTTCGGTAGGCATATATTTTCAGTTCTATTGGGTATATACCTAGGAGTGGAATTGCTGGATGGTATGTTAACTCCCTGTGTAACTTTTTGAGGAGCTGGCAAACTGTTTCCCAAGTCAGTTGTACCCTTTTCCATTCCTACTGGCAATGTATGAGGATTCCAACTTCTTAGCATCCTTGCAGACACTTGCTCTGTCATCATTTTGATTATAGTCATGCTAGCAGGTGTGAAGTGACATCTGGCTGTGGTCTTGATTTGCAGTTCCCTAGTGAGTAATGCCACTGAATGACTTTTCACAGGCTTATCGGCCATTTGTATATCTTCTTTGGACAAATACCTATTCAAAAACTTTGCCAATTTTTTAACTGGTTATTTGTCTTTTTATGATTGAGTTGTAGATCTTCTTTGTGTATTCTGATTACTAGTCCCTTATCCAATATATATAATTTGCAAGTATTTTCTCCCATTCCATGGGCTCTGTTTTTACTTTCTTGATGTGTTACTTGAAGCACAAGAGTTTTTAATTTTGATGAAGTCCAATTTATCTATGTTTGTCTTTTGTTGATTGTACTTTAGGTGCCATATCTAAGAAACCATTGCCTAATTAATCCAAGGTTACAAAGATTTACACCTACGTTTTCTTCTAGGAGTTTTATAGCTTAGGCTTGTATGTTTAGGTCTACGATTTGAGATAATTTTTGTAGATAGTATGAGATAGGTATCCAACTTCATTCCTTTGCATGTGGTTAATCCAGTTTTCCCAGCACCATCTGTTGAAAAGACTATTCTTTCCTGATTAGATAGACTTGTCATTGTTGTTGAAAATTAACTGGCCATAAATCTATGAGACTATGAGTATTCGTTTGAAAAACAAAACAAAAACCATGTGGTCTTAAATTTGAATTGGAAATACTCGTACAAACTCATGAGATACCTCATCTTTAAAAAAAAAATTTTTTTTTAATGTTTTATTTATTTTTGAGACAGAGCGAGACAGAGCATGAGCAGGGGAGGGGCAGAGAGAGAGGGAGACACAGAATCCGAAGTAGGCTCCAGGCTCCAAGCTGTCAGCACAGAGCCCGACGCGGGGCTCAAACCCACGAACCGTGAGGTCGTGACCTGAGCTGAAGTCAGACGCTTAACCAACTGAACCACCCAGACGCCCCGATACCTCATCTTTAAAGATAAAACAGTTCCTAATTTTGTTCACTGATGTGGCCTAGAAATAATGGCCAAGCCCGTTACAGAGTATCCTTAGGATCCACATTGAGGTCTTGAAATATCTTTTCCCTCTTAAAGAAATCGGAGCTTCTGGGAAGAACGGTTGCTCCAGGTGTGAGTTAAGAAATGTAAAAAGATGACCCTGAACAGCTTCTCATTTCGGGTGGCCCCGAAGCTGTCCCAGATTACCAGGGCAACGTCAAAAGGACTCTGGAGCCAGCTTGAGGACGTTCCCACTGAACAAAGATGGGACAATTTGAATTTTACAATGAATGTTAATTACAGTTGGTTGAAACTCATATTTAAATCCATGAGCTCACAATGATACTTAAAAAAAAAAACTAAATGGTCACCGATAGAGGAGGAACCAATAGATAGATAGAGGAGGAATGGGGAACCAATTCATTATCCTGAAAAATCTGTGAAGAGTGGAGAAAAACAAGCATTTATCTTGCTTTGATCTAGAGATCACACTGTACCACTTCGTATAATAAATGAAGATAAGCCAATCACCGTTGTACAAATTCCAGTGAAATTTCAGTATCCTGTGCAGTCCAATAGGGTAGTTACTAACCACCTGTGGCTATTTAAATCTAAATTTTAATTAAGTAAAATTAAGTGAAATTAAAATTTTAGCTCCTCGGTCACACTAGCCACGTTTCAAGTGTTCAACAGCCACAGGTGCTCCTGGCTTCCGTTGTGGACAGTAGATCACTGTGAACATTTCCTTCATTGTAAGTTTTGTTAGACAGCACTGTAGACATTCAGCGTCAACCTCGGCTAGCGTCAGAGTGGGAAGCAGACATCACAGCCTCCTGAGAGACCAGGAGTTTAAAACAATTAAACCAGGAGGTTAAAGTAATTTCAACATACTAGAGGGGCGCCTCGGTGGCGCAGTCGGTCGAGCGTGGGACTCGGGCTCGGGTCATGTTCTCGCAGGTCCTGAGTTGCAGCCCCACATCAGGCGTGTTTTTAGTGTGGGGTCTGCTTCGGATCCTCTGTCTGCCCCCCCCCTGTCCCTCCCACACTCACACTCTCTTGGGAGTAAAAACATTAAAAAATTAATTTTTTAACATACTAGAAATGATGTATATAGTGTCTTAACAGAAATTACCTGTAACCAGTTATTCAGTTAAAATACTTTCTATTTCCAAACAATGAATAATGTATATTAAAATGACTTACATAAGAGGTTTGTCCCAAATAAATATTGTGACCCTATATTCACACTATTATAGGCAATACTACTTTTTTATTTTTTAATGTATATTCATTTAAATGTTTACTTATTTTTGAGAGAAAAAGAGAGAGGGAGAGAGAGCGCACAAGTGGGGGCAGGGGCAGAGAGATAGGGAGACAGGATCCCAAGCGGGCTGTGTGCTGACAGTGAGGGACCCCGATGTGGGGCTTGAACTCACAGTGAGATCGTGACCCGAAGTCGGTTGCCCAGCCAGTGGAGCCACCCAGGTGCCCCTGGGCAAGTGTTTTTAAGTGGTTGCAGGCTGTCTGCTAAATTCTACATTTAAGTCTGCTAGTTTTTCTTTGTTACGCAGCAGAGTCCAAGGAATGAAAATAGGCTCTACTCTACCGTTCGGACACTAAACGGCTTGCTTTTGCAAGGATGGTGACTTTCATCTCTGTTAGTAACCACTTGGGACAGTCAGTCTTCTGTCCAGGGCACCTGCTACGTAGCTCACTCTTTGATCACTCTAGATTGCTGACTTTAGTCTTACTCCTTGTGTTCAGTTTTGGTGTGCTCTTAGAATCAGCTTCATTCTAAGCAAACCCGTGTCTGCTTTAAATGACTGGCGATGGAAAGAACTAAATCTTTGCCAGATCCTCCAGAGATGACGAGTCACATATGGTTTAGAATGAAATGTCGTAAAAGCCTTTTGATTAAACATGCTGTATTTGATTAAACATGCTGTATTGTCACCTTCTTTACCTTTTCTACCGCGTGGCATTTTAAAGGCTGCCTCTTGGATATACGTTATGTGGCCTGCCGTGCATTTGTCTCCCACACTCAATTAAGTTGCGTTACATTAAATAACATTTTAAGTTAAAAAAAAAAGTATGGAGTAATACGCTGCCAGCATCATGAATATGCAATCAGAAAAATCCAGATTCGGGGGATTTCTATAGGTCAAATGACCCAAGTTTGTTTTTTTTTTTAACGTTTATTATTTTTGAGAGACAGAGAGAGAGACAGAGCGTGAGCAGGGGAGGGGCAGAGAGAGAGGGGACACAGAATCCGAAGCAGGCTCCAGACTCTGAGCTGTCAGCACAGAACCCCACGCGGGGCTTGAACCCACGAACTGTGAGATCATGACCTGACCCGAAGTCACGTGCTTAACTGACTGAACCACCCAGGCGCCCCTCAACTGACTCAAGTTTTTTAACAAATAAATTAGAAGAAAAGAATGGGGTGGGGAGTAACCTGCAGATTCAAAAATTTTTTAATTGTCAAGATGAAAGTATCGTGTCTGTGAGTGGACACGGGGAAGAAAAAGTCACAAAAAATGCAAATAAATGATTCCTGTAAAGATCAGGGTAACCGAGGGTGACGGGCACAGGACCCAGTGAGGGGTTTCTGGTGTGGCCAGCAGGCCAGCAAAGTTCTGTTTGTTGAGCTGGGTGCTGATCACAAGTGTTCACCTTATAACACTTCATAAAGCCATATTTTGTAATGCTTTTCTCTATCACTGTTTTATTTTAGAATTTAAAAGTTTTCTTTAAAAAAAGGAAGCTAGGAGTGTCTGATCGGAGCACTATGCCTCTGACAAGATAATTCCTTATGATTTATGATCTTTAAATTTCCTTACTGAACCTCTTCACTAAGTGACACCCGTATTCCCCACTGCATTAACAGTTAAGAAGATTACGCTATGTTCGCTCCAAGGTACCAAGGAGCTCTAGAAAGGAGGAAAAAAAAATTACTTTCCATTTTCTTCTGCTGTCAGCTTGTGCATTTAGTTTTCAGACTAATTTACTTCTGTGTAGCTCACGCGTCTTGAAATGTGCTCCCCGAGACCTTGTTCTCAACCCTCTCTCCCGACTATTTCCAAGGGAGCATGTCACTTTGTACATTTCTCCGTCTCATAATGATAGAATGTTCTGCTGAAGACGCATTAAGATGACTGATCCCAGTCAACCCTCCTTAATACTCACTTTTGAGAACTGGGACGAAACTATTTGCCAAAAGTCGCAGAACTAATGTGGAGCAAGGTTGGGGCCAGATCTTTGATTTTTCTAGTCTCCCAGTTCTGTTTCTCTTCAAAAAAAAAAAAAAAAACCTGTATCAAGATTAGGGCAGATTTTCTTTTCACCTGAGGTCCTCCCTACCGGGCTGCCCCAAATTTCCAGCTTCGTTGTTAAGATTCACGTCTACCGCACGCTTTCATCCCAGCCTCCCTCCCTCTTTGAGCAAGTGTTTTGATAGTAATTTCAGTGATGCATTCATGCATTCTTTTGACATCAATTTTCATTGGATTTTACAGCGTTGAGAAGGAGAAGACGGCTAGTTATGTGACCGACAGTAGTACAGCATCATTAATGGGAAATATGACCATCATGAGAAGGCATGTGCAGTAAAAACTTGCTGAATACTCTTAAAGGGAAATTCACATACATATGGGGATCCAGGTGAAACTGTGCGACAGGTTAAGTGTAACTTTCGGCACCTCCAGTCCTTTCGGTGGCCTTGGCCCCTTTGGCTCCTCTCCCTCAGGTTGGGGTCCTGAGCTCCTGTGCCCACACTGTGCAGTTGCTGTGCCCATGGGCCGGTGCCCGACAGTGACAGGGACTTCCCCTCCCAGTGCTTCCTTCTGTTCCCTGAAGGTTTAATCCGGTGTAATTCTTAATTTAAAACGCCTTGGGTTTTTTGCCTGTCACAGTGCTTCCCTATTATAAAGTCTTGAAAAATGTTAAGACCCACGATTAATATCCAACACGATCTTGCTTATTGATGCTTACCATTGCTTTCCTTGACTCCACTGTGCTTCTTCCTTTTGTCACCTATTCCCCTTTTCTCCCCTCCTCTGTCTCTCTCCACACACACACACACACACACACTCAAATATAATTTTCAAAAATGCTCTTGAGTTTAATACTCTGACATGATAAATATGTGTTGAGTCTCGACCCACCCTCCTTTCCCATTACACAGCTCCTAAAACCCTTGAAATCTCCCAAAGGTTAACTGTCTTTTTGCATGCTAATGAGATATGACTGGAGACTGGTCTCCTCAACGACCTCCCCTTGAGATAGAGGCTGGTGGCCAGGGGAATCAACCCTGTGAGGAGACGGTTGGAGCTTTCAGCCCCACAACTGGGAGGAGAGAAGGAATAGAGGTTGAGCTCATCACCAGTGGCTGTTGATTGTATCAACCATGCCTGAATAATAAAGCCTCCGTAAAAAAAATCTCTGAGAGCATGGGGGTTGGAGAACATCCAAGCTGGTGGGGGTGCTGGAGGGTGGCACACCCAGAGAAGCCTTGGAAACTCTGTTCCTTCCCCACTCTTCCACTTGGCTCTTTCTGAGTTCTTTTTTTTTTTTTTTTTTTTTTTTTTTTTTTTTTTTTTATAAACAAACTGGTTGTGCCGTAAATGAACCTTTCCTGAGTTCTGTGAGTCATTCTGGCAGATTATCAAACCTGAGAAAGAAGCTGTAGGAACCTCCCATTTCTACACAGCTGGTCAGAAGTGCAGGTGACAGCCTGGCCTGGCCATGGCATTTGAAGTCAGGGTGGGGGTGGGCAGTCTTGGGGTAGTCAGTCTTAGCACAGAGCCCTTCATCTGTAAGGTCTGTGCTAATTCCAGATAGATAGTCTTCGGGATAGAATCGAATCATTAGACACCCCGCTGGTGTTGGAGAATTGGTCAGTGTGGAGGAAAAAGCTGAGCCACCCAGGCGCCCCCACATATCATTTCTTAATACAGATGTGCCTGGAACATTCTGTACACTTGGATAGGTAGTTTATTCTCAATTTGAGAGCACTGTGACCATTGCTATACTTGATTTTTTCATGTTTTAATGCTAACCCGGGGTTTGCTAAACTTGGGTTTTTGTTTATTTGTTTAGTCTTGTTTAATACTGCTATGTGTTCAGGTAATCTATTTGACATGCAATATGAAATTTACCATCTTAACCATTTTCAAGTGCACAGCACAGTAGTGTTAGCTATATCCACAGTGCCTTGCAACAGATCTCTAGAATTTTTTGTCTTGCTTTAAAGAAAAAATTTTTTTAACAATTATTCATTTTTGAGAGCCAGAGAGAGACAGGGTGCCCATGGGAGAGGGGCAGAGAGAGAGGGAGACGCAGAATCCGAAGCAGGCTCCAGGCGCCAAGCTGTCAGCACAGAGCCCGATGTGGAGCTGGAACCTACGAACCATGAGATCAGGACCTGAGCCGAAGTCGGTCGCTTAACTGACTGAGCCCCCCGGGCGCCCCTCGGACTTTTTTGGTCTCGTAAAACTGAAACACTGTATCCATCGAACGACCCTCATTTTCCTTCATTGTACCCTTAGCTCCTGGTAACCACATTCCATCCATTTTGTTTCTGTCACTGGCTACTTTAGATAACTCAGTGAAGTGGACGCATACTCTGTTTGTCTTTTTGCAACTAACTTATTCCGTTTAGTATAATGTCCCCAAGATAATATCCATGTTGTAGCACAAACAGGATTTCCTGCGTTGTTTTTTTTTTTCTTTTTTGTTTTTACGGCTGACCCGTATTCCATTGCACGTGTGCACACATTTTATCGATCCGGTCATCTGTTGATGGGCATTCAGGCTGCTTCCACCTCTTGGCTGTTGTGGATAATGCCACAGTGCACACCTGAGTGGAGATCCTGTCTGGCTCTTCGGATATATACCCAGAAATGGGAATTCTACATCATATGGCCATTCTATTTTGAATATGCTGAGGAATCCCTGCTTTCCGTGGTGGCCGTGCCATTTTGCATTCCCACCGGGAGCGTACGAGGGTTCCGGGTCCTTCACAACTTCCTAGCACTTGTTCTTTTCAGAGTTTTATTATTATTTTTTTCTACAGTGGCCACACTAACAGGTGTGAGGTGCTATCTCACTGTGGTTTTGATTTGCATTTCCCTGATGATTAGTGATGTCGAACATCTTTTCGTATGTTTGTTGGCCGTTCGTTGGTCTTCTTTAGAGAAAGATCCGTTCAAGTCCTCTGCCCATATTTTAGTTGGGCTATTTGGTTTTTAGCGTTGAGTTGTAGGAGTCCCATATATATTCTGGACATTAACCCTTTTTCTCTCTATATATTGTTTCCGTTGCTGCACAGAAATTTCCTCCCCACCCCCAGCTTCACTGAGCTATAACGGACATACAATTCTGTGCAAGTTTACGATGCACAGTGTGGTGGCTTGATATAGGTATGTATTGCAAAACAATTACTGCAGTAAGGTTAGTTGACATATTCCTCACCATATAGTTACCATTTTTGTGTGCTGAGAACTTTTAAAATCTGCTGTCATAGTAATCTTCAAGTATACCATACAGAATTATTGCCTACGGTCACCATGCTGTACTTTCGATCTTGAGACCTTATTCAGCTTATAACTAGGAGTTTGTACTCTGACATTTTTATCCATTCCCCCCCCCCCTTCCCTGCCACTGGCAACCACCAATCTGTTCTCTGTTTCCATGAGTTGTTTTTATCCACCTGTAAGTGAGAGCATACAGTATTTGTCTTTCTCTGTCTGACGTCTTTCACTTAACGTGATGTCCTCAGGGTCCATCTATGTTTGTCACAGATGGCAGGTTTTTCTTCTTTTTGTGGCTTCTTTTTCTTTGGTTCATCATCACGAATCATCAGGGAAGTGCAAATCAAAACCACAGTGAGGTATCACCTCACACCTGTTAGTATGGCCACGATCAAAAAAAAAATGAATAATCTCACAGTTTCTGTGTCCGTTTATCTGTTTATCTGTTAATGGACACAGGTTATTTCTCTGCCTTGGCTATTGTAAATAATGCTGCTGTGAACCTCTGCAGATCCCTTCCTGAAACAGTGACTTCTTTTCCTTCGGAGATATACCCAAGTGGTATTAGAAGGTCATACGGTGGTTCTATTTCTCAGTTTTTGAAGGATGTCCGTACCGTTTTCCGTAGTGGCTACACCAGTTCACGCTGTCATTTACAGCGCACAAGGGTTTCGTTTCCTCCACATCCTCACCAGCATTTGTAATCTCTCATGTTTTTTGTAATAGCCATCCAAATAGGTGTGAGATGGTATCTCCTTGTGGTTTCCAAAAGGGCCGTTGGGCCCCTTTTCATGAAACTGTTGGCCATGCATATATCTTTGGGAAAATGTCTACTGTTGCCCCTTGCTCGTTTTGTTATCAGATTATTTGTGGTTTTTTTTCTATTACATGATTTGGATATTAACCCCTTATCAGATATAGGGTTTGCAAATATTTTCCCCATCCCACAGGCGGCCTCTTGGTCTTGTTGACTATTCCTTACACTGTGCAGAGGCCTTTGAGTTTGACCCAGTACCGCCTGTGGATTTTTGCTTCTGTTGCTTGCACTACAGCTGTTGCATCTGGAAAATCCTCGTGAAGACCAATGTCAAGGAGCTTTTTCCCTCTGTTTTCTTCTAGGAATTTTATGGTTCAGCTCTTACAGTTGAGTCTTTCACCAATTACAATTTAGTTTCTGTGAGTGAGATACGATAGGGGTCCAGTTTCATTCTCTTTTGCCCATGGATATCCAGTGTTCCCAACAGTATTTATCGAAGATTACCTCTTCCCCATGGAGTATTCTTGGCTCCCTTGTCGAACATTGACTGTCTATGCATGGGTTTATTTCTGGGCTCTTGATTCTGTTCTACTGGTGTGTTTTTATGCCAGTACCATTCTGTTTTGATTATCATAAATTTGTTGGAAATCAGGATGCATCGTGTGTGGCTCCACACTAATTTTAGGATTGTTTTTTTCTGTTTCTGTAAAATATGTCAAAATTTGATAGGGATTGCATTGAATTGGCTTGGGTACTGTGGACGTTTTAACAATATTAATTCTAATGATCCACAAACATGGGGTATCTTTCCATTCATTTGTGTCATCTTCAATTTCTTTTATCGATGTTTTACAGTTTTCAGGCCACACGTCTTTCACCTCTTTGGTTAAATGGATTCCTATGTGTTTTATTGTTTTCGATGCTACTGTGAATGGGGATTATTTTCTTTATTTTTAGACAGTTTGTTGTTAGTATATAAAAACACAATTTGTATATGTTGATTTTGTACCCTGCTACTTTACTGACTTTGTGTATCAGTTCTAACAGTCTTTTGGTGGAGTCTTTAGGGTTTGCTATGTATGAGATCATGTATTCTGCAGAGATACGCTGTAGTGACCATCTCAGAGAAATGGGTTCATCTGTTCTCCGGTGAGATTTGAGTGTTGCGTGTAGGGGGAAGGGAGGAAGGATAAGAGGAGGAATGAGACAAGATCTCCCCGTAGACGAGCCCACACTTCAGCATATCTATTCCGTTATGGAGAATTTTCATCCTTGTTCATAGTTGTAACATCCAGAAGTGCCATTTCATTCTTTTTGTAGAGAAAAAATAACAAAGGTTATACCCTTCTTTGGCATGTCTGTTTTGTCACTCCTGATTATTAAGTGAGTAGGAGTTACTCTCAGTAGGGCTGTTTTCAGCACTTTTCAGTGATTACTCGGTCTGTTTCTTGCAGCCTTTCTAATCTTAGTGACCTTAAGTAATCCTGCTATATTAAAAAAGAACACACTGGAAACGAAACTCCTTCTCAGCTAAATTCTGCATCAGCATGTCCACCGCTTGCCACTGACATTTTTATTCTGCAACATCAACATGCCACCTTCCTTACCTACGTCCCAGCCAATCACTTAAAAAAAACCTTTATTCAAGAGTACAACAAGAGGTGATAGAATCAAATTCGATGAATTTAACGACTCGGATGGAATTTATACGTTCAATCCCCACCCCACCCCCCAAAAAGGGCATCCATACAGTTTTAAGCAGATCTAATATTCTACCCAGCACTTTCAGGAAGCTTTAGGACATTAAAAAGACTGCAAAGATCGCCCCAGGTTTTGGGTACGCCTTTGTGGTTACAGCACATAAAGCGCACCACGGATAGTAGTGACCATGCGACTGTCACCATTCATGTGACCTCCCTAGGTCACCTCTACACATAGACATAGGCAGGGACTGGAGAAAGGGCTCCTGTCTTGTGTCACAGGTCCCATCAAGCACAGATCGAGTGGGCCTTCACTGGCAACTTCCTTTATGAACCCATGTTCTCCTATGAAGGATTTCATGCAAATGACTTTTGGTGAATTGAATTTAAACTTAAATTAGCTGCTGAGGTCCAAATTAAATACGACCTGGCTGGGTCAACCACTTTTCTGGTTTCAGTTGCATCTCGGTCACAGAAAGCGTTGCTGATAAAATCTAATAATGCTCCAGAAGAATCTTTACCCCGAGAAGCCCTTGCTTTGATGTGAGTGTCGCCAAGACTTTAATGGCCTTTCCATTAGACAGTAAATGTACACACCAAGAGCTGGACTCCTTCAGGTGCTGGAAGTGTCCCCATCTAGATCTGGGCACAGAGATGAACTATAAAAGTGTGTCCCTTTTTTGTTTGGTTTTCTTTTATCTGTACTCTCATTTAACATTTTTAATTTATTTTTGCTGGAATATTTTAAGGCTGCCATCTTTTTATTTCACGGTGAACAGTTTATTGTCCAGCTCTAAGAAACAGAGATTTAAAAGACAATTTTTATTTTAGAAAGAAATTAAGAATGGAAAAAAATGTCTTTACTCTGTGTCACTTATACTTCAATTTATAAGGAAAGAGAGAAAACCGGATAAATGGGCTGAAGTAAGAGGGTGGGAGAGGAGGGGACAGAAAGGGAATGGGAGGGAAGAGGAAGAGGGGGATGGGGAAGAGGAGAACTCTGCCGTGTGCAGCTGGTCGGCCTTGACCTCTGAGTCTTGCTTTCCTGGCTAAGTGGGAGATGAGTTCCTACTACTTAGGGTTGCCTGGGAGACTGAGAACACGCAGGGGCACCTGGGTGGTTCAGTGAGTTGAGCATCTGACTCTTGATATTGGCTCAGGTCGTGATCTCCTGGTAGTGGGATCAAGCCCCATGTGGGGGCTCCGTGCTGAGCAGGACCCTGCTTGTGACTCTCCCTCTCTCTCTCCCCCTCCCCCATGTGCCGCACACGTGTGCTCTCTCTCTCTTCCAAAATAAATAAATAAACATATAAAAAAATGAGACCATGCAACGTAGCACTTGGCCCAGTGCCTGCCTTAGGGTTTCATTTAATGGCAGCTATCATTATGAACTATATTGATCCTTCACAGTTTTAGAAAAAAATTAAAACATGATCATAACCACCATGCTCAATTTATATTCTCTTTGAGCCGTGTTTATAAAAACAAAAGCTTTTTGGCGATGTGTCTGCTGCTGCGTAAGGAGAAGAAAGCAGGACATTGTCTCTTCCCTTCCCTCCCCAAGCGACACACACAGGTCTATTGACCTTGTCCAGCTGGGCCGGAGAGACAGAGCCCTGGGGCGCAAGGCAGTGGAACGCATTGGCAGGCACTGTCTTACGGGGCCTGCACTTTGCTGCCTTCTTACCCAGCAGCCGAATAAGTTGAGTGAGGAATCCGTCCAATCAATAATCCAGGAGCTCAGATGACGTATTGATTAATAAACCAATTTTATGAGAGCTTCTTGACTAGTATAACAGTAACTAAGACTCAGACTCCGCAGACAGACCCAGCTCAAATTCCACCTGCCCCTTACGCATCATAGCTCTCGGGGCAAGTTCCTTGACGTTTTTGTGCCTTAGTTTTTACATCTTTTTTTTTTTTTAAGGTTTATTTATTCTGGGAAAGAGAGAGAGGAGAGCATGAGCAGAGGAGGGACAAAGAGAGAGGGAGAGAGAGAATCCCAAGCCGGCTCTGCACTGGCAGTACATAGCCTGATGTGGGGCTCGAACTCACAAACCCGTGAGATCACGACCTGAGCTGAGATCGAGAGCCAGATGCTTAACCAGCTGAGCCACCCAGGTGCCCCTCAGTTTTTATATCTTTCAAAAAAAGATAATAATGGTACATACCTCACAGATTATTGTAAGAATTAAAAGAGTCAATTATACATAAAATACTTGACACCATGTATACTGTGTTTTCCATCATTATTTTCTGTATGCCAGGCCCTGTGGGTGACAAGGGGGGATACACATGTACTTTTAATGACTTGGTAAAGGAAATTACTTATGTGAAACTGTTAGAGAGTGTCCACGGTCCCTGTAAATGCTAAGAAAATTCCAGGGGGGTAAGGCCCCTGGAGGGTGGATGGCTTTGTTTTGTTGTGTGGTGTGAAGACCGAATGGAACCTTTGTAGGGAGAGTGTTCCACGTGAGGCAAAAATGAGCAGTTGATTTCACTTGCTGTTAATTTAAAGAGATCCTCATTCCCTCCGTCTGTACGATGAAGACGTGATTTAGTTTACCGGATTTTTAAATAGGTTGATTTAAATTCTTAAAGCAGGCATAAATCTACCTGTCCTTACAAAACTCTTCCTCAAATATACAGGCAAGGGAAAGTGTTTCATGGATGCATACATATGCAAGTATCTTGATCTTTACGGACAGATACTGGGCATAGAGACAATGGTTTCTGAGAAGGAAAAGGATCCCTTTTTTTGTTTCACTCATTCATTCACTCATAGTGATGACGATAGGGGCATATGGAATACAGACAGAGTCTTAGGTAAAGGTCCTGTCGTTGATGAGCTCAAAGTCCAGCTGGCAGGGCAACACCAGTTGAGCATATGTCTAGGTAACATAAAAACAGTCCTTTGCACATGGGTGTTCAGAAACCTGTATTTTAATATTAATTTATTAATTAATGTTTTAAAATATTAGTTGGTTTTCTTTGCCTGAAGTCCTCATTTCTTAGCCTGGCTCTCCGGCTTCATTTCTTTTTACCCCCTATCCTCAACCCCCCAGCTCACGACCCGAGATTGTGCCATACTTCCCATGCTCTATACTCTGTACTCTTTGGTCCTCTCTTCTAGAACAATGTTATCTCCATTTTTTCTTCCCGATGAACTCGTATTCATTATTTTAAGAGCTTCTTAATTGTCTTCTTCTCTGCCTAAACTTGCTTGCCCCCAGGTGGAAACCACTGGTCTGAACGCCCACAAGATGTCATTTATTTATTTATTTTTAATTTTTAAAAATATTTATTTATTTTGAGAGAGAGCGCGGGACCGAACGTACAAGCAGGGGAGGGGCAGAGAGAAGGAGAGACAGAATCCCAAGCAGGCGCTGTACCCTCAGCTGGATGCGGGCCTTGAACTCACAAACCTTGAGATCATGACCTGAGCCAGAATCAAGAGTCGGAGGCTTAACCGACTGCGCCACCCAGGCGCCCCCACAAGATGTCATTTAAACCTCCATGATGGTATTTATTGGCCTGTTACAATTTTTTCACGTGTCAGGTTTCTCCCAGTGGCAGGATCTCCAGCCCCAAGCACCGGGTAAAGGAACATGGTAGAAACTCTGTATGTTGAAGAATGGAAAAAGCAACAGGTGACATATGAAATAAGAGCTGAAAATAAGCCGATAGAGAATGTGTTTTAGGAGAATAGAAATGGAAAGGTAGAAATGGAAAGAACGTGAAAGCTCTCTGTTACAGGCTGGATTAGGGCCCCCCCCCATTCATATGTTGAAGTCCTAATCCCCAGTACCTCAAAATGTGACCGCATTTGGAATAAGGTCTGTAAAGAGGTAATTAAATTAAGGTGAGGTCATTAGGATGGGCCCTAATCCAATATGGCTGGTGTCCTTATAAAAGGAGATTAGGACACAGGCACACACGGAAGGAAGGCACGTGATCTTCAGGCATGAAGAGAAGGTGGCCCAAGGACAGAGACCTCAGGAGAAACCAACCCTGCTGACCCCTTGATCATGAACTTCTAGCTCCAGAACTGTGAGAAAATAGATTTCTGTTGTTTAAGCCACCCAGGCTGTGGTCAATACCAACTAATAGAAATCTTTCCTGCCTTGTGTCTTTCATCTGCTAGAAACCAAGCGTTATTTTTTCCTGACACTCAACTTTTCTTTGTATATGAAAACGTGGACTGTCGCACCATTGAAGTTTGGTGGGAATCGTGACAGACTTTTTTGGTTTCCTGTGCTTTCTCTCACTTCAGTCGAGCACTCGTACGGCAGAGACTAGCCCTGTTCGGGGATCATTTCGCAGCCGGTCGGCCGGTGGCATTCACAGAACAACACCCGCATTGTGTTTCACCGGGTCTAAGTACCAACAATTCAATAATTGTTTGTTTCCAACATGGAGTCCCCTGGTGCTGGGGCCCACAGAGTTGGCTGTCACTCCAGAGCAGACTTAGAAAACAAGTTCAAGGTGAGGGCCATGTCCACCTTACAGAACTACCACATTGCAGGTGTCAAACCCAAAACCTGCTAAAAGAAATGGGGACGATAGGTAATCTTGTCGAGAAAGAGACAACAAAAGCAAAATCTTGTTCCTAAATTCATTACAGAAGCCAGATGAAGCGGACCATGAATTCAAAAGGTAACCACGTGCTAATGTCCGTGGACCCTCCTGAACACTTGAGGAACTGACTGATAGGATTTTAGTTGCACTTCCTCTCTGAAAACTATATTTCTGGGAACCTTCAGATTAGGCACAAACGCGAAGGGAAGATAAAAGCAGAAAAAAAGGGGGGAAGGAGGGAAATTTACACTTGGCCAGAGTGGTGGGGGAATAAGTGAAGCTTTTACAGCTATATCAGGGGAAGGAAATACTAGAAATTAAAGCAGATATATTGAGTAAGGGAGGAGAATGAAATACGAGATTACAAAATGACCTGGCGCTCAGATGCTCCTTTGAAGTGTCCCTTTCACAACGAAACATTGTAAGGCCCTGGCTCTCTGTTCAGTGCCACTTACCTGGGTAATGCCGGTGAAAATGTCCTATATGCGTAGCGATGGTGAAAGCTGTAGGCAGAGAGAGGAACGTTCACCGTCAAAACCGTGACCGTGTAGTCCCAAGAAAGTGGTTTGCCAAAGTGAAAAAAAACTAGCCAACTAACCTAAGGCCCTAGGAAGGAAACAAAGCAAAGGTGAATGCACTAGCTTTTGATTTTTAAAAATTTTTAAATTTATTTTTGAGAGAGAGAGACAGGGTGTGAGCGGAAGAGGGGCAGAGAAAGGGAGACGCAGAATCCGAAGCAGGCTCCAGGCTCCGAGCCGTCAGCACAGAGCCCGACTCGGGGCTCGAACTCACAAACTGTGAGATCATGACCTGAGCCGAAGTCGGATGCTTAACTGGCTGAGCCACCCAGGGGCCCCTAGCCTTTGATTTAAATAAGCCGGCTTTCTCACAAAATACTAAAAACAAGTGGTGTCAATGCTGTCTTTGTGGAAATTCATAGAGAGAAATCACCCTCTCACCCAAGGTACCTCGATGTGGACTCTGACATTTTTAGATTAACCAGTCTCTGAATTTCACATGAGAAATACAAAAGCACAGTGATAATCTCTATATACGCTTTCTTCCATTTATTTTAAAAGTTTTATTGAAGCTGTATATGTCCATGGTAAAAAAAAAAAAATAGATATATCCATGAGTAGAGAAGAGGAAGCTCTTGTAATCATTTCTGTGTTAGCACTTTCGGGGATAACCCTCATAACTCTACACAAGATGCTGCTTGCTGTCGTTCATTTCCTGATCCATTAATATATCGATTCAAGTGATATATTTTGAGTTTTGGTATGAGAGACATTCATTTGCATTCTCCTTAGCTCTTCTCACAATTTTAACCATTTCTGTGTTCAGTCCTTCCATTGGTTACCTTCACAGCTTTGTCCCCCGACCGAAGTCTCTATTTCTTGTTCCTTCGACATTGGACTTGACCCTTCAGTAAGATGTAGCCTGAAGGCCTCAGTTAATCATTCTAGATGCTTGGGGTGTGGGCGCTGCCTCTCTGTTAGGCACAGCCCTCAACGGGGAGCCTGCCTTTGGGGTCAGGCCTGGTGAATCTAGGGACTCGCTTTCTGGTGGGCTTGTGCAGACACGCACCCTTAGGGCAGGAAGTCTCCCTCGATGGTTCACTAATTTCTCTTTAGAAGAACCCTCCTGTTGGAGCCGGGGAGTAAATACTGGCTACTTTCCAGTAGCACTCAGGGCTGGGGGAGACATGCTGTGGCTCTGCAGGCTGACTTCCGGTCTGTTCCTGGTTTTCAGCACCTTTCCTTGTCCTCACTCTGTAAGTCTATTGGCCCCAGGCCCAGAGCTGCCCTGGGCTTTTGCCAGAAAGGATGGCTCCTCCTCCACTCCCTTGCTCCCTCCTGTGAGTATTCTGGGCTGCAGTGGACTCCACTCAGTTTTAACCAGCAACACGCTTGCATTTGTTTTGGCTTCCAGAAGTGTTTAAAATCCCTCCCCCGCCAATGAGAGCCCCCACTTTCGTTCGCGTACTTGAGGGTACTGTCCTCAGTCAGCCATACTGGATCGGAGCTGGGAGCTATGGAAACTTAGAAAACGAGAGCTCACACTATCCTTGCCCTTTTAGAGCCTCTTTCTCCCCACTTCCCCACGTGTTTTGAAGTACTTCCTACATCGTTATTGTGTTTTTAAATGTCTGCGTAGTATTCCATTATATGGATAGACTGTAATTTACTTAATCAGCACCCCATCACTGGGCATTCCTGTTGTTTGTAAATTTCATTCCAGCAAATTAATCTGCAGTGAATGTCTTTGTTAGAATCATTTGTGAACATCACTGGCCATTTCCTTGGAAATGCACGTCTGGAAGTGAAATCACCGAGTCCAAGGGTCGCACATTTGGAAGGCTTTTGCTACACCTTGCCGAATTGCTTTACCGAAAATGTGGATCAAATATCACTCCCGTTTGATGCTAGTTCAAATTTTCTTCCAACTCTGGATGTTACTGTACTTTTAAACTTGCTAATTTGATAGGCAAAGATACCTTCTTATTTTAATCGTTTGCTGACTTTATTGTCAACTCTGTCATTCCAGCTATAGGAGAACAATGGCACTGGTTTCTTGGCCTGTACTGGGTTCCCACAGCGGAAGTAGGGAGTGGTCAAAGGTAGGGAGCATGTAGGATCAACGCAGCCATGTTCTTCTGCTGGCTGAGCCTACCTCTCCCAGAACCTTCTCAGTTGGGCCAGGCTGGAGAGCGTTGATCAAGGAGAGGGAAAGGAAAGGAGGAAGCTGGTTCTAGATCAGACTTCATTCCCCTTTATCCCGTGGTATCTATAGGAGTAAGGGAAAAGTGAGACCAAACCCGAGGAGTGAACTGCATGTTAGGACCAGGATTGATGGAACTAGATCCAAATTCACTTAATATTGAAAGAAGTCTGTGGGTCAGCTCCACACTCCTTGACTTTCCTGAGCTTCTGTAGAGACTAATGGCTTCTCTTGAAATGCATCAGCCCTGAGGATTTGGTACCCCCTGATCTGGGCCTAAACTTTGCTTAGACCTAGAGGATGGTGGGGGATAAGTAGGGCTTGGGGATAAATGACTGTTTATTATTCACTTGTCAAGGCTTTACTGAGCTCCTACCCTGTGCCAAGCACTTTGCTAGATCCCGAGGACATAGACATGAAATAAAGATGTCCTTGCTGGTGAAGAGCTTAAACGCTATTTGAGGAATAAATATTTAATGTATGATAAATCAGTGATAATTTATAGCCCATAAAGCAGATTACACAAAGGACTGGAAAGGCAGATCTTTCCAGTCAATAAGCAACTTCAGATAAGGGTCTGAAGAATCGAGTAAGGTTAACACCAAGACTTTTGGACCTCTGCTAAAGACTGGAATATGTTTGTATTATCTGTGATTGTAGCCTATTCTTTTTTTTTTTTTTTTAGTTTATTTATTTATTTTGAGAGAGAGTGTGTGCACGAGTGGGGTGGGGGGCAGAGAGAGAGGGAGGGAGAGAATCCCAAGCTGGCTCCATGCTGTCAGCGAAGAGCCTGACATGACGCTCGGTCTCACAAACCCAGAGATCATGACCTGAGCCGAGATCAAGTTTAGGACGCTTAACCAACTGAGCCACTGAGGTGCCCCAACACATTCTCGACTCCTTATTTATTATTAAAAATAGGAAAAGAGACAAGGGAAAAAAACATTTCTAATTCTAACAAAATCAACTATAATATCTTTTATCCTTTCCCACCTTGATTGCTAGTATCTTAATTCAGGTACTCATCATTCTGTCTCTCCAACATGGATCTTGACCCCGGGAATCCATCCTTACCTGGGGACTTTATTGCCCCTTTATTTTTTATGTGCTCAAATTTATCATTTTTTTCCTTTATTGTTTGTGCTTTCTTTCTTTGTCTTATTCAAAGTCCAAAAGTTTCAGTTTTGAACGTTTAGTCGTGTCATTTGGCTAGAATCGTTTTTGTTTATGGTATGAAATAGGGATACCGTTTGCCCCGTATGACAGCTAAGTGTCTCAGCATTGGCTATTGGATGGTCCATCATTTCTACAAAGTCCTACTGCCACCTTGCCGGGTACTAATTTAATAAGCATGGGTCCGTTTGGATTGTCTATGTATTCCATCAGTCTAGTTGTCTCTGTGTCGATTCCATGCTGTTTTATTACCGTGGCTTTATTCTAAGCCTTCATTTCAAATAAGCCAAGTCATACTCACTGGTTTTTCAAAATTGTCTTCTGTCCTTTACTTTCTACATACATTTTCAGAGCCTAGAAACTTCCTCAAAATGTCCTGTTGGCCTTTTGATTGAAATTGTGCTGAATTTTAGATCATTTGGGAGAAAATTGCCCTCTGTGTGATATCAAGTCTTGCTATCCAGGAACATTGTAAATTTCACTGTTTTATTGGTATTTCTGGTTTAGACGATCATTTTCTGTAATGGCAGCTTTCTCTTCCTTTTCAATTTTTGTTGTCTCTTTTTTCCTCTTCTTGTCTTATTCTGCTGGCTAGATCACTTGTATAATTTTGAAAAAAGTGGCAATAAGGTATCTTTGTTCTCTATTTTCTTTAAAGGGAAAGTTCCTAGAATTTTATCATTTAATTTAATTTAATTTAATTTAATTTAATTTAATTTAATTTTTGAGGGAGAAAGAGGGCAAGAGTGAGCAGGGGAGGAGCAGAGGGAGAGAGAGAAAATCCCAGGCAGGCTCCATACCCAGCACGGACCCTGAGGCAGGGCTCGATCTCATGATCTGTGAGATCATGACCTGAGCCAAAATCAAGAGTTGGATGCTCAACCAGCTGAGTCACCCAGGCATTCCCTAATATTTTATCTTTAAAAAATATATTAATATATATTAAGATAATATATAAATATATTAATATTTAATATATATGTATATATATTAAACAGTGTTTGTGTTCCTAGTTTGCTAACAGTTTTTACGGTGAAATCAATGTTCCAAAACTTTGGCTGCATTTAATGAATGAAACGTTTTTTTCCCCTTTATTTTATTTTATTTTTTAATGTTTTTCATGTTTATTTATATCTGAAGGAGAGAGATATGGAGCATGAGTGGGGAGGGGCAGAGAGAGAGAGGGAGACACAGAATCGGAAGCAGGCTCCAGGCTCTGCTGTCAGCACAGAGCCCTATGCGGGGCTTGAGCTCACAAACCAGGAGATCATGACCTGAGCCGAAGTCGGACTCTCAACCCACTGAGCCACCCAGGCGCCCCTGCCCTTTATCTTTTAATGAGGTAAATTGCATTTACGTTTTATAATTTGCAGCTATTATTACAACTCCTACTTGGTCATAGATTGTTATTATTATCATTATTTTTTTTTTTACCAAACCACTGTTGACACACACAGTTATGTTAATTTCACATGCACAGCATCATGGTTCTACGAGCTTATGCGTTAAGCCACCTTCACCACAAACGTAGTTCCCATCTGTCACCATACAACATTATCACAATAATGATAGCTTTCAAAATACATTTTTGAGATTTATTTGCTAATATCTTATTTCAGCTATGTTGCCTCCATGTTCCTAATCCAGACTGACTCATGATTTTATCATTTATGCTGTCCTTGTTTGAAATTGTTAAGGTTTTACGACATTTATATCCAGTTAGTCAAGGAGCATTGTCACTTTTTCCATTCTCTAGATCGTTTCGAATTATTTCTGGTCCTTGAAGGCTTGGTAAGTGGTAGTTCTTGGGTCTCCTCTAACATTCCTTGGAAGCAGCAGTTCATATGGTGGGTTATACTTCTCTCCTTGGCCTCCAGGACGCTCTCATTTAAGACAGCAGCATGCCTACCTTTCTGCATTCCCTCCCACTGTGCTTTCCTATAGACCTGTGGCCACCTCCATGGCGAGACACCAGTGAGGACGGGCCGGCCTCTCCTCTGGTGCCTTATCCACCTTTGCAATCTCCACGCCCGGTGTAGTGCCAGGCACCAAAAATAAAAGACAGCCAATGTGTGTTGAATAAATGAACTAAATGTTCTGATCAGTTAAACACACACAGCTCATTACAGATCCAACATGTGGTCTGTTGTCCTACCAGTATCTAACACTGCACCTTGCCATGTCCTAGTTTATCACATAAACAAGGGTCCATTTTGGTTTCCTTTTTTATCCCGTTGGTCTGATTGTCTCTATTTTTGTTCCCATACTGTTTTAATCACTGTGGCTTTATTATAATCTCAGTCCTACACTCTGTTTTCCCACTCTTTTTTTTTTTTTAATGTTTTACTCATTTTTGAGGGTGAGAGAGAGACAGAGAGAGAGAGAGAGAGAGAGAGAGACAGAGCATCAGCAGGGGAGGGGCAGAGAGAGACAGAGACACAGAACTCGAAGCAGGCTCCAGGCTGTGAGCTGTCAGCACAGAGCCCGACGCGGGGCTTGAGTACTTGATCGTGAGATCATGACCTGAGCTGCAGTCAGACGCTTAACCAACTGAGCCACCCAGGCGCCCCTCTGTTTTCTCACTCTTGATCCGCAGTCTCTCCCTGTTTCCTGTCTCATTGGGCTGGGGGCTCAGTCTCTCTCCCCAAGTTCTTCAGTGTCTGGCTGCGGTATTTCATCTTCCCTGCTCTTGCTGAAGCTTCTCACCCATGCATTTACTCTCTTATGCTGTTCCTGGTTGGGTTGCTCTGTCGCTATATTCTTGGATGCTTTCTAGACTTCTGCTCTTGTAGAGTTCATTCTGAGAGACGCCACTTAACAGGATGGGCTACCTACTGTGATGACATATGGACGAGGAAGTCTGACTTCCTGGAGGTCTGGGTGCCCAGGACAGCATCCCCCAGGAAGCAGGACAGATGCTGTCCCTGAGGTCCTTCCTGCTTCTCTTCCCTGATGTGTTCCTGGAATGCTACTGCGGAGGTCATCTGGACAACAGCCATCTGAAGTGTTAGTTCTGCAAGCCAATGTGTGCATACACCAAAACATTTTCCCTCAGTTATTTAATATCTTAAGCAAGTTATTTTGGTTCAAACCATTGTTAATGGTGACGTCAACTCTCTCTTTTTTTTTTTTTGAATGGGTGTCTAATAAGTTACTTCTGTAAAATGGCTCTGTTATCTTTTTCAATAAAACCAGAAAATAAAGCGAGTTGTATAAACACCAGCTCAAGGATGGAGAACGTGTTGTTAAGTTTGCAAAGCACTCTCTGCATTTATGGGTTTGACTTGCATGCAGGTTGCTTGAGTCATGAAAATGTTTTCTACAAGTCTGAATGTGGAAGAATAACAACTTCTTGTAGTGCTTCCTTGAGAAGTGCACGGTTCGTTTGCAGCAAATGTAGGCTTTGGTTAGGTTTCTGGATTCAGATGTGCTGTAGGACTTACCATGGCTCTCCAGAAATAGCTTTGGGCCTGGAATAGCTTTTGAACTGCTTGCTAGTCAGTTTCTTGAAAGACTACAAAAGGAAGATTGTTGTTCCTCTTTCTGCTGGTCTGTCATATCTGCTTGTGGATTTTCCTCGTTGCTCCCTGAGTGTTGGAATTGACTAGAAACCAATACTTGAGGATATGGAAGGCAATTCAGAGTGTGTGTGTGTGTGTGTGTGTGTGTGCGCGCGCGCGTGCGTGTAGGAAGTCGGTACTTTACCTCAAGTAAAAGAAGAGAGTGCTTTTACCTCGGGAGACCATTTAGTGAACAGAAAAGAAAGAACAGCGCACCCTGGGGGCCGGGGCCTCCCTCCAGTGCCCCTCCTGGTTCAGCAGGCTCTGGACTTGCTGTGACATCCCTTCAAGAACACCTCTCCATCAGTCGCATTTTTATTTCTCAGGTTCACACCATTTCTCCCATTTTTGCTTTTGGGGGAGCAGCTCAAGATCAGTCAAACTTTCTTGGTTTGCTTTTGAACCCAGCCCAGACTGGGTCCTGGAGACCGACTGAGAAGTTTCCAGAGACAGTCCATCAGCAGAGAAGATAAGGAATTGTGCCATGCGGGGCCACGGAAAGGAAAGGATCACGAAAGGTTCTCTTGGTCTGCACTTTTGATGTGGTCAACATCAACAAATACATTTTTAAAAGAAACTTGGGTGTTTTCCTCATTAGGAGAGTTCCCTGGAGCAACCAGCTTGATTTCAAATATTAGTTGGGTCTCTCCAGTACCTCTCATAGTAGCGATCATGGCAGTGGGGACAGCAGACTAAATTCCCTGAAATTTAGAATCATCACCAAAGATGCATCAGATGTGTCCCATTGGTTCTGCCGTGCCTCTCAGCCTTCAGCGGGCACCAGGGTCACCTGGGGACTTGTAAATGGCAGATTGCTGGGCCCGGCCCCCAGGGGTTCAAAGTCAGCGGGTCTGGGGTGGGGATTTGCATTTTCAGCAAGTCTCTGTCGATGCTGCAGCCGCCTCGAGGACCAGACCTTGAGAAGCAGTGCATCTGCCTGTCGCTTGAGAGGAAGAACCATCTCTGGCCACCACCCCCCGCCACCCCTCACCAACCCCCCCCCCCCCCAGTGCCCAGCACATACTTACCTCTCAATAGCTGACAAGAGCAAGAGTAGAAAGAACTTATTTGGGACTTACTGTGTGTTAGTCCCCGTGTTAAGAACATTACGAAGATTCTCCTCTAATTCTCACATCTCTATCGGGGAGATACCAACCTATGTCCCCATCTTACACAGAGAACTATGGAGCCTTGGAGAGGCTAACTAACCCACAGTCACATGGCCAGTATGTAGTGGGGCCAGGAAAGATGTTTTGGGGGTTGAACTGAAACACTAAGATCCTTGGACAACGTTCTCTTTTTTTGTGTGTGATCATTTTCAAGTTCTTACCCAATCCTTGCCAAGGATAAACCCAGAACTATTTTAAAAGGAGAAAGTTCTACACAAATTCAACAGAAAAACTTTGAACCCGATATTGAGAGAGAAAAAAAAATATTGACCAAACTTGCCTTTGCAAATACTACTTTTTTTTTCTTTGCAGTTGCTAGACATTTTCCCATGGACCCAGACGTCTAGGAAATCAGACGTGGGGCATTTATCAGAACCTCTTGTAAAGACTCCTTTTGCTCCAACTGAGGTGAACATCATGATAACCTTTGCTTGGTGTGAGCAGCTGTCACTAGAAAAAAGGTCCTCAAAAGCGGCCGATGAGTCACTCAGAAAAACAGAACCCCTTTGCAAGGTTTCCCTGGTCTGTGCCTTCTAAATCGGCCAAAAGTCTGAACTTGTCGCTGTGCGGGGTCTTATCTCCTGTCTTCATTATAAACAGTCCTCCTGAGAGCTGAACCAGCAACCAACTGGTCAAAGCTGGGGATGGCGACCTTAGAAGAACAAGACAACTGGAGAGGCTTGCCGGGCAGATAAATGCCCTCTCTGTGTCACCGGAAGAACGGTTTGAGAAGATGTCCCGCTGGGAAATACCGTGGTGTTTTAGACAGGGTGGCCATTAGCATTACAGTGAGAATCCAATGCCGAAGTTCTCTTCAAACAGCTTGTAGTCTCTTACTTACGCCCCTCCCCCTCCCGCCCCCAAACAGCAAGGAGAAACAATCACCAAATGGTCCTTGTTCTGTTGATTTGTTTATTCCAGCTGTCTTTAGTGGGAAACTGATCAGATCCCACCCCGCTGTGATCTGTATCTGGCACTAAGGCAATCCTAGATGCCAGCCTCCGTCTGTTCCTCCCAGCCCGCAAACTCCTGGGATTCTGTCTGTTCCTCCTTTGTAAAAGTCAGGATTCTGCTCCCACTGTTTAATTTCCTAGTTAATGATTGTCAGGAAGCTGGCGTGTGACTGTAAGGAAATGTTGCAGAATGCAAAAGGCTTTTTGCCTTTGCAAGTGAGACTCTCTGGGTGAGTCGCCTAGGTTACTCCCTTTGGTCCTGTTGTTAGGCGCTAGGAAGATTTATGGTGTAAGTGGTCTTCCCTTGCCTTTGTCCCTACCACGCACAGCAGCGATGGGAGCCTCAAGGAGAGTAAATGAAGTTTATGTGCGTTTTCTACAAGCAGAGCACAGTCAGGTTGGCTTCAGACTCTGGCTCTGCCACTCATTGGTTACTATATCGTCCTCTGCCTCGGTTTTCCCACCTGTAAAGTGAGGATGCTGGTAGTACCCAGTTCCTAGGGTGTCATGAGAATTAAGTGTTAATGCTTGTGAAGTGCTTAGACAGATTCTGGCATAAATACTCCATAAGTGCTTGTTGCCATTATTACTATACATGCTTAAAGGCAAAGTCAAAGTATCAGCCAGAAAGAAAAATTGTATGTGTGTTTAGGAACTGAAGGGACTGCCCAGTGTTTTGGAATCCTTGCCCATCAGGCACTTGGAGGTTAATAGGAGAGACGGGGCGGGTGGGGGGTGGGGAGTCCTTGGGGGCGCAGTCGGGTGAGCATCTGATTCTTGGTTTTGGCTCAGGTCCTGATCTCACGGCTTCTTGGGTTTGAGCCCCATGTTGGGCTCCGTGCTGGCAATGCAGAACCTGGTTGGGATTCTCTGGGGATTCTGTCTTTCTCTCTCTGCTCCTGCCCCACTTGCACTCTCTGAATGAATGAACGAATGAACAAACGAACAGGAGAGACAGGACCAAACGTGGAGTGAGAGAAGAGTTCACTGAGTTCCACTTATGGATGGGAATTAGGTGCTGCACGGCCGTGAAGGAAATGACACTGACTGTGGGAACCTTCCCAGGGCAGAAAACTGCAGGATAACAAATGAAGAAGAGGAAGTGGGAGTTGTCCCCCACTGCTCTGCTTTTTAAATTTATTTTGTTTTTTATTTTTAAAAAAATCACGAAAGCAGTGAGAGCCCCCTGGGGAGTGTTTAAAACAGAAGATTAGTCACTTAAGAGTCCCCCACCCAGGGATGGCCATTGTTAATTCCTCAACAAATGTCCTGTTTCAGGTTTTTGAGATCACCGGGGCAAACTGGTTATGGGAAAGGAAGGCTCGAATGCCTGTCCGGCTGAGCTACTTCCCCCGGCGGCCTGCCGGGGCTCTGGGCGGGCGGGTGGGTGGGTCCACACCAGGGTGCCAGCACGGAGCCCTGGCATTCGTCCAGATTATAACCGACTACGACCCGCCTCCTTTGCCAAGCACACCCGGTTGAGGCAGAGTCTTCTAAGCATCACGTCACACGTAAATTCACCAAAGAAAGCAGTTATCTCAGTTCTTAGGAAATAGTCAATGATAAACTGGTCTTTGGTTTTTAAGAAATTGGCGGGGGAGGTTAAGTTTTTATTTGTTTTGGGTATTTTATCTACACTATGGCACAATCTCATTCTCTATCTAGAAGCTTAGAAGAACCATGACCGACCCCTTTTTTTCCCTGTTACAGATGACCAGGAGGGAGGCTGTGGAGAGCCCTCTGAGGGTAGACCCAGTCTAGACCCGAAGCCCCTATTTAGCTCTGAAGTAACAAAGAGATGCGGTGGGTGGGGGATGTTGGCCTTGCTTTTCCAGTGCAGCAGAATATCCCGTCTTCTCAAACAAAGGTATCCGCTCAGAAGGCCGTGCTCTTTTATAGACGTTGGTGAAAATGGTCATCCTGGGAGTGGATTTATTCAAAGGTCATCAAACAAGTCTGAGTGTCGGGCACTCAACCTCCTGAAAAGCTAAATGAGCCATCTGACTAAACTTTGCCCGTTTCAGTTGCATGTTTTATATTGTATAGATCCTACTTCTGTCCCCTGAAACAAACAAGAGGGCTGTACTCCAATGTTTGCCTTCTTTATATGCATCTTTATATAATCACTGGTTGGTCCATTTTGCTAATTTCTAATGTTCTGTACAGACTTGTCCAAATGTCTGCAGTGGGACCAGATGTTACTAGAATGTTGTCAGCTTTGTTTTTTTTCCTTTCTCATCCGAGCCAAATTTGTAAGAGCAAGTCCCTCATTGGGGTCAAGGATCCGAAAAGGGATGAAATTCACAGGGGAATAAAGGGTAGAGGCAAAGGGAGAGGTGGTAGAGAAGGCAGTGGCAAAGCGGGATCTCTCTCCTCTGCCCCCAAGTGGCTCCATTGTCTCCTCCCCCCTCTTCCCTTCCAGCGTCCGCTGTAAGGCTCCCATTTCCTGCTCCCCCATAACTTAAGCCTGCACAGCACGTAGAGGTGGCCACACTGACTCTGGGGCTGGCGTGTGATGGTCAGAACCCACCTCTTCTGCATTCTTCAAGAATGCAGTCTGTGGGCTCCCCATGAAGGAGCTGCTGCTTCTAACAGAAGTGGGGGGAGAGGACCCCTGAAGCATCCTCTCGTTCCTAACGAGAGTCTCCTAATTGCACTGGGAAAAGAAAATTGGAAGGGACGTTTGGAGCCTGAGGGTGCGGGGAAGGGGCAGAGGGGAGACACGGGTGAGAGGAAGAGTGTTTGCCTCTTTAACAGAAGCTGGTGAGTGATCAGGTTAGGAAGTGGGGAGAGGGGGTGTACTTTGAGTTTCTCCTTCAGCACAGATAGAAAATGCAAATGACCCCTTGCAGGGAGCCCATGGAGCAGTCCGTGGAGCAGCTGGCTTTCCTCCACACTCTGTAATAGTTACCAGTTAGAGATCCAGCAGGTTTAAGGACCCAGGGAGGGTTAGGGAGAGTTGTCAGTCCTCCCAGCTGAATTAATAACCAGGGAGTTTCTTCTTCATACGTGGCTAGGATCTTCATGATTCAAGGGATGGAAGTTTCTCTTGCTGGGAGTAGGAAGGAGGAGAGAGGTCATTTTGGAGGTGAGGAACAAGGAAGAAGGCAGAAGTGCTTTGGGCAACCCAAGGGAAAGGTGCCAGAAGGCAGGAGAAAAGGACACAGGAATCCCAGCGCTCTTCTCGAAAAATAATAGATGCTCCATAAACATCTGGTCAATTAGTTGGCAAGTCAATAAAGGATGAAAAGAGGTGAAAGGGAGCCCACTCTGGAATGTGGATTTCAGATCCTCCCTTTTCCCAGAGACGACTGTCCCTGCAGCTGGGAGCAAGTGTCTGGTTCGCCTTCAGGCCCCCCCCCCCACCTTCTGTGGTTCCTGGAGGGATGGGGATAGAGCAGGGGAGGCAGGTGGGAGTCTTGCACCCTCCCCGCTGACCCAGCCTAGCATGACTGGAGGCTTCCTCCCCCCACCTCCAGGTCTATTGTAAGATCCTGCTGCAATTCTGTTCCCTTCTCAGCCCTCTTGCGCTGCAGAGGAGGCCTTGAGGGGTGGAGGCAGGGCTGTCTGGAGCCTTCTCTGCTGTGATGTGAGTCTGGGAGAGGCATCTGGAGGTGGATGTGGCCCGGGGCCTCTGGAACACTTTGTCACGGCATCCAATTAACTAGAAACAGAGGGGCCTGAGGTCAGATCTTGGTCTCATTACCGCCATGCTCTAACCAGCTGGAGTAGCTAACAGATGACTCCTCAGTAAATGCTGGACTTGAGTCATTTTCTAAAGCTGGTGACAGTCAGTGTTCCTTCTGGAGTTTCCCTAGACAGGAACAGGGGAAAGAGGGCAAAAATAGGCACATTACTTTCATTATTAACTTGGCAGCTCTTTGCTAATCTGTACCACGAAGCTTCTCTCTCTCTCTCTCTCTCTCTCTCTCTCTCTCTCTCTCTCGATTGTAATAGGAGGACCAGAGGTTATGAAGCCAAACAGAAATGGGTTGGAATGCCAGCACTTCCATGATCTTACCCGTGGCCTTGGGGAAATCCCCAACTCACCTGAGACTCGGTTCCAGGGTCTGTAAAGTTACTAATGTTCACCTCATCGTGTTGTTTGAGGATTTAATTAAATAACACCAAAAGTGGCAGCAGAAATGCCAGTCAGTCATGGCAGGAAGGGGGGACACTTGAAGAATGTTTCATAAAGGAATTATTTACAAAGGTGTAGGGACACCACCTCCAGGTTAGAGGAGAAACCTGAGAGGTCATTGGCAGAAACCCGGAGGCAGAAGACAGCTGCCTCGTAGGTGCCGTGACCTTTAGTCAAGGACAGCCAGCCCACAGTGCCTCCAGCCTGACCTCATCCCTCCCTCCCTCCCTTCCTCCCTCCCTTCCTCCCTCCCTCCTTTCAGGCTGGGCTGTGCTCCCCATGGAGCAAACCCAACCAGAAGCCTGAGGGCACAAAGGCAGCCACTGGGGACACAGCAGGCTGGAGAAGGGTAACCCTAGGAAGGAAACAGAAGATATCCAGCACAGGAAGCGTTCAAGAAATGAACATTGTGACAAGTCACTTCAAGTTCAGTTTAGATCTCTCTAAACCTGTTTTCCCACAAAGCGTTAGTCCATCCCCGCGCATATAGGATGTGCCAGTGTTTGCTGAACAGTAATGAGGTTCCGGAAAGGGCATAAAATATTGACTTGTGAGCAAGCATAACATTTGCATTGAATGTAACGTTAAAGTATGATGATATACATTTAAATTGCACATCACAGATGGGAAAAAAAGCATCAAGTCTGTTACTGCTTTATTCATTCCTTACTTTTCGCTCTGAGTTGAGTTTGCATCCAAGCACTTCTTCCTCTGTTGGCAAAATGACAGTGTAATTAACTAACAGCGCTCGCAGATAAATGACTGTAAATTGCTTTGTAATCAGAGGGCCAACCCCTGCCGCACACTGTCTCTGGTGTCTGCGAGTCCCTTTGAAGTTGGAGGGGGAGACTCTGGATGGAAGGAACCTCTAACATATCAGTTGTAAACCCTAGGGTCCTGCGGTGTCAGGAGAATAAAGCGCCCTCCAACAGGCAACACGGTAGGGGTCCATTCCAGCAGTCCAGACCGGTACCCTTGCCCATAACCTGGACTCCTCGATGGCCAATCAGGCATCTTCCCATGCTCTGTGGGGCCGTCTGCATATGTGCACTTGTCAAGCCCTGGAGAGGAAATGACATCCGGGACCTGCTCTGACCTCTGCCTCTGCTGGTTCTGTTGGGAACTTACCTAACCTGCTCTGTAAAGATTTCAAAACCTTTTAAAGCACCAACTTAAATTTATTCTAAGCCCAGTGCTCGGTCAGATTTTTCTGGCTTCTGGTTAGCTGTTTGAAGAGCGGGACAAAGCTGAGAGGTAACTGAGTAGCAGGGCAGAGCAAGCAGGAGGGTCCATTGGATGCTGCCCAGGCCTCATGTAGCTTACTAGCAATTAGCCTGTCCTTCCTTGTCCTAAATTACAGTTTTACAACCTAGCTGGTCCCAGGCCCAGGAATCTGCATTTTTAAAGCTCCCTATTGATATGGACATACAGCCTTGTTTGTTGGAAACAGGATTCCTTGGAGTGAGAGGAGCAAAAAATATATTCAAGGAGGATTTTAGCATCAAAATGTCCTACCTTATAAGAAAGTGCTTACTTTCCACTAAAAATATGAAGTAAAGGTCAGCCTTTAGTGTGTCTTATTTCTGGAATGATTAATTTTATGCTTACCTTTCCAATACAATGACATTTTTACTACACATGGATCTTTAAACCCGGTAAGAAAACAAGTGATCTAAAAACCTTTTTATTTTTTCTGCCATTCAAAATTAAATTATGTTCTTTATTTAGGATGATAAATAAATGATTACAGTAAAGTTTCAGGAGACCAACGATCTAATGTGACCACAGCAGACGCTGGGCTAACTCAACACCAGGGGAGCAACCCTCCTGTGTGTCACCCTGAGGCTCCTGGCCATCAATCTACTGAGACCCTCTAATGACCATTTATGTTACTTTAAAAGGTGACTTCTGCAAGGCGGGCCTTACATCCAAAGTCCTGGTGGTATCCACTGAAAAGAGAGACCGTCTGAACTTTGGTGGCAATGTCCACTTTGCACAGCCCACGCTAAAATATTGAGGGTCAGAAGAACATCCAGTGATCAAAGAATTCAGTGGGAAATCTGTCCTGCGTGGGAGGGAGGGAGCAAGAATCCAGCCTGACTTTAATCCATAAATTCCCACGGTCTATCCTTTTAAAGTTAACTTTTGTGTTTCAGGATTTAAAGTTAAAATACACACACACACACACACACACACAGACACACAAATTGGGGCCTGTCTGGAGAGATGTTAAGGCTGTCAGAAGAGCCCAAGGTTGTTTGCAGCCCTCAGAGCTAGCACTAAAGACCAGACACTCGCTGGAGGCCTAATTAGAAACTTTAATTAGAAAGTGTTGGTTTGTTCTGCTAAACAGTCACCTGTCTGATTCCCCTGATGGTACCTGCTGACGCTGACGTTGGATGAGATGGATGGTGCTCTGTGTCTGGGGCAGAAGGAAGAGCCAGTAGCTTCTGATCCCTGCAAGGATTTCTGGCTATTTCTGCCTATATACTCAGTGTGCCCAATTTATGTATCATTTATCATTCAGGACTTACGGCAAATTTTTGTCAGGCATGCTTCCTCTTAAGAATTGAGCCAGTCGCACCCAGCTCCTGTCTGGGGAGTGATACCGATCATTCCCCCATCCTGGGGACCAAAGCCCATCAATGGCTCTGGGACCAAAGTGGTGGATTAAAAATCCCGTGAATCTGGCCAAAAGGTCAGGACCCAAGAGGGCCCTAGATTCCTAGCCCTGTGCTGCTTCCTGATGATCTGTTGTCTTTTCCCGAACCAGAAAATCACCTCCCGCTCCCCAGCATTTGGGGAAAGTTCAAAGAGGTGGGTGAGGTGGCCTGGAGGCTGCCCCACCCCACCCTTTCCTTCAGGATGTTTTCTTTCTGCCCAGTGCTGGCAGTGAACCCTCAGGCTGACCTCATCCCCAGTTTTAGGGCCTGTCATTGCTGGAGGCATGTTTGCACCGAGCTCTATGTGTGCCCAGCGGCTTGTGTGAGCGAATCGTGCCAGGGAAATAAGTGCCCATAAGTGCCCAGGAGTCCACACCGGAGAGCCACCGGCTGATGCAATAGAGAGTGGCTTTGCACAAAGAGGCTAATGGTTCTGGTGACTAAGTGAACAGAGCCCAGACCTTCGCGGTCAGAAGGAAAAATCCTGCCAGTACTCAGTATGAGCCAATATGGACACCGACCTATAACTGGATTGAAAAGGAGACTGCTTAGCAAACATGAGTCGAGCCACTGTCCCAGGGTCCAGCCGGGAGGAGAGAAAGCATGAACAGAGAAGAGAGAAAATGAGAAAAGGTCAGAAATAAGGCAAAAGCAAAGCTGAGAATTCTAGAAGCACATGGAAGGAAGAGTAACTTTTCTGATTTATTGGCTACATTTCAACTCATCTTTGAGTGTCATGAGAGCAAGGTGTTTCTCAGACAAGACGAGACGCTTAAAGGTGGCCAGCTTTGTAGGATTAATCGTCCCAAATCCTCATTCCCTAAGCAGATAAGTAGATAGTTCTTTGTGCTGATAGCACGCTGAAGGTTTAACTGTTTTTCAGGATAAAACCGACCACATGTGAGGAAGTGACCACTTATCGCGTAACTGAGGGGACAGAAACCAACAGAATCTGTAAACACAGTTGACCTGGACATAAATAAAGGTCTGTTCAAATGTTGACGGCTTTTAAAATTCTTTACTTTTTTCTCTATAGGCTTTACTTATGTAATTAAGGAGCTGGGACTCTCAGCAGGTGAACTTGCTGGAAAGAAAGCTGTGGGGAGCTCTGCAGCAATCCTGCTTCATCCTGATTCACCTGTTTATCTTCATAGACGTCCCTGTATGCTCACAAAGAAATCCTAAAGGACAACGATTTTTTTTTTTTCTTAGAAAGAGAGCGAGCCAATGCGTGTGTGAGTGAGGGAGGGGCAGAGGGAGAGAGGGAGACTCTTAAGCAGGCTTCATGCCCCGTGGAGAGCCTGATGAGGGGCTCAATCCCATGACCCTGGGATCATGACCTGAGCTGAAATCAAAAGTCAGATGCTTAATCGACTGACCCGCCCGGGTTCCCCCAAGGACAAAGATTTTTCAGTGAGCAAATTCAAAAGATCTTCCTATACACTTGGAAGTAATCCAGGAAAGGAACTGCACTTGAACATACTGCATTTGGAAAGGAACGCTTGGAACAAAGGCTGCGTTAGTAACGTCCACTTAGTGGCCGCTTTGAAAAAAACCAACGTTTGCTTGAGCTTTTAAGTTTTCCTGCATTTGTTTACAGCAAAAAAGAGGAGCATTCATACCATGCTCTGGGCAAACCTTGCCCGTGTCCCATCAAATAGTCTTCGTGCTTGTTCCTTCGTGCACACACCAGTGTCCCTCCTCTCTGGGCCCCATGAGGCATGGACTCAATCCACAGAACCATCCCAACTTACCCGACCAGGACACTGGACTGTCTCCCCACCCAGGCAGAAAGCACTTGGAAGCCATGGGGTCTTGTCTCATCCACCTCGGCATCCCCGTCTCCCAGAAAGACCCCAAGATCAAGGCATGTCCGACAAAGGCCTTTTGTGCTACTTCCGGGTACCCAGGAGGTAAAGTCTGGAGGCGCAAAGGTTGGGCTTTTTTTTTTTTTTTTAATTTTTTTTTTTTCAATGTTTATTTATTTTTGGGACAGAGAGAGACAGAGCATGAACGGGGGAGGGGCAGAGAGAGAGGGAGGCACAGAATCGGAAACAGGCTCCAGGCTCTGAGCCATCAGCCCAGAGCCTGACGCGGGGCTCGAACTCACGGACCGCGAGATCGTGACCTGGCTGAAGTTGGACGCTTAACCGACTGCGCCACCCAGGCGCCCCGAGGTTGGGCTTTTTACAGACCGTACCAATTGTTCGTGAGAACGTGTATTTTGGTTTACGGAGGACCATCTACTTGAAACGGGAACTGTAACAAAATCCAGGGTGGATACAGCTTTCTCGGAGTCGTATTAATTACTTTCGTGGAGTGTCGGCCCTCTAACACTTCCTTGAAATAGTTTTGCTGAGAAACGGGCAACAGTCGGAGAACCTGGCTCTCCCGGGATATCGTGACACTTTTGGGGGTGGGGAACCGGGGTGAGAGAGGACAAGGAGATGAGGAGGCCGGTCGACGACGCGGCCACCCACAATAAGCGAAGGTGGAGGACGGAGGAAAGCCGTCGCAGCAAACGCGGCCGACCATCCCCTGTTCACGACAGCTCAGGTTTGCGGCTGGGTGCCAACGTGCCCAGCCTAGTACCTCCAGCCTCCCAGACGCCCTCGCGGTTAGGCTTGACCAGCTGACACGCTTCAGCCAATGAGGTGCGAGAGGGGTCACTGGGCGGGGCTTCCAGGAACGCTTCGGAAAGGAGAGGTAACTGACAGCCGCCATGTTGGCTTTCGCCGCCTGCCCTCCTCCGTGGAACACGGAGCTAGTCCCTCGGCGGTGGCAGTCATTTTGCCACCGCAAGGAGGAAGACAACGTGCGAAGTGTGACTGAGCAGAAACACAGAAAGAGCCTGGAACCCGCGGACGGCATGGAGCTGCCATGTCGGCCCTGGATGTAACGGGAGAGGAATGGGCCGCTGTTGGGCTCAGCCACCGTACGCAGGCTTCGGGTCCGCAGGGCTGGCCGAATGCAGTCCTGACGTGCGCGGGGCTGGACAGAAAGGACCCAGAGCCCGAGTCCCAGCCCTGCTTCCGGACCTTTCTGTGAGTGTGCGACCTCGGTCCGTCGTGTACCCGAATGCGGAACTGGGGGGGGGGGGGGGGGGAGAAATCGCCGTCCTGACACCCCCACGGGCCGTTTTAAAGTCCAAAAGTCAGTTGAACACATTTCAGAAGCATCGTGTTATGTATGAAGTATTATTAATCCCTTTCCTACTAAGGCACGAAAAGGGGTTAATGTGACGGGAACAGGCTTAGGGGGAAACATTAGGAAGATGCGGTACTTGGAATTCGAAGTCTAGGAAAGGCGCCTTCAAGGGATTCCCATAAAGGGAAACTTCTTAGAAGTCAGGGCCAGATTCTTGCATTTTCATTCCCTCTGTGGTGACGGTGTGCCAGCCTCACAGAGTAGGCCCTGATAATTCTGTTTCTTCTGAAAGCGAGGCGGAAGTCGGTACTTGCCACTGTCGAAAGCAGGGCAAACGTAGGACGCGCCCGAGGGAACTGAAGCTGCGGGGCAGGAAGTTCCGGGAAGGGAAGGGAAGGGAAGGCTGGGAGGCGGGAGGCAGCGGAAGAAGTTGCTAAAAGCCTCCTCCCCTCGCGGGCTGAGGGGTGCGGACTGACGACCGAACCCCCCGCAGGTTCTTGAGCAGGAAGAGGGACGTAAAGGAAACGATGTCCTAGCACTGCGATCTGGCAAAGGGTAACTGGTTCCTAGAGACAGCAGAGAAGGGGGGAGAAGACGGAAGGTAAACAGTGGAGTTAGCATTTGCATGTGGATTCAGAGCTTGCAAAACTGTTAGATGAACGGGAAACTAGTACACGGAAAAAAAAAAAAGCTTATGGTTGGACATATGGTAGCTTGGTTTTGATGCTGAGAGCTAGAGAAAAATCACGGATGGACCCACATCGTGCTCTGTGTTCTTCTGGCCCTATTCTTTTTTTTTTTTTTTTTTTAAATGTTTGTTCATTTTTGAGAGAGAGAAAGACAGCATGAGTGGGGGGCGGAAAGAGAGGGAGACACAGAATGGGAAGCAGGCTCCAGGCTCCGAGCTGTCAGCGCAGAGCCCGACGCGGGGCTTGAACTCACGAACCCTGAGATCATGACCTGAGCTAAAGTGGGACGCTCAACTGACTGAGCCCCCCAGGCGCCCCTCTTCTGGCCCTATTCTTGGGCCTCAGTTCTAGGAGCAGGTCTCTGTCTTCATCTCAAGGTGTAGGATTTCCACTAGACCCCAGTTTTCTCAAACAATCCCTGTGCCTGGGTCTCTCGTTTGCTAATTCGTCAAACGCTGGAGTCAGAAACCTTGCCTCTGATCCCCAGTCCGGTGGTAGGTGCCCCGCTAGCCCGGCCAACTTCCCTGAGGTTCACTGCCTGGCTGCCCGTCTGAATCTGAGAATGCTTTCAGCTCCAGAGGCCCCATCGCAGGGTCTGTGTGTGTTGTCCATCTGCCCAAGCACTGTTAGGGTGACTATTTCACCCTCAGTGTGAGGAGCAGATATTTAGAAGCTCCAAGGAGGTTGGAAGGGAATCTAAAACGCAGAGAGGGCTCTGGTCCCAGTTCTCATTTGTATGGCTGTCTTAGGGCAGAGATGGTAGGTGATGGCTTCCCTCTTGCCAATCTAGGTTCCCATGGCTTGTAAATGGAGGTGGGGGTGGGGGATCCAGAAGTTGCTACCTCACGGTGTGTAGATAAGCAAAGAAAGCTGGTGGGCCCATGAAAGACTTGGTGTTTGACAAGAAGACACAGCACACATGGGTGTTACCGCTGAGGGGAGGGGGGGAAGCCAGCATCCTTGATGGACTCCCGCACATCCCAGTGGATGGGTGGTCCAGCAGCAGGTGTAGCCAAGAGACACGGGTGCCCAGAGACCAAGGGGATGAGACTGTGAGGCCTGTGTGGACCAGGTGGTAACACAGAGGTCAGCCACTCTCCCCTCCTGCCCCCCGAAACCTGCCCTGTGCCCAGATGGTGCACAGGGAATGGGAAAGAGAAACTTGAAACACTGAGGATTCACCCCAGAGAGACCGAATCAATGTGGTAGAGCCAATTGCAGCCACAATAACTGTGCTACACTTTTTTTTCCCCTCAGTGGAGATTGTGCTCTCAGGACATTTGAGATCAATTTTAGGAAACAAAGTTACATTTCTGTATGTCTGCAACATTGTATGTAAACTTCAACACCAGCACCCACAGCTTCAGAAGGGCTCATTTCAGTGGGCACCGGGAAGACTGACAGAGTCAGAAATGGAACCTCCTACTGAGGGGGGCAGGTGCTAGATACACCTGATGGTCAGGGAAGAAAAGCAGGGGCTAAGCCAGGGATAAGCAACAGGTGGTGGGTGGACCAAAAGGTGTCCTAGGGTTCCCTAACAGGTGGGCAGGTGGAGAGGCTGAGCAGAGAGCTCCGGAGACTGTAGCAGATGGTGGGGACTGGGGCACTGGCCCCACCCACAGAACCGGGGCCGAGGGCAGGCAGTAGTTCAGGGCCACACAAAGGAAGATGGCAAACGAAGGCAGAGTTTTGGCCCGAAGGGGCAAGGGAACAGGACAAGTTATCAAGCCAGGGACATAAGCACTGGAACTACATCTGGTGCGGATGTAGCTTCCAGAAGAGGATGCAACCCAGTGTTGGACCAGACAGACAGCACATCGCCTGGGAGTTTCACTAGAACTTCTTAGTTTTCCTGGTCCGGGAGACATCTGGCTCCAGATCCTGGTGTAAGGCTGACTGCACAGACTTTCCAGGGCCATGTGGGATTTGTGGTTGCTGGCAGAAAGTCGAGAGTGGGTAGGGACAGGTATCAAATGGTCCAAAGTGAAGACAGAGGTAGAGTGGTGCCTGGGTGAGACCCTGCCTGGCAAACTAAGCGAAGGGAACTTCGGAAGCCGTGTGATTGGTTGTGGCTTCAGGCCCGCTGAATTCCCCCCACACACCTTAGGATGTCTGGGCCTTTTTCCAAGGAGTGAGCAGGTAGACAGTACCTGCTGGAGTTGTTATGTTGGTCTCAGGGGCCTGTCCAAGTCGTGAATACCCAAGTGCCAGCTGTCTTCCCAGTGAGTAGTCTTGCCCTGGGATCCCGAGGGATCTGGTGTGCAGCTCAGGGACAGATAAGCCCTGGGACTAACTTCTGCCTGTGGTTTATCAAAGGGGTGGGTGGGGAAACACCTGCTAATTGGAGGTTGAACCAATTGCCAGAGTGGCGGTTTAGGCAGGCGTAGATGTGCAAAGGGATCCCCTTGGGAAGTGCTTCCAGGAGAGAGGAGACAAGACAGTTGCTAGGGGGAGAAGAGCAGGGAACACCAGTGGAGACCCTGGATGTGTCACTGTGGTAGACCGAGGTTCTTACTGGTTTAAGGACCACTGACCTCTAGAAGAAGATGATGAAACACTAAAGACCTTTTCCCAGAAAAGCAAGCACACGTGCTCATATGCATGAATTTCAGTGGGGTCGGGAACATTCTTTGAAGGATCTTCCCTCCCCAAGAGACATTGTTCTTCAGCAAGACAGCTACTGAGTCCAAACTTTTCAGCCATTGCAGATAGAATAAGAAGGGGCAGCAAAGTAGCTCAAAATTTCACCCGAGATTCATGAGAGGTTAGATGTGACATTATATTTAGAGCTGAAAGCGACCTTTGCCATCTGTGGGAAACTTGGGTCTTTGATCTGGAGAAGTAAACCCTGGACGTGGCCTTGGGCGTCTGAAGCTGTGGGTCATAGTCTTGGCCCTGGTACTTGTTCAACTAAGACCTGAGCTGGTCACTCCACCTCTCTGGGTCTCAACTTTCTCATCCACGAGAGGGGGCTGCTCTCTGACATATGGGGTCCTGGTAAGGTTTCACTGAGATGATACAGACGACAGCGAACTCTTGGCAAAAGATGATGTTCTGTGGGAAATGTAAATTATGTCACCAAGTCACCTGCCAGCTTGTGGCCCACAAGGACAAGACTTGGCCCTTCTGAGCCCAGTAGTGTTGCCCTCAGACCTCCCTTGTTTCTCCGAGAGCCTGGAGGAAAAACCTGCAGTTTCCTAATTGAAACTCACCGGTCCTAGCCATTTGTAGCACCAGCCTTGCCTCCTGGGCCTATAAAATACAAAGCCTCGGTTCACTGGGTTTATGAGCCTCAGGATTGCTTCACTCATTGTTCTGGATTGAATTGTGTCCTCTAAAGCCTCCAGTACCTCAAAATGTGACCTTATTTGGAAATAGGGTCCTTGCAGATATAGTTAGTTTAGATGAGGTCAGTAGGGTGGGCCTAGGTCCAGTATGACTGGTGTCCTTATAGAAAGGGAAAATCCGGACAAAGAGACACATATAGAGGGAAGATGATGCACACAGACACAAGGAGAAGATGGCCATCTGTGAGCCGAGGACAGAGGCCGGGCACAGATGCTCCACTCCTGGCCCACAGAAGGGGCCCTGCCAACACCCTGATCTTAGACTTCTGGCCTCCAGACGGTGAGAGAACAAAATTCTGCTCAAAATTTTAGCCACTCCATTTGTGGTGCTTTGTTACGGCAGCCTTAGCAAACTACTACCAAAAAAAAAAAACACCCCCAAAAATAACAAAAAAAAACAACCCCAAAATGAAAACCAAAACCAGCTCCTTTCCTTTCTCTCCTTTCTTTCCCTCAGATTTGCAACAATTGGCCAGGAAGCAGCACATCAAACTTAGACAAATATGTATTTTTACTGGAGGTTGAAATTCTGTGTGTCCTATGAAATCGTATTTGTCCAAGGTTAAAATCATCTCCTAAGTTAGGAGTTAGTTCCTTTTACAAAAGACCATCACTCAAGATGCTTCACTTCCCACCTTCCCAGTAAAGTTAGAACTCATTTTCCCCACCCGGGAGATTTTTGCTTGATCCTGAGAATTACTGCAGGATAAAGGGGAACATAATGAAATGCTAATGGTATTTACTGAGGGTAAACACGGGCAAGCTTAGGAGCCTCTGGCATGATTCATTTGCCTGACGGAGACAAGCCTCTTTCTCTCACAAAAGTTTGCAAACCTAGCACAATCTGAAAGACAGTGGGGACAGGGATACTTCTTTTTAGATCAATCTTTTGATCTCCGGAAAACAATGTGTTCACTTTCCTGAGCCAAATTAAGAAGTTCTTGGTTGCCTTTAAACAGCAGTGGGCCTCAGAAGCTGTTCAGGGAGCGTTAAGCTCAGCTGGGCCCGTGTGTGGGAGAGAAGTTTTCCTAAGCAGATTATTAACAGGAAATTATTTGTCTGAGGTTCCAAATGGTCTTTCACCGCCAGGCCACAAAAATTCCTTATTTTTAAATGATCGTCATGGGCAGAAATAACTAGAATATTCAGAAAATTCACTAGATAAATTCTAATTCTAGACCTCCCAAAGCGAAATTGACGGGCTCGGCTTTGGGGACCACAGTGTCCCCCAGTGTTGTTGACCTCTGGGCCCACTGGGCTTAGACAGTAGCCTCCAGCGCAAGGCTGGCACCCGGTAGGTCCAGAAACGCTGGATGGATTTAGGTGCCATGTGAGCTGATGGAAATCGGATGAAGTACGTTCCGTTACCTTTGAGAGATACAGTCACGCAGCACAGATGTAAGATGGAACACCTTGGCATTGGCGTGTGAACCTGGCAAAGTTATGTAGCCTCCGTGGGCTTCAGTTTCCTCAGAGTAACTTAGCTTCTAAGTCTCTTTGAACCTTGAAAAGGTCATGGCAAAGGCTTCCCTCATGTCACGGTGGAGCACAGGACCACTACAGACTGAAATGACAAGACATGGGTTCTAGTCCCGGCTTTGCCACCAGTGAGGGAGCCCAGGGGCCCCCTTCAATCTGCAAAATGTTTTGGTGCCTCAGTTTCCTCCTCAGTAAAGTGGGGAGGACTTCTGTGAGAAATTACACCTGCAACAGAGGAAATATCTTTTACTCTGAAGGCTTGTAGAATGGGATCTGTATTACCAGTTTTAAGACTCGAGTGGGATTTTGGAATAAGGCCTCCTTAAATTCAGCTTAAGTAATTTTTTTTTTTTCGGAATGTTTATTTTTGAGAGAGAGAGACAGAGACAGAGCATGAGCAGGGGAGGGGCAGAGAGAGAGGGAGACACAGAATCCGAAGCAGGCTCCAGGCCCCGAGCTGTCAGCACAGAGCCGGACGCGGGGCTCGAACCCACGAACCATGAGATCATGACCTGAGCCGAAGTCGGATGCTCAACTGACTGAGCCACACAGGCGCCCCAAAATTCAGCTTAAGTGTTATCAGGAAGGGATAGTAAGTGAGAATAATATTCTCAAGAGGCCATATTACGCACTACCAAGAAGTGCCTGTACTCTCAGACTTTCATTTGAGCATCTTATGTGCCTCATCACAGAGTGGGTCGTTAGACCCAGAAGGGGCTTGGAGGCAGGCAGCTGAACTATTCTATTTTATGAAGTCTGACACTTGGTGATGTGTCCAACCACCTCTTGTTACTGTGTGTTCTTGAAATTTTACTCTCTTCCTTTTGGACGTGATCATCAGATGCCCAGAGGTGCTAGTGACAGTATCCCTGAAACAAACTGTTTCTCGGGAGGGTTGTACAATTCTACACTTCCTCTAAGACGGTTGTAGCTTGTTAATTTCCCCACAACTGGACCGGCATTGACTATTGACATTAGGCTGAATTTTGCTACTTGAATAAAAGAGCTACCACACTGGTCTTTTAATGGGCATTTGCTTCAATACATTGAATATATTTTTTTCAATGGTTGCTTACCAGTTGTTTGTTTTGGTCCTAAAATATCTTTTTATATTCTCTATCTATTGGGGTGTTAATGGCTTTCAGCATCTTATTTAATAACATGCTTGGATTACTTTCCTAGGGGTGTCATAATAAATTGCCATGAACTGGGTGCCTGAACGCAACACCAATTTATTCTCTCCCAGTTCCAGAGGCTGCAAGGCTGAATTAAGGTATCGGCAGAGCCACGCTGTGTGTGAGGGCCCTGGTGGACTTTCCTAACCTGCCTCTTCCAGCTTCTGCTTGTTGCTAGCAATCTTTGCTGCCCCTTGACTTGTAGACACATCGCTCCCACCCCTGCTTCCATCTTGACACAGCCTTCTCCCTGGTGTCTGTGTACAAATCCCTGTCTTCTTAGAAGGACACCGGCCATGTTAGGACCCACCCTAATCCAGTATGACCTCATCTTAATTTTACTACATTTGTAAGGACCCTATTTTCTTTCCCATTTTTTTTAAAATTTAAATTCAAGTTAATTAACATACAGTGTAGTCTTGGCTTCAGCAGGAGAACCCAGTGACTCATCTCTTACATATGACACCCAGTGCTCATGCCAAAAAGTGCCCTCCTCCATGCCTGTCATCCATTCAGCCCCTCCCCCCACCCCCCACCCCTCCAGCAACCCTGTTTGTTCTTATTTAAGAGTCTCTTGTGGTTTGCCTCCTTCTCTGTTTTCATCCTCTTTTTCCTTCCCTTCCCCTGTGTTCATCTGTTGAGATTCTCAAATTCCACACATGAGTGAAATCGCGTGTTATTTGTCTTTCTGTGACTGACTTATTTCACTCAGCATAATAGTGTAAGGACCCTATTTTTAAATAAGGTCTAAGGCATTATTAGGACTTAAACCTATTTTCTTTCGAGGGGTGGTACCTTTCAGCTCACAATAATACTGGAAAAGAAAATATGGGCGGAAGGCTCTTCTGATGGGGAAAGAGCAGAAAACTGGCAGGTGAGTGACAGAATCTGAGGACAATCTGTGTAGGTTTATTACCATCTGTTACATCAAGGTAACGGAGAAAGTTGTGTGTTTGAAATTTTAAACTATTTGAATTTGAAAAACATATAAAGTAGGTCTCAAGATTTCAGTGCTTACTAACCACTGGAATTATAAACATCAACTCTGCCAGTCTAGTAAAGTAGAAAGCACATAGCTACATAGAGTCAAGCACTTGGGTGGCTTCCTGGTTCTGGGCTGCTTAGCTATGTGACTTGGAATCATTTGCTGAATTGACATCATCTATTCTTGTTCCGAAGTCGGTAACATCGAGCCTGATAAAGGGCTCGAACTTAGAAACTGTGAGATCGTAACCTGAGATGAAGTCAGACACTTAACCGACCGAGCCACCCGGGTGCCCCTAGGGCTTTTAATTCTAATCTGAGACTAATAACCTATGATTGCAAAGGCCATAATAAGCCAAGTCCATTTGCTTCTGTTTTCACGTCTATGTTTGTAGGGGTAAATGGCTCTCCAGCTTTATGGTTACTAAACACAAGCCTGATAGTTTAGGTTAAAGTTAGTTCATATTTAAAGCATTGTTATCCTTGAATACTGTGTTGGATTTGGGGAAGGTCTAGAACTCTGTCAGATGCTGAGATGCTCAGATAATCAATCCACACTTTGTTCTTTCCACAGGAAGAGAGGATATTTTCCAAATATAAAGGACTCATTGATGTTGGAAGTGAAACTAGTGATTCAACTATAGAATTTTCATCTTCAAAGCGCTTTCTAAATAAGAGAGTTGGTGGGACCTGGGGTGAGAGATTCCGGAACCCAATACAAATAGGGTCAGATGTAGAAAGATCCAGAGTCAGCCTCTCTCTGCTGAGGTCAGATGTGCTTGTTGAAAAGTTTGGTTTTATATGTATTTCTGTTTGTGTGTAGGTCCTTGTGAAACAACTATCTGCGGTTTATTAAACATTCAGGACTAAAATTAAGCTAGGTATTGTTTGTGGATCTCTGCAGTTCACTGAAGTGAAAAAGCCAAAAATGATGATATAATGAGCAGTGGGCCCACAAAATCCGGGCTAATTTTCTAAGTTTTTTACTGATAAGCTATTAAAGAGTTAATATAACATAATGAAGGTAGCCTCTGTTAGAACATGAATACTTCAGAGGTGCCTGGCCAGCTCAGTCGGTAGAGCCTGTGACTCTCCGATCTTGGGGTTGTGAGTTTGAGCCCCATGTTGGGTATAGAGATTGCTTAAAAAAAAAAAAAAAAATGAATACTTCATGAGGAAATGGTTTGAGTTCTTTTTATTTTTGCAGCCTTAGTGCCTTGTATACAGGTGGTATTTAATGGATGTTCGTTAAGCAGGTTACAAATAGGGCAACCTATAAAAGTTTTAGTTTTATCTCACCAACTGTGGAGCCTCAGTTGGAGAAGAAAAAAGTGAACACCGTCGATTTTTTTTTTTTTTTTTTCTAATTCCTGTGTCGCTTCAGGGACAATAATGTGTTCTGTCAGACCCAACTAACCACCACTTTGGGGAAGTCTGGTATTTTCCTTGTCTTCAAAACTGCCCTCTAACTTGCACTGGCACATGGGGTGTTAGGTCTTCATGTAGCTATTTACCCACGTGGCTCAAGCATCTCAGATGAACTTGGTAGAAACAACCCCTTAAAAACACTGTTTGCAAGAGTGAGCTAACTATGACTTAGAAATTCTACTCTGGATGTTCCAGCTTGTGTGTGATTATAAAAGGTAGACCAGGCAGTGTTTCCCAATCCCCCCCTTTTTTTTTTGCTTTTTACCAAAAAAAATCCAGCAAGTTTTTTCCAGTTATGATTCACAGTCCTGGTCTTAGAGCAATTTTGACAGTGTTAATCATTTGTAGGGGATGCTTTTTTTAACCTTTATGTTAAACTAATTTTACACTGACAAAGACGTGGTAAAAATAGTACAGAGTTCCTGTGTATCCTTCAACAGCTTCCCTAATGTTAACGTCTAACACAGCCACAGCACGATGACCCAAACCGGGATACTGACATTGATTCAACACTGTTTTTACTAACCTGCAGACTTTATTCAGAATTTACCATTTTTCCCACTCATGTCCTCTTTCTGGTCGAGGATCCAATCCAACACCCCGCATTACATTCAGTTGTCAAACTAAAGTGTTTGCTCCAAACCGTTCCCCTTCTTCAGTCTTTCTGTGTCTTTCATGACCTTGACACTTTCAAAGGGCACCAGCCAGTTATCCCCTCAATTTGGATTTCTCTGATGTTTCCTCATGTTAGGCGGAGGGTATGCATTTTGGGCAGAAATGCCACAGAAGGTACTGCGCCCTTCTCAGTATCTGTAAAAAAAATTTCACATTCACGTTTTGTGTGAGTGTGGGAATTTGCTCCTTAAAAGATAATTACTCCCTAAATGTATATTTATACATGTATACGTATGTGTGTGTGTGTGTGTGTGTGTGTGTGTGTGTGTATTTCCCCCCCCCCCCCCCCCCCCCCTGTATTTCTTAGGGATTTGGCATATATATCCCTTAAGGACTTAGTTTGGAATCATGATCTATGGAAAGATCCCCTTTGAAGACCGTGCGTTTTCCTGCCTCTGGGGACATTGGGGAGAAGATGGAGCAGACATGCTTTCTCTTTACCCTGTTAGTAGATTCATCGTCAACCAGGGGCCTTTTGCTGCTGAGACAGCTGGCAGTCCGTTCCCAGGCTTCGACTGATTACAAACTGCTTCTTAGGTTGGGCTCATCCAGAAGCCGCTGAGATCACGATTTGAGTCTAGGTCACTTACCTGGTGGCAGGGCAGCAAGAGAGGGAAGAAGACTGGGGCGTTTAATCTGCAGCCCCTAGCTGTCATCGCATGAGGGCTGCTCCCAGGGCACTTTTTTTCTGGTATTCTGGCCCATGCCAAACCCGAGAACACCTCCAGGTAGAGAGTCACTGGGACCTGCAGTAGAATGTCTAGAAAGTCCTTCATGTTTTAGGCAGTTGCAAGTGTCTAAAGATCTGGGAGGGATACTACGGTGCCCTTTCTGCCTTCCCCTTCTTGCTTGCTCTTTTTCCTCTCCACATGTTCTCTAGTATTTAAAAAGCAAAATAAGACAAAAAAACAAATACGTGGTAGATGGAATGAGGAGAGGAGGGGAGGGCATCAGAACGGAAGTGTTGTGTAGGTAACAATCCTCAGCACCCGGCAGTGCTATCATTAATATGGTGCTGGGTTCTATTTTTAAAAGACGAATGACCCAAGGCAGGAAAAAAAAACAAAACCAAAACGTGTTTTCTAAACTTAAAAAGCTGTTGTTTTCCAAGTTGTGGTCTTTCTTCCCAGGCTTTCAAACAGTGAGGCCAATTATAAAGAGAGATGTGTTGCCTGAGTGTGGGGATGTCCCAGTGGCACCCCCACTTTGCTCAAAACACCCCACCAGATGAAAGCATAGAACACCCAACACGGGGGGGTTACTCTTTTCAGAAATGTTCTGGCAACTCGATGCCACATCTCGCAGTGGGACAGTCCCAGAAGTTCTGAAATGGCCCCCAAAAGTGGAGGAAGGGCTTAAAATGGGGGTCGGAAACATGGAGCTTCAATGCTTTGCTCTCTGGCCAGATGTCTTGAAGTAAGTTGTTTATCTGATTTCCTCACCCGTAAGATGGGAATAATCATACCTATTTCTTTTTTTTTTTTTTTTAACGTTTATTAATTTATTGAGGCGGGGAGGGGCAGAGAGAGACGGAGAGAGAACCCAAGCAGGCTCTGCACAGAGCCTGATGTGGGGCTCAATCTCATGAACCTGAGATCAAGAGTTGGACGCTCAACCGACTGAGCCACCAGGCATCCCAATCATACCTATTTCATGTGGTGGCCCTGAAATTAGATAAGGTCATGTCTGGTCCAGGCTCGGCCAGAAAAGGCTCTTAGCACACGGTGGGTGGGGGTGGGGAGGCAGCTTCTCACTGAATCTCAGACTTGTGTCATCCATGAGCCGTGAGTGCCCTATCCCAGGAGACCCTAATCCTAACCTTGTGAGGCCATTATTATTATCCTTACTTTGCAGAGTAGAAACTCGGTTCCCAGAGACATTGAGCCTCCTGCTTCTGGTCATATGACTGTCCATGGGCGAGTTAGGATCTGAACCCACATCGGTCTGATTCTGTGATCCATTTTGCCACGTGTTTCCCATCCTTTGGGAACATCATACCGAGGTAAAGAGAGCAAATACCCACCTTCCTCCAACCTCTTCCCGCATCGAGATGGACAAATAAAGAATGCCTGTAAGCTCTACCTCCTAAGCCAAAAGGACAAGGGTACAGAACATGAACCATGTGACTCAGCACCGAGCCCCAGGTACGCTGCTGGGTGCTGCATGGAAGGCATCTTGTTTGACAAGGGTTGGGCACAGCAGGATGACCATCCTGTTCGGCTGCTTTACGGCACCAGCTGTGCCGGGCCGGCCCAGGAAGGCTTTGTTCCGGCATGGCTGAGTCACTGGTGGAGGTCCCCCGGTCCCTGTAGGTGGCTGTGGTCCTGCCCCTCACTGGCACCTGCATGTGGCTCGCCGGTCGGCTGCAGCTGCCGCTGAGATCCTGTTCCCCGTTCCCAGGCTGGCCCTGGGTGTAGGCACAGAGACCGCGCTTCCAGGCTCCTTTGGTGGCAGTGTTTAGACCATGGATGACAAGCTGATTTCTGGCTCTTGGCCTCCCTGCCCTTGTCTCCCAGTTCCTGGCCGGAGCTCGCTTTCAGACTTAAGGTGCTGACCCCTCTCCTGAGAGCCTTCATTCCTGCCCACTTTTAGACTGACATTTTCACAGAGCTGTGACCTCACAGGAGATGAGGAGATGGGTGTCCTTTGGGTTGGGATGAGGTGGCAGAAAGTGGAGAGGAAAGGGGCAGTGTAAACACAGGCAGCGTTAAGCGTGCAGCCATTCGCCACAATGGGCCACTATTCAAAACCAGGCAAGTCAAAGGAGATCTGTGCCAGTCACCTTCTTCTCAGCTCACGGCAATGCTGACATGACTCCAGTTTGGGTATTGGTGATGCCCGTGAAGAGAGAGTGTAGAAAGGCATGGATAGGTTACTTGATTAAAATGTGTCAATCCTACTGCCTTGGAGGAATTTGATCTGTTACAATGGCCACAAAATCCCGACTAACTGGACAATAGGTGGTGATCAGATTTCTTTTCTTCTCTTAATGGTATTAGGTAGGGCTGTCTCTGTAACAGCCATGGCATTGTAAAATAGCTTGAGGATTCCAGCCCAACACGGACTTTGCAGTCTTTGGACAATGTTTAAAGCATGTCCCTTCAGAGGCAAAGACTAATGCAGTCCCAAGAAGCTGACTATAGCATTCCTCTTACGGTGTTCTTGGTTAATTTGAGTACACAGAGGACATAAGCCCAGTGAAATGTCAAGAGATGTAGAGAAAGCAATGCCAGGGCCCAGGAAGAAGAGTCAGAGGGTAGAGGCCAGCCTGAAAAACAGCATTTGTATAGCTAGATTTGTGCTAGGAACAGAGAAAGACTGGGAGATAGATACTTCCTATAATCCTTAATTTACACGTCGGAGAAGAAAGGTATTAATAGCCTCGATGGGATTTGTTACACTCTGGGGAGGAGTTGCCTAGTGAAAGTGAAAAGAAAGCCAGTGCATGCTGAAGAAAAGGGTGTTAAAGTACTGTGTGTTTTAATTTTTTTTTTTTTTTTAACATTTGCTTTTGAGAGACAGAGACAGACCACAAGTAGGGGAGGGGCAGAGAGAGAAGGAGACACAGAATCTGAAGCAGGCTCCAGGCTCTGAGCTGTCAGCACAGAGCCTGACGTGGGGCTCAAACTCACAAACTGAGATCATGAGCTGAGCCGAAGTCGGACGCCTAACTGACTGAGTCACCCTGGGAACCCCAGAGTACTGTGTGCTTTTAAAGACCAATAGAATGTGGCTTTGCCTGTTATGTGACGTAGTCAAGAATAGAAAAAGGAAAATGCATAACGCAGTGAGAGTAGATACTTAATGTATCTAAGATGACTCAACCCATATTTCTGGAAGATGCTCCACTCACAGGTGGAGAAAAACGTGCGTGAACAAAAACTAGAGAGCCACTACATGTCAACTTGGTGGCGCTGGCCAGGAAGGTGTGAGGGGGACTAAGAAGGGAAAATCCTAGTGGACGGCATTGGCCAAGGCCTCACGGAAGAGAGAGAACGCTACGTGGTCCTGGAGGAGAGAAGGTCTTATGCTGGCGGAGCTGAGGAAGAGGATATTGCGGATGGGAGGAAGGAGACTGAACGGGTGGCGAGGGGTCGCTTTCTGGAGAGCCTTGGAGGCGAGGGGGGAAGAGTGGATCTGGGAGTCTTGGCATATTGGGCAGGAGAGCAGCGTGTGGGTTAATGGTATTTTAGGCAGTAACTATCCACACGAGGTTCAGGATAGGGGGAACCTCAGGCAGCAGACTTCGGTTACCCGGATCCCACTGACAAAGCCTGTCCTAATTCAGAAATGACGGCTAGGGATTCCAGCCAATTAAGTATGAGCATTCCAGCCCCAGCAGCAAGGCCGTTCCTATTGTGGGCAGAAGCATCAGGTCCTTTAAGCCCGACACGGTGAATCATCCGATTCCACCAACGCCCCTTGTCTTCATGCCAACCACGCATCCCTGTGCTCGTTAGTGTCGCTTTTAATTTAAACATGAGCACTGATAACTAAAATTGCTAAGGAGATACGTAACCAAGTAGTCCGTAGTTTTATCTCTATAGCCTTAATAAGAGAAGAAATAACACGTAAACTGGTGTGAGTGGACATAGAGGAATGTAGGCTATAAAAAATGTTCTCTTAGATGTCATTATAGAAAGTACAGAAATTTTTTAAATTGCCAAGAATTTTCTTTCAGTTGCCAGTAATTTTCTTTAAATGCCCCTGGGCATTTTTAAAATGCCGTGGTTATGTTATACGTTCAGTTAGCATATCCCCTTGTATCTAGAGCCTTTTCCACTGTGGTTGGCAATGTGCTAACGGTCCCTGTGCCCTCTACAACACCGTAGCGTAGCCATCCCACCAATGGGCTGGTGTTTGTTTAACATTCCCCCTAATTTTGACTGTTTGTGCTATTTCCTCCCTTTTTTATCATTATTTTTTTACATTTATTTATTTTTGAGAGACAGAGACCCAGCGTGAGCGGGGGAGGGGGGGAGAGAGAGGGAGACACAGAACCTGAAGCAGACTCCAGGCTCTGAGCTGTCAGCACAGAGCCCGTCGCAGGGCTCGAACTCACAAACCACGAGATCATGACCTGAGCTGAAGTTGGATGCTCAACCGACTGAGCCACCCAGGCGCCCCTGTGCTAGTTCCTCCTTTAAGAGACCTTGTTCAGACATAAAATGCTTTCTTCCTAGAAAAACTATGTGTTCCACATGGAAATAAAGGGAGGGAAACTTTGGTGGTTCTTGATCGCTCTCAATAGACTCTTTTCCCTAGAGGCCTCTGGGTGAGCGTGTTATTTTCTAGAGGCTGTAATACCACACATTTTGGGGGTTGGTGGTTCCTGATGTGTAAGATGATGTTTTTACCACGAAGAGTGTAATGTTTTCCCATGTAAAGTAAAAAGTGTGCTTCAGGAAGACTAGTCTGCTTAATGGGCATGGGGGGTCGATGCCTTGATGTGTGGCATTTCTAGTAGACTGAGCCCGAGGCAGCCCGACGGAGGTGGAACCATGGCTTGATTGAGCAACTTGGTCATGACGGCGTAGTATGGTCTGCTCTGGAAGATGCTGTGTTTCTGTAAAGTGCAACTGGCAAACAGGGAAAGAATGTTAATATGACGCAGAAGTTGTCCCAGTTCATGGAGATTCCAGAAGGCTAGGGTCTGGTGCCTCCAAGAGCAGCAGCCCCGCGAGGGCCACATGCCTGCTCCACAGCCTCCTTCATCGACTTCTTCTGTGCTCGGTTCTTTCAATCTGTGTGCCTTTTGCCCTTGTCCCCGTAACTCATCGGTGTCGACCCTTCCGCCCCTTCCGTGGAGCTACCCATTTCTTTAAATCGGACTAAAATACCCGGAAGATAAAGTTTACCATCTTGATCATTTTCAAGCGACCAGTTCAGTGGCTTCAAGTACATTCACATTGTTGTCCAGCCTTCACCCCCACCCACCTCACCAGAACCCTTTCATCCTGCAAAACCGAAACCCCATATTCATTAGACAATAATTCCCCTTTGCTCCTGTGTCCAGTCCCTGGAAAATACCATTCTCCTTTGTGTCTCTCTGGTTTTGACTACTGTAGGGGGCGCCTGGGGGGCTCAATCGGTTGAGCGTCTGACTTCGGCTCAGGTCATGATCTTGTGGTTTGTGGGTTCAAGCCCCGCGTTGGGCTCTTTGCTGGCAGCTCAGAGCCTGGAGCCTGCTTCGGATTCTGTGTCTCCCTCTCTCTCTGCCCCTCCCCTGCTCGCACTCTGTCTGTCTCTCTCTCAAAAATAAATAAACATAAAAAATTTTTTTTAATAATAAAAAAATGATTTTGACTACTGTAGCTCATATAAGTGGGAATAGTACAGTATTTGATCTTCTGTGACCATCTATTTCACTTAGCAAGATGTCCTCAACGCCCCTCCGTGTCGTAGCCCGTGTCAGCATGTTCTTACATTTTAAGGCTGAAGGATACTCCATTGTATGAATATATCACAGGGGACACTTGGGTTGCCTCCACCTCTTGGCTACTGTGAATGACGCTGCTATGAACCTGGGGGTAAGATATGTTTTCATTCTCCCCCATGTGTAAAGATGAAGTCCTCTGTTTTCTTTACTAGGAACCTACCTTGCCGTTTTCACTGTATCCGTCCTTTTACTAGGGTCGTTACTATTTCCTTAGGGCTCTGGTGAGAAAGTTGCAAGGGTCTGAGTGGTCCGCCTCAGCCCTGCTTCTCCTTCGAACCCTGCCATCTTTTGTGCACAGTTGAAGAGAGCAAGGGAGGTGTTCGTTCAGAAATGCACGTCTGTGTCACGCCAGAGCGGAAAGGCTTATAGAAGCGAAAGGAAATAAGCTGGGGTGCAGCTGTGTGCTATGCCGCTTATTAACTACCTGGCAACCTTAGAAATGTAACCAAGCCCGGCTTTCTCCTCCGTAACGCCGGCCGCCAGGGCTCCTGGAGGAGTCGCTGACATGAGCCACCGAATCCAAGCACCTGGTCCTTACCTCACAGGGGTTCAAAACGCCATCATCTGTCACAGGACCCAGCAGAGGCTGCAAACCAGAGAGGGAACGCAGTTGCAGAGTTGAGCTCTGTAGGCGGTTGGCTCAGCCCTTCTCCTGTGCCCACACCTGTCTACTTCGTACGAGGGCTCGACCGACCACCGAACAAATTAGATAAGTAAAAAACGAGAACGTGATGCTCTGTTCTAACGTGAGTGTGCATACGGAGAGATCTGGAAAGTTCGTGGAGGCCAGGGAGGGGTGGATGGCAGGAAGGAGGGTCACAGCAGTTGCTGTCAGTTTGGGTAGAGCTGCTGGTTTAGTATTCATGGTTTCCAGGAGTGTCTCTACCATAAAGAAAGGCTCTCGGTGCACCGCAGAGGACTGTGTGATTCAGTGGTGCTGACTAGTCTTGCGGGAATGTAAACTCCGTCTACAAAGACGAAGGAGGAGGAACGCTTGAATGCCGTATTTGACCACTTGGTAAAATCATTTGTGACTCAGGAAGTAAGGGGCTCAGAGACCCACAAGGGAGTCCAGGATTTCGGTGAAAGCTCACAATCCCGAGGGCCCAAGAAAGCTATCAGTCCAGTCCTCTGCACAGTTAGGCCTGAACAATCACCAAAATTGAGTTATTGGGCTTTCTGCTTTATGGAAATATTAAAACAGAAGAGAAAAAGAGCCTCCTTTTTGGTTTTTTAATTATATGACATAGAACATATAATGTCAGTGTTATCATACAAATAATATGTCCTGTAACTTAAAGTTACAAGTAGAACTTGCCAGAGAAAGGGGAACGATACCTAATTGTTAGGAAGGCAGACGAAGAGGACCGCTAGCTGAAACCGACCGTCTCTGCACCAAGGAGGAAGAGAGTGGGCTGAAAAGGGAGAAGGAAGAAAAGCACCAGAGGGACGGAATGTCACATCCTTGCCCTGTTGTGGTTTTCACATTACAGATCGGATCGGATCGGATCAGATCGCTAGAGTGTATCCGACTAGAGGAGTCACCCCTTAGCGAGTCTCCCAGAACCCAAGAAGACAACAGCAGACAGAATAAAGAATATCAGAGTGGTTGCTCGAGCTAAGGGTCAGCATTGTTTGTAAATGTCTTCTCCGGGTGTCTGTGTTCCTGAAGGTGTTTACTGGATTATAATGTGAAGTACTCTTCTCGCTCTGGGTTGTGGGAGGAGTTTGAGAAACATTCTGACATTTTGCCTGTCTTCTGCTCCTGGACCTTCTTTCTCAGTCAGTGAAAGTTTGGGGTCTAAATTTGGCTACTGTTGCACTTGAAATAGATGGTCCCTGTTTGTCTCAGATGGTTGTGAATGTTCTACCGCTGTCACTACACAGGGATCGGGGATAGTCCCGTGGGTGCCCCGCACTGCTGGTATGTCTGTCAGCTGTGGTATAAGGAAGCCTCCTGAAATAAAGCTAAAAACTTGGATTTGAATCTCAATTCAGCCATTTATCAGCCATGTGAAGATGGATATTGTTGCTTCAAGATCTCCCCAATCCAAGGCAATCTTTAATTCAATGAATGCTTACTGAATACCTACTGAATACAGACCATGATACTAGGCACCAGGAACTGAAGAAGCTTGCAGGCTGATGATGAAGATAAACACATAATCCTAAAAGAACTATGGAGGGGCGCCTGGGTGGCTCAGTTGGTTAAGCCTCCGACACTTGGTTTTGCCATCTTACGGTCATGGGATCAAGCCCCAGGTCGGGCTCCTTGCTGGTCGTGGAGCCTGCTTGGGATTCTCCCTCTCCTCTCTCTCCTCCACTCATGCACATGCACTTGCACGTGTGCTCTCTCCCTCTCTCTCTCAAACTAACTAAATAAAAACTTTAAAAACTAAAAATAAAATAACCGTGGGAGAGAGATGAGGAGATACTTAGTCCTGAAGGAATTAAGTATATGGAAGGGTGGGATGTAGCGTGTGAACTGAGCCATGAAGAAAGACTAGCTTTAAATTGCCGCGTGGAGAACTGCAGAGCTGGCTTTCCAGGCAGAGGGACCGCCAGAAGTAGGTCACAGGCATGGGGAGCACTCCCGAAGAGGAGTATGGCCCCAGGTAAGGCTGAGATTTCAGGTTAGACGAATGGTCAGGAGGTCATGTCAGAAAATGGCCAGTGAATAGAAGCATAGGCTTTGAGAAGTTCCAGGCCCTTCCTTTGCTGAGCTGCCTCAGCTCTACAAGGCTTTCCATCTCCTCCTCTCTCTTCTACCACAGCTTCAGCCTCCCTGAACAGCCCACATTCCCTCCCCTCTCCAGCCCCAGGCACACCCCCTGGCTCCCGCACATCCCTTGGTTGGTATGCTACAGAACTCACTTCCTGCCCGTCAGCTAGAGAGCAGATTACTGCCTTGGTTACATTTTAGCTGTCTTCATTTAGCATCCGGAGCATTCAAATCCTATCTGGTGTCTCTGACTGGTACATTTTTACTCTTCCGTGGGACTCGGTTCGGGCAGGATTTCCTTTTTGAAGACTTTCCAGACTTGCCTTCCACCCCTGTATTCATTGGGATTCTCCGGAGAAACAGAATAAGATATAGATATAGAAATAGAAATAGAGACAGGCAGACAGAGACAGAAAGAAGGAACCACTCATGTGGTAATGGGGACTGGCTGGTCCAAAGTGTGTGGGGCAGGCTGGGAACTAAGGCAAGGCTTCTATGTTGCAGTCTTGAGACCCAATTCCTTCTTCCTCCAGAAACTTCAATCTTTGCTCTTAATACTTTTGATTGGATGAGGCCCACCCACATTATGGAGAATAATCCGCTTTATTCAAAGTCTCCTGATTTAATCTTAAAAAGACCATCAAGGCCATATGGAGACTGGTGTCTAACCAAACAGCTGGACACCATGGCCCATCCAAATTGACACATGAAATTAACCATCTTGACCTCACCCCCTCCCCACTCCCATGTACACACTAAAGAACTGACAAGCTCTTGTCTGGGCTTTCACATATTTTAATCTATTCTGTCAGTAATCCTGGGAAGAGAGAATTCTCACTGTTTCACAGATGTTGACATTGCAGTTCACACAGGTTAAGAGACAAACCTCAAGTCCCAAAGTTCTGGAAACGGAAGCCAGGTCATGGTCCCCAGATTCTGGGTGCCTCCTGCTGCGGTAGGCAGTGTCTATGCTGTGGATGTGGTGAGGGGTCCTTCAGCAGAGGGGAGCTGCAGGATGTCCATACTGGGTATGCTGGGGCTCTGAAAGTGAAACACCTTGACTTGAACCCTCGCTCTGCCAAACACATGCAGCTGAGGACCTGGGGGGTGGGGGGTGGGGTCCTCTCTGTGCCTTAGTTTCCCCATTCATAAAATGAAGATAATAGTAAAGTTTACCTAGTGTGGTTTTAATGATGACATACACAACACAGTGCCTGGCGTGAAGTGATCAGGCAGCAGACAATAATAATGGCAGGAATAACAAGAACACTTAATCATTCACAACCAATATATTTGGAGAGAATGTAAATATTCATTTGTATACCTGAAAGTTCTGTGTCTGCCAGGGTTTCATAAAAAACATTTTGAGTTGTGGGAGGCTGGTGGAAAAGGAAGACGGTGAGCTCACATATAAACTAGACACACACACAGATGTAAATAACCCAGAAAGGACCTGAAGCCTGGCGGAACAGGCTCCATAACTAAAGGTAAAGAAAAGGTCACATCGAAGAGGGTAGGAAGGGCAGAGACACAGTGGGCACAAAACAGACTTGCGGGACCATCCATAGGGACGGAGCAGTGGGCACAGAGAGGGAAAAGAAATAGACGCTCACACTGGGCAGCCTGCAGAGGGAAGACGAATCCCCTTAGCATTTGGCTTTGAAAACCAGATGGGCCAAATTTTGTGAGTTCTTAGAACGAATGGAACTTAAAACCCAGAATTTTAAAACTCACAGGGCCAGGCTCTGGGAGACCTGGGAGGGCAAGAGGAAACTGAGTTCCCACCATTACAGAGACTGCACAAGAAACAGCCCCCAGAGATACAGCGTAGAAGCAGCAGTTAGAAAAACACCTACAGCTCACAGGAGGAAGAGTTATTTACTAATCTCAGAGTAGCTCGGGGACTTTCCAGGAGCAAAAAAGCTGGCAGGCACCATTTCCCTCCCCAACCGTCCAGCAAAACACACTATAGCCACCTGCTGAAACCAACACTGAGCTCTGTCCTGGATTTGCTCCCTCCAGCCAGGCTGGCCTCAGTCCCTGTCCTGCTAAAACTGCTTGTCCTGCCCCTGCACATGTTGTGAATCTGCTGCCTCCAATATGCTCTTGGCTGGAGCCCATCGAAACCAGGGCCACAAGCCTGGCAGTTTGCAAGCAGCCCTGATACAGGCCAGGACCACTCCAAAGTGACTCCTGCCTCAGGGAGAGGAGAAGATTACCAGACACCAGAGTCAGATGGAGGCCCAGCAGTGGGCTAGGGGCAGGTCTGATTACCAGACCCACCCACCAACAGAGGGAAAGCGCCCTACAGTTTGGTGCTACTGCATCTCTGACAAATGCCTGGTTTGACTTAACTCAAGCTCAAAATGACCCCAGACTGGTCCACTACACCACAGGGACCAAACACTGTCCAGAATAGGGAAAGAAAGCCACTTCAGATGCTGGACTAAAGGAAAAAGCAGCCACAGTACCAGAGTGCACAGAAGCAACATGCATAGGAGACATCGCTGAAGTGCCAGGTTCTGGTAAACGGGGGATACTGCATGCAGGGCACTACAGGACCTCTTCTTCATAAGGCCATTACTTTCCAGAGCAGAAGATGTAGCTGACGTTCCTAACACACAGAGACAGACACAGAGAGTTAGACAAAATGAGGAGACAGAGGGATATGTCCCAAATAAAAGAATGGGACAAAATCATAGCAAGAGACCTAAGCAAAACAGAGATAAGTAATATGCCTGATGGAGAATTTAAAGTAATGATCAGAAAGATACTCACTGGACTTGAGAAAAGAGTGGAGAACATCAGGGGGACCCTTAATAAGTAGACAAACACATTAAATGAAATTGAAAATACACTTGATGGAATAAATAGCAGACTAGAGGAAGCAGAAGAACAAATCAGCAATCTGGTGGACAGAGTAGTGGAAAGTAATCAAGCTGAGCAGCTGAGAGAGAAAAACATTATGCAAAATGAGAATAGACTTAGGGAACTCAGCAACACCATCAAGCATAATTACATTCCCATTATAGGGATCCCAAAAGGAGAAGAGAGAGAACAGGGGGCAAAACTTCATTTGAAGAAATAATGGCTGAAAATTTCCTGAATCTGGGGAAGGAAACAGAAATTCAGGTCTATCTAGGAGGCACAGAGATCCCCCAACAAAATTAACCCACGGAGGTCCGTACCAAGACACATAGTAATTAAAATGGCAAAAAGTAGTGATAAAGAATTTTAAAAGCAGCAAGAGAAAGAAAACAGTTACATACAAGGGAAACCCCATAAGGCTATTAGCTGATTTTTTCAGCGAAACTTTGCAGGACAGAGGGAGTAGCATGATATATTCAAAATGATGAAAGGAAAAAATCTGCAGCCAAAAATACTCTATTCAGCAAGGGTACTATTCAGAATTGAAAGAGAGATAAAGAGCTTCTCAGACAAACAAACAAACAAAAAAAGAATTGATGGCTATGAAACCAGCCCTACAAGAAATGTTAAAGGGGACTCTTTGAGTGGAAAGGAAAAACCTAAGTAAGAGTAAGAAAAGTAAGAAGCACAAAACCTGTAAAAATATACATATATGTAGAAATCAATCAAGAGACTCACAAGATAAAAGGACATGCAGTATGATACCATATACCTAAATCATGGTGGGGAGAGGAATAAAGAACGGGTTCAAACATAAGCCACTATCAACTTAATATAGACTACTATAAGCAGAAAGTATTACACATAAACCTAATGATAACAACAAATCAAAAACCAGTAATCTGCAAAAAATAAAGAGAAAGGATCAAAATATATCATTAAGGAAAGCCAACCTATTGTGAGAAGAGCTCAAAGAAAAGAATAGAGAAGAACTACAAAAACCACCATAAAACAAGTAACTATAGCAACCAATACATACCTATCGATAATGACATTGAATGGAAATGGACTAAACTCTCCAAGGAAAACACATAGGGTGATGGATAAAAAAACCCAAGACCCATCTACATGCTGCATACCAGAGACTCATTTTAGACTTAAAGACACATGCAGGTTGAAAGTGAGGGGATGGAGAAACAAACCAATTACCAGCAAAGAAATTGACTCAGTAATAATAAAAAAAAATTCCTGACAAACAAAACTCCAGGCCAGATGGTTGAATTCTCCCATTTAAAGAGGAGTTAATACCTATTCTTCTCAAACTATTCCAAGAAAAAGAAGAGGATGATAAGTTTCCAAATTTATTCTATGAGGCCTGCATTATCCTGATACCGAAACCAGATAAAGACACTACAAAAAAAGAAAACTACAGGTCAGTATCTCTGATGAACATAGATGCATAAATCGTCAACCTAATATTACCAAACCAAATCTAACAATACATTAAAAAAATCATTCACGGGGCGCCTGGGTGGCGCAGTCGGTTAAGCGTCCAACTTTAGCCAGGTCACGATCTCGCGGTCCGTGAGTTCGAGCCCCGCGTCGGGCTCTGGGCTGATGGCTCAGAGCCTGGAGCCTGTTTCCGATTCTGTGTCTCCCTCTCTCTCTGCCCCTCCCCCGTTCATGTTCTATCTCTGTCCCAAAAATAAATAAACGTTGAAAAAAAAAATCATTCACCATGATCAAGTGGGATTTATGCAAGGATGGTTCAGTATTTGCAAATCACTCTACATGATACATCACATCAGTAAGAGAAAGGATAAAAAATAGATGACCATTTCAATAGATTTAGAAAAAAGTATTTGACAAAGTACAACATCCATGCATGGTAAAAAACCTTCAACAAAGTAGGTTTAGAGGGAACATTTCTCAACATAATAAAGGCCATATATGAAAAATTTACAGCTAACATCATACTCAGTGGTGAAAAACCGAGAGCTTTTCCCTTAAGGTAAGGAAGAAGACAAGGATGCCCACTGTCACTACTTTTATTTAATATCATACTAGAAGTCCCAGCCACAGCAATCAGAAAAGGAAAATGAACAAAAGGCATTCAAGCTGGTAAGGAAGAAGTAAAACCTTCACTGTTTGCAGGTGACATGATACTATATATAGAAAACTCTAGACTCCACCAAGAAAATACTAGAACTGATAAATGAATTTAGTAAGGTTGCAGGATACAAAAATCACTGTACAGAAATCCACTTCATTTCTATACACTAATAATTTTAAGCAGCAGAAAGAGAAATTAAAACAATCCCATTTACAATTGCACCAAAAAAGAATAAAATACCCAGGAATAAACTTAACCAAGGAGATGAAAGACCTGTATTCTGAAAACTATAAAATGCGGGTGAAAGAAATTCAAGATGACATGAACAAATGGAAAGATATTCCATGCTCATGGATGGGGAGAATGGATATTGTAAAAAATGTCCATACTACCCGAAGCAATGTATACATTTAATGCAATCCCTATCAAAATACAAATAGCATTTGTCACAGAACTAGAACAAACAATCCTAAAATTTGTATGGAACCACAAAAGACCCTGAATAGCCAAAACAATTTTGAAAAAGAAAAGTCGGAGGGATTTCAAGTTATATTACAAAATGTAGTAATCAAAATAGAATGGTACTGGCACAAAAAATAAACACATAAATCAATGGAGCAGCATAAAATGCCCAGAAATAAACTCACTATTATGTGGTCAATTAATCTTCCAGAAGGGAGGCAAGAATATGGAATGGGAAAAGACAGTCTCTTCAACAATAAATGGTGTTGGGAAAACTGGACCGCTACATGCAAAAGAATGAAACCGGATGACTTTTTGTAAGAAACACACAAGAATAAACTCAAAATGGATTAAGGATCTAAATGGGAGAACTGAAACCATAAAAATCCCAGAAGAGAACACAGGCAGTAATTTCTCTGATATCAGCCATAATGACATCTTTTAAAATATGTCTCCTGAGGGAAGGGAAACAAAGTCAAAAATAAATTATTGGGACTACATCAAAATAAAAAGCTTCTGCACAACAAAGGAAACTATCAACAAAAGTAAAAGATAACCTACTGAATGACAGAAGATGACATATCTAATAAAGTATTAGTATCCAAAATATATAAAGAACTCATACATTTCAACACCAGAAAAAACCCAAACAATGCAATTAGAAATGGGGATGGGAATGCAAGCTGGTGCAGCCACTCTGGAAAACAGTATGGAGGTTCCTCAAAAATAGAACTGCCCTATGACCCAGCGATTGCACTACTAGGCATTTATTCAAGGGATACAGGTGTGCTGTTTCGAAGGGACACTTGCACCCCCATGTTTATAGCAGCACTATCAACAATAGCCAGAGTATGGAAAGAGCCCAGATGTCCATTGATGGATGAATGGATAAAGAAAATGTGGTGTATATATATATATATATATATATATATATATATATATACATACAATGGAGTTTTACTCGGCAATCAAGAAGAATGAAATCTTGCCATTTGCAACTACATGGATGGAACTGGAGGGTATTATGCTAAGTGAAATTAATCAGAGAAAGACAAAAATCATATGACTTCCCTCATATGAGCACTTTAAGAGACAAAACAGATGAACATAATGCAAGGGAAACAAAAATAATATAAAAACAGGGAGGGGGACAAAACAGAAGAGACTCATAAATCTGGAGAACAAACTGAGGGTTACTGGAGGGGTTGTGTGTGGGGGGGGTGGGCTAAATGGGTAAGGGGCACTAAGGAATCTACTCCTGAAATTGTTGCGCTATATGCTAAGTTGGATGTAAATTTTAAAAAATAAAAAATAAAAAAATAAGTAAAACACACAAATAAAATAAATTTATGTGGGAAAAATCATAATCAAATTAGAGAGTAGATTTCAATACTACAGAGTAAATGCTCACTTAACAATTGCTGAATAAATTAATGACCAAAGAATTTTGCCACACATCAGTTTATGAAACAATAAAACAGGCTCCCTTAATAAGAAAGAAAGAAAGAAAGAAAGAAAGAAAGAAAGAAAGAAAGAAAGAAAGAAAGAAAGAAAGAGAGAGAAAGAGAAAGAAATGGGGAGAGAACAGGAACAGACATTTCTCCAAAGAAGACAGACAGATGGCCAACAGATACATGAAAAGACACTCATTATGACTCATCATCAGAGAAATGCAAATCGAAACCACAATGAGATATCACCTCACACCTGTCAGAATGGCTAAAATAAAAAAAAAAAAAAACATAAGAAACAAGTATTTGTGAGGATGTGGAGGAAAAGGAATGCTTGTGCATTGTTGGTGGGAATGCAAACTGGTGCAGCCACTGTGGAAAACACTACGAGGTTCCTCAAAAAATTGAAAATAGAACTCCCATATGATCCAGTAATCACACTACTGGATATTTACCCATGGAATACAAAAACATTAATTTGGAAGGATATATACACCCCTATGCTTATTGCAGCATTATTTACAATAGCCAAATTTTGGAAGCAGCCCAAGTGCCCATTGATAGATGAATGGATAAAGAAGATGTGATGTATATAATTTTTTTTTTCAACGTTTTATTTATTTTTGGGACAGAGAGAGACAGAGCATGAACGGGGGAGGGGCAGAGAGAGAGGGAGACACAGAATCGGAAACAGGCTCCAGGCTCCGAGCCATCAGCCCAGAGCCTGACGCGGGGCTCGAACTCCCAGACCGCGAGATCGTGACCTGGCTGAAGTCGGACGCTTAACCGACTACGCCACCCAGGCGCCCCAGATGTGATGTATATAAAAGGAATATTACTTAGCCATAAAAAAGAATGAAATCTTGCCATTTGCAACAACATGGATGGATCTAGAGCAGAGTGCTGAGCGAAACAAGTTAGAGAAAGACAAATATCACTTGATTTCATGCATGTGGAGTTTACGAAGCAAAACAAATGAACAAGGGGGAAAAAAAGAGAAACCAAAAAACAGACTTTTAACTATAGAGAACAAACTGATGGTTGCCAGAGGGGAGGTGCGGGGGGAGGGGGATGAAATACGTGATGGGCATGTATTCATGGGAAATACATGATAAGAGCACACTTATGATGATGAGCACTGAGTAATGTATAGAATTGTTGAATCCGTGTATTGTACCCCTGAAACTAATATAACACTGTGTGTTAACTACCCTGGAATTAAACAAAAAAAAGAAGAAATCATATAGATGTTTTAAATTTTAATTTTAATCTGATTTGTTGATAGTGTATGGAAATGAAACTGTTAATTGTATATTGATCCAGGGTACTCAACCTTCCTAAACTTACTGATTCGTTCTAGTAGTCTTTAGTTTTGTAGAATACACCAGATTCTCTAAATAAGAGATCATGTTATGTATAAACAAAGCTTGTTTTATCTTTTCCTTTGCATAAAAAATGTTTCAAATTGTGCATGTATATACAGTGAATCCCAGATTATTCCATAATTTTAATAAATGACATCACGTGTCTGTTTATTATTTATCTTACCATTCCTAATACGCCTTTACTTATTCCCATGTACGTTTCTAGTTGTTTGTTTGTTTGTTTGTTTATTTATTTATTTATTTATTTATTTATTTATTTATTTTTGAGAGAGAGAGAGCCCTCGTGCATGGACACTAGCAGGGGAGGGGCAGAAAGAGAGGGAGAAAGAGAATCCCAAGCAGGCTCTGTGTTGCCAGCACTGAGCCCGAGGCAGGCTCGATCCCACAACCAGGAGATTATGACCTGGGCTGAAATCAAGAGTCGACACTTAACCGACTGAGCCACCTAGGTGCCCCTCTACTTATTGTTTCTTTAGTAGGTGCTTCCTTAGTGAGCACCAAACCTTTGTGTTCTGGTAGTCTGCTGAACATCTAATTTCCTTTGACGGATTTTTCATATTTAGTCTCTGATTCTGTGGTGTTTTGTTCTGTTTAACTTCCTAGAAGTTAATGTCCATTACTGAGGCACATTGTGGTAAGAGGGTGGGGTCTGGAGGTCAACTGTCTGATTTCACATTCCAGCTATCTGTCTTCCTGGGTAAGTCTCCAGCCTCCCTGGTGAGGCCTTGGTTTCCTCATCTGTAAAGTGGGAACATCAGCAGTTCCCACCCCATAGGGTTTATGCCGAGAATCAAAGGCGTAAAAACATGTAAAATGCTTAAAACAGAACCTGGCACGTAGTAAGTATTAAATGGACATTACCAGACGTCACTATTTTTTCTACCCTTATAGTTTTTAATAGTACTAAGCATTACATATGCAATGCGTGACTAACTCAGTTGCTATACGTGGCCCGGCGTGAGGGCAGCAGAGAGAAGAGAAGGGTGTGTTGCTGGAGAGTCATGATTCAGCTCTCGGGGAAGACCTAGTTTTGAAAGGTTGGTGAACCTGTCTGAAACAGCCAGCACAGGCGGAGAGCAGAGCCTGCCATCCAAAGGCGCAGGTGACGCTGCGGGACTCTGCGGAGGATGCGGTTAGGACTCCGCTGCCTCTGAGCCTCTCCCTGCCCCTGTCCTGGAGAAAGTTACAGGTCTTGAAACAGTTTTGTCTCTTCCCCCGGGTTCGGGGCCTAGTGTCGGTTCTCTGCGTTCCTTCTCACTTTTGCCCTTAAATTGTAATACTCTTTTCATTGCTAACTTTTCCGAATTTCCACACACGGTGTAGTTGAATGTGATAAGGGTGATGTGCAAATCAAAGGACCATCCTGAATATGTGTGTGTGTGAGAAGAAAAATCTGTATTACATCTGTTCTCATGTCTAATCATGTTCTCTGAGTTGAGACTGGGGCATCCTCCCTAGACATTGTCCTCACTCTGATTTTATTCCATCTGCAGTGTTTCCTCCACAAACACGAAATCAACATTAGAAGAAACATTCCAGCGCGTTACAAACACGTCAGCCCTTTGGCAAATGAGCCTGGATGCTAGACCAGCCGTGTGGATTTCCAGACAGGCTCTTGTGTGGTCCTGGAGCCTCTGATGTGGGAGCCACACCGTCCACCTACTGTCCTGTCTTTGGGCTGCATGGCCCGCTTCACCAGCTTCTCCCTCGCTGCCACCCGCCCAATCCTCACCTTCCATTTCATTGCCTTCATTTATGGATGCAACTTGTTCTTGTCGTGTAGGCAAGGAGGAAATAATAGAGCAAGTAGTCTGTTAGTGTGGGGCAGGAAAGTGAAGAAGCTGACAATTTAGGACCAACCGTAAAGTAAGCTCTTTAGACGAAGCAATCCACAAAGGCAGCCAAGACCACTTTCGACAGAAGGTATTTGGTGGAGGGAACGCGCCACAGAAAATGGCAATAAAGAGCGTGGACATTTTCTGTAAAAGAAATCGCAGACACCCTCCACACTGTGGGCCTGCAATTCTATTCGTGTTTTATGTCACGTAGAAAGAACACATACTTCCTGGGGATCTGTGGAGGAGAATGGGGTCTAAGAAAAAGAGATCATTTTGAACTATTTGTGGGGATTGATGCCCACCAAAAGTGTCTGGGAAGTGGCCTAGTGGAAGAAGGTGTGGTGGAAAGAGGGTGGCATTTGGAATTTCTCCCTTGGGGTTTGAATCTCGGCCCAGCCACTTCTACCTGTGTGATCTGGAAGCCAATGAGGAAATAAATGTCTGCTATTAATCGAGCAAGTTCAGTTTTATGAGGACATTTGCATATGTTCTCACTTGATGTTCACAACGCTAGGTGGTGGATCCTCTTGTTACCCCTATTCTTCTGAGGCTAACACGATACCAAGTATTAATGAGGGCGGCGGAGCACCCAGAAGTCTGTTATGTCACTTGTGGGAATGTAAACTGAGACAACCACTTTGAAAAAATGTTTGGGGGCACCTGGGTGGTTCGGTCAGTTGAGCGTCCCGCTTCAGCTCAGGTCACGATCTCACGGTTCATGAGTTCCACCCCCACATTGAGCTCACTGCTGCCAGCATGGAGCCAGTCTTGGATACTCTCTCCCTCTCTCTCTCTCTGTCCCTCCCCTGTTCACGCTCTCTCAAAAGTAAATAAACCTGGGGCACCTGGGTGGCTCCGTTGGTTGGGTGTCCGACTTCAGCTCAGATCATCATCTTGCGGCTCGTGGGTTCGAGCCCCGCATCAGGCTCTGTGCTGATAGCTCAGAGCCTGGAGCCTGCTGCAGATTGTCTCTGTCTCTGTCTCTGTCTCTCTCGCTCTCTCTGCCCCTCCCCCACTCACACTCTGTCTCTCTCTCAAAAATAAATAAATGTCAAAAAATTTTTTTCAATAAATAAATAAATATGTAGGGGTGCCTGGGTGGCCCAGTCGGTTGAGTGTCCGACTTCAGCTCAGGTCATGATTTCACTGTCTGTGAGTTCGAGCCCCATGTCGGGCTCTGTGCTGACAGCTCGGAGCCTGGAGCCTGCTTCCCATTCTGTGTCTCCCTCTCTCTCTCTCTGCACCTCCCCCACTCGTGCTCTGTCTCTCTCTCTCAAAAATAAAATAAAAACATTAAAGAAAATAAATACGTAAACCTTTAAAAATATTTGGCAGTATGAAACAAGGTAAACATATGCAAACTCTGTGCTAGCAATTCCACTCCTGGGTATAATTTTTTTTTCTAGTATAGGCACATTCAACAATGTTCCTGGAAGCGTACTAACCAATAATAGCAACAACCTAATTGTTCACCATGAACAGGACTTCGTATGTTCAAACAGTGGGATACTACACAGCAATAGAAAAGAATGAACTACTGTTAGTTACATGGACCGTGGATGAAGCTCACAGGCACAGTGTTAAGAAAAGAAATCAGGGGGCGCCTGGGTGGCGCAGTCGGTTAAGCGTCCGACTTCAGCCAGGTCACGATCTCATGGTCCGGGAGTTCGAGCCCCGCGTCAGGCTCTGGGCTGATGGCTCAGAGCCTGGAGCCTGTTTCCGATTCTGTGTCTCCCTCTCTCTCTGCCCCTCCCCCGTTCATGCTCTGTCTCTCTCTGTCCCAAAAATAAATAAACGTTGAAAAAAAAAATTAAAAAAAAAAAAAAAAGAAATCAGACACAAAAGAATGCATACTGCATGATCCCACTTATATGACGTTCAAAAACAAACAGAAGTAACTTATGGTGATGGTGGTTAGAATCATCTCTGTCCTTGGGGTAGTGGGCATTGCTAACGGGGAGGGCACATGAGGCGCTAGAGATTTACTATCTTTTGATCAGCCTTGTGGTTACACTGATACTGCAATCGTTTTCTGTGATATGAAAACAAATCACCACCAACTTAAGTGGGTTAAAACAACACATAGGTATTTTCTCTCAGTTTCCATGGATCAAAAGTCTGGGCACAGCTCAGATGGGTCCTTGGCTCTGAGTTGCAATCAAGGTGTGGCTGGGCTGTGTTGTGATCTAGAAGCTTGAGTGGGGAAGAACTTGCTCCCAAGCTCGTTCAAGTTGTTGGCAGAACTTACTTCCGTGCAACAGTATGACGGACAGCCCCAGCTTTTGTGTGGCGATCGGCTGGAGAATGCCTGCCCCCACCCAGGTCCTAGAGGTTGCTCACAGTTCCTTGCCACATGGGCCTCTCCAACGGGGCCACTTTGCTTCACCAAGCCAACAATGAGTGTCTGTTAGAATGGGGTCTTTATATAATAAAATATCCTATCACTCATGCCATATTCCATTGGTTGGGTGGAAATCGCAGATTCTGTCTGTAGCGGTAGAGTGACTTACATAAAGACAGAAACATCAAGAGGCAGGCATCATGGTGGGTCATCTTGGGGTCTGTCCAACACACACACACACACACTCACCCAGCTATACATGTAAGATTTATGTACTGTACCATATCTAAGTTATACCTCAATTTTTTAAATATTTAAGGCTAAGAGATATAAAGTAACTTGCTCTAAGTCACTTAGTTACTAAGTGGCAGGGGTGGGGTCCAAATTCAGTTGTCTTCTACCAAACCTGTGCTCTCACCCTGAACGAAAAGACGTAGGTAGAGATCGAAGTCTACTCCGATGCAGGGACCGGCAGCTCTCACAATGATGGTGAGACATTTCCATTTTATTACTTGTAAACATTTCCAGTTTAATTCTGCAAAGTGTTCAGGGGGCAGTTTGTATGTCTCCAGCAATACAGTAAGTCCAAGCAGGTGCCGGAACCCTGGAGTCTAATTGACTTTGGTCAGTGGATGCCTTTACTGCCGTTTTCTTAAACTCTAGGAGTATGATTCTCTTGTCATAGTTCCTTTCCCTGGCACATTCATTTATTCATTTTCCCTCGCTACCCAGATCTAGAGACTTACTGTGAATATTCCTCAGTTAATATTCTGGTCTGGGAAGTAGCCCTCTGTTAACATTTACTATAACTGTCTCCTTAACTTGCTCCTCGTTATTCAAAGTCTGCTTCTAAGTGAACAGTGAATCATCTTGTTCTCTCTCATTTGTTCTCCTTTACTTTTGAAGTTGGTGGGGGGAAGAAAAAAGAATTAACTTGGGTTTTAAGCTGGAAGTGTTTGGTCAGAGCTGAAATTCAAAACTGGTCACATGATTCATCTCAAAATTATAGTTGTGGGCTATGGTGGTTATTAGGAGTTTGCTTAGAATTTTGGAGTTGAAAAGAATTATTGTTTTAATAGGACTTATAAAAATGAGCCAAAAAGAATTGGATGCCTGCCTGGACTGTCAGAACCCTGAATTTAGAAACTGGTTTTTTAAAAAAAATTTCATTCTTTATGTTTCTAATATGCTTTAAAGCATATACTAACATCTAAAGTGTATTATTATTATTATTATTATTATTATTATTATACTGTCGAAGACCGAGTACTTACTATGTACCTAGTAATGTGGGAGATCCCAAAGGAAATAAAGTAAAAGAAAAAAATGTCTGCCCTTAAGGAGGTCATAATGTCTTTGATCAGTGCTGAAACACATTTGTGTCTGAAGTCTTGGGGTAATTAATGTTCGCCAAGGCTAAATACTGTATGACTCCAACTGTATGACATTTTAGAAGAGGCGAAACTGTGGAGATGGTGGAGAGAGCAGTTAGAAGGGAGGAATGAACACGTGGAACACAGGGGATGTTTAGGGCTGTGAAACTATTCTGGGTGAAACTGTGGTGGTACAGACATGACATTCTGCCTTATTAAAACCCACAGAAGTGTTGAATTGGAAGAGTGAACCCTGCCATTAACTATGGACTTCAGTTAATAACAATGTGTCAATATGGGCTCATCAATTGTAAGAAACGTAGCACACTGATACCACATGTTTATTAACAAGGAGAGAAACTGTTCCCATAAGAATAAGGAGGTATGTGGGGACTCTCTGAACTTTCTGTTTAATTTTTCTATACACCAAAACCTGCTCTAAAAAAGAGTATTAATTTAAAAATTATATATATAAATACACACACACACACACACACACACTGCCTCAGGGCTCTCATAATGTCTTTGGTTAGCACTAAAACAGAAGTGTGTCTAAGGTCTTAGGGTCCCACAGAATGGAAAGTAACAAACCCCACCTAGGGAAGTCAGGGAAGACTTCAAAGACGTGAACTTGAGGTGAGCCTTGAGCAAGACTCTGGAGGTCACCAGGCAGGTCTGGGTTTGCCTGTGTGTGTACTCTTAGCAGCCGTTCATATTACATACTCTCTGTAGGTCTGGCGGTTCTAAAGTCTTCGCAGAGATCTGTCTCATGTGATCCCTACCACGACAGGGCACGCATTATTATTTCTACATTACGGATGAAGAAACTGAGGTTCAGGAGAGCTTACCCAAGGCCGCCCAGCTAGTGAAAGGTGAAAGGGGGCGCAATGGCAGCTGCCTGCCTCCGCAGCCAGGGCCCCATCACCAAGGTAGAGATCGCATCGCGTGGAGGATCAAGGGCGCGCTGTGACACAATGAAGGGGCCAGAGCGATGAAGCAAACATTGACAGAGGAGGGGCTCAATCATGGCAATGTAATAAGACGGGGTTTCAGGAGTTGCTTGGCTGAGGCGGAGAGAGAGGCTGCGTTTGTGGAGAACTGCTCTTGGAAACTGTCCTCCTCAGTCGAGTCGACATACACCCCGGAAACCCAGATTCACGGTTGGGAGAGGGGCAGAGGGGTCTTGAAGAGCTTTCAGAACCACGTGGGAATCGGGCTGTTGCAGACAGCCACTCACCCCTCACGCTAATGGCTTTGTGCAGATTCTGGTTGGCCAGTAAGGAAGCTGGGGACATGGTTTTACTGCCCATTCTCCTCTCTTCCTTATGGCCACCTGGCCCATCATATTTTCTCCAGATCCTTCGGATTTCCTCCAGCATCCTTTTGGCTGAGCACACAGGGAGGGCACCCTAGACCGATGCTGGAGCCGGCCCCTGGGCAAAGAATAGGGAAAATGCCTTTCTTTCTCTGTCCGAATCAGTTGGGCACTCCTTACCCTCCCCCAAATAGGTACTTATGTGCCCAAATAATGTGACACATACCAAACATCATTCTTTTTTTCTTTAATTTTTTATTAAGGTTTATTTATTTTTGAGAGAGAGAGAGAGAGAGATAGAGCATGAGTGGAGGAGGGGCAGAGAGAGAGGGAGACACAGAATCTAAAGCAGGTTCCAGGCTCTGAGCTGTCAGCACAGAGCCCGACGTGGGGCTCGAACTCACGAACCACGAGATCATGACCCGAGCCAAAGTCAGACGCTTAACTAAGCCACCCAGGCGGCCCTACCAAAGATTATTCTGTCATCCTAGAAAGCTTAAATTAGAGAGACGTCTGCTCTGATAAACTGTAAAATTAACGACAGCAAATCTTTCTTATCCATTCTGACCAATGATGACAGCCACCATTTTATTTGCATTTTACCATGTGCCAGAAAGTAAGCTAGGACTTTACATATATTATCACACTTGATCTTTACCAGAGTGTGTCACAGAGAAGGAGAAGATCACAGAGAGGTTCGACAATTTTCTCAAAGCTGCAGCGCTGGGGTAGAAGAGGCCAATGCTCTTTCAGGCTTTATCTTCCACCCCAGGGACAACTGTGGGCCAGCCGAGCCCTCTTTCCTTCCCTTTCTGCCTTCACAACCAATTAAGAAACAAGATGCAAGAGACTGACAGATGAGGACAAAAATGTCAGTGATGTTCCTGATAAAGTCTGGTAGAGACTGTGACTTTGGGTCTGTGCGAAGAGTTCTTACTAATATTATCTGCATGTTCTTCCTGCACCCCACCCCCCCACCCCCGCCGCCTTGAAGTCAGATGACAGCCATCAGGTATCCTGTCCAGGTGACATTCTGGCTCTGGAGTAGTCTGGGTGGAGAGGTTCGAAAAGAGTGAATCCTGTGCTTTTAATAAATTATTAATAAATTAGGTGGACCAATGGATTTCTCCCACTTCTTGGGCAGTAGAGGGTGGGGCCCGAGGCCAGAAGGGTTACTTTTTGGAAGATCCTTAAAGAAAAAGTATCTAAAACAAGGAGAAAGGAGTTTCCTTTCTGTATTAGTCAGCTTGGCCGCCATGACAAAAGACCACACTGGGCGGCTTAAACAACAGGAATTTATGTTTTACGTTTCTGGAGGCTGGGAGGTCCAAGATAAGCCACAGATTTGGTGTCTGCTGAGCCCCCACTTCCTGGCTTGCAGCTGGCCACCTTCTTGCTGTGTCCTCCCAAGGGAGAGGCAGAAGGAGAAGGTAAGACCCAGAATTCTCTTCTTATTAAGGCACTAATCCCATCATGGGGCCCCTCCTTCATAACTTCATCTAAACCCTCTCTCCTGCCAAAGGTCCTACCTCCTCAACCCATCTTACTGGGAATGGGGGCTCCAACATATGAGACTACAGGGGGAGGCGTGGGGGAGATGGACAGGGGATAAACATTCAGTCTGGAACACTTTCCTCCCTTATCCCCTCTCCTGAAAAACCCCTGAGGAGTGGGGACTGTCAGGGGACCGAAGACAGTAATTCTTCTTCAGAACCCTGGACGAAGCCTCAATACAGCCGCCTTCACAGAGTTTAAAAGCAGCATGAAATCAAACCTGGCCCCACCATTTTTTACTGGCTGGGGGACCTACCATAAGCAATGCATTCCCCTTCTCTGAACTTTGTTTTCCCATCTATAAAACAAGAATGATAATAGCACCTTGGGGGCTGCTTTGAGGCTCTAAGGAGATATTGAATGTAAACGACACAGCATATTAAGCGCTCAATAAATATTAACAGAAACACACATTATACTTTTGGAGACGTAATTATGTGGGGGAAAAAAGTGCACCTTAAACTTGGTGGAAAATGGTACTTTCTGTCCCTGGACATTATCCTGCAGAACGCACCAGTGATGTTACCATGAATCTTTGGTCAAAGCTATGGATTGGCTACTGTTAGAATTTAAGCGGCTAGTCTGGTCCAAGGAGATCACAGAGAGGAAAACAATTCAAAGAAACCTTGGGACTCGGTCTTTTGTGGGGAGGGTAGAAGGCAGATGTCAGCTTTGTTTGCAGGGTGGTGAGTGATGGCTGGTCCTGCAGGCTGAGAGAAAGGTCACCGGAGGAGATTTAAACCTTTTTACTCAGAAGCCACACTGACATTCCCCATGCAGTGATGGAAGCTGAAGGAAGCTGAGAGATCGCTGGTCCAAATCTCTCATTTAACCAGTTAGAAAAATGAGATGCAGAGAAGTTTGGTGATTTATCTACTTAATGCTTCTAGCTAGTGATGGTCAAGGGCCCAATCCCCACTCCATGTCACATGGATGACGTTTCTCTTGAAACATCCTGCCTTGCTCCAATAGGTTAGTATCTTTTACATCCAGGAGCTCAAGACTCTCATTAAAACACTAAAAAATGTATGTTTTAAAGGACAGGAACTCATAAATATCAAGCACCTGTACGTGCTAAGATGCCAGGATTCTTCTATGGGCTAAAGTTGGGTATTTTCCAACCAATCCAGAGAGTGAGCTCTCTTCCCTTTTCCCTGAGAAGGAAACAAACTCAGGCAAAAGGCTTGCCTACAATCCCAGGTATCAGGACAGCAGATACCTCGAACTCTGCAGAGATCCAAGTATCTGGGCGCCAGGGACTATTTCCCCCAAGAACGTGATTTCGAGTATGTTTTTCTCCACTAGAAAAAGTGTCGCGTGTAAATATTAATAGTGATTTCCAAGCAGGCAGAAGTGATTGTTTGAAACCCAGATTTTTTATAAAGAAAAATAAAAATGTTCTCCCCAGGTTTGTGCTAATTCTAAAGAGATCATTAAAAAAAGTTCACCCTTGACATTTTTTTTAATACTAAAATAGATGTAATTTTTAACACTCGTAAGGGCTTCAGGCAGATTTTTTAAAGTTATGCAAAATAGAAATAAGTGGAATATTTGATATTAGCCTCTCATGCTGTCTCTAAAATTTTCCACAGTTTATTTATGTAATATTTTTTTCTGCCTTAAAAATATGTGCTCATTGCTGAAAATTTGGGGATTTCAATAAAGTTTCAAACAAAAAATTTAAAATTTGTCCACATTTCCACCACTCAGAGTTAATTGCCATTAATATTTTGGTGTGTGTGCTTTAATTAATAGACTTTTTTTTTTTAATTTTTTTCAATGTTTATTTATTTTTGGGACAGAGAGAGACAGAGCATGAACGGGGGAGGGGCAGAGAGAGAGGGAGACACAGAATCGGAAACAGGCTCCAGGCTCTGAGCCATCAGCCCAGAGCCCGACGCGGGGCTCGAACTCCCGGACCGCAAGATCGTGACCTGGCTGAAGTCGGACGCTTAACCGACTGCGCCACCCAGGCGCCCCTAATTAATAGACTTTTAGAGCAGTTTGAGTGGAAAGTTCTCATATACCCCCCCCCCAACTTCTCCTACCATTGACATCTTACATCAGTGTGGTACATCTCTTACAACTGATGAGTCAATATTTATACATTATGAGGAACGAGTTTACATTTGAGTTCACTCTTGGTGTGGGTTTTGACAAATGTCTATGACATGTATCCACCATTTGATATTACAATTTTTTTCACTATTTAAAAGAGTATAAAGTTAATTTTGACTCTTCATTCGGTAATTTCATCATTTTATGTTCTTTTTTTTTTTTTTAATGTTTATTTATCCTTGAGAGAGACAGAGACAGAATGTGAGCGGGTTAGGGGCAGAGAGAGAGGGAGACACAGAATCCGAAGCAGGCTCCAGGCTCCGAGCCATCAGCACAGAGCCCTAGGCGGGGCTCGAACTCAGGAGCTCTGAGATCACGACCTGAGCCGAAGTCGGACTGAGCCACCCGGGTGCCCCCATTTTATGTTCCTTAGTTTAAAAATAGTTGTTATTGTTCCTTGATGACAGAAGTAATCCATGTTTACAGTAGTGCTGGCGCATAGTAACCATTCAAATGAATCACCTAAAACCTGGCAGCTTTCGAAAGGGTATGTTTACTTTATAAGTTTCATCAGTTGCATGTAAACATTCACAGACTATTTGGGGTCCTCAAATAGGACCCTCTGTGGTTCTCATGCGAATTAATGATTCGCCCGTGAGCCACACAGAAAAAGGTGGTCGTGCTTTGAGTGGGTTCACTGAACGGCACACATAAGACTTGTCGTAGTTCCTGGGGAAAAGGGTAGGTTTAAAAATCCTCACCTAGTGTTTCCCTTGCTCGGAAATGCGCGCAGCCACGGTGCCTTCGCTCCACGCCCAGGCAGAGGTGGGGCGAGTGGACGGGAGGGGGGGGGCGGTTGCCCCGGCGACGCGGCGGCTCCTCCCGCCCTGGGGGGGCTGGGGGGGCTGGGGTAGTGATATGGGGGCGTCGCTGGGGGTGGTAGGAAAGGAGCCGGGCTGGGGGTGTAGCTGAGAGGAAGAAAAGCTGGGGTGGGGGAGAAGTGTAGGAGGGCCGAAGCAGGGGTGGGGGGTGATCCTGATGGGGGATGGGGGATGCTGTTGGGGGGTTGGGAATGGCCGGGAGGATGGTGGGGACCGCCGGGCTGTAGGCAACGGCAGCCTTGTGTGGGGGGGGGGGGGGGGGGTCGCTGGGCGGGGGGCGTGGCCTGAGAGGGTGGCGGAGGGAGAGCCTGGCCGGGGGCGTGGCCTGAGTGGACAGAGACCCGCGCTGGGGGCGTGGTCAGGGCCGGTCGGGGGCGTGGCTTGGGTTGGAGGGATGGCCCGTCCGCGGGCGTCGAGGGAGAGCTGGGCTGGGGGCGTGGCCGGGCGGGCTGGGGGCGTGGCCCGGGGAGCCTGGAGGCTGCGGCGCCGGCGGGATTCGGCAGCGCGCTTTCTCCCGGGGCAGCCCCGCCCGCCGCCAGCCCGGAGTCAGCGCACGGGTGCAGAGGCTCCCGGGGAGCCCGGCGTGCTCGGAGCTCGGCGGGACCGGGACCGGCCCCGTGTTCGCAGGGACGTGTTGGATCCGCTGGCTCTGGAGGCTCCGCCGAGCGGGGCCCACGCGAGGTGAGGCTGCACCCGGGCGTGCGGCTCTGCGGGGTGGGCGCGGGGCCGGCGTCCAGGGCTGTTAGCTGGGAGCCCCGGGAGAGGAATTAGCCCCAGGCGATGGCTTTCGTAGTCCGGGGACGCCCCGCTCAGTCCTCCTGGCCGCTCGTCGGGCCGCCCGCGCTGCCCACCTGTTGGTGCCCTGCGGCGGTTGCTCGGCGCTCCCCGGGCTCGCCAGCGGCGTGGCCCGGGGGGAAGCGCGTGCCGGCGGTGCTCGTGGAAGAGTCCGGCTCCTGCACGACCCTTTCGGGGATTACCCTGAAACTTTACCTCGCGCTCCCGACTCGCTGGGCCTGGCCTGCGAGGTTGCGCGGGGCGCTCGGACAAAGGTTCGGGGAGCCTGGTGGGGCCGGTGTTCCCTCCCCGGCTCGGCTCCCTCCGGCAGCGTGACCGGTGCGGCGAGCGCCCGCCCGGGGCTGCTGCGGCCGGCGGCCCTGGAAGGGATGCGGTCGGAGAACTTGGTTTTGGAAGCGAGTTTCTCCCTGGGTCCCAGCTGGGGCTCATTTCAGGGGAAAGAGCGGTGGGACCCGGCGTCTGTCGTCTGTGGATCGGAGGGAGTTGCTGGCGTCGGTTTGGTTCCGTTCGTGGTTGACGTGGTGAGGGAATTTGCATACCAGCCCCGGGAAGGTAGGAGCCGCCACTGCTGCCCGCGTCAGGGGGAACTCAGGTGACCTGTGCTGGCGGGCCACCCATCTGACTGTGCAAAGTTACAGAGCCTGAGCAAATCTCCCCTCCCTCCAAGTGCGAAAAAGCAAACCAAACCAAAGCAAACAAGAACTCTCCGGGTTAGTTGCTTCCCAGCGTTGGATGATAATGTTAGAACAGTAATTTGAATTTACTTAGCATTTGTGACCAGGGCTATCCAAAATCAAAATCAACCCCTCCCCCCCCCCCCGTTTTCTCTGCACCCCACCTCGTTTTCTGTGTTGCCTGTTTTCTTCCCCATAACCCCCCTCCAAGAGTCCCAGTTCTTTGCTCTCCTTTGCCAACAGGCACAGAAATCTCACTCCCGTTTTGTATTTCCACCTTTCTTAACAAATGCACCTTTTTTCTTTGCGTCCCCCAATTTGCAAACCTCCTCACTCCATTGTTCTCTTGCTGTCTGTTAATTATGCACTCCTCCCGCTGCTGAACCTTGTTCTCTGCCCCCACATGCTTTAGAGTTTTATGTGACTGTTTCTTATACATATTGTAATTTTCATCTACCTCCTTCGGCCCCCACATTTGCCATCATCTGTCCACCCAGTTTGATTATCCACTTTTTCATTTGTGCTACGCAGGCGTGGGCATCCTGATTCTGTATCGTGAGTTTCTCCCACATGGTGCTTTCTTGCTTTTTACCTCCTTCTTTCTCCTTGACAGGTGCTTTTTGCCAGCACAGCCTGCTGCTGCCCTCACAGCATCCCTCGTTTCACTGTCTTTGGTTGTGATTCTTCTATGCCATCACCATCCGTAGGTTCCTTTTCCTCTTTTCCAATCAGTCGTCCGTTACCTTGCAGACTTCTTTATTTCAGACCCCTGAAGGGGTCAGGAGGTGGAGGTAGGGGACAGCTGTGTCTCCCCAGGAGTGCTCTGGATTTCAGGATCTTCCTGTCTGCTCTAGTATCGTATACATAGCTCTAGAATTATGTTACCATTGATATCAATACGAATGTTAGGTAGCACTTACCAAAACACTTAACGTGGGCCAGGCACCCTTTTGAGGGCTTTACATGCAATAATAACTCACAGATCCTCCTCTCCTCCTTGGAACATAGATATTATTACTGTCCTCATTTTACAGATGAGACCAGAGAGGCTGAGAGAAGTAACAGGCCCAGTTTCTCATGGCTACGTAGTGGTGGACCCCTCCTCACCAGGCGCTGAGCTTCCGTGTGGTAGGAACTTTTGAACTCAGACATGGGCTGGAATTTGGCTTTGGAAACCAGGTCATCAGTTGCATGCTTTATTTAGTCTGCAATTGGTAACAGTTGAGGGCAAACTATCTCTACCTGTAGAACAGTATATGGGGAAAACCTGATGCCTAATGCCCTTCAGCAAGACTGGGGACACTGACCAGGCTGACTGTCATTTCAAGCTCACTTTCAGCCTGCTTCCTTAAGAGAACACCCTGGCCCCCTTAGCTACAGGAACTCGAGGAGAAAGAAAAGACCATTGCCAACTGTCTCCTGTGCATGGAGAGTTCAATTCCACTTTCAGCTAGCTGGCCAGGCCTCTAGAGTCCCTGATAACCCAGTGATTTTATGAGTCTTGTTTATTTCTAGTTCATTATATAACCTTAAAGCCTTGTTCAAATACCGTCTTGTTGGTCTTCACCTTCCTGAAAGTTGGAGGCAAATATTTTTTTGGTGATACTGAAGCAGAGTGGTAGGTAAAGTTTTATCCTCTGATGGCAGGAAGGGATCTGACATTCCACAGGTGAGGAAACTGGGACCCAGAGAAAAAGTGACGCGTCCAAGGGAAAGCAGCAAGACGGTAGAACTGGCTTTAGATCCCAGATCAGTTGACTTCGGGTCCAAGGCTCTCCATGCCTGGCCCTGCGGCTTGGTGGGTTGACCTCTCTTCTTGCTGCTGAAAACAATGAACCGTCTTTCCTCTTCCTTTCCTGAGCTAAGAGGCTTTGGAAAGATTCATTTAGAATGGAAATTGTCAGGGGTTTTCTGTGTGTGTGTGTGTGTGTGTGTGTGTGTGTGTGTGTGTTTTGTCTGAAAGCCAAACCCTTAAAAATGTTTGCTTTTGAGATACGTGATGGCATACGTGGGATCATAAAATCAACGGAAGTTATCAATTCAGATGTCTTAGAAAGAAGTAATTTTGTTATTTTCAAAACACCAAGAGCGAACACCAAACGTACACTGCTTCCTAGAGGCGAGTCATATTATACACGGCAGTTTAAAGATCAGTAACTGTAATGTTTAATTGTATTTTCCATTTGCAGAGAGAAATGCATTAGGCACAAAGTGCTCACATGATTTCCTCCATCCTGCATCTCAAATGAAACAGAAGCGAAGGGGGAGAGCCTGTCGGGTTAGTTTCTGTTTTTGTATTGCCTCTGACAAGCCCACCCCCCCTTCTCTTGGACCGGGACTTACACCCATGCCCTCCTGATTCCTGGGTCCTTCCTGTCCCTTTAATCCCTTCCCCCAGGAACCCTCAGGAAACCTGGAGGGTATTCTTTACCCATAATGCTCAACTCAGCTCATTCTGTATCCGTCCCTCTTGACAGAATTAAACCCTAATGCCCTAAGGTATACGTTGTATGTAATTAACTTCCCTCTGAGGCTTCTAGAATGAGAAGGGTGGTTAGGTCCCTCCTTGGGAGAATCCAGGGAATGGTCACTCAAATTGTTGTCTGTGTTCTGTGGTTCAGGTGAGGATCGTCACAGCTGAACAGCAAGTGAGGTTTTCCTGGTCCCCTTTCACAGTTGAGAGGATGGAGGTCAGGGACGTTGTCATGGCCAGAGCCCCATAGTAAGTGACCAGAGTGAGACCGGAGCACAGGGCTGCCTGGCCCAGGAAATCCGGGCGTCCGCTTCCTTTTGTCTGTCTGCCCTGTGGCTTGTGACTCCCTCAGGCAGCACTGTTTCGCAGAGGCTTCTACAAAGTGATGGTTCCTGCTTGCGGAGTGCAGGTGCGGCACGAGGGTGGGGGGCCGGGGCTCACAGAAGTTCCAGGGCCTTCCGGAACTTCTCTGCTTCACGTCGGGTGAAGCACGCGGTGCTTTCTCACCGCCTGAGAGGGCACCGGGGAGCTGTGGCAGTGTCCGGAATGAAAAGACAATTGTGTATGTTTCTAATACAGGGCGGTGGCAGTTTGCCGTGGTCGGATGTCCACAGTTGTGGACACAGGCGATGCCCCATCCTGTGGTCTTCATGTTCAAATGGCCCAGACGTAGGACTGTTACCTCATCTAATCAGGACCTCAAAGGACCTGATTTCTTGGTCAGATACAGCCTCCACCGTTTCCCTGCAGTAGGACCCCTCTGTGTCATTGTGGAAGAAATGAGAACTCAGCCTTGTAATTTCAGGGACCATGTGCCTGACTGAAAATATCTTCCACGCTCGCCTGCCAGCTCTGGACTGGAACGTTCCCCTGCCTCCTGTCCTCGCTGTCTGGAATCAGCCAGACTGGGGAGTCCCGAGAGGACTCTGCATGGCTAATCTGGAAGAAGGGGGCAGCCAGCCTTTCCCCCCAGCCCCCGTTAACATCCCATCGTGATGGAGTTTGCTTCTAAGGTTGGCAAGCTGTCCTTGGAGAAGAGGAGAATATAGGGCTGAAATGATCAGACTGGAAACTGTTGGAGGAGGGAGGCAAGTGGGAAACTGGGAACTTTCCTTATCCCATAGGACAGGTGCAAGGGGAGGGAGTCCAAGATTTTATTGTTTTAAAACAGAGGGGCAGGAGGCCAGGAATGAGATGTGCTCCTGGTACCGGAACTTTGATCACAGTCTTTCATAGAGATTATCATTCTATATAATCTAAACAGTGAGCAGTCTTGTACTTGAGTGTTAAACTTACAGTTCGGTCACGTTAAACAGATTTCTGAGGTCAGGCTCTAGTGCTTAACCACCGCATATGCTGCAGAAGTGAATGAGCCCTGAGTCCTAAAGACAACTTACACGTGGACTTTGAAACACATCCAGTGTATACATTGGGACCGTCTGTAGCTATGAGAAAACCAGCTTCTACTTCACAGCTTTGCTCCGTTTCCAGCCTTCCTGGCGGGAAGGCGGGCCCGCAGGCGCACACTTGGCACCTTTTATGTGCCGGGCCTCGTGCTGGATGCCGCAGGTGGAAAGAGTCCTCGGAAACAGCTCCTGTCCTCGAGGAGGCTCACCTTCCTGTCCAGCGGGAGAGGGTAGATGTGTGAAAGGAGAGTCTTGAAACATATAGCAGGTGTAGCGATCAGTTTAGGGGCAGGGTTTTTGGGGAGCACATGAGAGGCCTAGGATCCAGGAAGGCTTCCTAGAGGAAGCCTCTGTTTTAAGAGTTAACTACAGCCTGGGCTGAATGGGGTGAACAGCTTAGGGAAGGAGCTGGCAGAGGGAGGCATAAAGACAGACTCGGCCGGATTGAATAAGCAGAGGCGGGGAAACAGACTGCAGCTCGGTGCCCCTAGGAACTCTCAAACACTTCTGCTTAGTTGTGGCTCCCAGCGTCTCATTTATGCCTGTTACGGTGTGTCTAGAACAGGGGTTCTCCCTCACTCGGGGATCTGTTAGAAGAGCAAATTCTAGGGCTCTCAGTCAGACGTGCTGAGAGTTTCAGAAGGCCAGAGTTTGAGAACGATTATTCTAGAACACGTGCTTTCTAGACAGTCCTAAACAGTTAGCCTTCATGGTTCCGTGATAACTGTTTCAACAAAAGGTAGCTCTGTGTCTGCCTGGTTGGATTGCGTAGGATTTTTGTCAGGTCGACAGCTGCCCTCACGTCCTGCATTTCTTCGCCCAGCGTATGTACATCCTCACAATTTCTTCGGCCCCCCCTGCGTCATTGCGTTGCATGCCAGTAATTCGTATTATTTCTGCAACACCTGTCTGTGCCTCAGTTGCCTTATCTGAGAAATGTAGGCACTAGGTAGGCCAGCCCTTAGGTAGGCATTTCAAACTTTGCTGCACGTTGGAATTACCCAGGGGTCTTTGAAAAAAGCCGATGCCTACTCCCACTCCCAAAGATCGTGATTGGTTTTGGGTGTGACCTAGGTATGGGAATTCTTGGAAGCTTCCCACGCACAGCGGAGTGTGGGAACCCCTGTGACTGGCTGTTGTGAGGGTAAAATGAGTCCATTCTTGCTTAGCAGAGGGCCTGGCGTGTGGTAAGTGCTTGGTATACATCTGCTGGCACGGGCACTGATGGTTTTATGGCAGGAAGAGAAAGGCAGTTGTTTCAGTAGTTTGATGACGAACACTCGTCGATTGTTGAATGCATATTGGTTGGGAGATCTCCTGGCCGTCCTGTCTTTTGTTCTCAGAGTTGAGAGGCGCCAGAGCCCAATGCTGTGGATCTCCACATCTGATTCTCTAAGCCCCCTCTTGGTAAGGACATAAGGGTCGCGCTGTAAACACAGCATGCCCTCCCCACCGCAGCCTTCCCAGCACCTGGCACCGTTTTCCCATCTCTGTCTGGAAAAACGTGAGTTTTTGGAATCTATCCAGACCCTCCGGTCATGAAGTAGCAATGCTTTGCAACATGGACGGGAATGACTTGAGAGTTGGGTACCATTACTGTCTACGTGTGTCAGATATGGCAGCTGAAACACACAGGGTAATGCCTTCCCGAGGTTAATGCAGGTGGCAAGCCGCTGGGTTGGGATCTGAATCCAGTGTATTCTGTATCCACTCTAATATATCGTTTGTACCCAAATGCCAGTTTTCAGACCTGGAATAAATCTTCAGACTTGGTCTCTTTTTGGTAGCCGATCTGTTTTGTAGGATCTAAATGCCATTATGTTATAAATTATGTATTTCTAACCATCGCTTGAAAGGATGTAGAGTCTTTCGCATTCCCTGTCTCGTCATGCATGATCATTCAACCTTCGTTGGTTGTTTTAGTAATTCTGCAGCTATTGATGAACATCTGCTTTGCACCACACCCCCCAACCTAGCAAGTCTGTCTATCCCTTCTTTTCCTGCCGTGGTGGGACAAACATCTCTATCAGCACGTGTAAAGTATTTGGGTTTTGATTTATATCTGCAGCCTTCCCGGTCACTGTCTTTTTTGGTGACATAGTTCCTCAACTTTCAATAATAGAACATCTGAAGGACATTTTTCTTGTTGACTTCATGGGCCTTCCTTGAACCCTGCTGAGATTAATTAAACCAAACCCCATGCAACAATTATTCTAATATATCCTGACAAGTTATTAAAATGTAGTTCACCCGCAGGGTGCCTGGGTGGCTCAGTCAGTTAGTTAAGCGTCTGGCGTCGGCTCAGGTCATCATCTTGCAGTTCATAAGTTCGAGCCCCGCGTCAGGCTCTGTGCTGACAGCTCAGAGCCTGGAGCCTGCTTCGGATTCTGTCTCTCTCTCTCTCTCTCTCTGCCCCTAACCCACTCATATTCTGTCTCTGTCTCTCTCAAAAATAAAATAAACATTAAAAACAAATTTTTTTTTAAATGTAGTTTGCCGGGGACCAGGAGGCTTGAGTGAGTGGTCCACAGGTAGTACCCTCCGAATGAAATCTGCGATGCGGCTTGAACTCTGTGGGTTTGTAGTATCTTTTAGTCCAGAGTCAGTCCTAGGAGGATGGCCAAACTAAATAAGGAAAGGAGAAGTAGGTGAATTTCTAATCTCGAGTGTAGATATTTGTTCTCTTTCTGTGGAAAAGTTAGATTATGTGTTTGGGTTTGTTTTCTGAGCAGGATATGCAAGTAATTGGTGTTTACTGTTAGGTCGGCCCCGGGACATTTAAGTGTGTGTTTCAAATGGAAATAATTGATTCGCTATATTTGTTCTGCTGCCCGATTACCGAGTGAAAATCTACCACTGGGGAAACTTTTGTATAGCCAGCACACAAGCAGCTCAGTATTATGGTAAAGACTAGGCTCCATTGTGTGGTCTTCCCATTATCACTCCAGTTACCCGCGGACTGAATAGGCTTTAGAAATACAGGCCTTCAAAAGACTTGCCCTTGCTTAAATGTTCCATGGGTCCTTCTGAAATAACATCCCCCGAACCCTCATCGAAAACAGCAAAGAAGGCGGGGATATATTAATATCTGCGGCTTTAGTTATATTCAACAGAATTATATAGTTTAAAATGAGGACGGTGAGAAGTACATTTAGGTTTCAGACGTTTGAGGCTAACGATCCAAGAAACACCAGGAAGGGTACACAGAATGTTCTTCAACATGGTATGTTCTTAAAATCTGCGAGACCTGTTTTCTCTGCTTTTGCTACCTTTGACTTTTCTAACACAAACCTAAACTCCCCAGTGATTGCTTGGCTCATCTTACCAAAGCCTACTCGCTTCACCAAATCCAGTTCGGCTCTGGCATCAGAGCGTCTCTCTCTGTGTGTCCCTAGGCCGCTTTTCCAGAACTGCCGTGTCCTCTGCTTCCTAGAAAAGGATCGGCTACTTGCCCGTATGTGCCCGCTCCATCGGTCCCTGATCGCCATGTGTGATGTGCAAGTGCGTTACGTACGTGTGTGTTTGTGTGCGCGTAGAGCGCTGTGTGTGATGGAACCACAGTGCTGTGCTCTCTCGTACCAGTGTGACCCGGAGCGAGCTTCTTAATTACCGTCAAGTTCCAGTCTTCGATGCCCGGCCTCACTAAGCAAATGAAACAGTGGCATTCTGAACAAGGAAGAGTGGCAGCTTCATTTAGTTTTTTTTTTCATGACAAGTCATAAGTCATGGCAAGGTGTGGGTGAGGAGTGATTTATAAACTTGCAGCTTGGGGAATCAGGCTGACTGGGTTAGCTTCATACTGTCACCTGCTGTCCTTACCCCCCGGCGTGGGTATAAACAGCCCTGTCCAACGTCGAGCCGGGTGGAGGCCGACACCGGCTCCAGACCCGGCTTTGGAAATGCCGTGCGCCGGGCAGAGCGTCTTGTGCTTCTGCGTGGCTCACGGATAATGACGGTGTCCTGCTCCTTGAGACATAGGGACCATTCATTCATAAATGCAGGTGGCAGCGGAGGCCAGGGTGAGGCACTGGGCCCAAGTACAGGCTCACAGCCTCTGTCGAGTGTTAATTGTAGCATGGGCGGGGCTCACCCCTCCCTCCCCCTGCCAGTCTCTCCTTTTCTCAGTAGACCTCACTCTTGGATGGGAGGAGAATGATGAAGGTCACCTTCCTCCAGGCTTTCCTTTCTGAGCTAGAATCTTCTTCCAGGGCAGTGGGGCTCAGGAGGAGTGAGAGGGTATGCGTGCTTGCTTCCGCTCTCTGGGTTTCCGCGAGGAACATCATCCATGGTTCTCTTAACAATACTCGAAAGGAGGAAAAATACCCAGGGCTCAGAGAACGCTGTCTGCCTTCCTTCTAACATAGCAGAATCTCATAGGAGGAAGCAAGAACTCTTTCTGCTCTTCCTAATCTTTATTTATTTTTAAGTTTATGTATTTTGAGAGAGAGGCGGAGAGAGAATCCCAAGCAGGCTTAGCACAGAGCCCAAAGTGGGGCTCAAACCCGCGAACCGTGAGGTCATGACCTGAGCCCAGATCAAGACTTGGACGCTCAACGGACTGAGCTGCCCAGCACCTCTCCTAATCTTTATTTCTAATCTGACCCCTCATCCATGGTGCTCACCCTGAATGGGTGCTGACCCAGAAGCCGTCAAGGGGTACCCAGAAGCAAGAACGATCTAGCTTTACAAGGTCAGCGCTTACAGTCAGGTGGGTAGGTCAAAGCATATAACTAAAATCCCCACCACTACCTAAAATATTGACTTGGTAGCTTAGCTAATTCACATTTTCATTCTAGCACGTCTGAAGGGAGTTTATCCCATTGACTTCCTGGGGGCTGTTTTCAAGCCTGCTGAGATTAATTAAATCAAACCCCATGTGACAATTATTCTAAGGCAGGGCGGTTTATTAAATTTCGGTGCATGCTGGACTACTGAATTGGAATTGTTCAAGGAGATGATTGTGGTTTCCGTGCTATAGGAGTTTAATACCCTTTTTTCATTTTTATGGGCAGATACCAGCAATCTCTTAGTTTTTCTTTCCTGCTGGGATGAAGAATCTGTAAGGGAAGACAGAAGTGGCCTACTGTCAGTAGGACGGTACTGTTTTCTAGGCTTTCCTGGAAAGTTGTCTCTGTAGAGGCCAGGTCTTACCCTCTACACAGTGCGGGCTGCGGATTTTTAAGAACACTTTGTGTCACTTGGAACACTTTTCCTCTGAGACAAAGATAGAGGGTATCCGTGCAGATCAGTCTGGGATAAAGATCCTTGTGAAAGGGGACCTGGTTCAGCAGGACGGTTCCCAGCCCCTTGTCAGACTGAACTGGGACAGCCACCTTCTGTGTGTACTTCCAGGTCACCTGGAAAGACCCGGTGAGCCCTTTAGTCGGTAGTGGGTGAAGATTTAAAAAACCCACAAGACTCTTGAAAGCATGTGTCTTTATTACTGTTTTCTCCAAACAGAAGGGTGTTTTTTTATGCGATTGTTTAAAGAGACCTGGACCGGGGTGCCTGGGGGCTCAGTCAGGTAAGCGTGGGACTGTAGATGTCCCCTCATGTCGTCAGGCTCCCCACTAAGCATAGCGCCTGCTTGGGATTCTCTCTCTCCCTCCCTCTGCCCCTCCTCCGCGTTGGGGGGGGGGGATGCATGCACATGCTCTCTCTCTCAAAATAAATAAATAAACTTTAAAAAAAGAAAACAGAGCTGGATCATGCGGTGACCAGTTATTACACGTGCCTGGCTGTGAATCTTTCTCTTCTTTGTCTAACCTCATCCCTGCAGGATTCAGAAAGAATTAGTTGTGGAACACACTTCGCATGGATTTTTAGTTGGGAAGCTGTTTCCTCATTGGGAGAATCCTATAGCTATCTCCTCAGAGGAGCGAGAAATTCAGATTTGTGTTGGGACCACCCACTCGCTAACTGCTCACTAGGAGATCTGGACGGTTCCAGATTCCCAAAAAGGAGACTCTTGTGCTACCTGAGTGCAAAGGCGCTTGGGAAACCTTGCCTGTTGGCCGCCTCGTGCATTCAGTGCTGCCGTTTGGCGAGAGGTGGAAGGAAGATGGTGAAGTAGTTACCGACCCCCATGTCAGGACCCTCAGGGCCATCTGACGGCATCTGCCGCGTCCATGCGGAGGACAGCGCAAGAAGGATCGGTGACCGGAAGGCCCTCTCACTGGGGTGTCTGATGTGTGGTCCTGTGACCTCGGTGCCTCTTATTTCTTCCACAGCGTGATGCAGGTAAGAGTGGAAATGTTCCAAGGGTTAGGTGAATGGTTTCAAAGGAAGTGATGTAGAGAAGGCTGGTGATTACCGATGGCCTAACAGGCAAGTGGCCACCACTGACCGGGTAGTCTGTCCCGGAATTCGCACACACCTGTGGTATTGGTCCTAGACTCGCCTGCTGAACATCCACTTGGGAATGTTCAAGAAAAAGGCAGACCGAATTCCTGCCGATCTGTTGTGTGGAAGACAGAGGCGCATAGATGATTGTCATTAGCTGGAGTAAGGTTCCTCAAAGTGAACATCGACACAGAAGAGGCAGGAGTTTGCTGAAGAAGAGTGGGGATTTGAGAGCTAAGGCAACGTGTAGTTGTGTTTGTGAAGTTTTAAATTCTTGTTTATTAACTTTTTAAATTGCACTTTCCATCCTGAGATAATTGTAGATTCACATGCACGGTGTAGTGCGGTGATATTTAACATATCATCGTACAACATCACAACTAGGATATTGACATTGGTACAGTCAAGCTAGAGACATTTCCCTACGCCACAAGGATCCCTCAAGTCCTTCTATGGCCACACCCACTTCCCTCGTGTCCCCACTCCTTCCATTACCCCCAGCAACCACTAATTTATCCCCCATACAATTCTGTCATTTAAAAAATATTATAAAATTGGGACATAGTATGTTTGGGTTTGCTTTTCTCACTCAGCATAATTCTCTGAAGATACCAGTCCTTCTTTAGACATGTGGCTTGCAAATATGTTCTCTGACTTGTTTGCCCCTTTAGCTTTTGACCAGGTCCTTTGCAGAACAAAAGTTTTTATTTTGATGAGGTCTAATTTCTTGATTTGTTTTCCCTTTTATGGGTCATGCTTTTCCTGTCAAGCCTAAGAATAACAACTCTTTGCCTGGCCCTAGATCCTAAAGATTTTCTTCTTCTTCTTCGTCTTCGTCTTCGTCTTCGTCTTCGTCTTCGTCTTCGTCTTCGTCTTCTTCTTCTTTTTTTTTTTTTAGTTTTATGGTTTTACATTTTAAATTTAAGTTTATGCTTCTTTTGAGTTTTTGTGTAGGGTATGAGATTTACGTCATGAGTTTGGTGTTTTTTTGTTTGTTTCTTTTCTGTTTCTTTCCCCCTGTCTGTGGATGTCTAATTGGTCCAGCACTTTTTTGTTGAAAAGACTCCCTCTCTTCCATTCAGTTGCTTTGCACCTTTATCAAAAATCACTGGGCATATTTGTGTAGGTCCTTCTCTGAGTTCTCTTTTTCGTCCCACTGAGCTATTGTCTATACCTCAGCTGGTATCAGTCTTGATTCATATAGCTATGAGTTTTGAAATTGGATGGTCTGATTCCTCTCACTGTATTCTTTTTCAAAATTGTCTTAGCTATCCTAGCTCCTTTTCCTTTCTATATAAATTTTAGAATAATCTCATATCTACAAAAAATCTTGCTGCAATTTTGGGAGAATCAGCATCTTTAGTGTTGAGTCTTTCAATCAGTAATCACAGTGTGTCTTTCCATTAATTTCATCATCATATGTAGTCTTCAGCATGTAATTCCTATTCATGATTTAGATTTATACCTAAGTACTTCGCTTTTTGAGTGATTGTAAATAGTATTGTGTTTTTTATTGAGGTAAAATTAGTGTATAATATTCCGTAAGTTTCAAGTATACGACATTATAGTTGGACATCTGTATGCACTACCAAGTGATCGCTGCTAAAAGTCTAGTACCATCCATCACCATACATTTGACCTCCTTCACCCATTTTGCACCCCCCCCCCCCAACCCCCTTCCCTTGTGGTAAGCAACAAACTGTTCTGCGTTTCTATGTGTGTGTTTTGTTTGTTCATTTTGTGGTTGTTAGACTTCACATGTGAGGCAAATCATATAGTGTTTGCCTTTCTCTGACTTATTTCACCTAGCCTAATACCTTCAAGGTCCATAATGGTATTGTATTTTTTCTTTCGATGGCCATGTGTTCATTGCTAGTATATAGGTTTGGTGTGTTGGTATATTTATCCTGCAACCTCTGGTGTATGGTATCCTGCAACCTTACAGAGCTCATCCATTAGTTCTAGGAATTTTTTGGTAGATTCCTTGGGATCCCAAGGAACCGTTGGGAATATGTCTATGAAGACCGTTGTGTCATCTGCAAACACAGATGGTCTAATATCTGCTTTTCCAGTCTACGTACATGCCATTTATTTCCTTTTCTTGCCTTACTGCGCCGGGTAGCACTTCTCGCGCTGTGTTGAACAAGAGTGGTCAGAGCCCTAGCCTCTTGTTTCTGATCCCAGGAGAAAGGCATTCTGTCTTTCACCATTAGCTGTAGGTTTCCGTTTGATGCTCTTTATCAGCTTGAAGAAGTTTCCCTCTATTCCTGTGTTTTGGGATTTTTCAAATGATAATGGGTGTTGAATTTTACCATATGCTTTTTCTGTGTCAGGTGATGTAATCATGTGATTTTTTTTTTTAGCTCGCTGATATGATGAAGTATGTTGCTTAATTTGCAAATATTGAAAAACTCCTGGATTCCTGGAATAGACCCAAATGCATATAAGCCCCACTTGTTCATGTGCATAGTTATTTTTATATATTGCTGAGTTCCATTTTTTTAATCATTCTTGTGTCCGTATTCATGAGGGATATTGGTCTGTAGTTGTGTTTTTTTTGTGGGAAGGGGTACTATCTTTATCTGGTGTTGGTTTCAGGGTAATAATCACTTCATGAAACAGTATTTCCTCCTCTTCTATTCCCTGTAGAGTAGAGACGTGTTTCCTCCTCTTCTATTTCCTGGAAGAAATTGTGTAGAATTGGGGTTAATTCTTTCTTAAACATTTGGTAGAGTCAGTGAGACTGTCTGAGCCTGGAGATTTCTTTTTTGGTAATTTTTTTTTTTAATTTTTTTTCCACGTTTTAATTTATTTTTGGGACAGAGAGAGACAGAGCATGAACGGGGGAGGGGTAGAGAGAGAGGGAGACACAGAATCGGAAACAGGCTCCAGGCTCTGAGCCATCAGCCCAGAGCCTGACGCGGGGCTCGAACTCCCGGACTGCGAGATCGTGACCTGGCTGAAGTCGGACGCTTAACCGACTGCGCCACCCAGGCGCCCCTCTTTTTTGGTAATTTTGAAATTGCAAATTCAGTTTCCTTAATGGGTAAGGGCTATTGAAGTTACTTATTTCATATTGTGTGAATTTTGGTTTGTATTTTTTGAACAAATGGTCCATTTTGTCTAAATTGCCAAATTTATGGGTACAGCGTTGTTTATAATACTCCATTATTGTCCTTTTGATGTCTGGGGGTGGGTCTATAGTCATATCTTGTTTCATTACTAATGTTGGTATATTGTGTCACCATCTTTTTTTTGTTTTGTCAGTCTCGTTAGAGATTTGTAAATTTTAGTACTATTCTAAAAAGAACCAGCTCTTGGTCTAATTGATTTTCTCCGTTTTTCTGTTTTCAATTTCTTTTTACCTGTCTTACCTTCGTTATTTTCTTTCTTCTGCTTTTATCGGGCTTAACTTGAGATGGGAGTTTACATTACTGACTTTAGAAGTTTCTTCTTTTTTTAATGTGTTCGTTTCATGCTACAGATTTCCCTCAGAGCACTGCTTTAGGTGTGTCCTACAATGATATGTTTCATTTTCATTTTCATTCAGCTAAATGTATTTTTTAAAATTTCCCTTTGACTTCCTCCTTGACCTGTGGGTTATTTACCTGCATGTTGTTTACTTTACAAATGGTTGGAGATGTTCCTGGCATCTTTCTGTTAGTGATTCGTACTTCATTCCGTTTTCTTTGGAGGCTACATTCTATATGATTCTAGTTTTTACACTTGTTTTGAGGATTGCTTTACTGCCCAGAATATTGTCCGTCTTCATATACGTTCCAGGTAGTCTTGGACAGAATATATACTCTGCTGTTGTAGGTGGAGGACGCTCTAAATGTCTCATCCTGTTGATTTGATGCTGTTACTCCTGAAATGAAGTGTTGTGGTGGCATTGGTAGTGGTTGTTTTTTGTTTCTGTTTTCTTTCCTTCTTTCTTTTTTTCCCTGGTAATGGAAGGGGAATGAGAACTAGACAGCAGAGGATTTGAAGTCATGTGGTCGGGCAAAAATAAGGAGACCGAGTCTATACTGCCAATTTAAGGTAACCCTGACTACCATTCAAGGAGAGAGGAGGGTTTCTCTTCGCTGTTGCAAATGTAAGTTACCAGAGGGCCATTTCATCTAACCGTTGTTTAGAATTAGAAAGTCTTTTTTTTTTTTTTATTTTTTTTTTTCAATGTTTATTTATTTTTGGGACAGAGAGAGACAGAGCATGAACGGGCGAGGGGCAGAGAGAGAGGGAGACACAGAATCGGAAACAGGCTCCAGGCTCCGGGCCGTCAGCCCAGAGCCCGACGCGGGGCTCGAACTCACGGACCGCGAGATCGTGACCTGGCTGAAGCCGGACGCTTAACTGACTGCGCCACCCAGGCGCCCCTAGAATTAGAAAGTCTTAACGAAAACCAAGCTTGATCTGAAAATCGGAGGTAAGGCAGCTAAAGCTGTCACCCAGGACTGAAAGAAAAGGGTTTATTTCAAGTTTGCTTGGATTGCTTCTTGTTGAGGAGTATTTATGAGTTAACTAACTTATTGTTTAGAGTGCTTATTTAATCACTACTTTCATTAGATCCAGAGCAGAGAAAGGATCGTTGCTATAAAAAGCTAGATTACTAATTTATTCTAAGACATTTTCTGAGTAATTCCTCTATTCCGGAGATGGTGCTAGTCCCTGAGGATATAAAAATAAATTAGAGAAGCATGAACTTAAGTATCCTTTATTCTCCCACGGAAGGTAAACCCAGAAATCCCAATGGCTAAGACTGATTTCTAGGGAATGTAAGAGTAAATTCAGCCTTGATTATTTTGGTTTCACATGCTACAACCTAAACTTGAAAAATAATATTAAAAATGCTTTGCAGGAAAAGTATGTTTTAGTACATGGTTACATAGTCACTTTAATTGAAAACCTGGTATTTCTTGCATGTTACCTGTGTGCCAGGCACTGAGGTGGGTGCAAGGGGGCAGGGTTTGCTGAGCCCCTGGTGTACTTTTCTCTTAAGCCTGATGTAAAGATAGAGGCCAGATATAAATTTCTTGAACTTCGTATTTATCTTTGTGCTTTATTTCTTAAGAAATAGAAGCTTCCAGGGGCCCCGGGGTGGCTCAGTTGGTTGTGCCTCCAACTCTTGACTTCGGCTCAGGTCATGATCTCCAGGTTTGTGGGCTCGAGCCCCACGTCAGGCTCTGCGTTGACCGTGCGGAGCCTGCGTGGGATTCACTCTCTCTTCCTCTCTCTGCCCCTCCTTGTCCCCCCCCCCCCCACCAAATAAATGAATAAACTTAAAAAAAATAGAAGCTTCCACATATAATGGAAAAAATTTATTTACATCGTTTTTTTTTTTAATAACTCAACTTTATGAAGAATGTCTGTGTAAGTCGTGTTGAACTTAAATGCAAACATCTAGTATCGGTGTCAGTACTGAAGTGACTTCATGTCATTTTGTAAACACCTATTCGTTCAACCTGTTTAACCAGGTACGATTACAGAAGGCAACAAAGACCTTGGTCTCTTACTTTTCATGGGACACCACAGAAAATGAGAAAATACAGCTAAATTTATTCGTAGTCTTTGGTTTTTTTTTCCCCCATGACATCATAGTTTCCCTTTAATATCTGTTTTTCAGATCACGAAAACATGTTATTTTCCCAGAAAACCAGTTGCTTTGATTAATGGGGCCAGGTCAGTCCAAGGACAGATTAAGCACACAGGAACCTGGCGTGGTTCCTAGAAATGATCCTCAGTCTTCCCTCTCTCACCTTGGGGCTCTTTAATTACTGTGCTTTCTGTGAAAATAGAGTCTGGTAATTTTCTAAAGAAGCTCCATATATCACAATGAATGATAGGTGTTTGGTTGATAAGCTATTAATTGGTAACATAACAAGCTCGTGCTTCGTTTTTTTGTTTTTAACGTTTTTTAATGTTTATTCATTTTTGAAGGAGAGAGAGGCAGAGTGTGAGTGGGGGAGGAACAGAGAGAGAGAGAGAGAGAGAGAGAGAGAGACAGAATCTGAAGCAGGCTCCAGGCTCTGAGCTGTCGGCACGGAGCCCGACGCGGGGCTCGAACTCACAAACTGCAAGATCATGACCCGAGCCGGAGTCGGACGCTTTAACCGACTGAGCCACCCAGGCGCCCCACTCGTGCTTCATTTTGTATCATTTTATTAACGTACCTCCTTTCCTCCTTGTGTAAAAAGAAGTTGAACGGGTTGTTTGTCCATTTAACTTGTTTGTTATTTCTTAGTTAATCAAAGCATGGTGGTCATGAACATAACTTCCCCGATTCACCATTACTTTTAACTGTTACCTTAAATGCTTAGAGATATTTACATAAGGGTTCAGATACTTTCATAATAATTTGGACGTATTAGTCTGGCTGATACGGTTTCCCTTAGGTAAATCATGTCACTTCTTTGAGGCTTGTGTCCCTTTCTATAAAATTGTTTCCCTTTCTGTAAAATGGATTTGGCTGATATTAAGTGACCCCAGCTATTTATTATGGCTGTTTTCATCGTAACATGCTAGTCTGTGAGCTCCGGGAGATTGACAGCTATGGCTGATTTATCTCCAAGTCTCCAGTTTGCGACAGCCCAGATGTTGCAAGTGCTTGTGCTGTTTGGGCCAGGCAGGTAGCAGAGGAGCTATGCAGTTTGGAGGGAGACCTCCTAGGTCCAAATGATAGGGTCCGGAAAGGAACATGGCCCAGTGTTAGCAAACCCGCCTGTTCCCGAGAGAATCTAGAAATCTGCATTTTTGAGTGAAATCTCTCTCTTCTTAAATATTGCAAATGAATTCACGTTTTAAAAAATTCCCTGTGTAGGCCAAACAGGGTACGAGCACTATAAAATTCAACCCAAAGCCAGTGCTCTGCCACCCGAACATGCTCTTAAAAAATTGAATTAACAGCAGTGAGCAATCATGTTTATTGAATTATTGAACTGCTTTATGGGCGCCACGAATAAAGATCTTTTTTTCTTTAATTTTTTTTTTTTTTTAACATTTATTCGTTTTTGAGAGTGAGAGAGACAGAGCATGAGCCGGGGAGGGGCAGAGAGAGAGGGAGACACAGAATCGGAAGCAGACTCCAGGCTCCGAGCTGTCGGCACAGGGCCCGACGTGGGGCTCGAACTCATGGACTGCGAGATCATGACCTGAGCCGAAGTAGGATGCTCAACAGAGTGAGCCACCCAGGCGCCCCTAGAGATCTTTTTTTAAAAATGTTTTTTGTGTTTATTTTTGAGAGAGACAGAGACAGAGCGCGAGTGGGGGGGGGGGGCAGAGAGAGAAGGAGACAGAATCTGAAGCAGGCTCCAAGCTCTGAGCTGGCCGCACAGTGCCCAATGCAGGGCTCGAACCCACAAACTGTGAGATCATGACCTGAGCCAAAGTCCAGCGCTTAAAGCAACTGAGCCACCCAGGCGCCCTGAACTAGAGATCACTTTGATACTTGTGAGGAACATACATGTGTCTTCTTATAGTAAGAGCTGTTTTTCCTATACGATTATGATGTTACTATCACACAATTATTAAAAGTACTGCTAATAACAAGTGCCATAATAAATGAGCTTACTGTGTGCCAGGCATTGCTAGGGAGGCATTATTATCCATATAAATAATATGCGCATATTGAGGACCCGAAAGTTTCACTTATGACCCAAGCAGATGCGTTCTGCCTGATGGCTGAGCTGAGATGACTGTACCATTCCTGTGTTACTACCTTTTGTCCAGATGAAGAATGAACTGACACCACAGCAGAGCAACTAGCCTCCTTTTAAAAAAGTTTTATTTTTATTTTATTTTATACAAATTAAAAAAAAAAATTTACATCCAAATTAGTTAGCATATGGTGCCACAATGATTTCAGGAGTAGATTCCTTAGCGCCCCTTCCCCATTTAGCCCAGCCTCCCCCCCCCCCCCCCCGCACAACCCCTCCAGCAGCCCTCTGTTTGTTGTCCATATTTAAGAGTCTCTTCTCTTTTGTCCCCCTTCCTGTTTTGATATTATTTGTGTTTCCCTTATGTCCATCTGCTTTGTCTCTTAACGTCCTCGGGTGAGTGAAGTCATGTAAAACAGTTTTATTGAAATATGATTGGCATCCCGTGCAGTTCGTTCAAAGTTTAAAATTCACTTGTTTTCAATATAGTCACAGAGTCACATGTCCGAATATTGCAGACGGTCCATTTCAGAATCTTGTCATCACCCCAGAAAGGAGGGCTGTATCCCATTTCCCCCCAGACTCCCAGGACTGGGCAGTGACTCCTGTAAACTCTGTCACTGCAGATTTGCCTTTTCTAGACACTTCACATAAAAGGAATCCTACACTATGTGGCCTTTTGTGTTAGCTTTTTTCACCCTGCATCGCATCTCAGGGTTTGTGCGTGTTCGCGTGTAGCTGATTCCGTTTCTCTTCGGTGGCGAATGAGATTCCATCGCACGCATAGACCACGTTGCGTTTACTCACTAGCTTATGCCCGATCGGGGTCTATACGTCTTGGCTCTTGTGGGTGGCGCTGCTCTGAACATCTGTGTCCACGTGTCTGCGTGGACCTAGGTTTTTCTTTCCCGTGCGTGTACACCTGCACCTGACGTTGCTTGGATGTGTGGCAACCCCGTGCCGCCTCTTGAGGAACCGTCAGACCGTTGCGCGGAGGCGGCACCATTTCTTCCCAGCAACGTAGGAGGATTCCAGCCTCTCCCCTTCCTCACCAGCACCTGTGTGTATTGTTAAAAGTTGTGATGAAGTTCACATATCAAAATGTTCCATTTTAGCCATTTCATTTTTATTTTTTATTTTTTTTAAATTTTTTAACGTTTATTTATTTTTGAGACCGAGAGAGACAGAGCATGAACAGGGGAAGGTCAGACGGAGAGGGAGACACAGAATCCGAAACAGGCTCCAGGCTCCGAGCTGTCAGCACAGAACCCGACGCGGGGCTCGAACCACCAGCTGCGAGATCACGACCCGAGCCGAAGTCGGAAGCTTAACTGAGCCACCCAGGTGCCCCTGCCACATTTTCTTCGTGCATTTTTCTATCGATGGACATTTGGGTTACGTCCACCTTTGACTACTGTGAATAATGCCGCTACGAGCGTGGGTGTACAAATGTCCCTTTGAAACCTTGCTTTCAATTCTTTCGGGTGTATGAGTGAAATTGCTGAATAATTTCTAACTTCGTCTGGTTGTGTTCAGAGAAGATATTTTGTACGAAAGCTATCTTTTTAAATCCGATGAGACTTAATTTATGACCTACCATTCAGTCTGTCCTGGAAAATGTCCCGTGTGCCCTTGAGAAGAATGTGTGTGCTGTTGTTAGAGGAAGTGTTTTATGTCTGTCATATCTAGTTGGTTTACTGTGGTGTTTAAATTGTTTCCTCGCTTCTGGTTGTTCTGCGCATTGCAATGAGTGGGGTATTGAAGTCTTCGACTATTATTGTGAAACTCTCTCTCTCTCCAATTCTGGCAGTTTCTCTTTCATATGTATATTATATGTGTATATGGGTGTATATATGTGTGTGTCTATATATGTATATGTTTGTTTTGTGATTTCAAATTACCAAAATTACTTGTTTCAGTCCAGAGTGATTAACATACAGTGTGATATTAGTTTCAGGTGTACAATATAATGATTCAACAACTCTGTATATTACTCAGTGCTCATCGTGCTAAGTGTGCTCTTAAGCCCCATCACGTATTTCACCCCCCTCCCCCTGCACCTCCCCTCTGGTAATCACCCAATTCGTTCTCTATAGGTAAGAGTCGGTTTTTTGGTTTGTCTCTTCCTTTTTTCTTTGTTTGTTTTGTCTCTTAAATTACCCATGAGTGAAATCATATGGAATTTGTCTTCCTCTGACTTAGTTCTCTTAGCATTATACTCTCTAGATCTATCTGTGCTGTTGCAAATGGCAGGGTTTCATTCTTTTTTTTTCCTGCTGAATAATATTCCATTGTGTGTGTGTGTGTGTGTGTGTGTGTGTGTGTGTGTGTGTATATATATATATATACACACACACCACTTCTTCTTTATCCATTCATCTATCTACGGACACTTGGGCTGCTTCCATCATTTGGCTGTTGTAAATATCCAGTAGTGGAATTGCTGGATCATGTGGTAATTCTATTTTTAATTTTTTCAGGAACCTCCATACTGTTCTGCACAGCGGCTGCACCAGTTTGCATTCCCACCAACAGTGCACAAGGGTTCATTTTTCTCCACTTCCTTGCCACCACTTACTGTGTCTTGAGTTTTAGATTTTAGCCATTCTGACAGGTGTGAGGTGTTATGTCACTGTGTTGTTGATGTCATTTCTCTGCTGATGAGTGATATTGAGCATGTTTTTATGTGTCTGATGGCCACCTGCCTGTCTTCTTTGGAGAAATGTCTGCTCCTGTCTTCTGCCCATTTTTTTTTTTTTATTGGATCATTTGTGCTTTTGGTGTTGAGTTGTATAAGTTCTTTATATATTTTGGATACTAACTCTATCAGATATATCATTTGCAAATATCTTCTCCCATTCAGTAAGTTGTCTTTTAGTTTTGATAGTTTTCTTTGCTGGGCAGAAGTGTTTTGCTTTGATGAAGTCTCAATAGTTTATGTTTGCTTCCTTCATACGTTTTGATGGTCTGTCATTAAGTGTGTAAATGTTTATAATTGTTGTATCTTCTTGCTGTATTGAATGTTTTATTAATATATGATGTCCTTTGTTTCTTGTAACCTTCACATATTTATGTTTTGAGTAAATTTATTTTAAGAGAGAGAGAGAGAGAGAGAGAGTGTGTGTGTGTGAGAGCAAGTTCCTGAGTGGGGGTTGGGCAGAGAGAGAGAGAGAGAGAGAGAGAGAGAATCTCAGGCAGGCTTCACATTGTCAGTGTGGACCCTGATGTAGGGCTCGAACTCACAAACTGTGAGATCATGACCTGAGCTGAAATCGAGTTGAATGCTTAGCCAACTGAGCCACCCAGGTGCCCGTGACATTCATATATTTCAAGTCTATTATGTCTGACATTAGTATAACCAACCCTGTTCTCTTAGTTACTATTTGCATGGAATATCTTTTCCCATTCTTTCACTTTCAGTCTGTGTCTTTGGATATAAAGTGAGTCTCTTGTAGATAGCATATAGTTACTCGATTATGTGGGTTTTTTTTGTTTTTTTTTAAAAATTTTTTTTTTCAACATTTTTTATTTATTTTTGGGACAGAGAGAGACAGAGCATGAACGGGGGAGGGTCAGAGAGAGGGAGACACAGAATCGGAAACAGGCTCCAGGCTCTGAGCCATCAGCCCAGAGCCCGACGCGGGGCTCGAACTCACAGACCGCGAGATCGTGACCTGCCTGAAGTTGGACGCTTAACCAACTGCGCCACCCAGGTGCCCCTCGATTATGTGTTTTTATCTTTTGTGCCAATCTCAGTCTTTTTTCTTTAATGTTTTATTTTTGAGAGAGAGAGTGTATGAGACAGCGTGAGTGGGAGAGGAGCAGAGAGAGAGGGGGACAGAGGAACCAAAGTGGGCCCTGTGCTGACAGCAGAGAGCCTGATGCGGGGCTCAAACCCATGAACCATGAGATCATGACCTGAGCCAAAGTCGGAGGCTTAACCCACTGAGTCATCCAGGCACCCCTGATCTCAGTCTTTGGATTGGAGAATTTAGCACATTTATGTTTAAAATAATTACTAAGTAAGAACCTAAGCATTGAGCTGTTTGTTTTCTATATGCCTTATAGCATTTTTTTTGTCCCTCACTTCCTTGCTTATTGTCTTCTTTTGAATATAGTTGAATTTTTGTAGTGAAATGTTTAAATGCTTTTCACATTTCCTTTTGTGTATATTCTGTAGCTATTTTGTGTGTGTGTGTGTGTGTGGTTACCATAGGGATTACATTTAACATCATGAAGTGATAACACTCTAATTTGAATTTAAAATTTTTAAAAATGTTTTTATTTATTTTTGAGAGAGAGAGAGAGAGAGAGAGCACGCGCGCACGCATGCACATGAGTGGGGGAGGGGCAGAGAGAATGGGAGACACAGAATCCGAAGCAGGCTCCAGGCTCTGAGCTGTCAGCACAGAGCCCAACATGGGGCTCAGACTCATGAGCCATGAGATCATGAGCTGAAGTCAAATGCTTAACCGACTGAGCCACTCAGGCAACCCTCTAGTTTGAATTTATACCATCTTAATAACATAAAATCTCTGCTCCTTTATAGGTCTGTCCCCACCCCTTTTGGTCGTTACTACAAAATTACATCATTATATACTGCGAACCCCAAAATATAAACTAATTATTCTTTTAAATGCATTAGCCTCTTAAATTATATACAGACAAGATTTGGAGTTACAAACCAAAGTTATATAGGTAGCAATACTCTCTTCTGTAATTGCCCGTGTATTTACCTTTATTGAGATCTGCATTTCTCCATGTGGTTTTGAATCACTGCCTAGTGTCCCATTTCATCTTGCTGGGATCCCTTGAGCATTTCTTGCGGGGCAGGGGTAGGGATCACGAACTCCCTCGGTTTATGTTCACCTGGAAATGTCTTATTTTCTCCCATACTTTTGAAGGGCCAGTTTGCTGGATATGGGATTCTTGGTTGATAGGTTTCTTTTAGCACACTGATATATATTGGTCATTGTCCTCTGGCCTGCAGAGCCTCTGTGGAGAAATCTGCTGATGATTTTGTTAAGGGTCCATTCTGTACGACGATTTGCTTCTCTCTTGCTTTTTGATTATAATGTGTCTCAGTGTCAGTCTTTGAGTTCATCTTACTTGGAGTTTGCTATTCTTCATGGATATTTATATTCATCCAATTAGGGAACTTTTGAGCCATTTTTTTCTCCCAGTATTCTTTCCCCTTTATCTTTCTCTTCTGAGACTCCCATGAGGCATATGTTGGTCCATTTGATGGTGTCCCATAAGTCTCTCAGGTTCTGGTTGCTTTTCCTCAGTCTTTTCACTTTCTCTTCCTCAGACTATAATTTCCCTTGTCCTGTCTTCAAGTTTGCTGTTTCTTCTTCTGCTTGCTCATATCTCTGCCTTTAAATCCCTCTAGTGAATTTTTCATTTCAGTTCTTTTAATTTTCAGCTGCCGAATTTCTTTTTGGTGTCTTTTTTGTTTTGTCTGTCCTTAGTGATATTTCCATTTTGTTCACATTATTTTCTTTACTTTTTCCGTATCTTCCCTTTACTTGGAGCATCCTTAAGACAGTTACTTTAAAGTCTTTGTCTGATAGACCTGCCATCAGGTCTTTTTAGGGGACGTTTTCTGTTGATTTATTTTTTTTCCTTTGAATGGGCCATACTTTACTGCTTCTTTGTATGCCTTGGGTTTTTGTTGTTGTTGTTGTTGTTTGTTTTTTTAATGAACATTGGACATTTGAATGGAATAATGTGGTAACTCTGGAAATCAGATCCTGTCCCTTCCTCAGAGTTGGCTTTTCTTTGGTTATTGTTTTGCTTATCGTGCCGAGGACAGGCCCTTGGCGTAAACTTAACAACTTCTTAGGTCTTTTCTGAGCCTTTGTGTGGGCACACATGGTTATTTTCTAATTTTCCCTGCATACGCAGGTGTTTTTGAATGTCTTAGTGTTTAATGTCTGGCTCCCCAAAAGGAAAAAAGAAGCTAGGGGAGAACGGAATACGGGTTCTTTTAAACCTCCTGAAAATCACTTCCGGCAGCGGGGGAAGGGCTTGCAACAGTGTGGGTGAGGTGCGGTCACAATGGCCACCTGCCTCTTTGCACCTCTTGATCAGAAACGGCAACTAGCAATCAGAGCACAGATCCCTGATATTTGGAGGACAGAGTCCTTTTTGCCCATCCTGACTCCTGCAAGCTGTGTGCAAGCTGCTGAAGGAATCCAAACACACTTGCCTGCTACGTGGCTGGGAGTAGGGATGGATAGCCGCTGTTGTGCTAACCGCTGAAACTGACCAAAATTCACCATGGCAATTTACCATCCAAGTCTTCCCCTGGAAGTTGCATGCTTTCAGTGGCGTCCAGAATTCCAAAATGGCTATATCAGACACATTCCACCCGCGTGCTTGTGGGGAGACAGATTTCTGCTGCTTCCTATTCCACCATATTCCCAGAATCCTCTTCCTCATTTGGTTTTCATTTGCATTTTCCTGATGTATAATGATGTTAAACACCTTTTCATATGGTTGTTGGCTATTTGTATAACTTTGGAAAAATATATATTCAGGCTCTTTGCCCATTTTTTTAATTGGGTTGTGTGCTGTTTTGTTGTTGTAAGAGTTTTTTCATATTCTGGATACTAGACTTTTATCAGATATGTGATTTGCAAATACCTCCTCCCAATCTGTAGGTTGTGGTTTCATTTATTTAGTGTAGTGTCTTTTGCATCAAAGTTTTTAACTTTGATGAAATCCAACTTACCTATTTTTTTCTCTTGTTTGTGCTTTGAGTGTTATATCTAAAAAAGTGATTGTCAGGGGCGCCTGAGTGGCTCAGTGGGTTAAGCGTCCGACTCTTGATCATGGTCAAGCTCAGGTCATGGTCTCACAGTTTGTGGGATTGAGTCCTGTGTTGGGCTCCTTGTTGACACGGGATTTTCTGCCCCTCCTCTGCTCACGTGCTCCCTCCCTCTCTCCCTCTCTCTCTCTCTCTCTCTCTCTCTCAAAACCAGATGAATAAACTGGAAAAAAAAAAAGACTGCCTAATTCAAGGTTATGAAATATATTCGTGTATCTTCATCTTAAGAGTTTTGTAGCTTTAGCTATTAAATTTAGACCTATGCTTCATTTTTACTTAAGTTTGTATATGTATGAAAGAAGGATCCAGTTGCGTTTTTTTGCATGTATCGAAAAGACAATTCCTTCCCCAGTCAATGGTCTCGGCACCTTTGTTGAAAATGAATTGACCATGAATGTGAAAGTTTATTTCTGGAATCTCCGTTCCACTGATGTATGGGTCTGTCTTTATGCCAGGACTACACTACATTGATTAGCATAGCTTTATAGTAAGTTTTGAAACTATAAAGTGTAAGCTGACTAACTTTGTTCTTTTTCAAGATTGTATTGGCTATTCTTGTCAATCGTGTCCCTTGATTTTAATACGAATTGTAGGATCTGCTTGCCAATTTATTCAAGCACTCAGCTGAATTTTGACAGGAATTGCATTAAATCTATAGATTAATATGGAGAACGTTGCTCTTTTAACAATATTGTTTCCAATCCATAAATCCACTAATTGAGATCTTTAATTTCCTTTAATAACATTTTGTAGTTTTCAGAGGATAAGCTTTACACTTTTTTTGTTAAATTAATCCCTAAGTATTTTATTCTTTTTGATGCTACTGCAAATAGAATTGCTTTCTTTATTTCCATTTTGGATTATTCATTGCAAATGTATAGGAATGCAATTAATTTTTTAAAATATTTATCTTTTATCCTACAGCCTTCCTGAAATGTTTATTAGCCCCATAGTTTTTTAGTGTTATCGTTAGGACTTTGTACATATAAGATCATGGTTTTTTGTTTTTTGGTTTTTTGGGGTTTTTTTGCAAATAGAGTTAGTATTACTTTTTCCTTGCCAATCTAGATGTCTTTTATTTTACTTTCTCGTCTGATTGCCCTGGCTAGAACCTCCAGTACAGTGTTGAGTACAAGTGGTGACAGCAGGCATCCTGCCTGGTTCCTGGTCTTGCGGGGAAAGCATCCAGCCTTTCACCATGAAATATGGTGATTAGCTTGTGGGTTTCCAGTCGATGTGCTTTGTCAAGTTGGGGAAGTTCTCTTCTCGTTTGCTGAGTGCTTTTATCGTGAAGGGAAGTTTAATTTTTCAAATGTTTTTCTTTGGTTGAGATAATCATGTGTTTTTTGGGGCGCCCGGGTGGCTCAGTGGGTGAAGCGTCCAACTTGGGCTCAGGTTATGAAGTCACGGTTCATGAGTTAGAGGCTGTGTTGTTGGGCTCTGTGCTGACAGCTCAGAGCCTGGACTGTTATGAATTCGGTGTCCCCCTCTCTCTCTCTCTCTCTCTCTCTCTGCCCTCTCACACTCATGCTCTTTCTCTCTCTCTCAAAAATAAACATTAAGGGGCGCCTGGGTGGCGCAGTTGGTTAAGCGTCCGACTTCAGCCAGGTCACGATCTCGCGGTCCGTGAGTTCAAGCCCCGCGTCGGGCTCTGGGCTGACGGCTCAGAGCCTGGAGCCTGTTTCCGATTCTGTGACTCCCTCTCTCGCTGCCCCTCCCCCGTTCATGCTCTGTCTCTCTCTGTCCCAAAAATAAATAAACGTTGAAAAAAAAAAATTAAAAAAAAAATAATAAATAAACATTAAAACATTTTTTTTAATGTGTTTTTTGTCCTCTGTTGATATGGTGTAGTACAGTAACTGATTTTTGAATGCTAAACCAACCTTGAATTTCTGGGAGAAATTCTGCTTGGTCATGGTTTATAATCATTTTTATATGTTGCTGGATTTGGTTTGTTAGTATTTTGTTCAGGATTTATTTATTTATTTATTTATTTATTTAAAATTTTTAAAAAAATGTTTTTATTTATTTTTGAGACAGAGAGAGACAGAGCATGAGCAGGGGAGGGGAAGAGAGAGAGGGAGACACAGAATCCAAAACAGGCTCCAGGCTCTGAGCTGTCAGCACAGAGCCTGACGCGGGGCTCGAACCCGCAGACCGCAAGATCATGACCTGAGCCGAAGTCGGACGCTCAACCGACTGAGCCACCCAGGCTCCCCATGTTCAGGATTTTTTTAAATCTGTGTTCGTAAGAGATATTAGTTTGTGCTTTTCTACTCTTGTGGTATTTTTTTTCTGGTTCTCTTGCCAGGGTGATGCTGGCCTTATAGAATGAGTTTGGTAATGTTCCCTCCTATTCTGTTTTTTGGGGAGACTTTGTGCAGAAGTAATTTTCCTTACCTTTTTTTTTTTTAATTCCTAAAAGAAAGGACCCCCTTCACATTGTCCTTCCTTCCAGTCATTCTTTTTCATCGTTCGTGGCTTGTATGGTTGGATCCCAGCTGCTTCCTGATGGTCTCTCTGATTCCTCTTGCCTGTGAAGCTGGTTTCATTCCTGGACTTCAGTCATTAATGTTTAAGGCCCATTAGTGTCCTTAATTATGTACTAGGTTGTTATAGTCTCCAGTGTTTCACACCTCCATTTGTCTACTGATTGTGAGCTTTTTGAGGGTGGTAAAGGCTCTGGAAAATAATCTTTTTCAAGGTTTCCTAGTATTTATGAGTGTCTCTGTGTGTGTGTTCTTCGTATTGGTATACACGTTTTATTTTATTTATTTATTTTTTTTGGTATACATAGTTTCGTAGGACTATGTACGTTATTTCAAACACAGACCTAAGTGTGGTTAAAAGAGAACTTGGGGGGCAGCACTCCTGGGTCTCAGTCTGTGCTCTCATACGTAATATGGAAACTGGTGTGAGGGTTACAGTAAAATATTAATTAGTTAGCTCAATACTTTGGGCTGGTAGGCACTCAGGACATAATGACTATTATAACTACTGGCTTAAGCTCGTTTTAAAGAATGAATCTGGTTTGAGCCATAGTTTAATATTTGTATTTCATATTTATCTGGTATTAATCATGTTCTGATATTTATTTAAAACAATAGATGATTTGGTTAAAAGCCTTAAATTTTGCTTAATAGCTGATTGGCTAAATTTTTTCCGTACTAAATACTTTGACAAAAGAGTGTTCTTTTTTTCCGTCATTTCTTTGGAATGTCTTTGGAAGCTGTTGCTAAAGACCATAACTTTTCCTTGACTGAAGTGCTTGCGGAAGTGCCTAAAAGCAAAGGCTCCGGAGTCAGACAACAGGGATTCAAGTTCAGGCACTCACCAGCCATGTTAGTCTCCCACTTCCTCCCCGGTCACACAGGAATGAGTACCTGCTTCTTAGGGCCCTTTGAGGATTCAGAGAGATACTCAGTGAGAAACTCTCAGCACAGGACCTGGCATTTGGTCAAGTGCCGAATGCTAAGTAATTGCATTCTTCGTATTTATCATCATCCGCACCTTGTATGATGTCTGGCACTTAGCAAATGTTTGGGTGGACAGTTTTGTTGAAATTATTAACACCCCTGTGGAAAATTCCTCTTAGGGGTTTTTGGGGTTTTTTTTTTGTTTTTGTTTTTTTGGTAACAAGAATCTTACATTCGGAAGGGGGCCTGGTTAGGTGAGATGCAAATCTATTTCTAGATAGGCAGAGAGTCTGAGCTGAGAAGGGTCCTTTCCACCACCTGTACTTTAAGGATGAGATTAGTGGGGCGCCTGGGTGGCTCAGTCGGTTGAGCATCCGACTTCCGCTTAGATCATGATCTCGCAGTTGGTGAGTTCGAGCCCCGCGTTGGGCTCTGTGCTGACGGCTCAGAGCCTGGAGCCTGCTTCAGATTCTGTCTTCCTTTCTCTGCCCCTCCCCCACTCACGCTGTGTTTCTCTGTCTCAAAAATAAATGAACATTAAAAAGAATTTTTTTTAAGATGAGATGAGCAGGGCTGTGATGCTGTGACCTTGTAGTTACGTATTTATCCCACTGTAGCTCTCTCTCTGAATTTATTTTTATACCTTCATGTCTGGTGATTTTTTGTGTTTCTAATAGAGTTAAACATTAAGCTGTGCAGATTTTATCAGCATTAGAAAACTCCCTGTGTTGTTCTACTTCATTAATCAGGCCCGTTAAACAAAGCCTAGTCCATTCAACCAAACCCAGTGAAACCCAAAAGAATTACCGCAGTGACCATCATGGTATTGTTGTCTGTGGTGGGGTTGGTACTTAAAGAGGATTAGAGGCACACAGCAGGAACTGTTATTTTTATTGCCACGTTTGGGATCGGAGCGTGTGAAGCTTCTGAAGAAAGACATACTCCCGTGTATTCCTTACTGTTGATAACTCACCGGAAAAGATAGAGAAAGATTGCCACGCACATGCATGACTTTAAGGCTGTAAGGGTAATAAATAAAGCCTTTTTTTGGAGTTATTACTATTATTTCTAGTGCTCTCTCAGGTACTGTCTTACGGAGTCTAAATTTTTTCGTCTAGTTTTTTTTTTCATTTGCCTGTGGAGGTTGTTTGAGCAGAGGGCTGAATGTTTCAGATATAAAATCACATAAACTGAGCATCAATTGGTCAAAGATAATGGATATAAAGTTCCTTCAGGATATGGAAACCTGCCATCAAAACAAAACCAGATTGATGGTAGAATTAGAAACACTTGACCAGGGTTCATCACTCCTTAAACTTAGGACACGAAAGAGCATAAGATCCAGACGTTGGAACTCTTTCTGCGTGGAAAGTTGTCAAAGAGCTGCAAGGCAAGGCTCTCATTACCTGATAATGTTCTCCACTGACTAGTAAGAGTGGCCTTACCTGTCAGCACACCTGGGCCGAGAGAGGGAGAGGGGTGACCTGTGTTCCTTTGTACGCTGGGGTCAGAATTTTGGAGAGTTCATTCTAGTCCTGATTTTGCTCTGTGTGTGTGTGTGTGTGTGTGTGTGTGTGTGTGTGTGTTTAAATTTTTTTTTTTCAACGTTTATTTATTTTTGGGACAAAGAGAGACAGAGCATGAACGGGCGAGGGGCAGAGAGAGAGGGAGACACAGAATCGGAAACGGGCTCCAGGCTCTGAGCCATCAGCCCAGAGCCTGACGCGGGGCTCAAACTCACGGACCGCGAGATCGTGACCTGGCTGAAGTCGGACGCTTAACCGACTGCGCCACCCAGGCGCCCCTGTGTGTGTGTTTTAAATCACGCAAGCTTCTCATGAAATGGTGCTACCTAGGCTTTTGTGTATTGGTTCACCTTGTACACAGCGCACCAGGCAGGCATCATTCCTCCCATCGTGCAAATAAGCCTGAAGCTGAGTGAGATAAGATAACTTGCTAAAAGTCACCCAGAAGCTCTCTCTCTTTTTTTTTTTTCTGGCAGGATTGTGGTGAGAAGTAACACTCAATTTAACAATTGAGTGTTAAATGGCGAGTGGCTGGAGCTCTGTGGATTTCTGTATTTGTGATATGCGCTGACACAGATGTTTGAATGGCTGATTTTGAGTAGCTGTCTGGTGGCAGGGCTCAGAGAATGACTCGTTTTGAGAAATTAGCGTTCAGGTCACCTGGATGTTGAAATTCCACGCAGAACGTTCTCTCCGGGAGGAATCTTTGGTTCCACCTGAACCTGGGTGGCCGGAGAGCCTTTCTCTTGAAATCACCACCACTGAGTTCAACAGAACCCGCCTGTGGGGTGGATCAGAGGTGAGCCCCGCTGTCCGCAGTCAGAACCGCCTGGTCACAAGCAGAAGTCCTCACATATATGGGAAAGTGCAGAAAAAAGGCCTACAAATAGGGCCGACCGGATTGCACAGGTTGTCACTTTCTTGTTGTTGCCGCTCTTGGTTTTCCTAGAGTGTATATTTAACTTGCCGAGTTGTTTTTCTCTCTGATGTGTGATTGTTGTTATATATTAACTTAATGCCAGGCAACAGCACGGACTTTCAAGTCATACTGGTGGGTTTTTGCCTTCTGTGTAGGGACAAAGTTCAAAGCGCTGATAATGTCACGGTCCGAGCTCTTCTGCGGAGCACCGGGGCCTAAAATAAAATTGTTATCTTCTGTGGTGTGATCTGTTGAGTGTCCTTTTGCAGACTTGGGAAGGTGCAGTGGGCCCAGTCTGTTGTATTTAAAATGAAATATTCTTTAGTTATCTTCACGAAGATCAGAGTGAAAGGAGAATCCATTGTTTGGTTAGGGTTCTGAGTTTAAGGTCAAGTCGCGGAATCCACAGAAAGTGGCCAGTGCTTTGCTATTACAGGATTGGAGAAGATAACGTTAGTTGTTACCTCATGGAATCGTGAATGCCTTTAAGGGCAGACAGTGGGAATCAGTCTTTGGAGAAGTGCATTCATGTAGCGTTATGTTTTGATTCTCCAGGAGACCTATTCTGTAATCGTACTTACTACCGATGTGCGCATTTACCCTCTTTATGTAACTCAATATAAGCCTTTCCTAATAATGGCGACCAGTGTATCTCACTGTGACATGTGTTTGTGGCACTGAGTGGATGTTCGTTTCTATTACAAAAGACTATACAATAAATGCTTTTGTTTATAATAGTTCCCAATGCATGTGGTAGGCACTCAGTAAAATTCTATTGCTTTAGCAAAGATTTTCTTTCACGAGGGATTTTATTTATTGGCAACATTCTGCCATGAGCGTGATTTTTAGGGGCCTGTAATTTAGATTTTCCTAATTCAAGGCTATACTTTTTCTGAAGCTACCTGGAGATCCATTCAGTAAGAAATAAACCAGTATAGAGGATTAAGAGACTGAGACTTGAAATGAAGTTACGACTTTGTTATTACCTCTAGAAATAATTGCTCCTATAATTTAAAATCCATTAGCAGACTTCTATACTTCTTGGCATCATGATTATTGGTAGTTCTGTATATCAAGTCTTTTAACATGGTCTCATTTCAGAAACCTTAAGCAGATCATTGGTTTTAACTTAATAGGCATGGTATTTAAAAGATCGTAGGATGAATTTTATTCAAAGTATCTAATAACCTGGATTTATCAAGGCTCTTTAGAGAAACACAACCAATTGTACGTACGTATGTGTGTATGTATGTATGTGTAGAGAGAAAATGAATGGAAGAATGAATGAATGATTGGTTTTAAGGAATCAGTTCATGCAGTTGTGGGCCCTGGTGGGTCCAAAATTTGTAGGTTAGCTCAGCAGCATGGGGATTCCAGCAGGAGTTGACGTCGTGGTCTTGAATCAAGGCAATTGTGAAGCCAGATTCCTTCCTTTGTAGGGACCTTGGTCTTTTAAGGCCATCTACTGATTGGATAAGGCCCACCTGCCTCATGGAGGGTAATCTGCTTATGCAAAGTCTACTGATTTAACTGTTAATTACATCTAAAAAATACCTCACAGCAACATCTAGACTAGTGCTTGACCAAACAATTGGCCACCATGGCCCAGCCAAGTTGACACATAAAATTAACCATCACTACCACCACATGGGGAAATGTGGATGTTAAAACTCACCGGTGGGCGGGGCACCTGGGTGGCTCAGTCAGTTAACACGTCTGACTTCAGCTCAGGTCATGATCTCGCAGCTCGTGAGTTCGAGCCCTGCGTCGGACTCTGTGCTGACAGCTCGGAGCCTGGAGCCCGCTTTGGATTCTGTGTCTCCCTCCCTGCGCGCTCGCACGCGCTTTCTCTCTCTCAAAATTAAATAAACATTGAAAAAAATTTACCTGTGGGCATGGAGAGGAAGTCCTCTTCCTCTACCCATCTGCTCTCATAACATAGAATTAACTACAAGCTAAGAGTGGAAAATTAGAAAGTGGGGGAGTAACCACAGGGAAATTAGATGCCACACCAGCAATCAGAAATTAATAGTGTGATTAATGATAGAAATTCAAGGTATGACAAGGCTATACCAAGCTTCATGTCATATGGTTGCCGGAGCTGGGAACAGTCTTCAAACAGAAGCAGGTGTGGGAGAGGTAACAACAACGACTCTGCCAAACCAATGACGGGCTCCCCCAAAGTCTCAGAAAACACAAATAGAACTTCAGCAGTGCACTCTGATAGAAGATTCCAGCAGAAATGATTTTAGGGTGTCATCAGGTTCTAAGTCATGCCACGGTGCCAGCCCCAACAGCCGGAGAGACGTCACCTTCCGGGATTTCTCAGCCTGAAGTTGCAGAAGGCGGATGGAAAGGTGAGCGACGTAGCGGGCACGTTAATCCGCCGCATGGAAAATACAGGTTTTGGAGAGGAGTCCTCCACAAAGCAGCGTGTCCGAGACGGGCACCAGAACCAGTGGGAACTGGGAGGAAAAGAAGGCATTACCAAGAGCTAGGATAGGAAATAGTGGGGCACATGGCTTTTGTATGTCCTGAGGAAGTTCTCTCTGGCGAATTTATCAAGCAAGCGATTTCATTTCTGCAGAGTCATACTTCACATGCTGTTGAGTGGAAAGAGCCTTCGCGGGGGTCCGATGTGTAGGTGCGGGTTTCCACAAACGAAGCAGAATCCACAAGGAGCCCTTTGTTCCTCCCTTTCCTGTAGGAGGCTGCTCCAGCAAACACCGAGTTCTGTGCTATGACACCCCGGCAGGAGCCTCCTCTTTTCCCAGCGCTGTCACCTGTACTGTCACTGGGCACGCACCTCCAGGCTTCCAGAGCCCGTTAATTCCTCCACTGTCCAAAGACAGGGGGCAGTAAGAGACAAAAGCAGACCTCTCTTTCCGCTGCAGGATCATCCCTGCCTCAGTGGTGCGTGAGTCCCTCCTGGACTCGGGTGAAGCAGTCAGAGCTCTCAGCTGGCGGGTGACTGCTTTTCTGAGCAGCCCTGGCTGGCTCTGGCTCCCAGCCGGCTCCGTCAACGGTCCTCGCCCCGTATCCCTCCACCCTCCTCTTCCGGTGGCTTGGCAAGGGCACGGGACATGCCTGCCCCTCTTCTTCACCGTGAGTTTGTTTCTAGAGCCTTTGCGCTTGATGTACTCTCCCCGAGTAATGAAAGCACTTTCTGGCTTAACCAGCGATCTCATCATCTTCAAGTCCATGGCCTTTGCGTGGTACCTCTTGATTCTCGGCCACCCCGACCCTCCTTCTCGAAGCTCTGCTTGCTGACTCCGCTGCCCTGCTCTCCTCGCTCTGCTTCTGTCCTGTAGGTCTCTGTGCCAGCTCTTCCTCCTTCCTGCGCTAACCGCACGTGTTTTCCAGGATGTTGGTTTCCAGCCCCCTCTTCCTTCTCAGCTCTGGCCCTACCTCTGACCTTGTCCCCACTCACCCCACGTGCTCGTCAACACCTGTGTCTTCTGAGGCAAGACCCGAAGCTCTGGCGTTAGTGCGTGTTGGGTGTGGCGGGCACTTGGGTGTGGATGCACGGCTCCCCTCCTGTCCCAGGACCGAGTCCCCTAGCAATGGCACACCTGCCATGGGCTCCGGGGGACCGAGCTCGTCTGCGCTTGTCCCCCAGGGTGTGATTGGAGTTAGGGTGGTGGCGAAGCCAAGGGAGGATTAAGGTTGTGGAAGAAGGTGTCCTGTGAGGCACGTTTTGAAGACCTCTCAGGATTTTGAGAGGTTAACGTGGCAAAGGAGACCTTCTGCGTGGGCAGAACGGTGTAGACAGAGGCAAGGAACACAAGGCAGCTGCAGAAACTGCCACGTGGTCCAGGGGGACCGAGGCCAAGGGCATCTTTATTTACATGGGAGTAGCATGAGATCGGAGCAGTTCTTACTCTTCTGCTGTTCTCAAAACACCACCGACCATGTCTTGCCATGTCATAGGAGCTCCTTATGGGAGCTCAAAGGGTTTTTGAAACTAGGTGGAGGACAGAGTGGGTAGGAACGACGGGAGCCCCAAAGGCTAGACGGAGGAGATTACGATTTAAGCCAGGGAGCCGTCGGAAGTTGTTGAGCGGGAGGTGGCCTGTGAGTGGGGGTGCACTTCAGGAAGCTTCGTCTGGCACCCGGGCCCTAAAGGGATTGGAGAGCAGAGACGTGGCAGGTGGACGAGAGGTCCACCTTGGTGCGAGGCGGTAAAGCTCCGAGTGGGAGACCTGGGAGGAAGCAGACAGGAGGAAACGCGTCGGGAGGAAAGGCTAGTGGGGCTGGAGACAGGGAGACGGAGCAGCCCCCCGCTCTGGGCGGTGGGTGTGGGGTCCCGGGCGACCCGAGGTCGTGCCAACAGAAGGTGGCAGGTGGTTTTGCTGGCACCGGGCGGCTGCTGAGCTTGGCTGCATCTCCACGCGAGAGGTGACCCCCGGGGAAGGGGCTCCCCGAGCGGAGGGTGGGGAGAGCAGGAGAGAGGTTCCAGGAGCGGAGGGAGGCAGCAACCTGATGCAGAACGTGGCTGTCCACGCCCACGGGCGTGCTCGGTGATGCAGGCCCAGGGATGAAGAAGGTCAAGGTGGTCTCATCCCTCACCGTTTCCGGGTTGAACCCGGAGGACAAGCAATCGGAGAATCGGAAGGCATCGAGGCGGGCCTAGGAGGGCTATGCAAGCACGGGGAGCAGAGATTGAAGAGGAGGCGGCAGGGGACACGGACGCTGTCGGCTGTTCGAGCTCCAGGCCCGTCTTCCCGTCCGGGGCTCCAGGTTCCCTAGCAGAGTCCGTGACGGGGCCTCGTTGATCGTCGCCGCCTTCCGGTTACGCGAGCTCCAGCAGCGTCGCCGGCCGCACCGCCGGGCCTCGTGGGCCGGAGATTCTAAGACGGTGACACTGCGGGTGTACAAGGTGGGGTCCGAGATGCGGATGGCGCCAGATGGGTGCCAACCCAGGCAGTGACGTCATCGTGCTTACGGGTGCCCTGAGCTTCGCACCATTCAAAACCGTGGGGTTTTTTTTTTCTCTAAGGTTTATTGTTTTAGTTTTTGAGAGAGAGTGTGAATGGGGGAGGGGCAGAGAGCGAGGGGTGGGGGACAGAGGATCCGAAGCGGGCTGACAGCAGTGAGCCCGATGTGGGGCTCAAGCTCCTGAACCGCGAGATCGTGACCTGAGCCAACGTCGGTGGCTCAACTGACTGAACCACCCAAGTGCCCTAAAACATACGGTTTTTCAAAAAAAGAAAGAGAAAGAGGGGAAGGAAGGAAGGAAGGAAGGAAGGAAGGAAGGAAGGAAGGAAAGAAGGAAAGAAGAAAAAAGGAAGGGAGAGAAGAAAAGTCAAGTCCATGCAGCTAAGATCACCTTGGCACTTTTCTTTTTCCGACGGCCTGCAAGAGCAGAGAAGGAACCGGAGGGGAGAGCTCCCAGGTGCTCTGCAGGAGGGGGTACACGTGGTTGGGACATTGGAGAACCACTGGTAGAACAAGCCTATGAAAGATGAGAAGTGTAGGTGGGGAGGTGGGACCAGTGCTCTAGAGACTTGCTACAGTTGATTCCTGCGGACGTTTGAGTCATTCACGGACCATGGAAATGGACTTACTGACTCTTCATCCAACCTCTCCCCCTCAAGTGACCTTTTAAAGGATGATTGTTTTACATCTAAACTTGTAACGGTGTTGGAACGATGGTCCTTCAACCACATAGTCAGCGTTTTACCACGAACTGATTTGGTCTACTCTGTTAGGTCGGAAGGAACAAGGATTTCCTCTTCTAACACTATTGTTTATACTGTGGCTGAGTCACTTGTAGACTATCTGCTCAAAGGTGTGTGGAATCTTGGCTTCACCTGCAAGACATAAATCAGGGATCTCATCTGTGCAAGGAGCTCACAATGGTTCTCTTATCTGGAGAACAGCTGCAAAATGTTTATTGGAACAGGAGGTAAAACGATACATCTTGTAAGGGTGAATTATGACTCAATTCATAAGAAGCGGACGATATAGCTTTTTAAAACCATCTCCCCCTTTCTCCCTCTTCTAGCCTCTCCCAGCCCCCAGTCTGCTAGACTCCGTGGATTTGCCTGTTCTTGACATTTCACATATGTGGCATCCTACAGTACGTGGCCTGTTGTGACTGGCTTCTTTCACTTAGCACGGTGTTTTCAAGGCTTATCCCCGTGTGGCATGTGTCGGTACTTTATATGGCCACATAATATTCAAATCTCTGGGTGCGTTCTATTCGGTTGCTTCCTGCATCAGTTGATGGATATTTAGTTTGCTTCCACATGTTAACTGTTAGGTCTAATGTTGTTATAAACATTCACGTACAAGGTTTTGTGTGGACTTAGGTTGTCTAGTCTCTTGGGAATACACCTAGGCGTGAAATCGCTGGGGCATCGGATAACCCTAAATTTAATATTTTGCGCAGCTCCCAAACTGTTGTCTGAAGTAGCTGCACCATTTACATCCCCACCAGCCATGGAAGGGGGTTCTGATTTCTTCACACCCTTGTGCACACTTGTGGTCTGGAACAACAGACTATTACTGTGATACTGCCAACTCCTAATCATTCAGGCCCTGATGAGCTATCAGGTGGATTTTCTAGAATTTTGGTTTCTCTTTCTCTGTCTCCCAAGTAATTGATTTGTTGGTTTCGCTCTCATAAAACCCAGTTTCACTTCCCTGGGGACAGGCGGGTGAGGAGAACATGGGAAGAAGTTCCGTTGGTTAATGTAGAGTCATATTGACACCTGTTAACGAGTTGGCTAGAAAGGTGTCAGGGGGGGGAAAAGGCTGAGTGTATTAACTGAAGTGAGGTTTTGGATTAATGAAAAGTGCTCCCCATAGGACTGGGGATATATTCTCGGGTACTATGATAATTTGTAAATTTGAGGTGTTCATTTGTGAAAATAACTGAAAACTAAGCCCGTTCCGTATGATTTGGATGGCCGCCATATAGGGAAAACTGAAACTTAATTTTCGTGCCTTTGTTTGTGTTTGAGTAAAGGGTTTGGTGACTTCATGCAGAGTTTTCGGGACATGTCAGGAGGTCTGGGGTGAATTTCCTAAGAGTTTCCTATGGTCTTCAAATGTGGTGAGGCGTGTCACCATCAGTGCTCCTCTGGTGTCTTCAGTGAGGTCCTTGTGACGACAGCGAGAATGAAGGCATCCCCCAAAGGGTTCGAAGGCTTCACCTAAAGAGGGCTGTTGCAAGCGAACTTGACTTTGGAGCGTTACACTATGATCTTTAACCTTTACATGAATTTATATTCTTTTTTTATTTTTAAAAAAAATTTTTTTTTCAACATTTTTATTTATTTTTGGGACAGAGAGAGACAGAGCATGAACGGGGGAGGGGCAGAGAGAGAGGGAGACACAGAATCGGAAACAGGCTCCAGGCTCTGAGCCATCAGCCCAGAGCCTGACGCGGGGCTCGAACTCCCGGACCGCGAGATCGTGACCTGGCTGAAGTCGGACGCTTAACCGACTGCGCCACCCAGGCGCCCCATACATGAATTTATATTCCGTTTCATAATATTTACATAATCAATAACTAAAGTTTGTCATAACATAGAATGAAGTCTTAAATTACATAACATCAAATGAAAATAGCTGCACCTTCCTCCAGCACACTAAAAAAACGTCCAACTTACATAGAACAGATTTTTTACCGTCCTTTTCGTGATATCCGTACGTTTAATAAGTGTCGATTGGTCCGCGCACTAGGGACATAAACATAAAAGATGTTATCCGTTCTCTTTAAGATCCTGCAGGGTACTTGAGCAAACAGCATCAAGATGTGATACCAGAAATCAAGTACAAGGTAACATAAAAGGAAAAAGAGACAAGGATGCTGTGGAAAGAGATTTGGGGGGGCAGGGTGTTTAAATATGTATGAATAAAGAGTTGAAGATGACAGTTTACAGCCGGAAGGACCTGAGTTTTTGTCCCAGTGCTTAAACTTGCTTTATGACTTTGGTCAAGCGACTTACTCTTTCTAAGCATCACTCTGCTTCCCCCAAGGGATCATGCATGGTTAAATTCATGTGGGAAATTTCTAGAACTAGCTCAGTTTTGAGAGGCAGTGGAGTGTGGTAGAGAAGAGGTCAGATTCTGTTACTCTGTCAGGGTTCACCTTAGGCCTTCTACTGTGAGGCTTTGGACCTCCCTATAAATCTCTAGGACTCCGTGTCCTTGTATGTGAAATGAACGTAATTGGAATTACATTGGAGGGCAGAGACCAGAGTAATTAGACCGTTCTAGATCTTTTTACATGTCTGGGCATTTGATATAGCATCTGGAGAGGGAGTAGAGCAAAGAAAACCTGTTTAAGCGCCATAGAAACTAAGTAGGACCATGTAATATAACATCTATACTAACAACTTATAGGACAAGAATAGAGGTAAAAAAGATTATAAGCACTTAGATGGGTTAGGATGTGTTTAGAAAGTCAAGATTGCAGTTCCTTTTAGAAACAATCCTGGTTTCTTCTTTGTTATACACGTGAACTGCCTATTACGATGTCTGGTACTTAATGTTCATTGAATATTGTTTGCTTCCTGAAGAAACTGGCAGATTAGTAGAGGGGAGTATATTTCAAGAGACAACAACAGGCATGATTTCTAAATTAGACTAGCACGTTGGATTGACTAGAAGAAGAGAACTGATTTGCGAAGGAGTTTGAAATGAGCAACCAGCTGCCAGGTATGGGTGAGTAGCGATCAAATATGTTGGAAAGTAGGACTAAATTATTTGGAAATCTTTATTTTGTGATCAAACTTTTTTTTTAAGTTTTAGTTAATTTTCCGGTCTTTAGGAACTACTTGTGTTTAGAGGGAAACGAGTCTTCCATTCTATTCTCCGAACCCCCCATAACTGACGGCTACGTTAACTAACGTGCGTATGATAAAGTAGTTAAATGTCCAATAGTTGTGACAAAAATTGTGACATAGACAAAATAGAAGTTATAAAGAGGGAAAGAGTAAATGGCACATTGGCGGTTAAATATAGATTAAATGTATCAAGCAGTTTTCAAGAGGAGCAGAGATTTATCAACTCTGCCAGGAAAGCCCTGTTGAAATGTTTGCTAAGTTAGAGGCAAAACTCGTTCGTGCAAGTCCTACAGGGCAGTAACCTTTGCAGTATGTTCTCTGCAGGGCAGAAATTATTTTTATCGCTCCTGGACAAAACGAATCTACACGTTTAACCTGTAACTTACCTAGTCAGTAGCAAACAGCAAATCAGAATAAGGTGTATTCTCCTAGAGAATGGAGTAACCTTGGGTGGGCTCGTTAGACCTGCTCTGGGTGGGTACTGAAAGGTGGGCGTCCTTCACTTTATTTTCATTTCTGGGTAATTGTTTTTTTGCGTGTGTCTTTTTGGTTTTTGTTTGCTTTTTTGTTGTTGTTGTTGTTGTTTTTTAGAGACAGAGCGTATGCATGTGCGTCCAGAGAGGGAGAGAGAAAGAGAATCCCAAGCAGGCTCTACACCCAGCATGGAGCCTGACATAGGGCTTGATCTCACTAGTGTGAGATCATGACCTGAGCCAAAATCAAGAGGTGGGCGCTCAACCAACTGAGCCACCCAGCCACCCCTGGACAATTTTTAAAAATGTGTATAAGCATTGGAGAGGACCATTAATATCGCCCAAATTCCATCGCGTTCCCTGTGTCTCTCAATGAGCACGGGGCCTTCTGGAGGCAGATTTTTGTCCTGAGCTCAAGTCCTATCGTAACACGTTTGGTTTCTTTAAAGCAGAGCTCTTCCAACAACTTACCTTCCCATTTTTCCTCTCTTGTTACCTCATTTTGTTTCTAAACTGACTTATTAAAATGTCAGGTCCTCACAGCTTCTCTTCCCCACCCCCAGATAGACTCACAGAAAGTCACTTTGTAAGAAAGCCCCAAGCCTATGTCAGATACAAATTGCTTTGCCGTAGGTTCCAGAAACAAGAAAAAAAAAAGCCTAGAGGTCTCCGAAAAGCTTTGCCACTAAATCCTTTAGACTCAGGCAACAAAACCCACAGGGGGCTCCCACTGAGTTATTAAGTTGGGCTTGGGATTACTGTAGGGGTACCACTCTGCCATTCTTGTGGCAGCCTTCATCAGTTTCCTAAGTAACCATTGTTTGGAATTTAAAACTGGACAACTGGACGTAGGCTTATGCAGGTAAACAGGTGACTGTTGTGTTATAATCTTCTCTTTGTCCTTGTTTTAAAAGCCCAGGTATTGTGTGAGCCTGTCCCACGTGTGATCTTTAGGACATGGAAACTGGCTCAGCAAAGTTAGAAGAGTCCCAGCAAAGGCAAGTTCCCAAGGGATAACCAGTGGGCATCCAAGATGGCTGGTGCCCCTTCCTTCAGGGTTTTTCCACTGTTTATGTAAGGATTGCATTTTTAGGATAGATACTGGATCTTTCAGGATCAGAAAACCATAAAGGTGGAGGAAACCTTAGAGTTTATGAATCCAGTACGCACAGCATTTGTGGTCTGTGGCTTCAGCTACTGAGCCCTCCTTTGTGGGAAGCATGAACCTTACGAGATGGCAGGTTCTGTTTCCTTGATTGTTCGTGAATTCTCTGTCCCACAATGAACTCAACCTCATTCTGTGCACTGATTCTACCCAAGGGTGTACATTCGAATCTCTACTCCTTGCATAAGAGAATCACTGTGATATCTTCCCTAATAGTTGTCTTTTTAAAGCTTAGGATCCCAGAATTCTTCTACTGTTCTGGAATGATGTGGGTGGCAGACCACCGTCCAAACCGATCTGCAGTTTGTTTGCTTAAGATGTGGTGCTTAGAACTGGATAGATTACCCCAAATTAACAGGCCAGTGTATGGGTTTAGGGGAGGGATGGAAAGACTGTTCAGATCAAAACATCTACCATTTGTGTAGACCAGGGGTATTGGAATTTCCCATAGTTGCACGACATAAACAGCACCATTAATAATGATACATGACTTTCATCAGAGAGAGTCACATGGTGGTTAACAGCCTAGCTCTGGAATCAGACTCCCTACAGGTTCAAATCCTATCTCCGTTGCTTATTACTATATGACCTTGAGATGATTCGCTGTGATCGTGCCTGTAAGGTACTTCCCAGGGCTCTTGGCATGTGGTCAATGACCAACAAAGAGGAGCTCTTTTTATCCACTTTGTCAGACTCCTCTTCAACAGGCAGTACCCTATTTAACCCAGCTACAACTTGAAGGACACTATTATTCCTTCTTTTTGTGGATCCAGGAACTGAAGCTCAGAATACTTACGTAACTTGTTCAGGGTCATATGGCTGCTGAGTGGTATGTTGGGAATTTGAACATAGGCCTGTCTGATGCCAAGCGATTGGCACACCTACTTAGCTCTATTATATCATCTGTTCTTTGTATTAGTATTTTCTTTTTTTTTTTTTTAATGTTGTTTATTTTCTGCGAGAGAGAGAGAGGGAGGGAGACACAGAATCCGAAGCAGGCTCCAGGCTTTGAGTTGTCAGCACAGAGCCTGACGTGGGGCTTGAACTCACGAACCGTGAGATCATGACCTGAGCCAAAGTCGGACGCTCAATTGACTGAGCCACCCAGGTGCCCCTGTATTAGTATTTTCGGACCCATCCTTTTAACCCTTGTTTATCTCTTAAAAAACTTTTATTAAATATTTAACTTATACAAAGGATATTTGTAACGTGTAAATTCAAAGATTGACAAATAACACACATGAATTGCCCAACCTGAAATATAACATACCGCCACCATCTGTAAATATTCCCTCCTTGTCCTCAAACGCTTCCATCCCCTACCAAGGGGGTAACCATTATTCTGAATTTGGGGATTACCACTTGTTAACTTTTTAAGTTGATTCTCCACGTATAAGTATATTCCTAAACAATATGTTTTCATATAGCCATCGAGTCGAATAAGCATAACACATGAGACGTGGCCATGAGGTAACTTTATTTTTTTGCTTCCTGTAGTCCCTTTAAATTAGCTCTGTGATTAGTTCTTGCCATGCCCTCCATGAAGACTCAGGCAGTTCCCGTGACTCATCTAGGTCCTTTTGGGTCATAAAAATCTCACTTCAAGTAGGGAAAAAAAGCCAAACAAACAAGAGTACTTATTTCTTCAGTGAAAACACTCAACTTCATGTAATAATCAAACTTTAATCTTGCTTTGGAATTGAGGCTCCTGACATTGGCAAGGCATGCCTCCCCTCCCCGTTCCCTGTCCCCAGACCCCCAGGAGTATTGCAGGCCATCCCCAAGCTGTTGTTGTTTCATGTGGTTTTGAAAACCAGCTGGTCAAGGTTATGCACATACAGAGTTTGGGTTTTGATTGGAGGGATGTATTTTTGAATTTTGAGGCTGTTAATAGTAGCGGTTCTCCCTTTACCGTAGGTTAGCAGAATTATTAACATAAGGGTGGTTTCTGGGCACCTCTCTAGGTGAACAAGGACCCTCTGTGCTGTGTACAAAGCTCTCAAGTAGTAGAAGCCCTGGGTCACTGGCCTGACTGTCCCACTCATTTATGTTTTGAATGAATACATTTTATTTTTTAGATCTTTATGTTTTAAGTTCACAGAAGAATTAATTGGGAAGTGCAGCGTTTCCAAATACTCGTATCCCCTGCACACAGTGTCCTGTTATGAACGTCTTACATCAGTGTGGCACATTTGAAACAATGAGCCAATGGTATTAAATCTTAGTATTAACTCAAGTCCGTAGTTTATGTGACGGTTCACCTTGGTGTTGTGCAGGCTGTGGGTTTTGACTAATGTATAATGACGTGTAGCCACCATGATAGTATTATGCATAATAGTCTCACTGTTCTAAACATTCTCTGTGCTCCTTCTATTCATACGTCCTTTCCCCTTAGCCCGTGGTACCCACTGGTATTTTTACTGCTTCCATAGTTTTGCCTTTTCCAGAATGTCATGTGGTTGTGATCGTATAGAACATAGCCTTTTCAGATTGGCTTCTTTCACTTAGCATTATGCTTTTGAGATTTTTCATGGCTAAATAGTTCACGCACTCCTTTTCATAGACATAAAAACCATTGTCTGTAGTGATGGCCCATTGTCTGGTTGCAGCACGTTTTTTCATCCGTTCACCTCTGGAAGGACACCTTGACTGCTTCCAGGGTTGGGCACCCGTGAATTAAGCTCCTATAAATATCTTAGCTATTTAGCTTTGATCTCGCAGGTCCTCTTTTGTAAAATGAAACACCGAACAAAAGTCTTTATCATTCCTAACAGTCAAAAATCCCATCTGTGAAGAAATCTGACTACCAGGAACAGGAAGATGAATTTGGGTGACGTTTTAAGGTCAGACATAAATAGTTCCCCGAGGGGAAGACACGCGGGAGGAAGAAAGAGAAAGGGTGGCCGTGAGGTGAGGAAGAGTCTTCCAAGTGGGAAGGACTGGGCAGAGACAGGAGCTTCAAATCTTGTTTTAATTAAGTCGTTAATTTAAAAGTGTCAAGCAAAAACGAGCAGCCGAAAGTGTAGCCGGAGGTGAAGGTGCCACCCGGGGGCTGCAGTCAGGCTGCGAGAAAGGAGGAATTTTCCGTAGAAGCTGGTGGTGGCACCCAGGGCACCTGCTGCTCCGTTTATGTGACTCGTTTTGGAAGGTATGGCCAGTCTTGCCTGGGGAGCCATTAAGGAAGGACGGACGGCAGGCAAAGCGTGCAGGAACATTATCTGCTTAGCCGGCTGGACAGCGACATCGACTTGAAACTCTAGGGACAGCAGAGATCCCTTTTCGGGGGCAGCCCTCGCCGCACAGCACCTGTCCTGGCCCCGGTGCTCTGTCGGTAGCTCACACCGGCCAGTTCCTCCCACCGAGGCAAACCGTGTCTTCATATCCCGAATCTGACCCGGGGGGCTGTGCACAGAGAACTCACCAGCCCCGACAGCGTGGCTTCTAGATGGGGAACCCCTCTACCTTCTGGATCACACGCACGGTATGTCCCAAAGATAATTCCTTCAGGGAGCTCCTGATTGCCCTGTTGTGCAAGGCTTCTCTCCGTGGCTCTGAGGGTTACGAGTCACAGGAACAAGGTTTTCTCTCCTCTGTAATTTAGGGTCGTGCCCTGGAGAAAAGCTCAAGTCCAAATAGGCAGGTACTAAGAAATCAAGATGTCTGTTTTAAAGTCCCTTAAAAAGAGTGACAGAGGGGCGCCTGGGGGGCTCGGTTGGTTAAGCGTCTGACTTCAGCTCAGGTCATGATTTCACGGTTCGTGGGTTCAAGCCCTTCATCGGGCTCTGTGCTGACAGCTCAGAGCCTGGAGTCTGCTTCGGATTCTGTGTCTCCTTCTCTCTCTAACTCTTCCCCACTCACGCTCTGTGGCTGTCTGTCTGTCTCTCTCAAAATTAAATAATAAACATTAAAAAAAATTTTTTTTAAAGTGACAGAAAAACCATCAAGAAGGAAGACTTTTGGGAGCTCGTTGGCGATAAGGATGGAAAAATCGTGAGGCATATTACAGACTTTTCTGAGGTGGGGATTTGGGAAATAAATTGGGGCTCTTTCGATGGAAATTCATGACCTGAATACTTAGAGTAAATACACACTTTACTGTGAGTTATGTGACCTGTTGTCTAAATCCTCCTCAAATGTTTATTAGACTAATCAATCACAAGGCAATTATGGTTAATGCTTTTTACTTTTTACGTTCAACAGCTTGATTACTATTAAAAAAATTTTTTTTAATGTTTATTTTTGAGAGGCAGAGAGGGACAGAGTGTGAGCGGGGGAGGGGCAGAGAGAGAGGGAGACACAGACTCCAAAGCAGGTTCCAGGCTCCGAGCTGTCGGCACAGAGCCCGACACAGGGCTCGAACCCACGGACCGTGAGATCACGACCTGAGCCGAAATCAAGAGTCCCCCCAATTGCCATTTTTAATTGGCTCATTTTAATTTGGAAGCTTCAGTAATTTTTAGTAAACTCAAAGAGCCATGCAGCCATCACAACAATCTAATTTTGAAACGCTTTTAGCATCCCAAAAAGAAACCTCAGGGCCATTTCGGGGCAGTACTTGCTTCTTCCCCTGGCCCCTGGCAGCCACTAATCTGCTGTTCGTCCCTATGGGTTTGCTCTCTGGGCATCTCAGCGTGTCCCCAGAACCAAAGAGTACGTGGGCTTCGTGCCCGTCGTCTTCTCCTGAGCCCTTTGAGGTTTTACGTAGCTTCCGAGGTTTACCCATCCTGTAGCAATGTTTATTTTTATACAGTTAAAATAAATGGCCTTGTAATACGTGACTCCCGTCTCCCATACGTCGGCGTTTACTCTTGCTTTTAGAAGATAACACGTAAGGATCATTTTGTCCTGTGGTGGTTGAGTTTGTTTTTGAACTCTCCTAGGATTCATTTCAGAAGGACATTAATAATCTCATTGTCCAGAAGAGTTTGATCTCCCTTGTGACCGGGCCCCCAAGCCCTCTTTTGACTCTAAAGCTGTACGGCCGCACTAACTAGGCGGTTGTAAATATTTTGCCCATGACCATAAAGGGCACTTGGTCCCACAGAGAACAGCACATTCTTGAGACGAGCCTGGGGACAAATGTCTGCTTGAGCGCTTTCTCATCTGCACCAGAGCTGGGCGGGGCATCCTGCCAGTGCAGTCCCTGGGACCCAGTACTGGCCTTGGTCAAAGGCCGAAGTTCCTAATTTTTATCTTTACCTGTTCTTTCAGGAACAGTGTTGGAACGCCTGTGACTTTTTGTGTGTGTGTGTGCAATTGGGGAGGAAATTTGAAATCAAGGTTTAATACTTGAAGGGAGTAGGAGGAAGAATCTTGGAAAATAATAGATAATAGGTCCAATATTCTTCTGCAGAAGACGTAGGCAGAAGACGGTGACAGGTCTCTCATTAGGCAGGGTTTCTTTTTTCTTTTGTTCTTCTCTTTTTACATTTCCTACTTTTGGGGATTAAAAAAAATATCACCAAAGGTAGCACAGCACTCACGAGAGGCCAGAATAACGTTGTGACGCCATTTATTTCGCGAACTAAAGAATGGTCTCAAGCTGAAGCATTCCACGTGTTTGTCCAGTGTGGTGGGGGTTGATAAGGGAATAGTAAACCCTAACTTACGAAGTAACAAATAGCTCTTAGAATTATGCTGTGATTTTGTTATGTCAGGGTTTCAGAGGAACAGATATTTGGAGTTGCCACTTTTGCACACACCATGCCCTTCCCCCCCCCAAGGACCATTCCATGGAGGATACAAATCGGTGCCCGGGTAATCACTTAAGAGAAGAGGAAGAGGGGCACCTGGGCGGCTCAGTGGGTTAAGCGTCCGACTTCGGCTCAGGTCATGATCTCACAGTTCGTGGGTTCAAGTCCCGCGTGGGGCTCTGTGCTGACAGCTCGGAGCCTGAAGCCTGCTTCGGATTCTGTGTCTCCCTCTCTCTTTGACCCACCCCCACTCACGCTCTATCTCTCTCTCTCAAAAATAAGTAAACATTAAAAAAATTTTTAAGAGAAGAGGAAAAACTGCCAATACTACAGCATTTCACCTTTTTCCATCTTTCCTCTGAAGTTCGCACAAAGAAGCCTTCATTTCATAAAGGCTGTTTCAGTAACTGCCTAGTCAGATGTCAGATCAAGACACGGGATCAGACTCCTGTGGCCCTTCGCATGTTTCCGTAAACATCGCTTCTGAGGATTAGATGTGGTATTCGGGTCTCTGGATGTTACATGAAGATAGACAGTCACACGTGTGTATTGGGAGGGTAGGACCCCAGTAACGTAGAAACTTCATTTCATGGCTGATTCCTGAAGGCAAGAGCTGGGATTAACTTCTCTGGCTTCAATTTAACGGGCCCATCAATTTTCAGACTGACTTCTCTTTTTCTTGGTAGATGTATGGACAAGAAGCTGGAAAACCTCTTTTTTGATATTACAACGTACAGGTAAATCACGGGAAGAATTTGGTAGTCTCTCTCATAGGTGGATAAGTTTACCTTGTAGGCATCCAGACCGAATGTTTACAAGGAGACCCTGAATGTCTCATCAAATATTTATCGAGCGGTTATTAGGTCCCAAACCCTGTACATGCTGTCGCTGGGGGTGACTAAGACAGGCCCTGTCTTCAGAGGGCTTGAGTGTCCGGTGGGGTGCGTGAGTCACACGCAAACCTAACTTTATGTCATGGCGTGTGTTAGATGCCGCGGGACCTGTCGCTTTCAGGAAGCCATTGGGGAAGTGTCACTTCCTGAACTGACTTCTCACAGCTGACAGTGGCGGGAGCTAGGTCACCAAGGGCCTTGCATGGAATTTTAACCAGGAGCTGCCCCCAAGCACCTGTTGTGTGCGAGACCCTGCTGCGTGAATACTATTATTTAATCCTTGCCCCAACCCTGCGAGGTATCTGGGACTGTTATCCCCACTAGACGTCTGAGGAAGCTTTGTGCTCAGGGAGATTGGAAACTGTATAGGATAATTATGAATTTTCCTGAATCAAATAGATTGTGGAAAAATTTAATGCGCTCAGCGGTAAATTTGAAATTGGCTTCTTGCTCCTTGCCTTTTTTTTTTTTTTAAAGCCAGAGCATTTTTTTTTTCCCCCAGAACCTTTCCATCGTCCCAAATTTAGACTCTCTGTCCTGTAAACACAAACTCCCCGTTCCTCCTCCACCCCCGCAAAATCCCTGGTAACCACCATTCTGTTTTCTGTCTCGATGAACTTGGCTGCTGTGAGTACCTCAGTGTAATTGGAATCATACAGTATTTGACCTTTTCTGACCGGCCCTTTTCACTGAGCATAAGGTCCTCAAGGTTCTTCCGTGTTGCAGCACAGTGCAGAACCACCTCCCCTTTTAAGGCTGATGATAATTCCGTTGTGTAGAGTCCACACTTTGTGGATCTGTTCATGCGTTGATGGTCTCTGGGTTGCTTCACCTTTTGGCTACTGTGAATAATGATGCCACGAACACAGGTGTGCAAACAGTCTCTTCGAGACCTTGCGTTCAGTTCTTTCGGGTGTATCCCTAGGTGTGGAGTTCCTGGATCCTATGGGAATCCTGTGTTTAACTTTTTGAGGAACCTCCGTCCTGTTTTCCATAGCAGCTGTTCCCTTTTACATTCCCAACCAGCAAGTGCACAGCGGTTCGAATTTTTCCACATCCTTGCCAACACTTGCTATGTTCTGTATTTTGGATAAAAGCCATCCTTAATGGGTATAAGCTAGAAAGCGTTGGTTTTTTAAAATAAAAACATACCTCCTGGGGCACCTGGGTGGCTCAGTTAGAGCGTCCGACTTCGGCTCAGGTCATGATGTCATGGTTTGTGAGTTCGAGCCCCGCGTCGGACTCTGTGCTGACGGCTCGGAGCCTGGAGCCCGCTTCGGATTCTGTGTCTCCCTCTCTTCTGCCCCTCCTTCGCTCATGCTGTTTCTCTCCCTCTCTCTGAAAATTAAATAAACATTAAAAAATTTTAAGTAAAAACATGTCTTCTAAAAAGGATGCAAAATTTACATGACTTGTAAAGACAAGCCACGAAGCTTTACGTTTTCTGCTTTCAGTAACTTGCTTCCACAGCCTCCCCCAAGGTGCGAACTAGCTGAGAGGCGCTTGCAGTGGGTTAAGGGCTCACGCGGTGTGACCAGATTACTTGATACCGACGCTGGCTCCGTCACTCGCTCCTGTGTGATCTAATGGCCCAAAGTCCGATTTGCATCTGCGCCATGGGTGGGATGGTACAAGGTGGTCATGAGCGTTGAGAACGCCTGGCATGTAGACTTTCTCACTGATTGTCATTATCAGGGTTAGAGGCAAAGTTTGAGCGGCACTGCCTGATGGGGAGCTGTTGAAAGCTTTCAGCTGGGTTGGGGCGAGCCTTGTGCTTACGGTCTGCCAATAATCTTAAGACTGGAATTTCTTTGTCAGCAAGCCGGAGGAAGGCAGTTAATGTCAAGTGAGGCTCAGAGTTGCTGAGTGTGTTTAGAATCGAGGACCCTGCGGCCTCTCAGAATAGCGAGGGGTCCTGGGGAGGAAGCAACTCGATTCCAGTGATGGCTTGTGATAGGTTCGGTGGCCGATCAGGATGAGTAACACATCCTCCGTGTTCCTGTTGGTTAGATGCGTGGTGGTTTCGACTCCAGACTGTTCTGTGGAATAAAAGAGAATGTGCCTGAGGAGGACTGAAGTTGAATAGCATAATTTCACAATCTCCCAGTGCTGCTAGAATTCTGGACGGGGAATATCAGTAGAGCCCGAGTTCTTAGCCGTTTTGCCTTCCTATCCGGATGGTGGTTCACACTGGCTGCTCTCAGTGATTAGGTCATGAAAGGCCTGGTGGGGGTGGAGCGCGTTCCAGATTGATCTTTAGCTGCAGATAGGTTTAACCCTGTGGTTCAGAGGGTCCCCAAACTTTCTCAGTCCCTGATCCCCGTGTCTTAAGTGAGTCTTTTATAGAACCCCCAGACCACAAGAAATACCTAACAATTCCACGTACCTAAATAGTTTTAATTAGCTGCCTGAAAAAGGATGTTTTTAAGTGTAGAGAGAAAGAAGAAAGTTAAGAAAAGCTTCAACTTCTTCCGAAATTCTTATGCTTGGTGCAATTTGAAGTCACACAGACGTCTCAGGAGATGAACAGTCACTCCGCTGTTGAAGGTTGGATATGGGTTGTCCTGATTTTGTCTCTTTTAACTAACGTTCACAAAATTCCTAGAGAACAGGACCCTCTAATTATGTTTGCGTTGTTTCCTGGGCAGCATTGTAATTCCGCAGAGCAGGCCCATGTAGAACGTGGTTTCTTGGGCCTCGCGCAGTATCGGTGAACCCCCAGTTCCTGTGTGCGGATCGCTCATCACAGGGATGCAGTGAGAAATGGTGCTAATGGCCAACTTAGGGGAACGAGAGCTATGCTTAGGATCAAGCGGATTTTAGGAGTTCAACCTGAAAATGCATAGTAATCACAGTCGTATCACCAGTAAGCACGTTGAAGGACCCGTCCCTGATTCTCTGTTAGGCCCCAGTTTACGCTTTCAGTTGGACAGGCAGACAGTCGGATGGTCTCAAGGGGACCGAGAGCTGAGACTTGTAACTCCACGCAATTTTTTGTGATCAAAAGATGAGCGTTTTAATTGCGCCGTGAGCAAGTTGAAGGCGAGAAGATAGTTCTTGCCAAAGGCTAATCGGTAAAAAGCAAGTGAGGACCTTTGTCACGAGGTGATACCACCGGCCCCCGTGTTCTTGGAGCTCCAGGCGCTGACCTGTGTAACGGGAAGGAAAGACTCAACTCTCTAGACCGCATGCCCCATCCACCCTGTTTGCTATTTCCTTTTCAGTTCCCTCTTCCAGCCCACTTGTCTCCAGCTGTCACGTAGGGGTGCCTCTCCGGCCCCCTCTTGTGGGGCTCCGCCTCCAAAGTGACAGGCTAACCTGGGGTCTGCGCCTCGAGCCCAGACCTGCTGCCCACTCCGGGCTCAGGGTAATCTGCAGCGGCCGCCTGAGCGTGTCCACTAGCGTGAAGCGAAGGCAACATCTCTTGATCGGAAAGTCCTCGTCTTCCCTCCCCATCTGCTCCCCTCCAGGCTTCAGAGGTTCAGTAAACGGTATGACCGTTTGTCCCGGCTTGTCACCTGGAGTCACACCCGACTCCCTCCCCCTCACGGCACACACCCAGCCAGTCACCAGGCCATAGCGTTCCGTCTCCGGCACCGTCCGTGTCTCACAGCCCCCATCGTGAGCCGAGGCCACGGTTGTCCCACGCTGGCGGCTCTGTCGGCCTCGTAATTGCCTCCTCGGCCTCTAGTCTTGCTGCCTCCAGGTCCTTGGAGGTCGCCTGCTGCTGACGGTTCCCCTGACGCTCAGAATAAAGCCTGAAACCTCAGCGTGGCTGACAAGGCCCTAGCCTCTCTTTGCCCACCGTCCTCCAGCCAGGTCGGTACCCTTCCCCTTCAATCATGTGTCTGGTCCTAGTGTCGTGTCACTTCCTGAAGGAGGCCAGTTCAGGTGCCATAACAATGCAGAGTTTCTTACAATTGCTTCTTTTTTTTTTTTAAGTTTATTTATTTTGAGAGAGACAGAGACAGTGTGAATGGGGGAGGGGCAGAGAGAGAAGGAGAGAGACCCCCGAGCAGGCTCCATGCTGTCAGTGCGGAGCCTGATACCCGGCTCAAACTCATGAAACCAAGGGATCGTGACCTGAGCCGAAACCAAGAGTTGGACGCCCAGCTGACTGAGCCACCCAGGCACCCCACAACTGCTTATTTAATTATACAGTCGACCCTTGAATAACATGGGGTTTAGGGGCCACAAACCCCTAACACATTCAAAAATCTGCATATAACTTTGGATTTCTGTAAACTTAACTACTAATAGGCTACTCTTTAAAAAAAATGTTTTGTATTTATTATTGTTGAGAGAGTGAGCAGGGAAGGAGCAGGGAGGGGCGGATAGAGGATCTGAAGCGGACTCTGTGCTGATAGCAGACAGCCCGACGTGGGGCTCAAACCCACGATCCGTGAGATCATGACCTGGCTGCAGCCGGATGCTTAGCCGACTGAGTCGCCGAGGCGCCCCACTACCAGCCTGCTCTTGACCAGAGGCCTGACTGCCAACTACACGGTTGACCAACACGTGTTTGGTATGTTGTATGTATCATGTCCCGTATTCTTACAAGGAAGTAAGCTAGAGAAAAGGAAACGTTATCAAGCGAATCGTGAGAAAAAGAAAATACATTTATGCCGTTGTATTGTTCGAAAAAAGCCCGTGCGTGAGTGGCCCGGCGCAGTTTAAAGGCGGGTTGGCCAAGCTTCAGCTGTGCCTCTGTCCTCGGCCGGAGAACGGTCCGCGATGGCCGAGGCCATGTGTGCCTCTACCCCTGTGTCTCCCCCAACATCAGCCAGCCGGGACGAACCAAGGAAGCACTTACTGAATGAATGAATGAATGAATGATGGATGCCTCACAAGAGGTTCTTTCCTGTTAAAAGACAAAGTTTTGAAACAGACCACAGGAACTTCATTTCCAGTGAGGCCATCCGTGTTTCTCTCTAATTTACACTCGCTCCAGGGATGACAGACTTTGCTGGTGTTCTTACCTGCACGTGGCCCCGTGCCACTTACGTGGTCCCTGACTTGCCACGCGCCACCCCCCCCCCCGCCCCCCAACTCTTGCGTCAGAACAGTTGGTCCAGGTGAGACCTGTTGGGCGTCTAAAGTCGATTGCTATATCGTTACAGTTCTGAAATTATAATTAGAGAAGACACGAACCAGCAGACTTCTGGCAGGTGGTTTTTTGGCGGGGGAGACACGAAGCACGGTTGTTTTGAAATGAAATCGAATACAGTTCTGTTGGCCACACTGAAGCACGCACTTGCACAGCTACCTTGGCAGATCCTGACAGAATGAAAGGGCAGGCTTTGTTTTGTGGCCAGGCACGCTTAGACTCGCAGGCCTTCTTCCTTAGAGGTCACCGCCCGGCTGGACCGCTGCGGAGCCCCGAGCTCTGACATCACCACCACCGGGGAAACAGCAGCCAAACGGGACAGGCTTGGGATGTCGAGATGCCACGAGGACGAGATGTGGCTGGCAGGCTAGGGTAGGGTGGCCGACTCCAGGGCAGGCCCGACCTTAGGGCAGTAGTGAGTTACGGCCAAGGACGCGGTGGCAGGTTTTATCTCCGCGCGCCGGCCGGCCTGGCTTTGGCCCGTCTCCGTAGCATCGAGGACATTTCTGGACTGAGAAATCAGAGGAAGGTGGCCAAGAGGCAGGAGGAACCTCTTACCTAATGGAACATGTCAAGGGCGGGGGGCGGGAGCAGCTCACGGAGGATGGGTGTAAAGAGAGGAAGGTCAGAGAATTCCGAAGACAAATGCTCCTCCTTCCAAATATCGCCGGGGTCTTTCTTGTTTAGGAAGGAGGGTGCAAAGCTCTTCTTTATGCTTTTTCCACTCCTACCATATGACCCTAAGCCGAAGAAATCAGGTTCATCCTTTTTATTAATTGCTCCCATTAATGAAGTTGAATGTACTCATAATTTCAGTTATTAATACAGCAGTCCCATTACTATTGGAAACTGTTTACATTACAAATTAAGGGGATGGGGCAGATAATAGACAAATCTTAGAGGAAAATGTGTTTTAAATTCCGAACGGCTGACTTCTAACTTGACGTTTAGAATACTACTTGTCAAAATTTGGAGACTTCTGTTATTCATGCCTCCACGTCAGGGTAAGGAAGAGTCCTAAGGTATAGATCATGCACGTGTGTGTGTGAAGAAACGTTAGAGCTGACGTCACGAGGAAATAATGGAATTTAATATATATTTGGCTCCAGATCCGTCCTTTGGGAATTACCCTTGTTTAGGTACTCCATGGCTGGTCCGACACGCCCGTCTGACACTGACCTTTGCATTGGCAGGATGGCTGTAGGGAGCGGGACGTGCTTCCATTTGTGAGTCCCAAAGCACTGACCTACGCACGTGGGCACCTTTTCTGCACCTGCGTGGACCGCGTGAGCTCTCTTTTGCCTAAGTCCAGATGTGTGTATAATAGGCCTAAGTCCATTGAATTTACATCAGAGTATTTCACTTCTTTTTGATCTAGAAGTTTTGAGCTGGAATTTCATTTCCTAGTCACGTTTTTTGTACTAACCTATAACATTACAATGTGTGCTTTGCAAAAGAAAGGCGTCGTGCTGTAAGCACGGTTAATATTTCCACGAGAATGTTCTGCTCACAGTGAATTTGCTTCTCATAACAACCCTGTGAAATACTCTCAATGAAACGTTAGCATCACATTGGGAAACCTGAGGTCGGGATGGGCGGCAGATGGCCCGGGTTCCCAAGGGGAGCGAAAGGGCAAAGAACCCGCGCCCAGGAATTCCGAGCCTCGGCGCAGTGCCCCTTCTCGCCTAACCTGCCTTCAGCTGTGACTGTTTGAGGTGTGGACCTACTGAGAGGGACACTCTCTGGGTCTTGTCTGTTCAGCCCTGGCTCCTTCCAGGTGCTCCCAGAAGGCAAATCTGTTTCCTTTCCCAACTGCCTGGACTCAGGAGAGTAACTGGGTTTCACCTTGTACGCTACTCCACTTTGCCTTTCTGAGGTTCCAGATACTTAAGTCTCTCTTGTTCTTTAGTTTTTTTGTTTTGTTTTATTTTGGTTTTAGCACGTAAACTGGTTTTAAACTTCCCACAAGAGACAGAACATAGTATTCATTCCATTTTAGGCTCTGCCAAGCCTCTGATGCATGTATTTTGAGGTTATTTTACTTTGAGAAAGGGGGTGGGGGGAGAGGGGCAGAGAGAGGGGGAGAGAGAGAATCTCATGCAGGCTCCGTGCTGTCATCGTGGAGCCCGACGTGGGGCTCGATCCCACGAACCGTGAGAGCATGAACTGAGCTGAGATCAAGACTCAGACGTTTACCCGACTGAGCCACCCATGCCCTGCATCTGATGTATTTAGAACATTATTAAGCCCTGTGTCGGAGAAACCGTGGCAGCAGGATGTGGTGCCAGAGTAGTCCCGAGTCTGATACGTGCTCCTGTCACGTTAGGCCCCCAGAAGCCTCTGGCTAGCGAGAGCCAGAACGTCACGTCGGGTAAGTGAAGCTGAGGAAGAGTGGCACGGCCACAGTGACGGCCACGTCTCCCCACAGGCCCAGTGTTGGAGGCTTGGGTGGATTTGACGGGCTGTGAGGCCCCACAGGTTGACACAACAGACCTGACTGGAAAGAAAGTCAGAAGCGAAAATGGAAGGAAAGGAAAATGCTCCCGGGGCGGGTGTGCGGAGGGGTGGAGATTCTAAGGGATAAAGCATGGTTTGTGTCTTACATTCACTGCCTCCTTGTATGTAGTGCACTAGTGGGGAGGGTTGGTGGTAAGGACAGCCACCGTGACAGGCTGTATCCACAGGATGTATCTCAGCGAGCACCCAGAACCGTGCCCTGAACAAGGAAACCAAGTGATGAGGCAGCAGGTTATGCGACCCCACGGAAGCTTCTGGCCACAAATCTTGGTGTGTAAAAAGAATGGCAAACTCCAAAGAAGCCACTGGGGAGCCCTCTGAGTTGCCCGTGAGCCCCTTTTTGGAGGACAAATATTTGCAGAGAAATTGGCACCAACAGTGAAAGCCTGAGAAACACGCTGTGTTTTTTGTTTTTTTGGTTTTTGTTGTTTACCACCACGAACCTTCCTTGCCAGGGTTCTGCTCCTCTGTCCCTCTGTGAGGTTTTCCTTGCAGTTGAGGCCAGTTTGCATTTCCAAGCCACGGGAGAGTGTGAGAATATGGTTTCGTCAGCAGCAGCAAGAAGTTTTCTTTATGTTCCAGAACAATGTCTGAAGTCCCCAGCATCACTTCTTCATGCCCCGGCGGTATGAAGGATGTCTCCCAAGGATGGACTCCCTAGAATAGCCTCCTCCTCGAACAGAGTGGCCACAGATCAGCTCCTGCCAGGCCTGGGCTGTGCCGTCCCACGGGCAGAGGTGTGACGTAGGGGGCCTGTGTTCAGGAACAGTCGTCCGCTAACCACTGGCTTTGTTCCTCGGTGGCATCATCCACGTTGCTGCCTAGCATGTCTCCCGGAGGAGGATGTCCGCCAGGAGGTGTGAAGGGCTTACAGGGACACAATATCCAAATGTCAGTTCAATTAGAAGACAATTTAAATTAGACAATATAAGGCATTTTAGCAACTGCGTCAATATGGAAAACAATAGGAGACTATGGGATACCTGGCTGAACAGAGCAGGGAAAAAGTGTTTTCTGGACCTCTGTCCTCAGTGATGGCACAATGGGCTGCTGTGACGACCCCCAAGTTAAAACTTGTTTGGCTGCTGGGTAGAAACAGAGTTGAGGGGCACCTGGGTGGCTCAGTCAGTTGAGTGGCCAACTTCGGCTCAGGTCATGATCTCGCGGTCTGTGAGTTCGAGCCCTGCATTGGGCTCTGTGCTGACAGCTCAGAGCCTGGAGCCTGTCTCAGATTCTGTGTCTACCTCTCTCTGACCCTCCCCCGTTCATGCTCTGTCTCTCTCTGTCTCAAAAATAAACAAACACTAAAAAAAAATTAAAGGGGTGCCTGGGTGGCTCAGTCGGTTGAGCGTCCGACTTCGGCTCAGGTCATGATCTCACGGTCCGTGAGTTCAAGCCCCGCGTCGGGCTCTGTGCTGACTGCTCAGAGCCTGGAGCCTGTTTCGGATTCTGTGTCTCCCTCTCTCTCTGACCCTCCCCCGTTCATGATCTGTCTCTCTCTGTCTCAAAAATAAATAAACATTTAAAAAAAATTTTTTTAATAAAAAAAAAATTTAAAAAAAAATAAGAAACAGAGTTGAAAGTTGATCTGATTTCCCCCACGTGCAGTGTTATAAACTCTGGTTCTATGCTTAGAGACTCATTTTATGCAAAACACAACAACAAAAACCTTGAGCAGAAAAAAAAAATTCAGGGAAAATACAATGCAAATATACACTGCTTAAATTTTTTTTTTTTGAATGTTTATTTTTGAGAGAGAGAGCATGGGCGTGTGTGTGCAAGTCGGGGAGGGGCAGAGAGGGAGGGAGACGCAGCATCCGAAGCTGGCTCCAGGCTCCGAGCTGTCAGCACAGAGCCCCACGTGGGCCTCGAACCCACGAACGCGAGATCATGACCTGAGCCGAAGCCGGATGCTGAACCGACTGAGCCCCCCCAGGCGCCCCACAAATATGCACTCTCATAAACAGTTATTGAGTGTATCTTACCAAACACTATTTACATGCTGCATTGATCCTTGGAAGGGGTCTCTGCAGCCCGCACCCGGTGTTTTGGACTGTGAGTCTGATGACGCGTGGCCCCAGATTCTGCAAACCCGCCGCCAGCAAGTAGAAACATTGTTTTTGCTCCAGTGACCTTCAAAGTGCCTTCAAGATGAGGGCCATCCATCTGGAAAACTTTCTCTGCTCTGAACAGGAAGTGCAAGGGAGATACAGTTTCCGTGGTGACATCAGTTTTGGCATTGGCTACACGCATTAGGTAGTCCTAACCATGAACTCTGGTGGTTACTGCCGATGGCAGACAGGGGACGAAGTACAGGGAGTCAAGACAAGCCATCTTCAGACCTTTAATTTGGCAGTGACTCTCCTGAAGTGTTCCGGGGCTTTTCAGCTCTGAGGTTTAACGTGGGAGCGGAGGGAGGGGAAGGAGAGGCTCGGAGGCTGGGACCCTGCTGGGTGCTGGAGTGAAGGGAAGCTTGCGTCAGCTGTCCCCCACATCCAGACCCACTCTAGCGTGTCTTGCTATCCCTGCCTGACCCCCAGTTTCAGAGATCAAAGGAAGGTTTTCCTCTCTTTGGTCTAAGGCCCGCCTTGGCAAATCCTCATTTTCTCCACCCCTTCCGCCCCACGGGACCGACAGAGCAAGCACCTATCCCCACTGGGAAACCCCGTCTCACCCACAGGAATGTGGTTTAGCCTAGTAACCCAGATAAAGACAAGCCAAGACAATCACACGGCTTGTATGGAATTGACACCTTTCCCATAGACACAGCGGTTCAGTCTCATCCAGAGTTCCCTTTTCGAGTACGCTTCCCATTTTTAAACACTTAAGTGATTGGATATTTAAACGAAGCCAGAGCTCTGGCTTTTTTGAGGCATCCTCCCCCAATTCTTCAACAGAAGAGACTCTAAGGATACCAGATCCACGGGTGAGGGACATTCTTCCTTTGACAGACGTGTACACACGGGGGTTGAGATGTCCGAGGGGACGTGAGAGGTTGAAGAGAGGGAGAGTATCTTCTATTAAGGACTGTGAGGGTTTGGGGGTGGGAAGCAGATTCCTCCCTGGAACTAGAACCCACAGTTGAGTCTTAGATATATTTTGCTATGGAAATGTTGTCACTTATGGTTAACCATTAACTATTATTAGTTAAGTATGGTTTGGGGGGCAGAGTCTGTAGGGAAACACATTGCCTATTGTACCGTTAGAGTAGAGCCTGTTCATATAATGCGGGGTGCTAGAATTTCCAGCTTCTGCTCAGAGGCTTGGTTTCAGCGAGGTTCTGGGAAAGATAGTGGAATGAATAATAGAAGGAAGAGACCTGGCAGGAAGAGAAAGACGGAGAATAAAATGGGCAAGTTCAGCATCTGAGAAAGACTTACTACCAGGGGGCTTTCTTTTTAGCAATCCCTAAGCTGTAACTTACTGGAAATACAATTCCACATAATGGCAATAAAGTAAAGCATTTATCGTTGTCAAATATTTAGAAATTAATATTTATCAGAAGGTCTTCGCTACGTACCTGTGTCTTTTTTCATAGCCATCTTGGTTGACATGATAGAAGTTCATGATTCGGGTACTCAGATTACAGTATAGCTAGACCTGATTTAGGCTAATATGATAATATATGGTGTGAAATAGAGCATCTCATTCTCTACCCAAGTATGCATGCATTTAACTTTAATTCCCTGGATAAAGAGATTTATAAAGGCCTGCACCAGCTTAATATATATGCCAACTCACTTTTGTTTTACACTGAATAAATTAAAATAGTTTCATTGAACTAAGAGTAGGGAAAGTGTTAGAGTATGGGTTGTATCACATATTTCCAAGACATACTTTATGGAATAAATCTTTTATACTTAAAAAAGAAAGTATAATTTTACAGAAGAAAGTCACTTTCCTAATAATCACAGTTCCTTTGGACCCTCTTTGAACATTTTTTAATTCAAATTTTGCTGATTAGTATTGAGACAGATAGATGGAAGTATATGTTATCAGTATATACATTTCAACAGTATTAGAAAACATTTTTTAAATTTTTTAAAATCTTTATTTATTTTTGAGAGAGAGACAGCGTGTGAGCAGGGGAGGAGCAGAGAGAGAGGGAGACACAGAATCTGAAGCAGGCTCCAGGCTCTGAGCCGTCAGCACAGAGCCCGACATGGGGCTCGAACTCACGAACTATGAGATCATGACCTGAGCCAAAGTCGGACGCTCAACCGACTGAGCCACCCAGGTGCCCCAAAGCATCTGATCTTTTTTTTAATGTTTATTTATTTTTGAGAGAGAAAGAGACAGAGCACAAGCAGGGGAGGGGCAGAGAGAGAAGGAGACACAGAATCCAAAGCAGGCTCCAGGCTCTGAGCCTAGAGCCTGATGCAGGGCTCGAACTCACAAACCATGAAATCATGACCTGAGCTGAAGTCAGATGACCGACTGGGCCACCCAGGTGCCCCAACATTAGAAAACACTTTAAGTGTGTTATGAAATGTTTATAAAATTCTTAATTGTCCTACTATCTCAGATGTATATTTTGTGTAATGTGAGCGTTCAAATGAGTAAACTTTGGATAAATTTGATTACCTACTGAAATGAAGTACCTGTATTGATAGTTAAAAAGTGATCAGTTGGGTAACTATTAACATGTCAGTATTTACTGTATTCAGTGTATTAAATTTTCCTTTTCACTGAATGTATAAAAAACATCCACAAAGTTAGATGTAACTATTAAGATAATGGAAGATAAACATTAAGTTGAGCTTTCTACCACAGGAAACTAACTGCTAACAGTATTAGTATTTTAAAAATTGGCTTATCAGTACCCTCACAGTATGCAGAACACTCTGTGTTGTGATTGAAACTGATAAATTCCAACAGTTTCAGAGACACCATTCTGAAGCTAATTAATAGCACTTCTATGGTGTTCAGAACTTTCTCATAGTTCTTTTTCCTAATGGCATCATTTTAAGGCGCTGGCCGGGGAGGCTGCTAACATTCTGCAGTGCAGAGGACAGCCCTCATGGCTAAGAGTTACCCGGCCCCGCATGTTATGTTAACACACCTAAGGTATTCAATAACCCACTGAATGCTGAGAACACAGAGTTAAATAAGACCTCGTTTCTGACTTTTCAACCTTTTTAGGGTTTAGCAGAGAAGGGAGACTGAGAAACCAGAATTACAGAGCAGTATGGTAAATGCTGAGAAGGGCCAATGTATAAAACAGACCACAGAAGGGCGCCTGGGTGGCTCAGTCAGTTAAGTCTCCGACTTCGACTGAGGTCATGATCTAGCAGTTTGTGAGTTCGAGCCCCACGTCCAGTTCTGTGCTGACAGCTCAGAGCCTGGAGCCTGCTTCGGATTCTGTGTCTCCCTCTCTCTCTCTGCCCCTCCCATGCTCATGCTCTGTCTCCCTCTGTCTCTCAGTAATAAGTAAATGTTAAAAAAAAATTATTTTTTTTTAAACCACAGAGAAATGGCATCTGAATTGGACAGGAAGAAGAGCGTTTCTCGAGGGAAAGGTCGATTTGAATTAATGAAAGTTAATTAGGCAGAGCACATATTAGTCAGGAAAAGAGAAACATCTCTAGGTGTTTCACACAAAGAGAATCTAAAATAGGATTATTCTTAAATTTTTTTTTTCAACGTTTATTTTTATTTTGGGGACAGAGAGAGACAGAGCATGAACGGGGGAGGGGCAGAGAGAGAGGGAGACACAGAATCGGAAACAGGCTCCATCCAGGCTCTGAGCCATCAGCCCAGAGCCTGACGCGGGGCTCAAACTCACGGACTGCGAGATCGTGACCTGGCTGAAGTCGGACGCTTAACCGACTGCGCCACCCAGGCGCCCCTAAAATAGGATTATTCTTACACAGCCGAGAAACAAAAGAGGAGAAAGGAACTCGGGTGAACAATAATGGCAGGAAAATGCTACTGACCCAGAGGCGGAGGGATCAGGGGGGGAGGTGGTTCTACTTGAGCGGGGCACTGGTGCCCCCTGGTGGGAGCTGGGACCTAGGAGGGAGGAGCTGGCCAGCAGAAGTTGGAGCAAAAGAGGAGACCGTCGGCTGCTGGAATGCCCCTGCTGTAGCCCATGCAGAGAGAAATACCCTGGTGTCTACCTTCCTCCCACACACATCATCCCCACCCTTGGCCAACTTGGCCAGAAGCCCTTTGTCAGAGGAGCCTGGGAATTGTGCTTCCGTGTAATACAATGAGACAGAAATGGCTGGAGAAAATCAGAGCAAACAAGGAAATAACCCAAAGCACAGCAGCATGAGAAAGCCTCACTGTAAATAATTCAGCATGGCTAGAGTGAAAGGGATCGTGTGCTCGGCTGAGATCTGACATCTTCTCAAGGTTCAGAGGTAGCAGCTGGGGATACGAGATGAAGTGGCAGGACTCCGTTTGCAGTGTTTTGGGAAGGACGCCGGCCAGCTTGGAGGTGAGTCAGATGCGAAGGAAGGCAGGAGATTTTTCAGGAGGCTAATGCAGGTGTCCAAGTGGAAGGCACTGGCCTAAAAAGGCTGGAAATAAGGCTGCGGCAGCCACACTGAGCGTGGATTGTTGAGACTGGACTAGAATCTCTAAACTTGGTGACCAAGGAAGATCTGGAGGGAAAGGAAGTGCTGTAGGATCGCCCCCAGGTATGGGCAGTGCTGGGCCCAGGCATGGCCACCATGAGGCAGTGCTGGGCCCGAACCTGGTCCCTCTGATTCCCGCTCCACTGTGCTTTCCATCCGTAGTGGCCTGACGAGGAGTATGTGTCTCAGAACCACTGGGTCCCAGGGTCCTAATCTTTACAGCTAGGTGTTAGATGTTCCCAAAGGCAATCTTCTACTGCGCTGTGATCGAAAGATTTAGACTTTCAGATTTCAATATATTTTCCTCCAGTGGCACGTTTTCTGTAATTTACATGAACACATTACAAATTGTTCAACCTGGTATATAGTTGTGGGTTTCAAATTCAAGTATTCTAAATTCACATTTAAAAATTATTGGTCATAGTTGTTTTCAGAGAATTCTCATTACGAGTGAAAGGAAATGTTCTATTCTAAAGTTCATACACCCCAGAATCCAGCTTGTAGACAATGGATTTCACAATATTCCCATCTAAAATTCTTCTTGTATTCTGTTCATAAATCTCTCTGGCAGAGCTCCCACAATTTGCAAGACTTACTACAAAACCAGTGATTGAATCACAACCCTTGTTAGTTAATAGAGGTCAAAGTATTAGTTCTAAATAATGCTACTTGGTATGTTTCTCGGAAATTCCAGGAAAAGCCTTTTTCCGTGATTTTCAGTTTCATTCCAAGCAGCACACAACAATCACATTGTTCAGCTGCATGAACGAAATAGTAAGTCACTGGTCTTTTAAAAAGCATGTTGCCCCAATCAGAAACTCGGCATTGTGTGTGTTTTACTAGATCTGTAACTTAAGGTTTAAGTAAATACTTAGACTTTTTCGTGTTGTAAAAATTTAAACATCTTCACATTGGAAAGATATGTGGGGATATGGCAAATTGTTACGTTGGCATAGACATTGACAAGGCAGGATAATAGATAACAATATTACGTCAAGATAAACTTAAATAATTTACATGTGGCACACCGTTCTTACTCTCAAAGAGTTCATAGAAGTCTTGTTCTGAAGGCAGCCATCAAAACCTATCATTATAAATGTCTTGGTAAAGCAATTTGGTGAGATGCCCATAACCCACAGAGTAAGGGGGCATTAATTTTAGGAGCATCAGGAAGGGATTACCAAAGATGATGACCCCTGTAGACAGTCTCAAAGTGTTAGACTTAAAGGGATGTGGTTTTTTCTAAACCTGTTTTCGCCTTAATTTCTACTACTTCATGACACTGAGCCATCCTTCCAATTATATTGTTCTACTTAATAGAACAATAGGGTGACCAGACATCCCAGTCTGCCAAGAACTTCTCCGGTTTCAGCCCCGAGAGTCCCATGTCCTGGAAAACACCTTATCTCTGGGCCAACTGGGCCAACTGGTCACCCGAGTTTATTTCCTCTCAGTCAGAATTTAGGTTCTTGGATCTTCCTTTTGCTCATGCCAAGTTCCCACCTAGAACCGGTTATCACCTTGTCACTGTTTTGAGTTTATCATGGGGCCTACACATATCCTTGTACCCAGCAGAGGTTCATGAATGAATTGGTTGGTTGATCTACTGTAGACATAAATGTTGGCACCTGCTCTTGGATAGATGGCACTGAAGCACAGATTACTCAGATGACGGTACTCAAGATTCATGTGACAGCACTGAGCTTAAAACCTGGGCCTGCCCCCATGCCTGTCCTAGAACATTCCCAAACCCACACAACATTAAAATCGAGCACTGCCTGCACCCCTGGAGACTCCAGGGGCAGCCTGACACATTTTCATCCTTCGTTATAAAAGGTCTCACAGTGCCCTCAGGTTGTCTCTGTCCAGCCAGATTACAAGAGAAGGAGCATGTCTGCTTCTCTGCATCCAGTGCAAGTCGCAACAAGGCCATTAGTGTTGTGTAATATGCCATCAGTCGGTGCCTGTGACTGGACTCGATGTTTGCATAAACTGTCTGCTTCCTTTTGAGATTGTGAGAAGCCGAACAACCACAGTCCCCTGTCCCTCTCAGAATGGGTGAGGGTGGATGGGATACTCAGTGGGAGACTCATTTTGCAATTGTTTGTAGATTTCACATCCAGCCTCAACGCTAGGATGATTCAAGTTTCTGCTTCTTGAATGGCTCATTCAAATGCAGCCCACAGCTCTTCAGGATCCCTAATTTCTCCATTAGAACATTAAACTGCAGAGGCATGTGGTAGTCCCATTAGGCTTCTGAGTAATGGAATTGAGTAAATGGACATCAGAAAGGCTCCGGGCTACATAAGCCTGTGTAGCCTCCCTGGTCCCAGATGGAATCAGCCCTTGAACTGGGAATCTCCCTGGGAATCCCTCAGGGAGCTCCATGTAAGGGCAAATAAAAATGAGCCCATGAGAGAATTTACAGAGTAGAATCAGATGAGACCCCTTTGCATGAGGTCACATTTTTTTCTGCACTTGAGAGGACTAAGCTAAATTGGGACTTAACCTTAAGGTTTTTATGCAAATGTCTGCTCCTTTTCTTCTTCTGCCTTTAATATTGCCTTCGGAAGAGTGGCCTTGACTGGCATAAGGACTTCGGGGATTTGACTTGAGTTGGGGTTATGTCACGAGGCACTGAACTTGGTGTCAGACACCAAGATATGGGTTCCTATCCCAGCACTGCCTCTCTCTTTTTTCATTAGTTTAAAGTAGCGGAGAGGAGCATAGGCTTCGGAAGAGGCAGCTGCAGGAACCCCCAGCACCCCTGCCCAAGCGTGCATGTGGTTATCTGTAAAATGGAAATCACTCTGTTGATCTTACAGGTTAGTAGGAGTAGCCAGTAGCAGGTCGTTTCAAAAGCACTTGGCACAGGGGCCTGACACGTAGTAAACGCTTAGCGAGTGGTGGTCTTTTATGGTGAACATCGCAATCTTTCCTACACGTCTTCACTGGCTAATCACTAATTGAGAAGGGGGTGGCTGTGACATTTAAGCAGGCCCACCAAGGCTGAGCAGGCCGTGGCCTAATGGGCAGAGAGGAAGGAGAGCAACACGTTCACTTGGGGGAGACAGCATGGACTGCACGTGTGTGGTGGCCTTAATTAAGGGCATGGGGACAGAAAGCCGAAGGTGCAACGTTGGTTTAATTTGAAGTTTTGTGTCTGACTTTCTAATATTTAAGTAATATCCTTATCTCCCTGCATCCCCCAGCCAATACGAATCCTGTTGACAGAGGCCCTTCACTAATGCCGTTCCCTTTACAAAGCCCGACCTCATACATGCAGCCTCAGCTTGTCCCTTCTGCTTGTGTGTCTCTGTAGCACTTTGGGTATTTTTGTAGACAAGTGGGCAGCTGACAGCATCTTGGGCTTTGCTGCTGGTTCTTGCAGCCAGTCTGCCTATCAGCTGCGTGAAATTTAACATAGGTTGGTATTTTACTGTAACACGTTTTGAAATAGTTGTTGGTGGGTTTTTTTATTCAATAATTAAGAATTTCTTCCATTTCAAATAAAGACAAGGCCCAGTGTGGAATAACGCCTTGGCCTTGGCATTCCAGCAGTTTTTCAAAAGTTTTAAACAAGTTTCAATGGATTCAAGGATTTACCTTTGCATTGAATGCACAACCCATAATTATCTTTTTTTTTTTTTTTTAAGGAATGTATGTTTGCATTCTTCCTTTTAATTCATTGTGAAATCAATTAGGAAAGGTAAAACTTTAACTTAATTTAAAAGTTTAAAAAAAATTTTTTAGAACGTTTATTTATTTTGAGAGGTGGGGGAGGGGCAGAGAGAGAGGGAGAGAGAATCCCAAGCTGGCTCCACGCTGCCAGCAGGGAGCCGATGCGGGACTCGAACTCCTCAATCCTGAGAGCATGACCTGAGCCAGAGTTGGACACTTGACCAACGGAGCCAGCCGGGGGCCCCTCATTTAAGACAGTTTTGATCTGATCAACCCTGTCATGAGGCATGCTTCTTTTATCCCGGCAATTATTAGCCAAAATGAGAAGCCGCTGTTCATAGAGGTTCTTCCGTGGGAGGAAAATGACTAAATCCCGGCTTTGTTTTCCGCTCCAGGCCGTGGCCACAACTGAGGAGCCTGATGTGCACAGCAGGTGCGAAAGCCCGGCCGGCAGCAGCCTGGGAGATGAAGGTCTGCGCCTGGGGCCTGTGGACACAGATGTGCATGTGGGTTTGAACCCCGCTGCCCTGTGGCCACGGGCTCGCCGCCCCGAGAACATGACAACAGCCCGGAACGGCCATGGCCGACTCGCCGCGATCCCCTGTTCCGTCTCTGATTCCAAAGACCCCAAAATGGTGACCTACCCAGCGTGTCAGAACGGAGGCTGCGGCAGCAACCCCTGCGGGGATGCGGAAGGCGCCGCGGAGGCCAGACTCAGCCCCGCCAGGCTCATCCGCCTCTTCTCCGTGAGCAGGAAGAGGGCCAGCGCCAACCCGGAAAGGCCACGCTCCATGGTCCTGATGGGAAATTCCTCCACCTGGAACGCCCTTGCCTCCTTCCGGAAAATGGGGTCTTTTAAGAAACTGAAGTCCTCCGTCCTTCAGGGAATTCAGAACCGAGAGGGGTCAGATGCGGCAAAGGAAGACGCCCCGGAACGCGACCCGGGGAAACCCATCCCGAACGGTGCTGCCGCCGGAACGCACACCGGCAGGTGCCCCTCCTCGGGGCCGGCGAGCGACCCCGCCGCCAAGGCGGCTCCCGGGGCCGCGTCGGACTGCTCCGACCCCGAGGAGGCCGACGACGCCTTCCAGAGGAGCACCCACCGGTCCCGCAGCATCCGCCGCGCCTACGGCCTGGGCCGCATCAGCTTCCTGGATGGCGAGAAGCAGCAGGGGTCCCAGAACCACGTCGGGCCCCTGGCCCCTGTCTCCCAGGAGCCCGCGCTGTGTGAGATTCTAGTGAAAGACTCCGAGAACAACAGCATCGTCTACCGGAAAAGCAAGAGCACCGACAACTTGAACTTTCTGAAGAAGAGCTCCTTCAAACGGAAGTCCACCTCGAATCTCATGGACCTCAAGGGGGCGCCCGAAAAGCCCGCGCCCCGGAGGACGCTGAGCAGTTCGTCCGCCGACTCGGAGAAGTTCGGTGGGGCCGAGAGGAGGACGAAACGCTGGAAGAGCCCGCTGCGGGCCAGGGACTTCGACAGAGTCCTGAGGTTTGTGAGCAGCGCCGCGGACGCGGCCTGGCGGAGAGAGAGCCCCCGGAGCGGGGCGCCCCCGCCGGGCGAGGCCAGCCAGAGGCTGCAGGTGCACAGCAGGCTGCACGACGCCTACTCCCGCCGCGTGTCCACCAGCGCCGAGCGCGAGTGGAGGAGGTGCGCAGGCGCAGGCGCAGGCGCGCACGCCGCCCCGGGCTGTGGCCCGGCGGGGGCGGGGAGCCCCCCGGTGGACGCGGCCGCGTGTCCCCTCGAAGCCGCAGGCTCCCGGGCGGCGGCGAGCGCGGGTCCTGGCGCCGGCAGCGCCTCGGCGAGTCCGGCTGCCGAGGACCCGGGCGGACGCCAAGCTGGCAGCCGGTTTACCTTCGAGCCGGAGCAGCCGCTCACCCCCCAAAGGCCAACCACGCCCAAGCCCCCCAGCCCTCAGAGCCCGGGCGCAGGAAACGCCACGTGTCCCAGCAGTCTCAGCGCGCTGTCCCTGAGTTCAGTGGACAGTGAAGAGAGGGCAGAGGGGCCCGCGTCCTCCCAGGATTCGGCGCAAGCCACGTGTGACAAGGGCAGTGACGACAGCAGCGTCGGCAGCCACCCTCAGCTGAGCCCCCACCTGGTGTCGGGTCCCGAAGAAAGGAGGGAGGAGGTAAGGGCCGGGCGGGGGCCCCTTGGAGGTGACTGGCTGCACACGGGGTACCTGTCACAGCGTCACCCTTCATGTCTCCCGGGGGGTTGCCGGTGCGCTGGGGTGTTTTCCGCTGGCATTCACCCTCTTGCCTTCACCTGCCGTAGAAGCAGGCGGCCCCGTGCTAATTGCACTGCCATCAAATTCCTGCCAGGTTGCTGTTTACCAAGTTCACAGTCATCTCCGCCTCTCTCGTAATAAATTGCCACCCAGTGCAATTCCTTGAGACGGCACCACACCATTCATTCAAAAGCAGATTCCATTGAGCACCAACCCCATCCTAGATTCTGGGGGGCGGAGGCGGGGGGTAGTTGATAGAGACCTCTGTCCACTCTAGGCAGCTAGTAGGGGCTCTCAGAAATTTGATTTTTGCAACATTTTGTATTCCCATAGCTCTCTTCTCTGTGTTTTCAATTGTCTCTGTATCCTTCCCAACAGAGTACATGTAAATGAGATTCTTCACGTTAAGACCCCGTTCGAAGTCTCTTTTATTTCCTAGGAATGAATTAGAAACGTGCAGTTTGATACCTGTCAACCTCCGAGTGATGATGGTTCAAAGGAATTTTTATGACGGTTACTTGACTTATTTTTAGAGAACGTAAGCATCTCATGAATTGAATCAACTAATAACTGTCAAGGCGACAGGAGCAGTGTTCTTTTCATAGCCTGTCAGGTATCCAGACAACTTTGCCTGACTCTGTAATTTTCACTTATTTTTAAATGCATTCAGTACAGTACAGAGCTAAAGGATAAGGAAATGCGTCCATGTGTGTATGCGGCAAATTATTCTCCAAGTATATTTCTAGACTGTTTTATAGGTATAAATTGGTGCTTGCCATGGAAAATAATCCCCTGGCAACTGTTCCTTCCCACTGATCCTTGGAGAGGACCTCAGTTTTGTCTTAATGTCTGTAGATGAGGGATTACACAGCAGCTTTTGCAAACTTGGGAGCCAGGATAGCCTCTGGACCGTATGTTTTCACTTTTGCTTTTCAGAGAGTCTTCAGAAGTAGAAAGCCTACCGCAGGTCGCTTTGGGGAGATCTCAGTTAGCCTGAAGCATCCCCGAGGCAGCCAGAGGAGTGAGGCTTTGTAGATGTGAGTTTGTATGGAGACCTCAGGGCCAGTGTGTCTTTAGAGGTCTTAGATATTGACGGCCGTTTGCTCATTTGCATATTTCCAAAGAAGCCTTGTGGAACAGTTGTAAGGACACCAGACTAGTTGCCAGCCTTGGGAAGGAGCTCCAGTTCTGCTAGCTCTGCTGTACGTCATTGGCCAAAGCCTGAAGCGGGCTGGGCTTCCTTGACTCCTTTGATGGATGGTAAGACGAAGTGTAATTCCTTCCACCACACATCCAACCTGTCCCACAGATGGTTTAGAGCCCCCCTTCATCGCTCCTGGAGGAGCCCAAACTCTCATCCCCTGCTCCAAAATAGAAGATTTGCATAGTTCTAGAGGCTTCTTTATGTGAAAGGTGGGGATTTTATTTTCTACTTAATGAAATTAGTGAAAATCATCATTAAAATATTTTCTTCCTGAGTGCATATTAAGTGAACATATGCATATTGTTTTCAGAATTATTTTGATCATTATATAGTTTACCCATATGTTTGCTAAATATAATTTAATTATACACAGTTAATAATTTAATAATGTATATAATTTAATTTCTGCCCACAAAGAAATTGTACCAAAGATACAAAGCAGGGCACAAGTTATCAAAAGTGCACATGTGTGGGGGCGCCTGGGTGGCGCAGTCGGTTAAGCGTCCGACTTCAGCCAGGTCACGATCTCACGGTCCCTGAGTTCGAGCCCCGCGTCGGGCTCTGGGCTGATGGCTCAGAGCCCGGAGCCTGTTTCCGATTCTGTGTCTCCCTCTCTCTCTGCCCCTCCCCCGTTCATGCTCTGTCTCTCTCTGTCCCAAAAAAATAAAATAAAACGTTGAAAAAAAAAAATTAAAAAAAAAAAAAAGTGCACATGTGTGGATAGATAATTCTATAAATTTGTCTCCAGATGTTTATCACGTTAAAAAACTTTTTTTAATATTTACTTATTTTTGAGAGAGAGAGAGAGAGGGAGAGAGAGAGAGACAGAGGGAGACAGAGCACAAGTGGGGGAAGGGCAGAGAGAGAGGGAGACACAGAATCTGAAGCAGGCTCCCGACTCTGAGTCAGCACAGAGCCTGACATGGGGCTCGAACCCACAGAGTGTGAGATTGTGACCTGAGCCAAAGTCACATCTTAACCGACTGAGCCACCCAGGTGCCCCAGATGTTTATCACTTTTTAAGTTGGATTTATTTTCTCAAACTTAAGCTTCCTCGTGTGTGTGTGTGTGTATGTATGTTTTAATGTTTATTTTTGGGAGAGGGAGCACAAGCAAGGGTAGGGGCAGAGGGAGAGGGAGACACAGAATCCAAAGCAGGCTCCAGGCTCCGAGCTGTCAGCACAGAGCCTGATGCGGGGCTTGATCTCACAGACCACGAGATCATGACCTGAGCTGAAGTCGGACGCCCAACTGACTGAGCCACCCAGGCGCCCCTCAACCGTTGTAGTTTAAAAGCACTTGTTGGCCATCTTGTATAACATTACACAAAATTAAATTTCAGTTTCAATGTACTTTAACATACAGTGGGTTATTTAATTCAGTGATAGTATGGTTCTACTTACGTGCTTAGAGCTAGTTGAAGCTGTGGTTAGTGTTGAATGTAATAGAGGTCGAGGGGCGCCTGGGTGGCTCAGTAGGTTAAGCGACCGACTTCGACTCGGGTCATGATCTTGCGATTTGTGGGTTTGAGTGCCCCCCCTCCCCCTCCAGGGCTCTGTGCTGACAGCTCAGAGCCTGGAGCCTGTTTCAGATTCTGTGTCTCCCTCTCTCTCTGTCCCTCCCCCGTTCATGCTGTATCTTTCTCTCTCTTTCTCTCAACAATAAATAAACGTTAAAAAATTTTTTTAAAGGTTGAAATCTGTATATTATGATATAAAATAAATATTATGCAGTTTTCAATAAGGGAGAATAGTTTAACGTAGAACCATTTACGTATAAAATGCCACTCTCAAGGTGACAAAATAATCTTTGGAAAACCATTAGCAGTTTCACAGGATTTTGTTACTGTGAAAAGGGTGGGAACCTGTCCCGCTATAGAGAAATCACCGAGTTAACTTTATACTTCTGCCACCTAGTGGTAAATTTCCTTGTAAGAATAACTTTGGAAGGATGCCCTAGAATTGTTACTTGGTCCGGAAATGCAGTTTAGCATGGATGCTTGTGGACAGTGCTACCTGTTCCCTGATAAATGTACAGGCACAGGAATTTAGAATGTTTTCCCTGGTTTTCCTACCAAGTCACAGGATAATTCCATCGCCTGAAATAGCGAATAGGAAAGGGACCCTGTCCTTAGTCATGCAGTACAGATTCAGAAGTGTGTGGTAGTGTTGAAATATGCCATAGATGAAGCTCTTTTAAATGATGAAAGTCTGTTGTAACTCCTCAGTAGGGAGCTTTAGTCTCTTAGTAGATGTTTTTAATTTGGTGTGAATCCCAGCTCTGCTGTTCCAAAGAGAGCCACCAGTGGAGCAAACTGCTGAGCTTTCCCTTGGCCTCAGTCTCCCCAGCGTAGAATGTGGGACATCCCCATCTGCCTTGGATGTTTGTAGGAACCAGGGGCATTAGGTCTAGCAAGCACTTGGCCCAGTGTTGAACACTGGCTGTCACTGTGTGATGATCACTATCCACTTAGATGATGTTTCCATCCTAGATTGACCTGACTTCTTGAGACATGGGCCAGTTAAGGTCAGATTTTTCCGGAAATGGTTTTTGACATGCCACTGTGTTATAGTCTTAGGGAGGACTGTGAAGATGTTCAGTCAGTTAGTTTGATTGCACATTAATTTTTTTTTTAAAGCATGAGAGTGTGGTTAGGTTTAGTTTAGTTAGGTTGCAGGATGACTTAACATTTACGCGTTCATTCAGTATTGCACAAAGCGAACTTGCTGAGCACCCACCAGGCGTGAGACACTCAGATATAGCTCTGTAAGGATGTCGAGGACATTATAAATGAGCTAAGATGTATGTAAATCATATTGGAACTATGTAGATTAAATCCCACGAAAGAGGCAAAAACCATTTGCTGTGGGATTTCAGAAGAGTTGTAGTTTTTACGCATGTATCAAATCAAGGAATGCTGAATAAGGGTGACTGAATCTCATTTGAAGAAAGTGCAGTGTCTATACATATAGTTTCATTGGTCAGACGGGTAGGGCTTTTATGTGATTTGAGAGAACAGGAAGGAACATAATTCTGTTTAGTGGAGAAGGATCAAGTTAAAGTGAAATCATTAAGCCTGGGTCATGGACACTTTTGAACTTAGGGTAAAGAATCGATACATTCCTTGGTAAGCACCCCAGAGTCAAGGATACTTCTGAATAGAGAAGAGCCAAGCAGAACTGTGTTTTGAGGAAGTTAATCCACCATCGGTAAAGAAGAGAACTGGAAAGAAAAGTGACCAGGGAGAAAGCTAGCAGGAATTTATTGCCAAAGAGAGCTCAGAGGTAATAAGGCTCTAAAAATGTGGAGATGGAAGTAGAATATATAAGGAAGGAGAAGGAGTGAATGAAACAACGCATTATAAAGACTAATGTACGTTGTCATTCAGTATTTACCTACCTGCTTTGTATGCCAAACATAGAGAAAAGAAAGAGTTAAAGAGAATAGCTATTCTTGTTCTGATAGATTCATATTCTAATTGATAGACTGGAATGGATACAGATATTATTGGAATGGATACAGATATTATGATGTAGTGTGACGTTTCCAGTGAGGAACGTACAAAGTACCATGAAAGCACCAAAGACAGAATTATTAACTCTGGATAAAGAGTTGTATAACTGGAGGAAGACAGTTGAGTGGGGTCTTGAAAAAAGATGCAGGGGGCAGCACTTGAGGGGCTGCAGGGTTTTTAGGCCAAGTGGAAGAGTGTGCGGGAGGGACAGGTACTATAGACATAGGGAGAAAGTCAGCCAGAGGAGTTATCTAAGCCTTCTTTTCCTCCCCTGTAAACTGGGGGTGGCGAGGGTACCTGCCTGTCACATGGGGTTGTTGTGAAGATAAAATGAGGTGGTGCAGGGAGAGAACTCCACACTGAGCTTTGCATATAGTGTCCCCAAAGATGATAATCTGTGGTGCGAAGGGAACTGCACGTTCTCTTTGTACAGGGTGGTTGGTTAACTTTTGTACAGGGTGGTTGGTTGGGTGGAGAAGTGGGAGATAAGATTGTAAAAATAGGTCTTACGAAGTTAGGAAAGCCCTTGCTTGGAGTTTGGACTTTACCCTGCAAGCAGTAGAAAGCCACAGAGGTGTTTACCAGGAACCACAGAAGGGGACGAGCTCCGCAGAGAGGATTGGTATGGGGGCAGTCCTGGGACAGAACAGTCCTCAGTAGTCTAGTCCAGAGGAGATGAGATCTGTGCTAAAACCATGGTAAGGGAGAGGAGGGTTTGCATCTCAAAATGATCTCACAGTTTATTTATTAAAAGATATATTTTTTAGCGTTTTATTTATTTTTGACAGAGAGAAAGAGACAGAGAGAGAGTGAGCACGAGTGGGGGAGGGGCAGAGAGAGAGGGAGACACAGAATCCGAAGCAGGCTCCAGGCTCTGAGCTGCCAGCAAAGAGCCCGACGCGGGCGAGACTTGAACCCACAAACCACAAGATCATGACCTGAGCCGAAGTCGGACGCTTAACCGACTGAGCCACCCAGGCACCCCTCACAGTTTATATTTTTAACCAGCATTTGAATGTTTTGGGGGAGAGTGAAGTCAAGGTGATGAGTGATTCAGAGGATGCTTTTGTGTTGGAATCAGTAGTCAAGCCATGAAAACAAAAAAACCAGAGCTGAATTTAGGTTATTATCCTAGCCCTTCCACAAACATTCTGGTTCCTGGTGGAAAATCCCTTTCCTTTTCTAAGCCTCCGTTTACTCAAACACTCCAGTGTTTTAGGATTTTATCATTTTCTTCCTCAGGGATTTGTAGCTTCAAAATTGTTGGAAGCCATCATACAATCCGATCTTCTACAGTTAAAGCGATTTGAGCGCCTGACTGGGAGATCTTGTAGTATACGCGTTGTTACCACGTGGGGTTTTAGCTTGCCCACCACCCACTGGGGTGGCCCCCACCCCAGAAGCACTACTTGCGTTTTTGTTCCTGCCTCAGAAAAAGGAGGGTATTTTGTGGCACCACAAGGTACAGTGTCACTAAAGTAAAACTTCCTTCCGACTTACAGTACTGGAATAATCCAGTAGGTGAGCAGGGGCTAACGTCAGGCCTGGTTGCAATGTACATTACAAATTGTGGGGTTTGATGATGATGATGATGATGATGATGATGGGTACTTAACGCATAATGATCGCGGCAAAGGTCTGTTTTTCATGTGACTTATTCAGAGATACAGATACCTCACATCATTTTGACTCTTTGCAAATTTCTCAGGCATGACTGGGTTACTCACACAGCTAGTTGAGAGATTTAAACAATTCTTCTGGAGATTAGGAGTTATCCACAGCTATGTCACAGAACCATCCCTAGAATCAGAAAGATGAGGTCGCACATATAGAAGTGAATGTAATGACCCTAGAAAGTCTGCCCAAGGCTTTTTAGGAGTTTTATTGAGGTATAATTTACATAACATGAAACTCCCCAATTGTGAGTATACAGCTTAATGATTTTTAGGAAATTGATAGAGTTGTGCAGGCCCTGCCACAGTCAAGTTATAGAACCCTTCCATCCCCCCAGAAAGGTCCCCCATGCCCTCTGCTGTCATTTCCTGCTCCCAGTAAAGACCTACGCAACTACTGACCTGCACTCTTGTCTCGATATTTTTTTTAAGTGAGCAGTTCAGTGGTTTGTCGTAAATTTGTTGGAGTCATGCATCGCATCACCACTGTAGTTTTAGAACATTTCCATCGCCCCTGAAGGAGACTTGGCTACTTTCACCCAGTATATTGCTTTCAAAGCTCATTCACGTTGCGGCACACATCGGCACTTCATTTCTCTTCTAAGGCTGACTGATAATCGGTTGTGTGGATAATCCCACACTTTGTTCATCCGCTCACCAGTTGTTAGACGTTTGAGTTCTTGCCACTTTGGGGCTGCCATGAATACTTGTGCACAACTTGTATGGACATATTTTCCCATCCTCTTGGGTAGATAGGTAGGAGGTGAGTTTCTGGGTTGTTTGGTGCTTCTGTGTTTAACCATTTCCGGAACTGCCACGTTGTTTTCTAAAACAGTTGTCCCGTTGTAGATTCCCACCGGCAATGTGTCAGGTTCCAGTTTCTCTACGTCCTTGCCAGTACTTGGTATCATCAGTAGTTTGGATTCTAGCCCTTTACGTGGGTGTGTAGTGACATCTGACTTTGATTTTAGTTAGTGTTTCCCTAGTGAGTAATGCATCTGTAATGACGAGCATCTTCTTTATTAGCCATTCATTTATCTTATTTGGTGAAGTGTCTTTTCAGATCTTTTGCTCGTAAGTTCACTGCATTTTTGGTTTCATTGAGCAGTAGGATTTCTTTATATATTCTGGATACATGTTTTTTACCAGATACATGACTTGCAAATGTTTTCTCACCATCCCTGGGTTGTCTTTTCTTTTCTTTTTTTTTTTTTTCCAAGTTTTTAAAATATTTATTTATTTTCAGAGAGAGAGAGAGAAACAGAGCATGAGCAGGGGAGGGGCAGAGAGAGAGGGAGACACAGAATCTGAAGCAGGCTCCAGGCTCTGAGCTGCCAGCACAGAGCCCGATGTGGGGATTGAACCCACAAACCATGAGCTCATGACCTGAGCCGAAGTCGGACGCTTAACCGACTGAGCCACCCAGGCACCCCTGCCTCTTATTTTCTTGATTATGTCCTTTGAAGAGCAAAAATGTCTATATTGACGGAAATCACAAAGATTTTCTCCTGTCTTCTGGAAGTGCTACGGTTTTAGCTTTTACATTTACATCTATGCTCTGTGTTTTTTTTTTATTTCGTTTTTGATTATAATTCCAGTATAGTTAACATACAGTGTTATATTAGTTCCAGGTGCACAATAAAGTGATTCAGCAATTCTGTACATTTCTCAGTGTTCTTAACCCCCTATTTCCCCCATCCCCGTACCCACTTCCCCTCTGGTAACCATTTGTTCTCTTTAGTTGAGAATCTGTTTCTTGGTCTGCCCCTCTCTCTCTCTTTTTCCTTTTGTTCATTTGTTTTGTTTCTTAAATGGCAAATGGTCCATTTTTAGTTAATTTTTGTGTACAATGTGAGGTAAAGGCCTAGGTTCATTTTTTTTTTTTTTTGTCATGTGGACATTGAGTTATCCCACCTCCGTTCATATCCCACCTTCAACAATTTGTTGAACGGTCCACAGTTTTCACGTTACAGAGAATATAAGTTTCCATACTCCACTGGGTTCTCAGTTTTCTCTGACATAGATGCTCTAGAACTTGAATCACGGAAATTGCAATTAAAATTGGAAAGATCATTTGAAAATATGATATTTTTTGTGCTTATTATTTATTTACTTTTTAATTAATTTTTTTTTTTTTTTTTTTTAAGAGATCGGGAGAGAGGACACAAGCTGGGGGAGAAGGGCAGAGGGACAGAGAGAATCTTAAGCAGGCTCCACGCTCAATGTGGAGTCCAATGCCAGGCTCGGTCCCATAACCCTGGGATCATGACCTGAGCTGAAATCAAGAGTTGGATGCTCAACGGACTGAGCCACCCAGGCGGCCCCTATTTGTGCTTTTAAAAATATTTTTCTAGTGAAGTTAACATTTCATTACGAGGACACCTGCTATACCGTATTCCCTAAGTGGGCAACCCTGGGGTGGGTATTTGTTCAGCATCACCCCGTGGGATGTCGTAAAGGGAATCGGTGTGCTTTCTGTTAGTCACCCTTGTGCTAGTTTGTGTGTAGTTTCTCCTAAGGTGTTTTGTGTTGGTTTATTTTCCTTTTTGCAGAAGAATGAAAGAGAAAAACAGCTCTTGCAGAAATATGAAATCATAAAATACAGGTCATGAGCCTAAATGTGAAGGTAGCCTTTTAACAATTAAGTCATCATTTTCTGTCTTTTTAAAAAGAAGTTTCCACTTGCTCTAAAACAGATTTATGTTCATCATTACATAAACAGGGGTATATCTTTTGCAGTGAAGGTTTCAAAGTATTTCTGAATGGGTGCTCAGTGTTTGACAGGCTACTGAACTTTATATATTTAAGAAGCCACTTCTAAAATTATTTCTAAAAATGGAGAATCTAAAGAACAGTCTATACACATAATCATGTCATTCTTGAACTTTAAAGTGGCTTGTTTCTAGAACAGTTTTTGTTTGGTGAAATGTCATCAAGTAGGATTTTCCCATTAGAAACAAGGGGGTAAAGGGGCGCCTGGGTGGCGCAGTCGGTTAAGAGTCCAACTTCAGCCAGGTCACGATCTCGCTGTCCGTGAGTTCAAGCCCCGCATCGGGCTCTGGGCTGATGGCTCAGAGCCTGGAGCCTATTTCCGATTCTGTGTCTCCCTCTCTCTCTGCCCCTCCCCCGTTCATGCTGTGTCTCTCTCTGTCCCAAAAATAAATAAACGTTGAAAAAAAAAATTAAAAAAAAAGAAACAAGGGGGTAATGGGCACCTGGCTGGTTCATTCGGTAGAGCATGCAACTCTTTGTGCCCCATATTGGGTTTAGAACTTAGCTTAAAAAAAGATTGCTTTAAAAATGAAAAAACAAGGGAGGAAGAAGGAGACAGAATTACATCCCTATATATAGTGAGCAGGAGTCTAGTTTTTATAGAATTACCATAATAACCATATGTAATCAGGTATTAGTTATAGCAATGTATCATATTCATAATTGTACCATATTAATGCTATTCCTGCTAAACTTCCTAAACAAATGAAATACTTAAATGATATGAAATGGTATTATAGTGTATCTGTTAAGGTTTTCATATTTACTTTTATTTGGTGCCTCGTTTTTGTGCATAACTAATGCATAATAAGACCTTAATAAAGCTATAAAATACAGAAAAGGAGTGTCAGTATTTTGGGGGGGAAATTTTAGCTTGATGATTATGATGCCAGTATATCTTTTTCTCCTGGTTCATTTTCCTCATCTTAACTTCCCTGTAATAATTAAGATCAAAGAGCATCCAAGGTTGGGAATCACTTTTCCACACGTTCATGTGACACACAGTTGCCATGGCAACTGGAAGGAATACCATAGATTTAATTGGCAGAAACGCCTAACGGCAAATTGCCACGTGTTGCTATATAAACTAAATGTTACCTGTGTTTCTCCCACCACTCACAGTCCAGGAACAAATGACCATTGGGAACGTTGCCTTCATTTAGAATAATGGCAGTAAAGCTGGGGAAGGGGAGGGGACGCTCGGATAAGTTGCAGAGGAAAGAACACTCCCAGATGGTAAATTCCTAGGAAACCAGCACTGATGCGCTTGCCAGCCACCAATGCCAGCATTTCTGAGTGGTGGAGGAACTCTGGGATAAAAAATAGGTGGGCTTTGTAGTCGGGCTAAGTTCAAATCCTGGTTTCCCTACTAACCAGCTGTATCCTTGACCTACATAAGCCTCAGTTTCCTTAAAAATGGAGTCGATAGTACTTACCGGGATTAAATGAAATAGTGCTTAGGAGACACCACAATGCCTGGAACACATTAAACTCAATAAAGCTGGCTTTGTCATAATCACAATCTTTGTTATCGTTAAGATTGGTGCTTTTGGTCAGATACTTCAACACAGACCAGTTAAACTTTGCAAATTACTTCTGATTGTCTAACTGGAGTTTCTCAAAGTTTGGAATGAAGATACAAGCTAACAGTACAGATCCTTGAGGCCACCTGGAGCTACTTAATTCGATTCACTGGAGTCCAGATCCGGTAATCAGGACTTTTAACATGCTACCCGGGGGAATTATTTTTGCCCCACTGAAGTTTGAGATCTGCTGTCCAGGCTGAGGCTCTAGGTATTAAGTTTGTAGGCTCCTCTAGGTTTTAAGTGTCCTGTTTTTTAGGTTTGGGCTTTCCTCTTCGCAGATGTACCCCAGTTAACTCTTGCTTAGGTAAGAGTTGTTCCTGAAAAAGTTAAAAGGTAGCCTACAATCCTATTTCTCTCATTGAACTGTATTAATCAGTTGGATGTGAATTTATATTACCAAATGGATATGAATTCATACAGAATACAAACATTTCCTTTTGGCAAAAGAGTGAAATTAAAACTTTTTAATCAAGAAATGGTGGTATAAAGAATTTGCTCTGATGCGTGTTGAGAAGGTGCTCCCGGCTGGCTCTGTCGATGGGGCATGCAACTCTTGATCTTAAGGTTGTGAGTTTGAGCCCCACGTTGGGTGTAGAGATTACTTAAAAAAAAAAAAAAAAACAATTAAAAAACAATTTTTTTTAATGTTTCTTTATTTTTGAGACAGAGAGAGACAGAGCATGAACGGGGGAGGGGCAGAGAGAGAGGGAGACACAGAACCGGAAACAGGCTCCAGGCTCTGAGCCATCAGCCCAGAGCCTGACGCGGGGCTCGAACTCACGGATCGTGAGATCGTGACCTGAGCTGAAGTCAGACGCTTAACCGACTGAGCCACCCAGGCGCCCCCCCCCCAAAAAAAACAGTTTTAAGAATCTAAAAAAAAAAATACGTTGAGCAGTTGCTCCACCCACTGCTGGAAACCGAAATTTTACCAACTCATTTGGAAGTCTAAAAATGTAATTGTCTCTTGGGGCACCTGGCTGGCCCAGTCAAGTTAAGTGTCCAACTTTGGCCCACATCATGATCTCATAGTTTGTGAGTGTGAGCCCTGAGTCGGGCTCTGTGCTGACAGCTCAGAGCCTGGAGCCTGCTTTGGATTCTGTGTCTCCTTCTCTCTCTGCCTCTCTCTCTCTCTCTCTCTCTCTCTCTCTCTCTCTCTCTCTCTCTCTCTGAAAAAACAAAACAAAAACATTAAAAAAAATTTAATTGTCTCTTAAAAACAAAAGTATCAGTAAAAAAATAGACTAGAAATGCAAGTATCAGTAGTAACCTCTTGCATTTCTATAAACAGTTTTTAAGCTAATAAAAGTCACATAACATTGTTGCATTTGGTTTTCATAGCCACCCTGCGAAGTAGGCCAGCATTTTTGTATTTGCCTTAAGAGATGGGTAAACTGAGGCTTAGAAAGGTTGTAAGACCCTTCTGCCAGAGTCACACAGCCGCTGAGTGGCAGCTGGGCCTAGAACCAGGTCTCAGAATGGGGAGGAAAGCCCAAAAAACACCATCTGCTTGGCAGCTGGCACATAGAATTAAATTCTAGCCATTTGCTAGTTTCCAGATCTTTGGTGGAATCTCATCATGTCTCTTATTTGTAAAACAGAAGCCTGTAAGTATCTACTGCGTAGGTTGTTTTAATTAAATGAGATGGGATCCGTAAAGGCCCTGTTTCCAACACTGGTATATTTGATACATTTCCATTCCATTTTCTCTTTTGACTCCATGATTGGCGTTCTTCCCACTGAGCGTGGGCCAGTTCCTGCCACAGTTAGTCTTGCCCAAGTCAGAGCCTTTCCTCTTCGTTTTCTTCTAGGTGAGGTTTTTTGGCTACTGAGGATGGGCTCAGCAGCTCAACTTAGCTTCCGGCAGCTTCTTTTGGTAGTTGACTTGACACAGGGTTGAAGCACGCCACCTTGGACAGTGGACAGTGGTGCGACCCTAGGTCTGTGTACCGCCATTTCTTGTAGGTCAGCCCCACAGGTGGGGAGACAGGAGGCCTGGAGCCTTAAATACAATTTGTGACTGAGGTCAGGTGTTCCAGCCCCGTTCTCCAATGTGTAATATACATTTTTACACATTTGGTTATAACAAACTTCTGTTGTATACTTGGTGTTATATTTTTACTCTTTTTGTGTTATAAATTATTCATCTATAATTCTCCCACTGCCAAGTTTTGAATTAAACATTTTCAAGATGTTTTGTTTGCACCAGGACACGTTCTCAGATCCCTCAGTAGAAATAAAGAGAAATGCCGCTGGTGCTGTCTGTAGGTCTCGCCTTACCTTTGCGACTGTCCCTGTACAGACAGGCCAGGCACTCACAGCAGAAGCGTTCTTGGTGAACAACACATCCAATTTAGGGTCAGTGTTTTCTTGATTAGGTTCATTGGCTGGACCCTTGCAAGTTTACTCATTTATTTGTTTTTAAAGTTTATTTATTTTGAGAGACACAGAGAGAGCGCAAGCCGGGCCTGATGCGGGGCTCGAACTAATGAAACGGTAAGATCATGACCAGAGCCTGAATCAAGAGTCGGATGCTCAACCGACTGAGCCACCCAGGTGCCCCTGGACCCTTGCAAGTTGCAAGGCAAGTGACGCAATCCGCCATCAGTGAGTGTTGCTGGAAGAGAGAATCCATGTGATGCCATTACTTCCTCTGCCTCTTCTGGGTTCTTTCGTCCGACTCGCCGTCACTGTGTGCTCTTCATTCATTGCCTCCTGTTCGCCTTCTCTCTTTCTCCTTCCAGCACAGTAATGCTGCAAGCTTAAACTGAAATACAGAAGAGAGATTTTCTTCAAAGTCCCAAATCTTTCTTTTTACATTCTGTTGCCAGCAGGGGACACTTACTTTTGGAAAAGATCCCATTACCTTGTAGTTCACATCTGAAACTAAGTAGGGCGCCTTCAAAACTGGGTTGTTGACAAGAAGGGGAGGAAAACTGTAGTCAATTTGTTTTCAGGGTGGCACAATTCAATAGCTATGAAGGAGACAGGAACGGATGGTTGTTTCCTGATCTAAAACATGGTTATGGGTTTCGGAATACTTAGTGATAATAACTAAGCAATAACTTAAATCAGGCTCATTTTTATAAAATCACATCTGAATGTAGAGAGGGAACAGCTTCTTTGCCACCCAGAACTGTCCATTAATTCACTCATTTATCTGTCCATCAACTCAGCCATTCACCCCTTTATACATGCATGAAGCATTTTTAATTACTCATGGTTTGTGAAGTTGCTATTCTGCATTTTAATCTAGAAACCCTTAGTTTTCGTGATTCTGAAGTCACGTGGGGCCATTGATTTGAATGTTTGTTTGCTGTCATTCATGGCTGGACATGCCAGCAATGCTGTGAACAGACATTTCTCTCCATCTTCTTCCACTAGAGAATCAGCCGGGACCTCATCGTCTGCTGCCCATTTTTCTTTACCCTCTTGTCCTGGGTCCTTTTACCTTCTCTGTACAAGAAAAGTCAAAACAGACTAGGAAAAAAAATCTATAATGTTCAAAAGGGTTTAGAAAAACAGTGGATTTCTAATATATTCAAATCTAAAACATGGTTCATGATTTTGGAATATTTAGTTGTGCTCAGTAAGTACTTGGAAAAGAGGAAAGTAAGTTAGTTTTTATAAAATCATGCTTTTTATAAGTTTAAAAAAAGAAAGTTTGAGTAGACCTCTGTATTCCTCAGCATGCATTTCAGAGATACATTTCAAGATGTTAAGATGGGATCATTGTATATGTTAATTTTATAATATGATGGTTTTAGAATATGTCTTCACTCTTGGGGTGCCTGGGTGGCTCAGTTGGTTAAGCGTCCGACTTCAGCTCAGGTCATGATCTTGTGGTTCGTGAGTTCGAGCCCCGCGTCGGGCTCAGTGCCGACAGCTCAGAACCTGGAGCCTGCTTCGGATCCTGTGTCTCCCTCTCTCTCTCTGCCCCTCCCCTGCTCGCACTCTGTCTCTCTCTCTGAAAAATGTGTCTTCACTCTTAATGAGTCCAGGCATAAAGTACAGCTTACAGTTCTATTATTTTCTCTGCTTGGGTGTCAAACTCACCACCGTCTTGCCACTGTTGACTTAGTAGTATGGTCTGAGTTTTTAGATAAGCCCAGAAAATGGAATTGCCTTAGGTGATTTTTACACAGGCCTGGGGGGGGGGGGGGACATTCCTCATCAGCCCTGTGCTCACACAGGGTCAGTGGTGACCGCCCTCCCACGATGTCAGGGGCATGGGGCATGGTCAGGATGGGGCTCACCACAGTCACGCAGATTTTTCATTTCTTGATTTTGCATAAAATGAGGATGACCTCAGCTCCACTGCTTTCTCAGTCTGGTGTTCTAAGTCGTCAGTGGTGTCTAAAATGTTCATACTTGGGGCGCCTGGGTGGCTCAGTCGGTTGGGCGTCCGACTTCAGCTCAGGTCACGATCTCGCGGTCCGTGAGTTCGAGCCCTGCGCGGGGCTCTGGGCTGATGGCTCGGAGCCCGGGGCCTGTTTCAGATTCTGTGTCTCCTTCTCTCTCTGCCCCTCCCCCGTTCATGCTCTGTCTCTCTCTGTCTCAAAAATAAATAAAAAATTTTAAAAATAAAAAATAAATAAAATAAAATGTTCATACTTAAGTGCCTTCTTAACGCGTACAGAATCGGGCTAAGCGTATTAAATTGTGTTCCTTCATGAACCTCAATATTTGCATTTCTAGCGAATGAGCGATTCTGCCTATACAACAAGTTGTAGATTCACCAGCTCTGTTTTAGCATTTTTATCATCAGTTTCACCAGGCAAGGACAGTTGAAGTCCACTGCACTCCCTTTTACTTCAAGGGCGTTAAGAAGCATTAACATATTTTTAAATGTTTTTAATACTGTATAATATTTTTCTTAGCAAATGGCCTATCTACCCCCTGAACCCAAGGGACAAGGCCACAGTTTTCCAGATTGCATTTGTTTCTTTTCTTCTCTCTTTTTCTTTAGTCTTTAAGAGGTGTGTCAAAATTCTCTATGTGTGTGTAATCTCATTTGCTAACAATCAGAACAGTTTTTCGTTAATCATTTGTGTTTCATTTGCTGTCAGAATTCCAACAACCACTGTCTTCCTACAGCTTGGAACCTTGTGTCTTAAGGATGCAGCATGTAAGTAAGAATGTCACCCAGCATTAACTTGTATTTGTGCCCCTGAGCCACAGAAGGACAAACCCAGTAAATACGTTCCCACTTTCCTTCTGTTTCTTGCCCAGGCCCCGTCCACCTCCAGGCTAAGTCCAAATCTGGGGTCTAAGAAGGGAAGGGACAAGTTTATGATGGTGTCTGTCCCTTCCCGGCATGGTCCCTGAACTAGAGGAAACTTTGAAAGGTGGAGCGGAGCCAGCCTGACCATGCATGATTTTTAAGGTGGTCGTTAGGTGAGTGATGAGTGTTTGGCCAGTTACTTATTTCACACCGAGTCAGAGGCTGCCTCTTTCCTCTCCTTGCTCGGGCCACCGTAGAAGTCCCTCAACCTTACTGTTTATTCCTGAACTAGCCGAAGTGTGGTAGGAAAAGACGTGTGCACCCTAGAAAGTTAGGGAGACAGAATTAGAACACCCAGGTGGTGGGGGGGCCGTTTTTAACGTGCACCCCTACAATGCTGGTCCAGTCCCTGCCATCCCTGTAATGCTAGAACAGTCCCTGCCACCTCCGTAATGCTAAAGCAATCCCCGCCATCCCTGTAAGGCTGGTACGGTCCCCGCCATCCCCTTAATGCTAGTACAGCCCCTGCCCCCCCCCCCCCCCCACCGCCACCACCAGCAAGGTCTGTAAAAGAAAAGGAAGCTTTGGAGAAAGAAAGATTATTCCACCCACTCGTTCTAAAAATTCAGGAGAAGAAACCAAACATGATTCAGGAAGTCAAACAAAACCACAGTGTTTGCGTTCCGTATGTGATCAGTTTAAGGGAAAAGTGTGGGCAACGAGGAGAGAGAAGGGAGTGGAGCTGAGAACAAGAGTAAAGGTGAGATGTGATACGGGAAACGGGAGGAAGCAGCAGAGAGGAAGAGTCTGGGGAAACGGGCATGTGCACACACTGATGAGGACCTACCAGCAGCCCAGAGAGGAAGTGCGAGGGGAAGCAGCATCCGGAAGTGGAGAGATGTAAAAGTGATAAGCACACCGAGGCTTTTTATGGAGCAATGTTACTGAGGTCCGGTGTTTGTGCAAGTTGCTGCTGAGAGTTTTTGCAATAAACCGTGCTGCGTTTTCCTTACTTATATCTATAAGCGGGGGGCACGTCATGTCTAGTGCTGGCCTTGCAAAGATGACATCGAACGAAGTGCCTGATCTCTCACATTCCCTGTCTTTCATTAAATCTGGTGCCTTCTCTGTGAACTAGGTTCTCGTCTCCAAAATGGGTATAACAATGCCTTCTTTACTAACCTGAAAATACAATTTTAGGTAGATTAGAAATACAAATTTACGATTTCTAAGTAACTAAAACATTGTCTTTTTAGTGTTTTAACAAAAAGAGAAGAATGTCATTAGTGCTCAGACTTCTTTCTAAATATGTAAAGATTTTCTTGTTCTTACTTTGAGCTCCTTAAAAAGTAGTAGCTGATCTGGGATCCTATGAGTTCCCGCCCTCACTTAGAAACGTAGGACATATACTTATAACCCATCCCATTCCAAGCACTCTATAATCCAGATAAAATACCCACACTAAAAAAAAAGGGAAAAAAAGCCTATGGAAAATCCTTTTTATTATGATACATTAATTTAAGGGAAATTAGTGACATATAGCTTTAAATGGTGAGATGCCATTTATTTATTTATTTATTTATTTATGCATGCATGCAAGAGATCATGTGCATACATGCGCACACACATGTGAGTGGGGGAGGGGCAGAGAGAGAATGAGAATGAGAATGAATCCCAAGCAGGATCCACACCCAGCGCAAGGAGCCATCTCACGATTGTGAGATCATGACCTGAGCTGAAATCAGGAGTCGGTTGCTCAATGGACTGAGCCACCCAGGCACCCCTGAGAGAACACTTTTTAAATTTGTAATATATAAGGCCCAAAGTTATACTTCTGTGGAGTTGGAGCCCAGAGCTGGTGCTACAGACTAGTCTTAAGTGAGACTATGTAAACGGAGAGTTTTGAACCTCGGTTCATCCCAGGGCTCTGTCAGCAGAAATTTGGGAGTAGGGGCTTTAATTTCACTCCCCTAGGGGCGCCTGGGTGGCGCAGTCGGTTAAGCGTCCGACTTCCGCCAGGTCACGATCTCGCGGTCCGTGAGTTCGAGCCCCGCGTCGGGCTCTGGGCTGATGGCTCAGAGCCTGGAGCCTGTTTCTGATTCTGTGTCTCCCTCTCTCTCTGCCCTTCCCCCGTTCATCCTCTGTCTCTCTCTGTCCCAAAAATAAATAAACGTTGAAAAAAAAATTAAAAAAAAAAAATTTCACTCCCCTGTAGGTGAAGTGTAGCATTTCCTTAAATTATGAATGTAGGCATCAAACCGGAGCGATTTTATCAACACCTGTGATTTTGTCACTCCTAGAAACCACAGATCTTTTTCGTATCGCTGGTGTCTTAAAATCTCTTCGCTTATTCAACAGTATTTCCAAAGGGTGGCAGTTATTAGACCTATTGCTAAGACTCTTTCTTTCTTATCAACTTATTTTTTGAGAGAGAGTGAGTGAAAGCAGGGAAGGTGCACAGAGAGAGGGTTGGAGAAAGAGAGAGAGTGCACGTGGGGGAGGTGTGGGAAAAGGGAGATTCCCAAGCAGGCTCCGTGCTGTCAGTGCAGAGCCCGATGCGGGGCTTGGTCCCACAAACTCGTGCGATCATGCCGTGAGCTGAAATCAGGAGTCGGTTGCTCAAACAACTGAGCCACCCAGGCACCCCTATTGCCAGTACTCTTAATCTCTGTGTTTTGTCTATACTATTAGATCAATCCTTTTAATATTTTGATAATTATATTTCAAAGTAATGAGCTTACTTTATATTTTTATTTTATGCATGTCATTGGGGAAGGAGTCTCCAGCTTTCCCCAGATGGCAGGGGCACTTACAGAGCTTCCCTTCCTGTCATTCCCCCCAGCTCCCACCCCTGCATTCCAAGAAGCCCTACAGCTGAGGGTAGGAAGACCTACCAAGTTGTATTTTCCTTCCGTACAAGCATATGCCAGGGACGCAGAGATACAGAGTGGAACGGACGGAGATTTTGAAGTCAGACAGACCGGTTGTTAAACGGGGCCGCTCTCCCTTGGCTCTGTCAACCCGAGCACGTCATCGCTCCAACGTCTGGATCGGTAGGATGTCATGAGTAGTTCTAACTCCCGGTGTGGCGGTGGGGATTAAGTAAGGGAACACATGCCGGGTGTAGTTCTGGCACATCTTGGTGGTCAAGAGCCACATCTGTCGCTACTGCCTTGCAGCACGAGTGGTCGAGATGTGTTCTCGTCCCACCTCCAGCTCCGTAGCTGTACCTGAATTCCCCGTGGTGTTCGGGGCACTGAGAACCTGCGAAAACGCGGGAGGCTTGCTGATTGTATTAGTATGCGTCTTGAGAACACTTTTGGCTCGTCCGGTGTAAAAGCTCTGCTTTAGTTTTTTTTTCCATCTTCTCAAAGCATCTAAATTTCCCTGCTTGTAGTATTTTCTTCTGAATCAGTTTGCCGTATTCGTTTCCTGAGGCGACTGTAACAAATTTCCAGCAACTAGATGGCTCAAAACAGTAGGCTTTTATTCTCATTGTCAGACAGGCCAGAGGTCTGGGTTCCGTTTTGGCCTCTTCCAGCTCAGGTGTTTGCTGGCAGTGCTTGGAGTTTCTTGGCTTATAGATGCACCACTCTGATCTCGGCCTCTGTCCTCCTAGGACTTTCTTTCCTTTTTGCTTTGTGTCTAAATTTCCCTCTTTTCTAAGGACAGCAGCCGTTGGCTTAGCGCTCGCCTAATCCAGTACTTCTTCATTTTAAGTCGATCACATCTCTGAAGACTGCGTGGCTCATTTGGTTGAGTGTCCCACCCTTGATTTCGGCTCAGGTCATCATCTCACGTTTTATGGGATTGAGCCCCACATCGGGCTCTGTGCTGACAGCGCGGAGCCTGCTTGGGATTTTCTTTCTCCTTCTCTCTCTGCCTCGCTCCCCGCTTGCACTCTCTCTCAAAATAAATAAACTTAAAATTCTTTTTAATGTTTTATTTATTTTTGAGACAGAGAGAGACAGAGCATGAGCAGGGGAGGGGCAGAGAGAGAGGGAGACACAGAATCCAAAGCAGGGTCCAGGCTGTGAGCCATCAGCACAGAGCCCGATGCGGGGCTCGAACTCACGGACCGTGAGATCGTGACCTGAGCCGAAGTCAGACGCTTAACTGAGCCACCCAGGCGCCCCCTTAAAAATTTTTTTAAGAAAGAGATCATATTCACAGGTACTGGGGGTTGGGGCTTCAACATACCTGTTATGAGAGGGGAGGGCAGAATTCAACCCACAACTCTTGCTATTTAATCCTATATACTTCCTTTAGACCAAGCTTCTAAATGGATATATATGTGACAACAGGGTTTTTTGTGCCAGTCTTTTTCCTGTGTTAATTTACTCTCACTGTGGTTTCAAAAAATGTTTTGAAGTATCTCACTGGAGGTATTAAGATCTACCTTGGGAAGATCTTACTTTTTTTTTTTTTTTTTTTTTTTACTTTTGGGAAGCAAAGGAAGGAACCTTGTGTGGGAAGAAAAAAATGCAGGGCTCCTGAGTAGGGAAAGTACTTTACAACTGTCCAGAGAAGCAAGAGTTAAAAGGTCAGCCACTCCACTGCAGAGTTTGTTTACAAAGGCTTATGACTTGGGTGTGAATTGGCCAATCAAGCTTGGAGCCCTGGATTGATCTGAAGCTCCGGCTGCTGGGCTGCTGGACTGTGAGAAGCCACGGTGGGCATACCTCTGGCATGGCCGCTCAGCACCCTCACTGTCACGTCTTAAAGGCCAGAAAGAATCTGAGACAGCACGGATATGGTCAACTGCTTGTTCCTTCAGTGTGTCTGTAGGCCACCACCAGCTGTGGCGGAGTCTGGGGTAGGTTGTAACTTGTCGGGGAATGTTGGCGGTGGTGGTGGTGGCGGGGGTTTGTAGTTGCAGGTATGATCCTGTGATCACAGTCAAACCGTGTTCCCTGGAATGCACCTCGGTCTATTTCGGAAGTACACAGACTTTGCCAAAAGGAGATTCAGTTTTAAAACATGCATCAAAGCTCAAATTTGTTTTTACAAGGGATGTAAGTCTCTTCTGGCTAAAGATCACTGTCTCTCCCTCTTTTGCTAGGAGTAAAGGGGACATTTCAATTGTATATATTGTCCTGTTAACTAATTTTTGCAATGCCACGTAGAAAGGCTGGTTTCTCCTTTTATCTCTTCAGTGGGACTGCAGAAATAGTTCTAGTAGAATCGCTGTTCTTATGTATATCCTGTGCCCCCGCCCCCCACCCCCACCCCAGTGGGAGCAGTAGCTGACACTTGAGGCAGGACGTGTTAAAGGGACCATCCCTGGCACGTCTCCTGCTCTGTCATTTCCTGCTTTGAGCATACCTGCTTTTATCCAGCCTCCTCACTTCCTGGAGTGTGTTTTGGTCTCAGAAGGATTTCTTACCTGAACCACTAAGACAACCTCTTGTTTTCCCACGCCCATTTCCTTGTTTTCCTGTCTGCATTAGCAAAGCTTCAGTGAGGCATGTCACATGTTGCATAAGTGCAAAAAAAAAAAAAAAAAACACAACAAAAAAACCCAAACCCAACAAAAAAAATCCCCCCCAAACAAACAAACCAAAAAACCACACGTAGATTTGTTACCAAACTACTCATTGCCTGTAATTTTGTTTTGCTTCTGGACCTTTCTAACACCTTGTTTCTGAACCTTTTAATTCTTGTGTGCTTAAATTGTGCCATTTGGTTTAATAATGTAGTTAAACTCTCCATAATAATCCTGTTTTTCACATGCAGTGAAAAAAATAATACCAACTTTTTCATGATTTCTCATATTTTCCCTTGGTGTAGTGTCAGAGAGGAAAGACCCACACCCCCCCCTCCGCCCCCTTAGGCTTACTACGTGGGGAGCGTGGAATTAAACTGGCTGACAAAAGACAGTAGCAAGAGAAAAGACGGGTTTTTCTTCATGTGAACCAGTGGGAGTTCACAGGAAAAAGTGACTCCAGGAAGTGGTTAGAGATGGAGGTATATATCCCCTCTTATGAGGGGCAGGGGAGCTGGAGAGGGCACTTATGGGAAACCCAGTGATTTAGGCAAGATAAAGGGGCCTGTGGGAGAGCAAACGGGAGGTCTGATAGTTTTGTGGCAGCGTCTGCTGAGACTTTTCCTCTCAGCTGATAAGAGTCACATCTTCCCTGGTTAGAAGAAAGAAAATCCTATCCCAAGACAATGGATTTATGACTACTGAGTTCTTTTTTTTTTTTTAATGTTTATTTATTTTTTGAGGGAGAGAGAGACAGAGCATGAGCTGGGGAGGGGCAGAGAGAGAGGGAGACACAGACTCTGAAGCGGACTCCAGGCTCCGGGCTGTCAGCCCAGAGCCTGATGCGGGGCTCCAACCCCATGAACTACAAATTCATGACCTGAGCTGAAGTCGAACGCTTAACTCACTGAGCCACCCACGTGCCCCGACTGCTGAGTTCTTTGGGGACCTCTGCTTTCAGGGAGATAAGAGAGTTTGGGGGGGCGGGGAGCCTATTCTTAAATACCTTCAGCTCAGAACAGTTTTCATGCCACAGTGGTGCACTCTGGACCCCTCTGCGGTGACTTGATTTAAACATGAAGTTCAGGGAGTCAGAATCAGCAGGTAGCAAGGTAAGCAGTGATTGCTAGTACTCATTAGCTTTTGAGCAGAGGTAACTTGGTACAGTGGGAAAATTTTGCACAATTATGCAAATTTGCACAATTATGCAAATTATTACACAAATTATGAGGCCCACATTTCAGTGTCTCTGTTGCTGCTGATTGGCCGTGTGGCCCTGGGCAAGTCACTTAACTTCCCTGGGTTTTGGTTTTCCTGATCTGAAAAATGATGGTGGTGGAGTAGAGTGTCCATAAATCTCTTTCTGCTCTCTTTGCTTTTCATCAGATTCTTCTTTAAATTTTTTGCAACATTTATTTATGCTGGGGGAGAGGAGCAGAGAGAGGGAGACAGAGGATCCCAAGCAGGCTCTGCACTGTCAGCGCAGAGCCCGATGCAGGGCTTGAACTCGGGAACCAAACTGTGAGATCACGACGTGGGCCGAAACCAAGAGTCAGATGCTTAACGACTGAGCCACCCAGGCGCCCTATCAGATTTTTCATAGTACAGCGGCCCCTTGAACAACACAGGTGTGAACTGTGCAGGACCACTTATGTGTGCCTTTTTTTTTCTTTTTTATGAATACAGTATAATACCATAAATATTTTATGATTTTCTTAGTATCTTTTTTTTTTAGGTTACATTATTATAAAAACATAGTATATAATACACATACCAAATATGTGTTAATCAACTGTTATCAGTAAGACTTCCAGCCAACAGTGGGCTATTGGTAGTTAAGTTTTAGGGAAGCCGAAAGTTACAAGCTGATTTTTGACTGCACGGTAGGTGGTGGTGCTGGGGTGGGGGTCGTTACTTGTAACCCCCGTGTCGCCCAGAAGTCAACTGTGTATGATCTTAGGGAACGTCTATATTTGAGGTCTTAGTTGCCACTGATTGGGCAGCAGCTGACCTCCTGGGCTGGTCCTCAGGGCAGGGCCGGGCTGCACCGGGACAGTTCTGCTGGAGGTCTCTAGGCCAGGGAGGCCTGTTCTGCCTGCCCTTGAGTGACATCTCTGCCACGTGCCCTTGTCTGTCTGTCTTGTTTATATCTTTTTTAAATAATGACCAGGGGTAGGAGAACTGAAGGTGTCTAGGCTCACAGGCGTGTGACCAGAGTCGGCTGCACCCTCCCTCCCATGGGCTGTGCAGCAACTCTCCTCTGACCCGGCTTTGAGGGGTCTGCTGAGACAGAGGTTATCCCCTGGCAGGGCTCAGCCTGGGGATGGTTACTCCACACACTGCTTTTTTAACAGCAATAATTAACTGTGGCTGATAAGGGCTGTCACAGCATTTCCCCCACACAAGGACCCATTGTTCCCCAGTGAACCGTTGCCGAACCAAATCCCCAGACCTTAAGGAACTGGCCTGAGGTCACAAAGGTAGCTAGTGGCCTCGCCTGACTCACACAGAAGGCTGCCCATTTCCAAGCTCATAGTTCCTCTTCTGGTACATTGCATTGCCTCTGAAAAGGTATTGGAACAATTTGAAAGTAGTGGCTAATTTAGGACCACAGACTCTCCAGCTGTGGGATTGTCTAGTCCTGAAAGGTTAGTCATTCCTTGTTTGTCCCAGATCACACAGCTAGTTAGTAGCCCGATCTGGTTCTTTGAATCCCGGGTCATTGCTCTCTCCATCAGACTTAACTTACTGAATGTCAGGCCTTAACAGCCCAGACTTAATCTTATTAAAGCACCTTCCGTTTTTAAAGATTATTGCAGGAAAATACCTTAGAGTAGCACCTAACGTGTTCCGCATTCCTTTCTCCTTCTGGGCTCCTGCATTTCCCCGTGCCATTGGTATGTGTATTTTGGGTGACACCACAGTTGAAAGTTCTTTCTAGTAACTCACAGTGGTACTTAGTTTCTTAATGTCTTTTGCAGTAGCTCATTGGTCACCATACATCACTATTTAAATTACGGTCTTAATTCAGCCTGCAGTGAAAGGTGAAAGTCGTGCTTATTTTAAGGCACGTCTCAGTTACGTCTTTCTGTTACACAAATAACTTCTTAAAATAAACAAATAGATCAAGAAAGCCTTGAGGCAAGGCTAAAGAGGATGGGAGGGAGCGCATAGCTTGTTCTTTTCCAATACCTTCCTGGACATTGGTGCTCACCTAACTTGTTCGCATTTGAAAAGGTTGTGGCTGAGGAATCCTGGAGGCGGGGCTCATCACGGGATGAAGAGAGGACAGAGGCTCAGAGGATCACCAGGAGGAAGTGGGGTTCTGGGAGAAGGTCAAGGCCCCGACCGCTCTCCGACTATGGCCAGTTGGCCAACCGAAGTCTCTCTATTCCTGAAGACTCCATTGCTGTGGACCCCCAGAAAGAGGACACTGTGGACGGGGACCAGCAGCCAAACACGGCCTCCATGGACCCTGCAGACCAGAACCCTGCCGTGGGCTGTCCCAAAGGCGGCCGGAGAAGACGCCCCATCTCTGTGATAGGCGGGGTCAGCTTCTATGGGAACAGCCAGACAGAGGAAATAGAGAGTCTTCTGACCCAAGTAAGATCTGGTGTGCTTCTGCCAAAGCTAGCAGAGGCCTCCAGCTTCCTGGCCTTTGTTCTCTGCTGCAGACTAACTAACCAGGCCGCTGCTTTTCTTTCTCCTCTCTGCTCAAGGAGGATAGACTCCCAGCCTTTCTTCCTGACTTTGGAAACACGCGTGAATTAAACTAACAATCTGGCACGTGGATGGCTTTTACTAATCTCCTGTCTCTCCTGGAGTCTCCAACAATATGTGAAACTGGTTTGCTGTTGGTTCTCAATGACCCGAGACTTTAATAAGGGGAAAGGTAGCATTGCACATTTAGTGAGCTTCATGGAAGAAGTTGGTGAAGGGGAAGTGTCCTCCGGTGTTAAAATGTAAGGATAAGAAGAAGATAAGGAGTCGGTTTTTTAGGAGCTGAGGAAATACTTTTTTCCACCAATTTTGTGCTCTTTACCAATAGATTAGAAGTATTTATCAGTTACCCAAAGAGCACTTTGTGGCTACAAGACATTTAAATAAAGGCCCTGTTCAGGATAACGTTCGGCAAATGGTATTTGCTGAGACGTGGTCACGGATTCCCAGAACAGTATATGAGTGTGTGCCCGGTTTCACTTTTTGAGCTTGCTAGCTGATACTGTAAAAAACTCGAAATTCTCTCGAAAGGGAAGGCCTGTGTTGGTATTGGATTTTCTGTTGAACTTCTCCCTATAAAGCCCGTCCCAACGCCTTGTTTCTAGCAAGCGCTCAAATACCTCTTGTTTAATTGCGTTAAACTGAATTGAATTCTTAAGGTAAAAAAATGAAGTGGAAGAATACCGTGAACTTCTTGTGGGAAGACGTGTCCCGCGCTAGGAAGTAATTCTGAACCAAAGCAAACTATCATCTCTCTCAGCTCGAAACGCAGTGTGGGGAAAATCGAAAGCGCTTAGAGATTATCTCACTTTGGAGCATCACGAAGGTGCGCGGTGAGATAATTTTACGCGCTGTAGGCTCATTTAGGGAGTTGGGTGGGAAAGTCCTAAGATGACCTCAGGAAGGCCTAAACCGACTTGGCCTCCGATTTAGTTTTATAGGGATGGTGCCTGTGGAAGGTCAACAGGGGACATAGGCCCTTCTAAAGAGACCGGGCCGATTTGTGGAGAACTAGCTCTCTTTTAAACAAAGCTCAACTGTCACGACAGCTCAGGTGAGGAAGACTCGGGTGCCACGAGACCCGGCGCCTGTGGTGGCAGCGCCTGACGGGCTCGCCAGTCCGAGCGTGTCGTCCGGACTTGGTCTCGGGCACCGGCCGCCCCTGGCGGCTCTGCCGGGAAGACGTCTTCCTTGTGACCCCGCCTCTGTGCGAGAGGCCACCCCTTCCTAAATCTGCTTGTCCTCTTGGACGCTTTGCTCTTCCTGAGTGTCACCCCTCGGTGTGTCGCTGGCGTGAGAGGCAGCGCGTGAGTCGATACCGGGTTTTGAAAATCTTGGGGTAAGTCGTGGCAGCCGAACCCCGCGGTGCGGCCTGAGGCTCGTGACACGACTTGGAGAAGGCGCTTCCCCTCCCCTCTGTGAGCGGCTCCCAGGTGACGACGCCGAGCTGCTCACAGCCGTGTGTGTGAAGAGCCTGCGAAAGGTGCCACTTCCTGGCACCTCCTCACAGCCCTCTGCTTTCCTTTTGCAGCCGGCGGCCAGGCCTCCCGTGCCAGCTCACCAGGTGCTGCCCTACAAGGCGGTTTCGGCCCGGTTCCGGCCCTTCACCTTCTCCCAGAGCACCCCCATCGGACTGGACCGCGTGGGGCGCCGGCGGCAGATGCGAGCGTCCAACGGTGAGTCTCCCGGGCCCGCCCTGTTCGGGGGCCCCCCTCTCAGAAACCGGGGTGGCGTCCTCGGTTGGACCGCTCCCCGGGACTCCGAGGTGCCCGCCCGATGGCGCCCCTCTCCGCTGTCTCTCTGGGCCGGGGCGGCGTGCGCCTGGGAGTGAGGAGGGCTCGTCTCCAGCCACCCACGCGGGCCCGGGGGCGTCGTCAGCCATCCAGGCCGGACGTGCCGTGCCATCAGGCGACCCCGTGCTACAAGTTTGCTCCTGTTGCGTCTGTGTGCCTGAGTGCCTGCGGGTGGAGAGCTAAGCACGGGGTCCCGGGCATTTGTTGCAACCCTTCCGAAGCTCTTCCTGGGTGTCTGAGATCCACTGACGCCCCTCTGAACAGCAGAGAAAAGCCCACCTAATGTAGTAGTTAATATGCTCTCAGTACTTACCCAGTCAGTACTTGGCGACTTGAACTGGTCCCACGTGTCCTCGGAATGATGTTTACGTTCTTAAGAAAGGAAATCCTCCCCCACACTGATACTCGTGTCCGTGCGGCCAGCCGGTCTCATGGTGGCGTGGCCTGCCGGGCCCTGGACCAGCGTGACTAGAGCTCACATTCAGCGGAGACTCACGGGGGGCAGCCTGGCCGTGTGCTCTGCTGTAGCGGCTCATTGATCTGCGCAATTACCTGCCTCGCCAGCGGCTCTTACTGTCCTCGTTTTCCAGATAAAAAAGCCCACGTATCCTTGGGTAAACCGCCCTGAGTCGCTCACCAGGAAGGGGCGGGGTTGGGATTTGCATCTACAGATAGAACTTGCAATGCCAAGAGGTTCCTTTTTAAAAACCACTGAACTGTGCTGACCCCTTAAACAAGTGCAGCAGACACCGAGGATGACGGCCCCAGCGGCAGGGCTTCCTGTCGCACCGTTGGGAGTGAGTGTCGTGTGGAGGGCAGGAGAGCGGGAGCCGGGTGGTGGGAAGCCGAGCGGGGCCACCGCCCCCCCGCAGCCAAGTCCTCCACGCGACGGCACACCCCCGAGGCCGTACGAAGAGGACGGGTTTGAACGGACTTGGAGAAGGCGGAGGGCGTCACCTGAAGAACTGAAATCCCAGGGAGACGAGGAGAGGAAACACGGGTGGGTGGGCGAAGGGAGAGAGACCAGGGAGGCGTGAACTCCCTGGGCGAGGGAGTCGTTTCTAAGGACAGGTCGAAGAGGACGATGGCTAGCGACCAGAAATGTGACGGGAAGTTCGCTGATGGAGTCCGACACAGAAGTTGTCGAGGACCGCGTCCCAGGAGGGCCACGCCGGGTGGTGAGAGGTCAGAGGGTCGGTGAATGGTGAGGAAGTGCTCCTGGCCCTGATTGTGTTGCCATGGTTTCGAACTCGTGTCACGTATACCGGGAGGGGTCCAGGGGGGCTTGCAGGTGGAGGTCGAGGAAATTGGTGAGCATCTCGTGCCTGGGTCAACCTCTCAGCTCCGTGGTCTGGACACCTGGGAGTCTTTGCTCCCCTCCTTGTGGAGTCACTAGGTCCTGTCCGCTGGTTCTCAGGGTCACCTTGCTCCTCAGGCTCCTTAACCCTTCCCCTCACGGCCACCCCGTCGCCTCTTCAGCCCTCACGGCTACCCCGTCACCTCCTCAGGCCAGGCTCTCATACGCTCTCTAGTCAGAGTCACTGCTCGCTTTCGGCTCTTTCCCACCATTGGAATCAAGTCCCGGTTCCTTAAACATGCGTGTTGGCTTTTGTAAAGCCGCGTCTCTCCTTCCATCTGTTTCTGTCCCTTCTCCTGCCAGCGTTTGCCATCCAGCGTGCCTGCATCCGCTCTGGGCTTTCGCACTCCCTTCGCGCTACTCACGGTGCCCCCTTTGCCTCGAATTCCCTTCTTTTCCTTTTCCTTGTGTCAGCATTCTTCCCATTCAGAACTCAAAACGCATTCCCTTGTGTGCCCTTGGAGACAAAGTGCATCCATTGTCCTCCTTCTGCAAAGCCGCTCAGCTCCAGGCCTCGTGTTCGTTCCCTCTGATCCGGTCATCCACATCTGCTGATGTGTTTTGGGAAAGTTTTCCAAAAGGAGAGAGAAAGCTACATGCACACAGCGTTTACAGCACCATGATGGCCCTGAAGTGGAAGCCATGGGAATGTCCCGTTACGCTGGGATCGTGGGTCGGGGTGCTGCTTAGGCCACGACCTCAACACACTTCACATCGTAAGTAGGAAAACAAACAACGTGAGAAGCGACAACCGCAATTTTAAAGTGAGGAAAAAATAGAAAATAAAATCATGTATGTTGTATCAGTTTGCTAAGGCTGCTGTAACAAAGTACCCCGAACTGGGTGCCTTCAATAGCAGAAATCTTTTGTCTCAGTACTAGAGGTGAAAGTCAGATGAAGGCGTTGGCACGCTGGTTCCTTCTGAGGGCAGGGCCCGGGAATCCCTGCCGGCCCATCCTAGCTTCTTGTCTTGGGTACCTTGTGCCTTGGCATGTAGATGTATTGCCTTTGTTTCAGTCTTTATGCCACTATGGCTTTCTCCATGCCATTGAATTAGGGCCCACCCTAATAATCTCCTCCTGACATGATCGTCTACTAAGACCTTATTTCCAAATAAGGTTACTTTGACACTACTGGGGGTTAGGATTTTGGTACCTGTACAGGGTACATAATCCAACCTAGAACATAGACCGTGATTGCAGCAGTTTGCAACATGTACACACGTGGTCAAAGATTTAACAAGAATCTGCAAAAATAAAAGCAATGTGGTTCAGTTGGAAGGAAGGGAGGTGAGGTCTCCTCCAACCCTGTACAACCCTATCCAACCCTGTACATACAACCAGCTTATTTCTGTGCTTTCTGTAACAGTGTTTTGTTTTGATTTTTGTTGAGAAGCAACAGAAACTGACTGACCTGCTTCAGCAAAAAGAGAATTTATTGGAAGGATGTTAGGTGTACCCAGAGTTGAAAATGGCTAGAGGACCAGTCTGGGAAATGGATGGCAGTCAGGGTTGTTCCTGGGAAGCAAGGAACCACATGCAAGAAGCCAAGAAAGGCGTGTAGTAGGAAGGTATAATGCCACCCCTGGGAATGAGTGAAGAACCATTCCTCCTGTCCTTCAGTCACTCACTCAAGAGTCAAAGTCCCAGGATGGAGAAATCAATTATTTTTTCTTTCTTTCTTTTTTAAAAATTTTTTTAATGGTTATTATTTATTTTTGAGGGACAGAGCACGAGTAGGGGAGGGGCAGAGAGAGAGGGAGACACAGAATCCAAAGCAGGCTCCAGGCTCTGAGCTGTCAGCACAGAGCCTGATGCGGGGTTCAAAACCATGAACCGCGAGATCATGACCTGAGCTAAAGTTGGACGCTTGACCGACTGAGCCACCCAGGTGCCCCGAGAAATCGATTCTTGAAGCTTAGGTGATGTGTCTGCCACCTGGTGCCGCTGGGACAAGCACAAGGTCTGGGTGCCTCCAGAGACCCTTTGCCTTCCATATTAGGAGGCAGGTACCTGGGTCCCTGTCACCGAAGCTGAACACAATGGAAGGGAGGTCATTCCCTTAGAGGAAGTCCAAGTAGTGTTAGAAATAGGGGTGTCGGGGCGCCTGGGTGGCGCAGTTGGTTAAGTGTCCGACTTCAGCCAGGTCACGATCTCACGGTCCGTGAGTTCGAGCCCCGCGTCGGGCTCTGGGCTGATGGCTCAGAGCCTGGAGCCTCTTTCCGATTCTGTGTCTCCCTCTCTCTCTGCCCCTCGCCCGTTCATGCTCTGTCTCTCTCTGTCCCAAAAATAAATAAACGTTTGAAAAAAAAATTAAAAAAAAAAAAAAGAAATAGGGGTGTCTGGGTTGCTCAGTCGGGGAAGCATCCGACTCTTGATTTCAGCCTAGCTCATGATCTCACTGTTCATGAGATGGATCCCCATGTCACTTTTGTGGGATTCTCTCTCTCTCAAAATAAATAAACAAACATTAAAAAAAAAATAGAAATAGATCCTGAACAGGTTCTCTCTTCATTCATTCATTCATTCATTCATTCATTCATTCATTCATATACTCAGTAGCTGTTGAGTGCTTCCCACGTGCCAGATGACAGGAGTGAGCAAAAGCCCTTAAATCACTTACACTCTGGTGAGGGGATAATGAGTTAACAAATGACTCTGTAATACGGCAGGCAGTATTATAAAGAAAACTGAAGACGCGTGGAGGGTAGTCATGTCTAAAAAAATGTCATTCTAACATGATGCATAATTCAACCCCCGCTGAGTCTTTCCCTAGAGGGAGACAACTCAAAAGCTTGTCAGTTACTGCAAACATGTCCAAGTCTAGGCCCCCCTCCCCGAGTCATATCCATTTCTTCTGCAGTTCTGCAATGCCTTTTCCACTCCGTAAACCCAGAGGTAAATTTAAGCAGCATACCATAATCATAATGGAAAGAGGTGGGGGCGGGGAGGAAAGGAAATAGAAAATAAATATTATGTATATATTCATGGTACCACAAAAGGAAATCCCTCCTGCTTCTGGTTGCAAGGTCATACCCGCTGTTTTTGACTTTGCTCATCTCATTGCTGTTGCATGCTCCCCTGGCCCCTGCCCAGTACCTTACCTGGTAGTGTTCTTTGCCAGCTGAGGTGGCCCAGACCTTCACTCTGTCGTGTGGGGCTCTTAGTGGTTCTGCTCGCTTAGAGTCGCAGTAGTCTTACTTATTTGCCTCCCTTAGTCAAAAAGGCAGCCCATCTATAAAGAAAAAAAAATGTGTGGAGCACCAACCTGAGCCTTCCAGGCACTGGTTTTACCATTTGGAAATACAGCAGAGGATAAAGCATCACAAACTTCACATTCCAGTATTGAAACCAATTCAGTAAGTCAGTAAAGAGCATGATCTCAGGCTGTAATGATGGCTCCCGAGAGAAGAACGTGGGTGATACAGTAGAGAGTGTGGCAACGGGCACAGCAGAGGGTGACCTAGTGTCCCTAAGGAGGTGACACTGGCGTGGAGGCTTTAAAGGTGAGTGAGAGCCAAAGATCTGAGGGAGGAGAAGTCCCAGTGGAAGGAACATCAGGGGCCCAACGTTAGACTGGAACTTGATGTGTCTGAGGTTCCGCGAGAGGGCCAGCGTGACCGGAGTTCAAGACACAAGGGCAGAAGAGGGCGTTGCAGTCTGGTGGGGAGGCTGCGGCTGGACAGAAAGGGCACTGCAGGTCTTGGGTAGGACTTGGCATTATTCGAAGTGAAACCGGAAGCCATTGCCAGCCGGGGAGTGAAAGGCACTGATTTAAGCTTTAGAGAGGAAGGACAGTGTGGGGGAGAAAAGGCAGAGGAGGGGAGACTGGTTTGGACACTGTTGCATAAGTCCAGTTGGGAAACAGTGGTGGCAGTGACCACAAAAGTCGTCCATGTCTGTCTTGGGTGCTCATTTTCCCCAGTGCACAGGGCGGCAAAAATGGCCGGCCTTGGTTCAAATCCAGTGGGGCCAGGCCTGCGAGTTCTGGTGGAAGGACTTCTCTCTTGGGGGAATAAATTCAGTTTTGACAGGCGAAGCTGTTGAACAGGAAGAAAATATTTTGCAAATGTATTATTCAGTAATCATGAGCAGCAGTCCCTGTGCTTGCCCTTTGTTTCTGGACCCATGTACTCTGGCCATGGGTGCACAGCACCCTACCAGTCACCGATTCAGTGCTATACAGACCCTATCCAAGGCAGCATCGCAATTTCACGATGTGTCCCCAAGCTGTCTCCATAACATCATTTTCATTAGGCCGTGATTCCATGCTTGTGGACAATGGTAAACAAGAATAAAGCTCGCGACACTCGTGGACACTGGCCTATCTCCGTGCTTCCCTCACTGGGGCCCTCGGGTAGAAGCATGGTCATGTGAGGCGCCGCGACGTTGTGTGAGGCCTTCAGTGCGATTCCAGCAGAGGTCTGACAGGTAAGGAAAACAAATCCAAATCTAGAATAAATCTCTTTGCCACTAAGGACAGATCATCCACCCCTCTATTATGAAAGGGTCCATTGTAATCAGCTTTCCACAAGGAGCTGTCTGGTTCCTTCAAGGAACCATGTCATTAACTTTGTTGAGAGGGACACCCTGTGGTTTAGCCCAGGCTTGGCATCCATTTCTGCCACCATGGCCTTTTCTTTTTCTTTTTTCTTTTTTTTTTTTTTACCCCGAACCCACTGAGTAGGCATCAAGATGACTAGAAACAAAGATTGGCGTTTATAGAATGGGACATAATGTTCACGCAATTATCAAACAGCCTCTTTTGCAGTAGGATTCACATGGGATGCGACTGGACATTCATATGGGACAGACGATTTCTCATGTTTTCAGTGAATTCTGACATATTAATTATACTCCTTCCCGAAACCAGTGCATTACCTACTCTGTTCTTCCCAAATTCCCCCAAGCTATTCAGCCAAGCCATTGTCCTAACCATGTATCCACACAAGCTAAGTCCCTGCTGAGGCCCTTTCTCCTCCCACTCAGAAAGGATTAGGAAGAGTTCTCGCCTTGATTTTACTACTGGGGGTTTCCCTTTCTGGGTGGAGGGTGAATGTTGGAAGATCCCTTTTGGGAAGGCTGGAAGGAGGAGTTGTTAACTGTGGGATACTGACCCCCAAGTTACCTGGCTTCTGCTTCATAAAGAGGCCCTGAGTTTGGAAACCACCTGATCTGGGAGCCGTGTAAGGGTCCTTGATTCTCTGCCATGGTGGTTCAAGTCAGGTTCCTGTCACCAGATTTGGAAATGCCCTGCTATACAAATCAGGTAGTACTGTAGTGGAGTTACGACTTTTGTTCCTGCAGACCCTGTAATAGGTTGGGGACAGCCAGAAATCGCGTGGGCCAGCTATTCCGGTGACTAAACTGGACGTGCTGCCCCGTTTAGGAGCCGTGTCCTCTTTTCCTGTGACAGCTGTCCTACCTCCATGGGGGTCCCGGGCTTCCGTGCAACAGAGGCCTCTCTCGCCGACTTCCCTCGCCTAGGCAGATGAGCAGTACAGTGCTTAGAAAAGTGGCTGCCACTCCCATCACCTGGTTTGGGAGACCCGGCCCGGGGGGTGGGGAGTCCGTGATAGACCAGGTACCGCATCTCTGCCTTTCTGGCCTCTGTACTTCTTTCTTCCTCTGTGCCAGATGCTGGCCCCTCCACTGCCTTAAGAGTGGGCCAGTGCTGGGTCCAGGTCTGTGGCCCTTCTAAGTGCTGGGATGACAGCCAGCTCCATGAGCCCGTGTGTTGAACGCATGATCTCTGGTAGATGTCACCCAAATGGATAGACTGGGTTGAATCTAAATTCACGTCCAGTAAACGCAGCGCGAACACCTTGTTCAGATCCTGATACCGGCAAACCAGTATAAAAAGATCGTTAGGAGACAGGCGGGGAGATGTTCACATGGACTGACAATTCAGTGAAGGAATTGTTCGTTTTGTTAGTAGGGATAACGATAGTGTAGTTATTTTGAAGCCCTTGTTTGTTATGGGTACATAGTCAAATAGTTTTTGCACGAAACAGCATATGTGAGGTTTGCTTTAAAATGCTCCGAAAAGTTGCTGAGAAAAGTTGGGAAAAAACTGACAATTGTGGGTTCATCGTTTAATTTCTCTGCTCTTGCGTTTGTTTGAAATGTGTCATAAACGTTTAAAAAAATAATGAAAGTATGCTTCCTCTTCCCTGGATTTGCTCCCCAAATCTGCAAATCAAGAAATGGCCACAACTAAATTTTTCTCAAAATGTAGATATTTGGGTATTAGCAAATTAATTTTTGTTAAGAAATAAAGACCTACTCCTTCAGGTGGAGGTGAGCTCTCTCTCCCTTCTGGGCACTTCCTGGCACCGTAAAGTACGGTCTTACCTCCTTACTCGCCCCTTATAGTCTGTGAAGGAAGGTCACATGGAACAGTCCTCAGTAATGATCAGATGGGTGACGTATTGAAATCCTAGAATCGAATCAGGAATCAGAAAGCACTTGTAAGTGCTTTTATAAAGTTCGCGAAGGGGGAGCTGCCAGCCGATACAACCTTACCGCTTTGCTGCTGATGGTGTCTGTGGCCCTTCTTTCTCCCCGGGTCTCCCCAAGCATGCCTCTGCTCTGGTAACTTTCTCGTAGGCGATTATCTTTGCTGCCTTTTGCTTTCTTCTATGAAGCTTCTGTCTTACATCCAAGGCAATTTATTATGTCACAACCTACCTGTGCTCCTGATTTTCCCAAATTTGCTTTGGGTTTCTGCCACACGTCTTCCCTCAACTGATCTGTATTGATCAGAAGCCAAATTTGATCACTTTTCAAAATTCTTACTGCTCGTGTCTGCTCATCCTTCTCTTTCTTCTCGTCTCACACATTGAGTTTAGGTCAGCTTGCTCGTGTGACATAAGGCAAGCGATGATCTTAACCAGAAAGGAAACATTTCTCAGAAAGGAAAACATTCAGTTTCTTCAGCTATTAAATTTCTGTGGAATCTTTATGGGTCACAAGCAAGGAGCTAAAACATGACATTGAAGATCCGGAGATCTGGGGATGCCATTTTTAAAAATATCTGTTTGTTTTATTTTTAAAAGGCTTCTCGTTAACCAATAAATACTATATTATTATGTAATAATGCCACACAACAGAGAAACAAGATTAGGTACAGTAATGATTAAATATAAAAACTAAGAAAATGGTTTTCTGAGGAGATACACTGACAAGTTGATTTGATTAGACTTTTTTTTTTTTTAAAGTGCACTCTACACCACACAATGGGCTCAAATGCATATGCTGTACCGACTGAGGCAGCCAGGTGCCCTGACTATATTAGGCTTTTTATGGCTTTTAGAAATATTTCTAAATTACTCAAATTATTGCTTGGTTTGATTTTTAAAAAATTTTACATCGTACTTTCCTATGAATATAGTCATTTTTTGCAAGCTAGGAAAGAGAATCAGATTAAGCCATTGTAGCCCTGTAATGACCTAGGCCAGAATCACTCGGTCTTCAGCAAAATGATGTAATAGTTGCTAACAGTGGCATTGCAAAACTCTAAATCAGAAGCCCCATCTACAACCTTTCCTTAGGAAACCAACCAAAAAGTCCAGTCCTTAAAGGCAAGACATATGTAAAGAATATATATGTTTAAATTCCCAGCGTAGTTAATATACAACGTTAGATTAGTTTCAGGTGTAGAATATAGTGATTCAGCGTTTTTATGAATTACTCAGTTCTTAACATGGTAAGAGTACTCTTAATCCCCTTCACCTGTTTTACCCCTTCTCCCCCCTCCTTCCCCTCTGGTAACCATCAGTTCTCTATAGTAAAGAGTCTGTTTCCTCTCCCCCCCCCCCCTTGTTTTGTTTCTTAAATTCCATATATGAGTGAAATCATGTGGCATTTTTCTTTCTCTGACTTATTTTACTTAGCATTATACTCTCTAGCTCCATCCATATTGTCGTAAATGGTAAGATTTCATCCTTTTTGATGGCTAAGTAATATTTCGTGTTGTGCGTGTGTGTGTGTGTGTGTGTGTGTGTGTGTGTGTGTGTGTCCATCAGTCGATAGACACTTGGTCTGCTTCTATAATTTGACTGTTGTAAATAATGCTTCAGTAAACGTAGGGGTACATATATCCTTTCAAATTAGTGTTTTCATATTCTTTGTATAAATAACCAGTAGTGTGATTACTGGATCATACGGTAGGTCTATTTTTAATTTGGCGGGGCGGGGGAGGGGGGGCCCTCCATACTGCTTTCCACAGTGGCTGCACTAGTTTGTATTCTCACCAACAGTGCATGAGGGTTCTTTTTTCTCCACATCTTTGCCAACACTTGGATATAAAAAACATCTTGGTCTACAAAGGACAGAACGACCCAAATTGTACACTGGCCAACCTGTCTGTGAGCACATGGTGGAGGGAATATAGTTGGCCCTTGAATAATATGGGGGTTAGGGACCTGCTCCATCCCCACCCTATGTAATCCAAAATCAGGGTGTAACTTTTGGTTCCTCCAGAACTTAACTACTAACAGCCTCCTGTTGCTCAGAAGCCTTACTGGTAACATATGCAGTTGATTAACACATATTTTGTATGTTATATATATTATATACTGTATTCTTATAATAAAGGAAGCTAAAGAAAATGTTAAGAAAATCATAAGACAAGCCTGCTGACTTTTAAAACTCCAAAAATTAGAAAGAGACTAATACATTTACAGTATTGCACTAAATTTATTGAAAAAAATCTGCATATATGTGGACCCACACATCTCAAAACCCATGTTGTTCGAGTCAACTGTATTTTGAAAACCTGCTCTGAGTGTTTAAAAACTCCTGGTTCTAGCGCCAATAAGAAAAGCAGGTAAAAGATACCACGGACGGCAAACTGATCTTGGTCTTACCGCGGCCTACCACTAGAATACAAAGCCAAGTGTGAGAAATAAGGCAGCGTAGAAATTTCCCAAATAAATTATTTCGCGATAAGAAGTTCAACCTATTGTGTTTCTCATTTTGCTGCAGAATAAATTGAGGACTATTTTAGAGAAAAGCGTAATGGCAGTGGTGTGCCTACCCCCGCATGGCCTCCGGCTTCCCCTACACTTAACATCGCTTGCACTGTGCGTATCCGTGTGGAAACACTCGGCAGGACCACCTGCCGGGTCAGGAGGTGGAGAGAGCTCACTTACTATCTTTGGGGGGTCCCCATTGGCCAGTTGGTCGAACATCCGCTAACTGTCCACAGGCACTGGCTTCTGCCCAGTGCCTTCAAGCTTGGTTCGTTCCCCTCCGTGACTTCTTGCAGAGGTGGGTGCTGGTCCTCCGCGAGTAGTCCCGGGAGGCTTGGGGTGCCCGGTAGGCGATTGCCTCGCGGAGCCCCGCGGCGACACCGCGAGTTCTCCTTGCTGAATCAACGGTAATGCGAAAGGCCCAGGCAGAGACGATGGGGTCGGCCGCCTCTCGGGAAGCCTGGTGGGGACTCTCCTTCAGCCGAGGCCGGCGTGCAGCTGCGCCAGCACCGGGCGGGGCCACCCCGGGGGCCCGGGGGCTGGAGAGGCGCCCCCACCCGCGTGGCCCCCGTGCGGTTGCCCGCCCCGCGTCCCGCCCCCGCAGCGCCGGCCCTGCAGCGGCGGCCCCGGGACGGCCCCCCGCCTTGTTCGGTGTCATCCGGCGCGTGTTACCTACACGGTCAAGGTCGGTTTGTCCAAAGGAAAGGAAAAGTACACTGACTGAGACGTTGTCTGCTGTCTTTAATGCCCAGTTGGGGGTTATCGCTCAGGGGTGACGTTCTTTTCCTGTCTTCGACACCTGTTTCTTCAATTTGGTTTTGTACTGAAATGTATTTACTCAGAAACGGAAAAGATTTCCTTAGGTGTATCTGTTTTCCCCATTGAACTAGTTTGAGTTGTAAAAGCAAGTTTATTCAGCCTTATTCTGACGTTGACACTAGTATTAGAAGTGATACAGGGCGTGCCGTTGAGACATGATCGCCCGGTGCTATTCCAGGAAGTGCCCAGGGTGCTCCGCTTTCAGAGCTGAGCTGTTAATAGGCCCTTGGTTCAGGAGATCCCTCCTTTGTATACATTTAGCAAGCGTGTGTAATGATGTGAGACACGTCTGTCTCCATCTGTGTATCCGTATCTACGCCCTGTTACGAGTGAAGTGCCGTGCCGGGGGCTGGGTGGTCCGGAGGAAGCCGGAGACCGTTCTCACGGAACCTCCAGTAGGGCGTGGGGACTTGTCAAGCCGCTGCAAGGATCAGGGAGCCAAGTGTGAAGAGAGAGCATGCATATCAGATGTGGGGAGCCCGGGACTTCCTGGAGGAAATGATACCAACCTTGAGATGCTGTTACTGAACCAGCGGGTCGGCTCCTTGGGGAGTAAGAGACCGAATACACCAGGTGGAGTTGCCTCACGAGGTAACTTCGTTGAGAACACAGGATCACTTCCAAAGCCACGACTCCCCAAACAGGGGTAAGCAGGCTCCTTCTGTTGGGCTCGGGGACGAATATCGAAAGGGGGCGGCCTCAGCATAAAGGGACAGGCCTAAAGGTGCACGCGCGCACTCAGAAAACGTGCCGGTACGTGCATTGTATGTTATGCTAAGGAAGCTTATGCCCCTCCCAGGGCAGGGATTTTAACATAACGAAGCTGAGGTACCTGTGGGGCACTTTAGGACTCATGTGCGCAGCCGCAGTCCTGGTGGGGTGGGGGTCATACTCAGAATGTTTCTTTTTCTGTTCCAGCAATTAGCTAGCTAGTCTCTAAAAGAGGAAACTGATAGTTAGGCAGGGGCTTCTAGGACTTGCCCAGGTTCTGGGAGCCCTGCAGGTAACAACGTGTGAAGGGTGAATGGGAGTTCGATTAGGTTTGTTGTCGGGGAAGGTATATTCCAGGCGGAGGGAACAGCGTTTGCGAAGGGTGGAAGCCAGAGAAGGGAGAGCACATTTGAGAAACTGAGGTTGGGGTTGCCCAACAGAAACTTTCTCACCCCATCCACAGGCTTCTCAGACTCCGGGTGTTCTTCAGATTCAGACTGATGCCTGCAGGACCCTGAGGGCTTGCTTTGTTAGGCTACTGCTGCCTACTGTTTGAGTTATTTCCCTACCAGGAGTCAAGGGCATGCCTCCAAACCCACTTAAGGCAGCTGTGTTTATTATTTTAATTCTAGATCTAACTTAGGTATATAAACAAATGAAATGTAAGACTGAAGAGACATGTATGAAAGCTAAATTGAATACTTTGTAGAGATTCAATAAAGGTGAATTGCCAAAAAATTATTTCCTGTCCGAATTAGATGAGAATTGATAGCTATAAAACATGAAAAATCAAGACATCTGTACTCAAAAGTCTTCACGGGCATCTCTGGTTATTACTGTACTTTGAAGAAACCAAAACTGGAAATCACAGTCGACACATTCCGTTGTGACTTATGCAAGAAAGAATGCGGAGTTCCGGTCAGATGATCACACACCAAGACCTCTGGTCCTTTGTGATAACAAAGATGAATTCAATTGCACTTTTAGGTGTTTTAAGTCAAGTTCATGGCATGAGTGCATGTGTAGTGTTTTTGACTTAGGGCTTTCGTGCAGTCCGACCGTTCGCGAGGGGGGACCTCTTCAGTAGGTGTCCCAGCTATGGCAAAAGGTGAGGGAAGGATTGAAGTGTTGAGAGAGGAGTCTAGACTAGAGATCAGAGGTAAGGACCTGCCCATTAGGGCCTCCAGGTGAGGGGATTAGACTAGCCCAAGGGCAAGTAGGAGCCACTGGGGTTTTAAGTGGAGTGAGGTGATCAGATTGGCATTTTTAGAGGCAGGGGCTGGCTAGACTGTGTCCCCTCTGGAGACCGGGGGAGTGTGTTGCTAGGTCAAGTGGCCTGAGCCCTGATCTCAGAACATGAACGTAGTCCTGGAGAAATGAAAACCTGGACGTCAGGCCAGTTGGATGTTTTGGGTGCTGAGGAGTATAGGGTGATGGGGAGTATAGGAGAAGGGCACATGCGTGGGGGGACACGTTGAGTTGGAGGCACAGGTGGGACAGCTAAGTGATGTCCTCACCATGCCCTTCATCGTGAAGGTCTGATACTGAGGAGGGGGAGCCAGGAGGGAAGTAAAGACGTGAAAGTCGGCAGTAAATGAATGGCTGTCCTTCAAGCTGTGGGAGGCAATGTTATCATCCGAGATGGGCGTGTGAAAAATGAGGAGACGATCAGCAACATTTGGGGACCAGTAAAGGAAAAAAAATCCACAAAGAAGATAGGAAAGGAATGGCCGGACAGGTCAGTGGTGTCCCAGATGTCAGAGGAAGACTGGCGTCAGGGACAGAGTGGTTAACGCTGTCGCATGTATCCAGAGTGAAGTTGCATACCCTGAAAAATACCCCTTGGATTAGCGGTAAGGAGGACCGAGTTGACCTTGATTGAAAAAGGCAGCTTGAGTTCACCAGGAGGGCAGAGCCAGAATGCTGCGAGAGGGTGCCTGCAAGGCTGTGGGGGACGTCAAGACTTTTAAGTTTTAGCGCAGAGGCATTTTATCTGTTGTCTTTCTCATTTCTCCTAAATGCCGGGGCTAACGAAAAGAACTTTTGTCTTGCTACCTTATTAAAAGATTATTTTGGCTTTACATCGCAGCATCTGAAAGCTCATTGATACAGATGTGTCCGTGTTTATTTTTACTAAATGTTTCTGAAAGAAATAGTAATATTAAATATGCACCACGAGTTCCATTCTTTGACTTAGGGTTATGAGGGTAATATCCCAACATTAAGGAGGCAGAGGAAATTTAAGCATAAGGGTTTATGCCATTTTTAACTCTTGATTTTTTTAATTAAATAAGTTGTAGGAAAATAAGCAATTTTTTAGAAAAGTCTGCGATGAAGTTAGTAAACTTACTAAAACCCTTTGATTTATTCTTTTACTTGGTCAAAACAAAGAAAATATATTTTTTTCCTTTGCCTTAGTTTGTTGTTGTTGATCCTGCTTCTAATTTGTTATTCTAATAATTGTTATGAAAGTTCATTTTCTCATTCACAGATCTTTAGGTCCAAAAACAGATTTGAAGCCCAGTCCTCTATTGACTAGCTATGTGACCTTAACCTCAAAGTCTTAATGTCCTCGTTTGTAAAAGGAAATATTAATGTTCTGTGCCCCACAGATGTGTGAGAGTGACTCCGCGCACAGTAGACATGCAGCAAATCTTAGCTAGCATTCATGCAAAGAAATAGAGGACCTTATACAGGACAGTGGCAGTGAGGACTGTCGGGCCATGTCTAGAGCCAGACTTCTGAGTCACTTACTTACCTGCACTAGGCAGCAGTTTAACCTTAGACAGCTCACTTCGTCCAAGAGTAAAGCCCTAGAGTACTGGGAGTCTTTATGGAACCGTATTCTGTTTAATTATGATCCAAATGTGGGTTAAGCAAATTTCAAAGGCATACACTCCGGTTATTAGCAAAAGAGAAAACTCTGCTGAGTTTTTTTCTGTTGATTCTCTTGACCCAAGATTTCACGCATTATCTGAAGATGTCCCAAAGTATCACTCAGAGACTCCACTGAGCTTTTCGTTAAAGCAGAAGAAAAAAAGAAAATAGCCGGCGTTAAGATGCGTGTGATGCCTTGAAATTATCATAACCACACCATTACCCTTTTTTGTCTGATCTCTTCTTGTTTGGATTATCTCTTTATGCATCTGCTTTTCAGAAGTTTTCTTTCAATAATGAATCAGAGAGAAAATACAGCATCAGATCTTGCTTGCTTAGCACCTATTGAGAGTAATTTGAACAGTTCTTGGGAGGGCAGGCTGGAGTATTGGTGGTGTCGAGTTTGGTTGTCGGGTGCGGACGTCCTGAGTCTGGTCCAGGCCTCTTTTCCCTTCCCCGTCCTGCTTTTATACTCTACTACCAGGGGACACTAGGCTCTGCTTGTATTTATTTGCGAACCAGATGACTCAGCTCGCTTGTCTGTAGGCACGTACTTACAGTAAAAATGTTTTCCTGCCTGCTAACACTGAGCGCATTGAAATCACTCTCTTCGGACCATGCTGTGAGACAGTGTGGATTCCGCAGTCAGAGGAATTTAGAAATTATCCCGTATACAGGAACAAGTAGGACAAACTCGGACAGCGGTGCCTTGAACCGTAGCGCCTGCGTGTTTTTAGAGATGCCGTTCGCTCCAGTGGCAGTTGTCTGAGCTGGCATTTCATGCCTTATCATTGCCCATAATCAAGACTTTTTTTTAAGGAACATAGCATTCTAGTCTCTGTCTCCGAAACATCAAGTGTCTAGCATTTTTCCAGCAAACCCTTGAAATGGTTATGATCTTAACAGTTAAAAAAACATTCTCAGTTCTAAAACTTAGATTTGTTTAAATGTCTCTAGAATGAAGAAAAAGTAAAATGTCTCAAAATAGCATGTGTCTAATACAGGTTTCAGAAATTGGATTTTGAAAGTAAAAGAATATTAAAAGTCACGGAAGGAGAGCCAAGAAATCTAAACATCTAGCCGACAACCACACCGGGTCCGTACTCTGTTCGTGTTCCTGTTCTTCCAGACGAATCCAAGGCTTAAAACCATCCAGGACTTTTTCCCTCACTCAGCTAAGCAGGATTTCAGTTGTAAGCAGGGTAGCTGGCACTCAGACCAGATCAGGTTGCCTTGAAAGCCCAGATTCCTGCCATTCTCCTCCCTGTCTCCTGGTGCTGTGCTTTTCCATCACAAAACAAAACAAAACAAAAATGATTTTTTTTATCTGCACATTATACCTGTGTGTTGACACTTAATTAAGACCATGCCCTAATAATTGCCTTTTATTGAAACAAAAGAAGAAAGTGAAATTCCTCTAGTATCTATTTTGCTCTTATAATGTTTGAAGCATGCTCAGTCTTAAGGATGTGAAGACAAACACGTAAATACAGAAAAGACCTGAAATGTGTGCTAGGTCCTGAAGGATGAAAAATCCACATGCTGCTTCCAGAAGACAGGAGAAGCAGAGGTCTTAAAATTAAGACGTTACCTTTACTTTTAAAGGGCAATTTGTTAGGGACATCTGGATGGCTCGGTTAGTTCAGCATCTGACTCTTGATTTCGGCTGAGGTCATGATCTCTTGGCTTGTGAGATCGAGCCCGTGTGAGAGCGCAGAGCCTGCCTGGGATTATCTCTCTCTCTTTCTGCCTCTCCCCTGCTCACTCTCACGTGCGTGGGTTCTCTCTCTCTTTCTCAAATAAATAAACTTAAGAAAAGAAAAAAAGAAAGGGCAATATTTTATTTGTTTCTCAGTGAGTCCAAATGTTGTAATAAACATTTACGCTGGGAACAGCGTCTTTTTTGGAGAGGTTGGGGCATGGAGTAGAGGCAAATGGGAGGGTTTATTTAAGCCACTGAGAACAAATTTTCCATCATCTTGTGTGTTCAAGTCTACATTACCCCAGATTAAAAAGCATTAGCTTTGAAGACACAAAGAGAGGTATGTTTCCTTCCTCTGTATTTTCCAGTGTGCACTGAATGGTTCTCACCCAGCATGTTGTAACTCAGGCTCCATTTCCTGTGTGCTCTGTGTGACTGGGTCCTCCCCTTCTGTGGTGAGGAGTCTGGCTGCTGAATGATGTTTCGATGAGATCTAAATTGAGCCTGCCTTAGCGGTACATGAGCAAACAGCATACTGAAAGTGTTTGGAGCTGTACATCAGTATGTTCTAGAAAATGTTGTATGTTATGCTGGATGTCATATTTTTTTATATTTCTCTGGAAAATAGCATAACTTCTGTAAATTAATAATATTTCTTGTTTTTAATCCATTCAGAATAAAGGGATCACTCTGGATACTTGGTTATATATGCTAGTGGACAAGGGAGCATTGGTTTCAATAACTGATAGCAAATGGGCAAATTATTTCCTGTAAAGGAATCCCGCCTTCCAGCGTTAGGAACTGCAGCCCCATATCAGCAGTGGAGGAGAGCGAGTGAGTGTGTACATAGAACACATGCTGCATTACTCTTGATTCTGGGTAGTCGTTGCTCATACGGGAGTTTGGACCGTAGCTCGGTCCAGCCAGACGTAGGAACTTTCTTGGTTCTTGGCTGATGTGGCAGCCATCCTTGAGCCCATTTCTAAAATTGACAGTGTTGTCGTGCCGAAGGGTAGTGTTACTCTGTCCTCTGGGGCCTCCTACTATTTTGTGCCTGTCCTGTAGCTCTTGGTAATAGGGCCGTATCTAAACCTTGGGGGGGACGTAAAGTTGCTGGGATGTCCCTAGTTTCAGAATACCTCTGCACCTGCAGGACGGCAGCTGCCTTGGTGAAGCAACGGCTGGGAACCTCTGAGTCGAAACCAATGCTGGTCATCTTTCTGTACAAGTCAGAAGGTGGCCACATAAGAAAATCTGTACCATCTAGTACTGAAAATAAAAAGACACCAGAAATTCAGAGCTAAATGGAACCTTAACAGCCATCGAGTCAATCTTGGAAAAGAGTCCTGGAGAAGCAAAGAGGAGACCACAGGTGTGAGTTTGAGGTCTCGCTACTAATTTACCCCGACAGTTTTATGGCATTTCCTTTTCACGTATGTATGTGTGTGTGAATATCTATGGGTCTTAAGACGGCTTTGCCAAAAATCACCTTTATTTCTACATCCATACAACAAAAATCATCAGAACATTCCTTCTGTTTTCAACTTTTGTTTTATCTTCATTGATTTCTAAATATTTGATATTAATATATAATTTAAATTTCTCTACTGCCTTGTGGGACTGATCCCTTGCTTAATTCTTTGAGGGTTGCCAGTAATCAATGTTGGTAACGTCTCAGTCCTGATCACGTGATGTAGTGGAATCATATCCAAAGAGAATAAATTAATGGGTGTGTTGGGACAGGGGTGGAGTTTAAGAGTTTTTTCAACTATATTTAAGGTCTTTGTTGTAGTATTCTTATTGATCTTGTAAATATAGGCTTTAATCACTAAAAAAAAAAAATGTTAGGCTAAAAGTCAAACCTGTGTATTTCTTCTTCCAAAAATATCTTAGAAGGGTTGTTGGGTCAGTGTCCTTTGATGAGATGCCTCATTTAAATACAGTTTTTGTTTGTTTACTTTTTCCCTTCTTTTTGTCTTTATTTTGTTTTGAATGTGCAGTAAAGTAAGTTTACTTAGTATAAATGCCTTTAATTTAAGGTCTGAAAACTCCCAGGGATCTTAGTGTAGTGCCTTGATCCCATTTCTGGATTTGGAAAGAGTTCTTGGGATAGAAGAGCTGTCCTCTGTACAGTGAAAAGTGACAGTGGGCACACAGTCCCTTAGGACAATACCAAAGAAATACAGCCAAGAGATCTTTTTCTTTTTGACAGCTTGTAATTTTAACCAACCAACGAAACAAATGAACCCCAAATTTAAGGAAACAAAAACACTCTGGATTTTATTTGCCTCCTGCTGGAATTTAAACTTTGTTAGAAGGGATACCCATCAGAATTAATTCCAACTTTTCACCGCTCGCTATCTCCTTATTCAGCATTTTGCCTCTTTGTTCTAACTAAAACCACATCTACCCATTCATTCCATGGGCGTCATTAGTTTCTGAATAGATTTTTTAAAAAGCACAGTAGCATTCAAGATGTTGCCGCAGAGGAAAGAGTTTCTTGAATTGCCCGAAACAACACTTCTCAAACCTGAATGTTTATTGGAATGGCCCGGACCTTGTTAAAATGCAGATTCTGATTCCACAGATAGGGCTGGGGCCCAAGAGTCTTCCCTTCTAACCAGCTGCCAGGTCATGCCAGTGCTATGGGTCCATGGACCACATGCGAGTAGCCAGGCCCTGGCACATTTTTTGGGAGGGTTAATAATATGTGTTACTATGAAAAGAGAATTTTGTGACCAAATAAGATGAGGAAAGTCTATGTTAAAGTAACACCGATGTCATTATTTGGACTTCTGGGAGCCTGTGGCTCCTAAGGTATCCTCGTACATTTCCGAGAGGTAGACCTTTTTTTTTTCGTGAACCATACTATGCAACTAGTATTCCTTGTGGCATATAGGAAATTTACTTATAGAGAGGGTCTGTTCTGGAAAACAATTGCAAAGAGTCTCTTGAGTTCGTAATTTAATTTAGTGCCTTCTTTTTAAAGAATGGAGAGGCCCCTTTTGCATGAGCTACTTTATTAATCCTTTAAAAAATTTGACTCTCTCAAATCATTTTTTTTAAATGTTTATTTGTTTATTTTGAGAGAGATAGAATATGAGTGGGGGAAGGGCAGAGAGCAAGAGGGAGACAGAGATTCCCAAGGAGGCTCCACGCTGACAGACATGGGGCTCAAACCCACAAACCATGAGATCATGACCTCAGCCAAAATCAAGAGTGGGACGCTCAACCTATTGAGCCATCCAGGCACCCCACTCATAAATCATTTTCTAAAAATATTTGCAATGGGAAGATTTGAAGCCAATCTGGTGTTATGAGTCTGTGTGTGTGTGTGTGTGTGTGTGTGTGTGTGTGTGTGTTTGCATGCATTTCACCTTTGTTGTGGATTATTGAAGCTGTGAGTTCCCCAGAAAATTTTCTTTAGCTGGATTTAAGGGTGGGATGCATCGAGTCAGTATAAATAGCCACAAATACTTAAGAACAGTCTACAGTATGGCACACAGTCAACATGGATAATGTAACTAATCACATTATTTGCCTGGTGAGTTCATGCTGTGGATTCTGTGGGGACTAGCACCTTTTGGTGGACCTCGGGCTTTTGGAGTTCTGGCAGCATGACTGGTGACATTTGCTAATTCCTAGTGCAGTGCCAGCAATGTTCTCAGCACTCTGTAAGATGTTCTCGGTGACCCTAAGGGGATTACTGGCGCCCCAGTTATACCCATTCCACAGACCAGAAACTGAACTCTTTAGAGACTTAGAAACTTTTCCTCATGTAGTTTGGTAGAGCAGATTTTAAACCCAGCTTCTCTGACCCCCATCAGTGTAAAACATGCATTTACTGACAAGCACTGTTATTTTTTTTAACCACCTTTTATTGAGGGATGACCATGTGATCACTACTTTGCATATATTATATCTCATTGTTCATCAAGTTAAAAAAGCAGTGTCTTCCTGTCATGAAGAAATTGAAGGAAGTGTATGTACTGTTTGTTAACGATCATTGTTTCACAATAAAAGAAAGACTTGCTCATTGTACATAACTTGGAAGATGGCGAAGAGTACGGGGAAATAAATGAGCTGTATGTCATGTAGAGAGATGCTTCAAGAAAAGCAGTTCTCTTCATTATTTAGGACATACATTTTATGTAGTGAAAGATGTACATATTACTCTCACCTAGTAGGGTGTACACATATTTACCTATGTATTTTTTGAGCAAAATTCTTCCTTTAATGTGATTTCATCAATTACAGTTAACATCATGACTCAAATTTTTGTTATAAAATGCTAACTACATTTTTTAACTGAGCAACCTCCCTGCTTTTTTCCCTGTGAAATGGATACCTTTTTAAAAGCTCTCTGAGGGGCGCCTGGGTGGCTCAGTCGGTTAAGTGGCCGACTTCGGCTCAGGTCATGATCTCACAGTCCGTGAGTTTGAGCCCCGTGTCGGGCTCTGTGCTGACAGCTCAGAGCCTGGAGCCTGTTTTCCGATTCTGTGTCTCCCTCTCTCTGCCCCTCCCCTGTTCATGCTCTGTCTCTCTCTGTCTCAAAAATAAATAAACGTTAAAAAAAATTAAAAAAAAAAATAAAAGCTCTCTGAAAGTCCAACTTGGGCTTTGGGATTGTGATTAAAAGCAGCAAACACACTTCTCCTACCTTCATTGACGGCCCTTGACCACACCTGCTAGGCTTGTGAGTGTGTGTGTGGGTTTGGTATGTGGAGGCTTTGCTTGAGTTTAGAACTTCCTCCCTGACGTCCGCGGGCCGCCTGGTGCCGCTGACCTTAGCAGCCCTGAGCAGTGAGCGAGCTGTCCGCTTCTAGGCAGGCTCCAGCCGGGAGTGTGCACAGCGTCAAAGCAGTGAATAAGCGATTTCTGCGGTTTCCGTAGCCGAGAGCCTGTGTGATTCTCCGTGATGCTCAGTCACACCCCAGTCCCGCTCTGAATGTGGCTGTTTTTCAAAGAGAAGGATGGTAGCTAGAGGGGAAATAGCAAGATTCTGGAGTCTGGAAAGCCTTCACATGGGTATGTGTGCGCAGAATGAATTATTATATCGTGCCAGTGTTGCTGATTCCAGTCTGTTTCTGTCCAAGTTACAGTGCTTTCTCTCTGCTGCTGCTTGTCGGTGTGAGTGTCTGTGAAAGCTCATTCGTCCTAGTGCAGCGTCTGAGGGCACTCTTAATTGTGGATGTAGTAAATCAAAGAAAGTGGCTTTGTTTATGGTATAGCAGTTAGTGTGAAATAGACAAAAAGAAGCAAGCGTCCTGTATGAGTTATAGCCTGGTTTTTATCGTTCTGGTTTTTGCTCGTATTACGTGAAATTGGGAGCTTATTGTTGGGCTGTCTGTAAAAATGTTCCTTGCTAACTTGGGGCGTGTAAGGCCACGAATTGATTTCTGAGAAAGACTGTTTACTGTTTTCAAAAGTGATAATGCCCCATGTTCTGTGACTGCACTGTTCTCCCTCTTTTTGGTATTTTTGTGAATGTTGTCAACTAAAGCAGTTCCTACTTAAATGTGAAGGAACTGTGGTACTCTCACACTAGAAAGTTACAGATTGTAGTCTTTAAAAGGAGTAAGAAAAAACCAAGAATTTTAGCCATCTGCTACAATGTGGATACAATAGGATGCTTTTGAAAGTCTTGCCTCTGTTTTTGCCTGAAATCAATGCCAGTAACTCAGCATGGAATGGAAGAATTGTGGTTGACAGCTCGAAGGCAGCCTCGGGCCTCGCTGGGGCAAGACCATTGGAGTTTGTGCTTCGTCTCGTTGTGATAGGTTTTCTGTGTTGGCTCAGAGCAGACAGGGATGTGGTTATGGCTTCTATGTCTGGAGATTTAAAAAAAACAAGACCAACCATGTACTCCATTTCACCAAAAAGCTGCCCACTGATCACTGCATTCCGAGCACAGACCTGCCTACCAGTCGGTTGTGCTTGTCAGCTTGAGCGGCCGGGCACCACGGTCCCATGCTTGACATGGCCCAACGGAGGCTGGAGTAGACACCAGAGGGGAGCTGGCCGCCCCCCCTCGTCCTGAGCACCAGTGGGTGCATCTGTGTGTTTGTTCCAGCCAAGCCAGCCAAGCCATCGCGTGGGAGAGCAGAGGCGGCCGGGCGGTCAGTGATGGGAGCCCCTGCTGTCCCCTGCTCCTCCTCCCAGCATTCCTCCACTCCCCGGGCAAGATTCCCAGCCCTTCTTCCCACACTCATGCAAAGGCCAAGGGAAGGCCTGACCCAGCCTCTCGCTTTGGGTGGAATGCTCTCCATGTAGCTGAAGAGAGGCAGCGGGGCAGAATCTTCTGTGCAAGGCTCTGCACCCTGCCCCCCGCCTATGTTCCTTTGGGGCTCCCTCGCTCCTGCCCTACCTCCACAGGTGGCTCTGTTCCTTTGACGAGCCTGACTGCAAAGAAAAGGAAGGAACTCTCTCTAACTGGGAAGGCCAGTTCTGTAGAAATTGTCTCTTTTCCTGCTCTGAATGTTTACTGGTTCAGTGTTCCAAAGACTTCTTCATATACTCAGAATACTATGCGCGCGCGCGCGTGTGTGTGTGTGTGTGTGTGTGCAGGAAATGATAGAAAACACAGTACTTAGTCAACTTTAAATGATATGCCAGCATAAGATAAAGTATGGAGTTTGCTAAATTGTGGGTTCTATTTTATTTGAGCACCCTGATTGGGCAGGGGCCAGGGGAGGGGCAAGGGGACCCTGAGGGACAGCCTGATGACTCTCCTCTCTGGAGGAAGCTCCTGCCGGGGACAGGCAGGGGGAAGGTGGGTGCCGGGGAGGATGGGCCACCAGGTCGTGGTCCTGTCCACGTGAGCTAAGTGAGGCCAGGACTGTGGCAGGTATGTAGCAAGATTGTTTTAGAGCCAGACAGACCTGGGTTTGAATTCCAGCCCCACCATTTGGGAGCAGTTACTTAACCTCTTTGAGCCACAATTTCCTGCTCTATAAATGAACAGTAATAATTCCAAGATGCTTACCAGGCTTGAGTGAGATGATTCGTAGTAAGTGTTTAGCGCAGTGCCTGGTACATGCTAAGAGTTCATTCCAAGGATGTGGTGAAACCAGGCAGGTTCCTGCTCAGGATTTGTGCAGCCAGCCAAGAAGCAGCCGTCAGGAGCTGGCAGGGGTGGTGAGACCTAGCCCAGAGAGCTGTTGGGGGGGTAGGTAGCCAAGTGGGGGAGAGGAGCCCAGGACGGGTCCACAGGTGGCAGCGTGGGGAGCCCTGGTCAGAACCAGAAACCCCAAGAGAAGCGGCAGCTGGCTAAGAGGACTCCCGGGGACAAGCCAGAAGTAAAAGCTGAGGGGTTGCGGCGAGACGGTGAGAAACGCGGAGCCTGAGTCCCACATCTGGATTGGAGACAGGACAGAGGGCGAGCTTCCAGGACAGGCGGAAGCCGAGGACTCTCCAGCCACTGTGTTCTCAGGAGAGAGTGGAGGGGAGACGTCGGGGGCGTCGTCTTGGCCCAGACCCTCGTATCTGAGGCTCTAAATACCCACTTTACGGATGAGCACAGGCGGACTTTTTTCTTAATGAGATAGGGCATATGTGACACAACTCTAGGGCAAGTTTTGACTTTAGATTGAGAAGCGGCAGGAGGATTCACGGGTAGTTTAAAGCAAAATTCACAAAACCGTTGGTAGAAACAAAATCCACTGTCGGGGGTTTGGTGTAAATGAAGCTCCGTTGTGGTGTGACTTATTCCCGTCACCATCCTGGGCAGCAGAAGTCAGCAGTGGTCCCAAGCTGAATCCACACAGAGAGCTGTATGCTGGGAGAATTATTTTCGAAAGACCCACAGACGTTATAAAAGGTTTGCAGTGAAGGCCAGCATGTCCGTTTCTGGGATCCTGTTTGAGCTTCCTGTCGATATGTTTAAAAGGCTCAAAAATACTATTTATGGAAAATGGGTTCCAAGTCTAGATTAGGCACAAAAGTGACTTTCATGACAATAACATTCTAAATTCTAGATATGAAAGATATTTCAAGGCTTTCATCCAGTCACGTGACACTGACTAGTATGCATGTTTCTTTTCCCTAAAGAAAGTTCCCTGGGATAGGGGTTGGGCAGGGATAGACACATGAACAGCAAACTAGAGTACTGTAGCTAAACAGCTAAAATACAACTGTGTAAACGTGATGAATATTTTAAGAGGTGAGCTACCGTGCTTCTGGAGTATCACAGGCAGAGACTTACTGCGGGGGTCAGGGGATAATAGGAAAAAAGTCTTGGAACCCATCACCAAGAAGTGGGAGCCGAGCAGCCTCAAAGGATGAGTCCAAATTCGATCGGCTCTTTGGGTGGGAATGCTGTTTCAGGTGGAGAGGTCAGCACGGACAAAGGGATTTTGTCCTTTTTTGTCAATACAGGGAACATTCAGGGGTACAAAGTAGCCAAAGCAGAGGTTTTCACAACCAGTGAGATCCGAGCCCGTTGCCCTCCAAATCGTGTCTTGCTGTGTGGATAGGCAACAGAACACATATGTCCTGGAGCAGATCTCTGCGTGCGGGTTTAAGTAAGTCTGGGCTTAATTCCCGTGGGTCCCACATTTAGCCAGACGTCAGAATCACTCAGTGTGCTTTTCGAAATGGATTCTCGGCAAACAGCTCCACTCTCCTTGAGAACTTGGTTCTAATACACATTCCCCATGTGATTGGGTGCCATCCACGCTGGGTGTGTGGGGGCCACTGAAGACGAATGGCCCTGGAAGTGGTGTGCCATGTTTTGGCGTTGAAGGGCCAGGGCCCCCGGGGCCTAGGTCATTTCCTCTGTGTGCATCTCTGTGGCTCGAGAGTCACTCCGGGTGCTCAGGCTTTTGGCCCAAACAGCAGTGGCTTTGTAAGAGCTGCTCACAGCCCCGAGCTGAGCGCAAGCTGCCTGCCCGGCTGCCTCCCTTGTGTTGGCCGTTTCCGTTTCTAACATGGGAAGTGAGACTGGCTTATCTCAAACCTGAGGAAGTCTGAGTGACCAGCAGGAGGTTTGCTAAAATATATGTTTGTAACAGATGATTCCAAGTGCAGGAATTTCCCTGCAGTCAGTCCGGTTTGATGAGGGGAAATCCTCACGGAGCAGCCGCACGGGCAGGAAGAGGGACGCCCGGTAGGTACTCCGTGTTGGGAGTCAGGACATCGTGACGACAGCTAACGTGCGAATGACTCCATGCCACGTGCCTCACTGTGAAGCCCGCTGTGTTCGTTCTTCCCTTCCTTTTATTTGACAAAACCCTTCACCTGCTCCCCGCCATCTGCCCTCCCCACGAACCCGTGAGACACAAGAGGGGTGCCATTTTTCTCAGTTGCAGAAGAGAAAGCGAAGACTCAGAGAGCTCAGGGCCTTTTTCTCTGTGGTCTTGCTGGACCCGAACCAAGGTCTTTGGACTCCCAGACCAATTGGCAATTCATCACTCTGCTCAAAAGCCCTTAAACACGTAAAAGTAAGCCAAGTGGGAGCAGACATGTTGCGGGTCCCGACAAAGGCTCCTACCAGGACACAGGCCTGTTTTCTGTGTGTATAAATCAGACTCCTGTGGGAAATCCTTATCCTTTGGTACATGTTACAAAGTAAAGTTTACCATCGTTGGTGATGTTTGATATTTCCCGTCATAACAAATTCACCTTTGGAGTCGGTGGCCAGGTTTCGTCCCTTCACCAGCGTAAAGTCTGAGTTCAGACGGAGGAATGTTTTCCTGAGGAATGTGGAAGCTGTTTATTGTTGGCCTTTTTTCAAAAAAAATCTTATGTCATCCCTAATTGTATCGTCTCTAATTGTACTTGCAACGGTCCTGCTGACTTAAAAATAGTCTGTGCTCTATGACCATGTGGCTCTGTCCGGTTGTTCCTGAAGCTGCCTCTGGCCAGGCTGCAAATGTGGCCCGGGGATTTTTCCTCAGGCAGCTGCTGCCGCCTGGAGAGGTGACCAGTTCCTTCAGGAAGTAAGCAGGCGTTTGGAGGGGAGAGAATTCAGAGCTGAATCCGAAGATCTGACTGTATAAGCGGGGCCACGGGAAGGAGGGGACCCACGTGCAGTGCCTCGGTGACCCCAGATAACAGCAGCCTTTCCAGAAGGATGCTGACGATTCAACAAGAACGTTAAAAAATCATTTTATGCAGGTTTAGAATATTTACATATATTTACTCTACGGAAAGAGGCGTGTGGCTGTTTCAGAATTGGCCCTGGCCAGAGGTATGTGCCAAAACTCTGTATGCGGAGCTTTTAGGTGATAAAGGAGGTTCTCCTTCGGTTTGACCACACCTGTAAGAAGTGCTATGGAATGAGAACACCTCGTCTCTGCTCTCGTATTATATCTAGGGCTTTGGGGTTTTAAATGATTTTTTAAATGTTTGTTTATTTTGAGAAGGAGAGAGAACCTGAGCAGGGCGGGGCAGAGAGAGAGAGAGAGAGAGAGAGAGACAGAGAATCCCAAGCAGGCTCCTTGCTGTCAGCGCAGAACCCAGCGCAGGGCTCGAACCCACGAACCGTGAGATCATACCTGAGCGGAAACCCAGAGCCAGACACCGAAGCGACGGAGCCACCCAGGCGCCCCGTGGGCTTTGGGGTTTTAAAAGCAATTTTCATTCTCAACAGTCTTTGCTGTGTGCTTACAAGATTGTTTTCAAAAAATGGCTTTTCCACACCTATATATTCAACAGAAGAGATACATTTGGCAAGGATGGGGGGAAACTGGAACCCCGTGCACTGTTGTGGAGAATATACAGTGGTACAGCCACTGTGGAAAACAGGATGGAAGTTCCGAAAAAGGTTAAAATGGAATTACCGCCTAACCCAGCAATCCCACTTCTGGGTATATATCCAGAAGAAGTCAAAGCAGTATCTCAAAGAGACATTTGCATACCCACGCTCATTGAAGCATTACTTACAAGAGCCAAGAGCTGGGAGCGACCCAAGTGTCCCTCAGTAGGTGCACGGGTGTAGAAAACACAGTGTATGTGTACAATGGAATATTGTTCCACCTTCAAAAGGAAGGAAGTTCTGATACGTTCCGCTACACGGATGAACCCTGTGGACATTGTGCTAAGTGAAATTAAGCAAGTTACAAAAGGGCCAATAGTGTGTGACTCCACTTACGACGAAGTATCTAAAGTAGTCCAAATCAAAGAAACAGAAAGTGGGAAGGTGGCCGCCAAGGAAGGGGGGAGAATCCGTTATTAGTGGGTATAAGGTTGTGGTTTTGCAAGATGAAAAAGTTCTGGAGATCTGTTTACAACAATGTGAATACACTTAATAATATTGAACTGTACCCTTAAAATGGCCAAGATGGCTAATATAATGGTACGTGGTTTCTTACCACAATAGAAAGGGAGAAAGGAAGACACTGAATGTACTCTTATTACTAGAACATATTTATTTCTCCTAATGGTGCTGAGGTACATGTTGAGAATTTATAGCAGCTCCACATCATGCAAAATTCCCCTAAATAGACAGCCATGATGACTAACCTTCATCTGTAGTTGAAGATTTTGAAGGCGGTAAGTTAAATGAGACCACGTTCACTTGGTGAGGAGGTGCTCCCGCAGCATGAAGAAACCTGCGGTCCACTTGGGCGGTGGTGCAGACCTGTCTGTGCACAGGCCCGCCCGGCGAGGTGGCCGGGGGCTTTGGTGCACAGTGAGAGACGAGGTGGCTTATGCAGAGTGGGGCCAGATCACGGGAGAGTTTTGTCAGGATGCAGTTGTTAAGTCCTGTGTGGTTTCTAGTGAACGTGATGAAACCAGTGCTTCCAGAAGTTTACCTTGGGTGAGTCATGGGAATAAAAGGTACAGCATAAGGAATATCGTGATGCTGTGATAGTGCTGTGTGGGAGCAGATGGTAGCTACACGTGCGAGCACAGCACAGTGCTGTCGAATGGCTGTCGCACACCTCGCACTTAAGTAACATCGTGTGTCGACTATACTTAAAGAAAGAGGGGCGCCTTGGTGGCTCAGTCGGTTAAGCATCCAACTTTGGCTCAGGTCACGATCTCACAGTTTGTGAGTTCGAGCCCCACATCGGGCTCTGTGCAGACAGCTCAGAGCCTGGAGCCTCCCGTGGATTCTGTGCCTCCCTCTCTGTCTGCTCCTCCTGTGGTCATGCTCTGTCTCTCAAAAAATAAATAAAACATTAAAGACAGAAAGAGAGAGAAAGAAAGAGGAAGGAAGGAAGGAAGGAAGGAAGGAAGGAAGGAAGGAAGGAAGGAAGGAAGGAAGGAAAAAAAGAAAAGGTACCAACAAAAAAAGAAGTTGTTCTTGGAAGTGATACATAGGATGGCTGGTGGGGATGGAAATCAGGAAGCCCAGCGTGTGTACCTTGCTTCGGACCCGACTCCGGGTAGCCCAGTTAAATAGTTAAAAGTTCTTGGAACCTTAGTTTACTCGTCAGCAAATTGCAGTTCGGTTAAACAATTTTTGAGTGCCTTTTCTCTGCCAGGTATTACGCTAGGTGCCAGGGATACAAAAATAGACTCTGTTCCTTCCCTAAAGGAAGTTAGGGTCTCCAAAGGGAAACACGCATGTAAATACAGTACGTGTGCACAGATACAGCATCGAACTGTAGGACTAAAATCCCTCCCATCTGGACGGCAGACATCGAAAAATCCAGCTCCATAAGATGTGCGTAAATTATAGGACAGAAACAGGAGTCATCGACTTAGAAGGGACTTGCAGGTCAGGAAAGGAAAAGGATAAAACAAAATCAGATCATTGCAGACCCAGGTGGGGACTGGGATCAGGAGTGAGTGGGAAGAAAAGGTAGTCACGAGGAGCAGGGGCTGGGTGAACCTTGCCATGCTCCAGAATGATTTAGAAGTACTGAAACCGGGGTGGGAAGCCATTTTTACTATCTGTCCAGTATTTTTGTCTCGTCACTGATAACAGAGGTAGTCCTGGCAGGGGTGGTAACACCAGTGAGTGGGAGCTGATGACGTTGGCTTGGTCCCCACTGCACACACCATGTCTTATTGGGACTTGAGTTCGCTTGTCTGGAAGTTGGGGAGATTAGTACCTGCCACACGGCATGGCCATGAGGATTGTATGAGCTGAGTCCCGCCAAGCAATAACCCTGTGCCTGGCCTCACGTAGTGAGGCCGAGGTGAAGAACCTGGTACTTCTGTAATACTTTTCAGTTTACAGAAGGCTTTCCTACATCACCATTTCACTTGAGGCTCACAGCAAGGTAATAACAGCAACTTGTTGAGGATTGACAAACGACCCTGTGAGATGGGTATTACTGTCTTTCTCTGACCGTTTGGGTGGGTGGAAAAAATGAGAAAGAAACTTTACCAAGGACTCGAAACTATTAAAAAAGAAACCAAATCATTTTTATGCAGCACTGTTACTTGAAGCCAAGTCTGTCTGACCCAAAGGCCTGCTCTTAGACTGTATGTTGGTGTATTTCCATCCATCCGTCCGTCCGTCTGTCCGTCCGTCCATCCAGCGAATACTTAGTGAGTGCCTGTGTGTGCCAGGCAGTGGTCCAGATACTAGAAATACAGTTAAGAACAAAGCAGACGAAATCACTGCCTTCACGTAGCTTACGTTTTAGTTGGAGACACAGACAGCAGACAAAGCGTGTTAGATGGTGAGAAATGCTGTGCAGAAAAATGAATCGGGAAAGCAGATCGGGGCTGGAGAGAGTGGAGGTTTTGAGTGCGCCGGTCAGGGAAGGACTTGCCTGAGTGCTTGCGTGAGGATGCCAGGTGCAGGGAACAGCAAACCCCGAGGAGGGAGACCCTGGCTACAAAGTGGGCAGCCAGCAGAGCCACAGCCGGTGACAGGGCTGGGAGGCGCAGAGTGCGTTTGGGGTAGGAGGCCATCTTCGGGGACTTGGGCTTTCCCCCGACGGCTTGGAGCAGTGGAGTGACAGGATGGTTGTGGCTTCTTTGGTGAGAATCCTAGCACGTGGCGAGGGGCTGCTGGAGTGAGCTCGCGGGAGAGCAGTGGGAACTGAGCAGGTTCTGGATGCTTTCCGAAGCGAGAGTCGCGGTTTGCTGAGGAGCTGGACAGGGGATGTGTGAGGCAGAAGAGCAAGAACGCCTCTGGAGACATGACATGTAAAAACTTACTCCCATTGTACGGATGAGAAAACTGAGGTTGGAAGAGGGTAAACAAGTGGCTCAAAGGTCGTTGAGCTCGACGGTTAGTAAAGCTAGGACCTTCATTCGCCCAGATATTTTCGCTCCACACCCCTTAGGCTTTCCCTCCTGCCACAGGCCTCCTGGTGTACCCCACTTACCCCTGGAAGTCTGAGTCAGCTGACCCCAGTGCCTAGCACCATCTTGTTTCCACAGTGATTAGTAAACACTAACCCATGCTGGTGACACTGTCACTGTTGAAATCTTCCTCATGGTGCCCCTCAGTTAGGATGGTGTTCCGAGTGTTTACGATGGCAACCCAGAGATCATTCAGTGGATGAAGGTCCTTACCTGTGTCCAGACCACTTTATCCCGCTACCTCTTGGGGAAGTTTAGCATTCTTTCGACGGGATCCCTTTCTCACTAGACTCCTGTAAATTGTGCATTTGTACATAACCACCATTGGCCTTTGTTGTTGCTTTTTTCCCCTCTTACTGATTTTTATGGCAATAGCCAGATCAGACGGTAAGAATTCTCCCCGGTAAACATTCTTCAGTGGGTCTTTGAGGGGAAGAGTGCCGTTTTCAGGGCTTTGCCGTGGGCAGGAGGCCCAGGCACCTTTATTTTACTGTATCTCACTCCTTTTGGCTCAGGAGCCACGGCCGAAATGTGACCGAGAGAAATGCCATTGGTGCCAGGCTGTGGCGGGTCAGTGTTCGCTGAAGTCTGCAGCTCCTGCCACTTTGGCCGCCTTGAAGACCGAGGGCTCGCCCGTACCTTCCTTCCTTACCAGGGGCATTGGAGCATTTCAGCCGTTGCTGAAGGTAGTTGTTGGGCGTCATGGTCTGGCGGCTGCTCCCAGGACTCCGGGTAGAGACGGCTTGGAGCTTTAGTGTGGTTTTCTGTAGTCTAATGAGAAAGACTCACGTGTGTGCAGAAAGTTTATGTTTGCTTCCTTAAGACTTTCTCCCTGCACCCACCCCCCCAAATACACACACCGGGAAAGTGCCTTAGACCCAGTGACCCCAGGTCCTCTGCCCGCAAGCCCTCTGACCACCGCCTGGGATGCAGAAGTCACTACGCGGCATCCAGATCCCCACCCTCACCCCCGGCACCACCAGCATTGCACTCCAGAGAGAAGCGCCGGGGGCAGAAGGTCCTGCTGTGTGGCGTGGCCGCCCGCTTGGGACGGACGCACGCTCGAAGGGCCTGCACGCCCCTCACCTGGGTCGCCTGCAACGCCGCCAGCCTGGCGGCCAGCGCGGGCTTCAGGACTTGGTGGGCGGGTCCAGGGACGCTCCGCCCCTGCATCCGTTCGCCCTCGAGGCCGCTCAGTCGCACGTCCCCCCCCTCTGGGATACAGGCCTCTCGGATACAGGCAGCCGCTGCGTCGCCGGAAGGAACGAACGGGGCTGAGCATGGGGACAGGGAGGGGAGCGGAGTGGGAGAGGGTGGTCGGCGCCCGGCACCCCCGGCCTCAGAGCCCCGACTCGCCGCAGAGTCGCGCTGTCGTTCCGAGCTCCCGCCCTGCCACCCGGTGCGCTGCCCCGGGCGTGGGGAGGCCACGTCCCGCCCGCTGTCCTGGCGGGACAGGGAGAGGCCGCCCCATGGCCGCGAGTCACCAGGCACCCGCTGCCGTAAAAGTAAGCCGGGCGGGGCTCGAAGAAGGGGTGACTGCAGCTGGGCCGTGGGGGCTGCCGCCTTCCGAGGGGGCACCGCAGGCCATGAGAAGGCAGCCGTAAAGCACGACCCCCGTGGAGACCCGGCCTGTCGGGCGTCGTGGAGAGGCGCGGCGTCCGGCACCCGGGCGAGGCGGGGGGGGGCGGTGGGCGTCGAGGGAGGAGGGGCCGCTCGCCCTCCGTCGTGCCCCCATCTGCTCCCGTGCCCCCTGAGCCTCCCCAGTTTCCTTCACTTGGCCCGAATCCGTCGTCGTGACCGCGGGCCCGGCTGTGCCCTGAGAGGAGAGCTTCAGACCGCAGCGCGCGAGGTGTGCCCGGGGCCAACTTCCGCAGTGTGGCTCGGCGCCCGCCCGTCGTTGCCAGTCGTTCTCCATAGTTACCGTGGGTTTAGGGTAAGAATTCGAGGCCCTGTTCCCACGGTGGGTTTCCGCCAAAAAGTCGTTCACCGCGACAGCGTGGCCGCGGTGGCGGGAGGGAAGCGGGGGGCCTGGTGTGCCGCGCTCGGGCCGAGGCCTCGGCCGAGTGGCCTGTGGAGCCCCGGAAATGCGGCGGGGCGGTGGGAGGCGACGCCAGTCCCAGTCGGCAGACGTGGCACAAAACACGGAACAGGAGCTATCTCATTAAAAGACAGACAGACAGGGGCGCCTGGGTGGCGCAGTCGGTTAAGCGTCCGACTTCAGCCAGGTCACGATCTCGCGGTCCGGGAGTTCGAGCCCCGCGTCGGGCTCTGGGCTGATGGCTCGGAGCCTGGAGCCTGTTTCCGATTCTGTGTCTCCCTCTCTCTCTGCCCCTCCCCCATTCATGCTCTGTCTCTCTCTGTCTCAAAAATAAATAAAACGTAAAAAAAAATTTAAAATAAATAAATAAATAAATAAATAAATAAATAAATAAAAAAAGACAGACAGACAGTTGCTTAGAGAGAAGACCTGCCCCCGGAGGGTAGTTACCGGAGGTCCAGACTCGAGAGACCCTGGGCGAGGCCAGAGCAGACGGCGCGCTCCCACCGCCGTCCCGAGCCGGCCTTCGTCCCTCGCACCACGCTGGCCTCTCGGACTCTGCCTTCTTGGTCCTTCCGCCGGTAACGGTAACGGGGGATCCTCCAGACCATCGCGGACTTCATCCTCTCTGTGGCTCCGTCGTCGTCGGCCCAGCCTCCGCAGACCGCACCCTTCGTGGCCCTTCCCCGCGCCCGCCGGTCCGCTGGTGCGGCTGCTCCGCCCCGCTGTCTGCAGCCCGCCCGCCCACCGTCTCCCCGCGGGTTTCCCGGCCCCTCGCTCCGCCGCCGGTGTCGCCAAGCGTCCTCCTCGCGTCCTCCTCCGGCCCGGCTCCCGCCTCCCGCCTCCCGCCTCCCGCCTCGCGCCTCGCGCGCCGCCGTCACGGCCAAACCCTCCCTGGTGAGGCCCGACCGGGAATCAAGGACGCTGGGCACTTGACGCGCATCCCCTCACCTCATTCTCCAGAAAGGAAGAAAACGCTTTGTACAGCTGGGGGAGGTGAAGCTCAAGGAGTAAGGTGCCGGCCCCCGTGCCCGTGGAGGGGCTGGGCTGCGATTCAGACCGGACCGTAGGACTCGGCAACCTGTTCTCTGCTTGTGGTGCCGGGGCCTCCCTCCGACCCCTGTCCCTTCCTTTCTCAGAATCCTGAAGGAGCCACCCCCCTGCCTACCGTAGCACTCGAAGCTCCCCCTCCCTTACTTTTCCAGTCTCCTCTTCTGTCAGAGGGACTGGTGTCCTGTACCACGTGCTTCAGTGCTTCGGATGGAGCCACGTTTTGCTCTCCGTCAAGAGCCACCTTGAAGAGCCGGCTGCTGCTTGCGCAAGGTCTTTCCCGTTCTCTTCACAAGGAACGTTCTCTCTCTACGATTCCCTCTGCTGGATGACAGATTAATTAGCCACCAGGAGACTACGTCACTGCCCGGGGCGGGGGGGGGGGGGATCTGAATGCCAAAGGTGCGGTACCTAATTCCTCACTCCGATATTATGAGTTCGAGCGCTTTCACATTGTAGGCACTTGGAGAGAACAACTGCGGGTCTCCACTTAGGACACCATCAACACCTTTTGATTTTAGTAGCACCACTGCCTTGCAGGTGAAAGACGGAGGCAGAACACTTTATTGATATTTTTTATGTCTCCTTTGGAGCACAAGTTGCCAGCCAGATGACACACAGTTCACTCACCATCCTCGCCCGCAAAGTAATGCCGTGTGTTAGCGTTGGCGGTGCCCTCTGAGCCGTTCTCATCTCCACTTCCCGTAGCCCTCGACCGCAGCTCTTACTTAGCACGGCGTCTACTTGGGGATTAATAGATCTATACACATCTTCTCATGATTCCTCTTTCTGGGGAAGACACAAATGATTACTTCCCCTTGGGAGTAATGTTCTCAGAGGTCATTTAGTTTGCCTTCGCCGTGTTTTTTAAACCGTAAACCATGCCATTTCTTTCTCAGTCTCTTCAGATGGAGGTACCGAGTCCTCTGCCTTAGTGGATGACAACGGCAGCGAGGAGGATTACAGCTATGAAGACATCTGTCAGGCCAACCCCAGATACCTCCAGCCGGGCGGGGAACAGCTGGCCATCAACGAGGTACTGGAATCACACACAACAATGGCGGGTCTTGGAGACCCGGCTCTCAGGGTACACGGTCACTTTAGACTTGGCCCCCTTGATTCTTTCTCGCTAAACCTATTCCCAAACCTAGAACTCTGATATCGTGGCATTTTCAAAGACAACGTATGTGACTAAGTTTTCTAGATAACCAAAGCTCACACGTTGCTCTAAGTCATAAGGGCGGCAGTCATTAGTGTTTGGATAGTGCTGTTCGGAAATGCTCTTCCTTACGTTATCCCAGAAAGATCTCACAGCCGATCGCAGAGGTAGATGTTATAATTACTACCCGTATTTTAATACACACTCAGAGACTAAGAGGCCGCAACACTTGCTAGCAAATGGCAGACCTGAAATTAGCCACGTATTTCTTACTACACATTTGGTGTTCTTTCCACCACTGGGCATCTGCAGCTCCTTTTATGGAACTCTTTCTAGAAGACACCCCTGGCTTTTGGAGTTGTTGACCAGAGTGCATGGAATGTCACTTCTCAATGAGTTAGCGTCTCCATTAGTAATACCGGTTGTTGCTGTAGAAGATGACAGTGTCCCTGGGAGCTGAGAGGACCCACAGCCACCTGCCCCTATGGCCGACTAACTGATGAGCTGTGTCTGTTCCTGGCTTTTTAAATTAGCTGTTAAATATCTGGAGACCACGCTGTGTCCTCTTTAATTGTAGTAGACTATCAAGTTAGATTAAGAGTTTATTCAGACCATGAATGAAGTATGGAGGGTAATCTCTAGGTGAACCTGTGAGTGTCTTACTATAATGTATATGCATAACCATTGGAGGCTTGGTTCTGTGTTATTTAGTTTGCTCAGACACAGACAATTGCTTGGGGGCTGAAAATTCCATAATTCATATTTGTTAGATAACTGATGTACAGATAAGTGAGCCGTTTTAATACTTCCTTGGGAAAAAAAAATAGATATGGGGTTTCCTTTAGGAACATATGAGAGACACCCACCTGATTTTCCCTGATAAGGAAACTCATTTTGTACAACACTCAAGCACTAAGGACTGACCTGGAGCCAGCAGTATGTACAGAGAAGCAGCGGAAGATGTCTGTGTCCCCTCATCTGCCCGCCGCAGTTTGCGCTAAGCACGTGTCCCCATTGCAGCTGATCAGCGATGGCAGTGTGGTCTGCGCAGAGGCCCTATGGGACCACGTGACCATGGACGACCAGGAACTGGGCTTCAAGGCAGGAGATGTCATCCAGGTTCTGGAAGCCTCTAACAAGGACTGGTGGTGGGGCCGGAGTGAAGACAAGGAAGCCTGGTTCCCCGCAAGCTTTGTCAGAGTAAGTGTGGCGCTTTCCCCTTCCCACAGCTGCCTGTGGGGGGCGGCAGAGCTGCGTCCAGCTCAAGCCCGCTCTCTACAGGCTCAGTTCTTTGTCGTGACGTTATTTTACTTATTTTTTAATTTTTTAAATGTTTATTTATTTTTGAGAGTGAGCGAGCGAGCGTGAGTGGGGGAGGGGCAGAGAGAGAGGGAGACAGAATCCGAAGCAGGCTCCAGGCTCCGAGCTGTCAGCACAGAGCCCGGTGTGGGGCCCGAACTCACGGACCACGAACATCATGACCTGAGCTGCAGTCGGACACTTAACTGACTGAGCCACCCAGGCGCCCCTCTTTGTAATCATTTTAATGAAACCTTTCAGAAATTAGATGGGTTGAGGGAAAAATTTCAACCATGGTCAACTAACTGTGGCATTGCTGCCATGGTTTGAGCCGCCGGCCCAGCCGTGGCCCTGCCAAGTACATGAAGACGTAGCCTAGGGCCAGGCTGCCTTCCTAACCAGCCGTGGAGAAGTGGAAACCTGGGGTGGGGGGGACCTTCTGCCTGCTTCTGGCGCCGCCTCCCCCCGAGTCACCTGTCACCTGTGTGTGGCCCGCAGTTGCGTGTCAATCAGGAAGAGCTGTCGGAGAATTCCAGCAGCACCCAGGGTGAGGAGCAGGAGGAGGACGCCGGCAAGAACCGCCACAGACACTTGGAGAGCAAGCACCAGATGAGGACCAATGTCATCCAGGAGATCATGAACACTGAGCGGGTGTACATCAAGCACCTCAAGGACATCTGTGAGGTAAGACCCCGGACCCCGCGGCCTCCCCCAGGTTGTCTGTGGGATATGCCCGTGTGGTTTTCTTCTGTCCCCAGTCCGACACACTTTTCAGTAGCCCTCACTTTTCCTCCCCTGTCTGTCCGTGTGGCCCCTGCACGGACTGCACCCTCATGAAATACTTGTCTGCCTTGTTGAGCATCAGTGGCCCCCTGCTGTAGTCAGCTTTCTTTCCTACACTCTCAGGACTGACATCCTGAGGTTATTCAGAGCGAATGACTTTCTGCCTTTTAATTTTATTTATTTATCTATCTATCTATTTACTTACTTACTTGAGAGAAAGAGAGAGCAAGCAGGGAGAGGGGCACAGAGAATATCTTAAGCAGGCTCTGTGCTCAGCACAGAGCCCAACGCGGGGCTCGATCTCACAACCCTGGGATCGGGACCTGGGCTGAAATCAGAGTAGGACACTCAACCGACTGAGCCACCCAGGCGCCCCCAGAGTGAATGACTTTCAGAGGAGGCAACACCCGTCGGGTGAAACCCACACGATTCCGCAAATGTGCGTCACTATTTACGATCCCACTACATCTAATCGCTGTCTCACAGATTAGGTTCTCAGTCAGTCAGATGCAGACCAAAAAAAAAAAAAAAAAATTGCTTTTATCTAGTGATTTTCAAAGCCATATTCTGCAGTGTCATGGTAACTACTGTGTGATAAATTCTGTGTCTCCCACGATCCTCTGTGTTTTTGTGGATTTTGTGTGAGCTTTACGCTCCACTGGCGTTGGCCCCATCTCGTTCCTGCTGGCCTGGCCCTGAATGCTGAGTGCTGCACTCCCAGTTCAGCTGTGAACATTTAGCACTAAAGACAAACACAAGGGAGACAAGTGCCCAGTGATTGGATTCGCTGGCCAGAGAAAGACAGAGCGATGTTTAGCTTTAACCGTCTGTTCCCTAGAAGTTACGGGAGTTTTTTTAAAGTGCCGTTTTAGGAAAATAAGTCATGTCTTCATAATTGTCGAGCTTTGACTTTGTGCCTTCCTTTGACCTGGATGAATTCCTACAAACGCTCACCGGGCAGGTCCTACTACCCCTCCTATTACAGATGAGGAAACTGAGGCACAGAGAAAGTAAAGTGGTGGGGTTAGGATTTAAATCAGACGGGTCTGCCCTACAGCCTGTATCTTGAACCTTTACATTGTCTTTGTGTTAAAGTTCAGACCAAGCGGGCAGCGGTATGTATTTTATCATGTAGCCCGCTTAGGCTAGGTTATTACATGATGCTGATTTGGGGATAATTATTACACACGTTTATGGCCTTTCCTTCCTTCCACACTAACTTCTACCCAAGCCATGGTACATCTAGGGTGTTGTACATAGAGAATGAGTAGGGCTGTGATCGGGGCAGGCCTCGGATTAAAGATCTGCAGATCTGTGCTCTGTATAGAAAGTAGGAAATGGTGGAATCCTTGGGTAAGATGTCCTTGGCTCTTTGCCATGACAGTGAGCCGGCTGCATGAGCCGTTCAGCAAGCTGTGGCATTCTGTATTTGACAGGTCTTCTCAGCTGTGAAATGAAATTAGGGATGGGAGAATGATTATCTTAAGAGTTTAGAAAAAGTATGACAGTCTCAATGTTTGAGCCCTCGTGTTTGAAACCCTGCAACTTTGCTTTATGAGTATAATCTGAAAACTTTATATAGTTTCTTGCCTCCTAAATCCAACCACATGCACCTGTTGTTCTCTTTTCTTTCAAAAATATTCATAGCACACTGCAGTCGCAGAAGTGTGATTACCCCATCAGGGACCCATAGGGTAAAATAATTTTCTCTAATTAAAATCTACTGCAAGATAATGGCTTTGGGCCCAAAACACTGTATTATTCAAATAATTTCTGTGAATCTCCAAATTAATTTTTAAAAGTTTACTTCTCTGTTTCGCAGGGCTATATCCGACAGTGTCGCAAACACACGGGAATGTTCACTGTTGCGCAACTAGCCACCATTTTTGGAAACATTGAAGATATTTACAAATTCCAAAGAAAGTTCCTGAAAGACCTTGAGAAACAGTACAATAAAGAGGAACCTCATTTAAGTGAAATAGGATCCTGCTTTCTGCAACACGTATGTCACCTGTTACGTCTTATTAATCACAGCCGGTCAAATAATTTTGAAATGTTTCTCCAATCTAGAAAGGAGTCCTTTTTTGTTCTGTTTTGTTTCTTGCTTTGTTTGCTGGATTAATTGCCTATGGAATGGAAATGTCAGTTGTAAATTAAGTTGCTTGGTTTATATGGTTAATCTTTACCTACATACCTCAAGATTTTAGAATCTTCCCACTGTTATGCAGTTTGGAGTTAGGGGGTTGTATTTGGAGTAATTTCTCATAGTCCCTCTCATAGTAACTATTATATGTTAATCACTCTTTTCAGGGTTTTCTTGTGTTAGCTTCTGTACTGCTATGACGTGGTAGGATTGATTATTTTGCCCATTTTCCAGATGCAGAAACTAGCCCAGAGAGCAAGTGACCCAAGGTCACATGTTTTTTTTTTTTTGATGTTTGTTTATTTTTGAAAGAGATAGAAAGCATGAGCAGGGGAGAGGGCAGAGAGAGAGGGAGACACAGAATCCGAAGCGGCTCCCAGCGGTCAGCACAGAGCGCAACGCGGGGCTTGAACTCACAAACCACGAGATCACGACCTGAGCGCAAGTCAGACGCTCGACCGACTGAGCCACCCAGGTGCCCCTCAAGGTCACACGTTAGTAAGGAGCAGGTGTAGGTTCAGACCGAGGTGTGCAGTTCTCAGACCCCTGCGTGGAACGCTGTAAGTACCTCAGAACAGTCTTGTGATGATGGCGTGAGCTTAATAACTGAGGATTCAGTGCCCCTGATTAATACTAACAGATTTCAGAGGAAGGAGACTTTATTCCCAGCCCAAACGGACACAATTATCGTAACAATAATAGCAGTGACAAAGCCAGCTCCTCAGGTAGCACTTGCTGGGTACTGACCCCAGTGGCTGTACAGAGGCAGCAGAACGGAAGCTGGTCCTCGGGTAGGTTGATTTTAAGTGGCTGAAGATAATGCCGTGGTGGCCACGCAGTGGGGAGCATCCGCCCCACGAGTGCACTGGGTCTGTTTGGGACTTGGTGAAAGGCCTGTTTGGCCAGAGCAGAAGGTTCCAAGAGAGAAGCTTCAGAGGTCGGTGAAGGTCAGGCTGCAGGGGGCAGGGCCTGATGAAGGCGAAGCCTCTGGGCGCGGCCTTGCCGGGAGAACGGGAGAAGCCACACAAGGGACGAGGTGGTACTGGGGAGGGGTGACTGCAGTGGGCGTGTGGAAAGACAGACACGTGGGCGTGGGGATTTCTGAGAACCAGCTGATGGAACTGGTCTTGGGGCGTCAGAACTGCCTGCAGGGCGTTGAGTGTCCAAGAATTAACAGGCGGGTGGGGAAAACCTTCTAGACTTCTGGGACACGGGAGTTGAGGCGTGTCGTGCTGGGCACAGACAAGTAGGAACTGCGGGGTGGGACACCACACAGCCGTGGGCAGGGCGGACGACCGCGAGCGGGCAGCCTGGCCGCAGTGGCTGCGCAGGGGGCTGTTCGGAGGTGGGGTGCGGAGGCCCTGGGAGTGTGGAAGCAGGGGCAAGCCCTCGAGCACGGATGGGGGACTGAGAGGGTGCCGCTCTGGGATCCGGGAGAGAAGCGCCGGCGTCCTGAGACCTTGGTGGCAAGCGGCCTCCAAGGGAGAAGTCCGGGAGAAAGGAAGGGAGCCGGGGGGCTCACGTGTGTGGGGACCAGGCGGTGGGGCGTTAGGGGGAGGACGTGCTGTGGGGGGAGCGGGTGGTGGCTTTGAATCCCCCCCTTGTGGTCACGGTCACAAGCCTGTGTGTCAGTGAAAGTAAAGAGGACGAGGGGGAGACAGACAGGACTTGGGAACAGCGCCTGCCTTTTCCTTGGAGCAGAGCTGGGGCGGAGATGACGGTGGCAGTGGGTGCCGCTCCCCTGCGGAAGCCCCGGGCCACCGTGAGACACCCCGTCAGGGTTCGACGAGGGGGGCTTCGAGTGGGGCCAGGGCACCGAGTCCTAGAGCAGCACCCCCCCCCCCCGGGCCCCCTGCTCTGTAAGCGGCCCCTGCCTGCAGAGAAGACGCGGGCTTGCTGCATGAGAACAGGGCAGAATCGGGGTGCTCTCCGGGACGCCCCCTCGGACGGGGCCGCGCCCATCGCCAGCCCATAGCCTGACGCGGCTGTGCTTCCCCTTCCCAGCAAGAGGGCTTTGCCATCTACTCCGAGTACTGTAACAACCACCCGGGCGCCTGCGCGGAGCTGTCCCGCCTGATGAAGCAGGGCCGCTACCGACACTTCTTCGAAGCCTGCCGCCTGCTGCAGCAGATGATCGACATCGCCATCGACGGGTTCCTGCTGACGCCGGTGCAGAAGATCTGCAAGTACCCTCTGCAGCTGGCCGAGTTGCTCAAGTACACCACGCAGGAGCACAGGTGAGGGGCAGGTGCCTCTGGGGGACGCGCACCGGGGCCTGCGCACCCCGCCCCCAGGGGGGCGGGCACTCGGGGCTTCGCGGAGTGGCGGTGACGGGCTGGCTCACGCGTCCTCTTGGCGCTCTCGCTGAGCGTTGGGGAAGAAGCTGTCATGTCGCTTTGAACGTTCAAGATTACTCTGAAGTCTGAACTAGGGTCATCGAAGAGGCTCCGGAATATCTGTTCCTAGAGATACTCAACATTTAAGAATAATTCTTAAACTGTGTCATGAGCACACGGGGGTTTGTGTTGTCTGTTGGTCCTTATAGATGACGTATATCCTACAAATGCTCTTTTGTAGCTACTCAGTAGTTAATAAATAAAGACCTACACCGGCATAACTTCAGTTTCAGAAACAGTCTGCTTCCCGTCCCATAGCAACTCACCCCCAGAGCGCTATCATGTACTGCAAGGAGAAGTTACCTTACGGAAGGGTGAGGACTACCAGAGTTTAAACCCTGAAAGAGTGGGGAATCTCGAGGGGACAGGGTAGTGTGTAGGGTCAGGTTGGAGAAGCATCTCCCCGAGGTCCCGTCTGGCTCTAAGCCCTTTCTTGCCCAGCCTGGGTGCTCACTCCGTCTCCATGATCCGTTCCACCCCCGTACACCTTGCGCTTTGGAGCACGGGACTTCTCATCATGGTCACCCGAATGCTCCATTTCCTTGTCCCTAAGTTTGTCCCTAAGTTCTTCTGGGGGAGCTATTAAGTTGCTACTTAACAGCAACTCACTGTTTTCCTGCATGTACAGAATAACACATAACCGTGCTGTGATTATTTGTGAGATCTCACCCACTGGGTGTTGGAATGGGCATGCCGTTCTGTGCCACTCCCCAAGATGTGCAGGACCCAGCTGTGCGTGGTGCCTTTAAGTGGCACCGGTTGGGTTATTGCTGTGTTTTCACCAGGCCACAACCGGAATGCCAGCTGGATACCAAGGTTTTGGGATAAAGCTTGCTATTTTAGGTAAGACTCAAACCTCATTCCTGACATCCATGTCACTGGTACAAAGCTTTCAGTGTACCTACCTGTAGCCCTTGAAAGGATGATCTGGAAAGGCTCTAGGATGCAGAGAGGGGGACAGGATTGTACCCAGAGGAAATCTGCCTTGCCAAACCACACAGTGCTGGCTTTTCACAGCTAACGGCTGCCCGGAGAGCAATCACATTCTCCCCGGCAGTGCCTGGCCCTGCAGGGTGTGCAGGATGGAGCCATCTTTTGTCCTGTCTGTTGCCGGACTCCTGTGGAGACATGGGGCTTGCAGAAGGAATCTTTTTACAATTAGATTGGAAGGTGGAAAGAGAAAAAGAGCTGGGTTGCCAAACAATAGACCCTATAGACATGGATGTTAAAGAATTAAGACTAAAGGAATAAGAGAAAGGCATTCATTGAAAGAGAGAAGAGAGAAGAGAGCTATATATATTTCTATTTCTATTTCTATTTCTGTTTCTGTTTCTATTTCTATTTCTGATGGGAAAATCAGAAAACTTGAGTGGAAGCAAAATAGCAAAGTTAGGAGAGCCACACATTTAAAGAAAATGTTCAAGAATGAAAACACACCATGCTGAGGAACCAGAGAAAATAGATAAGAGTAAAAAGAGACATCTTGACAGACATGGGCAAGCAGATTGGCACGTTCTCAGGTGGGAAGTGTATGTCCGGAAGTCTGTACATCATCCTTCAACAGTTGGTTTTTCTCTTCTAAGGGCATTTCTCACTGTGAGGCATTTGTGTATTTTGGCTACTACCCTCCCCCCCCCAAATCCTTTTAAAGGAAATGACAGAAAGCCCATTTCCCTGTCTTCATTCAATAAAACAAAACAATTAAAAAAAACCAAAATATTGCATTCTGCCTCTTTCCTAGGATTGACAGAAAATCTTGTAGGGAAAAATATACAATAATTTTGTGCACTCTTCTTCATTGCCTGAGGCCTGGGGTGAGTGGTGGCTCCCATTATCTTGGCAGCCCCCTTGTATCTGTTTGGGTCTTCCATTGTGCCCCGCTTCTGAGTGTGAACGGGCCTGTTTAAAGACAGCGAGGTCTGCCTTGTGGGGGAGTGCCCAGGGACTTCCCAGGAGTGGAGTTTAATTGTGTTTGCTAAATAAACAAGAGTCTGCTTCCAAGGCTTTCTTGTCCTGACTGTGCAGGAGGATCTGAATTCGGTGCAGCTGAGATCCAAAGGCTCCGTCTATCCCGTGAGACACAGGAACGTGCCAGAAAGTGAAGAATTCAGCTCATTAGCTGGATGATTGGTTTACATGTCCCCAAATTATTAATGCCGAGCAAACTGGAATGTAAAACTTCCCAATACTAGACGTGCCCTGCCCGAGTCTGTGTGTAGAGTATAGCTGTAATTTATTTTTCCAGTACCTCCGGTTTTAGAAACCTGGGGAACAGGAGCCTGTTCCAGGGAATATTTAGTTTGATCTGACTGCAGGATACGGAAGCACCAGAAATGAAGGTCGTTCGGTGAGGCGAATACGGTGTTAGCGTTTACATGACACCACGTCCAGCTTCTGTGGCTCATGTCCCCTTTGTGTCCTTTCCTGAATCTCATCACAGATGAGGCTCAGAGCGGATAATTAGTCTCGAGAATGGTTACTGATTGTTAAAGTACTTTATATAGCAAAACTGGCCGTAAGAGAACCAAAGCAATAATAAAGACTTTCCTTTCTTTATTGATGAAAATAATCTATTGTCACTGTGACTAAAACTTATTTCTTGTGGCATTCACTTTCATTCATTGCGATTTCTGGGAAATGAATGAAAACATTCTTACTCCAAAGAATTCTGGATTGCATTCGGTCAGCTCCCTTAACCTATGGAGACTGTGGTCTATTCATAGAGGAAAAAGAAAAAGGGAACAATGGCCGTTCTTTAGATGCCACGTCGTCTAGACTGTTGGTAGACAAATCAGGGATGGGGGGCATGACTTTGTCAGTCTGCCTTTGCAGGTTTCAGGTTATATGGCTAAAATGAACCTCCTGCTTTACAGTGATTACAACAATATAAAGGCAGCCTACGAAGCCATGAAGAACGTAGCCTGTTTGATCAACGAGCACAAGCGCAGGCTGGAAAGCATAGACAAGATAGCACGGTGGCAGGTGTCCATCGTGGGCTGGGAGGTAAGTGCGAACCCCTTCCCGCGCCTGCTACGCCGCCCGACACTGTCACCCCCTCCCTCACTCTGCTCTAGTTTGATGCCATACTTGAGCATCCTGTGATCGACTCTTCGTATTCTTGGCCTTAATGGTGTCTGCGTTTTGAGGCACGTGCTTGACCTTAACAGTCAGCTACTTGACGCCTCACCTGCACCAAGAGATCAACTCTGAAGAGTGTCTGTAATTCATTTATCGTTTACGCTGTCTCTCCTGCTAGGAAGTACGCTCCATGAAAGCAAACGGAGAACCCTTAAAATACACAATATAGTGTGGGAGGAGTACGGACTCCGGACTCACACTGCGTGCGTCTGAACTGGTCTGATCTGGGCAGGATCAGTATTTTCATCCATAAGGTGGGGTTGAAAACACTACCTGCCTCACAGGGCTGTTGTGAGGATCGTCTAAGACGGTGGTAAACGCAGTCCTTGGCACACCCTGTAAGAATGGTCTAGCGTGCGTATTTATTTATAAACACAACAACCACAGCAGCGTCTGGCACTGCTCTAAGCCGTTTTTATATGCGAACTCGTTTCATCCTCTCAGTGACCCTATGAGGTAGGGACTGCTGTGGCCTCCACTGAACTGATAGGGAACGGAAACACGCAGGGGTAGGGAGCTGGCCCAAGGCCACACAGCCAGAGAGTGGCAGACCCGGATTCCAATCTAGTCAGGCAGCCTGGCTTCAGAGCGAGTGCTGGTGACCGCTAGACCCTATGGCAGTCATTAAGAACGATCAGCTGGTGCTGTTCCGATTGTGTTTAGACCAAGTGAGATTCGTCCTACATCAAATTGATTGGTCAGAACACACTGTCCCGAAGGATTAAGAAAGTTTGGATGGAGAAGTTAGGTTTTTAACTAAAGTAGGTGATGGCCGTGAACGTTGGAAAGAGATACTTCTATTTCAGGGGCCGTAGAGACTTGTGGAGCTTGGATGGGCCCCCAGACATCACTGTGTTTAACTCTCTTACTTTGTAAGTGCAGAATCTGGGGCACAGAATTGCTATAGGCAAGTAAGTGGAACTGTTTTGGAGTCAAGATTTTCTGCCTCCACAAAATGTTGTGTGTGACCGGGACTGAAGGAGAATAAAAATCTTAGAGACCAAAGGCCGGTGTCATACCCAATACCATAAAGGTACATTGGGTTAGACCCAACCTAATACTGTAAAGGTGTATTTTTCCTTGTGTTCTTGGACTGTGGCATTGAGGGGATAATTTACTGTCAGAAGTTCACCCATCTCTGGTTGGCAGTTGGCCACGTGGCCTTTTGTTTCCAAGATCCGAAGCTAGTTTTTATTCTGGGAGCCGCTGTGTATACCAGACGGGAAAGCCCGAGCCCCAGGGTCGATAGCACAGAGCTCCCACCCGTAGGAAGCCTCTGTGGTGCCCTTCTTCTCCCAGGAGCCGCCATTTCAGACGGGGTTTGCCGCCGGGAATACACCTCACAACACAGAGACGCCGTAACATTTCCCGCTGAGTAGGAGGTAAAGAAAGGAAATTTCACACACAGGGAGACGAACGGCCCGAGATTCACGTGGCCTCTTGAGCCCCGCTGACCCGCGGACGGGTCTCCTGTGACTGGAAGGTCCGAGAACAGATCGCGTCAGGACCTCCTCCTGTCTCCGTGACGCGTGAAGGAATCGGGATGGGGAGACCGTGAACTGTGTTTTCCTCCCTCCAGGGGCTGGATATCCTCGAGCGGAGCTCGGAACTGATCCACTCCGGGGAGCTGACCCAGGTCAGCAGGCACGGCAAGAGCCAGCAGCGGACGTTCTTCCTGTTTGACCACCAGCTGGTGTCGTGCAAGAAGGACCTGCTGCGCAGGGACGTGCTCTACTACCGAGGCCGCACGGACATGGACGAGGTGCGGCTTGTGGACCTGGAGGACGGGCGGGACAAGGACTGGAACCTCAGCGTGAAGAACGCCTTCAAGCTCGTCAGCAAAACCACCGACGAGGTTCACCTGTTCTGTGCCAAGAAGCAGGAAGACAAGGCGAGGTGGCTGCAGGCCTGCGGCGACGAGAGGAGGCGCGTGCGGGAGGACCGCGAGATGGGTGAGCGGCGCCTCTGCCCTCCCGCCCCAGCCGCGTCCCCCCCCAGCCCAGCGGTCAGCTCTTCCCCGCCCCCCGCCCCCCCCCCCCCCCGGGTCAAGTAGCCCCCTTGCAGAAAAGAAGCGGGATCTGCAAATCCCGAATACGGTCGGCCCCACGCACAGTCAGAAGCCCGCGTGTTAACTCTTGACGACTGATAGCCTGCTGCTGACCGCAGAGCCTTACGGCTACCGTAGTCGATTAACACACGTACGGAGGTTGTGCCGTTTAATCCCAAGATGTGGATACTGTTGCTATACCCATTACTATAGGTGAGGAAATTGAGGCTCAAGGCCCTTGCCCACTCTTCTAGCGTGACCACTTAGCATTTAAAGCCAGCTCGGTGTCACCCCGAGACTGGGCCACACTCTGGTGACTGTCATCCAGGCCATGAGAAATACCGGATGATCCTCGAGGCCGCCTCTTCAGGTGTACCTTTAAAGCACTTTAAATTTACCTTGCTGCCCTAGTCCATTCAGACCCAAGACCTTGGCCCACCTGTTTCCCCATCTCTCTCGTGCATGAAGCTGAGGACCGTGCACCCTGTCCTACGGTTCAGGCACTGCTTCCTCCTGTCGCCCTTACCGTCCCAGGGTCTGCTCGCCTCCAGGTACTGATTAGCCCTAAAGGCCGGAAACTGTCAGGCCCGGTCTGTAAGCCCAAGGTGCAGGGCCTTCCGAGCACATTAGGGTTTTGAGCACCAACTGTCGGATAGATGTCAGGATGCCACAGGGACCGGGGGCCTTAAAGGTGAGGTGGAGTGAGGATATTCATCTCTGCAGCCCACGTAAGCCCAGACCGTAAAGGCTACGTAGTGCAGGACAGAAAAGCCACCCACTGCCGCGACGAAAGCTAGAGTGGAAACCTGGGCCTACCCCCGCCCTGTCCGTGTTCTACGGATCCGTGTTGTACCGATCCTAGGCTTCGCTATGGATCTGAATCTCACCCACAGGAGGGTGTGTGGGATCCTACGTTAGGGCAGGAAGGGGTTTAGGAGTCAGTCTGGCTCACTCACCATCAAGCAGGAATCTCCTCAAACGCTGAACCTCAACCCCTAGTGACACCTGTAGCACTCATTACTCGCAGGGGACCCCTTCCGCTAAGTGGACGACCCCCTTTTACCAAGAGGAAAGCTGCTTCCCAGCAGCTGCCGTATGTCGGTGCCACTTTTGACCGGGGTCTCACTGGAGTAAGACTCCTCACTCTGTCATGCCGAGGACTCCTCAAATATTTGCAAAGATCCCAACTTTACCTGCCATGTAAGGTCATCTAGTGTAGGCCCTGACATCATTTGTAAGTTGGAATATTGCAGTTTCCCCTCAGATAGAACCAATATTGCAGGGGGCATCCTAAACACGTCTCAACTCTGTCCCTTGACAGAAAGAAAGACGAGCCTTGATTTTATACCTTTCTCTAGTACACTGCTTCCCTTGTGGCTGGTCCTCAGAAGACGTGAATGAATGAGTGAATGAATGAATGAATGAATGGGGCACTCTGGGAGTCTCTGGACTGGGTGAATGTGGAATGAACGAGGGTGGCCCCGGGTCCTCGCCAGGCATGTTATGTTAGTCCAGTGCCTGTCACCTCATGTGTGGAGAGATCGGGGAGGTCCGCCATAAGGCAGGCTGGGCATGGAGGGCCGGAGTGGGGCAGAAGGCCCGTGCGGGTCCAGGAGCAGCAGAAGCCAGTGTGTGGCACCTGAGGGAGGGGTCAGGACCTGTCAGACGTCAGCTCGGTCAGGGAGCCACGGCCCAGGGAGCAGCCGGGAGCTGAGTGTGACGGCGGAGGCTGAGCCCTGATTTCCTTCTGCTGGGTGTAGAGCTGCCTCCTGGAAGAAGCTTTCTTGCCGGCCTAGGAGCCAGCCTGACAGACTTGGCCCTCCTCCGTCCCTGGCCTTTGCTCCCTCTCCACGTCCTGCGTGCAGGGGCCTGCTGTTCCCCCCACCTCACCCACTCCGTGCAGACAGCGAACTTTACAGGGGAAGTTCAAGGCCCGTGCTCTCGACAGTTGGGGTACAAAATCCAGTTCCCATTACGCAGATGTTCAAGGTGGAATCGCTCACTCGGCTTTCACAGCAGGTGGGCCAGTCGACCCTGGGACTCCTTCCATTTGCCCTCTCCTCCTAGGGCCTCACCCTTTATGGTTGTGATTTGGGTGACCCTACGTGGACGTGCGTCTGGGTCTGCACAAGTGGTCTGTGTGTCGTTATTAACAGCACCCCATGTCACCCTTTAACATGTCCTTGTAGGGAGCAGGTTATCCGAGTGTCCGTCCTGGGGACAGTCCTTGCTACTTCTCCATTTGTAAGCTTTTCAGTGTCCCTTGGTTCCTCAAGGAATGAGGTTTTTTGCTCCAGGTTATGGTTCTGGTTTTACTCTGCAGTGGTTTCGCTTGTTTTGAATGTGTATCATGTCTGTTTCTAAATCCAGGAATGGAAATTTCAGAAAATCAAAAGAAACTCGCCATGCTAAATGCTCAAAAGGCAGGACACGGGAAGTCAAAGGGTAAGTTTTGAAGGACGCTTCGTCTCCCCATCTCCTTCGTGGGAATCGGTATCGGAACTCAGATCAAGGCGAGCGCCGCGGTGGTTAGCCCGCTGACGACCAGCCTTCAGTGAGGGGGAGGCGTACAGGTGATGGTACGGGTCTGTCAATCTGCATTTGCTTTTGAGTGTGAGTGTGTTTCAGTATTTGCCTACATTTGAATATGAGCCTGTAAGATGTGTTCTGAATCGGTACCAAGAGCTTCTAGACCTCCGTCCTGAGGAGGTGCCGGCATTCTTCCCCAGGCCCGGCCAGTTCGCCAGTCTGAGGCAAGCCAACAGCTCCTGCGTGGTCTGGGCACGGCCGGAGGCAGTCTCCGGCCCCAAACTGCTCGTCAGTGCAGGCTGCATTCGAGTTTAGAGAAGAAAAATGGGCCTAAAAGTGTAGGATGTGAAGAGACGAGTTAGGAAGGCACGCCAGCCTGTTTCGAGCAGGGCCCCCCTACCCTGCACATGCTGTGAAATTAGCAGTGCTCAGGTCACGCCCCGGGGGTCCCGATGTGCAAACAAAGATTTATTTTTACAGTGCGTGTGATACACATGATCTCGTCCAACAGGAATGAAATAATAAGGATTTTTATTCCAAAAATATTTGTCATGTTCTTAGAAACTTTTATTCAGGTCAACTTTTCTAAGAACGACATGTCCTATGAATAGTGTCCCATTCAGTATGTTTGTAACTGAAAATGGGAAAACAAGACCCAGTTGAGCCCAGGGCGGGCCAGGGGACTGGAAGATTTCATTACCAAAACAGCACTTAACCTTGCCATTGTCCTGCTGCTCCCCCCCCTCAAATGCAGACACCCCCCCCCCCCCACCTCCCACTGACTTACAAATACCTTGAAGGCAGAAACACCTATTGTTTGTGAGCCTCTTCACTTGAGTGGCCGGTGACTAGTAAATATCACCTGTTAGAATCTGTTAGTTGCTGTCTTTCAGCAGCTGGGCACCCGGGCACCCCCGAAAGGAAGGCACCTCTTATGTGGGAAGGCCAAGAGAGCCTCCTGGGCACCCGGGCACCCCGAAAGGAAGGCACCTCTTATGTGGGAAGGCCAGGAGAGCCTCCTGCCAGTCCAGACCAGGGCAAGGATGCCTTCTGCCCTGAGTCCTGGCTCCTTCGGGAACCCACGCTATTTCCTCCTGCCACGCTGACTTTCACAGTTAGCTTGTGATCTCGTAGCTAATTTTAATAAGCCTTTTTCATTACCTCTGTGCAGATTGAAAACCCCTATCCCAATAAGACACTTTCGATTTAGCAATTCAGTTCGGGGTCCCTGTTCTAAGCACATTCCTTCTATTAGCTCACTTAGCTGTCATAGCAACCAGGAGGTGCTGTTATCCCCACTACAGATTTAGGGAGTGGGGGTGCAGAGAAATCAAATAATTTCCCAAATAATTATCCTGAATAGTCATAGCCAGTAAGCGGCAGAGTAGGATTTGGGCCAGGGCAGGCTGGGCCGCAGGCTCTCGGAGCATTTCACTGCTTCTCATCGCGAGCAGCCCTGATCCTGCCACTCCTGCCGCGTGAGCGCAGGTGATGGTCACAACCTCTCTGGGTTTCAGGTCCCCTCCCCAGAGGGTTTTTGTGACGCCACCTAATCCGTGGCTGCGCACGCAGTGTCTGCACATAAGCAGCGTCGTGATGGCTCTTAGATGCCCTCTGGGTGCACGTGGATTAAGAATCAGCTGAGAATTCGAGTGTTGGTGCTGTTTTTCCTTTTCGGCCGACGAGTGACGCTGGGTCCCTGTTCCGTCCCCCTCCCCCCTCGGGTTAGGCTACAGCGTGTGCCCGGTGGCCCTGCCGCACCAGAGCTTGCACCCGCTTCACCAGCGCCACGTGACCGTGCCCACCAGCGTCCCCCAGCAGCAGGTGTTTGCCCTGGCAGAACCCAAGAGAAAGCCCTCGCTCTTCTGGCACACGTTCAACAGACTCACCCCTTTCAAGAAGTGAAAACGGAAGGCCGCGCCTCTGCTGAGGTGTCCGCAAAGAGGAGAACCAGTTTTGTTTCTCGCGTGCTGACCCCGGTGCTGAGAACTTGTTTCGGGGGATCCGTGGGGAACAGAAGGGCGCGGACGCACCTCAGCGCTCAGAGGCCCGGCTCCCCCCTGGGAGGGAGGCGAAGGTCGTGAGGCGCGGCCCCGATGTCCACGAGACCCCTCCGTGATCCGTGCCGAGCCGGCCGGGCCCTGGGAACCAGCGACGACCTCAGGGAAGCCGAGCGGTGACCCCAGCGGGCATCGCCGTGACGGGCACGCACAGTGCTGCCCTTCCTGAGGACGGACCGGATCGCACTGTCACCGTTGCACGTGGGTTCCAGGGGGACGGTAGCGATGGGCTTGGTGCGAAGGTGTCTCGCCAGCACCGGTAAGCTCTGCCTCTCTTCCAGTGTTAGGGGACTTCCCGCCCAGCGCACGTGGCCATCGTGTCCCCTGGTGTCCTCTGCATTGTTGCCAAATAGCGCAGGCTGCCTCTTGCCAGATGCGTCCCCCACAGGCTGGAGGGTCGAGCGCCCTGAATCCCTCTCGCGGAGGGCAGTCGGGGTCACTGAAGCCTCCTGAAGCTGCCGCTGCTTACGGGAGAGAGTGCCGCGTCCCGCCGCGGGCTGGTGTCATCCTCGCCCCCCCCCCCCCCCCCCCGCGGGCAGCCTCCTGCCGGAGCGCGGCGGAAGTCACACGCACTCACACGCTGTGACCTAACAGACTAATCGGACGCACCTGTTTGCGATATGAAACCCCACCTGCTTTAATTTTACGATAAATTAAATAACGCACCTGCAGCCGTTGCAAGGCCGAGGTTTTCCCGCCAGTTGTCGGGGCGTCCCCACCAATCCTGTGACGGCGACCCGAACGGTCCGCCGAGAAAGCACGCGGTTCCCAGCAGCCCCCCTCGGGACCCGAAGCCGAAGCCGACTTCTCCTGCATAAACTCCACACCCAGCGGGGCCAGCCCCGGCCTTACTGTGCTGTCAGGATGTCAGGAGGCTTCCGGAGATCCGTTCGGTAAGAATGAACGAAGAGTACACGTCGCCCCAGACACGGCCGTCCTCTGTCCCGGGGGCCACGTGGGCCGAGGCCTGTCGGTCGCAATCTCCTGGTCTTCGCCCGCGTTGTAAACCCGGATGGAAAGAACTCGGACGCGCGTCTCCAGAAGACGGGCTTCGCAAGGGCCACGCCGTTGAAACGCACCCGGGGCGCCGGACCGGGCAGCGCGGGAGACGCCCGTGGCTTCCGTCTGAGAAGCCCTTGCCGTGTGCTCCCCGGCGGCCGTGCTGGACGGGAAACCCGGAGCGCCGCAGCCAGAGGGGGTGGCCGTGCCTCCGAGGGCCCGGCCCCCTCCTTTCTCCCCCACCTCCCCTCCACCCAGGGCCGGCCCCAGAGGCGGTGACGTCACGCGTCCAGAAGACGAGACCCTGGACGTGGAGCGGGCCTCGGAGCGCCATCTGGAAGTCGGGCCCGTCGCGACCCCGCTGCGCCGCGTCGAGGTGCTCGCCCGCCCGCGTGTCGTGTCGCCGCGAGCCGGTACTGCCCTGCGGCCGGCCGCCCGGGGCTGCTGCCGGGGCCCTTAACGCCCCGGCTCCGCTCCCGGGAGGACGGCGGCGTCCGAGAGGGGGCTGCTTGAGAGGGGGCTGCTCGGGAGGCGCCGTGGCTCTGCGGCCGGGCGAGTGCGCGCGTGCGCAGTTCCGGGTCTGAGGGGAACGCCCCCTTTTAGTTGCGTTTATGTAACTGACCCTTCTGCTAACAGAACGCAACGGTAGATTTCGAAAACCACGCTTAACGCGCTTTTTGTGGGCCCCTTAGTAATAGCCGTAGGAGTCTCTGTGCTAAACGGAGTCGTTAGTCTATACGACAGTTTTGGACAGTTGTTTTTTTTTTTTTTTAATCTAAGAATATTGCTTTAGGGAAGAAAAGAGAAACGTTTGCTTGTGTCACATTTTCGATGAGGATTGAATTCAACCGAAGAGCCACTTCAGGGCTCCCATTTACTGATACTAATGCGCAGTGAGGAGGGGCTTAAATTCTGTGACCACGGTTGATTTCCCCGCCCGGCCCCAGCTTCTGGGTGCCACCTGTCCCTCCGTGGATTCTCTAGCAGAAGAAGGAAGCTCGGACCCCAGGGCCTTCACGAGGCTGCCCCGTGAACTTGGGACAGTGTGGAGAGTCACACGATCAAATCTCCACCCTGAGTGGATACTGCCTGAAATCTTAGGCGATTTTGAAAACTGAGACTTTTTTTTTTTTAAGGTAGAATGCCTTTGACGTCTTTAAATCTGTTTGTCTAGCTTGAGTTCTTTTTTTTTTTTTTCTTACCAAACGCCTGAGTTCTATAAAGAATACGTGGCTCAAGTATTCTAATCGTAGGTTTTTGCCAAACTTTCCTCCTTAATTTAAGTCACGTGTTCCTCTTGGGAAGAAAAAGAGAAGCCAAGAGCCTCCTGTGTGGATTCTGTGTGTTTGGGAGTCTTGCTTTTCCCTGTTTGTCTCATTTTAACCCCCCCTTGCATACTCTGGATGCCCCCCCAGCTCCCCCCCACACACACTCACACACAACCACAAAGATGGCACAACACTTGACAGATTTCACTTATTCTACTATTTATATTTCAGAATTTGCCAACTCTTTTGGAAGATCACTCAAATGACCGTGAGTCAAAAGCAGCCTTCTCAGTTTTAATCCTACCAAAAACGCACAACCACCTTGCAGTAAATCGTAAACCATCATAAAATGGGACATTTGAAAATCCTAGAGAAACACCATTCTGTATCTTTGGCCCACAGATAAGAAAAAGGATGACAGCAATGTGCTAGAGCTTTCGCGGGGTCCCTTCTTCATAGTGTGATTTTCAGTAGATCTCTTTTCCCCGGTAGATCTGAGGTTGTTGTTGAAAACATTTCACCCCCGGGCTCCATGCTGTTTCTGAATATTGTTGTGCCTTTTTATAGCTAGTCCAGACAAAGACCAACTCCAAGCCTGTTCAGAAAATCCCCTCGATCCTACGTTGCTGTTGTCTAGACACAAAACAAAAGTGCATTTAATTCAGACTTTGTTTCACGGTGGAAATCTTTTCGTAACAGCCACAATCCAGCATCTGTGAGTTGGAAATAAATCTCTACGTGCCCCAATTGCTGGTCTTTCTCAACACAGATAAGTCCACTTATTTACCCGAATAGAGCAGCCCGAGTACCTGGAGTCAGGAAGAAGCGTGCTGTATGGTCGTTTTATGGAAGAGAGCAGAAACACATGTGTCCCTCACAGGCCAGCGGTGACAAGTGTGGATAAATGTCCCTTTGATGGCTGACAGGCCAGGGATGCTGGACACAGATCGGCGAGGCCAAACCGCTCAAAAGCAGGTGTCCCTGTAAGAAGCTTACCCTACAAATGTCCTCGTCAGAATTCCACTCGGCTGATGCTGTTCTCTCAGGATGCGCGCAGCGGAAGTGGAGTTCAAATGGTTTTGAATAGAATAAGCAGCCAACTGTCTGATCTTGAAAAGAGAAACCCAGAAGCTTAAATATTTGATGCAAATATACTTAGCTACAGCACGCTTAACTTTATTGTCTTAGTTCTGTCATAGGCATCAACCTTTATATTTAGAAAATCCTTTAACTGATTCTGTAATTTAATAATTGGTCTCTTTTGTAAATATTAGCAGCAGTTGTGTTTACCCATTTTGCAAACTTTTAGTAACCTTTTCCTTGATTTTTAACTCATCAACATCAAGACAATGTTGTTAAGCCAAGTGACAGCTTCGAAACTGATGAATTAGCTGTTGACAGCTCAACTATGTTGTACCAGACTGCTATAACTTGATATGTATTTCTGTTGAATGAAGTTTTTGTAAAAAGAAAAAAAAAGATATTAATTACAATGTTATTTGAATGATTTCTTGTAAATGCTGTGAATCTATATTTGTTGTTTTGTATCTGTATATTAAAGTTAATTTGCCAAACTGGTTCCAGTAATGCATTTGAGTAGTAAAATAAGACTGTGTGTGTGTGTGGGTGGGTGGGTGGGTGTGGTGTTTAAATTTATTTTTTTAATAGAAAGTGAGTGCTAGGATGGGTTTCTGGATCTACAGCTCATTTCCTGACTGGACTGTGATAGACTTCCTGTCAGTAAAAATTCATCCCTGAATGATCAGGCTTAAACCACTAGACAAGTGTGAGAGGAGGGGTCCCCAGGGGAACAGGGAGGAGCCGCTCGACTGAAGAAAGTGCGCACATGTTGGAATAAACCTGGTAAAGCCACACCCAGAGTGAAAAGGCCTTCTCTGTAGGAGCAGCTCTTGGATGGACGGTAGATGAGCCGCACAGGCCTTTACACGCCTTTCGCCTTTCGTTCCGGGTGGAGATCGAGCCGCTTCACCAGGAGATCCGCTGCCTACCCTGGGGGGCGGGGAACATGCCTGAATTTCCTTCTCTAATTAACACTCAGAGAAGTGAAGTAAATAGCCCATTGTTTGCAGTGAAAAGTATTCCCCGAGAGGGTTGCCAGGCAGCCCATCCCCACTGTTTACTCCTGACCTCCACCTCCTTCCCAAACTGCTCTCTCCCTTCCCTTGGGCTGCCCTGGAAGAGGGGGTAGCTTAGGGGCAGGGGACGGGGGAGGGTGAACACTGGGAATCTGAAAGGCCTCCCCGGGGAGGCTCCCAGGGACCCAGCGGGTGCCATTTGTAGGAACTGGTAAAAAGAGGGCGGTGGGGGCTTTGCTAGAAGGGCCGAGGGGTAGCCGACCTCGGTGGAGCGCAGCGTGCCTTGTGCAGCGGAGAGGCGAGCTGAACTGGGTAATCCTCCCAGGGAGCGTCTGGTCGAAGCGGGGAGACAGGCACATGGAGTTGTGATGAAAGCTCATGGTGATGTGAAGTGTGCAGCGACGGGGGGGTGTTCAAGTCGCGGCCTTCGGGTAACGGAGTCCTTCCCTCTGGGGAGTGTCCGGGCGGGAAGGGGGCCCGGGAGGCAAGGCCCAGGCGGCATCCCGGAGGGCCCCCCCCCAGCCCCGAAGAGCCTGGGTGTGTGGCTTGAATCCAACTGACGGGCCGCGTGAGAAACCGAAGGGGTCGAAGCCGGCTCCCAAAGGACCTGCCAACCAGCATGACGTCCTGGGATTTCGTTTCGTGGCCGAAGAATGGAAGGCGAGGAAATCGTGTGGGGTTTCAGCTCGTGTGGGATTTGCTCAGCTCATCCCGGGGTCGGGGAAAAGGGTGGATTTCGCACCAGGCCAGGGGCGACCTGGGAGACCGTGTCCAGCAGCAGAGACGCTGGAGAAGAGGGCGAGGCTGGACACAGGTGAAGGACGCTCAGCCGAGAGCCTGTCACGCAGCAGTGGAGACGAGATGCGGTTTCCGGGTTCTGCCCCGGGGTGATGGCCGGGTGCTGGTGCCACCGACGGATGCAGAGAAGAGAGGCTGGGTTGGCGGGGGGCCCGTGTGACTTTCTGGTCTACCCGCTGGACGCTGCGGCTCCAGAGAGAGGTGAGAGCGGGAGGTGCGGGTGGGAAGGAAGCCGAGAGCGGACAGCCCAAGGAGGGGATCGGCCCCGGATCACCCCCGGAGCATGAGCAGGCAGAGGAAGAGGACAGGGGAGGAGACAGGGATGGAGAAGGGGAAGACGAGGGTGACACCGGTGGGGGAGGGGCAGCCACAGCAGGAGGGAGGAGTTGTCCCCGGGGTCAACGCTCGGGCTGCCCCCCTCCCACTAAGAAGTGGCCGGAGGTGTCTGGGTGCGCTAACGGGTCAGGAGTTCAGGCTACGGGACGACGGAAGAGAAAGCAGATCAGCTTCTGTCGCCAAACGAAATCCCGCCCTGCCCTGTGAGGCTGGTGTTGCTTTCCCTGCGCTACAGACGAGGAACGGACGCCCGGCGAGTGGAGAGGGTGTTACTTCTGTCCGATGGGACTTGCCCAGCCCGCATCCCCCGTTCTCTGTGTGGCCTCTGCAGTCCAGCTAGGTTGTCCGAGTTGGTTCTCAACAGCCTCTGAAAAACAGCGTTGTGTACGTTTGTCCTCCTGAGGCTATTTTTCAGTTAGAGATCCGTGTTAATGAACTCTGATGGGGGCAAAACGAAACGTTAATGATTACGTGGCGTCCAAAAAACAGTCGCACCGTGCTTCTTTCAGTGGCAGGTGGTGTGTGTGTGAAGAGAACGCGCGTTAAATGCCAAGGTACACACGGTGTCTACGATCAAAGGACCCACATAGAAGTTTGAGAGATCTCGTTAAATGAAGTCCCTTCCAGGGATCTGGAATCCCAGCAATCTGTTGTCCTGTTGGCCCGCAATTGGCCCAAGGTCGGCGGGGAGGCGGCCGAAGCAAAGGCACAAACAAACGTCACTTTAGGGAAAGACACCGGCCGTGGGGATTCCTTCTTCCAGACTCGAAAGTGTACCCTGCTTTCTCTCCCTTGATTAAAAAGGACAGGGGGGTAAAGACCCGAGTCTTCTGAACAGATAGTGCTAGAAGACTTGCTACCTGACTCCAGTCTGGCTGCAAGTTTTGAAGCTCTTCCAAAACATCTTGTGCCTTACTCGGTTCCCTCCCCTTCCTGCTGTTTTGCAGATACATCCACTAGGGAATTATGTGGCAGGAAGGCGTGATTTTATTTAGTGAGCCCTTGATTCCTGGTTTGTGCAGCACCTGCATGCAGCCCGTGGCCCTGGGGTTCAGGTAAGTGCGTTAGGAAACCGCTGCTTTGGTTTTGATTTAAGGCATGGGAGTCCTAAAGCAGCTCTTAATCCGTGTGTGACGATCGTGCTTAGTTACTGGCGAGGTAGGCAGCTGTCTGCCGAGTTTTGGGTAGGAAAGGAGCAAGCTGGTTTCAGAATTCATTTGCGGAAGAGGTGAGCAGGAGGCAAAAGCAGATCTTGAGGTTCTGCCAGAACCCTGCAAACTGGCCGGGAGGAGGGATGAAGCTACAGGAGAAGGCGTAAGGGTACACCCTCCCCGAGAGCTTTCTAGAGGAGCTCGTAGATTATTTGGCACAAATTTGAGCATGTGCATGTTTGTACGGATGGCCGTACTTCATCATTTACACGGCGTAGCTTGAAAACAAGCCCCTCAACATACGTTAAAGAAGAAATACAATGTGCAGGGCATGTGGAAGAAAAGGTACTCGATGAGCGACAATCTTTTGATTTTTAGGTTCGTGAAGTGTCAAGTCGGGGAGGGGCGTTCGGGGTTGTTTCTTCTCTCGCGTGTTACACGCAAGAAGCAGAGCAGAAGCTCGGAGGCTGGGAGACCCACTGTGCGCCGCTCAGCTCGATTCTGGCAGGTCTTTTATTAAACCGAGTGACCTTAACCAGAAGCTCAGTAGTGAAGGCACCGTGTAGGTCAGGCAAAGGAGAAACAGCCCAGAAACCCAGTCAGGACCTGTTGCGGGGGCGTCTAAAAAACCGTAGCTCCAAAGTCCTTTGCGGTCTGTGTCCCTCTGCCCACCGCCCACCCCCGGGGCAGTGTGTCAGGTCTAGGAGATCACAGCAGAATCCCAGGGTCCTCGGGCCCGCGGGTTGGGCGTTCGGTGGGAGGGTCGCGTCTGTTCCCTGTGCTTCACATGGATCCGGCTCAGGCAGGACCGTGGTCGCTTGTTTAATCTATCGCCTGGAGGGCTGCATATCCAGCGAGTGCTCAGCAACTCTGCCGATTGGGCCCACGACACATGGCCACCGCCTTCCTCGCTGGGATGAATGCTCACCCCTGTGGCAGCAGGCGCCTCGCGTTAGTCAAGACGTGGGCTTAGCAGTAGGGAGGGAGACCCCAAATAACAGTGGCTCCAGCAGGCTTGTGATGTACTTCTCTCTCGTGTCAGAGACGGGCCAGCGGGGCGGGTCTGGTCTGCGTGGCCGTCAGGGACCAGAGATTTTCTATCCCCGAAGGGTGGCTCTCCTTCAAGGAGTCCCAAGACGTCTCACCACCCCCCCTACCCACCCACGCACGCCCCAGCCGCAGGGAGGGGCAAGGGGCCCGGGGAGGGTAGAGCAGCCCTCCTCCCCGTGAAGACTGTGGTCCTTGCACAGATCCCTCTTGTTCATTCCCACCGGCCAGAATCCAGTTTCCTCGTATTTTCCAGGCCTCTGCAAGGGAGGCTGGGAAATGTCCACTGCGGCCAGCCACATGCCGCCTCAAATTTCTATTACGGGGAGCAAGGGAGGAGGGGGGGGTTGGAGAAACTAGTGATCTCCACCAAAGGCATCGACTCAGATTAGATTTAATACCCAGCCACACCCCCAAAGGCTGCATCCTACACATTTGGAGCCAGGATATTTCTTTCGAAAGTTCTTTTTTTCTCTCTCTTTTTAAATCATTCAACAAATAATTGTTGGTGACGTACTGAAAATACGCAAGCGGAAAGATGCAGTGGCTGTCCTTATAACCTAGGGTGGCGCCTAATAAGTGCTCCCTAGTCCAGGTGCAGTGTGGAGATGGGGTGGGGGGGGGCAGTGATCCAGGTGAGAGCAGGGAGGGGGAAGGGGGAGGGAAGGACGGGAGAGAAGCGTTCCTAGCTCTCGCGCATTCTGGAGAAACACGTAGAGGAATTAAAAGGTGCATCGATTCCACGACACATAGTGCAATTAAATTGAGTGCATCAATTGTGGGCTGAACTAACGAAACTGAGGATCCAATTTATGGCTTTGTAAGAAAGCACAAACGCAACTTCTTATTTTTACTAACGACGTATTAATATAACGTCTACTGTATTCCTTGTGCAAACCCTCACGTTCCTCTTCTCAATTTTCGTATTAAAGACAGTGCCATAGCTTATTTCCCTGCTTATTTGGGAGCAGAGCATATTTGGTTATTCACAGTCATCTGTTGAAGGTTGTCTGTGTGCTAGGCTTGAGGTCTAAGCAAGTGCTCAAAACCAGAGAAATAAATGACAGGGGGGGCCTGGGTGGCCGTCGGTTAAGGATCCGACTTCGGCTCAGGTCATGATCTCATGGCTTGTGAGTTGGAGCCCCGCGTCGGGCTCTGTGCTGACAGCTTGGGGCCTGGAGCCTGCTTCGGGTTCTGTGTCTCCCCCCTCTCTGCCCCTCCCCCACTCATGCTCTGTCTCTCTCGAAAATAAATAAACATTAAAAAAAAATTACGGAAGGATAGATGTTAGCTCTTCCCTAGCTGGAGGACAAAATGGAGTTTACCCCAATTTGATGCCTTTATGATCTTGAGATCTTTTTATTATTGAAATAATTGTAATACATTTTGAAAAAATTTAAAAGGAAAAATATAGACCCTTTAGCAGAGGTTGGTCTGTGCCATTTCGATTCAACTATGACCAGTCACTTCTGAGTTAAACAAAAGAGGATGGTGTAGATTATTTATGGAATTTGGCTCCAAGAAAACAATTCAATTTCCTGAAATGGTGTAAGTTTGTGACTTCAAAAGGAAACATCTGTATTTTCTTGTCTAAAAATACTTTGCCATCAAACTGGACGCTGTGATATTTAGAAGTTTCCATGAGATGGCGATATAATCCTAGACAAGTCTAGCTGGTTTTACTATTTATCTAGAAATATTTTAATAGACACTGTAAAAAAGCATTTTTTAAAAAGGAAAAACCCTCATAACCCTGCTATTCTAAAGCAGCCATATTCATTTGGATATATTTGGTCTTAGTTTTTGTCGATATGCATATAGAATTACATGGGTACCTATGTAATTCATAATGCACATGCCATTTTATTCTACTTTTTAAAAATTCAACATCAGGGTGCCTGGGTGGCTCAGTCGGTTAAGTGTCCGACTTCAGCTCAGGTCACAATCTCGCATTTTGTGAATTCGAGCCCCGCGTCGGGCTCTGTGCTGACAGCTCGGGGCCTGGAGCCAGCTTCAGACTCTGTGTCTCCCTCCCTCTCTGCCCCTCCCCTGCTCATGCTCGCGCGCTCTCTCTCTCTCTCTCTCTCTGAAAAATAAATTTAAAAAAATTTTTTTAATGAAACACAACATATATCTTTCACATATTTTATTTCTACATGACCTACATAATTATTTCAGGGGCTACATAATATTATACCCAAGCAGCACGATGGAAGCACATTATGCAGTACGCACTTTTGCACTATGACAGATAATGTCATGGCTAATATGTTTGGCAAGCAAATGTTGGATTATTAAGAATTTTCGGCACGAGATCACTAAGTTTAAGATATGAACGTCTCTTCTCTTTATCTGAAAGGTTGTGCAGATGGACGTCGCCTTCAGTGCTGTATACGGGTCTGGGTTCTCACTAGCCTCATGTTATTATTTTCTTCTCCAAATTTTAATTGAAATTATGTTAGTTAACGTATGGTGTGATAGTGGTGATTCAACACTTACATACAACACCCAGTGCTCATCATCACCGGTGCCCCCAATACCCATCGCCCACCTAGCCTATCTCCCTCCTTCCTCCCTCCAGCAACGCTCAGTTTGTTCTCTATCATTAAGTGTCTCTTACGGTTTGCTTCCCTCTCTTTTTTTCTCCCCCTTCCTATATGTTCATCTGTTTTCTTTCCTAATTCCAATGAGTGAAACCATATGGTATTTATCTTTCTCTGACTTATTTGGCTTAGCATAATATCTTCTAGCTCCATCCATGTCATTGCAAATAGCAAGATTTCATTTTTGATGGCTGAGTAATATTCCATTGTGTGTGTGTGTGTGTGTGTGTGTGTGTGTGTGTATCTCACATCTTTTTTAATTAAAAAAATTGTTTATGTTTACTTTTGAGAGAAAGACACAGAACGTGAGCAGGAGAGGGGCAGAGAGAGAGAGGGAGACACAGAATCCTAAGCGGGCTCCAGGCTCTGAGCCGTCAGCACTGAGCCCAACATGGGGATTGAACCCACGAACCATGCGATCATGGTCTGAGCTGAAGTCAGACACTTAACCGACTGAGCCACCCAGGTGCCCCTATACCACATCTTCTTTACCCGTTCATCAGTTGAGGGACACTTGGGTTCTTTCCATTAATTTGACTATTGTTGATAGTGCTGCTATAAACATCTGGGTGCGTGTGCCCCCTTGAATCTGTATTTTTTTATCCTTCGGGTAAATACCTAGTAGTCCAGTTGCTGGATCGTAGGGTAGTTCTATTTGTAACTTTTTCAGGAAACTCCATACTGTTTTCCAGCGTGGCTGCACCAGTTTGTATTCCCACCAATGGTGTAAGAGGGTTACACCCCTTCTCCACATCCTTACCAACATTTGTTGTTTCCTGTGTTGTTAATTTTAGCCATTCTGACATGTGTGAGGTGACGTCTCATCAGGATTTTGATTTGTATTCATGTGACTATGAGCGATGTTGAGCATCTTTTCATGTGTCTGTTACCATCTGGATATCTTCTTTGGAAAAATGTCTATTCGTGTCTTCTGCCCAGTTCTTCACTAGATTATTTGTTTTTTGGGTGTTGAGTTTGATGATTTCTTTATAGATTTTGGATACCAACCCTTTATCTGATACGTCACTTGCAGATATCTTCTCCCATTTCGTAGTTAGTTTTGTCTTTTAGTTTTGCTGATTGTTTCCTTCACTGTGCAGAAGCTTTTTGTCTTGATAAAGTCCCAATAGTTCATGTTTGCTTTTGTTTCCCTTGCCTCTGGCGACACGTCTAGTAAGAAGTTGCTGTGGCTGAGGTCATAGAGGTTGCTGCCTGTGTTCTCCTCTAGGAGTTTGATGGTTTCTTGTCTCCCATTTAGGTCTTGCGTACATTGTGAATTTATTTTGTGTGTGGTGTAGGAAAGTGGTACGGTTTCATTCTTCTGCGTGTCCCGTTTTCCCAGCACCATCTGTTGAAAAGACTGTCTTTTTTCCATTGGATATTCTTTCCTGCTTTGCCGAAGATTAGTTAACCATATCGTTGTGAGTCCATTTCTGGGCTTTTTATTCTGTCCCATTGATCTATGTCTGTTTTCATGCCAGTACCAGACTGGCTTGATCACTACAGCTTTGAAATATGGTTTGAAGTCTGGAGTTGTGATGCCTCTGGCTTTGGTGTTCTTTTTCAGGATTGCTTTGGCAATTCGGGGTCTTTTGTGGTTCCATACAGATTTTAGGATTATGTGTTCTAGCTCTGTGAAAAATGCTGGTGGTATTTCGATAGGGATTGCATTGAATGTGTAGATTGCTTTGGGTAGCATTGACATTTTAACAATGTTTTTTCTTCCAATCCATGAGCACAGAATGTTTTTCCATTTCTTTGCATCTTCTTCAATTTCCTTCGTAAGTTTTCTATAGTTTTCAGCATACAGATCTTTTACATCTTTGGTTAGGTTTATTCCTAGGTCTCTTATGAGTTTTGGTGCAATTATAAACACAATTGATGCCTCGGTTTCTTTTCCTCTGCTTCTTTATTGGTGTATAGAAATGCAACAGATTTCTCGACATTGATCTTATATCCTGTGACGTTGCTGAACTCATGTATTAGTTCTAGCAATTTTTTGGAGTTGGTGTTAAAGCACAGCCAAAACCCGGCACCCAAGGCTTGCCACCCTCAGCTGGCATCTCTGTTCTTATGCCAGTGAATAGAGCGGCAGGCTGGTGCCCACGGGGTCTTTCTGTCCCAGGAGAGGCCAGTCCACCTCTCCCAAATGCACTTCAAGCCAGGGAACTGTCTCTCCTTGTGCAACCCAAGAGATCCTCAGACCATGCTGCCCGCTTCGGGCCGCCACACTCCACACTCCTTCCCCAGTGGAGCACCGCCAGGCCCACCGGGCGCAAAGCTGGTGATGGCGCTGACCTGGGTAACTTCAGACTTTGCGCTCTGTGGCTCATAAAAGCTTGTGGTGGTTAGCCCCTCTTCTTTTCCCAGTGGTTTGGGGGAAGGTTTATTCCTCTGAGATCCCTTAGGTGCACCTTCACTCTCTCTCTCTCTCTCTCTCTCTCTCTCCCTCTCTCTTTCTCTCTCTCCCTCTCTCTCTCTCTCTCTCTCTCTCTCTCTCTCTCTCTCACTCCTCTCTCCATGATCAGGGCTCCCTCCCCTCCGCAGCACACACGTTCTTTTCTCCCCCGAGGTCAACTCTCCGTGGCTCCCACCGTCCACACTGGGGTTGCTTTTCTAGCTCTAGCTGTGCAGCCCGGCCCTCTCAGTTCAGATCGGCTTCTTGTGTGTTCAACTGATTTGATATTCATCTGGCTGTGTTCGAATGTTTGAGGGATGAAGCGAGCTCAGGCTACTCCGCTGCCGTCTTAACCCGTCCTCTGTGTGACACGATTCTCAGGTTATTATTATTTTTATGTCCTAAAGTGTCTGCCATGGCACACGCATTTCATTCAACGCATATTTATTCAACACAGTGCTGCAGGCTTAATACTGAGCACTAGGGGTACAGTAAGGAGAAAAATGCAGTCAGGCTTCAGTCATACGGCGACGCGAGTAAGGGTAGCCCTGTACTACGGTGCCGTGAAAGAGAGGCATCGGTGTGGCGCCCCCCTCCCGGGGAGGTCTGATGTAGTCAAGAGCGTCCCACGAATCCTGTGTGCATACTGCCGTAGGGTCTTGCCAGTGTGTTCTCTCTGCCTCGAACACTTGGCCTGATTCGCCGCTCTGCTCCTTTAGGTCTCATCGCAAACCTCACCGCCTGGCGTGGCCTTCGCTCCTGATGGGGTTGGAAAGCAAATCAAAAACTCACAGTGGGGCCTGAAGGTGTACTTCGCAAACTGCCTGTTCCTTGGTGTGTGTGTGTGTGTGTGTGTGTGTGTGTGTGCGTGCCCTTCACGGTGGTTTCCTGTAGAGTCAAAAATCTAACTCAAAGCATATGTCTCATCACAGTAGGACAGCGTGGAATGCTTTGCTGTTTTTCATTCTATTTATTTTTTATTGTAAAGTAAACATTGCATAAAACTTACCACTTTACCCGCTTTTAAGCGTCCAGTTCGGCGGCTTGAAGCTCACGTCGTTCGACGGTCTCCGCCGTCGGCTTTCAGAGCTTTTCCATCTTCCCAACCTGAAACTCTGTCCCCGCTAGCTCCCCCTCCCCTTCCCCCAGCCGTTGGCTCCCACCGTTCTGCTTTGTGTCCCTGTGAATTCGACTACTCTAGGGCCCTCATACGAGTGGAATCGGAGAGTACTGGTCCCGTCCGGCTTATTTCACGTCGCACAATGTCTTTAAGGTGCATCCGTGTTGTAGTATATGCGTCAGAACGTCCCTCCTTTTCAAGGCTGAGGAGCCTCCCATCGTGTGCGTAAACACATCTTGTTCATTCACACGTCGGCGGCCGTGTGGGTTGTTCCCACCTTCGGGCTCCTGTGACTAGAGCTGGTGTGAACACGCGTGTCCAAGTATGTCGGAGTCTCTGCTTCGAGCTCTTGTGCGTGTCCACCCCGAACTGGGGTTGCCGGATCAAATGCTAATTCTGTGTTTGCTTCACTGTTGAACATGTGCTTTTCATGCACTTTGCAGTCACCCTTGGTTGTTACAGCAGCGCCGAGAAGCGAGTATCATTCCCTTCTCTGGCTCCAAAATGCGGTTTGCCCCAAGTGGAGCGGAGTGGTAAATGCGAGCATTTGACTTGGAACTCGGCTTTCCCCTTGACCATTCGCCATTCAGAGTGGTCCCAGTCACGTGGGTTCCTTTCAAGAATGATGGCCTTCTGGTTGTGAGAAGCTTCGTCCGCTAGCGGCTTCTGCCCTTACCGGTCTTGGCCATCCTGTCCAAGGTCGATCGGCAGTGGGCCCGTGCCCCACGGCAAGGAGCAGAGGCTGTGTCTGTGGCCCCAGCAACAAAGGCCTTTCCTTCTGGTCTGTGTTTCCCTCTCTCAGCTCAGCTCCATCATCTGAAACATGAGGACCTGGTTGCTTCTGCTCGCCGGCGGGATCTGCATGGGAAACGTGAACGCACAGGACACGTGCAGGCAGGGGCACCCTGGCGTCCCTGGGAATCCCGGTCACAATGGTTTGCCCGGGAGAGACGGACGAGACGGAGCAAAGGGCGACAAGGGAGAGGCAGGTACTCACCACTTGGTGGCCTCCAGCTACCCTTCCATGTACCCGTCCGTTCCTCTTATTCATTCATTCATTCATTCATCACCAGTGTAGTCATCACCTGCCCGCTCCCCCTCCTTCATTCATGCACCCCTTGCTCAGAAAGCAGTGACCGAGAGCCCGCTCCAGGCCAGATTCTGGGGTACTGTGGCAGGACAAGACCAACACGGCTCCCCCCTCCACCAGACGTTCTCATCTAGTGGGGACAACTGCTTTTCGGCCATCACCTCTGACACTACAGGCCGTCTTCAGAAGCACATGGTGTAGATCTTTCTGCCTCAGATGGCAGGTATGGTGGGTCTTTGGCACTTGGAGCATATAGAGAAATCTGATCGCTAAATATTTAGCAGGGAGCGCCTGGCTGCGCTGCACGGGAGAGCTAGGGCCTTGCCACACGGTGAGGCAGGTGACGTGGCATGACAGAGAATACCAAAGTAGATGGTCACTGAAGCCACACGGCGGGACTCAGGTGTTGGGACCTGCCCCAGGGTCTGGGGATCTGGGGTCAGGATGCAGCCTCTGGGAAGGAGACCTGCAAAAGCCAGGATACGTGAGCGGATTCCATGACACCAACTGACAGGCTTGGTTCTTGAGCCTGGGTCTGACCGTAGGGTCACATACCTGAAACGTAAGCGGATTGGTCTATCTGGGTACAGGGGGAAAACATCAAAACTCCGATTGACATTTTAAAAGATAAATTTAGAGGGCGCCTGGGGGCTCAGTCGGTTGAGCGTCCGACTTCGGCTCAGGTCATGATCTCACGGTTTGTGGGTTCAAGCCCCGCGTCGGGTCTGTGCTGACAGCTCGGAGCCTGGAGCCTGCTTCGGATTCTGTGTCTCCGTCTCTCTCTGCCCTTCCCCTGCTCACGCTCAGTCTCTCTCTCAAATATAAAACATTAAACAAAATTAAAAAAATAAAAGGTAATGATGAAAAAAATTGAGCTTTGAAAATATTTCCTATATGAATTGACTTGGGTGGCTTCGCGTGGTCCCTTTGGACAGGTCACGTGAAGCCGGAAGCATGTGCTGTGGGAGGAGCGAGAGCCCTCACACGTTCATCGTCCGTCCGTGTACTGTGGCGTATTGTGGTTACGTGTGCCCAGCCCGAGGGACTTTCAAATTGGACTGTCGAACTCTCACGAACGGGTGGGTGCCCGAAATACTTCTGCAAAGAAATCGGAGATTGAAGGTCGACCTGATGAGGCAGACGTTCAAGAATCACACAAAAATAGCGCTGTCATTTCTCTTCTTAGCGTGACCTTTTCCAGTGCGTGTGAGTGGGAGAAAACAATGATGAACTAGTCAGACATCTGACAAGACGTCTGACAAAAACCTAGAGATTTTTAAGACTTGGGACATAGGGATATACATTTACATTCATTAGAATGAATCTCATCCCAATTATAAACTGTACCATGAGATATCAGTCATTGATAGAAACACCCCAATTAAATTAGACATTTCAGGACTCTGTGGGGAACCTGAGCACAAACCACGGTCATTTTTCCTCCCTCTTGCTATTTCAGAATCCTATCAGAAGATTAGATATTCCTCTGGCTATTTTAAAAACGGTTGAAATGATACACAGAAAGTAACTTCAGGATGAACTAAAAGGTGCTTTGCCAGCAAATGCTGTTGGAATATGGATTTTTTTAAACGATTATTGTATTTTAGAGGGTGGGGGGAGGGGCAGAGAGAGAGGGCGAGAGAATCCCAAGCAGGCTCCGTGCTGGCATGGGTGGGTGGCTCGATCTCACGATCGTGACCTGAGCTGAAATCAAGAGTCAGTCGCTTAACCGACTGAGCCACCCGGGCCCCCCTGGAATATGGGTTTTTAAAAAGCCTTTGTTAAGTTTTGGAGAAATGAATATTAGAACAAATTACTTCGTATGGGGAGTCAGCTGTAGAGCTGAATGAAAGTCTTGGTGTTTTTAGGTGTTTCTGTGCTCACGGCATTTGCTAATCCAGGGGATCTGTTGGGTGGGCTGGATGAAGCAGAGGGCCACCCGCTATCTCTCCTGCCACTGCCCTGCAGACGGGCTCTGCGGGGTCTCCGATGGGTGACATCTCTAGTAGAGCCCATGTCCCTTTTGGCATTAGACCAGTCTCATTTCTGGGTAGTCAACAGCCCAGTGCAAGTAAATGGCCAAACCTCAACCTTGATGAACTCCGTTCCTCGACCTTCCCCTCCCACTGGGACCACAGTGTGTGTGCTGTGTGTGTATATACACATACACGGAATACACTCGTGTCTTCATGATTCCTTCAACTTTTGCTCCTACTGTCCTTCCTTACAGCAAGAACTGCCTTTGATTCCAGAGATGTTGACTTACAACATGGGAAGTTGGAGCTCAGAGTTGCCTGTTCTGAGCTCAAAATTCATGTGTGGTCGGCAAAACCTCACTCCCCTGATGTTCCCAGTGGGGCCGGCCATGCCACCTTAATGGGTGACATCTACCACCACTCTAAGGTGCTGGAGAGATCCTTCCAGAATCCTTTCTTCCGTCCCCAATAGCGCCAGGTAACCACAGTCATCTGTGTTTTCACAGGAGGCTAGTGAACCTTCCACCCCACTCTACACAAGATAGAAAAAGAGCGGAAGTGAGGCACCCAGTGCCTCCAACAGTCAGTCGCTACCCAAGTTCAATTCATGAGGGGAAAACGTAATTGTGATCATCTGTGCACATATTACCTTCCTGTCTTGTCTTCCTGGAGCTGGGTGCTTGGGACGTCCACTCAAGTCATTTCATAATTCACTTCTTTTACACAACTCACATCTGCCTCTCTCCACTGGCACTTCTGCAAAAGACAGTGTGTGCATGGCGGGGGTGGGGGCACACTCCCAGGACTCTTCGGTCTATACCCCCGATGGAGACCGATGTTCAGGAAACGCGGAATTAGGATTCTAACCCTTGTCTATTTCCTTCTCTTCCACCTAGGAGAACCGGGACATCCTGGTGGTCCAGGGAAAGATGGAATGAATGGAGAGAAAGGAGAACGAGGTCAGAAATCGTGTTCCGTTTCACCACCCTCTAATTTGAGCCGTCAGTGACTTAGGCATTTGGCGCTCACCAAGGACAAGTAGCCGTTGTAGCCTCTGAGGATGATCCAGCAACAAGGACAGCACGGCCCTTGATCTCTAGAAGTTCATGATTCCTTTTCTGTCAAGGGTCAGATAGTGAATAATTTCAGCTTCCCGGGCCATATGGTCACAACCATAGTGAAAGGCAGCCATAGATGCGACGTCAGTGGGGCTGTGTTCCGGTGAAACTCCATGAAAACTAAAAGCTGGATTTTATATAATTTTTAAGCATTATTTCTAGGGCAGAATTTTATTTGTGACCACTTAAAAATACAAACCGTTCGTCGCCTGTGGTCCAGATAAAAACACGCGTGAGTCTGGATATGGCTCACGGGCCGTAGTTTGCTGAAGCCTGTTTTAGTGGGTGGACGCTGGGGAATGACGCTAAAGTTTGACTCCGGGCTTCTGGCAACAGTGCATGAGAAGGTGGCGCTGGAATTGGGCCGGGGAGGGTGAGGAGGGCTCTGCCAGTTGTGACTGATGGGGGGAGAGAGAAGGGTCTCAAGGGCACTTTGTGCCAGGTTGCTCTGAGTGCTTTTCACGTATCTTTTTTTTTTTTATTTAAAAAAAATTTTTTTAATGTTTATTTCTGAGACAGAGAGAGACAGAGCATGAGGTGGGGAGGGGCAGAGAGAGAGGGAGACAGAATCCGAAGCAGGCTCCAGGCTCCGAGCTGTCGGCACAGAGCCCGACGCAGGGCTCGAACTCACGGACTGTGAGATCGTGACCTGAGCCGAAGTCGGACGCTCAACCGACTGAGCCACCCAGGCGCCCCATCTTTTCACGTATCTTTAAGTTTATTTATTTTGAGAGAAAGAGAGGGAGAGAGAGCACACGTGCACGAGGGGCAAAGAGAGAGGGAGAGAGCAAGAATCCAAGCGGGCCCCCGCACTGTCAGCGCACAGTCCAGTGCGGGGCTCGAACTCCTGAGCCGTGAGATCATCGCCTGAGCCAAAACCAGGAGTCTAACGCTTCACCGACTGAGCCACCCAGGTGCCCCGATTTCCACATATCGACTCGATACAACAGCCTATAAATGAGGTGGTATTATTGTCTCAGTTTTACGGATGAGGCATCAGAGGTGTAGGTGGCTGACTGGCTTGTCCCGCTGTGCCTGCGTGGAGGAGACAGGAAGGAGTCTTGGCATTTGGCTCCAGAACCCGTGCTCCTCACCACGGCTCTCCAGTGGGGCTGGAGGAGCCGGGGGGCCCTGAGGGGCCTGTTCAGTCCCGTGAGGGGTTTTTTTAGAAGATGTCACAGAACGAGAGCTGAGTGGCGGGTCACTGGAGGCAGCTTGAGTTCGTCTGCCTTTCCGAAGACCTGTGCCCAAGGGTCGGCCGTGTGTAGTGGCCAGAGTCGACTCTGTGGTGGGTAAGGAGCTGGAACTTCTAACGTGGACCCCGACGCCACCGTAGCAGACAGGAGTACGAAGGGTTTTATGTGCACGCATGCGCGTGTGAGCGGGTGTGGATGCCATGCATGCGCTTTAGGAGTAAAGTAACGTTCGGACCTGGAGCATCTTCTGTACTTGCACTGCTGTATCTCCTCCGTGTGCTCGAGAAAAGCCAAAGCTGGCTTTGCAAGGTGACGTGTCGCAAGTCATCTTTTCCTTTATTCTCTCTTTCTCCGCCTAGGAGCAGACGGAAAAGTCGAAGCCAAAGGCATCAAAGGCGATCAAGGCTCCCAGGGACCCCCAGGAAAACACGGGCCCAAGGGATTTGTTGGTCCCATGGGAGAGAAAGGCCTCCAGGGGGAGACTGGCCCTCGAGGGTCAAAGGGGGAGAAAGGTGACGTGGGGCCCACTGGTCCTCAGGGGCTACAGGGCCACACTGGGCCCTCGGGGCCAACTGGTCTACCTGGCCCCATGGGCCCCGTCGGAAAGCCTGGCCCCAAGGGAGACGCTGGGCCCCTCGGGCCCCAGGGGGAGCCGGGAGTCCGGGGGATGAGAGGCTGGAAAGGGGACCGAGGCGAAAAAGGGAAAATCGGCGAGACTCCCGTCTTGCCCAAAAGCGCTTTCACGGTGGGCCTCACGGTACTGAGCAAGTTTCCGGCTTCAGATGCGCCCATTAAATTTGATAAGATCCTGTACAACGAATTCAATCACTACGATGTAGCCACGGGGAAATTCACTTGCCACGTGGCCGGGGTCTATTACTTCACCTACCACATCACTGTCTTCTCCAGGAACGTTCAGGTAGCTTTGGTCAAAAATGGGGTAAAAATCCTGCACACCAAGGATGGCTACATGAGCTCGGAGGACCAGGCGTCCGGCGGCATCGTGCTCCCCCTGAAGCTGGGGGACGAGGTGTGGATGCAGGTGGCAGGAGGGGAGAGGTTTAACGGCTTGTTTGCGGATGAGGACGATGACACAACTTTCACGGGCTTCCTTCTGTTCAGCCAGTGACGGGGAGGCGGTTAGACTCTGCTCACCACCCATTGGAGACGGCTTCGTGAAAATGCTGTCCGATGATTCTACTCTACGAAGCACCCTCATTACTGTAATCATCACAGAGCGGCACCCAAGTGCTCGTGTCGGGGCGCCCGGCTGGCTCAGCTGGGGGGGGGGGGGGCCTTGCAGCTCTCGATCTCGGGGTTGTGAGTTCAAGCCCCGTGTTGGGTGTAGAGATTACTTAAGAATAAACTCTTCAAAAGATGCCTGCATCATCTATTATAATTCATTTATGAGTTTTCATCGTTCCCCGTATCCAGAGAATCCTTTGCACGCGTGTTTCTCATGGGACCAGTGTTCTGATAACGCTAGTTAGTTCTTGAAGGAGCCGCGTCAGGACTTACCCCTCATCTGAATTTCTGGGGACACCGGGAAGCGTCCAAGTGCTCACTCCATGTCGTAGCTAACACAAGGTGCAAGCTGGTGACGGGTCATTCCAGAAAGCTGTGGAACACTTTGCTCATTTGCTAGCTTGGGTTTTAATCGCCATTTAGGTCAACAAATAGTTGTTTACGAAACCAGTTGCCAGGCTCGAATTTGTACTGGTTTCCTGGCATTATTGTCACAACGCACCACAAACGGGGGAGCTGAAAACCACAGAAAGTAACTGTCTCACGATGCTGAAGGCTAGGAGTCTAAATCAAGGTATCAGCAGAGCCAGTATCCCTGAAGCCCCTGAGGAAGGTTCTACCTGGCTCCTTCCAGCTTCTGGAAGACCCAGACTTTCCCCGACTTGCGGAAGCCTCCAAGCTCTGCCCCCCATCCTCACCTGGCCGGCCTTCCTCTATGTCTGCCTGTGCGCAAACCTCCCTTTTCTGATAAGGACACCAGTCATTTGGATTAGGGGCCCCCCTAATCTAATATGACCTCCTCTTAACCTGAGTACACCCACAGAGACCCTGTTTCCAAGTAAGGTCACGTTCACAGATACCAAGGGTTGGGACTTCAGCGTATCTGTTTGGGAGACACGATCCAACATATTACAGGCTGCTCTGGTCCTCCAAAATCCCTGACCTTCCCCAATGCCAAATACACTCACCCCATCCCAACATCCCCCAAAGTCTTAACAGTGTCAGCATCCATGCTAACTCTAAATCTCATCTAAAAATCGCCAGCTCAAAGTCCCCAATCGCATCATCTTGCTCCTTTAAGTCAGTTATAAGTAAGAGCTAATGCGTGGATCATCCTGGGGCAAAATCCCTCTGCCTCTGTGAACCTGTGAAACCAGACACATCATTTGCTTCCAAAATACAATGGTGGGAAAGGCACAGGATAGACAGTCCCATTCCAAAAGGGAGAAAAAAAGAGATCACAGGTCTCAAACAAGTTCAAAACGCAGCAGGGTGAATTCCTTTTGGTTTTTTTCACTATTTACCTCATAAAATTGTTTTAACATTTATTTTTGAGAGACACAGAGCATGAGTGGGGGAGGGGCAGAGAGAGAGGGAGACACAGAATCCGAGGCAGGCTCCAGGCTCGGAGCTGTCAGCACCGAGCCCGACGCGTGGCTCGAACTCACGAACTGTGAGATCATGACCCGAGCCGAAATTGGACGCTTAACCAACGAAGCCACCCAGGCGCCCCATTACCTTATAAAAACTTTAAAGGAGCTATGCAAAAGGAAAAGGTTCCTGGACAGAGACACTAAACAGCTACAGTGGAAAGTGGAGGATGCAGGTGAATTTACTGAGAAAACGAGGTAAGGAGAAACTTGCGTTTTAGGCCACAGTGGCTATTCTTGTTCAGATGGGCACCCTCTGCCTCCCTCTTGCCTGGTCCTGATGTGTACCCTCAGACGAATCTTTCAAAGGGTGTAGACTCTACACTCTGGGTAGACATGGGATTCAGGCCTATTTAGTAAGAATAGTACCTTCTGGCCACGGTGACTATTTCCAAAATGGTGCCCGATCCCATCAGACCCAATGGCATGCAATCTGCAACTTTGAAAGGCCTGTTGGGGGGGTGGGGAAGGGCAAGATCTTCAGGCGACGTCAGGACTTTACTTGGCAGCCAATTTAGCTCATCTGTAGAGCCTGAAAACAAAGCCAAACAGGGCTGGAGATGAGCCAGTTCTGATGACATTGTTAAGACCCCTAAAGCCGGCTGTCCCTGAAGGCAGAGATACCTCTGGACTAGGTTGTTGCGTGAGCCACCGGATTCTCGGTTTCAACCAGTCTGACGCAGGTCTTTTGTTGTTAGTGCCATTGTTACCACGGCTTGTGTCTAAAAGAACGTTGAGGAGTCTATGACCGAAGGAGGGGGGCAGCGTGATTATAGCGGAAAAAGCCCAAGACGAAGAATCGAGACGTACGGGCTGTTGTTCCAGCCTTGACCAAGGAACCTGCAGTGGGTACGTCATTCAGCTCTTCTGTGCTCCAGTCTCCCATGGGTACAGCAGTGGTTGACTGAAATCACTTTACACGGTCCCAAGCCTCTAATATTCTGCAAGTATTACATAGCCCCCAGTTAACTCAATATACTTTTTTTTTTTTTAAGTTTATTTGTTTATTTTGAGAGAGAAAGTGCGAGCAGGGGAGGGGCAGAGACAGGGAGACAGAGGATCTGAAGCACGGTCCACGCTGACGGCAGAGAGCCCGGCACGGGGCTCCAACTCACGAACCCTGAGATCATGACCTGAGCCGAAGTCGGACGCTTGACTGACTTGAGCCACCCAGGCGCCCCTCGTATACTTTTCCATGAGTTTGAGAGCAACTGATAAAGGAGCGAAAGGATGGGAGTTCAGTGCGCATTCCAGCCACGCTACTTCCCAAATCGCAGCCTGGGACCAGTTTATCTGACAGGATGGGCCACTAGAAATTGGGACTTAGGGCCATTCTATCCATGCTCCAAGTCAACACACTTGGGATGACGTCTTCACTCCCTGGGGAAAGTGGGGCTTTTTTTCTAAATGATCATTACAAGCAGGCAGCAGTCTGTAAAAATGAAGGATTGAAAAACTGCTCGGTGCTTATGGAAAATCTGGGAAATGTACAGAAATAACTTCTGTTTATAGGTATTTGGTTGGCCTTCCTTAACTTACTTCTTCTAGAGCAGAGCCAGGACTGGGGTGAAGCAAGTGAGGGGCCCTGGGTGCAGAACCGAAGGAGGGGCTCACCGTCAGGTGCTGCCGCTGCATGCACTTGACCCTGACTGTGAGTGTCTGCTTGAGTTTTGCACTGTGGCCCCTGTACCCACCTTGCTGTCCTCCTTCCCCTCAGCTACAGCGGGACTGATCACTTTATTTATTGAGCCAGAGTGTCCTTATTCTTTGGCTTTTTTTAATGTTTATTTTTGAGAGAGAGAGAGAGAGAGAGAGCAAGCAGGGGAGGGCAGAGAGAGGGGAGGACAGGGGATCCCCAGCGAGCTCTGGGCTGACAGCCGTGGGCCCGATGTGGGGCTCAAACTCACGAACCGTCAGATCATGACCTGAGCTGAAATCGGACACTCAACTGACTGAGCCCAGGATCCCCTCTCTGGCTTTTTTCAATTGTAGTAATCTAAGCGGTTTCTCCCCAAAGTCTGGTTTTGTTAGGGTTGAATCGGGAGGCGACTTGTGCTGACTTATTCAGGAACCCAACTTTATACGCTGAGATAGACATAAAGAAAAAAATACATTTATGACCACACATGGGATACAAACTTTTATAAAATTCTTCTTCTTTTTTTTTTTTTTTGATGAAATATGGAAGATGGGATGTAAAACATAGTTTAAAGGATTTCAAAAGATAAAGCTGGACTGGCAGGGGTGGGGCGCATGTAATGCGCCATTTGTGATTATTTTTCATTGGCGGTCTGTGAATCTGGGCCGCGGGTCTGAACAGTCTAACGATGCCAGGCTCTCTGAGACACAAGACACCTGGTTAATTTGGGACAAGCTGTCACCACCCCCACCCCCACCCCAGGACACTCTTAGGCTTAAATGTTGCATTACAATGGTTAGGGATCCTTGTAGGAAAATCATTCTGGGCTAAAGGTAGGCTCTCAGGTTTGAAGCACCTTTTTAAGAAAAAGATGAAAAAGCATTTTTGTCAAATATATATATATATATTTATTATTTATTTTTTTTTTTGGTCAAATATATTGGTAATATACTGATGAATTTTTTTTTACACGACACATTTGACATCTTTGTAAGGGTCTGCTATATGGCCGTTAGGTCGGCCACATGGGGTAGGCTGCCCTACGAGCCACCGGTTGCCAATAATGAGATATTAACACAGAGTTAGGAATTTGGGGATCTTTAAATCATTTGAAGTCTTTGATTAAAAGTCAGGAGAAAATGAAATCACAACTTACCGTACATGCATAATGAAATACAGTTTATAGTTAAGTTGTAAAGAATCGTATAGGTTCGCTACACTGCTTGTCTTAGCTGAATTTTAATTGTTATGTACCACGATTAACTGGGCCTTTTCTCCCTGCTAGGCTAAACTGAAAACAAACTCCATTTGAAACTAATTTTTTTTTTTTTTTACCCCCCAGGGGAAGGGAGGAAGGGGGATTAGAAGCGATCTATAGGACGCAGGTACCACTCACTCCTGGCTTCACCTTCTGGCTTTCTGGGCCTTTCCAGAAGGCTCTTAGGACTGATCAAACCCAACAGGCAATGCTCAAGTGAGCAGAGTTTTACTCCAAGCCCAAACATTCAGGGGAGGTAAAGCTCTGGAAGGACTTCAAATAAAGCGGTTTCAGAAAAATGTGCCTGTGGGTTGCCCCGGAACCAAAAGGTCCACTCGGGCTCTTGTTCCTCTGCACAAGTCACAGGAATCCTCCTTCTAGCTCGCCACCGCCCTCGATGCCCTGTGCGCTCACCGATTTAACGAATCAGGCGGCGTCCAGTTCCTGCATAAAATTGAGGCCGTGTGTTTCGTATTTCGAGGCGCTGGCGGGAGGCGGCGGTAGCCAGCCCTCCCCTCTTGCTCCCTTTCCTCGGTGGGCCTCTTCTCACCCCCGCACCCCCGGCTTCACGTCTGCAGAAGCGTCAGTTGTCAAGGGGCCCGTCCCACGTGCATCCGCCACTCTGCAGCCCGGCTCGACCCTGAAATAGACCAGGGACCGGCAGGTGTCTGCAGGGAGGAAGCCAGGCAAAAGGTGAGGGTGCCTTTGGCAGCCTCCCCTCCCCTCGGTCCCTTCCCCAACCGTGGCATTTTTCTCCCTCCACCTACAGAGGCCTCTCGAAAGAAAGACACCTCGCTGTGAACTCATTCACGTAATCTGCACGCACTTCTGGAAGGTACAGGAGGCAGGCACCTGGCACGATTCCCTTTCTGCAGACGAGGGCGTTGAAGTTTAGCAAGGGTAAGCTTCCCGTCCTGGACAAGAACCCGGCCCGACTCCGCCTGTCGTGTGATTTCCGTTCATTTAGGGGAGGCCAAGGCTGTCCGGGGCCCCCAGCCCTTTCCCACACTCCCCATCCTAAGCCCCAAGTCGCAGTTTCCTTTCTGCCTCCTGCCCCCAAATCTTCTCATTCCCCTATGGCTGAGTGAAGTGCGGCGAAATCCTCCCTCTGCAAATGTACACTGTAGATTAATTATCGTAACAATTTTACCAGCCAAAGTCTGAGTGGAGACTCACTGGCAGTAAATTTACTCGGTTCCACACAACCATGCGGGGCAGTCATACCGTAGATTTAATTTCGACCATCGTTTAGGGTGGAAGCCGATAGAGTCGACGAGCGTCACCGGTGCTGTCACGTCGGGGAAGGCACTCAGGCGGCGGTCGCCGAGCGTTCGCTGCCCCTCCTGGAAGAATTCACCCTGCGGCGAGACTCTGCCCGCCTCGCTCGAGTCACGTGGGAGAGAAGCGTAAACCTGGGCCGTTCTTTACTCCAGACACACGGGGGCGCAAGACCGCGGCGTCCGCCGTGAAGGCGGCGGAGCGACGCTCTTGCTCGCGGGACTCCGACGTGCTCACGTTCTGAGGGCCTCGAGCCCCGACCCGGAAGCGTTGGCGTCACGTGGTGCGGCGTGGCCCGCTGCCTTGGAAACGCGGTGCGCGTGCTCCCGGCGGGAGCTGCGGTGCAGGGGCGGGGTCTCGCGGCGGGGGGAAGGGGCTGCTCTGGGCTCCAGATGCTGTGCGCCGGGAGGCTGGGCGGGCTCGGAAGCCGGGCAGCGCCTCTATGGCCCGGGCGAGCGGGCTCGAGGGGCCTCGGAGCCAGGATCCGCGCCCGAGGGGTCAGCACCAGCTGGTTCCCGGTGGGCGCCGCCTTCAATGTCAAGCCCCAGGGCCGCCGCCTGGACCTGTTCGGCGAGCGCCGGGTGAGCGGCGCGGGAGGGGGCTCCCCTCGTACCCCCCGCGTGGCCCAGCAGGGATCCGGGCCGGGTCTTTTGGGTCTGGGAGGAGCCGGGCAGCGAACCCGCTTTGTCGTGTGCGCTCTCGGTGACCTTGCCCGTTACCTCCTCTTTGAGGGGCTGGTGTAAGGGGCGCGGGGCGGCCCTTAGGGGTCCTGCCCCCCCCCCCCAGAATATGGGTCCTGGGACCTGCCTCGTGTGAGCCCTCGCTCCACGTGCACTTAAAATAGTTCATTTTGGAGGTGGCGGTGAATCCCGCCTGCCGGGTCCCGCCCTCGCCTCACACTGGGACCAACCCCAGCTGAAGTGCGCTTTTGCCCCAACCCAACCCTGGTGCCTTGGCGCCTGGCCCTGCAGCTCACGGGCGGCGTCAAGTTTCCGTGTAATTACTAATGCCGGCGATGCTCGAAATGCCGGCTTAAATTTTTTCCAAAGCTTTGGGCTCTTCTTGTTATAAAACAAAAACTGTTGAGAGCCGTCTAATTTCCTATAATGCGATGGCGTTGATCACGTTGGTTTCTTCCCCCGGGAAGTCACTGAATTCTCTGGTTCCTGTTTATTGCTACGTCCACACACGCAGCAGGTGTCTGGCGTTACGTAGGCAGTCAATATTTACCGAGTGCCTGAGTTAAAGGTGAAAGGGAGGCACGCTTGAAAGGGATTTACCCTTCTATTCCTGTTGTACTTTACATTTGTGGATTTTACCCTCCTCAGGTTGTTACTTTTATGTTTGCCTTTTAAATTTCTTCATTATCTGTACCATTGCCTTTCTTATAAGAGCCTAGGATACCGTTAACAGTGAGTTTACTGATTCGAGTGTTTTCTTATTTGATCTCTGCCATTAGCTTTGACTGTTTTAAAAATATTTTTGTATGAAATTGGCCAACTTCCATAGGGGTAAATACCAGAATAAGGCCTTAACATACTTGGTGAGAGGAGAACAGCCACGTATAGGTATTGAGTAGAAAGATGAAAAAAGTAAGTTTGGTTTGGGGTGGATGAAATAGAACTAATTTTAGCTTTTTTTTTTTTTTTTTTTGGAAGATCACGAGTTTAGATACTGACATTGGATTTTCAGGTACCTGAATTGGTTTTTTTTTTTTTTTTTTTAATTTTTTTTTCGACGTTTATTTATTTTTGGGACAGAGAGAGACAGAGCATGAACGGGGGAGGGGCAGAGAGAGAGGGAGACACAGAATCGGAAACAGGCTCCAGGCTCTGAGCCATCAGCCCAGAGCCCGACGCGGGGCTCGAACTCATGGACCGTGAGATCGTGACCTGGCTGAAGTCAGACGCTTAACTGACTGCGCCACCCAGGCGCCCCTGAATTGGTTTTTGATTAAACAAGAGAACAACACAAAACCACAAAGGTTAATGTAGTTTTTTTTTTTTTTTAATCATTTCCATAACTAGTAGTCTGAGGTTTAGAATTCCCAAGAGCAGTGTGGAGAGGTGTGCTGGGAAATGAAAAATAGTCTGTACTTGAATCAAATTAAATCAGTGTAGAGAATCTGATTTGGTTTTGGTCCTGATTCTGCTCTGCCCGCAACTGTCTTTTTTTTTTTTTCATTAATCAGTTTGGAGAGAGGTTAATTTCACGCATCCCTTCTTGCAGAAAAGGTAGGCCTTATCGGTCCTGAAAATTTTACCTCTTGCTGTTTTCCAAAATCAACCTATTAGTCATCTGCAAAGTTGAACTACAGAGCTAAGCGCTGGTCCGTTAATTTGTCTCGTCCACGAGTTTGCCCATGTGGTAGGCACTATGCTGGGCAGCTGGTTCAAATGATGAAAGCGGTTCCTCCCTCTAGGATTTTGCCTTCTCAGGAGAGACTTTCAAACAGATAAATTGCAATACAGAAGTATGGAAAAAAGTGTGGGCTTTGGAGATGTACGAAGCGGGCTCAAGTTCTGTCTTTCCCGCAATTAATGACCTCAAACTTTTTTTTTTTTTTTTTGGCTTCTTAAAGTGTGTTTCCTTATGTGTGAAAGAAGAGTGATGGTTCCTGCCCTAGGATTATGTGATTTAAATGAGGGAACCTGTATTCGGTACAGAATTCTCCTCTTGGCGTGCAGTAAATGCATCGTAAATGCTCTGTGTTTTCTATCCTGCCTTCCTGGGTGCTGGAACGAGAGTGTCTGAACTGGTAGAAAAGGATGGTCATTCCCTTTGGATTAGTGATCTTTGTCCTTATCAAGATGCTGAAATGCTTTCGGAAAGTATAAAATTTGCTGCTTTCAGCCAATGAGTTGGTTTTAACATGCTTATTAAATCTTCCTGAAGTATCTATGTGCTCAACTCATCCTCTCTATCTTGAGTTGTGGAATACTTGGTTCTAGGTACTGGACTGGGCCCAATGGCCAGCAGCGTCCCCAGAAGACTTCACATATACTTTCTAATATAGTATACCTGTATCCATGCTGTCAGATATGTACTGTCATCCCCATCGTGCTTAACGAGAAACTTGGACCCAGGAGGAGAGAGAACTAGGCCAATCGGGGTCATACGGCTAACGGTGATTACAGCTGGTATCTATTAAATGGCTTTCTGCGTGCCAGGCAGTGTTGAAATGCTTTAAAAACACGTATCATCTCATTTAATCCTTGTAACTACTTTATGAGGTAGGGTCTGTAGTAGTGGCTGAGCTGGGTGTTGAACCTGTATCGTTCTATTTTTGTTTTGTATGAAATAATTAAAAATGAAAAAACATTCACATTCTTAAAACAGGTGTCGTTTAACCTATGGAATGACGTGGGAAATGTGAACATGGTATTATGTGATACACCAGTGAAAACCGAGATTTCCTGAGAAAAGGACTTACACTTAACACCGAAAAATCGTGTTTTTAGTGACAAATGGGAACTGTTCTCTGGATTGCAGGGTCTTTTTGGAGTTCCTGAGCTCAGCGCCCCAGAAGGATTTCGGGTCGCCCAAGAAAATGCCTTGAGGAAGGCAGACTTGCTTGTGGAGCGTGTGTGTTCCGTGGCACCTGGGCCCCAGACCGTGCTCATTTTCGACGAGCTCTCTGATTCCTTGTGCAGGGTGGCCGACTTGGTAAGACGCTTGGTGTGAGCCTCGAAACTACCTGGGTGTCAAGCTGGTAACGTTTAAGCTAAGTTTATTAGGTTTAATGCTAGACTATAAAGTTAAAAGCATCTGGTCCTCGCTTTGGCAACATGTATGCTGGCAGCGTCTGAACCACGTGAGAGCTGGCTTGTTCTCGTGGGAGAAAGTCATTAGGAAGGGAAAAGTGTAGAGGAAAGGGTGACACGTAGAACTTGTACCTTAATACGTGTAGTTACGAAAACAGCACGTGATGTATAATCAAACAGTGATTACTCGTATGGCAAAGATTCCTCGTAAAAACTTCTACGAGAATTTTAAGAGGACATTTACCTGCACATGACAGTAAAATTAATCCTATGAAAAGCCAGTTTTTATCAACCTTTTCAGAAATGTCTTTTCCGGTGAAAACTAAGATTTGGATACGAAACTGATTGTATTAGTGGCTTCCTTTTTTCACATTTTGAAGTTGAAACAGACATACACCTCGGTCTCTTCGCTGAGAAGCCCGTTGCTGAGATGGAAGGCACACGTGTATCTGCCCTAAAGAGCCACGTCTTCAGTAGTCACGTCGTTAGAGTGGCGCACGTGATCCAAAACTGAACCCTCCTGAGCCTGTCTACTTCGTATTAGACTATATATTGCCTTCCCTTCACATTCGTTCAGTGTCGAGCCTCCACCACGTGCCAGGCTCTGTTCTAGGCACTGGGAATGCGGCTCATGACGCACATGGTCTCTGGCCTCAGGGAGCTGATGTTCCGATGTCAGCTTTTTTTTTTTTTTTTTTTAGATCTTATGAGGCACCAGGCCCTGGTAAGAGGTTTACCTGGATTAACTGAACTAACCTTCTTAGCATTTTCAGTTGAGGAAAGAAAGGCAGTAACAGGTTAAGTGATGTGCCCAAGGTCACTCTCCAGTAGGGGGGTGGGGCTGGGCTCAGAGTCCAGGCGTTCTGGCTGTAGAACTCACGCCCTTAACCCGCTGTTCTGAACCTCCTACTGGCTGGCTGGCTGCTTAGGTCAGATGAATAGGTCTCCCTTACCTGGAGAGGTTGGAGTGTCACTTAGCTTTTTAAAAAGGATTTATTTTTAAAATTATCATTTGGCAAAATTGGCTTCTTTCTGGGGCTGGTGTAGTTCTGTGAATTTTAACTCACGTTATTCACGTAGCCACCGCCACAGTTAGGGTACATAACCATCTCATCACCCCCCAAAGGCCCCTGTATAGTCCTGCCCAGGCCTCCCCTTTACCTCTGGCAACTACCCACCTGTTCTCCCTCCCGCAGTTGGCCTCTTGTAAAATGTCAGGTAAGTGGAATCACTTGCCCTTTGAAAATGACCTCTTTCACCCAGCGTAGCACCTCCCCATCCTGGTTTTTTGCATGTTTGGAAGTCACTTCTCGGTTTTATAGGGTCTCGGTTTGCCCTGCAAATGCTTTGGGTGGAGGAGGAGAAGGGAGAGGCACTCACTGCCCAAGGAGCCCTCACACTTCCTCCATGTAGTTGTGCCGATGGAATCTGCAAAGGGACACAGTTGTCAGGGAATTTCACTTATGTGCCATCAAGTACTGGCTTTATGTCTTCGTTGGTGGTTTATTTGTTGTCTTAGCCTGCATTTTAATTAAGTGGTGGTCTGCGATTTTTTTTTCCCCCACAGTTTTGCTTTTGCCCCTCGCTGAGAGATCTTAACTCTCTGCCCCGTAGCTTGTCCTATTTTTAAAGTTTTTTATGATTATGAGGTATAGTAGTATCGCATTTAAAAAGTTTTAAATATGACTTGTATGTGGAAATCTTTGAGTAAAAAAGTCAAAGAACCTTCTGCCTTTTCTTTTTTACATGTTTGTTTATTTTTGAGAGAGAAAGCATGAAGAAGGGGTAGAGAGAGGGAGAGAGAGGGAATCCCAAGCAGGCTCCGTGCTGTCAGCCCAGAGCCTGATGTGGGGCTCAAACTTATGAACCGTGAGATCATAACCTGAGCTGAAAGCAAGTCGGACGCTTAACAGACCGAGCCACCCAGGTGCCTCGACCCTTCTTCCTTTTGAAGTTTTAAGGTTTTATCTACCAGTAGTAGGATCAATACCATAATAGGGCAAGGATTTTATAAACTATGATTTGCCACCAAATGGACATTCGCTTTCTTTTTCTTTTTTTTTTTTTTTTTTAATTTTTTTTTCAACGTTTATTTATTTTTGGGACAGAGAGAGACAGAGCATGAACGGGGGAGGGGCAGAGAGAGAGGGAGACACAGAATCGGAAACAGGCTCCAGGCTCTGAGCCATCAGCCCAGAGCCTGACGCGGGGCTCGAACTCACGGACCGCGAGATCGTGACCTGGCTGACGTCGGACGCTTAACTGACTGCGCCACCCAGGTGCCCCTCTTTTTCTTTTTTTAATACATTTCCTATGTAACAGTATTGTTTTCCTCATCAGTACTACAGATGAATTTTTAAATGTATGCCAGTATCTTGAAATTAATATTGATTGTAAATTCTGCAACGTGTAGATTAGTAATTTGTACAAATTGTAAATTCTACATAGCTAATTTTTCAGGTACTAATGTTATCTCATTGTTGCATCAGATGTATAAAACTATGGATTTAAATGTTTTTACATTGAAAACTAATAATAAAATTAGGAACTTTGACCTTGTGGTGATTTTATTTCGTATTATAGTCATACATGTTCTTAGAGAACAAGGAACATCCGTGATATTTTGTAGTTCCCTTGCGTTTTTCTTTTGAAGTATACTGCAATTAACATGAAAACTAAAGGCTAACCTTACATGATTTCATTAAAAAAGTAGAAAGAAGTGTAGCTCAGTTAAATGCTGAGGTCGGCGTAGCAGCTGCTGCAGGCCCTGGTGATTGTGAGTCATGGGAGCTAAGAGTAGGAATCCATTTTTATTAAAAGGCCTGTAAAGAGAGAATGTGCCTTTGTTTTCCGCACAAAGGCTAGAATGTAGTTAAATCAGCCTTGAAACTGTGCTGTGTGTCAAAACAACAAAAAAAAGCCTGTAAGAACTGTTCTCTGCAGCCAGGTTAACATGTGAGAAGCAGGCTATAAACGATCTTAGCCAGAAAGTTGTAGAGTATTTGAAATAAAATTCTGCTTCTTTTGAACTAGAGTTAGGGAGAATTGACTTGGCGTTTGCGTTTGAAGGAGAACGGCTTTCCTAAAACGAGGCCAGTGAACGTATTTTCTCTGGAACGATCCCCACTGGATCCCGGGGACTCACAACACGTTGAGAAAGAGGCCGCTTCGCCGACTGGTGTAGGAACAGCTCAGTAATGGCAACGCCGAGGTCGGAGCCAAGGGGCTGACTCGACGGCGGAGGGTCTCCCTTCTGCCCTCTGATCTCGGAGGAGAGCCTTCCATCACACCCCCTGTCGGTTTTGTCTTTCTTCCTCGTTAGGCCGATTTTGTGAAAATCGCCCACCCCGAGCCCGCGTTCCGAGAGGCGGCGGAGGAAGCCTGTACGAGCATCGGCACCGCGGTGGAAAAGTATGTTCTGTCCCCGTCCCCCCCCCCCCCTCCGTTGCGGTCTCGGTCTCAGCGACGCGGCTTTGGGGATTTGCGCTTTCGGACGTTTGTCCGCCGGGCTTGCCCGCCCCCCGCCCGCCCGCAGGGTAGGGGACGGCCTGCGCTGCCCTGGGTGGTGGGGGCGGGGGCGGGGGCGGGCCCTGGCCCGGCACCCGCGGCGTGGCCCCGTGTCCGTCTGTCTGTCTGTCTGTCCGTTCCCCCCGTTCGTTCGGTCGCTTGGCTTCCCCGCCAGCGAGGCGGTCACGTGCTTTGTGTCGCGTTTGCTGCGCGGAAGGCGGGCTCACACCGCGGTCGCGCGAGGCACCGAGCGAAGCTCCGCTGCCCGGGTGACCATCGTCGCCACGTTAAGTGAGAGCCTCTCCGAGTCTCGACGCCGGCAGCCCCGCGGGCCCCCAGCTCCGGGTCGGGGAGGGTCTAGGGCGCTCAGAAAGCCAGCCCGGAGGGCCGAGGCGGGCCGGGGCTGCGACGCAGCGGGCTCGGGTGACCCCGAAGGGCCTCGAAAGGCCTTGCGCCGCTCACGCTCACGAGAGCTCTCGGCAGCGCTGGCGAAAACCACCCCCAGGGGGGCCGCGCGGTGCCAGAAGCTCTTCGGCGCCCGACGCGCCGCCGCCGCCGCACAGCGTCCCCCGCGAGAGGGCGCCGCGGCTCGCCCGGCCCGGCGTGGACGCGGTGGCCTCCCGGCTTGGACTGCGACCTGCTGCTCGGGCCCCGCGGAGCGTCACCTGCTCTGCTGGGGACAGTGCCTGTGATCTCCTGTCGCCACTGCTGCTCACCGTGGCAAGCTGAAAGAGACGAAGCCGGCCCCTGTCGACCCCAGACCCCCGGCACGCGGCGGGGGCGGCACCGGGGGGGCTCCTGGGGAGAGAGCACGCCCCGTGCAGGGAAAAGTCCCAAGAAACGAGTCAGAGCTGCCCGGGTGCCCGCCTGAGCCACCTTGATTGAATGCTGCATCCGGCCTGAGTCTAGATGCGCTTCCGGTCTCACGGATGTGGGTTCCGAGTTTTGCGGGGGGACCACACGGGAGCCATGACCGAGAGCCGAGTGTTGTCCTGAGCATCCGGGCAAGGTCCTCCCTTCTTCCTGGAGACGTGCGCCAGTCTTTCCTTCGGTGCCACACTCTGGCCACCGCCCGAGGCCTGCCGAGGGCCTGAAGGGAGGGTCAGGAGGCAGAACTCGCAGCCTTCACTCCATTCTCCGCGCTGCTCTCCATTCTCAGCACCAGCGCTGCTTTTCTCCTTTGGTCTAGCTGAGCTGTATCTTTTTTTTTTTGTTTTTCAACATATATTTCAACGTATACATACATATATATATATGTATATGTATATATATATTTCAATGTATATTTTCAACATGTATTTTTTTGTTTTTCAACATATATTTTCAACATATATTTATTTTGCGGGAGAGAGAGCACGAGAAAGTGAATCCCCCCGATGTGGGACTCAAACTCACCAACGTGAGGTCACGACCTGAGCCCAAAGCAAGAGTCAGATGCGTAACCGACTGAGCCACCCAGGCGCCCTTAACCGAGTCCTATCTTAACTGCTTCCGTTGATCCCCGAGGAATCTATTTCCAGTAGCGGAAATAAAAGCCTGAGATGAGGTGTGTTTGTTTAGAGTCGATGCCAGCTGTAGGCTAGAGACCTTATCTCAGGATCTTAGGACACAAAACGTCACGTGGGATGTTGACTCAAACCTCTGAAGGGAGGACACTGCGGGCTGCCTGTAAACCTGTCCTTGTGACACGCGGTGGCCCGTAGGGTGAGCGGGCCTGGGGGAAATAGGCGCCCACGTCGGTTTTCTCCCGGTTTCCTGGGAGTGATGCCCGGGTGCAGGAGCCGTGGTATGCCTGCCCTTCTGGGCAAGCATCCTCCCAGTGGCGGTGAGTGCCTCAGTCCCCTCGTCTCTGGGGTGGCCGGTGAGAACCACAGCAACAGAAACCCTTCAATTTCTACAAAGCTGCAGGTGTTTGATTACGCACTGACTGGGGACCTCGGGTGCCTGAGTACGGACTGGCTCATGGTTCTTACCGCCTTGTCCTTTCCAGAGGACCTACCAGGCAGGGAGCAGATCGTATCCCAAACCAGTTCACTGTTTAGCCCCGAGAGTGCCAGGACTTTTTGGCGTCCGGGAAAGAAGGACTGAGGACCTGACTGTGGGATGGCGACCCGGGCTGAGGGCAAAACTGCTGGTGGGGGTGGGGGTGGGGGGCAAGGGCAGGCTGGCAAGGCTAGTGTTTGTCCACTAGGGTGGGGAGTGTGTGCTCTACGCGTAGCATGTCATTTAACCCTTAGGGTGACCTGAAGCCGGACAAGCTGGGAATTTCAAATAACTTGCCCGAGGTCACAGAGTAGCGGTGGGCTTGGTGTTGCAGCTCGAGGGCGTGTCCCTGAAGCCCGCGTCCTTTAACTCTCCCGGCGGTGTGGGCCTGCCACTCTGGCCCAAGAGGGCAAAGGTTACCCGGGTTCTAGGCTCTTCGCTCGGGAACCACAAAATCTTTGTGCCCGTCCTTCCTCCCATCCTCGCTCCTTTCTCACTAAAAAGATCAAAAGAGAAGTGGCCATTGGCCTGTTGCTAACGGAATGAGTTCTCAATGGCAGCGGGCTCAGATCGCCGGCTACGTTCCTCCCGTCCCCTCCCTCCCGACTGCTCTTCTGGTTCCAGCTGCTGGTTGTGGCTTCAGATGTGTCCTCTTACCTTTCAGAACCCTCAGGACCCTGACATCCCCGCCTGACGGACTCCCCGCTTCTGTTCTAACTGCGGTGACGCTCTCTCTCTTCCAAACGAAGAGACAAAACCAACCCCCAGAACGTTGGTCTCTGGGCGCGTGCATGCTAGGATGTCACACAGTTCTCTTAATGTAACGCTAAAAACAAGGTATGAGAAAGTAATTTAATTGTTTTTTTTTTTTCCATCTGTAATTTTTCTAGGTTGAACACAAATGTGGAATTATATCGAAGTCTGCAAAAATTGCTAGCTGACAAAAAACTTGTGGATTCCCTTGATCCAGAAACCAGGTACTGACTGCTTTGCGTTCCTTATGGTTGTGACCACGGAGGCCAGCGGATGGCTCCCCCACCCCCACCCCCACCGCATTCCCTCACTCGCAGCCCCCTCCGTCTGGAACATTTCTTCCCGGAGTCTGCACGACTCCTGCACTTTCTTTAGGCCTTCACTCCTCCTCCTCTGTACCAGGTCACGCCCTGTCCTCTTACCCTGCTTGTGTTCTCTTCTTAGTCCTGACCTTTTCCAGCATTTCTGTTTGCTCATTTGTTTACATCTCTCCGCCACCCTAGATGCAGAGACCTGGTCTGTTTTGTTCAGAGCTGAATCCCGGCTCCTAGAGCAGTTCCTGGCCTGTAGTAGGTGCTTATCAAAGGAATGAGTTCCTCTAAACAGTTGGGAATTACACTTAGCTTCATGCGTGAAGTTCCATCATCGATACCACCGGAAGATAGAAACCAGTTGATTTTATTGACTGGTGGGATGTCAAGATCCTTGAAATGATTTCCTTTGGTTCCTTAGATGACCTTTATTATTCCGAACTGAAAAAGCTACATTTCTAGGTCAGCCCCCCAAAATATTTGATACAGGATCTTGGATACCGTGTTTCTTTGCACACATTTATGTACGTATTAATAATTTTATAACTTTGTCATTAAGCCATCTATATATTACTCATCTCGTGGCTCAGAGGGTATACGTTTTCTTACCTGTTTGTGTTGTTTACTTCTTTTCACTCTCCGATTCTCTCTCCTCCTGCTTCCTTCTCTCCTTTCTGTCTCCACACAGGGCTTCTGAGCCCCCACGAAGCCCTGCTCTGCAGGGATCCGTCGATAATGGGGTTTTGTTATTTATCTGATGTATGAGTACCGTGCCATACGAATTGCACAGTGAGGCTGTCTTTGGGGCATTAATTTCCCCCGAATTCCTGGTATGCAGATGCTTGTTTGACCTTATTTCACTTCGTCAATTCTCATGCTGAGGATCCTGGGAAAGCTGGTGGTATCATCAGACTGGTTTGTCTTCACTCCGATTTTAGGCTTGAGCCCGATACTGTCTTCATTAGCAAAACAAGGAGAGGCTGAATGCCTGCTCATCGTGCTGCATTTATGCTCAGCTGGTGTTGACTGAGTAGCGACCACAGGTTATTCGGTATCTGATTTTGCTAAAGATTGACTTTTCTGTATGTAACGTATAAAAATTGTAGTGGAATAGCGGACCATTTTAGGTACAAAGGACTTGTTCTGACAGGATGCATGCCGCGTTTCTAGACGTTCCTAAAAATGCCAACGGGATTTTTATGTTATTTTTTATGTTTCTACTTTTAAATTTATTAATGCTTTATTTTTGAGAGAGAGCGAGCGAGCATGTTGGGGGGGAGGGGCAGAGAGAGAGAGAGAGACAGAGACAGAGACAGAGACAGAGACAGTATCCGAAACAGGCGCCAGGCTCTGAGCTGTCAGCACAGAGTCCGACGCGGGGCTTGAACTCAAGAACTGTGAGATCGTGACCTGAGCCGAAGTCGGACACAACCGACTGAGCCACCCAGGCGCCCCATATGAAGTTTAAATGAAATAATGAAAGTAAAATGCTTTGCCAGTGTCTTGCCCATAGTAGCCATTCAAAGAATGAGACCCTTCCATCCTTAAAGAAAGATAGAACAGAGAGCCCGTCACTTAACAGAATAGAAACAGAGCAAGAATAGTGTTTTAATGGTTTGGGATAATGGGTCCCCTCTAGTTAGGTGTCAGTTGATAAATAGTTATGGAGGATCCCTTTTTGCTCAGTTTCTTGGAAGGTATCATAAAGAAAAGGATAAAGAGATTTATGTGGCAAGGAATTTTATCATAGCATAGATTACAGAGTGGGAAAAATGAAAATATTTTTAGTTCGTGGGACCAAATGTTACGAACGTGAAAAGCCATGGTTTTGATGGCATTTAAAGAAATGTTCAGTGTGTGTGGTACAATTTCACAAGAAAAAGCAGGATACAAACGTCCATGTTAGTTGGCTCCCACTTACTCAAAACAAGGAGTATAATATAAACTGAGAGTAAACTGGATAGAAGCCAAGGGAAGGTCTTCTCTTGTTGGTGTTAGCCACACGTTCGTTGTCACTGAGACAGTGTCTTCATGAGACCGAAGATACTGCCTCTGCCTGTGCATTTCGGGACGGACATCCTGTTGGGTGTCCCCCACTGGCTCACCCAGCCCAACAGCCAGGGCGAGCGATGTTCTAGTGTGAGGAATTCGGTGCCCTTTACGTCCGATCGGAAACTCAGCAAACATTTTTCCAGTACCTACTATGTGCTAATTTCTCTAACCTTATCGTAGTTAGTTTCACGTCGTCTTAAAAACATAAGTAGATTGGAGGGAAATAGAAGAACTTTAATAGTGGTTGTCTTTGCTGAGATTAGCGATTTTAATTTTTTCCTACATTTCTACAGTAAAGCTGTTATACAATAAACCTACATTATATGATGTAATAAACTTACATTATACAATAAATTTCCATCCCTATTTATCAACCCCCGTTATCTTTTTTTTGCTTTTTTTGTCTTATAAAAACAAACAGAAAATACCTTTGCTAGAAAAGATAAAGTGGAATGTTTTTCAGGTTGACTGTTCAGGAAGGGAGATCACCGTGAGATAGAGATAATGGGGATATTTTAGGGGCTCGAGTGAAGCCCTTAACATTATTTAAGAAAGAAGGTGAGTGACTAAATTATTAATGTGGTCTGTTGAATTTTCAGAATTTTTAGAAGGACGTTAATTCTGTCCATTCAAAGTATAGTGGGCGATAATCAGGAAGATAAGTAGACCCTTTCTAAAGAGTCAGGGAAAGCCAGGAGAGTAGATCAAATATTTGGATAACTTAATTCCCGAAAAAAAATAGTTAAAAAAATTACTATTGACAGAAAGAGGTGTTACACTTGAAATTGGTTCCAAGCGTTGCAGCAGCATTAAAGAGAAAAGAAAACAAGTCCCATCAGCCAAGAAACCCCGCTTCCGGCACAGCATCAAAGAATTTAATGTTCAAGTGGCTGCTACCAGTTGGAAGAAAAACTGAAAACCTCGTGCACAAGGCCTTTGAAAAATTGTCCAAGTGTACTCTGTTTCATGTTTTTAATTATTGGGGTTTGGATGGAGTTGAAATAAATAAGTAATTATCATGGTGGCGTTCACAGGTTTGTAGTCTATGAATAAGGAACAGGCTTCTACATGTAAAGCTAATCGTAACTTTTTCACGCTCTGTAATACATGTATTGACTTTTTGAAACATTGGTTGCCGCTGTGTTTCATCCTCTCTGCTTATTATATTTAAGCATCCATGACTCCCTCGCGTGGCTCCAACATAACCTTTTGCAAAGATTCTGTGTTCTCCCAACGATTTTTTTTTTTTTTTTTTTTTTTTGGATTAAGGTTGTTGAGTGGAAATCACAAATGCCTCCGGAGCCTACAGCAGAGGAACCTGATTTGGTTGCTAGTGGGGGACAGCCTGCAGAGGCCTCGCAGCGGAGGATAGGGTGATTCATGGGATGCCGGTTTAATCACACTAAGGACTGCTGACCTTGACAGCGGTCGTCCTGGAGGGCCGGAGGGCTGGCAAGGGTTACAGCAGCCTGGCCTAGGCTGGTGGTGTAGGGAAGAAGGGGTTATTTCGGGTGATTGCCTCACTTCTGGTCCTCCTCCCCGTCACCACCCAAATAAATAGCTACCACTTAAGGAGTAATTTTCCCATACTAATAAAGAAGTGACGTGCATTATTTGTTACTTACAGGTTACTGATACTGGCAGAAGTGCTTTCAGATACGCTCTCGTTTCCTGATCCCCTGATAACGTATCTACCGGTCAGATTTACTTACGAGTGGTATCAGATCCTTATCTCCCGGCCATCAGGGACCGTGTTTTCCACTGAAGTAGATTTGAAGAGCTGTGTGTACTCGTCCTGTTTCCATAGCTCGCCAAATTTTCTCTCAATTAGTACATGTCTGAATTCAGTATTTGGGTTCCTTTGGTATCTAACGGGAAAGTAAACAACATCAAGTTAGCTTAGAACTAAAAAGGGAGAGATGGACTTCTAAGGATAAAATATTACAGGAGAAAATTAATGAAAAGGTACCCCTTCCTTTAGATGTCGTTCAAGATACTTTCTGCTCCATGGTTTCCGGTTCTTCTTAGTGTCCTGATGAAATTGTTACATCAAGGAAAGGTGGGGAAAATTAGGGCATGTTTTTAAGTCTGCAGATGTATTTGATGATTATTAAAAACCTTGCTCTCACTGGGTGTTGTATGTAAGTGATGAATCATGGGAATCCACCCCCAAAACCAAAAGCACGCTGTATGTGCTGTATGTTAGCCAACTTGATGATACATTATATTTAAAAAAATGCAAAGAAAAAAGATGTTGCTTTGTACGGTCCATGCTAGTATGAATTCTGGAAATGGTGAGGGAACCTTCCATCACAAGTCTTAGCAGATATAGCGATAGGTGGATGGGAGCGGATAAGTAAGGAACCTGCCTTTTAACAGTGATGCAGGAATGAAGGGTGATGGTTCACATAGTGCTGACCTGTGGAAGGATGTTTCTGATGGTCTCTCTTTGAAGTTCCCACATTCTTCATTTGTATCCTTGTTAGGACACTTGTATCTTTAACCTTATGTTCATTCATTCAAAAAGTATCGGTTTCCTTCTGGGACCCATGCCTTGCTGAACACACACGTCTTTACCCACAAGCAGTCTAGGATACTCTGTAGTTCCGTTAAATATACATGCTGGATTATCGAGTTTTACCTACTTGCACTTAGCATGTGTACAGCCCGCAAGTACTTATTTGGTGGGTTGCATAAAGTATGCAGCAAGTGTTTTTTTGAAGGAAAGACGGTGGACAGTCAAAAAGATGGCCATCTTTTCCAGAAAAAAACAAACAAACAAACAAAAAACACGGCAGATAAATTGGCCTCATTGGGGAAATTGTCATTCCTTTGTCAGTTAAAATTGTCAGTTTAAGACTTATCGTACAGTTAGCATGACGTATATGATACTAAATCGCCCATCAGAGAGCTTAAAAGCCCAGTCCATCAGCTAGATGTTTGGACTGACTTCTAACATGTTAAGCTCCTGGTTTTAAAGAATGTGTGTGTGTGTGTGTGTGTGTGTGTGTGTGTGTGTGTGTGTGTGTGTGTGTTGATACATCTGACTTTTGCAGAGTATGGTTGAAAAGTCCAATTTATTTACCAAGAAAGTGATTATGTGAATAATTATTGTTACCCATTGTAACCTGGGTTCGTTTTGTTTATAGGCGAGTGGCTGAACTGTTTATGTTTGATTTTGAAATCAGCGGAATCCACCTAGACAAAGAGAAGGTGAATATTTCCCCTCTGGTTTTTCCTCTTGTTTTGCTAACGTCCAGTTGGTTTCTTTGTTGCTGTCGCCCTTGTGTGTTGCTTAAATTCGTTTGTCATAAAAACTCTTAGGCTGTTTGTGTCGCAAGATACTTCGATTAGTTGTGTCTGAATGTAGTGCTCAGACTCTTCAAGTCTGCCACCCGTGACGATTCGGAATTAAGACCTTGCTTGAGACACTGGGGGTGTTTTAGATGTGCATTTAGATGGGCAATATCGGGAAAGAGGCACGTGAGCAGGAAGGCTGAGAGTTGTGAAGGTCGAGGTTGGAAGTGGACGCACGGGGAACGTTGTTAAGAACGTGACAGGAGTGCGCGTGTTCACATTACACACGTCTTTGACAGATCCACACGGTTTTGTTCCAGAAACAGGAAGCAGGGGGTCTACAGTGTCTACCCTGGGACAGGAGCGACCTTATGCATTGTTAACACCCCTCCTTTCCCAGATCCGGAAATAGGACAAAGTGATCTGCTCAAGTTCTCATCCTTAGTATCCAGATTTTCTAGCCCTGGCCACTTCTCTTTCTAGAACGCAGTATCCTACGAAACTTGAATGCCTCATTTCAGTATGAGGGCTGGGAGAATGGGGGCGAGCTGACCACCCCTGAAAATCCGCCCGCTCCACAGTTATCTCCCTACTTGCCTGCAGTCTATTATGGTTATGCTTTTTTTTTTTTTTTTTTTTTTTTGGTAGGTATGTGTCTCCTAATAGATAGAACACAAATCCACTTACCTGTTAATAGAGGTTAGTTCGTCAGAGTATTCTAGAAAGTACAGGTCACGGTCTTGAGGGTGTGTGTCATCTACAATAGGTAACATCATTTTGATTGGTGCTGGGTTTGAATAATGCTGGGGCCGCTTGTAAACACGTGGATGTGTTTATGTGGCTTTAAGGGCTCAGCACGAGACTCCTGACCAAGCCCTGAGCCCACACATGCCTCCCAGCAGTCTTGAGAGGCTGACAGGCACTACTGTAAATTCATGTTGCTTAAAATCGGCCTCTCTTCAAGCCAGAGTTTATTACCACTTCTTGGTATAATGAGTCCGCTGTTCTCTGAGTCACTCAAATAAAAATTGGGGGTTAGTTTGCGTTTTTTTTGTTCCCAGTACTTTCATGCCGTAATTCGTGACAGAATCCTCGGATCGTTCTGTAGAGCCTCTGCATGTGTCCCCGCCCCCCCCCCCCCCCCCCCCCCCCCCCCCCCCCCCCCCCCCCCCCCCCCCCCCCCCCCCCCCCCCCCCCCCCCCCCCCCCCCCCGCAGCTCACCTTGAACCTTATCGCCACACTGGGCTGTCCTAAAGGTCCTGGTCTTGCTGACACTCATTATAATTGATGGTTAAGCAGTTGATAATTAAGCATTTGCTGTTTGAAGCATGTGTGTTTCATCACATCTTTATAGCCTCTCTGAGGCGCTTGCCGTCGCTGCCGTTTTGTAGATGAGGGACGGGGGCACCTCGAGTTTCTGTGATCTACCCAGGGTCACAGGGCCAGTAGCTGCAGGAGGCTCGGACTCCAGAGCCTGCTCGCCAGCCCGGCTCGGGTTGTCTGCTGGTCAGTCTGACCTGTCTGTGAACGCCGAAGTGATTTCCTTAAAGTCTTGGTGTGATCCTTACCGTCCTGCCCAGAACCTTTCAGTCACTCTCCGTTGCCTGTTGAAAAAGTATCAGTGGCAGCTAATATGTAACGAAGAGCGACCGTGGCGGTGCTTTCCCAGCCTTCCCTGTGCTCCCCCGTAACTCGTGACACCGTTGGACCACTTTCGTGCGTGGTCCCCATCCTCCTCCTGCTGTCTGCTCACCCGGCCCGCCTGCCGCAAGCCCCCGCCCAGGCTTCATCCTCAGACCACCGTGTCTGCGAAGCTCTTACCAGTTCCCCAGGTGAAAGTTTGTATTCATCTGAACTCCCGTTTTATGTATTTCATGCACATGGCATTTACCTCTTCCTGCCTTTTCTCGAAGCGGTTCCTGTGCGTTACTTGTCTAAATTACAGGCTTCTCAAGGACCAAGAACACGGGTCATGTTTTTTTCCAGTTTTGGCCTCAGCAAATATTGAACGACTGTATGGGAATCATAATAATACTAGCTAATACTAATCAGGTCTGATATTCAGAAGGAAGACAGTGGAGAATACTGTCGTTCCTGGTAGAGAAAGTAGGTGAACAGTCTTATTATTTTGTGTAATCTTCAGGAACCATGTTTTTGAAACTGTACCCAGAAGCGTTGGGTGTCAGGTCAAGGTCAGTTTTGCCAGCATTGAACTTGCTGCTTTTACGTCTTGAGTGTTCTTACAAGGGTAGCTGCCCCCCGCCCGGCACGTAACTCCCTGGGAACTCGTGAGCATTAAGCATGCAAGTCAAGTAAACCTGCTGAATTCCTCTCTTATAATTTCTGTCTGTTCTCAAAGGTGCGCCACTAAGACAGGTAAGAGGAGACACGTTACCCTTTTTAAAAGAGAGATCTTGAAAGAAACCCACCAACCTAATGTACAGATTATAAAGGCCTGTATATTTTTTTCTGTATTCTTCCCACGTTATTTCTTATTTTATTGTAAAGGTCTCGCATGAATATAATTGAAAAGTTTAAAATTAATGGATGTATATATTTTTTAGCAATCATTTGATAACTTAGCACAACAATCTCCTAGAATTCTTAGAAGCGCGGAGACTGCATCTTTATCCCAGAATGATGAAATGCTATGCCTAGAAAATTGGTGAGGGCAGGAAGGAAACCCAGTTTTTAATTCCAGGGGGACTTTAACAGGTGGTAAATTCTTTGAAATAATCTCATCACTTTATTTTTTCATAGTCAAGGTTTTGTGGAACATTTTGGAACTGTAGTGCTATTCTCCATCGTTTGCCTTTTTGGGTTATTCCAATGATTACCATTAGGTGGTGATAAATGGTCATAGTAGAAACAAAATAGGCAACAGGAAATCTGGACTAATAAAGACCTTGAAGTATCTGAAAACTCAGTTTTCCCACGAAGTTTGAATTTTCTATATTGTAGAATTTTTGGTTATTAACATATACTTAATTTTTTCCCCAGCATCTTATCAAGTGTACATCACCATCTAAAATACCTTTTTAAAAAAATTTTTTTTTAATGTTTTTATTTATTTTTGAGAAGAGAGAGACAGAGCATGAGTGGGAGAGGGGTAGAGAGAAAGAGGGAGACACAGAATCCGAAGCAGGCTCCAGGCCCTGAGCTGTCAGCACAGAGCCCGACGCGGGGCTCGAACTCACAAGCCGCGAGATCACGACCTGAGCCGAAGTTGGAAGCCCGACCAATTGAGCCACCCAGGCGCCCCTCTTAAATACCTTTAAAAAAAAATTAGTGCTGCTTAACCATGTTTTTGGGTCATAGTACAGTTCAGAATGTGCTGACAGCTACTGACCCCCTTCCCAGAAAGACGTGCATCTGATTTCACCCGAAGCCTTTCACAGGTCCAGATGCCCGTCTAGTTTCCTAGTAACAATAACTGCAAATTCATCCTCGTCCCAGTAGAGCTGGCTGATTACGTGCACTGTAGTTAGGTTTCATTCAAAACATCTGTGTCACCCCTCGGCTAATACATGCTTTCTTAGGGGATTGTATACCCTCAAGGCATGACTGCAAGAAAAAACCCCACGGAGGTGTGCCAACACCATCTAATATCATGGTCAGGGGCTCGGCGGGCTGACGGGTGCCAGGCACGGAGCCGGAAGATACAGTCGGCCCTGCAGGCTCCGTCTGGCTCTGCCCCCCGCCCCCCCCCCCCCCCGCCTTCTCTAGCTGGCCTTCTCTAACTAATCAAGCGTGTGCAGAGGCAGAACTGCTAACGTGTGTCCCCCTCTGCATGCTCGTCACGCTCTTGTGAAGACTTACAGTAATTCCTTTCCTTCCCTTTGACCTTTCTGTCTAATCTTTTAGGATCGAGGATGTTTTCAAATGTGTCCTTCAAATACTCTTTTTAGCCCACAAACACTTATAAGTATCATATTGATTAGATTCAACTACCTGCTATTCTCTGATTCGCTTAACTAAGAGGTTTTTGGGGGGATAGGGAAGGATTGTGTACCTCTCAATGTTGTTAATTTCAAAGATTATATAACCTAGGCATAACAGAGCTCTAGAACATACGTAAATATTAAGCATAGAAACCCTATAGAAACCATAGGATAATCATTTTGTTAAGATATTAAATACATATCAAAAATAGAATTCACATAGTTTGTAGTATATTATTATATATTTATGGCACAAGCAATATACTCAATATTCATTTCATTTAATATATTTAGTGTCTTATTCAATATGTTGCTTTACTGTCTTAATAAATGGTCTGTTAAGTCAGTTGTGAAATACTACTTTAAATGCCTTTAAATAACTTTTACTCCCTCCGCATGTAGCGTAAGAGAGCAGTGGACCTGAATGTTAAAATCTTGGATTTGAGTAATACATTTCTCACGGGAACTAACTTTCCCAACAAGATTGAGAAGCATCTCTTGCCAGAACACATTCATCAAAACTTTGTAGTCGCTGGAAATCACGTGATAGTTGATGGTCTACACGCAGAATCTCCAGATGACTTGGTATGTGTATTCCCCTCGCTTTATAGTCTAGGTCTCATCTGTGTTTGCTACCGTTTGAACCCAAAATTCAGTGATAATGTAATTATACCTTTAAAAATGGCTGAATGTTACTAAGCCCTAAAATTGGACTGTGGGATTATTAATTCTGTAAATGCTTTGAATGTGAAAATGGTTTAATTATTCATCTCATAAAGAACTCCTCATTTAAATTTTTTTTTATTAAAAAAATTTTTTTTTTCCTAAATGTTTATTTATTTTTGAGAGAGACAGAGACAGAATGCAAGTGGGTTAGGGGCAGAGAGAGAGGGAGACACAGAAGCAGAAGCAGGCTCCAGGCTCTGAGCTGTCCATACAGAGCCCGACGCGGGGCTCGAACTCACGAGCTGTGAGATCATGACCTGAGCCGAAGTCAGACGCTCAACCGACTGAGCCACCCAGGGACCCCAAGAACTCCTCATTTTTAAAGTACGATAAAGAAATATATAACAATTACATTCTAGACTACCCAGATTCTTACTGCCTGTAGTCTTTACCTGGTTAAAGGTGCTTTATAGCACGTGTGTTGGGTAAAATTGGGTATGGTTGGGTATGTCCCCCCAGACCCCATAACCGAGAACTCCAGTCAAGTATGTGTTTATACCCCATGCTAGTTTCTGAATCTAAAAGCTTTATTCACTCTGTGTAAACCCTTATTTATTATTTTTTTTTAATGTTTATTTTTGAGCGAAAGAGAGAGAGAGAGCACATGTGAGTACAAGTTGGGGAGGGGCAGAGAGAGAGAGAGAGGGAGATACAGAATCCAAAGCAGGCTCCCAGCTCCGAGCTGTCAGCACAGAGCCCGACTCGGGGCTTGAACTCACGAGCCATGAGATCATGACCTGAGCCGAAGTCGGACGCTTAACCGACTGAGCCACCCAGGTGGCCCATCCCTTACTTTCATTTTAAAGTAGTGATCACCTGTAGAACAGAGGGGGTGAGAGTTAGCCTATATTTTTATTGCGTGGGCCTCCGTGTCATGGTACTTATTATATACCTTCTACCGTTTACATTTTAAATGTAGGTGCGAGAAGCCGCTTATAAAATTTTTCTTTATCCCAATGCTGGTCAGTTGAGATGTTTGGAGGAATTGCTCAGCAACCGAGACCTGCTGGCAAAGTTAGTGGGGTACTCCACGTACTCCCACAGAGCCCTCCAAGGAACAATAGCCCAAAGTCCAGGTAAGCTCGTTTACCCAGCTTTTTAAAACAGGATTTTCGCAAAACTCAACTTCTGATTTTACGTGGCTTTAAATTAGCATTCTCTTTTAATATCCTCAGAGCCCCACTTATTGAGATTTTCTGCCTGTTTAGATAGACCTGACCTTTAAATAGAGCCAGTAATGGGAAATATATTCTCTCCATCCGAGGTAGTTTATTTCTTGTGCACGTCGAGAGTGAAGTCATACTTAAATTTTCATTGATGCTAATTTAAATTCTGTTCATTTTAAGTCAGCCGGTTTCTGTGTTCAACCCAACCACGTCGGTTAGGATTAGGATGAGAGGAGGGGAAAGATCAATGTGTCTGCTGAAGACAAGGTTGAATATAGGCCAGGACTATAAAGGCATGTGGGTATATGAACCTCCTTTTCAGAGAGAAGAGTGCTGGATGGGAAGGTGGGAAGAAGCATCCTGGGGTTTGTGAAAGTCTTGCCTTGTGCTCTGCTGAGCTCTTTATGATTTATGGTATATAAAGGAAACGTTACACGGTAGTACAAATATAAGCGTATATGGTAGGTTTGTTCAAAGGCAAATTAAATTGCCGTGATAGTTCACACAGGGTCAGGAGCAGGGAAGTTGTGATGCTGGAACTGTTCAGTTCAAGATCCCTGTCGGAGCTGGAACCTCCAAGACTTGGTGGTGGGTTGAGAGGGAGGAGGACACGGTGTGCCGGCTACCCTCGGTTTCCGGTTGAGCATCTGGGCGGACGTGCCCTTCACGGGTTGAGAGGGAACGCTGGAAATGAACTCTGTGTGGGCGGAAGATCACATCGTTGATTCTGTTCTGTCTTTATTCCTTCCGTGCGTATTCCTTCTCTCTCTAGTATGTTCCTGTCTTCTCCAAAGTGTTCTTAAAAATGGCCATTTCTTTTGCAAGCAGCCGTCTCCCTTGACCCTTCGAGGCTCTCTGTGAAGCCATAGGCACATCTCACTCCCCCCTTTGCTCATGTCGTTCCCTGCATGGGAACAGCTCCCCCGTCCCAGTCTGTCTGTTCAAATCCTATACGGTTTTCAGTGTTCAGCCCCAAACCCACCTCTTTCACAAAGCCTTTTCACTTTTCACTTCCCTTAGATGCCCTTGTCTCTGAACAATTTGTTACACCCCATTTAGCTCCTAAATAGATCGTACGACAATTTGTATGTTTTTCTGTGGTCATTGTGGTCACCAGATTGTTAGGATGTTTTCTTATTATTATTTTATGTACGGTTGACCCTTGAACAGTGCAGGGGTGCTTACACCCCCCCCCCTGCATAGTTGAAAATCCACATGTAACTTTTGACTCCCCAAAACTTAACTACTGACAGCCCCCTGTCAACTGGAAGCCTTACCAATGACAAACGGTTTGTCATCCGTATTTGGTACGTTATGTACTGTATTATAATAAAGTAAACCGGAGGAAAAATGTTAGTAAGAACATCATAAGAGAAAGTACGTTTATAGTACTATACTGTATCTGTTGAAAACTATCCATGTGTAAGTGCACCCACACAGTTCAAACCCATGTTGTTCAAGGGTCGGCTGTGATAATAGTATGATGCTTACTCTGGGCCATTATTCAGTGCCTCCACAGCCCTGTGAGGTAGATGTTCGTATCCACTTTATAGGATAGGAACCCAGGGTTAGTTATTGTGCCAAAAAGTGTCAGGCCTGAACCCTAAACCCATGCCCTAAGTGTGTGGTCTTTGTAGGCTGTTTGAGACCAAACAGATGTATAAAAGGCATCATCTTCGTTCTCTGTCATCAGCCATTGATTTGACAAGTATTTACCGAGTGCCCACGATGTGTCAGATATTATTGTAGGCCCTAGAAATAAATCAGTGTGTAACACAGATGGAAATTCCTGCTCTGGAGCGGTTTATATTTCTGTAAGGGAGATAAGACCGACCTAAATAGGTAAAGAACACAGTATTTTATTAGTTAATACAAGCTGTAGAGAAAACTGGATGGGGAAGGGGTTAAGGAATGTGAATGTGTGTGGATTTTAAACAGAGCTGACGGGGCTGGGAGCGGGGCAAATGAGCATAGACTTGAAGGAGGTGCAGGAATAAGCCTGTGGCTCTTAGGGGAAGAAAGTCCCAGATGGAGGCACGGCAGGGGCAGAGGACCCTATGTAGCTGGACACATCTGAGAAGCAAAAAGGGCAAAGTGGCGAGTGGGGTGAGCGAGGGGAGCGGGAAGAGGTGGAGGCAGATGCAAGGAGGAGCTGTGTTCAGGGCTTTTCCTCGAGTGAGATGGGAAGTCATTTGGGGGTTTGAGCAGAGAAGTAGGGTGATCTGTCTTACATTTTGATGGCAGGTCATGTCCTGCTGACACCGAGATAGGCTGCAGAGAGGCAAGGGTGGAGGAGAGGCCTGTCAGAGGGGGTTTTGCAGTAATCGTGATGGGAAAGATGGCGGCTTGACCAAAGTGGTGGCAGTGGAGTCATAGGAGGTGTCAGATTCTAGAGACACAGCATTTTGAAGGGGAACCAAGATTTTTAAGCTGATCAACTGAAAAGACATAGTGAGTTACTGTCAACTAAGAGGGAGGGGCCTGGAGGCCTCGTTTGGTTGAAGTTAAGTTGAGGTGCCAATTGGTGTTCACATGGTGATGTTGAGCAGGCAGGAGTTGAGGAGAGGGCTCTGAGCCAGAGAGATAAATTAGGGTCTGTATTTTAGGGCATGAGTTTGTCTGAGGTGTCCAGGGGAGTGAGTGCATTTGAAGAAGAACGGAAGTCCAGGGACTGAGCTCTGGGCTCTCCCAAGTTTAAGACGTCAGGGATATGAGGAAAAGCCAGTCATGGCCGCCAGGAAGGACCATCAATGAAAGAGGAGGAAAGTGAACAGAGTGGGTGGTCCTGGAGGCCACGCCAGGAAGTGACTTAAGGGGAGGACAGTGATCAGCTGACTCAAATGCTGAGGACATGTGAAATCTAAAGAAGGTCGAGGATTGACTGCTGGGGTGAGCAGTGTGGATTCTCCAACCCACCGGACTTGCAGCTGCTAATGCCAGGTATCATTACGAGCAAATCCACTGCTCGCCAGGTGGTTAGCATGGTCGTATGTTAGAGTTGGGCTGTTGTGCACAGAGCCACAGAGGATATGAGTTTGTGTCCTTAAGGAATTTAAAATTTAGTTGGGGAGCTCAGTGATCTAAATATAAACAGTAACGCAGGTCAGTGTCTTTTCAGTGCCAAACGAGTGGTAAGTATAGACAGAACAATGCTATAGATTGTATTTTAGGAGTTCGGGAAGTTTGTCAGATGCTCTGTAGTTGTTGAGGGTTTTATGAGGGAGGTGAAACTGGAAATCGGTGGTGAAGAAATGGTGAACTTTCAGCAGAGAGAAGGAGGTGGGAAGGGATATAAACCAAGGTTAAGGTGGGCACTCAGATGGCAGGTGAATTAGGAAATAATTTTCCAGTGAGGCATTTATTTGTTTTCAGGGGCTTTCAAACTCATTTTTTTATGTTTATTTTATTTTATTTTATTTTATTTTATTTTATTTTATTCTATTTTTATTGTTTTTATTGTTTTTATTTCTTAATGTTTATTTATTTTTGAGACAGAGAGAGACAGAGCATGAGTGGGGGAGGGGCAGAGAGAGAGGGAGACATAGAATCCAAAGCAGGCTGCAGGCCCTGAGCTGTCAGCACAGAGCCTGACACGGGGCTCGAACCCACGAACCATGAGATCATGACCTGAGCTGAAGTCAGATGCTTATCCGAGCCCCCCGGGTGCCCCTCATTCTTTTCAATATGACAGTTTTCCAGGTAGATTGAGGTAGATCTTTCACATGTAAGATAGCTAGAAAAACAAAAATGGGTGAAAGTGAGTAAAAATCTCACTTAGAAATAAAAGCATGCACAGACTTACTTGAACATACTTCTCTATGGCAGCTGGTATGATATCCTAAAATAAGCTTTCATTTTTTTTTTTTTTCAACGTTTATTTATTTTTTGGGGGACAGAGAGAGACAGAGCATGAACGGGGGAGGGGCAGAGAGAGAGGGAGACACAGAATCGGAAACAGGCTCCAGGCCTGACGCGGGGCTGCGAGATCGTGACCTGGCTGAAGTCGGACGCTTAACCGACTGCGCCACCCAGGCGCCCCTCATTTTTAATGAAATAATGTTTTTTTCCCAAAAGGCCTAATACCATTTAATATGGCACATGGGGCAGTGTTTCCAAGATTACTGTTTACAAGGCCTGTTAAATATCGATAGTGGCAAGAAACCCCAGAGCTTCTTGGTTTAGGTTAACCTCCGTTCTTTTCTCAGGCTTTTATTTTACTCAGAAAGGAGATAAATTGGAGACGGCGAGAAACTTAAAACCATATACAAGATCATCTGGAAAATATAAAAACAGTGTTTGTGGCAAACTCTAAAACGCATGTGAGAACTCTACACATAAATCAGTGGCGGAAAGTGGCAAATTCAAAAGTACACACGAAAAATTTCCCGTCATGGGAAATAATGACAGTTGTACCCTGTTGCCTTTATGAGTTTGTAGTATATGACGACTATGGCTGAAGTCTTTAAGTGATTAAAAAAAAAATCCTAGCGGAGCTTAAATTTCTAAGGTTCTAATTTTGTTTATTTTCTTTTGGTGTTGATCCTGAATAGATTATTCTGCAGCTATATATAAAAAAGAAATATAGCTCTCTGGAAAAGCATTGATTTTTAAAATCTAATTTTTAGTGACTCATGCTTCAAAATTACACTGATTTTTATGAACAAATCAGAGTCTGGTATTTTTTTGAAACTCGGGCAAAATTAAGCAGGTCTAAGAAACATATTTTTTCTCTTACACATATGAGTAGATAGAAACACATTGAAAATTTGGATTTTTTTTTTTTAACCTCCCCCTTCACTCCTTCCTCTGGGGTATAATCAAAGGGTTTGGATTACTACTATGTTCGTTAAATTTGTTTTCTGATAAACTGATCATCATCATTTGGAAATACTTATGCCTAGGATATGTTAGCAACCTCGACATATCTCTTTGAGGGCATTTGAAAATGATCTCTTTAAGGGCATTACAGTGTATAGATTATGACTATTACATTCTAATTTTAACAGGTATGTTCATTATATTTTATGTAATTAAAGACATTTTCTTTTGGATTTCATTTTAGAGACGGTCATGCAGTTCCTTGAGAAGCTATCAGAAAAACTTTCCGAAAGGTTAGTTTTTGTACTACTCTTCAGATGTGTATCATGTAGGTTTTTCTTCTTTTTCATTTTTTTAAAATTCATTTTATTCATTTTTGAGAGACAGAGAGAGACAGGGCGTACGCAGGAGAGGGGCAGAGAGAGAGAGACACAGACAGAATCTGAAACAGGCTCCAGGCTCTGAGCTGTCGGCAGAGAGCCTGATGTGGGGCTCGAACCCATGAACTGTGAGATCGTGACCTGCGCCAAAGTCGGACGCTTAACTGACTGAGCCACCCAGGCGCCTTTATATAAATTTATAAAAAATTTGAAGGTGACCTATTAAGAATGTAAGTGTGGGAATATCGAGTCAGATCTATGGCCGAGTCGGAAGGTTGGATTAACGATGAGGAATACTTTGAAAGCACATAGCTAGTCTTCCCAAGGTGACAGTCTTGAAAACTTCGGCTGTCCCCTCTGATTAACCAGTTCATTGTCTTAGGAACCCATCGTTGATGTGCAATTAAAAAATGTTTCCCAAACCTTTTTGGAACTAGATATTTTCGACTCCTGCCACCAATATTACAAGCTCATAAAGTCGTGTTTCTCTTCTTTTGGCCTAAATGTACATGGCTCATGGATGTGGTAGATTGAGCTGTGTTTTTGATCTTAAGAATGATCTGCCTCCCCATCTGAGTTCCTTTGTTGTGGCTCTGCCTTCCATTCTTGATCGTGCCACTTGTCCTTTGCCGGTGCTTCTCTCGTGCTTTGTTGAGAGGCCACACTCCGGCAGCCTTCAGAGACCGACGCTTCCAGAAGGCGGCATGTCGCGGCTGCCTTATTATGCTGCCTGGAATTTCCTTTGCCTTTTGACCACCAACACGTTGAATTTATCTCAGATTTCCGTTTTCTATTATTATAAATTCACTCCTTAGCACCCAGTCCTCTCTAACTTGGATTATATTTTAAATTCTAGAATTTTCTTTTAATCTAGTGAATCACTGTGGCTTTGATAGAATGAAAAGGAAGTATTAATTATGCGGTTAGTTGAGAATATACTCTGCTTTATTAGGAAAGTGTTAGTATTCTTTCTTCCCTTCTCTGTAGCTATAGATTGTATTTTGAGCAAACATATCTTCAGATTTTTATGGATATATATAGGTGTTAATTCTAACAGAAACTTCATATTCTATAATTTTAAGCACATATTTGGTTATTGCCCAGCTAGAGTTTTCTTTGGGGAAAAAATATGAATGGAAATCTTAAATATAATCTCTGTTCATGTTTTTTCTTGTAGAAAGTTGTTAGTCTCTTACCTTCTTAATGTGTAGCAAAAAGCAGTTATTTTAAGTTTTCTGGTGAATACTTTGCATGTTTGTGTAACATTGCTCATTTTCCCAGGCTTTAATACTATCAAAACCTTTATCTGTCTGCTAGGATGTTTTTAAGGTAGAAATGGCAGTAATTTACTAATGATATATTGACATCCCTCTTAACACAGGTAAAATGTGGATTAATACTGGCTTACATTTGCACTACAAATTACTTCTGATTTTATCATGAATATCGGAAAGGTACATAAACAAAATTATTAATGTAATTATTAAAATTTTGTCCTAATACACTTGTTTTACAGAACTATAAGAGACTTTGAGATGATACGAGGGATGAAAATGAAACTAAATCCTCGAAATTCTGTAAGTGACACTTTTACATATTTTTTTTAATGTTTATTTTTTGAGAGAGAGAGAGAGAGACAGAGCATGAGTGGGGAAGGGGCAGAGAGGGAGACACAGAATCCGAAGCAGGCTCCAGGCTCCGAGCTGTCAGCACGGAGCCTGATGCGGGGCTCAAACTCACGAACCGTGAGATCATGACCTAAGGTCCAGTCAGATGCTTAACTGACTGATCAACCCAGGCACCGCGGAATATTTTTATTATAATGTAAACAATCTATCAGCTGGGGTCCTTATCTTTTGACTCTAGAACTTTCTTGTTATATGCTGAAGGTACATATAGTCTTGTTTGTTATCCCTGGACTTGGTTCTGATTCTCGGGTTTGGTGAATAAAGTATTGAAATACTTGATCCATACGTCTGAATCTGACATTTCTCGGCAATCCATTATTTTTGTTGGTTAGTTGATAGAAGACACACACACACACACACACACTCATACATGTACACACACCTATAAACGTATATTAACTATGTATGTTCATATATACCCGTGTGAAGGCTGCTTCTATTCTCCGGAAAGTGGGCTTCTCCGTTTGAAGCAGCCTTTAAGGAAGCTCAGTGGAGGACTGATCTGGCAGGTGGCAATTTAACCATCAGTGTTAACATTACAGTTTACTTTTTTATTTGCTAACTTCTGGAGCTCAATTAAATAGATCGATGCGGACTTCAAAAGATACACCATCTTAAAACACTTAGGTGGTGTTTTCAGTCATAAGATTAAACGATTGCATGATCTTATAGTACAGACTTAAGTGTCTTTATGTCCAGAAGGATGCCCAAGTGATGGTGTGCCCCCAAAAGTGATGGGATTCCAGGTGTTAGGACCCTCGCTCTCATTTGGTTCAAGGGCGTTTACTGGGTTACTGGTTGTCTGCCTTATTCTCTTATAGGTCCTGTCGTTGGCAGTTCTTGATTTTGGTGCTGGCCGCTAGAGCCAAAGTCCTAGAGGACATCTAGGGGAAATGAGCCTTGCAGATTTAGAAACTATCTTCCAGTTTCTCAGATACAGCCACTAAGAAATAGATTAATGCTACCAAATTCACCAGTTTCAAGAGTAGCATGTCGGTTTCTTAATTTATGGTAGGAGCTGTCTAGCAAAGTAACTAGGGTCAGTCATCTGCAACTTTGGCTTGGTAGGTAGAGCCACTTAGGAAGCTAGGTATAGGCCAGAATTTATTTTGGTGAATATAGAAATAGAAAAGATAAAATACATCGTCAGAATCTCCTTTATTATAAGCTAATATGAAACTATCCTCTCTAGACATTTGGTATGCAGGTGATTCTCTAGATATTTGTGAAATGCCTGATCTCGTCGTGAACGGTACCACGCTTCACCCTGCAACCGTGGCCAGAACCTGGATTTGCTCCAGGCCAGTAGTTCTCAAAGTGTGTTCCCTGGACCAGAAGCAGCAGCAGCATCTGGAACTTGTTAGAAATACAAACTCTCCAGTCCCACATGAGACGTGCTGTATCTCTAGCCCTACAGTCCTGTTCCAACAAGCCCTTCGGGTTATTTATCTCTTTCCCCTCTCTGCCCACATATAATCATTTACCAAATCCTGTGGATTCTACCTTCCAGAGAACTCTGTTCTCTCCTCTCCACGCCCATGGCCACAGTTCTGGTTGAGGTCATTCTTACTTCTCACCCAGACCATAGTTGTAGTTGCTGAACTACTTTTCTAGCCTTTGGTTCTGGCTCCTGATTTGGACTGCTTAGCAATGTGCTAAGTGTGAGACATAGGGTAGGTACTCAACACTTATTTGAAATATGAATGAATGAATGACTTGCCATTAGAGGGGTTTTGCCAAAAAGCAGATCTGACCTCGTCACTCTCTTGTTTAAGATTTTTCTGTGGTTTTCTGTAATTCTCAGATTCACCTTCCTATTCCTTTTTTTTTTTTTTAATTTTTTTGAATGTTTGTTTATTTTTGAGAGAGAGAGACAGTGAGAGCCAGGGAGAAGCAGAGAGAGAGAGAGAGAGACAGACAGACAGACAGACAGAATCTGAAACAGGCTCCAGGCTCTGAGCTGTCAGCACTGACTGAGCCACCCAGACGCCCCTCCTATTCCTTTTTTTAATGTTTATTTACTTTCAAGAGAGAGACAGTGAGGAGGGTGGGGAAGAGAGAGGGTGGGGGGAATCTCAAGTAGGTTCCACACCGTCAGCGCAGAGCTTGAAATCACGAATCACAGGATCATGACCTTAGCTGAAATCAAGAGTCGGATGCTTAGCTGACTCCGGGAAGACTTCTCGTGTAAGAAGACACTTGAGCAGAGCCTTGGGAGAAACGAGGCAGTGCCCCGCACACGTCACGTAGGGCAGAGCCTTCTCAGCAGAGAGAGCAGCTGCCCGTTGTGCTTGGAAAACGGGGAGGAGACCAGTGCAGTGAGGGAGGGCAAGAGTCGCAGGAGGCGGGCTCAGGGTTCAGGGCGGTGCAATCAGGTCATGTAGAAGGGAGATGGGAAAGCATTGGCGAGCAGAAATAACTCTTCCAGGGGCACCTTGGGTGGCTCAGTCGGTTGAGCGTCCGACTTCGGCTCAGGTCATGATCTCGTGGTTCATGGGTTCTAGCCCCACACTGGGCTCTGTGCTGACAGCTCGGAGCCTGGAGCCTGCTTCGGATTCTGTGTCTCCCTCTCTCTCTCTGCCCCTCCCCTGCTTGCGTGCTGTCTCTCTCTCTCAAAAATAAACATTTAAGAAATGACTCTTCCAACATTGTGCAGTAATGTGGATTGAACACTTGAGCCCAGGCAATCTGACTTCACAGCCTGGGCCGTTAGTCACTCCTGTCACCTGGACAGTTTGTGGGGAGGATGATCTTCCAGGGATTCAGGCTTTTTTCCCCGTCACTATTCTGTACCAGTTGTCAAAACCAACTATTAGGACAATGCTTCTTTATGACATATTTTCTTTGCCACGATTAGAGTTAATTCTCCCTTCGTTACACTTGAAATTGTTGCTTTCTTTTTGGGGATCCACCCTAAGCTTCCTGCTTAGATTTAGAAAGAACTCTAATCTTACCTTTATAGCCCTAATCTTACCTGCAGTATGTTTTATGGATAAATACGTGGGTTACATGTTGGGAAAAATTTCAACATGGCTAATTTAATCTATTAATGTTGACTTTTATAAGTTGACATTGTACATTATTTACTTTCCCCCCCAAATTCTGGGACATTGTTTTTTTTATGCCTTTGTACTCCTTGATTATAGGGAAGTCAAAATAAAGAGGCGGGCATTTTTAGGGTCTTTAAAAAACTTACCTGATATAATGGTTTACATCTTATAAGCTGGCTAAATTCTTGGTAATAATTGCGAAGTAGTCAATAATTTTCATAGCAATGGATTTTTCCATTGTAGGAATTAATGCCTTGGGATCCCCCCTACTACAGCGGTGTGATTCGTGCAGAGAGGTAAGTTGTTTTGTTTTGTTTTGTTTTGTTTTGTTTTGTTTTGAGAAATCCTTATAAATGAGAAGGATGAAAGAAACTGTTTATTGAGCACTTTGTACAGTAATCGTGCAATGTGAGTAATCTCCTCACTCAGTTGCCCGCATTAGAAGCCCGTATACGCTCAAGTCCGCGCCCTGCCCTGGCCTTTGCCAACATTTGCCCGCACATTCTTCGTCTGGTTTAACACCTGCGCTCTCAGCCTTAGTATTGTCTACCCTTCCTCCAAAGCCTATACTTGTATGGCTCGGGTCACTTCCTGGTTTAAAACTTTTAAATATCTCTGTGTGGTGTCTAGAATCTGGCTTCTTCCTGGGAGTAGCTTCCAGGTTTTCTTAGTAGATGGAGTGTTTCGGGGGCTGGAAGTTTGATTGTCGCTCGTTTCTGGCCCGGGATGGGTTCTCGGCAAATATATGTTGAACTAAGGAAGGAATAGAGTGGTACTGGGGATGGTGACATACGGTTTTCTTAGGTTTCCTCATTTTTATTTGAACATATTGTCAACATATTATTGGCACATCTGGAAGGATACATGTGAAATTAAGATTTAGGACAGTTAACTTGATTTAAGTCCTCCTCCAGTTCCGTAGTCTCCTCTTTGATTATATAATGGCAAACTAGTGGGTATGTTTGTTTTCCCCCTAAATACACCCTATTTCTGTCATTTTTATATTTGCATGTAAACCCAAGAAATATGGAGGGCTGTTCAAAGTGAACACATCTAAAAACAAAACAAAACGAGAAAACCCAAGAAACAAAGTGAGCACGTTTAGAAATGTTTATGTCCCAAGCAACTTTGTATATGCAAAATAGGAACTTCTGAAAACCTCCAAATCCTACCCTTCAACAGATTTTTAACATTTTTCTCTTACAGCTCCTTCTTGAGCTGCTCAGCTTTAACCACGAGAGTTAAGATTGATTTAGGTAGTGGATGAAAATAAGTTTTGTGCCTTTTTCTCCGTTAAATCATGTTGGCATACATCATGATAATAATTTACTTAAGTTTGATTGGTATTCAGCTCTAAAGTCTTTCTGTTCCTCTGCATTATTCAAGTCTTACTTACAAAGCAGATTGTCTCCTAATACTTCGTCAGCTACTGTTTTTTTATACATATATTTCAGACTCAGCACAGGCCTCCTTCTCTGTGGAAGCACATAAGCTGTCATTCAAAATCTGCAATCATTTGATTATGATACACAGCGAGTGCCCAGAATATGTTATAGCTCAATGTAGTCATTCCACAGCTGCGTTTTATGGCTGTGGAACTTCAGACCTTGCTCCTTATCGTTACAGAAAACATATCATTTCTCTTCTAAAACTTTTGCAAAGAGAGATTTGGTTTGGTTATTTGTAAGGGAACACTAATTTTTTTGTTGTTGTTGTTAATGCTTTCCATGGCTATATAAGATTTTTAAAATTTTTTGTTCGTGGAAAGTGATGTAAATTAGATGTGTTTGTTTCTTCCCGGGTTTTGCTCTGTGATTTTTATTTGTTATTTAGCTTTACTCTTTAAGTGTAGGATGCCCAGGTGGTGGTTCTGTGGAAATTACTTGTGAATATTTGAAGACTTGGAAAGACATCATCAATTATAAAGTATAAGCATTAATTAGGAGTAGGAGATCCCTGAGAAGTTTGATAGTAATCTTAAATAAAAGATACTGAATAAAAGGTGGTGACTTTCTCTTCTCCGTTTTTACCGAAAGTACAGTACTGCGAAGTCTTTGTGTTGCTGACTGACTCTGGAGTCAGTCCTTAGGGATCTCTGAGCCCACAGATAGATTGGGAGTTCTCTGTCCTCTGGACTGGCCACAGAGACGGGGGTTGCTGGCCACAGAGACGGGGGTTACCGTCCACACGGGGCAATTGTTGAGGGGCAACACCCCAGGCAGCATGGCAGTGTGGTCTGGAGTATGTCCCCTGACGTCTGGGGGGCCTGAGTGAGTCCTGGCTCCACCGCTAATGACGTATCCATGAGCTTTGGAAAGAAAGGTCCTCGTCCTCTCTAAGCCTCTCAGCAAGGATATCTATAAAATGGGGGTTATGACAGTCCCTACTTTGTAGGTCAGGATGAAATGAGATAATGTTGCCATTATGAGTACTAAAATAACCTGATTATATGGAATTGGCCTTCTGGGGACACTCTTCTAGAGGATGATCTGCTCTAAGAGATGCTTTTTACGTGTTCTTTAAAATCTTTTGAAGGAGTGGTCCCTTCCCTCTGAAGTCTCCTCTAAGAAAACACTCGTCTCAAGTGTAATGAATATGTCGAATTAGTTGTAGAATGCTCATCAGACAAGCTTTTAAGGATAGAGAAGGGACACAGGGACAGGGAAGCGCACCTCGCCCCTGCTTCCCAGAGCATCACTCTGTCCAGGGAGGAGGAAACCCTGTGTCTGGCGGGCAGGACAGCTCACCTCGGGTCGCTTTCCTCTTGAAGGCCACAGCCTCTTGAAGGCTACTGCCTTCAAAATAGAATTGCAGCCGTCATTCATGGCCTCTAGGATCCGTCCGGTCACACACAGCCCGCTTTTCTTTAACAACGAATATGTGCACACCCACGGTTATTTGCTGGGTATGGCCTGCCCTTCTGGTCTTTCCCACCATCCTCTTCCTTCACAGTTTTCCTCGGCCAGACGAAACCCTGCGTCTCGCACTTAGATCCCTTTGTGTCTCAGACAGAGCCTGTGTCTGGCAGCTAATAGTGTTCCCTTTGCCTTCCTTTGCTGTCTCACTTGTGAAATTTCGCCAAGAGTCCACGACCCCTCCGGGTCTGCCACAGCCTCTGTGCTTCCCGTCACCACCATACTTCCCAGCCTCCACGCAGCACCCTTGACCTTTAACGACGTGTTCCTTTGGTCCCCCGTGTTCAACACGTCTTATCAACCATACCTTAACGCTCTTAAGAACAAAGTTTGTCTTATTTTTTCCATTTGCGGTTACGTGTGAAATAGACACTCTGGACTCTCGACAAATGCATTATTGGCGAATAGCCACTGTTCAAGACTGTGTCCAAAGCAGTACTCGGAAATCCTTATTAAAAGCAATCCAGTTGTAAAGAGAATATCATATCGTATATTCGTGAATGGCTTTTTTCATCTACCAGATTTGTTGGAAGCGGGTTACCCTCTGGGAGGTCTTCATGGTGCTCGTTTGTTGGCAGAAGTTTCCACCGGGCTTATTGGCTCTTAGAGTTAAGAAATCGCCAGCTCTTCCAGGAACACAGTGTAACCTACCTGGTCTCCACCAGGGGCTTTACTGATTTTACTTCAAGTGTCCATACTAGGTCATGCGTTGGGCTCTTAACTCCGTTCAAAGAAGCAAGAAAAGGGATGCCGAAATGCTTCAGATGGGATCGTAAGAATCGGGGGGTTTAAACATCGATTTTCAGTAGCTTAAAAGGCAAATGATTGAGTTTTGGCTTGAGATTTCAGTAATCTTGATTGACAAGAGTAGGCTGAGAGGCACAGGTAATGGATGAGAAAAGAAAGCGAAAACAGACCGGTTTGGATTGGAGGTTGGAAGGACGGGATGACGCGAGGACTGCTAAATCCTTGTTAAATTCCTCTGCTTTCAAGTAAAGACTTAAATAAATGTGTGGTTTGACACGAAACAAAAAATAGAAGGCTTTCCTTGGTTTGAGTTTTTCTTCAAGTTAACCCCTGGGACCTTTCTTTTTTTGCTTTTATGTTCAGATTCCTTTCAAGTTTCTTAAATGTTCGCCTAAAGAAAGAACCTATTACAAGTGAGGTGAGAAATTAACATGTTTTCAAACCACCCAGGGTTGGTCCTGGGAAATAGAGGCATGAGTGACCGATGGAAATCTTAAAGAGCACAGAAAAATCTTAATTTTCTTTTTCAAGTTTTAGTGTTGGAGTCTTCACGGCACAGGAAAAGTCATTCTTTACAAAACTTTTAAAAACATTTATTTATTTTTGAGGCAGAGAGAGACAGAGGGTAAGCGGGAAAGGAGCAGAGAGAGAGGGAGACACAGAATCCGAAGCAGGCTCCAGGCTCCGAGCTGTCAGCACAGAGCCCGACACGAGTCTCGAACCCATGAACCGCGAGATCATGACCTGAACCCAAGTCAGACGCACAACCCACTGAGCCATCCAGGCGCCCTGAAAAGTCACTCTTTAAATTATGAAAAGTATATATACAGTTATTTTATTTAAAATTTACATGTGATTTTTGAACAGGCTGTACATTCGTATGGTTCAAAAAGTCACCACAACTTTAAAAAGTACTCACTGAGAAATTTTGGTGTCATACCCGTCCCTGCTCACAGCACTCCCCCTTGCCCCTGTCCCCTAGAGGTAATCATTTTAAAGTTGTTTCAAGTGTCCTGGCAGTGTTTGATGTCTGTTTTTAATGCTGGTCAACTTTATTTCTCTTCTGCCAACAGTGAGTTTCAGTGAGTATTACCTCATTAGTTTTGGTGATATTTTGTAGATATTATTGGGAAGTGGAATTCAGTATTATCTATTCTTTGCTAAGGGGTATTCTCAAAAGTTCGAGAGCATTCATTCACATAATGAAATAGGAATGTTTTCTGTTTTAAACTCTTCAGGAAACCCTGAACTTTCACAGACAGATGACTCTGTGGTATTTCAAGATAATAAAGATTTGTTTGATGTGTGAAATTATATAGTTTTTTGGCTAGTGTATGTGCAGTGAACTTGGTGCTGTCAGTGTTGAAAACCAGTAACATTTATTATGAAAACTTTCAAAATAAACACAAGTATAAAGAATAACGTAGGTAGGGGCACCTGGGTGGCTCAGTCGTTTGGGTGTCCGACTTCGGCTCGGGTCATGATCTCACAAGTCCGTGAGTTTGAGCCCCACATCAGGCTCTGTGCTGATGGCTTGGAGCCTGGAGTCTGCTTCGGATTCTGTGTGTGTCTCTCTCAGCCCCTCCCTCCCTCCCTCTCCCTCTCCCTCTCCCCCCCCCTCTCTCTTTCTCTCAAAAATAAAATTAAAAAAACATAAAAAAAAGAATAACGTAGGTAACCCCATGTTTTCGTCTCCCAGATTGAGTAACTATCCAAACTGTGCCATATTTGCTTCATTTATCTTTTTTCTTTCTGTTTCTTTCTCTCCCTCCCTCCCTCCCGTCCTTTCTTCCTTGTTACTAAACCTTAGACCTCATGTCATTTCACTTCAGCGTGTTTCTTGTGTACCTCTAAAGAATATGGATATTTTCGTACATCACTCCAGCACCGTCATTGCCCAGGAAGGTTCACAGCAGTTCACTGGCACCACCTGATACTCAGTCTGTATTCATGTTTCCTTGATAGTATTGGGTCCGTTTTCTCCCAGGCAGCTTGTTGGAACCAGGGTCCACCCGAGACCTACATGTTCTGTTTTTTCTGTCCCCCAGATCTCTGACTCTGCGGCAGGTGAGCACACGCCTTGCCCCAGCCCAGCACCCCCATCTCTTTCGTATTATTACCTTGTGGCAGACACCAGGTTGCTTGTCTCACAGATGTCCCAGACCTCTGGGTCTATGCGATCGCTTTCGTGTAGCGTCATTTTGCTGCTTCCTCCGATCTGGATGTGACGGGACCCCCGTCATTTTTGGGTGTTCTGTCTCGTCTTACCGTTGCAGTTCAGGGATGACTAATTCTGCGTATAAATGTAACAAATAAGCTGCGTGAGAGAGGTCCCACTGCTGTCCTAAGATGTGGCTCCGGCCTCTGAGGTGGCGGTTCTGTCACCAGAGTCAGTCACAGCAGTGTCACATGGACATCGTCTCTCCCGGACGCCAGGCCTGCCCGTTTACTATCCCACTTCTCTGGGGTGATGATGGGATTGTACTGTATTTGTGAACTTCAGTTTTGATTTAGGTTAACTACAATCTCCGGTGAACTAAGCAGCCCGTCTGTACCATTAAGGAACCTTCTTCTCCGATTACCAGGAAGTTTGGCTGGAGCAGTTTTCTTGGCTGTAGCCTCAGAAGGCGAGATAAAAACAACTGGCAATGGCCGGTTCTTTATAAAACAGAGCGTTTTTATTCTCTCTTCTTTATTTTCAGTACGTTCGAATCGCCTGAAGGGTAAACGGGTTTCGGCGTCGGACACCTCTTACTACCTCACCTTGGTTTAACCGGATGGAACGGTAGCTCTCCCCTATGGCTCTCAAGACTAAACATTTTTTTTTTTCAACGTTTATTTATTTTTTTGGGGGGGGGACAGAGAGAGAGACAGAGCATGAATGGGGGAGGGGCAGAGAGAGAGGGAGACACAGAGTCGGAAACAGGCTCCAGGCTCTGAGCCATCAGCCCAGAGCCCGACGCGGGGCTCGAACTCCTGGACCGCGAGATCGTGACCTGGCTGAAGTCGGACGCCTAACCGACTGCGCCACCCAGGCACCCCAAGACTAAACATTTTAAAACACCATCCAACTATCACATTAAAATCATGCTTAGGCAGTCATTCCTGATGCCAGAAACACCCTATTTCATTTTCTCTTGCTGAAGTCAGTAGTTGCCCTGATGGCATCGTCACATACCCTGCTCTTACCCTGTGTGCGTTCTCCCTCGCCCACTCGCGCCCTCCGGCCGGCTGTCTCGTTTCTGCTGTGGTGAGTCTCTAAGTGTCTGCCATGCGGTGCAAAGCTTCTCTGACATTCGCTCAACCTCCTGAGTAGCACTGGGGAAGACCGAAGCCTCTGTTTACCTGCAGTTTCAACCAGGATCCGCTGGCTGCACTGAATTGTGTTTCTGTGTTTTCACGACGTTCGCTGCCAAGATGTGTTTAGAAATAACATCCAAGTTCTTTCTGTAATCCCAGGTGCATCACAGGTTGAAATATAAATCTGACTCATAGATTGTACTTCCTAAGTACAGTGATACATTGATCTTTTCTTTTAAAAAAAAAAAAAAAAAAGAAAAGCCCTCAGGGGCGCCTGGGTGGCTCTGTTGGTTGAGCATCCTACTTTGGCTCAGGTCGTGATCTCACTGTTCATGAGTTCGAGCCCCTCATCGGGCTCAGTGCTGACAGCTCAGAGCCTGGAGCCTGCTTCGGATTCTGTGTCTCCCTCTCTCCGCCCACCCCTACTCATGCACGCGTGCGCTCTCTCTCTCTCTCTCTCTCTCAAAAATAAATACATTTTTTTTTTAAAAAGCCCTCAAATAACAACAAAGAATTTTTCAGTTGAAAGTCTCTAATACTTCTGTACTTATTTCAGTGATAATTAGTGTTCCTGATGGGGATTTTGAGATATGGCTAAATCCTAGGGCTCCTAATCAGAAAGATTTCATTTTATACCAGTACCCTGCTGATTATAATATGTTCTAATTCTCTGCAAATCGAGAACTTGTAAACCCCTGGGCCTCCTGTTTCTCACCAGAACGACTAGCAGAGCATGTCTTCCGCTTCATTTGGCCGCCACGGTGGCTTAACAGTGATTCTCCTCCGATTTCCGGCTGGGGAAGAAGTATACACGGATTGCAGACGTGTGTCGTGTCCGGATTCAAACCGGTGGAACCCTCTTGACAGCAAATAGTAGTAAAACTCTCCTGTGAAGCCGTAAGAGAGTTTGAGGTGACGAGAGGGATGGCAATGACTAAGTGAGTGACAGGCGACACAGATGGCAATAACACACTAAACAAGTCCCCAGAGCACACCCATTTCACGCCGTGTCACAGCTGGGCTGTGGTTCTGAGAGGCCATAGGTTTTCCCTGTCCCGCAGTACCTCTCTGCCGTTTTGCGGTCTCTAGATGGTGGAGGAGGCGTTTCTGACACGTAGTGTCTGTGCGGATAGGAAAGTTGTGCCCGGCGGTGCCCCGAGCAGGTGTTCGGAAGCAAAGTGGCCGCCCCGGTACCGTGGCCGCAGGCCGTGGCTTGGCCGGCCTCTGGCCTCAGGTCCTCGAGGGGTTCAGTGGCCTACGTGTCATTTCATGCCGTGTGGCAGGTGCCAGCCGAGAGCAGAAAAGGCGGGGTCCCGCGGGGCGGCCTGCTGCCCCGGGACCGGTGTGTCGTAGGGCCGGTGCGTCAGGCCGGGCTCGTGGCCGCTGGACGTCCCTTCGGGCCTTTCGAGTCTCTCCCCGACTCGCTGGACCTTTTCCTGTCGTGGCTGCTCTTCGGGCAGGAATCGCCCCTCGCTTGCGGGAGTCACGGAGGGCGGGGGGCAGCACGCAGGTGGCAGGACCTCCGGCTGTGGCAGGTGGCCGGGTCGGCCGTGGGCAGCCTCTGCTCGTGGGCCGTCGGTACCCGTGAGCCTTGGCTGGTGCTCCGCCTTCTCCAGGAATGCCCTTCGCCCTCACCGGGAGCTCGTCCTTCGACCCCTGCCCCGGAGGCCACCTCCTTTTGGAACTTCTCCCTGACCCTCACAGCGGCATCCTGTCCCCCGTGACGGGCAGAATCAGCCACGGCCTGTCTTTGTTCCCGGCCCTTACGCCCCTTCTCACCTGGGGATCCTGCTCTGTGAACCGACGGTGCCAGGCCCTTCCCCCCTCGGGGAGTTATCAGGCACGTAGTAGGTGACTCGTGAGTGCTCACTGCACCGCCTCCACCTTCCCGCCAGTGCTGCTGTAGTCCGTGCGGTGGGCACCGTGCCAGCGTCTTCGCAGGCCTGGTCTGGCCATCGGGGAGCCGGGAAGCGTCGTCTCCGTTTCCCTCGTTAGCAAATCGAGGCCCCTCCAGAAGCCAAGTACCTTGCTCGAAGCACAGCACCAGGGAGAGAGAGAGCCAGGATTGCAACTTGAGGGCTCTCTCTCCTAGACCGCCTGGTGCCGTGACAGGCCTCTCTGGACCTCCGTTTCCTCAAGTAAAACAAGCTGCGTGGCTCACAGAATTATGTAAGGAGTGTGGGAGACTCTTGATGCGAAAGTGCTCTGCAAATTGTAAAGCATCTCAGGGATTGATACAATAGTAATTACATGTTGTTACATATAAAACGAAGAAAAAGGGATCGCTTACCCTAACTTTTTGTATATCATCAATCTCTTTCTTTCTCTTAACTTCTTTCCCTGTGCTTGCTGAGGTGCTAAGATATCCCCGTCTCAAAATACAAATACTTCCAGGGCGCCTGGCTGGCTCAGTCGGTGATGGCGCTCCTCAATTATGTAGAAACTCAAAGATTTAGAGTTACAAACCAAAGTTACAGTAATATTAGATTTTACATTAATGATTTTTTTTTTTAATTTAAATGTATTGGTTGGTCTCTTAGGTCCTGTAGAAAACAGAAAATACAGTTACAAACCATTGTTACAATAATACTAGCTTTTGTAACTTCTCATGCATTTACCTTAATTGAGATCTTTATGTCTTCATATGGTTTCAGTTACTGTCTAGTGTCCTTAAATTTCACCTTGATCATTTTTTTGCTGGGCAGGTCTAGTAGTCTTAAACTTCCTCAGCTTTTATTTATCTGGGAATGTCTTGATTTCTCCCTCACTTTTAAAAGATAGTTTTGCCAGATATAGGACTCTTGACTGAGTATTTTTATTTTAGCACTTTGAATATATCGGCTGGCCTCCCAAAGTGTCTGATGAGAAATATGCAGAAAATCTTACTGAATATACCTTGTATGTGATGATTTGCTTTTGTTGCTGCTCTTAAGGTTCATCCTTCATCTTTGGCTTTTGAAAGTCTGATTATTATTTGTCTTGGTTTGGGTGTCTGAATTCATTTTTCTTGGAGTTTTTCGAGCTTCTTGGATATTTATATTCCTGTCTTTCTTAAAATTTGGGAACTTATCAGCCATTATTTCTTCGGATGTTTTCTCTGCCCTTTTCTATCTTCTCCTACTGGGACTCCCATGATTTGTATGCTGGTCCTTTTTATGGTTTCCCATTGGTCTCTAGGCTCTCTTTACTTCAATCGTTTTTCTTTCTGTTCATCAGCCTCTATAATTTTTATTCTCCTGTCTTCATGTCACTGTTTCTTTCTTCTGCCTGCTCAAATCTGCCTTTGCCTCCCTTCAGTGAATTCTTCAGTTCCGTTATTGTGCCTTTCAGCTTTCGAATTTCTTTTTGGTTTCATTTTAGGTTTTCCTGTCTCTTTATTGATATTTTAATTTTGTTCACACACTGTTTTCTTGACTTTCTTCACATCTTTCTTTAGCTTTTGAGCATCTTTAAGACAGTTGCTTTAAAGTCTTTGTCGAGTATATCTGCCATTCAGTCTTTTTCAGAGACAGATGGATTTGAATCATTTCTTTCCTCTGCGTAGGCCACACTTTCCTATTTCTTTGTATGCCTTGTGATACTTTTTTGTTGTTGAAAACTTCTCTAGTGTTTGCTGGCTTTTTCATTATAATTTTAGTATATTGTTTTTGTGGCTTCGCTTGTTGTAGTCCGTTTATCTGCTGGGGATCAGCCTGAGGTGTAAACTTAATGTTTTCTCAGGTCTGTTTTGAGCCTTTCTGGGGACATGTGCAGATACTTTCCAATTTTCCTCATACGTGCAGTTGCTTCTGAATGTCCCACTCTTTGATATCTGGTTTTGAGGAGGGGAAAAGTGAAAAATGAAAGAGGAAAAAAAGCGTGAGTCCATTATATCTCCTGGAAGTCACCTGAGCTGGAGGGGGAGGCTTGCAACAGTGGGGCGGGGGGGGGAGGTACAACAGTGGCTGTCTGCCTGTCCGCACCTCTGGGATCAGAGGCAGCAATCAGCCCTCAGGGCACAGATCCCTGCCATTTGGGGACAGAGTCCTTTTTGCCCACCCTAACCCCACGAGCTGTGTGTATAAGCTGCTCCAGGAGCGGGTGTGCAGCTGTCCGCCCTGTGGCTGTGGATGGGGAATAGGTAGGCGCTGCCGTGCTGGGAGCTCAAAGTGACCAGTTTGCACTCCGGGCCTTCCCCTGGAAGCTGAATGCCTTCCACAGACTCCAGAGCTCCAAAATAGCTACATCAGACACATTCTACGAGTGCACTTGTGGTCTAGGTGGGACGACCGATTGCTGGTGCTTCCTGCTTGGCATCGTCCCAGAATCCTCTCTCTTTTTTTTTTTATTTTGTTTTTGTATTTATTTTTATTTTCAGGCAATCAAAATGTGAATTATGTTAAAAATGTTTTTTTCAATGTTTGTTTATTTTGGGGAGAGACGGAGAGAGCATGAGCAGCAGAGGGGCAGAGAGAGAGGGAGATACAGGGTCCGAAGCAGGCTCCAGGCTCCGAGCTGTCAGCACAGAGCCCGACGCGGGGCTCGAAGTCACAAACCCTGAGATCATGACCTGAACTGAAGTCAGACACCCAACTGACTGAGCCACCCCGGCGCCCCATGAATTATGTTTTTAAATCAGATTTTCTAGTTTAGAGTGCTGTGTGGTTAATTTTATTTCTGTTTATTCGTGTTCTGTCTGTGGTTCGCACTTGACCTTTTGATTTTTTTCTTTAAGGTCAGTCTAGATTGATTCAGTATCATCACACATAAGCGACTCTTTTATTTTCCGACTATTTTCCATAAAACTAAGTTCCATTTTCATATTTCTTTTGTTCGCCCAGACAAGTGACGTTTTGAGCTAGTGGTGCCAGCCCTCAAATAGGGACCTTCCAGTTAGCCACAGCCCTTGGGACGCTCCGCCCGATGTGAACATCTGGGCTGTATGGCCTATAAGAGCTCTTTTCCAAAGCCATTAAGTTCAGACGGTGGCTACTACATTAGGAGCCTCTCAGTTACTGCTGATGGAAACCCAGTTCGAGCTAACGGACACAGAAGACGGAATTGGTGACTCACGTAACTGAGAAATCTCGGGGCCGAGTTTGGAAGCGTTTGCCACCAGGGCTCTCGGAGTGCTGAGGTTGGCCAGGCCGAGGCCCGGCGCGTGTGGCCGCCACGGCAGGGTGCGTGCGTGGTCGCCGCGGCTGCAGCGTGGCCAAGTGTCTCCTGTACGGAAGAGGGTCTCTGTGATCAGCAGACAGGGCGCAGGTGGGTGCCTCCTCCGTTCTCCCTCCTCATCAGCTTGGTGACACTTACTGAATGTTTGGTCTCTTCGCTTCGTGGGTTACCTCGTCTGAAACCTCCACGCCACGTGAAGTCGGTGTGGTCCGATCCCTGTCTTCACAGGTGACCAAACTGAGACAGTGTAAAGGAAGTAATCCACTTAGGGTCACTTGGCAAGCGGCATAGGGTGACGCTTCAGACTCAGACCTCCTGGTTCCAACCTGGTGCTCTTAGCCAGTACCCTCTCCTCTTTCTAGATACAGAAATTCTTTTCCTCACTGCCCGAACTTTAAAAATACACCCCACCACACGTAGTAAAACTCTCGCACGTTCTAGAAAAAGGCACTCCCGTTCTATCCAAAGTCACGTCGAGGCGGGGCCCCCCAGAGGCGCAGCGGGCAATGCAGGGAGTTTATGGCGGTGCCGTCCCCCGCTTCCCTTTGCTTCTACGTCTCGTGTTCTTCTGGTTTGCCCGTGCTGCTCAGAAGCATTTTCTGGAGCCCCGCTCCTCCAGTTTGTGTGTTTTCCCAGACCCAGCCGGTTCCTCTGGGTCCTAAGGTCACTTCTTTTCTTTAGACGATCTTAGTTCTGTGTTCCGGTTCCCCACAGTACTGCCCGGGACGGCTGTGGAGTCCCTCCACTGGACGGGCGTAGCAATAGCCTTGGCGTTCCTGATTACTTCCGTTTTCTCACCCCCCGAGAAGGTATACGTTTCGTGTTCCCTTTTGAACATCAACTGTCCTAAAATTCAAATGTAAGGAGACTTCTGTTTTTTCTTTTTCGTTAAAAAGTATTTGTTTTGAGAGAGCGAGAGCATGAGTAGGGGGAGGGGCAGAGAGGAGAGAGAGAGAGAATCCGCACCGACAGCTTGGAGCCTGACACGGGGCTCGATCTCACAAACTGTGAACCAAGATCGAGAGTCAGACGTTCAACCCCCTGAGTCACCCAGGCGCCCTCAAATACAAGGAGACTTCTGCCCTGCCTTGAGTAACAGGAGCCAAATTTACCTCCTGCCTGCACGACTAAACACAGTCTGATCAAAAGTATGAGGCAGTGACGCTCGGATGTCAGCCCGCGTTCCCTGAAAGAGGGAAGACAAACAGGTGACCCCTGCAGGGCCCCCAGCTCCCTTTTTGGAGGCACTTCCAAATTGTAGATGAGCCGCGGGGTCGGCAAAGGTCGTGCTGGTCTCCCTGGCAGAGCCCCTAATTAGAGCCGGGAGGCCATGGAGGCCAAGGCCCTTCAGTCCAGAGGGCAGAATCACAGAGAGGGGAGCACTGTGCGGACAGCGAGGACAGAACCATATGAAAGGAGCCAGGCACCCGTCGCGGCAGCCCACACACAGCCATGGGTTCTTCACGGTCCCGTGGGCCAGAGCAGAAAAAGCCGACAGCCTGTGGAATGGCAGGAATGAGGCCCTGCCTCATTCGCGCAGCAAACGTAGGCCTGCCCTTATCCTGGCTCTGCTCCCTTCTAAGGCTTGAAAGCGGGCTCTTCTCTAGTTCCTATTACACGTACATTACCTCTTTTTTTTTTTTTTAATTTTTTTTTTTTTAATGTTTATTTTTGATACAGAGAGAGACAGAGCATGAACAGGGGAGGGTCAGAGAGAGGGAGACACAGAATCTGAAACAGGCTCCAGGCTCTGAGCTGTCAGCACAGAGCCCAACGCGGGGCTCGGACCCACAGACCATGAGATCATGACCCGAGCCGGAGTCGGATGCTCAACCGACTGAGCCACCCAGGCGCCCCACATTACCTCTTTTGTAACTGTCCCACAACTCTTTGGGTCTTCTCGTCTTCTTCATCCTTTTTCTCTTTGTGTCATACCCTTGGAGGTTTTTATTGACCTTTCTCCAAGCTCACGGATGGCTTCCTTGGCCATGCCCAGTCTCCCGACGAGCAGGACAGAAGCTGCCTTCTTCTGTGTTACGTTGTAATGCGTCTCTGGCGTCTCCTCTTGATTCTTTTTTTTTTTTTTTAATTTTTTTAACGTTTATTTATTTTTGAGACAGAGAGAGACAGAGTATGAACAGGGGAGGGTCAGAGAGAGAGAGGGAGACAGAATCAGAAGCAGGCTCCAGGCTCTGTGCCGTCAGCACAGAGCCCGACGCGAGGCTCGAACTCACGGACCGCGAGATCATGACCTGAGCCGAAGTCGGACACCCAACCGACTGAGCCGCCCAGGCGCCCCTCCTCTTGATTCTTTTTTAGGGCTTCCCTCTGGCTGTTTACACGACCCATGAATCTTGTGTATTTCCCTCGACCCCTTGGCATGTCAATCATCGCCATTCTGAATTCTCAATCTGGTTATTCTGACGTCTCCAATGTACCTGAACGTTTGTTCTGTTTCTTCAGGCTGTAGCCTTCATCTTTGATCGTGACTTGAAGTTGTTTGCAGAAAGTTGGGTTTGATTTACTCACTGGCTACGAGTTAGTTAGGCTTTGTTTGCGTTTATAGTGGCTGCGGTAGCAGAGGCTAAACGTTTTCTTTTCTTTGTTTCCTTTTCTGTCTCCCATGTTGTGTTTGGGTTTCCCTGGAGACTTCTACTTAATAAGGTGTGAGATGTGCAGTTTTTCAGTTGTATTCTCCTGTTATTTTGCAGGATCCCCACTTGCCCTGGTGGTGAGGGTGTGGGGGAGCGGATGCCTTCTGTAGTCCTGTGATCGGGTCTCAGTCTGTTATGGAGCCTGTGCCCCTGGGTTCTGACTTTCACAAGTGCTTTTCAGTTCCCCTTTTCTGCTTTCATGAGACAGGGGGATTGGGTTGGATATCTCTTTTCTTCTAGGTAAGTTAGGCTCTGGTAAGATTGTTTCTTTTGAGGCCAGCCTTATTAAGAATAACACAGTGCCCTGGTGTATTTCAAAATGCCAATTTTTTACTCCCCCCTGCTGGAAGGATTGGGAGAATTTTTCTCCATCTTGTGAGAACCTGGTAGGGCTCCCAGAGGTAAAAACTCATAAAAGTGTGGGGATCCTCCCTTAAACTGAGCCTCCCTAGAGTTTTGAATTCTCCGATTTGTCCACACTGAGCCTCCAGCAATTTGTCAATTGTAGTTTAAATTTTCCTCCTCGGTGCTAGTCTATATATACTGGAGAGTTCTCTGAACTGTGATTCTCTGTAGCAGACAAGCATCTTTATAATTTGGGGGGCGGCAGTTTGTTCTGTGACCTCAATTCTCTGCTGGACACAAGAAGAGTTGTTGATGTTTTGTTGGTTGAGCATTTTTCTTGTCTTTCGGATGGAGCGATGCCTTCCGGGCTCCTTACGTGCCGGACCAGACACCGGAAACCTCCATTATTTCCTGCTTTTACAACACATTTTCTCCCCTGTTTCCATGCTGTCCCTTCCTTCAGTGTCCTGACAGCTCTGACTTTTCTTCTCTGTCTTCCTTTGCGTCTCTTCATCTGGAAGATCCGCTGCTGGGCCCCTTCCCCAGTGACTGCTCCTCTCCCACAGCTCTGACACCCGAGCAAGTCTCAGTTTCAACATCCTGAGCATCTGACATCTTACGGGCACTTCACAGTCAGTGTCTCCAGAATTGAATTTGCTCTCCGCGAATCCATCATCCTTCTCCCCCGACTGCACCCGCCCTCCTCTCTTCTCCCACAAACCTACCCACGCTCCCTTCTTTCTTTCTTTGTGCCTGGTGCTCTGATTCGTGACCCTGCCATCCCATCCATGCATTTCCTCACGCCAGCACCCCGTGTGTCACTCTAGACCTTCCTTTCTCGCTCACACAGCCCCGAACATTTTCCTCGCCCAACAAAAACAAATTGAAAACTGCCCCTTCATCCTTGCCCCACCGCTTTTGCTTATACTCGGACCCTAGTTTACCGTCTTTTCTCTCCGCCGCTCCTGCATTCCTCCCGCCACGGTGTCCACCTTGCAGTGTTCCAGAAAGCATCGCATTGCCTCTCTGTTGCCTGCAGAGGCAGTCTCCCGTTTCCCAATCTGTAAACAGTTCACTGAGAGTATGGACATACAGCACTAGAAATTCTGTTTAGATTTATTTTCCTTTATTTCAGCTTGTAAGAATGGATCTTTTTTTGTCTTGGAATGTAGTAGAACAATAGCACGCACGTGTGATTTACAAATATACATATATCAAGGTTGAATACTCAGAACTTCTTTTAGCGATTGGGGTACGTGATGAAAGGTTGAGGGACCCTGTGCGTACAACGTAAGATCCCAACCGTTCAGGTTTACGCGTGAGGCCCTCAGTTCTCTGGACCCTGCCCACGTGTGCCTCCCTCTCTCTTCCCGTTTATCCCCAGCATCCTGAACTGGCTCCTGATTAGCCACCTGGTGTAGAAGTTACCAGGTTGTTTCATGACTTCATACTGTGGCTTCTCCCTGGAATTTCTTTATTAGTCGACCCTGCCCTTAATCCCCACCCGCACCCCAGCCAGCAGACTCCCGTTTCTGAATTCCTTTCTGTGACCCCTTCCTGTCTCTACGCTGCCCTCCACAAGTGAAGTCATCACCCCTCTTGCTGTCCCACTGTCTGGGTCGTTCACTCAGCCCTCCCACAGTACCTCTAGCACCTACTCTGTGCTGCTCCAGGCCGGGAAGACCAGGGTGGTCCCTCCACCTGTCTGCCTCCTTCACAGTGAGCTCCTTACAGGCACCCCCCTGCCCCCCATTCCTTACCTCCAGCATCCAGCAGCTGTCTCGGCAGCCGGCACAAACGTGTGAATCAGTGAGCGAGGGCACTAGGCTGCCGACGTACCTTTCACCAGCGAGAGTCTATTTTTATGAAAAATCGATCAGGAACTACGTTGTATATTTGTGGATTTCTGAAGCCCAAATCTCTCTTGTGGTATAATTTACACTTGCTCACTAAATCCAAGCCCCCATTTAGTAGTAAGCGTAAATTTGCGTCTGTTTTCCATGTAAGTTTGTGTATATATATGTTTTTATTTTAATTATTTTTTATTGAAGTGCAGTTGACACGCAAGAACTCGGGTAGTTTCGGGGCACAGCATAGTGATTTGACAAGTTATGCTATGCTCATCACAACTCCAGCTACCTTCTGTCACCATAAGTACACATTTTGTTAACTCCACGGAGGGGACACAGAACAAGCACCTCTTCTTATTCTGGACCATTCTTTCTAGCTGTGGTCGTAAAGTTTGGCCTGGCTGAATGACTCAGAAATGGACATTTGCATCACGTATCCTGGTGTGCTTTGCTTTATGTTGGAAGAGGACATAAAAAGTCATTTTCGAGTGAAAAATAATAACTGTGCTTGCCAGTATATTGTGCTTCGTTTAAGGTGTATAATAGCAAAAGAGACAAATTAAGATCTGATTATATATGTTACAGAGGTTTTTTTTCCACTAACAAATATTCTACTAGCGGTGAAATTTAAATTCATTCAGTATGCCTCAGGTCTTGGGTTTGTTTGCTATTTATTGGATATAAGTCACAAATTTTTAGAATATGCCATATTTCGTAACGGGAACTTTACCCTTATAGGTCAGACTGGTCAGATTTGTCTGTAGGTGTACATAAAGGAATGTGTATAATGTGGGTAATTGAGATAGATTGCTTAGTTAAGTCAGTGAAAGTAAATAACCTGAAAGGGATGAAGATTGCAGAATGGTGTGTCTACCTTAATTGCTCATTACCAAAATTACTCTTTTTTTATTTTTTTAAATTTTTTTATTTTTTTTTATTTTTGGGACAGAGAGAGACAGAGCATGAACGGGGGAGGGGCAGAGAGAGAGGGAGACACAGAATTGGAAACAGGCTCCAGGCTCTGAGCCGTCAGCCCAGAGCCCGACGCGGGGCTCGAACTCACGGACCACGAGATCGTGACCTGGCTGAAGTCGGACGCTTAACCGACTGCGCCACCCAGGCGCCCCAATTACTCTTTTTTTAATGCTTATTTTTGACAGAGAGAGAGAGAGAGAGACAAGAGTGTGAGCGGGGGAGGGGCAGAGAGAGGGAGACACAGAATCCGAAACAGGCTCCAGGCTCTGAGCTGTCGGCACAGAGCCCGATGTGGGGCTCGGACCCACGGAGTGCGAGATCATGACCTGAGCCGAAGTCGGAGGCTTAACAGACTGAGCCACCGGGCACTCCTAAAATTATTCTTAATGCTAAGAATTACCACTTACTACTTTTACTACTAAGAATAACTGGACTGCCTTTCTTCTGAAAATCCCTCAAAAGATATAGAAATATACCTTTCTGAGGGAGCCTTGGTGGCTCGGTTGGTTGAGTGTCCAACTCTTGATTTCAGTTCAGGTCATGATCCCAGAGTCATGGGATCAGGTCCCGCGTTGGGCTCCATGCCGAGCGTGAGCCTGTGTGGGATTCATTCTCTCTCTCTCTCTCTCTCTCTCTCTCTCTCTCTCTCTCTCTCCACCCCCCCCATCCCCTGCTTGCACCCTTTCTCTCTCAAATTAAAAAATATGTGTGTGTGTGTGTGCGTATACACACACATATATATCTACCTTTCTGTTTTCAATCCCATTTTTCTAGCTGCCATGATCCTAGGTTTTACATGGAGAGTTCCCTGGATTTACCCTCAGAAACTGCAGTAAACAAAAATACCATTGAACCTCTTTTCTTTCTTTCAGGTACAACATCGAGCCCAGTTTGTATTGTCCATTTTTCTCCCTCGGGGCGTGCATGGAAGGCCTCAACACTTTGTTCGGCAGACTGTTAGGGATTACGTTGTATGCCGAGCAGCCCGCGAAAGGAGAGGTGTGGTGCGAGGGCGTCCGCAAACTGGTAAGCGTGCGGTCCGCGTGGGGTCGCCCCGCGTGCCTCTCGGGCCTGGTAGGGAGCTTCTGGCAGTTTCTCGTCCAGGCGAGCCGTGCCCTCGCGGAGCCTGTCTGCCCTTGTTTCCGTTTCAGCAGAGAATCCAGGTCACCACTTCTGACTTGGGACACTGCCCACAGCACCAGTTTTCTCTAAAATCGGTTGTTGCCTCGGATCGATAGACACAGAGCTGCGAAGCGTAGGGACTTGTTGGAACGTTGAGCCTTCGTATGTTGACAGATTCTGGTTCAGGGGACATTTGTCATTACTTGCCACGTTCCTGCACTGCTCGGTGTCGCGTTCGGTTAATTCCAGGATCCACGGCCTCTGTCACTTGTACTTTTCTCCCCAACCCTCTTCCCATCTTGTGGGAGCAATTTTATATATATATCTATATATAGATATATATATATATATATCTATATATATAATTTGCACAATATATTGATTTTTCTCCCGTGCTCTGGTTTGACTTCTTTGATAATAACTTCGAGCCCGGCGTCCACCCTTCTCCAGTTAGGGCCCCCTGTATTTGAGACGTGAGTATGTTTATTTTTTCCTCTTCTTAAGATTACGAGGCGGTATGGACTTATCTGTCTGTCAGAAAGGCTCTGTGTTGTTAGGCCGTTTGACTTCCTGCCTGTGTGCGTCCCACCCTTGCTCCCTTCCCTGTATGTGGAGAGAAGGACGCCACCTCAGGGGCTCCCGCCTGCCTTCCGGGAGATAGGCGCGGTGGCGGAAGCCAAAGGGTCGGGGAGGAGCACGCTCATCACCGCCCCGAACCACCTGTTTGTGGAGTGCGTCCTTCACAGAGTGGCGGAGGCCGGTCAAGTGCGCAGATCGAGTAAAAGAAAAACTGGTAACGGGAGTGAAAGGACAAAATGCAAGGAGAAGGTCGGGAGGCGTAAAGCTGAGGTTCCCCGGGGCAGAACCCTCAAGTTGTGACAAGGCGGCCGAGGCGAGCCGGAGGCCAGCTGTCGAGTTCTCCACAGGCCGTGCGCCTTTCATAGGCCCAGTTGGAGGGAGGGGCATAAATGACATGACTGGTCTTCAGCTGAAGCCAGGAGCCAGCTTTTGTCGTGTCTGGATTCAGGGGTTAACATTTGGGGGCATAAATGCGCACCGTGAGATGGAGGTCTAACGCTGTCCAGCCAGAGCTTACCCCCAAGTGTATGGGGAGGTTGTGGACAGTCTGAGGAGCGGGGTTTGGTGGCCGTGGCGTAGGGCGCTGGCGGTCTGGATGAAGGGCTCGAACAAGGAGGTGTCCTCTCCTGACAGAATCCCCAGATCAAAATCCTCCGAGAGAGGAGGAGAAAACGGAATCTAGTTTGAGATGATGCGGGATGTGCGATGTAACCGAGTGGACGTGGTCACAGCGATGGGGGTTTTATATATGGATTCTTATTAGGGATGTTTTTCCACTGTTAGTTTCTGATTCACCCCTAAATGTACTTTTTTTCCAGGCTGTGGTTCATGAATCCGAAGGATTGTTGGGGTACATTTACTGTGATTTTTTTCAGCGAGCGGGCAAGCCACATCAGGTGATGCTTTTTTTATAAACTCATTTCTCTGGAAGGGACTGACAGTTCTTTTGTGTCACTGTGCGCTCCGCATCTCACCTTTCTCCTTCCCTAACATTTAGAACACATTTCAGTGTTGTACTTCCCTAGCATTTAGAAGACATAACGGTAGCTACTGAGTATATAAAATTTTTTTTTAATGTTTTTATTTATTTTTGAGACACAGAGAGACAGAGCATGAACGGGGGAGGGGCAGAGAGAGAGGGAGACACAGAATCGGAAGCAGGCTCCAGGCTCTGAGCCATCAGCCCAGAGCCCGACGCAGGGCTCGAACTCATGGACCGTGAGATCGTGACCTGAGCTGAAGTCGGATGCTTAACCGACTGAGCCACCCAGGCGCCCCGCTACTGAGTATATAGATTTGAAATTAGGGAGGAATTTAAAGGTAATAAAGGTTATGGAAATAATTACATACGCCTGTGGCTGCCATTTTTATCTGGGTTACGGTTATAACGACAGTGGTAATGACAGCGGATATCTTACGAGCCCTTCTGTATCCCAGCCATGATGTCTTTGAATGTTCATCTCAACCTTTTGAACTAAGCTCTGACATTATGAGGAAACAGGCCAGAGAGGTTAAGTTACTTGCTCAGAGCCACACAGCTAGAAGTGCTAGGATTTGAACCTAGGCATTCTTTTCTTTCTTTCTTTTTTAATGTTTATTTTATTTTTGAGAGAGAGTCTCAGAGCATGGGTGGGGGAGGGGTAGACGGGGGGCGGGGGTGGACACAGAATCCGAGGCAGGCTCCAGGCTCTGAGCTATCAGCACAGAGCCGGACGAGGGGCTCAGACTCACAAACTGTGAGATCATGACCTGAGCCAAAGTCGGATGCTTAACTGACTGAGCGACCCAGGCACCCCTGAACCCAGACATCCTGACTAGAGCCTTAGCTCTTTTCTACTTTTCAGCCTTGACAAGGGTCTTAGTTTAGAATTATAGAAGATATGCCCACATGGAAACCTTATCAGCCACCAGTTCACGCCTTGTAAAGAAAACGCGAGTTCATTTCCTTTCGCCGCATTCCAGGTTTGCCGGTTAATTAGCCTCAGCAGTTTCGGGTAATTTGATGGGAAATGTCAAGATTTGAGGTTCTAAGTTGTAACAGAGATCGTGGTGCCCTATATTTGAATAGCGGTTCACACTTTCTAGTGCATTTGAATAGCTCTGCGCATATGAGATGGGGGGGGCTGCTCTGGGATTTGACGGGGGGGAGAGAAGCTCAGGGAGGCAAATCTGATGTAGGTGTCAAAGGTGGGGCCAGAGTCTAGGTGACACAGAATCAGATCCCGGCGGTCCTGGCTGTGTGTCCTTGGGCACGTGACTTCGCTTTCCTTTTCCTCCTCTGAAAAATGAGATGCCTGCCTCATGGGGTTATTGTGAAGAATAAGTGATACAGTGCCTGTGACTCTCAGCCCGTTAGAGGAAGTTACTCCAAATTCCTTGCTTTGTGACAGTTTAGAGTTCATCACTTCTCAGCGACACAGACAACAGGTGTGAGAAGTGTCTCCTAGTTCACCGCCTGACGCGCGTGGAAGGCGCTCAGTAAACATTAATGGCACCACCCACCCCAAGTAGTAGCTCAATGTCCGTCCCTTCCCACCTGCCCGTGGACAGTTGAGGGTGTGGATCTAAACTCTCTGATGACTCTGTTTCCAACATCTGGTACAGCGTCGCCTCGATAGATCTGTTTGGAGCGAATGAATGAAGTAATCAACACAAGCTCAAGGTATTACTGGTGTTTTAGAAAACTTAAAATTTTAGCAAAATAAGAAGCATTCGGAAAAGTGTCTGTAACTAAAGAGAACAGAATTAAGCTAAAATTGGAACTCACACGCCTTGGTGTGATTTTGTATTCAGATTACCTAATACTTTCTCGTCTAATTATGTTTTCTGTCTCATTAAGGACTGCCATTTTACCATCCGTGGAGGCAGATTAAAGGAAGACGGAGACTACCAGCTCCCAGTCGTAGTTCTTATGCTGAATCTTCCCCATCCCTCAAGGAACTTACCAACTTTATTAACTCCTGCAATGATGGAAAATCTTTTCCATGAAATGGGACATGCCATGCATTCTATGCTGGGACGTACTCGTTACCAACACGTCACTGGTGAGCCAACGAAGGGGGGACTTCTGTTCAACAACGATCCTTTAAGAAAGCATGTCGTTTATTTAGACTGGGGGGAAAAAGGCTCCTCATTCACAAAATCCAGCCGTTTAACGTTGTCCGCTGGTCGTTTACTGCAGGCTGCCTCACCTGGCCCTTCCAGCTGTTACACAACCTGATCATCGTACATTTTTCTCCTCCCTTGCTAACAGTTGTGACCGAGGATTATGCCAGTGTCTTCTGAGTTTGCACCTTTTTCATTTTATCATGTTCTATATGGAATTGAAGTTTTTGGACACTCTTTTTTTTTTGAGAGAGAGTATGGGTGGTCGGGGAGAGGGCAGAAGGAGGGAGTGAGAGAGACTCTTAAGCAGGCTCACGCTCAGCACGGAGCCTGACTTGGGGCTCGATCCCACAACCCTGGGATCATGACCTGAGCTGAAATCAAAAGTTGGGCCCTCAACTGACGGAGCCATCCAGGCGCCCCTGGAATTTAAGTTTTTGGCTGTGTGTGTGTGTGTGTGTGTGTGTGTGTGTGAATAAATACATGTGTCTTCAGTACCTAGCACAGAGTTAGTAAGTGGAAGAATGTTGCCTCTTTGTCTCCAAAATCAGTTAGAAAACACATTAAAGCCTGTTTAAAAAGTATGATAAGGTACTTTTCATTTTTCCTATGCTTTCCCCCTATATAAAATGACAGCCTTTCATGCTGGTAATGTGGCCATATTTGATGATATGCTGTGTAGACTTTCCTCTTTGTTGTCTCATCTCTAAGAAGCTCACTATCCTATATGGTCAGCTATAGGTCACCTACTAAATTGCTGTCATTCAGTGTTTATTAACTAACTTTGTAAATACAGTATTTGGGGGAAGGAGAGGATATTTGAAAAGACTGTAGATGAGCTGGACGGCATCATAAAATGTCACCAAAAAGTTCTTACGGGATTTGTTGCTTTTAGTAATTTTAAGTTTAAAACATTGCTTTTCTCACTGAGGATTGACTTTGTTACAAGGAGCAAACAGTGGTTTAAAAAAATACTTTTAAAACAAATGAAGCATATAGATAAAGAAGAAGTGGTATATATATATATACATATGTGTACAATGAAGTATTGCTGAGACATGAAGAAGAACTCGCCATTTGCAACGACATGGTTGGAACTAGAGACTGTTGTGCTAAGTGAAATAAGTCAGACACAGAAAGACCGATACCAGATGATTTCACTTATATATGGAATCTAAAAAACAAATAGACTTTTCTTTTTCAATTTGTTTACCTTTATTTGTTTTTGAGAAACAGAGACAAAGCGTGAGCAGGGGAGGGGCAGAGAGAGAAGGAGACACAGAATCCGAAGCAGGCTCCAGGCTCCGGGCTGTCAGCACAGAGCCCGATGCGGGGCTCGGACCCAGGAATCGTCAGATCGTGACCTGAGCCGGAGTTGGATGCTCAGCCGACTGAGCCACACAGGCGCCCCAAAACAAATAGACTTTTCAACATAGAGAACAAACTGGTGGTTGCCAGAGGGGAAGGCGTGGGGGATGGGCGAAATAGGAGAAACGATTAGAGGTATTAGCTTCCAGTTAGAAAATAAATAAATCATTGGGGCGCCTGGGTGGCTCAGTCGGTTGAGCGTCCAACTTTGGCTCAGGTCGTGATCTCGCAGTCCGTGAGTTCGAGCCCGGCATCGGGCTCTGTGCTGACAGCTCGGGTCCTGGAGCCTGCTTCGGATTCTGTGTCTCCCTCTCTCTCTGCCCCTCCCCCGCTCATGCTCGCGCTCTCTCTCTCTCTCTCTCTCTCTCTCTCTCTGTCAAAAATAAACATGAAAAAAATTTTAGAAAATAAATAAATCATGGAGATGAAAATTACAGCATAGGGAATAGAACCAGCCAACAAACAAATAAGTGAAGGATAAAAGCATTTGGTGGTGGAATTCAGCAAATTAAATACAAATGGTACATTAATTGTAAGAATGTTTTAATTTGTGTCTCCTGTATCGCCAAGCAGAGCTGAAGACAGATTTGTTTGTAGAGGGTGTGAGCCATGGCTTTACAAGGTGTTTTATCCAGCTGTGCAAATATTTTGTTTTACTTTTGATATATAGGAAAATATATGGGATTATAATAAACTTTTCTGCAAATATGTACAATAATTTTATAGAAGTAAAATGTTGATTTAATGAATTAAATCTTATCATACCTTCATCAGAAGTACACATAAAAGTTTTAAAAGAGTACATAAAAAGAAAGATAAATATGTTGATTTGATTCCTGCCAACTTTTTTTTTTCTTTTCCCCCCATTTTAGGGACCAGGTGCCCCACTGACTTCGCTGAAGTTCCTTCTATTCTGATGGAGTACTTTGCAAATGACCACCGAGTGGTTAGCCAGTTTGCCAGACATTATCAGACGGGGCAGGTAGGGGAGCACAGTGCTACGTCGTGTCCTTGGGGGGGTGGGGAGGGGGGAGGCGGCTTTCCTGACCTGCATCGCGTGGACCTCTCAGGACTGTCACCCTCTCAGTACCAGAGTCCTTCCACTTTATTTTTAGTCTTCGTTTTATTTTTTTATTTTTGCCAGCCACTAGGACCACAGTGTTGACAAGCTCTCTCTTATCGGCTAAGTGAGAGCCTATCTTGCCTCCACAACCATCCCTTGAGGAAAGTGCCTGGGCCCTGTTTCCGGAGGAGGAAACAAGATTACCGTACGACAGGCCTTCCAACCCGTGTCGCTTCAGAAAAGCCGTCGCTCTTCCTTTCGTCTTTCCTTTATGCCTCTGTTTGTTCCTTTGTTTTGTCAAAACCGAGCCGCGTTGCCCATTTTTCCCATCGTGCCCTGCACCGTAGGTCTGAAAAGGTTTCGATTTCAGTAGTTGGATTCGAAGCATGAGTTTCAAGATTAAGAAAATCGGTGAAGTAGGAGAGATCTCTGTAATGAGTTAGCCGTAAGCGTAACTGTCGACGTTGCGCAGTGAACTGTCCACACGTACTTCGCGAAATATCTTCTTTTCCTTCTCTGAGAACTTTGATTATAAATACCCCGTCAGTCACTGATTTCTTTCTCCCTGAGACTGTGCCTCCCTGAGTGCAGGTGTCAAATTACAGTCATCTTTGGATCCTTGGCACTTGGAATCTTGCCTAACACCTGAGAAGCACTAGAAGGAATGAATGGAATGAGAAAAGGCTCCAAACCACCTTTATTTGTGACTCTTTTTCTAACGTGATTTGGTCATTTCTGGTTTTTGGACTTGATTTCATCTCACCGTTATTGTCAGCTGCAGAATAACGGAGGAGTTTCTGGATAACCAGTCTGACCGGGCCTTCGTCATAATCTGTCTCGGTTATTAAGATGACAGAATTGAGATATTGGCGATCGATTAGCTGTCTTTCCATTAACCTTCAGAGAAGTTAGACCCAGCCAGTAACGTGGAAACGCATAAGCCACGGAAGGGGAGGACGGGTCTGCGGGGCCACATTTCCACATTTTTGGGTTTGGGAATGACCGGGAAGACCTGACTAAATCCCTCCTTCGGAACTTGTGCCCCTGGCCATCTTGTAGGGACGTAGGGCACAAGGCATATTGGGGCAGAGCCACACGCCCAGCGGGGGCCCATGAGGGAGAGCCCCCGGACCTTGGCTGGGGACGCTGGGAGAGGCTTCGTGCAGGGAGTCCCGGAGGAGCCAGGTTTGAAAAAATACATAAAAGGGGCAGTTTGCCCGTCAGCTTTCGGCAGCCCTTTTCCATCTCGTTTAATGTATTTGTCGAGAACGCTAAGGACGCTCACAGGTCCTTCAGTCAGAAGTAGTTATTGAGTTTTTATCAAGTACCAGGAACTGTCCTCGGCATCTGAGAAACAGCCGGGAGTGAGTGAGACAACGTTCTAGCCCTCAAGGCCTTCAAATCCCAGGGGAACTAAGGCAAAACTAAAGACGAGGTTATTCCAGCCAGAAGGAAAAGCCTGTAGAGTCTCGGAAAAGTCTGAGACCGTGGCAAGGTGCTGGCAGTGGTAAGTACGGGAGGAGGAGGAAGGGGAGCGAGAAAAAGAGACTGGAAAGTTTTTGTTTCTAGAATTCGCTCCCAGTTTCTGCATTCCTCTTGCCGACACACATTTTGATCCCAGCTCATTTGCTAGACCACCGTTTGTGACTTGAGTAGTTTTAACTGGCGGTGTTTTTGTTTTTGTTTTAATTTTTTTTTAACGTTTATTTATTTTTGAGACAGAGAGAGACAGAGCATGAATGGGGGAGGGTCAGAGAGAGAGGGAGACACAGAATCCGAAACAGGCCCCGGGCTCGGAGCTGTCAGCACAGAGCCCGACGCGGGGTTCGAACTCACGGACTGTGAGATCATGACCCGAGCTGAAGTCGGACACTCAACCGACTGAGCCACCCAGGCGCCCCTAACTGGCGGTGTTTACACTGGGCTTTGCTGCCACACTTCCTCTCAGGAGTTGAGTCTAGTCCTCCTGGCTCTCAGGCAGCTCTGCCCCAACCCATTTCCTCATTAGCCTTTGGCAGACAGCTTCCCTGGGTTCCATCTTCGAACTTGTGTCCTTGCTCAGCCCCGAAAATATGTAGTCAAGTGATAGTGAGAGCCAGAACGAAGGTCCTGGCCCTGGGGGGCTTGGAGAAGCAGACTCCAGGAGCTATTGGAGACTTAACAGGAAGGATTTGAAGCCAGTTGGACAACAGGGGTGAGAGAGGGAAATCAAAGACGGAGGCTCCATGAACAGAGAATTCTGGAAGAGGTCCAAATATGAGGGAGGAAGACAGCTCTTTTTTGGCTGCGTCCATGGGGCCGTGAGTGACACAACTCTGAAATACAGAATCAAATAGACCCTGCAGGGTGTGGGGGTAATTGGCATAGAGCTGGCACTTAACGTATAGGGAGGTTAGGCGTGACCCGTGAGAGAAAAGCAGGAGGTATCTGATGAAGCAGCATCACCAGGAAAGGAGCTGAGCTTAGATTGCTCAGGGGATCTGAACCCCGAGGTAAGGGTTAGCGCAAGAGAGCGCCAGGAGCCTCTCAGAGCAATACTTAGAGCAAAACGCTAAATCTCGGGCTAAAATTCACCACAATTATGCAGTTGGTTTTTAAACTATTACCTGTTTACAGGACAGTCGGAAGGGCAAAGAAGGGCCAAAAAGAAGAGCAAAGAGCCACTGCTTGGAGGATAGTGTAATGTCCCCAAACGGGACAATTCTTATTTAAATATGGCGTTCTTCTGTAAGAGCCATTTTGAACAGGAGAGTTGCAAGAAAACAATATTGAGTCCAAAACTACACTTCGAAACAGGAAAGAAGCAGTAAGTTGCTTTGAATTAACTCAAGTTTCAGACACAAGCAGACATGTGCATTGAGCTAAGGGGACTCGCAGACGCAGTCTCGAAAGAATTTAAAATAATTTTGCAAGCCGTATAGAGAACAGAAGGAGTGCCAGAAGGCAAGAAATGGGAGGATGCCTTGACTTTCACAAAGGGCTTGCCTCTTCTTGCCACTAATTAAGATACCAAGTGGCTAGATGATTTCATTTTAAGGGCACTTCTAGCCTTAAGGACAAGGAGTTAATTCCCTAAAGCCCAAGGCTTTGTAAATAAATGGCATCAAAGCCCGTAAGAAGAATGACAGGGTTGCATCTTTATGCTCCATTTCTTATTGTGCTACGTGTTCGGAAAGGATTGTTCTTCCTTGGAACACCGTGGGGTGCATCCGAGAGAACTCGCAGAGTAAGGGTAATATATCAGTGACTTATTAACACCTACGAGTATTTTATCTGAACCAGAGCATGGCGTGGCCAGTGAATTCCTTGCGGTTGAGGAATGACAAGCATGCGTATTAGATTTGCAGGGGCCATACGGCTGTCAGAGGTAAGCAGGGCCAGAGGTGATCATTTGAGATTCAGAACTGCCTTGACAAGCTACAACATCAAAGCTGACGCGGCATTTCTTGTCGATAGGTCTTCGAATTGGTAGCACACGTAGAGAAGGAGCACCGACTCGGTGGCAGGTCGTGGGAAAAACTCCCGGGTTTTTAGCCGTGGTAAACTGAACGTGAATCAACTGTCTGATGGAGTTTCCCCACAGACCTCGTTCTGGCTCAGGCGGCGTTTGGGACCCGTGCCGTCCAAGGAATCGAAGGGTACTGTCGCTCTCCTCGGTGCTTATTGGTTCCCGCCTTGAGCCTGCCCCCTTTCCAGTTCCCAGTAAGTGGAAAATTATCTGCAGGTGGCCCCGCGCTTCTGGAGGCATGATCCTCGTTCTCCGTTAAACATTGTAAGATGCGGTTTATTTTTCGTTGTAGTAAGAACAGCATAAAAGTTACCATCTTGGGGCGCCCGGGCGGCTCAGTTGGTGAAGCGTCCAACTCTTGATTTTGGCTCAGGTCGTGATTCCAGCGTCGTGGAATCGAGTCTCATGTTGGGCTCCGTGCTGGGCAGGGAGCCTGTTTGAGATTCTCTCCCTCTCGTTCTCTCTCTTCCCTCTGCCTTTGGATGCGTGTGCATGCACACGCTCTCTCTCTCTAATTTAAAAAAAAAAAAAAAGCTACCATCTTAACCGTGCTTAAGTGTGCCAGTCAATGGTATGAAGTACATTCTTATTGTTTGCTGCCATCACTACCATCCGTCTCTAGAACACTCTTCCTCTGGCAAAACCGAAACTCTGTCCCCAGTAAACAGCTCCCTGCTTCTTCTCCCACCCGGGCCCCCGGCCCCCGGCCCCCTTTCTGCTTTCTGTCTCGATGAATTTGACTACTCCAAGTAGCTCATATTAGTGGAATCCTGCAGTATTCGCCCTGTTGTAAGTTAGCACAGTGTTTTTAAGGCGCATCATGTAGCCAATGTCAGAGTCGCCTTCTGTTTAAAGGCTGAATAATATTCCGTTGTATGTGTATACCACATTTCGTCTGTCCTTTGGTCCGCTGATGGATATTTGGGTTGCTTCCACCTTTCGACTGTTGTGAATAATGCTGCTCTGGGTCTACAGATTCCTGCCTGAGTCTCTGTTTTCAGTTCCTTCGCATATATACACAGAAGTGGGATTGCTGGATTGTATGGAAATTCCATTTTAAATTTCATGAGGAACCGCCATTCAGTTCTCCACAGTGGCTGCATCATCTTACCTTCCTACCTTGCGGACTGTTGAGCATAAAGTTCCACTTTTCTCCGCATCCTTGCCAACACTTGTTCTTTTCTGATTTTTTGATAGTAGCCATCCTCCTGGGTGTGAGGTGGTGTCTCACTGTGGTTTTGATTTTCATTTGCCTAATGATTAATGATGATGAACATTTTTTTTAAATTGAAATCCAAGTTAGTTAACATACAGTGTAACAACGATTTCAGGAATAGAATTTAGTGAGTCATCACTTACCTGTAACACCCAGTGCTCACCCCAACAAGTGCCCTGCTAAATGCCCATCACCCTGTTAGCCCATCTGCCCACCCAACACCCCTCCAGGAACCCTCGGTGTCTTCTCTGTATTTAAGAGGCTTTTATGGTTTGTCCCCCACCCTGTTTTTATATTATTTTTGCTTCCCTCCCCTTATGTTCATCTGTTTTCTGAATGATATACTCAAGTATATGAGTGAAATCATATACTTGTCTTTCTCTGACTTATTTTGCTTAGCATAATACACTCTAATTCCATCCATATTTTTGCAGATGGCAAGATTTCATTCTTTTTGATTGGCGGGTAATATTCCATTATATGTATATATGTATGTATGTATCTATCTGTCTATAAACACCACATCTTCTTTATCCATTCATCAGTCAATGGACATTTGGGCTCTTTCCATACTTTGGCTATTGTTGAAAGCACTGCTGTAAACATTGGGGTGCACGTGCCCCTTTGAATCATCACTCCTGTATCCTTTGGATGAATACCTAGTAGAGCAATTGCTGGGTCATAGGTTAGTTCTATTTTTAATTTTTTGAGGAACCTCCATATTGATGTTGAACATTTTTTAATGTGCTTTTTGACCATTTGTATATCTTCAAAGAAATACCAGTTCAAGTCCTTTGTTCATATTTTAATTGGCTTGTCTGTTTTTTTCGTTGTGGTGTTATAGGAGTTCTTTATGTATTCTTAATATTAATCCCTTATCAGACATATGATTTGCAAGTATTTTCTCCCATTGTGTGGTTTGCCTTTTCAGTCTATTGATTATGTCCTTTGATACACAGTTTTTAATTTTGATATAGTCCAGTTAATCTATTTTTTCTTTTGTTGGCAGTGCTTTTGGTGTCAGATCTAAGAAATCATTGCCAAATTTGATGTTATGAAGCTTTTTCCCTATGTTTTTTTCTAAGAGTTTTATAGTTTTAAGTCTTATGCTTATTTATTTATTTTTTTAAACAATTTTTTTTTAATGTTTATTCATTTCTGAGAGACAGAGAGAGACAGAGCATGAGCGGGGAAGGGGCAGAGAGAGGGAGACACAGAATCTGAAACAGGCTCCAGGCTGTGAGCTGTCAGCACAGAGCCCAATGCGGGGCTCGAACTCACGGACTATGAGATCATGACCCGTGCTGAAGTCGGACGCTCAACCGACCCAGCCACCCAGGCGCCCCTAAGTCTTAGGTTTAGATCATTGATTCATTTTGGGTTAATTTTAGTAGATGATGCAGCGGTTTTTTTTTTCTTATTTGAATAATTCTGAAACAGATCTCTTGCTATCTGTTTAATGATGTAACTGTGCCCCCTTCCCAGCTATTATAAACTCACAGGTATATATTTTTTTTCTTTTTTAACAATTAGCGTACTCTTAGATTCAAGGAAATAAGATAGTCTTAGCCCCTACACCAAAGTTGAAAATGTTAAGCACTTCCATAATGTCGTCTAAAAGCCTGACCCTTGACCCTCGTCCCTATATATCCCTATGAGGAGGTTAGGCTGTCCCTGACTCTCAGATTATTTAGAGTATGCGGAGTTTTTCTCATTTTTTTATTATGCAGGCAGGGATGAAGACCAAATATATATTTTATATCACAACATCACACCACCCTATTTCCCTTCAGCAGTATCTGCCTCTTTCCCCTTTTGTCCCATTTCCAACCAATAATCCCTGACCCCTTCTTCCTCTCCCATACACACTTGCCTTGCTCCCACTTTTCCCACAATATCCCGTCTGCCTGTTGCGTGGAGCAGGTGGCAGACCCCAGTGTATTTCAGCGTACTCGAGTATTTTGTTCAGCGTGGGACGCTATGTTCTGCAGGTGACATTGATGAGCAAGAAAGCATTCTGAGGAGTGGTGTGCAACATTTGTATAAAATTGGAAACCGCCTCATGTTAGACATGGTGTAAGACTAGAAAAAATAAACTGCAGTCTGTTGTAGAATACCTGAAGGATGCCACGTGAAGGTAGAAAGTGTATTCGTTCGACATCACTCCGGCAAAAAAAAAAAAAACACGATGTTACTGGTAACAGTGGATGGGGATTATGCTGCAGCTGATTTCAGTTCAGTAGATTCTTCTCATGACTGATCAGAAAGGCAGTGCCTCTGAAAGTAATACACTTTTCATTTAATATTTAATGTTGCAGAATAACATTTCTAGAAGGCACAGCTGTGAACCCACCATCCAACTTAAAAAGCAAAACATTGGGGCGCCTGGGTGGCGCAGTCGGTTAAGCGTCCGACTTCAGCCAGGTCACGATCTCACGGTCCGTGAGTTCGAGCCCCGCGTCGGGCTCTGAGCTGATGGCTCAGAGCCTGGAGCCTGTTTCCGATTCTGTGTCTCCCTCTCTCTCTGCCCCTCGCCCGTTCATGCTCTGTCTCTCTCTGTCCCAAAAATAAATAAACGTTGGAAAAAAAAAAATTTTTTTTAAAAAAAAGCAAAACATTACCATAGGCTCCTCTCGGAGTCCTGAATTCTCCCTAATTTTTGCTTAGAAATAGTTTTTGCCACCCAAGTTATTTGTTCGTAAGCCATGTGGTATTTCGTTCTGTTTTTGAGCCGTACAGAAGTGGTATTCTACTGTTTATAATCTGTGACCAGCTTTTGCCAGCTGTGTGCCTGAACTCGTCAGGTGTGCACATAGCTGCAGTGTCTTCGCTTTCGGTCCGTGGTGACGTCCCGTAATTCACGAAGCTCTTCTCCTGTCAGTGGACACACGGCTCCTTCCGGGTTCGTGCTACTCCACACAGTTCTGCGTTTTATATTCGTGTGCAGGACCGGAATTGCTGGGTTTGGGAGGGGATGCGTGTTTTTAAGTTTACGCGACAATGCCAGGTTGCTTTTCAAAATATTTCTGCTTATTCTCCCTCCTCTCAGCGACGGTTCCCATCACACCACATCCTCATCAACATTTGATATTGTCAGAGTCTGAATTTTGCCAGTTTTGCAGTTAAGAAATGGAATGCTGTTGTGGCCTTGATTGGCAGCAACGTTCCCTGGCTACTTTTTAAGGTTGAACATCTTTTTGTGTGTGTGTGTTTTTTTAATGCTTAGTTTTGGTAGAGACAGAGCATGAGTCGGGGAGGGGCAGAGAGAATCCAAAGCAGGCTCCAGGCTCTGAGCTGCCGGCACAGAGCCTGACATGGGGCTCGAACCCATGAACTGTGAGATCATGACCTGAGCCACAGTCGGACGCTTAACCAACTGAGCCACCCAAGCACCCTGTAGTTTTTTTTGTTTTTTTTTTTAATTTTTATTTATTTTTGAGAGGGGGGCAGAGAGGGGCAGAGAGAGGGAATCACAGAATCTGAAGCAGGCTCCAGGCTCTGAGCCGTCAGCACAGAGCCTGAAACAGGGCTCAAACACAGAAACAGAGAGATCATGACCTAGGCCGAAGTCGGGTGCTTAGCCAACTGAGCCACCCAGGCGCCCCACACCCCGTATGTTTTCATTGCTCGCTTTTGTTTTCTGTCATGTGTCTGTTTGTCTTATGAGCATTTTTCTTGATGGCAGTTTACTTTTTTCTTACTGATTTCTCCCCTTTCTTGATATGTTAGAATAACCCTGTGTTAGGCATATGCCTTCCCTCAGTTTATGGCTTGTCTGTTCACTTTTTTTTACGGTATTAAAGGAAGGATTTAATTCCTTCATTTTAATGTTGTTGAATTTAGCAATCTTTTCTGTATACTTAGTGCTTTTTATTTTTTAATTAAAAAATTTTTTTTGAGTTTATTTATTTTCAAGAGAGAGAGAGAGAGATAGAGGCAGAAAGAAAGGGAGACAGAGAATCACAGGTAGGTTCTGCACTGTCAGTGCTGAGCCCCACGCAGGGACTCAAACCCACGAACCAAGAGATCGTGACCTGAGCCAAAATCAATAGTTGGATGCTCAACTGACTGAGCCACTCAGGCGCCCCAGTTCGTGCTTTTTAGATCTTATTTGAGAAACGTTTGTTTCCTTAAAAGCCATACAGTATTGTTTTCTTCTGAAAACAGAAGAAATGTTTAATGTTTTTTCTTTATTTTTAGGTCTCTATAATCAAGTTGGAAATTCTCCTTGGTTTAGTATAAGGTAGAGTTTAACATCCTTTCTTCCCTATAGTAACCATCATCCCAGCACCATTTATTCTTTATCCAGGGACCTGTCATAAAGCACATACCCGTTATATGTAATAATCTGTTTACGGGATTTTTCTTTTATTCCATTGTTGACATCGTCTGCCCTGATAACCAGTACCCATGCTGTCTTTATTGTAGTCAACTTTATTAAGGCTTTCTTTATTCTTAAAAGATTTCTTGTCCAGTTTTGGGCTTTTATGTTCTTTCATATAGATTTTGAATTAACTTGCCTATTTTTTAAAAAAAAAACTGTGAGAAGAATTTGGTTGACATTATATTAAATCTGAAGATCAATTTGGGGAGAACTGATATCTCTCCATATTGATATTCAGATGCATGAATGTGATATATTCTTCCATTTGTTAAGTCTTTGTTAAATGTTTATTTTTTTTTTTTATTTTTTTTTTCAACGTTTATTTATTTTTGGGACAGAGAGAGATAGAGCATGAACGGGGGAGGGGCAGAGAGAGAGGGAGACACAGAATCGGAAACAGGCTCCAGGCCCCGAGCCATCAGCCCAGAGCCTGACGCGGGGCTCGAACTCCCGGACCGCGAGATCGTGACCTGGCTGAAGTCGGACGCTTAACCAACTGCGCCACCCAGGTGCCCCTGTTTATTTATTTTTGAGAGAGAGAGGGAGTGAGAGCCTGTGCAAGCGGCGGGGTGGGGGTGGGGCAGAGAGGGAGGGACAGAGGATATGAAGCAGACTATATGCTGACAGCAGGGAGCCCGACGTGGGCCTCGAACTCCCAAACCACGAGATCATGACCTGAGGCAAAGTGGGACGCTCAACGACTGAGCCACTCAGACGCCCCTTTTAATAAAGTTTAAATTTTTTCCCTAAGGCTCAACTTTTGTTATGCTTAGTCTTAGAAGCCCGACCTTTTTGATACTATTATAAATAGTATATTTTTAAAAATTATATTCTCTAATTGTTGCTGGTACTTAAAGGTGTTTTTTTTTTTTTTTTCAACGTTTATTTATTTTTGGGACAGAGAGAGACAGAGCATGAACGGGCGAGGGGCAGAGAGAGAGGGAGACACAGAATCGGAAACAGGCTCCAGGCTCCGAGCCATCAGCCCAGAGCCTGACGCGGGGCTCGAACTCACGGACCGCGAGATCATGACCTGGCTGAAGTCGGATGCTTAACCGACTGCGCCACCCAGGTGCCCCTTAAAGGTGTTTTTTATCCTTCTTTTAGATATAGATCATATTTCCAGACACTTTGGTACACTTTCTTTTTAATTCAGATAATTTACGTGTAGACTTTGTTACTTTTTCAACCAGTTAATTCTGCAAAAATGGTCATTTCACTTTCCCTTTTCAACTCCTACATCTTTTTATTTCTCTTTCTTGCCCTATTTGACTTACTAGAACCTCCAGTACAATGTTGAATAGAAGCTGTGATATGGGCATGGTTTGCCTTTGTCCTGATTTCTAAAGGAAATGTTTTCAGTGTTTTAGCATAAAGGAAGATGTTTGTTGTAGATTTGGTGGAGATAGCAGGAAAAGGAGATTCCTTCCTATTTCTAGTTACTTTTTAAAAATTATCAGTAGGTATTGCATGTTATCAGATGTGTGTGTGTGCATGCACATGTGTGCATGTTCCATCTTTTCAGGTAATCGGGCTGTACTTTTTCTTTGAGCCGTTCATATAGTGAATGTTAAGCCATTTTTGTATGGCAGGATTAGATAGGCTTTGTCTTACTGTTTTTAACACAGTGCTGGCTTCAGTTTGCTAATGTTTTTTAATTTTTTTTTTTTAACATTTATTCCTTTTTTGAGAGATAAATCGAGACAGTGTGAGTGAGAGAGGAACAGAGGAAGAGGGAGACACAGAATCCAAAGCAGGCTCCAGGCTCGGAGCTGTCAGCACAGAGCCCGACATGGGGCTCGAACTCACGAACTGTGAGATCATGGCTGAGCTGAAGTCGGACGCCCAACCGACTGAGCCACCCAGGCGCCCCGCTGATGTTTTTAATACAGAGGATTTTTGCATCTGTACTTATGAGAGACTGACTTGTGATTTTGCTTTGTCCCCGTGCTCTTTGCTGTGTGTTGGTAATAAGAATATACCATTTCATGAAATGAGTTTCCAAATGCTCCTTTTTTTTTTTCCTGTTCCCTAGAAGTGCTTTTATAAAATTGTAATAATCTGTTTCTTGAAACTTTGTCAGAATTCATCTATAAAGCCACTCGGGGTCTATTATTTTCTCTGTGGGAAGATATTTTAAATGACTGATTCCTTAATAGTCCTAAGAGTCTTTGGGCCTTCTTTTCTTCTTAAGTAAGCTTTGCTAAGTTGTAATTTTCTGGAAATTCACCCATTTAATCCAAGTTTTCAAGTTTATTGGGATAAAGTTATTTATGGCATTCTTTCATCTTTCAAACCCTGCTCAATGTGTAGTTAAGTTATATCCTTTTCATTCCTCATATTGTTCTCTTGTTTTTTTCTCTACTAATTTTGGCAGAAGTTGGTCTTTTTACTGTTCAAAGAACTAATGCACACTCTGTTTATACTTTTTATTTTGTTTTTTTTAACATTAATTAGTTTCTGTTTGATTATTCTCTCCTTCCTCCTTCTTTGTTTGTATCTCTCAATCAAGGTACACACTGACCTAATTAAATTTCAGTACATCTAACATACCTGTTTAAATTTCAACGCCATCATTTTATTTTATTTTAAGTTTATTTATTTATTTTGAGAGAGAGTGCGTGCAACATACGCAAGCTGGGGGAAGGGGCAAAAAGAGAGGAGAGGTAGATCCGACGCAGGCTCTGGCTGTCAGCTGCAGAGCCCCATGTGAGCTCAGTCCCATGAACCTGTGAGATCATGACCTGAGTCAAAATCAAGAATTGGACACTTAACCAGCTGAGCCACCCAGGCTCCCAGTGCTATAATTATAAATTGGGCGGATACGGTGTTCTAGCTGCATGCCATGCTTTCAATACAAAATATTTCTAATGTTGCTGATTTCCATTGTAATTTCCTCTTCGAGCAACAAGTTGTTCGAAGTAAAGTTTAAAATTTTTAAACCTTTGCAGAGGAGTTATGATTTTTTTGTTTTGTTTTGTTTTGTTGTTGTTGTTTACCAATATGTAACTAGTTAGTCCAACCAGGTTTGATTGTTCGCCGTTGTTGGTAGTTTACATCTTAGTGGATCATCGGGTTTTTGGAAATGTTTTGTGTGTGCTTGAGCACGTTGTATATTTTCTAATTATTGGATCTGGGCTTTCATATAAGTGTGTTAAGTCAGTCTTTTAATTGTGTTGTTTAGATTTTTTATATGTAACTAGTTTTTTTGAACTAACGAAGATTGAGAGGTGGAAATCTTCCAGGATGATGTGTAGATCGCCTTTTCACCTTACTTTTACCTATTTTTTAAAATTAGGACTTGATTTATTTAGGGCAATTTAGGTTTCCAGCAACCTTGAGGGGACAGTGCAGAGGCTTCCCATATACCCCACGCCCCACACAGGTATACAGCTTCCCCCGTCATCAGCATCACCGCACAGAGTGGTACGTTTGTTACAATTGATGGACCTACACGGACACATGGTAATCACCCCAAGTCCACAGTTTACGGTATGGTTCACTCTTGGTTGTGTACATCCCGTGAGTTTGGACAAGTGTATAATAACAGGTATGTGTGGCCTCATACCCAGTATTTTCACTGCCTTGGAAATTTTTCTGTTTCTTTTTACTCTATGTACTTTGAGCATATATTTAAAAAATTTTTTTAATGTTTATTTTTGAGAGAGAGAGAGCGAGAGTGGGGGAGGGACAGAGAAACAGGGAGACACAGAATCCAAAGCAGGCTCCAGGCTACGAGCTGTCAGCACAGAGCCCGATGCAGGGCTCGAACTCACGAGCCCTGAGATGATGACCTGAGCCGAAGTCGGACGCTTGACCAGCTGAGCCACCCAGGCGCCCTTAGAGCATATTTTATTAGATGCATAAACATACAGAATTGTTACATTTTTCTGAGAAGCTCCTTCTTTCTTCCTCATGTGTTGTCTTCTTAATTTTCATAATGCTTCATCTTAAAGTCTATTCTGATCATTTTTCAACCCAGCTATGTCACTAAGCATTAAATATAGTCACATGAGGGGCACCTGGCTGGCTTAGTAGTCAGTGGAGCATGCGGCCCTCAATCTTGGGGTTGTGTGTTTGAGCCCCACCTTGGGCGCTGGGTGTAGAGATTACTTAAAAGTAAAAAAGGTATAGTCTTTTGATTTTTGAGAGAAACCACGATTTTTACACAGTTTTGCCCATTAACCACTAAAACGCTTGTTGCTTGAGTCATCTTTGTCACAAAATATTTATCAGACAGTAAGTAATGAGAATGAGCATTTACTATTAAGTTCTATCTTATTTAATCCTATCTAGCAATGTATGAAGTGGGCACGTGGCTGTCCACACTTTATGGAAGCTGACTTAGGTTAAGTCACTTGCCAGAGGTCACACAACAGTAACATCGGGGTTGGTCTCTTAGTTTCCATTTGTCATCTATTAGTAGGTCTGTTAGGTTCACATCAGAACTTCCTCAAAGTTCTGTCAGAGTTGCTAAAATCTGTATTACAATGTGGGTGTTTTCTTTCCCCAGTTTTGCTGTGGTAGAAAATGGTTTCTACTTCTCACACAATCTGTCTCAGAAAATAACAGACCCGTTTCCATTGTAGGTGTTAGTTTTAGAACGTAGAACTCTAGTGCTTTCGTTTTGGAACCGTTCTGTGCTGCGTCACCGTAAGATTACTCTGTTCCCTTACTTTGTGAAAGTCCGCCCAAAGCCAAAATTGCTTAAGATCTATTTCCAAGGAGACAGGTAGGCTTGTCATAAATCTTCTTCTGTCTTTCTCTTTCGGGAGATACGAACAAGGGTTGAAGGTAAAGATTATAGTGCAACTGGAACTAGATTCGTTTTGGCAGGTTTCAGTTGTTTTGAAACTTTTCTTATTTTCAGCGTTAATGCCTTTCAATTATGTCTAGACAGGAACATGGAACTGGGAGGCAGAGGCGGGTGTGACCCTGCCTGCCCCCCACTCCCCCCCCCCTCCGTGCCCCCCCCACACAGTTGACCTCTGGTCAGTCGCTGAACTTGTCTGAGACTTCTCTTCTATATAAAATAAAAACTAAAAATTTAGAAGTTAAAAACTATGCCTCCATACTTACCTCAAGAACTCTATTCTGTCAAATTTAGTAATGTAGGCAGACCAATATTACCGGAATTGTTTAAAGAAAAAAGTGGAGTTGAGGCCTCTGTCACACATTAAAATGTCACAATACTTCTGCTTTTTTCTCTGAACCATCAGCGAGTCCGTGATAACATGTAAGCATTTCTAAAGGTTCTTTCTTCTCATTACATCTCAATTTGTCAGAAAACAACACTAAAACTCATGTAAGTTGATAGCAATGTTACTTCCTGTGGATTTAGATCTGAGATTTTGTCTCCTTGGGACGAGGCAGCTTTTTCGTTATATTGATTATATGCCATCTGGATTACGGGTTAATAGCAAAACAGACTCGTCGCTGCGTGCCGAACCTAGTTGTTTTCCCACCACAGACACGCGCAGAGATTTAGCGCTTGGTATGGGATCAAGCTGTAGAACTCAAGCCGCTTTGATGCTTGGCTTTCTGCCTCCGAAGGCTTTTCTTGCTGCGGATGACCATGTCTCAACAAGTTGATGTCATTAGATCCAGCATGTTCCCAAAGGATATCAATGGCTGGAGTTCTTTGCTTCGGGAAGAGTTGAATTATTACCACAACAAGGATTTGTACCAGAGGATGTCCGAACTTTTAATATTTATGCAGCTTTTACCATAATAAATTTTCTAAGTGGTCATAAATAAAACAAGATATTTTATCATGGTGATGTGGCCCTGGAAGAATTTGATGCCCAAACTTGTAGCAAGATGTTATTTAAATTGGACTGGCGAGATTGTGAAGTGATAGAAAACGTCTGGCAAATTGATGAGGTTACATGCTTACAAGTTGAGCTCGTGGAGAAGCATCCAGAGAATTCAAGTAATGCCAAGTTCCCTAAGACATTTGCATTTTTTGATGATAGTCTGAAACCTTCCAAAAATGTTGTGCTTTTTTTTTTTCAAAGTTTATTTATTTATTTTTCAGGAAGAGGGAGAGCACACATGAGCCAGTGGGGGAGGGGCTGAGAGAGAGAGAGAGAGAGAGAGAGAGAGAGAGAGGGAGGGAGGGAGAGAGGGAACCCTAAGCGCTGACCGTGCAGAGCCCGATGCAGGCCTCAAACCCACAAACTGTGGGATCATGACCTGAGCCGAAATCAAGGGTCAGAGGCTGAACCGACTGAGCCACCCAGGTGCCCCTGTGCTTTCTTAATATAACAGAAAAGGTATTGTTATTTTAACAGTTTTGTTCCGCGTATGGTCAGCCGTCAGTGTGGCTTGTGTCTATCCCGAGAACACAGTAAGCGCCTTCCTTCCTCTGGGGAGGCGGTGTAGGTAAGGCTCACTGCACGATTGATGGTGTTTGAAGCTCTCAAGGAACTCAGTTGTTACCGGGACAATGATGTAACCTGTTGTCCGAGCCAAGCCACTGCTGGGAGGGAAGAGGGGCGCCCTTCGTAATCACACCCAAACAGACGGCCTAACCCGGGACTGTCAGGGCCGCGCGCTGCGTGCGTGGTCACCGTCGTGATGACCGCGCTCAGCAAGACAGATGCGTTTGGTGCCGTGACTTGAATTTCATCCAGTTAGTTAATCCTGTGCTCAGGTGGACCGAGTAACTCCTACCGCGTTGAGTCTTCTTACTAATTGCGATGGCGAATGCAAGGTGCCCGACCTCAGAGGGGTCCTCTTTCTCGTGGTGCTACCTCCCTGTAGACAGTTCCGCTTGTAAAACCAGGAGGATTGAATTCTACCCACCTTTGTCACGCAGCTAATTGTGATGATGTTTTTTGAAGTCAGAACATCTCAGACTTCACCATGCATAAAATCACCTGCAGATCCGGTTGAAATGTAGATTCTGATTCAGTGGGTGTGGAACGCCCAAGAATTTGTATTTCCGAGAAGCTCCCGATTCATGCTGAGACTGCTGGTCTTTACTTGCTTTGGGCTTCACGGAGCTGGGTAATTATTGTTCTTATTATTCAAATTTTAATTATAAGCAGGAGACTAGACTTCACCTTCTTGACAGAAGGAAGGATCAGTTTTACGGTCTTCTCTTCCTGGCCATGGTTCGGTTCTGGCATTAACAAAAAATTAAAAAGAACAGATGCGTGTGGGACCAGGCTCTAGGCTAGCCGTGTGCTTTGGGTGCACAGAGAAGGATGGGCCCTCTGGTCCCTAGGGTGCTTTCAAGGGAACTTTCACACCGTGGTGGCTGTGCCTCAGAGTCTGGTTGGGGCTCCCGAAATTTCAATTTAAACCACCGGATGCATCAATGGATAAAGGATGAGTGAATGAACTAACGTCGAGAAATAGGAACTCTATACATAGCTGAACCCTGGGGTGAGGCAGTGTAGCCTCCCAGACTCTGAGACTTGGGCCACAGTTTTGTACTTTACAGGGGGCTTGGCATTTGTTAGGAGAGCGACTGCTTTGTCTTTGTTGTAGTCCTGCCAAGCCAGATCTTATTTCTTCAGAAATAACACAAGGGTTCTTATTTTTAAATAAAGATCAAAGATAGTTGTGGAAAAACTCACATTGAATTATTCAGATGCATTAGGTCACCTTAGCTAATTATTGGCATCTTAGGCTCCCGTTGTAGAAACAACATTTCTACCGTTTTCCTCTTTACCAGCGGGGATAAATACCCACAGTGTCTTTGTGTATTTTAAAGCGAGGGTGAATCTTTGAAATAGAAATACCACCACACTAATAGTATAGGAGGCATAATTAGAATAATAATTAGAGTAATTGCTTCTTGGACACTTTTTAAAAATTTTTTAATGTTTATTATTTTGAGAGGGAGAGAGTAGCGGAGAGGAGCAGAGAGAGGGAGACACAGCATCTGAAGCAGGCTCCAGGCTCCGAGCTGTCAGCACAGAGCCTGACATGCGGCTCGAACCCATGGACCGCAGACCATGAGATCAGGACCTGAGCTGAAGTCAGATGCTTAACTGACTGAGCCGCCCAGGCGCCCCCTCTTGGACACTTTTAGTAATGACCGTCTTCTCAATTCATTCCTCCCTTGTTCTGTCTGTACCTCTTCTGTGGTTCTTGGGGCGTTTCCCCTTGCATTGTTGGTGTCCGCATACATCTCTTTTCCTGTTCCTGGTAGCGGGAGCCGGAAGGGTCCCCAGCTGCTTAGGAGGGTCCCTCGCGCACAGCGGGATGCTCAGCGAAGATGAGCCCAGTGGGTGGGTCTCCCTCCCAAACCTGACTTGTCTTCACGGCTTTGTCCGCTTCCCTGGGCGGAGCTCTGCTCTGTACACGCGGAAATCAGCCAGCGTCAAGCCGGGGCTGCTTCAGACCTGGCAACCCTCGATACGAGACAAAACCCCTGCAGGTGTGTCTGTAAAAGAAACCCAGGCTAGGGCTTAAATTATCTGACATATAACGTTCATCCAGTAAATGTCATTTTGAAATCAATCTGCATTGGTGTTTTGTAACCTTGTTCAAAACAGTCTGCCCTTGTCGAGATACCGATGGCTTTAGGACACCGTGTCTGAACAGCTCTACCCTAAGATCGCTCGAAAGGCTGCAGACGGCTAAGCTTTGTTAAGGGTACGACTAGATGTACTGTCGTGTTTAACGAAAATGGCTCTGTGAAAACAGTACCGAGAGCAGGACATACCTGAAAAGGAGCAAAGTAGAAATTTGCCTCTTTTTGCTGTAGGAAAAGAATTTTGCAGGGGAGCAGCGTGGGGTTCGGGCCCGGGATTGTTTGGCATTTCCAGTGTGGACTCTTGTGCGAGGCCGGCCCGTCTTCCGTCTGCGGCTTGGCGGAGAACGGCAGGTGGTTAGCAGCCGAGAAGGCAGAGGGGCTTCAGGATGTGCTAATGCAGGAGGACGCTAGAGAAAAGTGTCCCTCTGGAACCGGGCCCGTTTGTTTCCTGGCACATTAGTGTGTTCGCGCTCGTGAGCTCCATCAGCTTGCGTGAGTTCGAAACCACCGCTCGGACCAAGGCACTCAACTGGTGGGGCCGAGGAAGCAGCCGGGGGCTGCTGGAGACCAGTGTCCAGAAAACCTGGGGGGCCTGCTGGCCTCTGGAGAGGAGAGTGCCAAGACGGGATTTAAAGAACTGAAAAGAAGCTTTCCGAAGAAAGAGTGTATAAAGTTAGGATCAGCAGGAAATGTAAAGATTAATGAGCATGATGACAGCTGCATTTGTGCATTTTTAAAGAAGCTTTATTTGTAATAACTTTTCTTTTACATACGGCTTACGTTTAATTTCCGTAGCAAACTATTTCCCAACTGGTGTCCTGTATATTAAATCTCTTGCTTCTGTAAAGATGTATTAGGGAGTGGAAACATGTTCTGTGCTCAAATAATTTGGGGAAACGAGTGTAGAAATTAATTAAGATTTCTATCCTCAGAAGCGAGGACTGCTCATAACTTTTAATATGCTGATTTGAATTGGGAATCTGCAGGGAAGAAATGTATTTGGGGGGAATCTCATGGACCAATCTGACCTGCTTTTATCACTGTGTCTTTTGCCACAAAGCAGGGCCTCCCCTCAGTGAACACGGGCCTGGGACTCGGCCAGTGCCCAGCGAAGGTCGAGGAACTTCACACGCAGTTGGATTCCCTAGATACGAAATGACGACTGTAGGAAGAGTCTCTCACTTGTTTGGTTATTTAACTCATTTTTAAAAAAATTTTTTTAATGTTTATTTATTTTTGAGAGAGGGAGAGACAGAGTGCAAGCTGGGGAGGGGCAGAGAGAGAAAGGGAGACACAGAATCCGAAGCGGGCTCCAGGCCCCGAGCTGTCAGCCCAGAGCCCGACGTGGGGCTCGAACTCACAAACCGTGAGATCGTGACCTGAGCCGAAGTTGGACGCTCAACCGACTGAGCCTCCCAGGCGCCCCTATTTGACTCATTTTTAAGGACACATCTATAATTCCCTTCAGGAAGAGATGTGCATGGTGCTGTCTGTGGGACACTTTGAATGAAAAGCTTTATTTGTCTGTTTTTTCATCTGTTCTCTCTTCAGTGGAAAATTCACTGTGTACCTCAGGCAAAATATACGCCACATAGAGATTCATCGTTTTTCTATCTAAAACTGTGGGATCGCAGGCCTAACCTCCATGCTGACCTCATTTTATCTTCCTGTCTTTCCTTCCCCATCTTAACTTCATCATCTGTTAATTAAACGCTAATTAATATTCACTGAAATTTTTATTATCACTGCTCACCCTTTTTTGGGAGGAACTTGTTGGAGTGTTAATAAAATTTTGCAAAGGGTTAGTTTTACCGCCAAGCGGCATTATACCTGAATTACGGTGTTGAATGAGGAGAGATATCTAAGTGAACTGAAAGTAAATTTAAATCCTGTGGCTTAAAGAATAAAATGACAGAGATTTAAAGCACCATCTCCTTCAGGTTGACCAAAAGGGTCGAACTTCGTGGATTCCCATGCCGTTTATGCACTTTAAGTTCCTTTGTGAGTTTGCTTACCTTATATTTAAATAACAGCAGTAGTCAACAGATAGTCAATGAGGGTTAGATACTGCATGTGATTCACATTCATAGACTTCCAAAGGAAAGGAAATGGTAAAATACACAAATACATGATCTCAGTATATACTAAAAGCACCAATATATATAATGATCACTCAATATATATTAAAAGCATCCATTCACTCAATAAATTCTTAGTATAAGGTGCCATTCTAGGTACCATCCCCTCATTGGTAATTTAAAAATAATACTAAAAAAAAAAAATACTCACAGGGGGGCACCTGGGTGGCTCAGTGGGTTGAGCGTCCGACTTTGGCTCAGGTCATGATCTCACAGTTCATGGGTTCGAGCCCCACGTTGGGCTCTGGGCTGACAGCTCAGAGCCCGGAGCCTGTTTCAGATTCTGTGTCTCCCTCTCTCTCTGCCCCTCCCCTGCTCATGGTCTATCTCTGTCTCAAAAATAAATAAAAACATTAAAAAATTTAAGGGGCGCCTGAGTGGCCCAGTCTGTTGAGCATCCGACTTTGGCTCAGGTCATGATCTCACGGTTCATGGGTTTGAGCCCCACGTTGGGCTCTGGGCTGACAGCTCAGAGCCTGGAGCCTGCTTCAGATTCTGTTTCCCCCCCCTCTCTCTCTGCCCCTCCCCTGCTCATGCTCTCTGTCTGTCTCAAAAATAAATTAAAAAAACATTAAAAAAATGTAAAAATAATACTACCAGGGTCTCCTAGAATATAAATTCCTTGAGAACTGAGATTTTTATCAATCTTATTCACTGATATATCAACTTTGCCTGTCACATGATGGGCAATGAATAAATATTTGTTGAGTGAACTGTCTTTCGGCTAAAACCTACTAACTGATACTCGTAGATGCCTGCATTGCAAGTTTCTTCATAATAATCTTTAACGGTGTCTGTGCCTGACTTAGTGGAGAGTAGTTCACCCTTTACAAAGCTCTACTGCCTTTCTTTTTCCTTTGGGAGCTAAAAGCCTAAGTGGTATTAGTGATGAAAGTCTGAACGGTTGGGCATGTCCAAGGTACACAGGGCACCGCTTCCAAGCTAACCACAGGCAAAAGATAAAACCCTAACTTTTCTTGAGCTCTTACGAGAGTTGAGGTCACAGGCCCGTGAGGTGGCCTGAATCCCAGAGATGCAGACTGGCTCACCTGTGGCAAAGCATGGCGGAAGGCCAGGCTGCCTTGCAGAGGGGTAAGGAAAAACCAGAGAACATCTTCACAGGTTGTTGGGGGCCAAGTGTGGGCTGGCCTATCAGTCCGGAAGAGCTGAGGGCCCCGATATAGAGGGAGTTCGCACCCCACTGTAGGCTCTTTTCCATCGGCCATCACCAGGTGTGCTGAGAACCTGTGGGTGCGGGGTGGGAGACCACCTGGGGCCATTCTCAGTATTGCAGGCCTACAGGAGGTGACTGGCGGCTATGCAGAAACAGCACAGAACCCTGCCTCCTTGGGCAAAGATCAAGAAAGCAACAGAATCAGACTCAGGGACTTGAGAATAACTAAGAACTAGCACAGCTTTAAAGGCACTGTCAGAAGACAGGGATTTCAATCAGTCTGTTGAAGGAAAAGGTGGGCAACCTGTATGAACAGATGAAACAGGAGGTGGTGAGTGTGCGACCCGCCCAGATGGAAATGCAGGAAGTAAAGCCATGAGGTCATATGAGAAGAATTCCTTTGAGGGGCTCATCCGTACACTTGACACAGCCGAGGGAAGAATGTGAGCTCCATGGACTTAACGGGAGGTCAGTAGAAATTACCCAAGCTGAAATACAAGGGGAAGGAAGGAGTAGGGACAGAACAGAGCATCCAAGAACTTCGGGGCAAATGCAGCTCCACAAAGGAGAAGAGAGAGCTAATAAGGCAGAAGAACCGTTTGAAGGGATAACGGCTGAGGATTTGCCCAAAATAATGAAAACCAAGCCAGAGATCCAGGACGCTTTGAGAACCCCAAGCGGGATGGGTAACAAAGAGAACACACTTAGAGACTCCATAGTCAAAAATAGAGAACTCCGAAGGCAGCCACAGGAAAAAATAAAGACAGCAACAGATAGAAATTACGGCAGACTCCTCACCAGAAACTATGGAAGTTTGAACTATCAAGATCCATAGCATGAGATACGTCTGGTTAAAATGTCATCAGACAAGGGAACATTTTCTGATTAGTAGCAGTGTTTTCTCAGTGAGAGCTGAACCCTACAGATGAAGAACTCAGTGTCTGATAACGAGTTCTACCTAAAGTGATTTTCCGAATGAGCGTTGATGACCACGTTTTGCGGCAGACGTTGAAATCTGGAAGATAGGCTGATGACATGTTGGTGCACTTCAGGGTCCTAAAAACCTTAAAATAATCACCACGGTGGAGAAAGTATCCTCTTCTCAAGCTGGGCAATCTGAGGAGGCACATGTGTTTCATCACACGTGTTTGGACTAGTTCACAAATGAAGAGAAATATAGATCGGAAACTATGAGAGTACATTTCCTTATGAAGAACTTGATCACTGGGTGCCACAGGAAGAGGACTGTTCAGCCAAAATTCCTGTCTCCGAAGAATTTACGACTCTAAAACAGACCGTGTTTACAGGATATGTAGACAAAACAGTAACACATAAATAAAATTTGTCGAAATCCATGATGATTGTATTACCCAGGGCTAGTGTAATAGGGAATAATACTACCTACCGCTTATTCAGCATCTAGTCTAACATAGTATGTTTTTAAGTTACATTATGTCGTTCAGTCCTCGTCTAATTCCACCAAAATATTAACATCTTGCCAGTGAGGAAAGCGTGTCTTAGAGAAGTTCAGTACATCGTCCAACATTCTGCCGCTGTGCTGGTAAATGGTGCAGTTAGGATTCACACTTGGTTTAATCTGGCTCCGAAACCTGTTCTCTTTCCTTTACGCTCCAGCGAATCGTAATAATGGGAGTTCAGAGGCAGGTGTTGGTTTAAGGCAGACCATGCTCTCAGCTCTCCTCTAACGAGTCTAAGAAGAAGGTTCCTGGAAGGAATGGTATTTCTGGATATGGGATGATGTGAAGTAGCCATTTTAGCAGCCAGAAGTTAAGGATGCTGGAAATACCACTCTGGAAAACCCTATGGGGGTTCTTCACAAAATTAAAAATGGAACTGCCCTACGACCCAGCAATTGCACTACTGGGAGTTTATCCAAAGGTCATAGAAATGCTGATTCGAAGGGACACATGCACCCCAGTGTTTACAGCAGCACTATCAACAATAGCCAAATTATGGAAAGAGCCCAAGTGTCCATCAACTGACGAATGGATTAAGAAGATGTGGTGTATATATACAATGGAATACTACTTGGCAGCGAAAAAGAATGAAATCTTCCCGTTTGCAACAACGTGGATGGAACTAGAGGGTATTATGCTTAGCAGAATAAATCAGTCAGAGAAAGACAGATATCGCATGATGTCACTTATATGTGGAATTTGAGAAACTCAACAGATAAACGAAGGGGAAGGGAAGGAAAAAAGAGGGACGCAAATCATGAGAGACTCTTCAATACAGAGAACAAACTGAGGGTTGCTGGATGGGGGAAGGGTGAGGGGATAGGCTAAATGGGTGATGGGCATTGGGTGTCATAGATAAGAGATGAGTCACTGGGCTCTACTCCTGAAGCTAAGACTGCACTGTGTAACTAACTTGAATGTAAAAAAAAAAAAAAAAAAAGATGCTGGAAATAGCCTCAAAGACCCAAGACAGCCGTCCAGTTGTGCCATTTCTTAACATCATTCTTTAAAAAAAATTTTTTTTTCTTAATGTTTATTTATTTTTTAGAGAGCACAAGCAGAGAGGGGCAGAGAGAGAGAGAACGAGACACAGAATCCGAAGCGGGCTCCAGGCTCTGAGCTGTGAGCGCAGAGCCTGATGTGGGGCTTGGACCCACAGACCATGAGATCATGACCGGAGCCAAAATTGGGTGCTCAGCCACCTGAGCCACCCAGGTGTCTCATGACATCATTGCTTACCCGAATTAGTCGATCTGAACTTTATTCTTGATTTATAGCATTCTTCGTATGCTAGTAGGATTCCTTTCAATCTGGAATGCAGATGGCAGTGTCCAGATCCCAAGGAGAACTGGGAATAACATGTCATCGTTGGGATCGGAGGCTGAGTGGTCCATGAACGTACTTCCTACCTTGGAAATTACGAAGATTGAAGTAGAATCTGCTAAAAAATGCAAGGGATGAGGGGCGCCCAGGTGGCTCAGTCGGTTGAGTGTCTGTCAGACCCTTGGTTTCCGCTCAGGTCGTGAACTCATGGTTCGTGGCTTCGGGCCCCGCGTCGGGCTCTGTGCTGACAGCGCAGAGCCTGCCCGAGATTCTCTCTCTCTCTCCCTCTCTTTCTCTGTCCCTCCCCCACTTGTGCTGTCAGTGTCATCTCAAAATAAATAAATAAACTTAAAAATTAAAGAAAAAATGCAGTTGATGATACGGTGAGACAGTTATTTCTGATGCTATGGGCTTTTATAAATTTTTAATTTAATGTAATGAAAACTAATTGCAGTACTGTTTGAGGTTCGGGTGTCTTAAATGCATTTTTATTTATATATCGTTGCTCGTTACCTGAAGCTTGGATGCATTCGTATTCTGTTTCTTCAGTATATCAAATGTGAGTGTCTTCACATTAGGAGACCGTTGAAATATATGTGCTACTCGGTAGATACAACCACTTCCAGAAGGACAGCAAAATTTGGTTGATTTCAATGTTGATTATCATGACTCTGGGGCAGAGAGAGAAGGAGACACAGAATCGGTAGCAGGCTCCAGGCTCCGAGGCATCAGCACAGAGCCTGATGCGGGGCTCGAACTCAGGAACCCTGAGATTATGACCTGAGCCAAAGTCAGATGCTCAACCGACTGAGCCACCCACGCGCCCCCAGGAAACATTTTTCTAATTTGAAATTTAAGATTTAACTTCTGGGGCGCCTGGTGGCGCAGTCGGTTAAGCGTCCGACTTCAGCCAGGTCACGATCTCGCGGTCCGTGAGTTCGAGCCCCGCGTCAGGCTCCGGGCTGATGGCTCGGAGCCTGGAGCCTGTTTCCGATTCTGTGTCTCCCTCTCTCTCTGCCCCTCCCCATTCATGCTCTGTCTCTCTCTGTCCCAAAAAAAATAAATAAACGTTGAAAAAAAAAAAAGATTTAACTTCTAAATATTTTTATTAAAAAGATTCTCATATAACTTGAAAATCAATTTGTATGGTATTTAAAGTTTTGTCCTATTTTTGTTCTTGTAAGAAAAAAAGGAAGTACTTTCTAAGAGAATAACATAAACAGGCATGCTTCATTTTCTTGTGCTTCGCTTTATTGTGCTTTTCAAATGTTACATTTTTTACAAATTGATGTTTTGTGGCAACTTTGCACCAAGCAGGTGTGCGGGTGCCACATTTCCAACAGGGTTTGCCCCCTTTGTGTTTCTGTGTCACATTTTGGTAATTCTTGCGGTATTTCAAACTTTCGTTATTAGTGAATTTGTCACAGTGAGCTGTGATCGGTGATTACAACTCACCGAAAGCTTAGAGGACGGTTAGCATATTTTAGTAATGAAGTATTTTTTAATTAAGGTATATATATTTTGTTTTGTTTTTTTTAGGCATAATGGTATTGCCCACTCAATAAGCTACAGCATAGTGTAAATGTAACTTTTGTATGCACCGGGAAAAACCCCAGAATTCATTTAACTGGCTTTATTGTGATACTCACTTTGGTGTGGAGGTCTGAACTAAAACTGCGGGAGATACAGCAGCGGTGACAAGCTTACGTCCGTTCCAGCCGCTGAAATGCACTGATTAATTTCAGTAGACGAAGAGCCAAAATCCATTGATCAAGAGCCACACTAGATTTTTATTCATTTTTAAGTTTCTATTCAAATTCCACTTGGTTAGGGTACAGTGTAGTATTAGAGTTTCAGGTGTACGAAACAGTGATTCAGCACTCCCGTCCAGTACCCAGTGCTCCTTACGAGGGAATCCCTAGTCCCCCAAACTAGGTTTTTAAAAAATCTGTTTACACCTCACGTGCTATAAACATACTATTTAATTTGCGACTTGGTGGATTTAGGATTCTTTTCTTTGAACCAGCCTACCCCCATCGTACGTAACTTCTACTTACATTTTTGGTAAAACGTTCCTTGAATTCACTACGGAGTGCAGAGTGGGCCTTGAAGACATAATTTTGGGAGGTTTGTTTGGACCTATCCCTTGATTTTGAAATAATCACAGATTCACGGGAAGCGGCGAAAAGTGACCCGCAGGTCCCATGTCACCTTCACCAGCAATGGTACTCACTTCCTCAAGCGGTGACTTTTTGTGTCCCTACAGCAGCCCACGTGTCTCCTTTTTACTACATAAGTTTCGACGAACTGTTTTTAGCTGTCCTTGCTCTTACATGGTGTCTTTCTTCGCATCGTTTGTTTTATTGTAAACCCAACAAGGAAAGAATTAAGCCTCATTAAATTTGTTCTTTAACGTGTGCCATTTCTATGTGGGTTTGTCCCCGAGGGGTTGGCCTGTCAAGACTTCCGAACGGAAAGGGGTATGTTGGGTTTGGGTCTGGGATCCAGAACTTGGCATTTCCGTATCATTGTCTAGAGAGCAGAAGGAGTAAACCTTTCAAAGTTGCCTGGCCTGCTGTGGGGCCCCCGGCTCCTCGTTTCCCCACACCCCCTCCAGCGGGGGCACCCCGCCATGGGCCTTGCCACCCCTGCGTCTCCCACTGCTGACTGGATGCTCCTTCTCATCCACCGTCCACTCCCCCGTCCCCGGCGCTGCCCCATCCCAGGCCCCATTGCGATCCCAGAGCTCCCCCAGGGCTGATGATTCAGTGGACCACTCTCCCCAACTTTCCCTAACTTCCTTAAGCCTCAGAATCCACCTCGTCCCCTATGAGACGCCCATCCCGGGAGCCCTACACCCGAGCGGCCTCTCGCCTGTGGTCTGTGCAGCGTCCCCTTCTTCTTCAAGGACCTCAGGCTCCCGTGGCCTCTTCTCCAGTTTGTGTCCCTCTAGGCCTCATTACCTTCAGCCTGTCTTGAGCCTGCTTGTGCATTTCCCAACCTCAAACAAAAGCTTCCTCCCCTCTGCCCCTACGGCCCTCACCCTGCTCCTCTCCGCACACTTCTGGAGACAGTGCTGGGTCATATGTATTCACCGTCTCTGGGTCTCACCTCCCACTCAGCTCAAGCCGTCTAGAGCGGTGCCCCTGCCCCTGTCATTCCAGCAGTTGCTTAGGTTGCTGACGTGCGTCACTGGGGCACTAACTATAGCCTCCTGTTTTTTCCTGATCCACTTCCGCCCTCCTATCCAGTGTCTCCACTGCAGCCAAAGGGATCTTTCAGAAACACAAACCTGACCTTGTGACTCCTTTGCTTTAAACTCCCCAGCGGCTTACCCCGAGCACTCCCGAGGGTGGAGACCAGTGTCCCCTCCTGCCTCTCCGGCCCGGTGGGACCCGCTTTTCCTGCCCACGGCTCTCTCACCTCCTGCCGGCAGCCCTCCTCTTCTCTGCCTGGGAAGCTCCTTGCTCCCGGCCGCCCATCCCTTGTCTCGTTAATGCCCGCTCGTCTTGCACGTTGCACTTCTACGTGGGTTGCTCATCTAAGCCTGTCTGCGCCGTTTTCTCCCACCGACCTGCATGCTTTTCCACCTCGGCACTCACACCGGTCGGTGACTCCTAAAAATTGTGCCCACGTGGGTGATGCCAGCTTGTGAAGCTTGCGGGGCCGGGGCCCTGTCTGGTGGCCCTTTTGTGTCCCCGATGCCTGATACAGTGCTCGTCCACAGTACCCTTCATTTTTGGGCAAATGAGAAAATGCCATCCTGCCACATAGACTTTTCGAGAATGGAAACAAAACTCTTCAAGCTTTGTGAGTCATAAAAAAAACCCAAGTGTCGCGCGAGTCCCGTCAGCGGAAGGTATCACGTAAAGTAAGGGTTTAGGGAAACCTGAACGTTCTGGTACGAGTTCTTGGCATACATGACTTAACTGAGTCTTGACCTTTTAAAATCCCGTCTGAGGAAATTTTTGTTTCACTCAGGATGGCCGCCCCTGGTGTGAGAAAGCCCCGGGCCTTGCACCTGCACTGGAATGTGTACTCTACAGCCTTAAACTTTCCTTTTTTCTTTTCTTTCTTTTGCCTTGTTTGCCTTTCTTACGGCCAAACAGAAAGAGGAGAGAACAGGCTTTGTTGTCTGAGCCTCCGTCTCGTCCTGGTGTAGTCTTTCACTCAAGGAGCCCTTTTAAATGATTGTTCTCGTGTTCGTTCATTTCTTCCGGGAAGATTTACTGAGCATCTGCTGTGGGGCGGGCACTCCGAGGAGATACACACCCCTACCTCGCCGTGCCCGGTGCCCCTGCCAGCAGACCGCTCCCGTTGTCCTCCTTCGGGGGTTCATGTGCACCGCTGGAGTGCTGGTAACCCGCCTTGTGCCTCCCTGATGTGTTTCTCTGTAGGGAGGCTTCTCGCGTCATTTAGATTATAAGTAGAGTTGCGCAGAGTGGTCACCTTTTTCAGGAAACGTCAATATTAGTGACTTTCAAGTAGAGCCAGTTGACCGACGTGCTTCCTTGACCAGATTGTTATTTTATTTCTACGTGAGTATGTGCTGCTGTGTGATGAGGCCTAATCGGTCTCAGGCCGGAAGCCCCAAAGCAGACAGGGCCATGACACTGAGCTTCCAAGTTCTGCACCTCTCTCAGGCTGGAAAATAAGAGAATGTGCAATTCACCGTCATGGTCATTTGTTGGGACAGCCAGTCAGCTTCAGTGCAGGCTGACACCCGAGAATTGTCGTCTGTTTTTTGACACTTCACTCTTGTATTCCTGTCATCCATTGTTGTATGCACTTAAGAGCCAACAGAGCACTTGGACAGGCTTCCACTGGTAACAGCGGTACAGAGAAAGCGTCAACTTTTACTAAGGCTTTCAATAGACGTTCAGAGGTCGACGCTACCAGGCTCTTTGCCCACGGCGCTGTCTTTGCGTGTACAGACCTTGATTTGACAGCCACTGCGATTAAATTCTATGAATTTTTTTCAACGTTTATTTATTTTTGGGACAGAGAGAGACAGAGCATGAACGGGGGAGGGGCAGAGAGAGAGGGAGACACAGAATCGGAAACAGGCTCCAGGCTCTGAGCCATCAGCCCAGAGCCCGACGCGGGGCTCGAACTCCCGGACCGCGAGATCGTGACCTGGCTGAAGTCGGACGCTTAACCGACTGCGCCACCCAGGCGCCCCAAAATTCTATGAATTTTTGCATCTGATGTCATTTTTAACTCTCTTGCCTGATAAGCAGCCAGTGCGGTGACTTGGGAAGCAATTGACTCACACATGTGTTCTTTTGTTTTTCAAGGCACTGCCCAAAAATATGGTGTCTCGGCTTTGTGAGTCCAAAAAGGTGGGTGCTGCAGCCGATATGCAACTTCAGGTACGTATGTCCCTTTGTTCTCACGTTTTCCAGAGCAGTTATTCAAAATAAATATGTAACTTCAAATTCTTGCCAGCGCTCCACCTTGATTATAATAATTATGCTTCTAACACATCTTTCACCTGAGTTCAAAGAACTTGACCAAAACTGACTCATTCAGGCCTCGCACTGTCCTTGGGAAATGGACGTTGAGTAAGTTTATTTCCCAGTTTCAGCCGGGAAAGTCAAAGCGCGGAGGAGTCGTGTGACTTCTTCTAACTCCTACATTTCAGCCTGCAAGTTACGTTTTTAGTCACTTTGTCTTTTTAAAAATTTTTGGTTTTGACGTGAAGTTTAAACAGTGAGGATTGTTAGTTTTAGATAATATTCAAAGGCAGTCTTCTCGGTTTCCAGATAGAGACTAGAAAAATTTTATGAACCATCTGGATGTCAGGTCTACACGATACCAGATGTTCAGGTTACTTTAATTGCTCAGATTGTTTATCACATTCTTGCTCTTCATCAGATGTGGAGAATTCTATAAACACAACCCAAACACCCGTCTTTCATGTCAGGCAGTGTTCACTTTTATAATGGTCCAGCTACCTATTTCAAAGTGCGGGCACCATTTAATTGCTTTATGGCTTTGTAGAATTCAGCCTTTACGAACTCTGTTTATGTTGCACTTTCAAATATACATTTGAAGAAAATGCATGCTATCGAGAAAACCATGGCCTTACACTTGAACTTAACGTTATTTAATGCCCATGCCTATCAGTATAATTTTAAAAGGATTTCTGCGTTATTCGAAACATTTTCAAGTTATTTGAAAATTTCTGCGTTACTCAACTTCAAGTCTTTTGATTTGCCGATATCTATAGTGGGAGCTCTGCCCTTGTGGCTTTCTTTCTGAGTAATTGTTCCAAGGGTTTTCTTTCAAAAGGAAAACCAACCTTTCCCTCCTTCCACCCTCCAAAGAGAGTAACCCCCACCGAGAGACGCAGAGGAGGAGAGAAAGAGAGGGAGGCAAGTGCTTGCCAGACAGCTGCCCCTGCAGGCTTTCCTGTCCCGCAGCAGTCCCCTTGCACGCTGCAGACACACGAGGCTGGAAAGGAAATGAACTGGGTCTGGTGTCTAGGGAGGCATACAAAGTGTTCTGAAAATTGCAATTTTCTTTCTTTTTTTTTTTCTTTTTTTTTTTTTTTTTATGTTGCGCATTGTTTTAAAAATGGGCTCCTGTTTTTTTCTGTGGCTCTGAGGTTCTTGGTCCCAGGAGAGCATGACTCGCTGGGTAGGCAGGTAGACTCATCACTCTCAAATTGTTTGGTGAGCAGCAGGTGAGGTGAGACACACGCGCATTGCGTTTATTTTGCTCTGCTTTTGTCATTAAAAAAAGTCATTTCATACTTGCCCGTGGAAGGCATAGCTGTAGGAGTGAACCTTCTGAATTCAGATTTGTTTGTAGATTGAGGCCAAAAAAGCCCCTCACACCTTAGTGGAGGTTAGAATTTAACTTTCGATTCCTGATCATTTATTCTGTTGGAATATGGACAAGACGTGGGTGAGTAATTTAGGCTCCTCTGATTTCTCTCTGCATGATTACTCATTATAGAATATGGAATTGAAAGAGCTATAGTTAGCTATATGCTCAGATTACCACTTAGAGTGAAGCAATATTTATATTTAGGAGATGTCTATATTTTTCTAGGGGAGGTTTAAGCTTGACTTATAATTTGGAACCATAATTCTATATCTAGAGGAAGCCAAAAGCTGGAGGTCATTTACATTTTTTCTTTTATCCAAACGAATCCTCAGTTCTTTTAAGTCAACAGCTGCACATTCTCTGCAAATTCCGTTTTCAAGTCAGAAAGATACATATCAGAAACATAATTGCGTGTCAGAATTTTTCCTTTAAAATCAAGCCTTTTCTACTTTCTTGCTTCAGGTGACCTCCACGCAAACACTAGTATTCGAGCCAGATGTCCCGGGGAGAAAGCACTTTTATCTTTATGTTAGGTTTTCTACGTGAAGTTTAGTTTTTCGGAACTTTGTGAGCTGCCGACTTCACGTGCAAACTAACGCTTTCTTCTCCTGTCGTGTTGCGATGGCCTGTGTCCTCCACTCAGAGGTGAGGGAGCCTTCTCTCCCGGTCACCTCGTCGGCCAGAACTGCCCGCGCACAGCAGCTGTTTTCTTGGTGTCTGCTGACACCAGGTGTGGGAGCTGGCTGGACCCGGGCTCCAGACTCCCCAACAGCTGCGCCAGAATTCTTTGTAACGTCCCTACTCAGCCGTCGCAAGAGAGTCGTTCTTCCTTCTCCTCGCCCCATCTGTTTAACGTTCCGTCCCTTCTCGTCACAAAACGTGGATTCGGACCATTTCATTTCTCTCATTTAAGATACATCAGGATTCCAGGAAGAAACCACGCAGGATGCATTAGATCCAGAGGGTCACAAGTTGGAACTTTATTATTTTTCTCCGATTTCCAACTACATACTTTGCGTATATCTATAGATATCAACGGGCCAACTTCCGGTTTTGTGGTCACAAATTTAATTTACTACGTTGTACGTAAAGAGTACCTTATAGATACAGTTCAAAAAATTTTAATAGCCCTCGTCACGAAAAGGTTGACAGCTTTCCTTTTCATCATTAGCATGGTCTGAATTGTGGTTCAAATTATATTTCAAGCCATATACGTTTATATTCGTGAACGTTACGTATACGTAACTTACGTGTACTTCTTATTCTGGTATACTTCTAACACCTTTGGCCCATTGCGTCTTAGATGTAAGGCTGGACTGCCAGAACTAAGTGGACGTTTTCATCTTTCTTAGGTCTTTTATGCCGCCCTGGATCAGATCTACCATGGGAAGCACCCCCTGACGGCATCGACCACAGACATTCTCAGGGAAACCCAGGAGAAATTTTATGGCTTACCATACGTTCCAAATACCGTGAGTCTCGCATTTTGATCCTGCCGTGTGCCATCGAATGGTTCAGCAAGTGTCTCCGTCAGAGGGAGTAGGTTGTGGTCCCTTACCCCTTGCAGAACCTGAAATCGCTACATTTGTGCCGAGGTTTTGTATGGGGCAAATGCTAGCAATTGCCTGGCTCATTTAATATCTCTAGCCATCCATTTATAATGCTTATTTTCTTCCTGCTAGCAATGTGTTTCTGGATGCCTGGGAAGGTAAGCGGTGAAAAAGGTCACTGGCGTTAGTCTACAGTTCTTTTTTGTCATTTTCCTACGATGAGAACAATGGTTAGCGATACGAGATGAATGTGATTATCAGCCCCTAATCATCTTCACTGCAAAGGGAAGTGACATTTATTGAGTACCTTGTTTGCATCAGGGATTATGACAGAAGTTTTGCGTATGGTCTGTCAGCATAGAAGGCAGGGGTATTGTTGCCATTTATTGAGAACGCGGTGCCAGGACTCCAGCTGGCTGCTTTGCAAGAGAACCTCTGATTTCGCTCTCATAGTGCTTAGGCGGAAAAGAGGCTTTATGGAATCTCATCACTGAAAGATACAAGGGTATATCTGGTTTCAGGTAAGTTGGATCTGGTTAGTGCTTACAAAATACCGTTCGAAAAGCTTCTCTTTCTTTCCATTTCTCAGGCTTGTCCTTCTTGGGGTTCATTTCGTCCTCAGGCGGGCTGCCCTGACTAGGTGGGGCGGTGGCTGCCGGGAGGGCCTGGTTTAGATCGTCCCGGCTTAGCCAGTCTGATAGAGAGCACATTTGGAGGCGCTCTGTGATCTGTACAATGCCGAACACGTGTTGTTACAGTATTGGGTGCCAGCACCCGTGCTAAGAGGCTCGTCAGTGAACCGTAATTGTCCAGGGGGTGTTCAGGTCCTGACACTCAAACATACATTGGAATAGTTCGAATTTACCACACAAGTAAAATAGTAGTGTATTTTATCATCATAATACTTCTTATCAATAGTTTTGGTCGTCTGGACGCTTAATCATCTGCTCCAGTATATAATGCTAGGCATACTACGTACCTGTTTTTGACTTTATGTGTAATTTACTGCTCTAATGCTGTGTATTATTGAGCCCTGGATTGTCTGTGTTAGTGAAAATTTGTGGCAATGAGAATATTCATCAGTGGAACAAACCATAACAGTTGCCTAGATTTAATAGCTTTTTCCAGTTTGCAGAACACTGCCTGATCATGTGCTGTTGTACTCGTGTGTTTTTTGTGCTCATTTTTTAGTCTTTGCTTAGTTTTATTTATTTTTTATAGTTTGTTTATTTTGAAACAGAGTGTGCACAAGCAGGGGAGGGACAGAGACGGTGGGGGGGAGGGGGAGAGAGAGAGAGGGAGGGAGGGGGAGAGAGAGAGAGAGAGAGAGAGAGAGAGAATCCTAAGCAGGCTTTGCACTGTCAGCAGCTCGGAGCCCAACACTGGTCTTGAACTCACGAACCGTGAGATCATGACCTGAGCTGAAACCAAGAGTCAGATGCTTAACCGACTGAGCCACCCAGGTGCCCTATTCTTTGCTTAGTTTACAGATGGATGTGATGTGAACTCCATGTAGTTATAACGTGATCAGTAAGTGATTAAATCATAGGAAGGCAAAAATTAGGAAGCGGGAAGCTTTCTAAAGCTGCAGAACTTGAGCTTGGCCGAGCTGCTTCCTCTGCCTTTCTTTATCTCCAGTTGTATGGTGACGTAGCTGTACCTGTCCTTAGAAGAGAACCCAAACTTCCCTACCGTCCAGATTCCTCTGCGTAATAATGAAATATACAAAGATGAAGTCACAGTGGCAAACAAATTCTGAATCAACTATCAGTAAATTGTTTGAATTTAAAAGAAAGGATGATGTTGTTAAGCCCACTATCCTTGTCCTACTTCCTTTTGAGAAAATACAGAGACTTATGTCTTCACTGGGATTGTCTCCCTTGTTCATTGGCAGTAGCTATGGCTCTTTGAGTAAATTGTATTTTGTTTGTTTGTTTGTTTGTGTTTTGTGTTTAAATTTTATTTTAGGCAGGGAGAGAACATGAGCAGGGGAAAGGGACAGAAGGAGAGAGAGAGAATCCGACAAACCATGAGGTCATGATCCGAGCCGATACCAAGAGTCAGACACTCAACTGACTGAGCCACCCAGGCGCCCCAAAGATACTCTTAACTATAGAGAACAAACTGAGAGTTGCTGGAGGTGAGGTGGGAGGAGGAGGGGCTAAATGGGTGATGGACATTAAGGAGGGCACTTATGATGAGCACTGGGTGTTATATGTAAGTGATGAATCACTAAATTCTACTCCTGTTAACTAACTAGAATTTAATAAAAACTTGGAACATTAAGGGTGCCTGGGTGGCTCCGTCGGTTGGGCATCTGACTTCGGCTCAGGTCATGATCTCACGGCTCGTGGGTTCGAGCCCCGCGTCGGGCTCTGTGCTGACATCTCGGGGCCTGGAGCCTGCTTTGGATTCTGTGTCTCCCTCTCTCTCTGCCCTTCCCCCACTCACACTCTGTCTCTCTCTCAAAAATAATCGTTAAAAAAAACCAAAAACCTCGAAACATAAAAAAATAATAATAACTGGAAGGTTTATAACAGCACTGTTTGTAAAAGTGGAAAAAAAGGAAGAGGTGGGATTCAGGAAAGAACCCAAGTGACTGTCAGTGGAAAAAAATGTATAAATAATTTGTGCCATATTCATTGTCTGGAATTCATGCAGCTGAAACTGAGGGGCACAGATAATGGACTTCTCACAGGTAAACACATAAGCAGTAAAACTCTAACGAAAAGTGAAGGAACAGTAAACACAAAATTCAGAGGGTGCTAACCTCTGGAACAAGGAATGGGATGCTACAAGTCCTGGAAGTGTCTTGTTTCTTAAACTGATAGTGCATATAACCTTGATAGTTTTGTCATTCTCCTTATCTTAGTAGTTTATAGAAATAGTAGAAAATTGGTATGTGGAAAAGATTTCTCTACGTTAAGAGGTTATTTTGGCTGTGCCATATGTGGTAAAGAATGGATTTAGGGGGAACAGTTGGGAAATTTTTCAGGTGCTGGGGTAGAGTGGGTAGCTCGAACCAGGGAAGTGGCTGTGGGGGTGGAAAGATTGAAACGGGTGTGAGAGCAGTGTAGAAGGCAGGCTCCACGAGGCGCAGTGGTCGGCTGGACGCGGAGGTCAGGGGGTGGAGAATGAGCGTGAGTTCGTCACGAGCATTGACCCGGGAGGGGGACTTGAGAGCATCCCGCCATGCAGGCTGGAAGAGGGATGGTTTCCCTACAGACTTATCTCTAAGGATGTTTCTCTGCAGTGAATCCTTTTATTCCCTCCAATGAAACCATGAGAACAGGAGAATATAATTTGAACACCAACCTACAGAGTATTCATAATATTGATAGAGCTGCACAGATTATATGCATGTAATGTGGTCTAAACTTTTAGACGGTGATTACGTATGTGTCTGTATTAGTGTCTCTCCAAGCGCATTAATACCTTGAGAATAAAGTGTCCCATCAGCTACGTTTGAGGAATACTTGTTTAAATAATGTTGAGCGGGCTTCTCAGGATCTGTGATGTGCTAATGAACATTGAGTCTCTCGTGCTTTGCTTGAAAGCTTACTAATGACCACAGAACTCTGCCTGGTTCATTTCTGGACATTAGCCCCGTGTAGATCATGTTTTGGCAAACTCTGCTCTTCTGATAACGCGATTATTGAACACGGGCAGCTCCAGCCGTATCCCGCAATAAATAACGGGTGCTTATTTTTCGAGTGAACAGACTTACTACGTCAGCAATTTATTGATACTTACGACCTAGCTCTAGTGCTGTATGTAATGTATAGACAAATGTGATTTGTAATTTTCTTGCTATTCTAACAGTAGTTTGCTAGGGGCCCAAAAGCTGGTTGTAAACAGAGAGCTGTTTTACAGCGTATCCAACGGGCTAGTCTTGTACTATTCGGAGCCTGATGTTTGGTTTTGATATTAATGACCATCTCTTCTCAGAACATTCTGTTCCTAGGTGATTGTGTATCACCTCCATTATTTAATCAGAGAGTGGAAGATGCTGCATTTTTATTTTTATAGGATTCCAAGTTTATGTTTTTACACTGTCGCTCATCCCTCTGAAGCAGTTGAGAGGCAGTCATGTCTGGGAGCGTCTGGGTCAAAACCTATCTCTAGCCTTGTGACCGTTCAGTTCTGTCCTTGTGAGTATTTTTCAAGTTCAAAGCATGAACAACTGACTCTGCTGACAGACCGCAGTTTTCCAAGATTTGTTAACGACTCGTTTGTATCTCGCTCGGTTGAGCTACCTTTGTGGACTTTGTCGGTGAAGACGTGTCTCACACGCAGCTATCCTGGGAATAAAAGAATTCTCTGAATAACTCTTGCCGCCAGTGAGGCCTTCTTTGTGCTTTACCCCCTCATGTTGAAAACAGTGATGAGTACAGAATAAGAAAGTCCTGAGCACCTGAAAACGTCACAATAAGTATATCTGAGGAGATTGGCTTTCTTGTCCATTCATAATTTAAAGTTCGCTATCTTGAATAAAGCTAAAATATACAAGACTTGTTCTAGGAAAGCACTTACTGGCATTGAATGACATGTTGATATCCGCTCATTATTCTTGTTAGAACAAACACCAGCAAAGAATGTGAAAAGAAAGGACGCCTGGGTGGCTCAGTCGGTTGAGCATCCAACTCTTGATTTTGGCTCAGGTCGTGATCCCAGGGTCGAGGCATCGAGTCCCACATCAGGCTCCATGCTGACCGTGGAGCCTAAGATATTCCCTCCCTCCCTCCCTCTCGCCCTCCCTCTCGCCCTCGCTCTCGCCCTCGCTCTCGCTCTCCCCCCTCCCCTCCTGCCTCTCTCCCTCCCTCCCCCCCTCCCTCTCTGTCTCCCTCCCCCTCCCTCTGCCCCTCTCCTCTGCTCATGCTCTCTCTCTCTCTCTCTCTAAAAAAAAATTTTAGGGGGGTGCCTGGGTGGCTCAGTTAAGCGTCCAACTCTTGATTTTGGCTCAGGTCATTTTCTCACAGTTTCATGAGTTCTAGTCCCATGTCAGGCTCTGCACTGACAGCACAGAGCCTGCTTGAAATTCTCCGTTTCTCTCTGCCCCTCCCCTGCTTGCACTCTCTCTTTCTAAAATAAAAAAAAAATTTAGTTAAAATTAGTTTTAGTTAAAATTAATTGTTAGTTAAAATACAGATACAGATACAGATGGAACTATAAGCTATGATCACAGACTGCACTGAGCAGGGAGAATTTGCTGAGTAAGATGAAGGGAAATTTAGAAGACAACTGAGGGGAATATTTAAGCAGTGGGCACACAGTGGATCAGCCAGTGTGTTTGGAGAAGATCTTCTAATTGGAACAGCTTTTTTTTTCTAATGTTTGTTTATTTTTGAGAGAGAGAGAGAGAGAGAGACAGAGCACAAGTGGAGGAGGGCCAGAGAGAGAGGGAGACACAGAATCCAAAGCGGGCTCCAGGCTCTGAGTTGTTAGCACGGAGCCCGATGCGGGGCTGGAACTCACGACCTGTGGGACAGTGCCCTGAGCTGAAGTCGTACGCTTAACCGACTGAGCCACCCAGACCCCCCCCCCACCCCGAACAGCTTTTTTTCAAGTACCAGCAAAAACCAAAATTTTAAACGTACTATTTTCCGTTTCTGCTACTATTAAAACAGTATAATGCTCTGCTCTTTTCTATTATTTTAGGGTTACGTTGACTGTAGTAGCTTAGAACATGCTTTATAGAACATCTATTTTGGGTGTGTGTTCTGCATTCCCAAGTAAACAGGCTAATAAATGAACTTTTAGCATACAGTTTATGTGCAATTTGAGGGCTTCCCTTCCTGAAATTGCTCAATTTCTAGAGCGGATTCTTACCCTGACATTGCTGATGTCACGACAACACGTGCAAAGGAAAGTAACCTGTAATTTACCAGTTGGGAGATGGTGTGCAACCAACCAGTGGTAAACCCACTTGTTCGCACAACGGGCTCATCCCAGACGAACTTTCAAACTGACCTCTTAACCATGTGGAAGGACATGAAATCAACACAGTGGGAGAGTACAGAGAGATTTTGAGAGTACTTTTACCGTGTTTATTTTACTGTATGGATTTTTTTTTTTTTAAGTCTCAAAAAGAAGAAAAATAAGCAGAAACACAATGAGAAAACGGCCTTGCTACACACGGTTTGGGTGTGAAGACTGATTTATTGCCATTAGAGTTCATTCTCTTTCCTGTTTACTTGATAGGCAGTCTCGAAGGGCTTCTTTCTTCAAAATAAGTAAGTGAGTGAGTCGGTATATTTGTGTAGAAGTCCCTGTGGATAGCTGACACTTGTGCGTCCAGATTAAAAATCATGTTTAAAAATGTCCAATTTTAAGTGTATACTTCAGAAGTTTCCAGAGGAGATTACATAATTTTAATTTAAAATTGTATTACAGCTTAGTGACCTCACATAGACTCAAGTGTTCATGATTTTATTTTAAAAGCTTTAATTTTTAGAAAAATTGGTAAATCATGACGGTAAGAAATAATAGCACTCGTAAGTGATTCCACTATCTCGATTAAAATGGCAGTCACATTTTTTTCCAGTTACTTTTAAAGTAAGGCCGATAAGAGGAACTGATCATACGGGAGGCTTTATTTAGAAATCTGAGGTCTGCTTTCGACCTGTTCTTAACCTCACACCTGTTCAGAGGTTGGTTTAAAGAATGGCATAAAGGTCTCTCTTTTTAATGTGGGGGGGAAAAAAAATACTACCTGAAAACAATAGAAGTAGAGCCCCCGAGTGGTTGAAAGTCCATCATTCTCTCTCCAGAGACTTCAACCTCATTTATTTAATAGAAATCTTCATTCCTCCTATTTAGTTTTTTCTTCTTCTTCTTCCTGGGGAAGCAGTTCTGTTTCCTCCCTTTCCTTACGCGCTAGCCCTTTTGGAAGTGGAAAAACAGTTCCAGAAAGCGAAGGTATTAGCCAGGTGTCACACTAGTTTGGAGTATTTGTTGTTGCTAAGCAGATGTTAGATTAAACAAAACAATATTTATTTTTTGCTTATCTGGAATACAAAGACCATGTGGTACGTATCTAAAAAAAAACCTAAGTAGTTAATTGCATGTTAAATTCCTTTCCTCTTTGGCTGCATAAACAACTGAGAAAATATTTACCTTCTCTGTCATGCTAGATTTATTTACGACTTTGTAACTAAAACACAGAAGTGTTATAAATTGAAACTTTAATCTCATGATTGACTCATTTTCTAAAAATTTATATGGTTTCAGTCTGTGGGACAGCTGCAACTCTAGATTTCACTGATTTAAAACACGGGGAAATTATAGGACTACCCGGGTTGTTTTTATAATAGAGCTCTTTGGGCCAAGTCACCGGCTTTCATTTTTGTCTTGGTTTTCACGAATAGAGCTATACTTTTTTTGTTTTTTTTAACCCCCTGCAAATTTACATGCGTTAGATATAATGAAATGAAAATCCAGGATATTAGGAGTTTTTCCTATAACAAGTAAACTGTATATTTTAAATGATGCACGTGTGTCTTTTAGATTTTAGGCAGTTTACGTTTCAGGAAGTGGCTTCTCTGGTGATTCTCTAAGTAAATTATGTTCTCATCCATGGCAAATATGAGCTGTGAGCAGGACGCGGGGACCTCACTATTATTCATGGAATGACAGTACCCAGAGGGGCTTGCTACAATGTCTTTTTACCTCTGTGCCTTGTGACCAACAGAGAAGCCGAGGGCAACATTAGTAAGGTAAGGAAGGCTCCCCTTGAGTGATATTAATTTTACGTTTTAATTATATTTTGAGTAGGAGTATATGCACACGCCTGAAAACCGTAAGATGTAAAAACGTGAAAGGGTCCATGTGTAACGTCCCTCCTGTGCTCCCGTCCCCCTGGCCCTCCGCCTCTGTCCATAGGGGTCCCTGGTGTTCCTGTTGTCTCTCACATACTGACCTGGAATGGAAATCGCTTCTGTGAGATATAAAGATACATCGAATCCGCAGTCTCGGTGATGACCTTCCCTCACCGCGTCTCCTGCCCTGTCTCCCAGATGGGTGGGTGCTAGCCTGGGCAGTTACAGTCCTTTAACGAGTGTCCCCTGACCGGCTTTCCCTCTCTCAAATCCACACGGCTCTCTGGGAGATCTTTTCGAAATGCACATTCGCTTATAACAGCCCTTCCCTTAAAACCCCTCAGTGCCTCCCACTGCTCTTGAGCCGAAGGCCGAAGACCTTTGCCGCCCACGGGTTCCTGTGGGGCCTGGTCAGCCCAGCCTTGTCCAGCTGAACACAGCCTCCTTTCTTTGGCTCCAGGTTCTTGGCACTCACTTCCCCCTGCCGGGAGCACGTTCTCCTGTCTTCTCACTCTGCTCTGCTGGGAATGTCACTCCCCCAGAGCTCGCCGGTCCCTCTGTCGCACACCCTCACAGAACCCAGTTCTTTCCCTGCGTGTGGATCATCCCGGTTCCTGATTTCTCGAGGTCGTTTGATTACTTTCTGTCTTCCCGAGGGGAGTGACGTTCACATAGCAGCAGGGCCCATTTCTGATCCGTTCATTATTCCTTCAGGTCACTTGTGCATGGTAGTGCCCAACAAATGTTAATAGAAGGTGTTTTGTTTTGTTAGCGTCTTATCGAGGTGGAACTTACATGAGATACACAAATCTCAGTACACAGCTCCAGGAAATTTTACATCGGTGTATACCTGTCTCATTGCTGCCCAGGTCAAGATATACACCGTTTTCAGCACCTGCTTTTAGGAGGCCCCTGCAACCTGCCAGTCAGTATTCCTTCAATATACCTTCCCCACAAGGTAACCACCAGCTTTGCCTGTTTCGAACCTGAGCCAAGTACCACCGTGTATTAGGTACTCTTTTGAGCGTAGCGTCTTCTATACGGCATCGTGTCTGTGAGATCCATGCATCTTGTTGCGTGGTTTAGTGACCTCTTCTTTTCCATTGCTTTGAAGTATTCCTTTTTTTTTTTTAAACGTTTATTTTTGAGACAGAGACAGAGCATGAACGGGGGAGGGGCAGAGAGAGGGAGACACAGAATCTGAAACAGGCTCCAGGCTCTGAGCTGTCAGCACAGAGCCCGACGCGGGGCTCGAACTCACGGACCGTGAGATCGTGACCTGAGCCGAAGTCGGACGCTTAACCGACTGAGCCACTCAGGTGCCCCAAAGTATTCCATTTTTAATATGCCACAGTGTACTAATGTGTTCCACTATTGACTGACATTTGAGTTATTTCCCTTCTGGGGTTATTGTGAATAAAGTTCCTGTGAATATTCACGTATATATCTTTTGACAGACGCAAGCATTCATGTCTGTTGAGTATGTAGCTAGGAGTAATTTGGGGTATACTTCAGCTTTACTGCAGCTCTCGCCAAACAGTTTTTCAAAATAATTCTCCGGGGTTTGCACACCAACAGGCAATGTTCGGATGCACCGTTTGCTCCACGTCCTGTCCAATACTTGATATTGTCAGTCCTTTTAATTTTAGCCACTTTGGGAGGATGGAGCCCTATCACATTGTGGTTTTAATGTGTTCTTTTCTCATGACCAAGAACTCTGGGCACGTCTTCGTATGTTTATGGGCCGCTTGAATGTCCTCTTTGTGTAAGGATTTTGGCTCGGATGTGGGTGAGTAGGAAGCCATCCGAAGGTTTCAGGTAGAGGTCAGATAGAATTTGGAGCATAAGAGAGGGAGAAGAGTCAAGAGTGATTGCGAGGGTTTTGGCCCAAGTGGCCAAAAGGAAAGCATTGCCTTTAACATGGAGAGGAGACTGTGGGAAGGCTAGGTCCTTGGGGCAATCAGGAAACCAGTTTTAGGAGTACTAAGTATGAGATGCCACTGGTCAAACAAGAGAAGTCGTCACGTAGGCTGGTGGATATACAAGTCCAAAGTTCAGAGGAGCAGTCTGTGCTGGAGGTAGGGATTTGCAGTTATCCACACATAGATTATATCAAAGCCAACGGACTGGGTGAGATCACCCTGAGGAGTGATGAGCCCTGGGCCATCATTTAAAGGGCTGGAAAATGAGGAAGGACCAACAAAGAAGGAGAGAGAGAAACCAATGAGTTAGGAGGGAAATGTAAGAGCACGCTGTCCTGGAAACCAGTGGTCTCATTTGGAATGTATGGCAGTTGGACGGGGTAAGCTCAAAACCAGTCGTACTGAAGAACCTGGGAGTTGATGAACGGGGCGTAGGAAATGTGACACGGGTTCACATTAGTTTGGAAATGGACGGGCAGCGTTTCTGTTTGTTTATTTGTTCCTGGGACTCTGCGTGGGGGCGGGGCCGGGATGCCCATTCACTTTCGTACTGAAGCTAAGAAGCTTTCCAAACTTTGGAGTTGTGTTATAGGGACAGAAGAGGGAAGGTTAAGTAATCTACCCAAGATGTTCCAAGCAAGAGTAGTGTACATATTGCGTCACTTTATGCATATTTACTGTCGTGAAATAAATACCAGATGGAGCCAACACTTAAATAGAAAAAAATAAGCCATTATCTGCCTCCTTTTAGCTCCTCTTATCTTCTCTTCCGTTTAGAGAAGGATAGTAGGTTAAAAAGAGATGGAAGAAATTACAAATGAAAATACAGATGAATGGATTTGACCACAAAAATTTTAATTTCTCTCAGGAAATATGAATAAAATTCACAGACAAGCATACTGGTTTTCAAAAATTGCAACACTTAATGACAAATGGTTTATATTGTTGCTGCATAAAGAGCGCGTACAAATACAAATAAAAAACGGGCAGAACAACAACAACAAAATCCCAACACAACCCCCGAAGGAAAATAGGCCTAGAAGTCAGTCACAAAAGAAGACAATGCAAATAGTGAACATAGATCTACAAAAAATTGTTTGACTTTCCTGGCGCGCAAAAGTATGCAAATGGAAATAACAGCAAAATGACACGTTCACTTATCATATGACTCCATATTCTATTAAAAGACAACACTAGTGATTGTATTGATACACCGATGTAGATATTTTTATTTTTGTTTCTACGAGGAGGAATGGGTTTGGCAGGAGGGATCAAGAACATGGAAGTCTAGAAAAGCCATTAAGGTAGCACTGAGGAATTTATTCTGAAGATATACATAGAAAACCCAATAAAGCAGGAACACCTGATAATTAGCACATCTACAAGAAATTGGAGTCCAACATTGGAGGAAAGGTTAAGCAAACCGTATTGTACGCTGTGCTCGTCGTCAGGCCTGCCCACTTAGCACTGCACTATCTCTGACATGTGGTAGAATTGCACATCTTTGCTCTGTGCAGTTAGTGGTGGCCACGTGACTTGGTCTGGCCAAAGAAATCGGGCAGAAGTGATGGGGCTCATTGCTGGGCTGCAGCAGGTAAGAGCCACTGCGCACTTGTCCACATTTCCTCCCTGTTGGCCCAGCAACCAGTGACCTTCTGGGTGGTGGAGACTCAGAAAGCCTGGGTGCCTAAGTGCTGCTGACTTAGGAGCAGCTGCTGAGAGGAGTCCGCTCACCCGAGAGAGATGTGTCGTCTGCTCAAGGAACAGATCTTTGCTGTTGGAAGCCACTGAGACGGTAGGATTCATGTTACTGTCATCGTCACTTAGTATATCCTGACTCATAGAGGCCACACGATGAAATAATATACAGCCGTTAACGTTCACAAAGAATTCTTAATATCAGGTTAGTGAAAAGCATCTAATAAAATCATAGATAGTGTGATTTTTGTCTTTTGAACACCGAAGGGAGCTTTCACATTAACAACTGTTTATCACAGTCACGGATTACGGGTGAGTGTCAATTTCCTTTTTGTATTTTTCATTCCGATTTTTCTTTAAGGAGCACAGACTACTTGTAAAGTTGGAAGGGCAGACATGCACACACAGAGACACACATAGCTTCAGTTGGCTTCCAGTGACACAGGCATTCATTCAGTTCTTTCTGTGCCATTGAAGACATAAAGGCCATTGAAATGTCAGTGACCATATGGCCCTTCCTTTCCTCAGAGCCCAGCTGAGATCGAGGAGCAGGGCTGAGCCTGGATTAGGTTCAGAAGAGAAGCTCCTTCTCCCTGTGGCTTGAGTTCTGGATATAAAATTCACCACACCTGAGCCTGAATACTTTCCCTCCCTTCTTCGAGAGATCTTGGAGGTTGGGAATGCAGACTCTCTTGTCCTGGAAAAGGTACATTCTAAAAGAGATGACTTTCGAGGTGATGCCCAGCGTCTTCCCAGCACCGGGCAGTTTTTCACTGCAGGGTACTGTGCGAAAGTACCATGGCAGAGAACGTAAAAGAGAGAGAAAGTGTGTTCTTCACCTGGACAAAAGTTACACGGACATTAATAAGTGAAAATGAATGGATTTCTTTGCAACTGAGTCCGTAACGTGATTCTCTCACTTTCCCAGATCACCTTGAAGTCCCAGGTGTCTTTACTAGGATTAAATTCAATCCTCGATAAAACATAGTTTAGACTTGGCTCATTCTTGTTCATCATCTTCCAAGGGCCTTTCTTGCTGTGTGCCAGGCACAATGTGTTGATCCTACGTGCAGAGCAGACAGTAGGCTGGACTCCTATCTACGTGCCAAACTGAGGCCTCCCCTGCGCCCGCCCCTTGCGTTTTCCCAGGCTCCGTCTGGTGTTCACCCTTTCTCTTCTTGGCTCTGAGACTGTGCCCCAGAACCCTAACTCCTATCCCTAGCTCTTGTTCAAGGTTCTGAACCCAGTTTTCAATATTGTAGAAGAACTACAGTTAACTATGGATGCGTATGTCTTGTCCATTTGACTATTGTAGCCTTAAAATAAATCCCTAAGGGTGAAATGGCGTAGCTAGAAGATACGTGTAGGGTTTATGTTCTGGTACACGTCGCAAAGTTAAAATCCAGATGGCTTTTCCTTGATGACCCCAGTTATGGATTTGATTTTAATTTTTGACAATCTGATAGACCACACATACTTTAATTTATTTTTGCTTGCAATTCTTTTATTACCGGTGAAACCGACAGCTTCCCCTGTGGTGTCTTGCCATCCAGTAGGAATTGAATTTTGTCTATTTTTGTCATTTTCCCGTCTTTACGTTCATCTTTTTGTTACTCATTTTCATAGGGTCGTCAGCCTTTTAGTCTTTTTGTCATAATTTTGTCCTCCCATTTTGTTATTTATCTTTCAGCTTCTTTTATGATGTTTTTAACACTTAGGTTTTATGTTTGTTACTTAGCTTGATGGCAATAAATGTTGTTTGGAGTTAAATCTTTTAGGCTTTTCTTTCAGTTTTTTGTCAGACTTCAAGAGAGCTTTCTGGCCTAACTATATGCAACTTTCTGTCCACATTTTCTTCTCGTACTCTTGTGGTTTTATTTTTCATGTTTCAGTCTTTGACTGTTTAAGTTTGTGGCAGTGTTAAGGGATGAGATTGGAACCGGCTTTCGTTTCTCTAGTTGGTTTTTGAATAACCCGTTTTTCCCTACTGACTTGAAAAGATGCCCTCTGTGAGATGTGAAGTTTTCCTGCACGACAAGGTTTGTTTCTAGGCTTTCCATTTCAGGGGTTCTTGCCCAGACTGGATAATCATTTGTGGAAGTTTGGGTGTTTGTTGTTGGTTGTTTATTAATAGAGATGCCTTTGTTCCTCTATTTACGTCATCTACCTATTCCCGTCACCATGTTGCACATTTATAACATTCTTACTGGAAGTCCCTCTTGTATCTTATTACATGAATTCCTGTTTTAAGGTTTTTTTTCTGTTGTGAATGGATATTATATATCCCCCAGCACCTTTTTCCAGCTAGTCTCCATTGGTACATAGAAGTTATTTATTTTCGTTTTTTACTTTTGTGGCTGACAGTCTTGATGAACAACTGACTGTTTTCAATACTTATTTACCAGGTTTTAGGGCTTTTCCAGATATGTTTCTATATATGTTTATCTATTTATCTACATCTATATAGACATAGACAGATATACACATAGATACATATTTATATAGATACATATCCCACAGCACATGTAAGTAATATTTTTGCCGCCCCTTTCCAATTTTTATGCGTCCGTGTGTCCTTGACTGGTGCGGTGGCTGAACTTTCAAAATAATGGTGAATAATAATAGGGAAGTTGAGCATACTTGTTTGGTTTCTGGTTTTAATGGAATGTTTTAGGTTTCACCTGTGATTTGAAAGAGGGCCAGAGCGTGTGAGGGCCAGAGAAAAGAATACTCCAGGATAGTCACATCTTCAGATTACAAAGGTAGGAGTGAGAAGGTTCCGTGAGGAAGTAGAAGGTCCGCAGCTGAGGTTCTGTGTAGGGGAAGGAGTCTGAGTGAAGGCGTCTCCCCCGTGGAGGGCCAGGTTGACTCTGCCTGGGAGACGGTGCAGGAATAAGGTGGGTGTGAGGCTTCAGGATCAGATGGCCTAGAGCCAGGCTTAAGCATCAGATCTTCATCTGAAAGATGGTGATATCGAACCCACTATGGTTATCGTAAGAGTGAGAGAATATTTGTCAAAAGCACTTAGCCCAATGCCCGGCACATAGTAAATGCAAAACAGATGTTAAACATTATTAGTATTGTGAGTGTAGTAAGCGATCACTGAAAGGGGACATTTTTTTAAAATTTGGATGTAGTTGACACAGAATGTTACGTTAGTTTCGGGTGTACGACAACACAGCGATTCGACGCGTTTGTACGTGACCCTGTCCTCATCACAGGTGTAGCTCCTGTCACCATACGACACTACGAGAGTACCATCGACTGTGTTCCTTCGTTGGCCTTTTTATTCAAAAGGAGGGATTTAAATGGTCAAAAATGGCATTTGAGGAAGAAAATCACATCACTTGCACGTAGGATGGGTAACAGGAAAGGCAAAAATGAACCCATGAAAATAGATGGGAATCTCGTGTGTGGGCCACCTTCTTTTGTCGGTGACTTTTGAGGGTGATCCCTGTTCCCGAAAGACAGCCGGAGGCCCCCCGAGGTAAGGCACGGCTGGTTGCTTGAGTAGCGCTATGGTGGCTTTGTGCCCTTCTAGCTGCTCTCCATGCCCATATGTGGTTATTGACGTGTGAGAATAGCTTATCTTGATGTCTTTTCCACCTCTTTATGTATTTAATAATGACAGAAGCGAGGACCCAGCTCGTTGCTCGCTTTAATATGCGTTATTTTCAGATCCTTAACTTACTGATGGTGTAGTCATTCTTTTTACACGTGTATATTTTTATGTGTCTCGGGGAGGCTTTGAAATACTTGCTGATTTATGGAGAGTGAAAACTCAACCAAACTTTCTCGGCACACTTAGGAAAACTCAGACTCTTAAAAGCTAAAATCAAACAATATTTGAGATGATTTATACAATTTCAGCAATAACTTTTTTCCACTTAAGCCCAAGTACAGTCTAAACAACCCTTCCCCACTGCTAAGTCCTTTAAACGAGAGCAGTGGAGGTCTATAAATCAAACGGTAGTTTACATTTGTTTCACAACCACTTTTTGCAACCTGTTTTCCCTCTTAAAACTTAGTATATTCTACGAAATGTTCGGCCAGTCCTATATTGAGATTAAATTAAAGTGAACAAAGAAATGTACAAAAAGATTTTGGAGAATAATACATGGCCACAGTTTTAGAAAGGCACAGTATTGAAAATGAGTAGAGTAATGCTAGACGCTGCCGAGCTGGCTCGTTTTAAATAAGAGAATTCAGCCGTGAGCGGGTTTGTCTCCATCGTGAGGAATCAGCACGGTCACCGTGGTGGAGTTATCTCAGATTAGTCTGCTGGCACCGATCCTAAGAATCCACAGGGCACTTTAATCCTAATTATGTTTAATAACCTCTTATTTTGAATTAAAACTTCATAATATTCATTCCACATATTCGTGAGTGGCAAACATAGTTCTCACGTGCCCTCCAGCCAGCTTCCCCAGGGACGGTATCCCCCATAACCAGAGTGCACACGGTTGGATCCAAGAAACGAGTACCGACACCGTGCTGTTTATTCCGTGTCGCGAATTACTTCGGCATCCTGTATTTGCTCCTGATGAGTACCTCTGAAGCTTATTGTCTTTTCTTTCTCAGGGTGGGACATCTCAGAGTGGTTAGCTAAAAGCAGTTCATAATTTTAATCTACAGCCTACGACTCCTTTTGTTCTGTGTAGATGATAAGCAGAGTTCGCGAGCTCCTTGAACACAGGACCGACAGAAGCAGAGTCAGTAGAGACTGGCACATCATTTGAGAGCCTGCGTCCTGATTATACGTAATGTTAGAAAACACATCAAAGTGCTAAGTGCAGAGAGGCACAGAGGTGATTTATCTCTTCATAAACTACTTCCCTGCAGGTAAAATCTAGCATAGGCTGTGAAAGCACCCATCTTAAGCTTTCTCATCTGCTGGCGTATCCTTGGCTTCTCTCTCTACTTAGAGTAGTGCTGGTTTCCTTACCTGCGTCCTTGAACCATCAACGTATTGACTTTCAAGCATTTTGACCAAGCCCACAGGAAGGAATGCATTGTATTATGATGATGATACAAATACATGTATGTACGTTTAGGGGTGTGTGTGTGTGTAAAAGTGAAGCAAAGTACCGCGGACTAAAAGTTATCCTAACTATGTGCGTGGTGGTCCAGTATTTTCTTTTCTGCATCTTCACTTTTTAAATCCTGGTCACAACCTACTCTGTTGGTTTCACAAAGCACTAGTAGATAAGGGCCCCACAGTTTGAGAAACACCACGTTCATTTATCTTGCCCCCTTTTTTGCCTCTTCTACCCTCCTTTTCCAAATCAATCATAAAAACCTTCCTTAGAAACAGAGATTTTGCAACTAAATTACTGAGAAATAAAACTACAGCTCCTATTTAATCCCAACAGCATCATCTCTCCTCACGGGGGTTAACTCATTTGACAGACATCGTCTTTGGGGGAGAAGGGTATGTATAAATAAGCTAGTGTGAAAAATGATGCATTGTGATGCCGTGAGAACTCTGTTACAGACAGACACAGAGGTGTTTAATCGTGCCTCCTGGCGTCAGAAATGGCATTTTATCTCTGCTTAGTTCACTCCAAGTCAGGTTTTACCTCAGGTTAGGGCAGTGTAGCGGGGAGGGAGAGGGGGACAGGGGAAGTATGATGGGGACAGAGGCTGGTGAGGGAATATGCTTGTCTCGGGTTGCCTGACGACAGGCATGGGAGGTATGGGAGCAGGGGCTGGGGGCTGGGTGTTGAAAATGAAACGACGATCAAACACTAAGGAGTCCTGTGTGTCTGCACAGAGGCTTATACATGATCCTGGGGGGAAAGGGGAGGCCCCGGAGGTTTGAAGTTCGTAAGCAGAGTAGTGACACAGGCAGGGATCAGCTATAGGGGAGAGTGAAGGTTTCAGTATCGAGCATGGGTTGGAGGGCAGAAACATTGAAGGCAGGGGTAATAATAGATGTGAACAAATACAAAAAATATCGTGGATTTTACCAGATAAGATACTGAAAAACATGCATTTTTATTTGTAAAAATGGATCTCCTTGATCATTTCGATAACATTTCACTGTCTCCTGCCTCAGCAGTGCATTCACCGATCTTTTCATTAATATCTTTTACCCAGCATTTTAGTTGTTTCATTTGGGACCGTTACTTGAGGTATCAAACTGAAGCCCCTCTGTCCGGCTTCTCCCTTCCTTCCTTCCTTCCTTCAGTTATTCCTATTCAGCGTTTGCTCTGTGTTCCATTCTGGGAGATTACCTTGCAGTTTTTTTCCCTTGCTACCTTTTTCACTACTGTTATTTTAGTTTTAGCTTTGTTTTTTGCTTTTCACAATTATGGTTTTATTGCCAGTAGCTGCTGCTGCTTTTTCATAGCACCTTGATCTTGTTTAACGAATGTGATTCTTTTCGTCAGTGTATGTATATGTGTATGTCCACACACACACACACACACACACACACGCACATAGCTCCTGCCTTAAAGGTCTTACAGTCTAGGCAGAAGATGATAAAGGTCTAAATCCAGGCATTGATGTTAGGCATCTGCATAAGGGAAGAAATACAAGAAATCTATTGAGATACAAATTTTCAGGACCTGAGGGTATATCGAAGGTAACTGGAGATGAGGAATCATGAGGCAGAGCTGATCCTCAACCAGAACAAAAGCATCTAGGAAAAACCCACAGTTCACAGTCAGTGCTGAAAGTCTGAAAGCTTTCTCCTAAGACAGGAACAGGACAGTATTGGCTGCCATCACCACTTCTATTGAATATTATACTAGAGGTTTTGGCCAGAGCAGTTAGGCAAGAAGAAGGAATAAAAGAAAGGCATTCAGGCTGGAAAGGAGGAAATAAAATTACTTCTGTTGCAAATGACATGAACTTGTATATAGAAAATCCCAAGGAATCCATAAAAAACTATTCGAGCGAATAAACAGGTTCAACAAGGTTGCAGGATAGAAGAGTAATAATGAAACTCAACTGTATTTCTATACTCTAGCAACAGACAGTCCAAAATTAAATGAAGAAAAGAATTCCATTTGTAATAGCATCAAAAAGAATAAAGAACTCAGGAGTGAACTTAACAAAAATGTTCAACATTTGTGTACTGTAAACCGTAAAACATTATTGAAAGAAGTTAAAGAAGCCCAAAAGAAATGGAAAGACGTCTCCCATTCATGCACTGGAAGACTCGTCATGAACGCAGTAATCCCCAAATTGATCTACAGATTCAAAACAATCGTGAAATCTCAACTGCCTCTTTTTTTTGGCGGGGGGGGGGGGCACCAAGACTGAAAGCTGGTAAAAAAAAAAAAAAAAATCATACTGAAATGCAGAGGATCCAGAAGAGCCAAAACGATCTTGAAAAAGAAGAGAAAAGTCAGAGGGCTCACCCTTCCCAGTTTCCAAACTTGCTACAAAATCTGCAGTTATCAAGGCTGTAGAATTCCAGGAGTGACCTCTCCCGACCGGCCGCGTAAGAGACAAATCTCAGCGATTAGATAGCCGCCCACAAACACAAACGGACCTGGGAAAGGCTTGGAGTCCACTTAAGAATGTTTGGCAACGCAGTGGAACAAAAGAGCCCTGAGAAGAATCGCCTCCGAAGAGAAGGAAGACGGCTTGGCTTTGCGGGCATCGCTCAGCGCCCGCAGGGAGCTCCCCAGCCACACCCGAGAAGCAAGAGCTGCGTGAACGGCCCGCTTCCTCCGCCTCGCGGGGCACCACACGAGGGCCACGCGTCAGGTGCGCCCCATCTACGCTGGCAAAACCGAGGGGTGTAGAAACGGCAAGGCCCGAGGAAGGACAACGGGCTACCGACAGCAGCCAGGCGGTCGGAGCGATGGTGGGTAACCGTGACCTTCCCTGCAGACAGATCCAGCATATTCTGCCACCAAGACAGGGCCCAGACGTGGGCCCCCTGCAGATGTCCCCAGCGTTTGCCCCACGGGTGTTCGTGTCTGTGGACACCAGCCGCCCGAATCTCCCCGCTCCCTTCCCTCCCCGACTGGAGCCCTAGCACTCCACCAGCCTGGGCCTCGGAGGCTACGTGAGGGCAGCACCCCAGCCCCGACCCTCGCCGCCGACCTCCACGGCCGTGTGCGGCACTCGTCGCCAGCCTCCGCTGTGCGCGCCTGCCTGGGGTGAGACATCCAGGCCTCCGCAGCTACCGCAGGCCTAGACCGGGCCCTGTCTTTTGTCACCGGCCTCGCGATCGTGCTCACCTGCAGGTCGCCGCCCCCGCAGGGCCGCCAGCTGCGTGCCCCTGGCCCCCGTGACCAGTCTCCACTGCGGTGCACGTGCCCGGGGAGAGACCGGCCGGCCGGGGGCAGCATGCCAGCGGCCAGGGCCCCCACAGCTGCCTGTGAGCCCAGAGCCGGCCCCGACCCTTCTGCCTGCCCTGCCGCCTGCTGCTGCGCGTGTCCGCGTCCGGCCCTCGCGACCACACTGGCACCTGCGGCTGCTCCCTGTGACCTGGAGTTCACGCCACCGGGTCGGGCCACCGCTGCCGCCGGCTTTGGTGCCTAGCCGGTGTGGATCTGGAAGCACCACTGAGGACCCTGAGGGCCCCCGCAGACGCCTCAGACCCTCCCGCCTCCCACCCTGCCACACCTGGTGGACCGCCTCAGTCAGGACTGGCGCCTCTCCAAAGTGACCTCCGCCCTGGGGAGGGGGAGCCCTCCCCCCAGCCTGCCCACCGGCACAGCCACAGCCGTTGCGGCCGGGCCTCTCAGCCGGCTGCACCAGGGGCTGGCCCCTCTTGCCAGCGTGCCCACAGCAGCTGTGGCCGGGGCTCTGAGCCAGCCTTGCTGGGGGCCAGCCCGGCCCACCAGTGCTCCTTCCGTAACCATGGCCTGTCGCTGCCAACAGATGGGCTGGGGTAGAACCGGAACAAATAATCCTATTAATTTGTATGAAACCACAAAAGACCCTGGATGGCCAGAGCAGTCTTGAGAAAGAAGAACAGAGCCAGAGGTATCAGCTTCCAGATTTCAAGCTACAAAACCGTGGCGATCAAACGGTTGGTACTGGTACCAAAAACAGACACAAAGATCAATGGATCAGAACACATAGAATATATGGCCATGTAACTATGATGAAAAAAGAATACACAATGGGAAAAAGACAATCTTCAGTAAATGGTGTTGGAAAAACTGGACCACTTTTTTTTTTAAGTTTATTTATTTATTTTGAGAAAGAGAGAGAGAGAGAGAGAGAGTGTTCATGGGGCAGAGAGAGCAGGAGAGAGAGAATCCCAAGTAGGCTTCGTGCTGTCAGTGCAGAACCCTACATGTTGCTCGATCTCACGAAGCAAGAGATCATGACCTGAGCTAAAATGAAGAGTCGGCTGCTTAACCCTGAGCCACTCAGGCGCCCCTGGACCACTTTCTTATACACCCAAATGAACTGAAAATGGATCGAAGGCCTAAATGTAACACCTGAAACTCCTAAAGAAAACATATACCCGAAGCTCTTGGACATCACCCTTAGCAATATTTGTCTGGATTTGTTTCCTCAAGCAAGGGAAACAAATGCAAGAATAAACAATTGGGACCACATCAAATTGGAAAGTTTTTGCACCGCAAGGGAGACCATCAACAGAATGAAGTCAACCTGCTGAATGGGAGAAGACATTTGCAAATGATGTATCTGATAAGCGGTTAATATCCAGAATATATAAAGAACTTATATATATCTCAACACCAAAAAAGCAAATAATCCAATGAAAAATGGGCAGAGGAGGACCTGAATAGACATTGTTCCAAAGAAGACATGCGAGTGCCAACAAACACATGAAAAGATGCTCACTATCGCTCATCATCAGGGAAAATGCAAATCGAACCCACAAGAAGACACCACCTCCTATCAGTCACAATGGCTAGTGTCAAAAAAACAGTAACAAGTGTTGGTGAGGATGTGGAGAAGAGGGAGCTCTCGTGCATTTCTGGTGGGAACGTAAGTTGGTACAGCCTCTGTGGAAAACAACCAACCAAGCAAACAAACAAAAGGAAACAGACTCATAAATATAGAGATCAAAGCCGGTGGTTGCCAGAAGGGTGAGGGACGGGAGGAATGAGTGAAATAGATGATACAAACTTCCAGTCATAAAGTAAGTCAAGGGGATGAAAAATACAGCACAGGGAATATAGGCAATAATGTTATAATTTTTTATGGTGAGAGATGATAACTATACGTAACTTGGTGAGGATTCTGTAATTGAATCCCTATATTGCAAACCTGAGATTAATATGATATTGCATGTCAACTTTAGTTCAATTAAAAATAAAGAATATCAATCCTTCTCACTCTTCAAAGAAACAGAAGAGGAGGGAACACTTCCAAACTCCAGACTCTTTAAGGCCAGCATTACCCTGACAACAGAGCCAGACAAGGACACCACAAGGAAAGAAGATTACACGCCATTATGCCTGATGAACATTGATGCAAAAGTCCTCAGTAAAATAACATTAATAATAATAATAATTCAGCAAACTGAATTCACCAGTACATTCAAAGGATCATAACACCATAGTCAAATGGGATTTATTCCAGGATGCAAGCATGGTTTGACATCCCCAAATCAAGTAGTGTAACAAATCACATTAACAAGAGGAAGGATAAAAATCATGTGATTATTTCAACAGATGCAGAAAAAGCATTTCACGAAATTCAATATCCTTTGATAGTAAGAACTCTCAATAAATTGAGTATAGAGGAGTATAGAGGGAATACAGCTCAACATAATAAAAGCCATGTATGACAAACCCACAGCTAATGTCATACTTGATGAAAAACTGAAAGCTTTTTCTCTGAGCTCAGGAGCAAGATAAGATACCCCACTCCCACCACATTTATTCAACATGCTAGAAGTCCTCGCCGGTCTTTAGACTACGAAAAGTTAGACTGATCAATGACTTCAGTAAAGTTGCAGGATGCAAAATCAATATACAAAAATCTATTACATTTCTATATACTAATAGTGAACTAAAAGAAATTAATAAAATAATCCCATTTCTAATTGCATCAAAAAGAATAAAATACCTGGGAATAAGTTTAACCAAGGAGGTGAAAGATTTATATACTGAAAACTACAAAACCTTGATGAACGGAATTGAAGAAGGCACAAAGAAAAAATGGAAAAGATACACCATATGAATGGATTAGAAGAATTAATATCATTAAAATGTCTATAAATACCCAAGGCCATGTACAGATTTAATGCAATTCCTATGAAAATTCCAATGGCCCAAATAGTCAAAGTTCTTCCTGAGAAAGAACAAAGCCAGAGGCATCACATGTCTTGATTTCAAACTATACTACAAAGATGTAGTAATCAGGGCACCTGTGTGGCTCAGTTGATTGAGTGTCCAACTCTTGATTTTGGCTCAGGTCTTGATCTCACGGTGAGAACAAGCCCCGTGTCGGGCTTCGTGCTGAGCATGGATGATGTTTAAGTTTCTCTCTCTCCCTCTGCCTCTCCTCTGCTCACAGTCGCTCTTTCTCTTTCTCTTTCTCTTTCTCTTTCTCTTTCTCTAAACAAACAAACAAACAAACAAAAAAGCTGTAGTAATCAGAACAGTATGATACAGGCATAACAGCAAACACATAGACCAACGGAACAGAATTGATCCCAGAAATAAACCTCCACATATATGGTCAACAAATATTTGACAAGGGAGTCAATAATGAGGAAAGAATAAGTGATATTGGAAAGGCTGGATAACCACATGCAGAAGAGTTAAATTGGACCATCCTCTTAGAGCACTCACAGAAATTAACCTGAAATGGATTAAAGACGTAAACATCGGAACTGAAATCATAAAACTCCTAGAAGAAAACAGGATAAAGCTCCTTGACACTGGTCTTGGCAACAGTTTTTTTATTTGACAACAAAAGCACAAACAACAAAAGCAAAAAGTAGTAAGCGAGACTACATTAATCTAAAAAGCTTCTGCACCATGAGGAGACCATCAACAAAATGAAAAGGTAACCTACAGAATGGGAGAAAATATTTGTAAATCATATATCTGATAAGGGGTTAATATCCAACATATATAAAGAACTCCTATAACTCAATAGAAAGACCATGTTATTAAAAGATGGGCAGAGGATCTTGGGGTGCCGGGGTGGCTCAGTCGGTTGGGTGTCCGACTTTGGCTCGGGTCATGATCTCACAGTTCATGGCTTCGAGCCCTGCATCGGGCTCTGTGCTGAAGGCTCAGAGCCTGGAGCCCACTTCAGATTCTGTCTCCCTCTCTCTCTGCCCCTTCCCAGCTCGCACTCTGTCTCTCTCTCTGTCTCTCAAAAATAAATAAACATTAAAAAATTTTTTTTTTCATAAATAAAAGATGGGCAGAGGATCTGAATAGACTTTTTTCAAAGAAGACATACAAATGGCCCACAGGTACATGAAAAGTTGTTTGGTATCAGTAATTATCAGGGAAACGCAAATCAAAACCACAAGGAGATATCGCCTCACACCTGTCAGAGTGGCTATCAACCAAAAGACAAGAGACAACAAATGCCCAACATCATCGGTCCTTAGGAAAATGCAAATCAAAACCACAATGAGATACTCTTTAATCACACTGTGATGGATATAATAAAGGAGATAGGCAATGATAAGTATTACCAAGGATGTAGAGACATTGGGACTTTGCACACTTCTAGTGGGAATATAAAATGGTACGACACTTTGGAAAACAGTTTGGCCGTTCCCGAAAGAGTTAAACAGAGTTACCATGTAACTGAGCAATGCCACTCTTAGTTAGACACTCAATAGTAGTGGAAACACGTCCACACAAAAATTGGTAGGCAGATATTAACAGCAGCGTTATTCATGATAGCTACAAGTGGAAACAACCCAGGTGTCCTTTAGTTGACATTTGGGTGAATGGATAAACAAGAATTGTATATCCATACCATGAAATATCCGGCCATAAAAAGGAATTAAGCACTGATGCATGCTACAACATGAATAACTTAAAAAAAAAAAGTTTATTTATTTATTTTGAGAGAGACAGAGAACACGCACAGGTGAGGGGCAGAGAGACAGGGAGAGAGAGAATCCCAAGCAGCTCCAGAGCCTGACGCGGGGCTCCACCTTATGAACCGTGAGATCATGACGTGAGCCACAGTCAAGAGTCGGAGGCGCAACCAACAGCCACCCAGGCGCTCCCCATCATGAATAACTCTTGAAAACATTATGCTACATGAAGAAGCCAAGCACAAACACTATCTATTGTATGATTCCATATATATGAAGTGTCCAGAATAGCCTCGTCCATAGGTACGGAAAGTAGGTTGGTGGGGCGCATGGCTGGCTCAGTTGGTGGAGTAGCTTTTGATCTCAGGGTTGTAAGTTCGAGCCCCATGTTGGGTGTAGAGATTACTTAAAAATAAAATCTTAAAAAAAAAAAAGTAGATTGGTGGTCATCAGGGGCTCGGGGGGAGGAGAGAAATGCAGAGTGACTGCTAATGGGTAAGGGTTTCTCTTGGGGGTGATAAAAATGTTCTGGAATTAGTGGTGATAGTTGCACAGCTTTGAATATACTCAAGATCACTGGACTGTACACTTCAAAAGGATGAATTTTATGGTGTGTGAATTTCACCTGAATTAAAAAAAAAATTTTTTTTTTTAACGTTTATTCATTTTTGAGACAGAGAGAGACAGAGCATGAACGGGGGAGGGTCAGAGAGAGGAAGACACAGAATCCGAAACAGGCTCCAGGCTCCGAGCTGTCAGCACAGAGCCCGACGTGGGGCTCGAACTCACAGGCTGTGAGATCATGACCTGAGCTGAAGTCGGAGGCTCAATCGACTGAGCCACTCGGGCGCCCGAATATATTTTTAATAGTTTTAACCCAGTTTACATATTTCTAAGCAATAGCCCTGGAGTCTTTTAGCATCTGAATTAGAGGGTAGATAGAAATAAATCAGACACTCAAGTTATTTGTATGTTTTAACCTATATGTTTGTTTTTTTTTTTTTAAATGTTTTTATTTTTGAGACAGAGAGCATGAACGGGGGAGGGACGGAGAGAGAGGGAGACACAGAATCTGAAACAGGCTCCAGGCTCTGAGCTGTCAGCACAGAGCCCGACGCGGGGCTCGAACTCATGGAGTGTGAGATCATGACCCGAGCCGAAGTCGGACGCCCAACCGACTGAGCCACCCAGGCGCCCCAAATTTTACCTGAATTTTTAAGAGAAGAGTGGGTGTTGGCATCATGCAGCCTTGGAGCAGGGAAGGGCTGCGAAGGTCACACCAGATGGGTTCTAGTCCTTTCAGGGAAGGAGGAGACTGAACTGGCCAGCTTGCCTCCAACACGTGTTCTGGCTATTGTTATATGGAGTAAGGGTTAACTTAGTAACGTGTAGATTTAGAAGGAAATAGAAGGCCATCAGTTCATTTCAGCCTTAAGCTGTCACTTCGGGCCGGCCCTTTTGAAGATTACACCTTGAACTTTCAACCTTGGGAGATGTGAGAAGAGGAAAGTCAGTACATAACTCCTGTTATTATAGCATTATAAGATAATGCTAGTTCATGCTATTTTTATACGAAGTTATAATAATACTGAGGTGCTGCTTTTTTATAGTGACTACAACTTTTAATCAACGGTTACCCGATTCTTTGTATCGAACCCTTTTTTTGAACTACAGTGATATGTACTGTTTGTCATTACCCAAGTTTTCCATATGTTTCAGCCATAACTCTGGCAGTTCCTTTTTGTAAGAAAGCTGTTAGCCAGGAATTTTGGGAATTCCTGAGACGAGATCATCAGAGAGGATTGACGGCATGTCGATAGCAGGCAGCCCTCGCAATTTCGGTGGATCCCCCATGCGTTTATTTCTGTCAGTTATTCTGAACAAAACACAGGTAGTAACACGACCCTGCCGCAGACCTACTATCCCAGGCCCTGGGCTACACTTCCGAACATGCCGTCACTTCGTGAACTGCTGGGGTGCCTTCACGGTATCTGCACAGGGGGCGCGGGAGGTGGCCACCGTGTGTTCCTGGAGGTGCAGGTGTTCACCAACTGTATTAACTCACTTTCACCTTACCGGGAGCATGGCCCTCAGTAAGATACATTTCCTCATTGAACGTGTCTAGCTGTGTGCATCTTAGGCAACATAAAGTTCATAGGATGCCCTTTCTCATGTGATCTGTAGGGATCTTCCGCCATGTGAATTAGAAGATATGTTTGGAAGGCCACAGGTACTCAAATCCAGGAGGCCGAGTAAATATCACTTGAAGTTCTTAGGTAAGGGCTAATAGGTAAACGCCAGTGAAATGAAGATGATATTGTGCGGACGGAAGACTTCACAGATTTCAGGGATGAAGTATTAGGTCTTGGGGCGCATTACCTGCATAAGGGTCCTGAATTCTTCAGTGTGAACTATATCCATTGGTTCAATCCTATGAGAAGTTAATAAAGGCTAGTGACAGTCTTTTTTTTTTTTTTTTTTTGGTGGCAATCTTAATTGTGTTTTATCGCTCCAGAAATTCAGAGGGGTGTGTGTGTAATCAGTAAATGATTTTTTACCTGTTTGTTGACATTGTTATGACTTTGGTGTTTATTGAAACTAGTTAATTATAGAAAGAGAATTTAGACTTACTGATGTTAATTGTGTCTAAATTACAGTAGCTTGATTTAGTTTCCCTACTCTTTTTCTCGTCTTTCTGTGAATATTTTTCGAGGACACTGTGCTAGGCACAAGATGCAAAGAGGTCCGTGGTATTGTCCCTGCTTGCGAAGGCCTGTATTAGTCGCTGACAGACGGAGTCATCCATGAAGGCCAGCACCAGACTTTGTCCTTACTTTCTCTCATCTAACCCACACAGCAATCCCATGAGGCAGATGTGATCACGGTCATGTGCTCAAGATGCGGCTTTAGGGAGGTCATAGCATCGGGCGATAACCATACGGCTGGTCGGTGCCTGGCCTGGAGTCACATGGCCCTTGTCACATTGTAATCATTCCCATGACACTATTTAGTGTCTGTCTCTCCAGTAGGCCATGTGGCCAGGGGGGCCGTGTCCACGAATGCTCCCCTTCATAGCGGTCCCTGGCATGCCGTGAGCGTTCGGGGAACCTTGAAAAGATAGGTGATTTTCCAGCCTGTGTGCTTAACTGTTGGGTGTTGTGCCCTAGGTGAGGAGGAGAGGAATGTGGGCGTCTGTAAGGAGTGATGCGGACCCTTGCTCCTCGCACAGATCCCAAGGGCTCTGGGGATTCAGGGAGGGAAACACACACAGCCTCTCCAGGTTTCTCTATGAAGACTTTAAAAGCACAATAAAAACTCGTTTGTACCTGGGATAATACTTTGAAAATATTAAACACGTGTGTTTTCACCTTTCGCCTCCATAAACCGTTCTCCCCTTCGCCGTTCCTGGTGTCAGTGGCAGTCCTCCCGGGTGCTGACCAGTGAAGTGAAGGAGGACAGGGCCAGGTGTGGTTGTGGCGCGGGGGGAAAGTGGCCCTGTGGCCGAGCCCTTGGGTCCAACCTCACGGAGATCCGTCGCCCCAGAAGGCACCGGGGTGAGGCTGAGGCGTCAGGCAGGGGGGAACCGGGCCCCGACCACGTGCGAGGGCGTGTCGTGGAAGGTCAAGCGGAAGAGCCAGGGCAAAGACTTGGAGGAGTGGGAATTCCCTGTTGTGTTCTCTGGTGGGCCAAGCAGCAGAGCGAGGAGGGAAGAGTGATTGGCCTGAAATCTAACAGGTAAGGGCTCTGAGGAAGAGATTCCAGGGTTCTGCTTGTCTGTTTAATGCCAGAGGTAGACAAGCCCGTGTTTGACCTTTACGTCCCAGGCTGGGGATCTTGTCTGCCTGCTCGAAGGTAGGTTGGACGTGTTGGTTCTAAACCTGTAGACCAGCCGGTCCCTTGGAGGAGGGAAGTGAGAGTCAAGCGGTTGCCCACACGGCCCGACTGTGTGCGTTCACTCCTCTGAGTTCCTATGTGGAATCCGTGGGCGATGCACCTGCTCTTGGATTTTCTCCCACGTTGAGAAGCTGCCGTCCATTCTGCATCACTTCTTTACGCGTGAGCAGAAAACCCCACTGTCTACAAGGAGCACTCATGTCTTCCGGGCTTGCTTTCATGGTTTTTGTCTCGCTGTACAGACACCGACTTCTTTTCTCGAACTGTTCACAACCACAACGAAGACAGAAGCAGCATCCCTTCTTTTTTTTTCCTTCAAAGTATGTGTATGCTCTTTTTTTCTCTCTTTATTGAGGTATAATTAACAAAACTGTAAGACGTTTAAAGTATAAAACCATGGTAATGTGATGCACGTATACATTGTGAGAGGATCCCTTTCCCCCGAGTTAATTAACACATTCATCACCTCACATATTTACCTTTGTCTTTTTTTTTTTTTTTTTTGGTGAGAACATTTAAAATCTACTCTCAGCAAATTTCAATTATAGAGTCGAGTATGACTATAGTCATCGTATTATGCATTCGATCCTCCGATCTTATCAATCCTATAATAAAAGTTTGTACTCTTTTATTATGCAAAGTATAATCCCTTGTGTCTGCTACCCCTGAGTAACCACTTTCTATTCTCTGTTTCTGTGAGTTTGGCTTTTTTTTTTTTTTTTTTTTTTTTAATAGTCCACATATAAGTGATACCATCCTGTATGTCCTTCTCCGTCTGGCTTGTTTCACTCAGCACAATGACCTCTGGGTTCGTTCATGTTGTCACGAACAAATATTTCCTGATTTTGAAGGCCAGATATTCCATATACATACCAGATTTTCTTTATCTATTGATCCGTTAATGGACACTTAGGTCATTTCCATACCTAGGCTCTTGTGAATCATGCTGCAGTTAACGTGGGAGTACAGACATCTGTTCAGGATGATGTTTTCATTTCCTTTGGGTATATCCCGAGAAGTGGGGATATACCACTTTTCTCCAAGTGGTTTTATTTCTGGGCTCTCTATTCTGTTCCATTGATCTATGTTCCATTTCTTCAAGGTTATCCAATTTGTCGGTGTGTAATTATTCGTTGTCTCTTATGATCCTTTATATTTCTGTGGTATCAGTTGTAATGTTTTCTTTCATTTCTAATATTGCTAATTTTTATCTTTTCACTTTCTTTTCTTGGTACATCTGGATAATGGTTCATCTATTTTGTTTATTAAAAAAAAAACAGCTCGGGGCGCCTGGGTGGCTCAGTCGGTTAAGCGTCCGACTTCGGCTCAGGTCACGATCTCACAATTTGTGAGTTCGAGCCCCACGTCGGGCTCTGTGCTGACGGCTCAGAGCCTGAAGCCTGTTTCGGATTCTGTGTCTCCCTCTCTCTCTGCCCCTCCCCTGCTCATGCTCTGTCTCTCTCTCTCTCAAAAATAAATAAACATTAAAAAAAAAATTAAAAAAAAAAAACAGCTCTTAGTTTCACTGATGTTTTCTATGGTCTTTTTAGTCACTATGTCATCTGTTTCCACTCCGATCTTTGTTATTTCCTTCCTTCTGCTAACTTTGGGCTTAGTTTGTTCCTCTTTTTCTAGTTCCTTAAGGTATAAATATAGGTTGATTTTTTTTCTTTCTTTTTTGAGGTTCTCCATCTTCAACCTGCTTTTGCAGTATCCCATAGATTTACATTTGGTAGAGTTTTAGTTTCTTGTGTCTCAAGAGAGTTTTTGATTTTTCCTTTTGGTTTCTTCTTTGACCTGGTAGTTGTTCAGAAGAAGTGTGTTGTTTAATTTCCACATCTTTATGACTTTTCAATCTTTCTTCTTGTTATTGACATCTAATTTCATGCCATTGTGGTCAGAACAGATATTTGGTATGATTTCAGTCTTCTTAAATTTAGTACAACTTGTTTTGTGGCCTATCGTGCAATCGATGCTAGAGAATGTTTTGTGTGTGCTTGAGAAGAATACGTATTCCGCTGTTGTTGGATGGAATGTTCTAAATGGTTTTTTTAAGTTTATGTATTTTCAGGGAGACTGAGACAGCGTGAGTGGGGGAGGGGCAGAGAGAGAAGGGGAGAGAGAGAGAATCCCAAGCAGGCTCCCTGTTGTCAGCACAGAGCCCAACGTGGAGCCTGAACTCACCAGCCATGAGATCATGACCGAGCCGAAATCAAAAAGTTGGACACTTAGGCTTCCCTGGAATGTTCTGTATATATATGTCTGTTAGGACCATTTGATCTAAGGTATGGTTCAAGTCTAAGGTTTCTCTGTGGATTTTCTGTCCGGGTGATCTGTCCATTATTGAAAGTCAGGTATTGAAGTTCCCTGCTCTTATTGTATGGTTGTGTGTTTTAGTCTTCCGAATGGTTAGTATTTGCTTAACGTATTGAGGTGCTTTCATGTTGGGTACATGTATATTTACAACTGTTCTGTCTTCTTGATGAATTGACTCTGTTGATGTTAAGTAATCACCTTCTTTGTCTCTGTTACTGTTTTGTCTTAAGTTTATTTTTTCTGATGTGAGTGTAGCTATCCCTGTTCTCTTGTGCTTCCCATTTACATGGAATATCTTTTCCCATCCCTTCGCGTTAGGCCTTTGTGTGTTCTTAAAGCTGAAGTGACTTTTTAGTCAGCAGCATATAGTTGGGTCTCTCTCAAAAAAAAAAAAAAAATCTAGCCAGCCACCTGTGTCTTTTGTGTTTTTATTTTTATTTTTTAAGTTTACTTATTTATTTTGAGAGAGACGCAGAAAGTGTAAGCAGGGGAGGGGCAGAGAGAGAGAGCAGGACAGAGGATCTGAAGTGGGCTCTGTACTGACACCAGAGGTCCCAATGAAGGGCTCAGAGTCACGAACCGTGAGATCATGACCTGAGCCGAAGTCAGATGCTTAACCAACTGAGCCACCCAGGTGCCCCTCTGTGTCTTTTAATTGAAGAATTCAGTCCATTGGCATTTAGAGGAATTATCGATAGGTATGGAATTACTATTGCCATTTTTGTCAGTTGTTTTCTGGTTTTCGCTTTGGTGTTTTAACATCCCTCTTCTTTTGGTGGCTGTATTAACACCAGAGATGGTGTCTTGTTCCTACAGGGGTCCCTCTTGCTCTCCTGGGTGCCCTCCTGATCACAGAAGCCCTCCCATTTCATGGCAGTCCTCATTACTTGACCCTGGGTTCCTTTAGAGTGGAGAGGAACCTACTTTTTCTCTTGAGATGGTACAGGCAAGGGGAGAAGCAGTGTAAAAGAGCTTTCATTCAGAAGAAAAAAGCTAGGGGTGCCTGGGTGGCTCAGTCAGTTAAGCATCCGACTTCAGCTCAGGTCATGATCTCACCGTTCGTGGGTTCAAGCCCCGCTTCGGGCTCTGTGCTGACAGCTCGGAGCCTGGAGCCTGCTTCGGATTCTGTTGTCTCCCTCTCTCTCTGCCCCTCCCCCACTCGCACTCTGTTTCTCTTTCTCAAAAATGAATAAACATTTAAAAAATTTAAAAAAAGAAGAAGAAGAAAGCTAGCCTGTCTTGGTTCCAGTTCCATGCTTGTTGTTTTTCATTTATTATTTCATCTACTTAGATTAATGTCACCACCCATATTTCATCTAACGAACACTTTAACAACTTAAACATTTGAATCAGTTACCCCTTTTGTCTGCCAATAGACTGACTTTGATAGGCACAGTCCAGCATTTCCAGGGATGTTGTTTTTGTGTGGTGAAAGCTTTATCCCCCGCAATGTCCACCTATAAATAAAACTGATAATTGAGGTTGGCATACTGAAGAGACGCACTCCTAGTTAATATTTGGTGCATCCGTAGTGGTTTGCCTGATGTCAGTGTTCACTGCCTGAAGACCTTTGGTCCGTTTGTTAGGAATGATTTTTTTTTTTCTTCTGACACGGTCTTGTCTCCTTAAAATACGCCATAATTCTGCCATGAGCACAGACAATTTCTTCTAGTTGTCATTAGGATTTGTGTCATAAACACACACATATGGCATAGGAGTCTTTTTGGGGTTAGAAAACTCTCATAATGGCACTTTGGGAGATTATTCAGGTTTGAACGGTCGTATGGAGAAGGACTTATGTAATGTGGATAAATATTTTTACGTATCGGAGAGCAGTGTTAACGTTTTAACTTACTCTTATTATTATACCTAGGTTTAGTATTAATATACATGAGCCGGCTTTCCCCTGGCTGTCAAGCCACCCGTAGGTCCCAGAGGCCTCCCCAAGTCCAGCGCTGTTAACATTTTAACTAATTGTAGCACTTACTATCACTTGTAAAGGTCTTTCCTTTTTAGCTATAAAAGTAGCTGTGTGGTATGTTTTGATGTGTTTAAGCTAGTACGATAGAAATTAAGTTCTAAGTCATAGGTGTCAAATACACACAAATCATGCATAGGAATATGATTCAAGGGTCCAGAGTTTGAAATCAGGGTGATTATAATTTTCCCATTTGTGGAAAGCAAGTAGGTCCCATAATCTGATACTTCAGGATGTGTGGTATGGAACAGCCCGAGAGCATGTGCTTTGAATTTAGAAAGACCCCTGGCTTTGGATTCTGTGGTCGTCAGTTGGAAATACAAAATACGGTGACCTCAATACGGTAGAGTTCGTTTCCTCCCGCCTGACAAGGCAAGGATGGGCAGATAGGGCTGTTGGGCTGGTGGTCCCTCAACACACGGCTTCAGTCAGGGTCTGATGCGGTGGCTGGTGTTCACTTCTCAAGGCTGGGGGAAAGAGAAGGAGGAGAATGAACCGCTTTGTTACGAAGGCCATGGTTGTACACATTTCTTCCAGTCACCTGTGCTTGCTCGGATGTAAGCCTGGGAGATGGCGTCTCGGCCGCCGCGACGCAGCCTTGCTCAGACACATTAAGGAAGGGGTGTGGTTCTGTTCCTAGGAGGAAGAGGGGAATGAGGAGGGGCTGTTCAACCATCTGCGCCCACGGCCCCGACCAAATCACTCTTGCTTGATTCTATTTGTAAAACGTAACTGTTCATGAAAATTAATGAAATCACTCTGAAGACGTCCCCCTCACAACATTTTGTTGAAGAGACACTTGATAAATATAGGTATCCCTTCCATGTTTTCTTCGTTCCTCTCAGTGGCGTTCCTGAGTACAGCTCTCACTTTCTGGTGTAAATAGTGACGCACGCTTTCTGTTGCTGTGGACCGGATTACCGCAGGCTTGCTGGCTCAAACCAGTGCACTCACAGTTTCTGTGCATCAGGAGGCAGAGCACAGCGCGGCTGCGTCCTGTGCCCGGGGCCTTCGCAAGCCCGCAGCCAGGGGGTCGGCTGGCTGCAGGCTTAGCTGGGGCCTGACCGCTTTGTCCAGGTCAGTGGCAGCGTTCGTGTCTTTGCAGTGGTGGGACCCAGGGCCCCAACTTCTTGCCGTCAACTGTAGGACACCCCGCTGCCCGAGAGGCCACCCCTGTGTCTGAAATCCTTCCTCCCAGATCCTAGAGGCTTCACCTGGCTTCCTGCCGGATGGGCTTCCCCAACATAGCCGCTGAAGTTCCTCAGGCCCCCACGGAGAGTTTCTAGAGTCTGCTCATCAGACGAGACATTGTGTCTAACACAACTCACGATGAGGGTGACATCCCATTGCCGTTGCCATAGTCTGTTGGTTAGAAGCAAGGCGCACGTCCTGCCCACACTCAAGGGGAGGAGGTTTCCCTAAGGCATGAACGGGAACATAGGGACTACCTGGGGGTGTGTCAAGCACGATAGCTGTGTTTCATTTAAAATCACCTCATATAGCTGAAATACCTAAAAAGTAAAAAAAAAAAAAAAAATTAAAAATTAAAAAAATAAAAATAAAATCACCTCGTATTGGGGCTCCTGGGTGGCTCAGTCAGTTAAGCGTCTGACTTCAGCTCAGGTCATGATCTCACGGTTCGTGGGTCTGAGCCCGCGTCGGGCTCCGCGCTGATACCTTAGAGCCTGGAGCCTGCTTCGGATCCCGTGTCTCCCTGTTTCTCTGCCCCCTCCCTGCTCGCGCTGTGTCTCTCCCTCTAAGATAAAGAAAGATTAAAAAAAATTTAAATCCCTTTGTATTTCAAGTGGAGAATTCTAGTTTGTTTGGGACTGTCATTTCTCAGGTTCTGGTAAAGTGTCCATGGGGAGTTTTTATCAAACTAGAAAAACTAGTCCACATTGATTCATGCAAAATGTATACGTATGCATACGTTAAGAGAGAATATAAACATGAGAAGGCAGATGGGAAAATATGCCCTTCTGCTTTCCGTGGCGGCCAAATAAACACTTTGGGATGGCACAGATTTGATACCCTAAGAGCTCCTCCACAAACCAGCAAGATTGTGCCTTATGTGAAAAGTCAGAATGGTCTGTCCGTGAAGACAAAACACTACACAGAGTCCAGACCTGGAGATCTGGTGTCGAAATTAGCCTCAAAAATCTTATGTCATTTTTCAGATAATAGTAAAAAAAAAATGTAGGTTAAAAAAACCTACTATTAATAGTCAGCATGAGATCCAACATTTGCTTTTAGCTCTGTGATATCCTCTTGTTTGTGATATAAATGTTGTTCCTCGCCTCCTCCTTGAAATCAAAGGCTAATTTTTCAGGAACATTGAGCATCATCCTAAATGAAGCCTTTAGTATCTGTCCATCTGTCCACCCGTTCAGCCAGCCAGCAGACAGCTGTTGATTTCCTTTCATGGTCCCCATGCCGTGCTGAGCCCAGACGTAGACACTGCACTGTGGTCTTTGCTCTGAAGGAAATCTCGGTTCGTACGGCATACATCAAGGAGGCCGTGGGTGTCGCTCCTGTGCTCATGCAACTTCGAATGTCACCGATAAAGATTGTTTTCAAATAAATTTTAGCTAAACACGTTTAGACACATGTAGCTAGAAATGAAGAAATGGTGTGCTGAGAGTATAATTAAGAGAAATGAGGGGTGCCTGGGGGGGGGGGCCCTGTTGGTTAAGCGTCCGACTTCCAGTCAGGTCAGGATCTCGAGGTTTGTGAGTTCGAGCCCCACGTCGGCTCTGTGCGGACAGCTCGGAGCCTGGAGCCTGCTTCGGATTCTGTGTCTCCCTCGCTCTCTGCCCCTCCCCCACTCACACTCTGTCTCTCAAAAATAAATATTAAAAAAAAATTTTTTTAAGAGGTGATCAGTTCAATCATTGAACATTTAACGTGTAGTTGATGAGTGCTTACTCTGCACTAGCCCCTCTTCTGGGTTCGAAACCGAGATAGATAGTAGGTCACCAGATGCTTTGTTGTTTCTGTTCCTGGCCTCCCGGTCCGGTCTCTAACTCGGACGGAGGAAAGTCGCGCTGTTAGGAAGGAGCTACAGCGAATGAGAAGCCTCAAAGGGCCCCGCTTCCCTGAGTTCTAAAGCAAGTGGCGGTTTCCACAGAGTTCCTGGGACACTCACTCTTCACCTGCTCCACGTTCCTGTCTTTTATGTGGGATCCCTGGGCGTGTCTGACCAAGAGATTTGTCATAACCAAGCCGTGGGACAGGGGCAGGGTTAGAAGAAGGTCTGCACAGAATAAAAGAGAAGCAGCGAAGGGGTTGGTGCCCTTGTTTTTTAAGACCAGATCCGCACATTACACTTCAAAGGAAGGGTAGAAACTTCTGTCCATCTGACCTTGTCCCTTAGGACATGAAACATTCGACTTCAAAGGGAGAGTCATATCGTTAACTCCTGAGCTTAAAATGAAATGCTGCCTTTTCCTTTTCCTGATGAATGAGTGAAATTATAATAAGGTCTTAATATGAGGTTGAATCAGCAGGAATTCACTATTTGTGGTCAAACAGCAGTGGAACCCTAGGTCTTAGTCTACCATAAACGTGCAGGCCTCTGATGAAAGGTGGCAGGTGGGTGCAATTTCTTTGGCGTGTGAAATGTTTGGGTATGAGAAGGGTGTAGTACCGGACTCAAGCCTGTAATTAAAGGACAAGACGCGACGAGGTGTGCGTTGTGCCAGAGCGTCTGCATCCCGGCGGGCGTGTTGCTGTTCAGCAGACACCATGACAGCTCGGGAAGCTGAGCATTGCACGCATCCCGATGTCTCTTTCTACACTTCCGAAAGGTCTGATTTTTATTACTCTGTTTATGGGGGGACTCAGTTATGAGCTGATAACGTGAACGAACTTAGAAATCCCTTGGCTCAAATCAAATGCCTTTATGGAAGTAGGCCTGCATTCAAGGCAACACGAAAGCGTGTCCAGCTGGAATCTAAACAAAATTAAACTTGGCTCTGCATTACAAAGGCTACCGAACTAGTTACGGCAGATCACCGAGAAGAAGCTTCAGACGGGGCACCTTAAATTGTGTGCTTCTGATCTCGAGACTTCCACCTTGAGAAAGGCTTATATAATCCATCGCATAAGAGCCAGATTAGAACAGCAGGCCGTACTCCGTTACGAGAGATATCATCGCATCCCAGCGGCTTCATGTGAGAAAGATTACCAGTGGCCCATTAAGATGCCAGCATACCACAAAAATTGACATAGACCCTCCCCTTTTTTTTAGTAAGACAGAGTATCCAGAACTGTATGGGTTATGATTGAACTCTGAAAGACCTAACCCTTTGACTCAAACTTTAGTCACTCAAAGTTTATTGTAATGGATTTTGACCCATAGATGGTCCTTGACAATTTGCCTTCAATTTCAGTACCCCTTGCACACAAACGGGATGCGAAAGGTAGCCTGTCTGAGTTTTCCATGTCCCCCACGTCCCCCTGAGGGTACCTGTTGACTGGACAGTGTGCAGTCCCTTTCTCCCATCTGGGGCGAGGCCACGGTTGAGCCTTTGGGCCTCAGTCCAGCTGCCCTTCATGTTGTTATGGTGCTGGCACCTGTGCCTGGGGCAAGTTAGGAAGGATCCAGGTCCGGTGACTGTAACAGACCCCAGACGGCAGCCTCGTGAACGCACCCTCCCGGTGCTGGTGGTGGCCACGTGGAGTCCGAAACCACGCTCCCGGCTTGCGGCTCCCCCTCGCCGGGGGCTCACCTTCACAGATGGCCCGACGTGACAGACCTCGGGAGCAAGGGGCACATCTGTTTCCTTTAAGAACGTGACTCACAAGGTGCTCACTTTACTTCCCAGCATAGCCATTTTGAAAAATGGGGAGAGTGGATACGGAGGGTAGTTGTTTCTCTCTGCCGTGATAACCTCACGTTCAAAATTAGTTGGGACGCCTCAGCGTACCTTCCTTTTTTTTTCCCATTTGCCATTTTCCATTTAGTTGTGCTCTTCCTTTTTTTAAGTGCTCCTAAAACATCGAAGCATAGCTGACAGTGTCACGTTAGCACACCCTCTTTTGTAATAGCTCCTTTGCCCAATCCAGGCAAACTGTTTGTCTGAAAGTGTCGGACATGCCCAGAGAATAACTAGCACTGGGACCTCATCATAAGCCCCTGTGGCGTAGCTACAAGACTTAGACGATGCTCGAAAATTAGCCACACTCTGTGATCAAGGAACCGTCTGTGTTCTCAATGTTTGTTCTCAATCAGGTAGAATTTGCTTATCTGGTTTATAGGTTTGTGGTAAGGATTACAGTTTATACTTTATTTCCCAGGGAATTAAAAGATTTGTTAATGACCATCTTAGTTCTAAAAAAAAAAAAAAAAAACAGGCTTCTAGGCTTTATTGTGGTGATCATTTCACAATATATACAAATAGCAAATCATTAAGTTGTATACCTAAAACTTCTGTAATATATCAATTATGCCTTTGTTAAAAAATTACGAATGAAAGTATAACATATCCATCTGTCAGTCATGAATAAGGCTTAGTTTTTTGGTTACATCGTTAAAAAATACGTGGGCTGCAGTTTTTTTTTTTCCTCAAAAAGTTTTAATGTTCAACTAAAGCATACATTAGAAGACAGTGGATGTCATGTTTAAGTCACAAATCCGTCTTTTGAGGACAGTTTTTAGAATTCTAGCTTTTGTCGTCGTGATGTATGGCCTGGTAAGTTTATGCGTTGGCACTTGGATACCCTTCCTCCTACTGACCAATCAGGAGGTAGGTGTTTCAGCTTTTAGGTCCCAAGAAAGAACGGTATTGGCAGGAAGAGAATTTTCCAGTGGGAGAGCACTCTTCCATGAAAACTCACACGGCCTTTCTTATAAGAGCTACACGATTGTCCTCAAAAAGCACGGAGGCACTCAGAGCCAGACCCATGGTTCCCTCTGGCGTGGATGACCAGGCATCCGCAGGCCATGACGGGTGTGAAAGCCCAGCCCCCCTCTGCGATCCTCACTTCTCCTGCTGAGCTCGGGCTGCCTGCTTTCCACATGTGTCACAGAGCTGAGCCCCAGCAGTGACGAACTTGTACAAAACGGTTCAGCGTGTCAGGTTTGCTTTCCTCAAGGCTCCTCCCCTTGGCTTGCAGACGACCGCCTTCTGGCCGTGTCCTCACGTGGTCTTTCCTCTGAGCCCACCCTGGTGTCTCTCCCTTCTTAGAAGGACTCTAGTCCCCCTGCATTAGCCCCATTTTAGCTTAGCCACCCTTTTAAAAGAAAGGCTCTATCTCCAAATACAGTCACATTCTGCGGCATCGGGGCGGGGGCTTCGACATACGAATTTTGGGGCGGGGGGGCACCCTTCAGTCCATAACAGTGTCTAAAATATGGAAAAATGTTAATATGGTGAGCGACGTGGCCCTCGAGGGTTAAATTGAAATCCAGACATTTGCGGATTTCCTCCTGTGCTCCCATTGTGTTCCGGTGCGTGATACCTGGAGATACAAAGACGTAATTATTTCCTGTGCTGTTTCCGTGTTGGCAGGCCTGGCAGCTTCGATTCAGCCACCTCGTGGGCTACGGTGCCAAGTATTACTCTTACCTCATGTCCAGGGCGGTAGCTTCCATGGTCTGGAAGGAGTGTTTTCGACGAGACCCTTTTAACAGGTAACGAGGGGGAGGAATTCTTCTCTGACACCAGTAATCTGCCACGCCCCTGCTTCTGAAGCCAGGCCGGGAGCCTCAGCCGCTTGCCCCGCAGTGCAGGCCACTGCCAGGCCCTTCCGACCAGGCCGGGCCCCGAGCCTCCACCTCGCCCCGCAGCACTCACGGCTGTCACACACCGGCGATGGTGTGGCACCCTCCTGTCACGCCCGCAGGGACCTCTGCGTGAGGGCTCTTTGCGCCTCCAAAGCGGGCCTAGACTGCTGTGTTCCCGTGCGTCCCCTGTGGGTTTGCGTGGCTGTTCCAGCCTGTCTTGTTGTCTGTTCCCCACTGCTCTGTGCTTCCTGTTACTTGAGACGGCCTTCCTTATTTTCAGCACAAACTTCCGAGGAGTCAGTCACACGGAACACCTGATTTCCTCTCTGTTGCCCAACGAAGGACTCGCTTCTCTCAGTCATTTGGGAGCAGCACCATTGGAAGCGTTGATTCTCGATGCCAGGGTCCACTTTGCTCCGGAAGTTTCCCCCTTTGCCCGACTTTGGAACGCTTTCTTCCCGTGGAAGACGGTGGCAGTCTGAAGAAGGGGACCCGCTCCCCTGACGGCTCCTCCACAGCCCCCCTTCATGGGGGCCGCTGACCGCCACTTAGTATCGGTAGCTGCAGAACCCCTCCCCCACATCGCTTCCCACGGCCTGCCTCCTGGGTGCCCTCTCGAGTAGCCTTGCTCACCATTTCCACCATCAGGATGGGCAGTGGTTCACACAGGAGAATCCGCGGCTGACTCAGCGGAAGGCTCACGAACATGACTGTGGGCTGAGTCTCGGGCCTCAGGCTAGCTGGTGACCGTGGGAGCCTGTAGTGATTCAGTGAGGGAATCCGGGTAGGTGGATTTCAGGTAGGGACGTACGATGCCCAACCCCTTCCCCGCCGTGGAGACAGGCCATGCGAGGTGGCGGCGGGCTGGAAGAGGACGGAGAGCGGGGTCTGGGCTGGGCAGCCCCGCATCCCCAGATCAGAAGCACAGGAGTATCCTGTCGTGCCCGCAGTGGGCCTCCACAGGATGCTTCTCGACCGCAACCTTGGGGAAGTTGAGTTCTGGTCTCAGAGTCCTTGGAAGGTGCTTCCTTGAAAGCAAACCACTAATGATGATCTGGTCTCATACTCGTTTAAAACATCTTGTCTCCTCACCACACAGACGCATCTCCAAATACCTGTCAGGCAGCCGCGGATGATGACTGGCGTCTTCACCGCTTTCATGTGGTTGAAGATGAATGGCACCTTGGATTTTCGGAGTGCCCTGAAATTTCCGTATGGCGCGTTAGTTTGCATTCACGGTTGTCCTGGCAGAGCACGTACTTCTTACGAGAGGAAACTGAGGCTCGGAGAGGGCAAGTGGTTTGTCCGAGGCCTCACAGTTCAGACGGAGTGAGATGATAAAACAGGGCTGCCGGTTCCTAGCCCCCTCCCCCTCCCCGTCTCCTGCACAACTCCAGCTTTCCGTGCGGCTGGATGCAGGTTGGGATTTTCTTAGCATCTCATAATCACATTCAGTTCCAAAGTCTTTGGAACTTGAGTCTGATGTCATAGAACGTTGAAATGTTTTGCAGCTTCGTAGCCACGTGTTCTTTTGTCTCCTGCCCTTTGCATGCTGCAGACGTTCGGTCTGCTTTTCAGATTTTGTTATTTTCAAAAGACCGAAAGCCAAACTTGACTATAATAAATCATTTCGGGGAATTACGATTCTTCCCTGGAGATTTCTATAAACAGGCAGAATATTACCTTGTTTAAAGGAACTGCACTTTACTAGAAGGCCACATACTATTAAGCACATATATTTCTTGCATTTATATCTTGTTTATGTGTGCATTCTTGCCTAGACATGTAGTTTGCCACACTTTTATAGACATGTAAAAGTAAGCTAGTAAAAATACTCATAAGGCTAGAAAATTTCTTACCTATGTCAAAAGATCCCTTTTGATCCCACTCCTGAAAAAAATCACCAGACTGGATGCCTCACCAGAAAGCCAGGGGCCAGGAGGAGGTACACCCCTCCCCCAGGCCAGAGGTCAGGCAGGGCCTCTCAGCCACCCTGTCCCCTCCCTGGGTGGGCCCAGCCTTCTGTCCATGTTTCCTAAATCAGGACACGCTTTGGCTTAGCACCCACTTCGTGTTTGACATCAACCTATGTTGGATACTGTGACACTATCAGAAATTCTGATTAGAAACCACGTTTGCAAAATTGCCCGTATGCAAAGATGCTCCAGAAATAGTGCAATGAAAACATCATGATTTATGTAACTTATGTCATCATGGGTGTCAGTCATCTGGCATTAAAGGAACTGCATTTTCCATAATACACAAAAGTAGCTCTAAATAGCCTTGTGTCCGGGTGCCATTAAGTTGGAGAATTTCTGTCTATAAAAGTTCTCCAAAATCTGCCTGCGAGTATCATCACAGACGGTGTTCCCTGCAGAATCCAGCAGACAAAGAGCATCAGAAGATACAGACGGGCCGTTCTGAACTTTGCCCTTTCCACCTGTATACTCAAGAGTCAGTTTCCTGTTCCATTAGCTGTTACCCTAAGCCAAGGTCTCCGGGTGTAATTAACCCTCTCCTGCCAGCTTTTTCTCCTTCGCTTTTCTTTCACAGTCTTATTTTTTCTCTCTCTGTTTCATCTCAGCATAAATAGTTCCAAAACCTCACTTTAAGATAATCCCAAAGACGATGGAGAATAGGATAGCTTCCACTCAGTATATGATCCATAAACGAAATAATCCTTTCTTTGAAGAGAGATTGCTTGCTGTGAAACAAAGCTAAAAATACACTTCTCCTTTTACAGTAAACATTTCACACCTAGTTTGACTTTATGAGAGTAATTCAAAAATTGGAAGTCGATGTTTAGAAGCAGGAAAATCGAGGGCTGAGCTATCTCGTGGTGGCGGCTTTTCTGTCAGCGTGGCTTCATTTGGAGAAAGAAACTAAGACACGGGTGCCCGGGGGCTGGGCGGGCTGCCCGTGTCAGTGCCTGTAACGGTCTCTTCTTCTCCCCCCACCAGGACGGCAGGGGAGCGCTATCGCAGGGAGATGCTGGCACACGGCGGGGGCAAGGAACCGATGCTCATGGTGCAAGGTAAAACAAAACGAGGGTTGGGAACTTTGCTGTGCGACCTTCTTTCTTTCAAGGTTTTATGGGTTATATGTATTTTGGATTATAATATAATTTAACATTGCCATACAACGTTATATTAGTTTCAGGTGCACAGCACGGTGATCGGGCAGGTCTGTACGTTACGCCAGGGTCACCAGCATATTGTCGCTGCCATGGGTCACCGAACACTGTTATGACAGTATTATTGACTGTACTCCCTATGCTGTACTTTCCATCTCTGTGACTTATTTATTTGATAGCTGGCAGTTGGTACCTCAGTCCCCTTCATCGATTTCGCCCATCCCCTCACCACCCTCCCGTTTTATGGGTTAGGTTTTAATATTAGCTCTTGGAGTTATGTTTTTGCACCGTCTATAGTGAAAGCTGTTTCATATTTCCTCCATACATTTTTTTTTTTGCCTTTAGAGATGATGCGTCAGCTGTGTCCTTTGTTCTGAGCATGTATCTAGTTCATTGTATCCCAAACAAATTAATTTTTAGTTACTGTGATGTATTTAGATGCCAAGATAAAATTTCAGGTTTTAACTTTTAAAATGTAGGAAATTTATAAATTCGTCATAAATTATCAAAAAAATTGGTTTTCAGAGGTCCCAGTGTATTTCTTTAGCTTAAAGAAGTCCTGTAAGCTTTCTCTGAAAGCTTAGCTATGCCTTTGCTAGAAATTCCAAGGCATTTTTTTTACCCATTGAAAAATTAGAACCTAAGTAAATCTCTTTGAGGTACTACAGTGCTTGTTGTCTTATGTAATCTGGGAGGTTCGTTTTTTCATTTAAGTATTTGCACTGAAAATTTAATTGTAAATGGAAGTGACCATCATGGTTTTTCATAAAATGTTCTCACAAATATTTTAAGGAACATGCGAATGTTATTGGATGTCAATGTATTGACAATCTTATTTGCAGCTGATCTCCCTAACTAGCTGATAAAAATTGCTTTTAGGAAATACCATCCAGTATTGGAGAAATACGGTCGCAGTGGGTCTGACGTCAAGGTTTCCTTGCCTAGATCTGTTCGGTCTAACACCTGTTGAGGGTGTTCGCGGAGCCCCAGGTCCTTCCCTTTAGCTGTGTGTTCAGCGGGTACTTGCTGAGCGCTCACTCTGCCCGGGGCACCGCTGTGCTTGTGTGTTGTGTTGCCCTGTGCGGAGGGCAGGAGCGGAAGAGGCGAAGACGAACATCGGGTCCTTGTGCGGCTCGCGCTCCTTCAGCTCTGCCGGGAGGGGGCGCTCTCATGGGCACAATCCGCCCAGTGCCGCCGCGTGTTTAGAAAACAAATCTGCCCGCCTGCAAAGCCTGCAGTTTCATGGGGCCCCGCCCAACCAGAGATGACAAAAGTCCGCCACAGCCACGCTTTGCTCTTCCATCAGTGCACTGCCCTCGGAGCCGTCCTGCGGTGCAGAGGGCACGCTGATGGCGCCTCAGTTCCCACTTGAGCCTTACTGGCCCCTCGTGAACTGTGCCACGTGCAGGGAATGGTTTTAAATGGTTTGCATGCGTTGGTTGATGCGATCTTCTAGCAACCCTAGGAGGCGGGAATGATGGTTATTCCCACTTTACCGAGGCTGAAACAGGTCAGTCCTTGGTCCACGTTAGAGGCAGTGAGTAGAACAGTGAGGATTTGAACCTGTGACTTCTGGCTGCGGGGACCGAGGTCGTCGGCAGTCTGTGCTGTTTCACGTGTTTGCGGAACACGACACTGGGGTAAGGGTCTCCTACGGACCCACGTGAAAGGCAGATTACCTGGCTCATGATAGTAAGCAACCAAGAGGTTAAATTGTGTGCTTGTAGCCAGTGGTTTGTGGTCCTGCACGAAAAGCCCACTGTGCTCCAAGAAGAGATGCTGCGGGATGGCTTTCTCCCGTAGATTTTCTCTTCTGTATACTCTCCCAGTAGCCGTGCTCAGCTTCTCCTTTTTGGGACCAAGGTCTAAATGGTGTCTGCGCATAAATATTAGCTTCCATATGGTTCCATCAAAGGGGGGAAAAAAGTAAATCCTTTTCTGTGTTTGTCTTTTGGCTGGTGTGTTGGTCTACCCTGCCTCCAGGAATGTTGTAAGAAACCTCTCTAAAAATTCTGCTCTTTATATGAAACGTCATTGTGTTAAGAAACCTAATATTTCCCACACTGGAATTCGCACACTTGGGAGAGAAAAACAAGATTGTGGTTCAAACCAGGGATGAGAAAGTGTTCGGATTCCAGTTAACAATAGAATGGTTCTGCTTTTAAACCTCAATATTTGTCTTAATGTGGTTCTGTCTGATCTCATTAATTCACATGGTTTGTTACGTGTCAAAGATGAATGGGGGACGTGCGGAGAAGTTACGCCTGTCGTCGCTTTATAGGGTTGGATTTGTAAGACAAGACCAGCAGTGGCTTCTCATCTTGTATGCAGCCAGCCTGTACCCCAAAACACAATGTCTTAGGGGACGGCTCATAGCCGAACACTAGGGTACCCCTAGGAGTAGTGATTGGTGAAATTGTTAAGAGTTGCGATATAAAAGCTTAGATGATCTGGGAGGCATTATTCCTGTTTGGAAGTGTAATTTTTACCAGGTGTTTATCAAATAATGTTATTTAACTACTTACTAGGTCAACGTAAAGAGTTATATTAAGTAGCAAAAGATGAGGAGAAACCTCCCTTCAAATGACGTTCCTCCCTGGCCAAATGACAACTTTGTTAACCTCCTTACTTTAAGACTTCTATGGTGGATGAACTTCAGGCCATTCCTTAGAGTCAGAATACCTCTGCCTCGTACTGATGCTCTCCGAATGATACCTAGTCACAGAACTCAAATATGTCGTGCTTTTGACCTTTGAATAATAAAAACCACACAGGTGAGCTGTGTTTAGAATGAGTCGTCATCGGCTCCGAATCCCTTGACCTTTTCTGGGCCCACTGACGGATGAGCCTCCTTGTGGCCAGAGCCCGGCCTGAAGGAAGTCCCAGAGAACACAGCATTCCTCTTTCTTGTCTCCCACTGGTCGCCCCCCATTCATCAGCTAAAGGGTGCTGCCACGCAGCCCTGTCCCGGTGCTGACTCTAGCCCGAGGGAGTGGCTGTCGCCCGCCCGATAGAGTCAGGGACTCTATCCCTGACTGAGGGAGCCCCGCGGGGAAATAAATCCCAAGTCGTGCAACCGTGGCAACAGGAGGCTTTGGTAGAGTCAGAGCCCATAGTTGTTTCCTCTCAACACTCCAAACACCATTTGAAAACAACTTGGTGGCTAAATAGTAGTTAAAACGGCATGTCCCCCCTCGGGGAAGAAAAGAGGTCACATGGTACCACAGCCTACTGTACTAGGATGTGCCCTTGCTGGCTCTGGCTTCCAGGAGAAAGTCGCTTCCCCTCCCTCAGTGTGTCCTTACCTGCCTTTAAACACATCCATGGCACATGCAAAGATACAGGTTATAAGCACAGCATTCGTTTACTTAATGTCCCCCCTGCCCCCCGCCACTCAACCGTTTGGCAACACCTGATGGAAACCAACTTTCTTAATTGCCAAGAATTCCGGGCTGAGCTTGAACTCCTTGTATTCAGTTGCCGGTGGTGAGTTTTTTCTCCCCTTCTTGCCATATGCTACGCCCACCCGCCAGCGTTTTTTTGGTTTATGTTAAGTACCCCACTTCTGAGTAATAAGAGCACGTCAAGGTTTTGCCGGAAAGAAACGATGATAGCGTGACATTTTCATTCATTTTCTTATTTTTCAAAGCCTAGACTAGAATGCCTCTAAGGGTGCCGTGGGTTCAGTGTCCGTCACAACCGTTCCAGAAAATGTACGGGTTGCTAGAACGCAAACATGCAGGAAGGCTTGTGCGTAGCAAGGGAGCGCCATTTTGTACCCACCGGGCAGCACGATCGTGTCGTACCGCACCAGACACGAGGGTGGAATGATTCGGCCCCGCGGGATAGAAGTTGCGTGATTTCAGCAGTTTGTGGATGACGGAGGGAGTCCTCACGCATAGCTTCCTCTGCACGCCGTATTTCTGTGTTTTATGTCCTCTACGAGCTTGGGTGAATGGCCCCTGTTAAGTTTTTAGGTTCAGATTTATCATTCCGATGATCAGGAAAGACAACAACAGCAGCAACTAACATTTGCAGAAACTGCTACGTGCCGATACCTTCCGCTGCGCTGCCCGATTTAGTCCCCAAAGCGTAGGTCAGATGGTCCCCATTTTTACAGATAACGAAACCGTCAAGAGTTCATTCTCTCTCTCTGTGCCGCCTCTCCTCCCGACTCCCGCGTCTTCCTCGGTTGACCTCTAAATTCCGACTTGAGATCGAGCTGCTCCTTAGGACATGGGAGATGTCAGTGGAGTGAGCCCTGAGGCCTGCACGATCCCCAGGAGTCTGCGGTTTGTTGTTTCTAACCTCACGTCCTAACTGTTCCCCTTGACATCGGAGAGGCCTGCCTGCCATCCAGCCATCAGCAATAAGGTTTCCCTTCATCTGTTTTTGTAGGAGCTCCTTTAGACTTTTGTGGTAAAGCTATCAACTTAGTTTATAATCATTCTGAGTCATGGTGGTTCCGAGAGAAAAGGTCCCCGCCGCAGCCCAGTGAGCTCGATGCCCAGTAAGTGTCGTGTTTCTGCCTCAACCTTTGCACCAAGAATTTTGCGGGGGGAAGGAAAGGTTAAAGTCCAAGACTTTCGCATTCCAGGAGGCTGTTGCGAACACTCAACCACTTTACTTCTGTGCTTGTTGCCAGAGGAGAAACCCTTAGCTTCATTTTTATGTCTCTGTGGTCAAAAGCCGTCATGCCAGTAGAGACACAAAGTATTAACCTGGCAGAGTTTTTAAAAGGACCAAACATCAGAGAAGACTGAAAGAATTACTAGGTAAATGTGTTGCCAAACTGACTCCTGACACCAAAGTCTAGGAGCCCACAGGGCCTCACTTGAAGCTGATGAAAATCATAATACCTTACGTTTCTGCCGAGCTTTATGGTTTTCCAGGCACAATCGTTTTTGCCATAATTATCCTGTGTCATCTATGCTAACTTGCTACATACCATTTTTGTCCAAGAAAAAAACCCAGAGAATCGTGGTCTCTGTTCCAAAAGGTCATCCCTGTGCCCCGAGGAGATTCATGCAAACCATCTATAGTGATGACTCCTCTTTTCTTTAAAAACCATCTCGGTCGTAGTAGCTGTGCACACAGCCGGCTTTCAGATCTCGGTTTCACGCCAACTCACAGCAAGGCTCCTCGGAGAGACGGTTGGTTCCAGGGCTGAGTGTCAAGTACGAGCCAGAAGCTCCAGGAAATAAGAAAGTGCCCAGAAACACATCCAAGGAGGGGTGTGTATGTCGAAGGCAGGCGAACTGAAAAGAGGTCCCAGTGGCCAAAGTGGTGACAATTTGAGCAACCGAGTAAATAAGGCAGTTACTAGAATATAACACAAAGTATAGAATTTCTGCCTTTGAGTTCGCAGTGATGTAAATGATTGAATAAATCAACGGGGAGAATAAACAAACCTCCCGTGCAGAAGCATTTCAACCATGTATGCAGACAGATGCTCCGCTCTCCAGGAAACGGATCGTAAGTTAAGTGTGAATGTGCAGGGTGGTTTCCTTCCAAGGGAATACGGTGTGGAAAGGGGCGGGAGAAATTACAGGAACTTTCTAGAGGAGAAGCTGAGAAACACTCCCCCGGTCGGGTGTTCAAGGTCAGCATCGACAGCGAAGCCATGTTGATAGGATGTGCCCTTGAGATGATGTTCGAGAAAGGCTCTTCACCTCTGTGGGCTTCCTTCCCAAACCCATCACCCAAACCGAGGGACAGAGTACAAAATACCCAAACGGCCCACCTCAAAAGTGTCAAGGTCAGGGAATTGAAGAGACTTTCAAGGTGTGCAGGGGAAGCTAAGCAGGGGTGACGGGCTACGTGCGGTGTGGTGTCCTGGATGGGACCTTGGGGCAGAACGAGGACATTAGGTAGAAACGAAGGGAATGTGAGTAAATGCCGACTTCAGTGACCAGCCGTGAAGGAATATCGGTTAACTAGTTGTGATGCCCGTGCCCACCCAAGGGAAGACGTTAACAGTGGAGGACACGCAGCGACCGACTGGGGCAGGTGTGTGGGAACTCTCTATCCTCACAATTCTTCAGTAAATGTAAAACTATCCTAAAATTACCAGTACACGAACAAGCCACTTTGGTAAGCCTTCTGGTAATGACGCTGCTGCTCGCGGTGTCCCCTCCCTGCTCCCCAACTCCATTTGCCGTATTTTTCTGCTCTCCTGCCACTGTCACCTGGGGGGGGAGGTGCGGGGGGAGCCCATGGGGACCGTTGGAGGAGGGGCTGCTTGGCACAGCGTGCGGTCAGGGGAAATGGGCATCACGCGGGCATTGTAGATGCTGTGAAGGACTTCTGGCATTTACTCTGAGGACCAGAGAAAGCACCGACAGTGTTTGCAAGGCAGGTAGTGACAAGATCAGGTTTATGGTTTCCGGTATCCGCCGCCTGCTGACGAGGGGCCGCCTGGTTCGAAGAGGCCCCTTGCTGGCAGTAATCCTGGTGAGAGCCGAGGGCGACCAGCCTGAGAGAGTCGGCAGTCGGGATGAGAAGAGGTTTTCTGATTTAAGACCATTTATGAAGTAAGAGCCGCTGGCCGTCGAGTCGATTCTGTGTGGAAGTGAGTCAGTGGGCGGGATGCCAGAGATGACTCCCAAGTTCCCAACTTTGGCCGCAGGAGAGGTGGCCGTGCTCTCGAGAGCCCAGGGGACCCCCTGAGGAGAGCGGTGGAGCCGTGGCTGACTGCAGCGTAAGGCATCAGGAGGCCTACGGGATGGCGCCTGGGGGGCCCAGTCAGTTAAGCGTCCGGCTCTTGGAATCGATCGGCTCTGGTCGTGACCTCGCGGTTTCGGGGGCTCGAGCCGCACGTCGGGCTCTGCACTGACAGCACAGAGCCTGCTTGGGATTCTGCCTCTCTCCCTCTCTCTCCGCCCCTATCCCACTCGCGCTGTCTCTCTGTCTCTCCCAAAACACGTCCATAAACTTTAAAGACAGGTGACGAGAGAAACACAGGCCCGACAGGCAGCCCCGCTGCCCTGGAACAGCTCAGCGCACGTGTGGAATTCGGCGCTAGAAGCTCCCAAGTCCAGGGGATTTAATTCCAGGGTTACCGCGGGGACCCGGTGTCCAGAAGCCCCTCTCGCTTAGCGGGAGGCTTTCCCGTTGGCTGTTTGTGCGATACGAACTCGACGGCCGCCGGGAGCGGTAAGCGCTGTCTGTCGGCCGAAGTAGAGCTGACACACAAAAGCCAGGAGGCTACAGAGGCACGCATTGTCTGACGCTCGCTTGACTGCCTTCCCCTGTTGTCCAAACGCATCCACGCTGACTTCGCGAGAGGAGGCATTTTGCATCGTTTCGTGGAACTAACAACCGGTTGTGGTTGTCACTTGCCGTTCTAATCGTGCCGTCCGGTTAATCCCTGAACGTGGCCGTGCCTGGCACAAAGCTGGCAGGCTGGACGCTGTGGGAGAATGAACGGATGTACGGGCACGTTGGATGCTTACTCCTGAGTTGTCGTCGTCGTCGTCGTTGTTGTAAATGTGCCTCTTTGCTTTCTCTGTTTCTGATTAAGTGGGATTTTCAAGGGAGAGATTCACACGTGCCAGGTGCTGCCTGACTTAGCTGACGCCCGTGTCCCCTGGGCGTGTAGGGGCTCAGGGTAAAGAAATGCCAGGACGTGCTCGCAAGACGTGCGCTGTGGCCGACGAGTGCCCACCCCAGAGTGTGTTTTCCATTTGTGGCTTGTGAGGAAAGCCCTCAGATATATGAAATATCGGAAGGTAAGACGATTTAAAACTACCGGCATGCCAGGCAAAAGTATGCTGTTTGAAGTAAACCAGATGGGTTGCTCAGATGTTTAAAAATACAGATCTTGGGGCGCCTGGGTGGCGCAGTCGGTTAAGCGTCCGACTTCAGCCAGGTCACGATCTCGCGGTCCGGGAGTTCGAGCCCCGCGTCGGGCTCTGGGCTGATGGCTCAGAGCCTGGAGCCTGTTTCCGATTCTGTGTCTCCCTCTCTCTCTGCCCCTCCCCCGTTCATGCTCTGTCTCTCTCTGTCCCAAAAATAAATAAACGTTGAAAAAAAAATTTTTTTTAAAATAAAAATAAAAAAAAAATAAAAATACAGATCTTTATTTCCCCCTCGCTGTCAGGAAGCCCTTCCCTGTCTCTCGGTACCTCCTTTCTGTGCTTTGTTGTGTCTTTTTTTTTTTCTTTCCATAGCACGTATTTACTTCCTGACATAACGTGTAACGTATTATTTCACTTCTCGGTTTGCCATCTGCACTCTTGCATAAACTCTAAGCCCCGTCAGAGGAGAGGGACTGATGTTTGCACCTGCCATGTCTCCAGTGCCTGCAACAGGCACTCGGTAAGGATACGTTAAATGAGCAAATACATAAATTTTGAAATATGCTGAAAAGGTGAACTATTTCTTGTGCCATAAAAAAGTGGGGACTGTTAGAAAGGGGACAGGTTTTTATTCGCCTTGTCTGCGAAGTTTTATATCACAGAGCTATGTCTAAGGGATTTATGGGCCCAAATATTTTGGCGGAAGCCGTTTTCTAACATAAAAGAGAAAGACGGGCAGTGAAAGTTTCATCCCCTGCTTGTTCAGCGTCTCCCTCTCTGATTTCGTGTCACCGTGTCTGCCCAGCTGTCCGGATATCAGGTTTGCTTTGTCAGTCCTGCCACTCTTTCTGGCTTCCACCTGCCCCACCGGCCGTACCCGCACCGGGATCCTAGCTTCGCTGGCCTCAATCCTTTTTTGATCAAAGAGCCTTCGTCGGGAGGGAGAAGGGAGCCACGGCTCCTAAGAGACCGCCATCCATTTGGCTCCTTGTCATATCTGTGTTCTTCGTAGAGCTTTTCCGCTATGCACTACGTATATTTATTACACCGCATAACCGGTGTTCTACAAGGTTAGAAGAACATAGATCCTACCTTGTGCTTTATAATTCTCATAATGCACGACCAAGTCAGTCTGGTGAATTAGCAGTGATTTAAGAAACAGGCATTAAAGTGGAATGTGTTTCCACTGCCGTGGGAGGTCAGAGATAAATTCCGCAACTTGATTTACGGCAGTAAGTAGCGGGCTTTGTTATACGAGGTGAGTCAACTCTTGGGGCTTCATTAAAGTAGGGCCGACTCGAAGTAAAACTCGCCCTGGGAACAGGGGGTCCCAGAGGCCTTGGCCTTCACCACCACCTCCCTCCGACATCTCTCCCTCCTGACAGCCACCTTGTGTGTGTTGGCAGCCAGGCCCCTTTGCTTTTAGCCACCCAACCTCCGTAGCGTAAGACTGAGGAGCTGTCCCTGTACAGTCTTTCGTGAAAATGTATTATTTTAATATCCTTAGGGTAGTGACCAGTAAGCAATCTGACAGAATGAAGGAAAGTGTTGTTCGTTGTTGATGCTGTTAATTCACTCAAGCTCAGTGAGTATTTACTGAATATTGCTAAGCAGGCACTTGAGGGACACAGAAATAAACCAGTAAGCTAACTACAGACCCTGGAGCATCCCGTCAGATTTACAGGAAGGCGCCCTCTGGGAGGCGGAGTTGTAGACAGGCGCCCACGGTGGGGCTGTGCAGCCCGCCCTGGGACACAAGGCTGGGGGCCTGCAGGGTTCCTGGGCTTCAGCCACTCCTGCCCCCCACCCTCCCGCCGGCCGGCTACCTGCACACCGGGCACCGACTGGCCAGCCAGGTGAGGTGGCCCGGGAGGGGATAGGCTGAAGGTGTAAACGTAAGTAAATGTGACACGATGCTGACCCTCCGCTCTCTCCACACCTGTCGTATTAATGGGCAGCACGTCTGGGGATCCGCAGCCTGATTTCACCAGATGCTCTCATGCAAAATATACCGAGTCTATTCCTGGAGCGTTTTATAACGATCAGAGGCACCCACCCTTGGAATAGCCACTCGGATGCTCTTTGCGTGTAAAAAGACAAGGTCAGCGTTACAGTGAAACAGTTAAACAAAAGAGAAAGTATGTAGGTGTTGTAAATGGAATGCCTTCATGGAAAGAGTGGGGGTTTTTTCTTTTTTTTTTTTTTTTTTTACTTTCTAAATAAATTGACTTTGGAGCACCAGGAATAAGTCATTCCTGTGGGTTACAGTGTTTTGTTAACGTATCAGGCAGATAACTGCATACTATCATACTAGAAACTGATGAGCATTTTGTCTAACGTTTACAGTGTAGGGTAATAGAAACCACATGGCATATTGATCTATTTATACCAATAAAAAGAAGTCAGCCTTTACCAGGAAATGACAGATCTTTTCTTCTGCAAAACTTAACCCAGAAGCATCTCCTACCCTTGGATTCCACCCCCCCCCCCCCATTTTATGGTCAGTGTTCCAATGACTGAATTCAGCAACATAATTTTTTGCTAGCAAAGAGGATGAAAAGCCTCTGGGGAAGTAACTTTTAAATAGAATTTTAACTTTTTTCAGGATGTTAACTTTTAACCTATCAGTGTATACTTTGTGTGTGTGTGTGTGTGTGTGTGTGTGTGTGTGTACATACATACACATACATACAGTAAAACCTTGGTTGGCGAGCATAATTCATTCCAGAAACATGTTTGTAATCCAGAGCACTTGTATATCAAAGTGAATTTGTCCATAAAAAATAATGGAAAGTCAGATGATTCATTCCACAACCCAAAGATATTCATGTTGATTACAATGTTGTAACGATTAGAATACTGTAATATAATACAAAATAATAAAGAAAATACAAAATGTAAAGAAAAATAAGTTAACCCGCACTTACGTTTGAAAACCTTCATGGTTGGTATGAGGGAGACAAGAGACAGGAGGGTTATTGTGTGGGACGACTTTCACTATCACTAATGGAATCAACGCTATCTGTTGGCCCAATGGAATCTTTTCCTGCATGGGGGCCATTGTATGTGCCCAACAGATGTTGACTACAGTGCAGTATTCATAAACTCTTGTCATTCACTGTATATAATGTAACTGGCAATAAGGCAGCAGAGGAAAGGGTCTATATCTGCAGGCGCTTGACCTAGAATGAAGCAAAGCATTCCTAAGCTTTCTCTTGTCTGGAAAAGCAAAGGACTGTTTCTAGGTGCTTTGAAGTGACAAAAAATAGACTAGTGCCAGTTGTGGGCGCCTTCCAAGCGTTCTGAAAAATCACTGATTTCTGCCAAACACCGCGGCCTGAGAGCAAGCATCTGAGCGTGGGCGATGATCACCCACAATCCCACAGCGAGAGAGAGAGAGAGAGAGAGAGAGAGGAACCATTGGCTCCGCTGTGATCATGTGTTGTTCGGAGTCATGTGTTACTTGTATTGCAAGACATCGCTCGTGTATCAAGTTGGAATTTATTAGAAACGTTTGTTTGTCTGGTAGAACACTCGCAGAACAAGTTACTCGCAATCCATGGTTTCACTTGCGTATATACCTGTGGCACTTTTCATTTCAACACACTTCCTTGCTTCTACCTACGGGGCGAGTGAGTATTGATAATCCGACAACTGGATAGAAGGGATGGGTGGAGAATCCCCTTAGACAAAAGACCATGGCCCTGCGTGTTCACTGGCGTTCAGGGTGTAGAGCACCTCTTCTTTTAAATTTTTTTTTTAGCATTTTATTTATTTTTGGGACAGAGAGAGACAGAGCATGAACGGGGGAGGGGCAGAGAGAGCTGGAGACACAGAATGGGAAGCAGGCTCCAGGCTCCGAGCCGTCAGCCCAGAGCCCGACGCGGGGCTCGAACTCACGGACCGCGAGATCGCGACCTGAGCCGAAGTCGGACGCTGAACCGACTGAGCCACCCAGGCGCCCCGAGCACCTCTTCTTAAACCCTGGGCATCCCAAGTTCCTACTCAATGGTTTCAGATAGTCAGCACGCAGGAAGGTGATTTGTTTTGCAGAAGTACAAGGGACAGTGACATTAACGAAAGTGTGTTAGGTGCGGACACAGTGTCTGTAATCCACATAACATTAATTTGATACACGGTGTTATCCGCACTTCGCATATATGGGACATAAAGCCTAGACCCTGAGGAACTAACTCAGTGTTGCAAAGCTATTAAATGGCATTGTCAGGATTTGACCCAGGCCGTTGTGTCTTCAGAGCCTTTGAGGGGCCCGTTGCCGGCTCACAACACTCCACCCCTGTGCTCTTGAAGGTATAGATCTTGATACACATTTTGTGGCCTTTTACTTTCGGCGAGTTGCGTTCACGTAAGCTCTCCTTGCTGTGTAAATGTGACGGAGCCCCCGCCATTTGTGTCGCCGTCTGAGACAGTGCCTCTGGAGGTTGGCTTTACTTGAGATGTGAGCGTCTTTTTGTTCCCAAGTAAATAACTTGTGGTAGACTCCTTCCAGGAAGTACACCAGCAATTCCACTTTTAGATGCTATCAACCGCACTACCTTCTAAAAAGAATGTAGACGCTACTCTTTCAGCTCTTTTTGATTGCTTAATGGAAATGTTATAAAGGCTTCCTTAAAGATAGTCATTATAGGTGGTGTTCTTAACGTGCGGTTACAAACGTGCGCTGTTGGCAGTGGGCTAAAGACAGGCTAGCAAAGCAGGTGTCGTTGCCCCAAAGCTCTTGATCTAGATTCTTAGCGTGACACCCGGAGGCTTCAAGCATCAAGGGCTGAGCAAGTTAGGAGGCCTCAGTTAACCTCAGGCGGGACTGATACCGGGGTGCGCTGCTGCGTTTCCATCTAGCAAGAATACCGATAAAAGGTAAGTAATGATAGCAGCGGCACAGATTTAGAGCAGGTTTTAGGGGGGCAGTTGAAACTGGCATTTGCTAACCAACTCTTGTTTGAAATGCTGCCAGCGAGCGCAGAGACAGGAAGATGTCTCTTGGTTTGATTGGCTCGTTTCCTGCAAGATCGTTTTACAAGATATCTTCCAGTGTTTACTTGAGTGTTTTCGACTATCTCTAAGAGAAACTTTTTCCTTTTGATGATTATGGAACACTACTAATGACGAAACTTAGATCAAGGAACGATCAAGCCAAAACCTAATTTTCTCTTTTACTTACTGGTTTATGTTGACATTAAAGTTTTTTTGTTTTTTTTTTTTTTTGTTTTTTTAAATATGGAATGATCGATCCCTTTTCATCCCAGACTTCACATCGCAAATATTTGAATAAGATTATCGAGTTCTTTTTCTACCTCATCATACAAGGTAGGGAATGTCAAGTAACACATGTCTCACTTTCAGTCTTTTTCCGTGCACAACTAAAGGTATGTTCAGTTTGAATAAGCTGTAGGGTCAGGAGGACAGCTAAACTCCACTTATGTTTTCCCTTCAAGCAGTTTAAGAAAACAGAGCTTTAAAAAATTCTTGAAATCTGAAATCACACCCTCCAAATAATTGGAATTCTAGTGGCTCAGTCGGTTGAGCGTCCGACGTCGGCTCAGGTCACGATCTCACAGTTTGTGAGTTGGAGCCCCGCGTCGGGCTCTGTGCCGACAGCTCGGAGCCTGGAGCTGCTTCTGATTCTGTGTCTCCCTCTCTCTCTGCCCCTCCCCCTCTCATTCCCTCTCTCTTTCTCTCTCTGAAAAATAAATAAACCTTGAAAAAATTTTTAAAGAGCTTTAAAAAAATCCTTGAAGTCTTAAACCACACCCTCAAAATAATTGGAATTCTAGCACCCATCCCCTGGGTCTTCCTTCTGATGCACGTGCTTTTTCACGTTAGGATAGGAATGTCATTAAAAGGCTGCAGGAGCCTCACATGCTGATTTTCCTAAGATAAGTAGTGCTTTATGTTGGACATCAACCAGCTCAGACTAATTTCTCCTGCTTTTACACTGTTGGAGCTGAGTGGACTGGAGAGAGTAGCAGTGGCAGCAACCACAGGAATGAGAGCAATAGCCGTAACTATACCCGTAACCACTTGCTAGAAACATCGGTGGGGAGATTTTGACGTGCCAGGTGCTGTGCTGAGCACGCTGTCCTGTGTCTCCCCCCGCCCCCGCTTCACGCACTGAGCAGTCCTGTGGTGCTCCCCAAGTTTACTGCCCAAGGTCACAGCGTAGCACCTGGTGGGGGTGCGACTCCGGTTCAGGCACCCGGACGGACGGGTCTCGGAAGGACCGGTAGTCTCTTCCACTGATTTTTCAGGTCCTACCAGGAAGCTTCGGCTTGAGAAGTGGTTGTGTGCCTCTTCCACTGTGTTTTCCCGTTCGTTCTTTTGTAATGTTGGGCACAAATACACTGATGCTCAGGGAAGGTACCGTTGAGGTCTCGGAGTGAGATCCCCCCCCAGGGACAGTGGCGAAAGGTGACGTGTGCTAACCAGAGTCGGTGAGATATCAACTGGCTTGCGCGTAGCCAAATAAGTTTTGTCGAGTGAGAACGCCCAGCAGGTTTTGGCGCTTCACCACACACTCGTTGGCAGCAACCCTGTCTCCTTGCACAGCGTAACAGGGATAAAGGAGGGAAGCATGTCCTGGAAGCAGACTTAGAATTTAGTGGCTCCAGGATTATGACATAGTTGCAGTAATAGAGGTAAATGGCAAGCCTGAATGAGAGCCAAGGAAACAGAATCCCTAATCTCTGGCTTGTTTGGCTGTTTACTCAACGTGGCCTCTGAAATAGCTGAGAGCTTTTTGGAAGAAAGAGCTGGAAGAGAAGAGAGCACCTGCGTTCTCAAGGCTAAGACCTCCCTTTTGTAAACGCACTGATTTTTGAAGAGGGTGTGTGTACGTTTAATATGTGGGTGTGTTTGTTTAAGGAAGACGTGGAGCTTCAAAAGGCAAAATGTTTTGTGACCCAGAAGCGTAATTGCAAATGGAATTATTCCGTCTGACGATAAAGTGAAAAGAAACCAGTTTGTAAACACAGCGCGTATGTGGGGCTCCGGCTGGATCGGCGTCTGTCCAGCAGGAAGCTCAGACCCTCTGCACCCGTCCAGTCAGCGGCGCCGTAGACAGAACCTCCCGTTTGACCAGAGACAGATATTAACCGAGCTGGGGGTGTGGGGGGGGGGGGGGCATCGGGTTTTCTCAGTTCAAAGGAAGAAAGGAATTTCACTTTCTGGCTGATGTTCTGATTTTCCCAGGAACTGATCGGAGATAGTGGGAATCCACCTTTAGAGAAAGGTGTGGGTAACCACAGCCTTGTAGCAGAGAAAAACTTCAAAGTGCACAAGGTGAGCAGTGCGGTTGCCCCAGGCTTGGGAGAGCCAGATCTGGAATTAGAGTTCTGATCTCATAAAATTCACTTCGGGCTTTTCAAACTGCCAGGCCAGCCTTTGTACTGTAATTCCTCATCAGACAGAGCTGCGTTTGGCACATGTGACGATTTCACGGAAGACGGCCATTTACTGTTACGATGGGTTTTTTTAGAACGGACGCAGACCGGCCTTTTCCCTCGTTCTCAGATCTGGAGGGCTCAGCTGCCTGTCGGCACGTCCCGGTTATTGTTGTGTTTGCCAACAGAGCCCCGAGGTGGCAGGGCCACCTGACCGTCTGGGGGAATCAAAGGCTCTATCTTAGTACGTTGGGCCCTCGTCCTCAACTGTTTTTTAAATTAGGGTAAAGTATATACCATATAAAATTTACCATTTTAGCCATTTTTAAATATGCATTTCAGTGGGCATTCACAATGTCCTATATTCCCGATCCTGTAACCATCACCCCTGTCCATTTCCAGAACTTTCCCATCATCCCGGTGATCTCTTCTTAACCAACTGAACCACCCAGGCACCCCTACCGGTGATCTCTTCTTTTTTTTTTTTTTTTTTTATTAAAAAAATTTTTTTTTCAACGTTTATTTATTTTGGGGACAGAGAGAGACAGAGCATGAACGGGGGAGGGGCAGAGAGAGAGGGAGACACAGAATCGGAAACAGGCTCCAGGCTCCGAGCCATCAGCCCAGAGCCCGACGCGGGGCTCGAACTCACGGACCGCGAGATCGTGACCTGGCTGAAGTCGGACGCTCAACCGACTGCGCCACCCAGGCGCCCCACCGGTGATCTCTTCTTGACAAACCTCTTCTCACAGCTCCTAATAAGGGTTTTTGTTGCATCTTTTGTTTCCCTCTTTTTAGTTTTCTTCATTTAGCAGAGAAACAGTTATCTCCTAAAAAGCAGATACGGCAAAAAGTAGAAAAAAGTAGACCAAGTTGGGTAACTCGCTTGGGACTGTGAGTTTGATGAGCTTATCCTAAATTCTTAATCACAGACCAATGTTTTGGATTCACCTTGTGCAAATAAATAAGTAAGCAACCTACCTCATTCTTCAATTCACTGAACTGGGAAGTAGGTCTTTATAAACCTTTGGATCTGGTTGTTATTGTTACCAATTACGGAGCATTTTCTGTCGGAAACGCACTATCTTATTTAATTCTTGCAACAGTCTAGCAAAGAAGGTGACATTCTGTCAGGTTTATGATTTTCAAACATTATATTCCACTCTAACATTTGACCTTTACTTCCGATTGCTGTGAGCAGAAACGAGGTATGGAAAGTTAAGGGATTGGTCTAAGGTCCCTTACCCAGTTGGTTAATTCAGGTGGTCGCTCACCAAACCCTCGCTTTAACCATCAGGATATAGTACCTTGTTTAGAGGCTTCTGAAGCTTTGTTTACAAAAGGAAGAATTTATCTTTCCTCTCTGTCTCCCCTGGGCATCCCTGCAAAGGAGAACCTTGGTATAGTCAGAAGAAGAGAATTACACTGAAATGTTAAGTTCTAGAACGCTATGCCAAGCCAGATAATGGTCCATTCAGCCTAGAATCCTCACCTGCACCTGCACATTGCCCGCGAGGTTGTTTATCAGACCACATGGTAGTTACCTGGCTGGTTTTTACAGAGTGGGCTGTGTTCCCAGGAGGGGTTCCCCAGCACATTCCCTTTTGGGGGCCTACGGCTTGTCTTGGCCCACCAGCCTGACCCCTAAATAAATGGTACCTGTAGGCCCTAACTGTAAACTTGACTGATATAATTTAAGCCAAATACCAGTGTCTGAAAGGTCAGAATATGATTGCCTTTTAGCTTTGATTTTCAAAGAACTGAGGAGTTCTTTTTCCCTGGCTATCTTGGGCTCTGAACACGTGGCCAGTCCGATTGGTGTCGGGCTTACCTCCACCTGGCCCCCGAATATGGACCACCCAGGCCTCATCTCTCCTGGCCAGCCTCGGACAACAGCCAATCCTCGAACTTTCGTTGCACCTTTGAGACCCACAAACGTAAAGGCGATTTTTTTCCCTTGATTGTACAGGGAGAGAACCCGCTTCAGGAGGACCCAAACACTCCTGAGACAATCCTACCTGCTTCTTAGACCCCCTTTACGCCTCCCAGCACACCTGGCCAGGACTGTGAGACAGTGGGACACTTGTCTCTCCTCTTTGGCCAGGAAGACTCTCCTTTCCTCCCCAGTGAACTTGGAGAGAGGAAATCCGACATAAAGCTTGCTGTGTATCACTCAGGCTTTCTGAATCTGAGGAAAGACAGACTTATTTAAATGTGCAAAAAAAACCAAAAACAAAAACCCAAACAACCCTGCCTCTAGTCCAAGCCCTGGGTCTGGAAAGTTGGTCCTTAATCAAACAAAAATATCAGTGTCCCCCAGGCGTCCCTAAATTCCTTTTAATAACTTGTGAACTGATCTTCTTATCAAGTAGGAATCTTCTTGAAAAAATAGAACCCACCCTGGCTTACCAAAGCAGAATTTTTTTGGAATACTGTGCAGGTGGCCACAGAATCGAAGGGGGAAGTCACAGCAGAGCTCAGAAGGTGCAGTGTCCGGGGTCTCGGGAGAAGGAACGACATGGTCCCAGGGGGCTTTCGCCACAATGAGCTCGTGACTCAATCACTCCCGCCTTTGCGCTGACTCTGTACCTTATATACACTTTTGTTCTACGTTCACTATTACGTATCTCCGTGGTTTTCTCCCCAGATAATGAACTTGTCAAGAACAGAAATCGTGTCCCACTCGTATCCGTGTGCCTAGTGTCTCTAGCACACAGGTATTCGGAGCATTTAATTTTTTTGTAAATGTGTGCACAGACTTTCCGTCTTGAGTAGGACGCCTGCTCCCTGCCGTGGGGCGTGGAACATCCAGGCCGGGGTGTCCTTTCCGAACCCCTTCAAGGAGGGAGCTTGTCAAGTCTACGGGGAGTCGACCTCACCAACATCCAGCTCCCCCCGCCTCCCCCCTTCTCTGAGTCACCCTAGGAGGACCCCATTTTCACAGAATTCGCGACATTCCTGCCAACCACGGGCTCCTGTATAGACCTCCCTGTCTTTTCCCTGGAGAAGGCGCCCCTGCTGGGCCCTCTGGGCTCCTGTCCACGGAGGACAGTTCTCAAGGACAGAACTGATTGCAGTCCTCAAGCTCCGAACGGTCAGAATCGCTACGTGAAGGAAGCCTCTGAGATGTGTTCTGAGCCGTCCTCACCAGAGAGTCAGTCATCGAGAAACACCAAGCGCTGTCTCCCAGGGAGTTGCTGGGGATCAAAGTACACTCTGCTTCCTTTCCTAAAACAAAAACCCTGCCTCCCGCCTCCGAAGCTCGCCTCCCGTCTGGGACCCCTCTCAGCCAGGCCAGTCCGGTGCACCCCCCTCCCACTGCGCCACGGCTCCCCTCGGCTTCCTTCCCGCCTCCTCCGCCCCCAGATTTTCAGACTGTTTTCATGCCAAGTCCACTGGATCCTTTCAGGGGCCTGTCCAGCCAGCTGTGTCCTCTCTCTGAGGCCTGGCAATCATAACTTTGAACGGTGTCCCAAGCCGATCCTGCTTTTGTTTCCCATGTCACTTGAGAAACAAATATTTTTTTCTAGGCTAGCTGAATAGAAGAGGAATACATCTCCCTTGCCCCGTACTGTGCGAGTTAGAGTTGCCAACGGAGAGAAACCCGATCGCATTTTCCACTTTCCTCAGCTTCCACATGTCCATCTGGGCCGTGGCACTCACACTTCATCAGAATCACTGCCTGCCAAGCTCCCTCCCGGTTCCCAATTCAGTAGGTCTGGGGTTGAGACCAAACATTTGTATTTCTAGCAGGTTCCCAGGTAATACCCATGATGTTTGTCTGAGAACTATGCCGTTTTATATTCCTATAAAACAGATTCTTGTACATAGTGTATATACTATACCTTCCTAATAAGTAACTGTGTGATCTTTTTGCCTGCCTTCAGTTGACTTTAGGCACTCAGATACACAGTGAGTGAATAAGTAAATGACTGAAAGAAAAAAACTTCACAAAGATTTTTTTTTTTTTTTAGTGTTTATTTCTGAGAGAGACAGAGCATGAGTGGGGAAGAGGCAGAGAGAGAGGGAGACACAGAATTTGAAACAGGCTCCACGCTCTGAGCCGTCAGCACAGAGCCCGACGCGGGGCTCGGGCTCAAGAACCGCGAGATCACGACCTGAGCCGAAGTCGGACGCCCAACTGACTGAGCCACCCAGCCGCCCCTACAAAGATTTTATTTATAGTTACTTCAGTCACCCTGCTTTGCGTTCACTAAACTTTGGTCATACTCAGCCACAGCTTTATTTGGGCACCCTTGGTTGGTGTTAAGCAGGATGTGGAATAGACCCAAAGAGGAGGCGTTAACTCTTCCCTTCCAAGGTTCAGAATAATTCTGGGGGTGCCTGGGTGGCTCAGTCATTTAAGCATCTGGCTCTTTATTTCGCCTCAGGGCGTGATCTCAGGGTCATGGGATCGAGCCCCGTGTTGGGAGCTCCATGTATATATACAGTGGTTTCAAGTGCCCCAGTCATTTCCCGTGTTCCTGGGGCACTTAGTAAGGGGCACCATAACAAGATTCCCTCTTTGCCAGGTTGTCTTAGAGGCATAATCGACATGGCAACCAGTTGCCCTGTCATTTTTTTCAAACAATTGTATTACTTGGACATCCGGATGGGCACTCAAGAGGTTAAAGAGTTCCTGCCAAGAATATGTTGATATTTAAATAATGGCCTGGTTAGATTATGTATTCTACATTACAAACTAACAGGGCGTAAACTGGCAGTTTTGTACACGCACTGAACTCATCTTGGAACTGACAGAATTTGTTCTCGGTAAAAGCGTAGAAATATGCAGAGCTGGGAGCCCCTTAAACACGTAAGGGCTTCTGTTTGCAAGGAGTTACCACAGATACTTGGAGGCCACCCAGAAGACGTCCTTAAGCGCAGAGCTCCTAGGCACCTCCTTCTGCCAGTGTCACGCCTCGAACTGCAGCAGCAGCGGCCAAGCACGGCCGAGCTTCGGGTCCCGGTCACGGCCGGGCAAAGCCGCGTTCCCCGTGCTGGCCTTTTCAGTAGAGCCTGCTCCCAGGGTCCTCTGCACTCCACCGCCACGGAGAGTTAAGTAGCTGTGACCGTTTGCAAAGGGTAAACTGTGGCGCCAAAACCGAGTTGCCCAAAAGACAATGGACATTTTGGCTCCGTCTTCCAGGCAGCGAGGGGACGGTTAATAGGTTGGGTCCGTATAGCCGCGGTGGCATCAGGCAGCTGTCAGACTCCCCCCACCCGTCCAGAATGTCCCCACACATACGGGTTTTGTCGTATCCGGGATGCCGGTATTTAAATGTGGACCTTTTGAGAATGTGTCGTTTTACAAAACTCCAGGGCACGAGACAGTATGTCCCCGCGCTCCGAGAGCGTGGGCTCTGGCACCAGGCTTCCGGGGTTCAACAACAATGACAAAAAAGTAAGAATCGTGTGATCTCTCTTTGCTCTGCTTTATTAGCAAGGTAGGTTCCTCACAGATGTGCTTTAAGGTTCCGATGAGTTGATGCTCTGAGCGAGGTGCCTGGCCCGTAGTAAATGATCGGCAGATACCTGCTATCAGCGCTTTGTTTTCTGATGAACCCCTTCTCGACCAGCCGTGTGTGGGGTCAGGTCCTCATGCCTGCTGTCCTCACCCTCACTTATTCCCAGCTCTATGCCAACAGGCACTGGAAAGAATAGCACAGAGTGCAATTTGGAAACCCCCAGTGCCTCAAGAGTCCGTCTTGGAATCCTTTTGATATCATAATTTATCTTAGTCGGGCCCAGAATAATTGCAAGGTTATGAAACACGCTAGTTGGAGCGGAGCGGTCGAGACGAAAATGTCCTGGCTTGCACCGACTTTTATTAGCCCATTTGCCCCTCAGGTAAAATGAGAAAAATAAATTAAATCATCATTCTTCAACTACTCATTATGTATTGTCTCTTCCTCTAGGACAGATGAAAGTCAACTCCCTCTTTGCCTTTTTATGAACTGGTATGTGCGGAGTCTGTCCTAACGCAACTTTGTCTTTCTCACGTGGCTGTCAACGCTTCCCTCTTTTTAGTTGTGAGGTTTCAGTCTTCTTTTGGCAAAATCCGTCTGTCCCTCTCCCCCCCCCCCCACCCCACCGCCCCCAGTTTAGGTAACTTCCACGGTGAAACACGTTTGGAAATTCCACTCAGGGACTGAACAGCTCCAACCTGGCTCCCAGGGGCTCCCAAGAGACCGCGGGTCTAATCATCACCCTTTAAGATTACGACTTGAAGACAAGGGGGACGTCTTTGTCAGCTTTTTAAAAAATCAAAGAGTTCCTGGAACTTTCTGGACCATACACACATATGAAAGCTAATTTCAATTTTTCTTATTTAAGGAACTGCCTGCAAACGTCGCATTTTTCTTTTAATTCTCTGTGTAGAAGCTAGTTCATGTCGACACTTGCCAAACATTTAAATCTAATTAAAGCAAGGATACCATCACGATATGCCAAGAGAATTCTTGCCTCAGGACTATTCTTTATCCCAGTGAGTCCTGATTTCCTCTTCTGGGGACCTTCGTCTCTAGCAGTCACATGACATACAAAAATGACCAAACCACTTCTGACCAGATTTTATTTAAAAATGCCATGAGCGTGTGTGTTTTTGTTTTGCTGTTGCTAGAATTGCCATTCCCTGAGACGCAGGCACGGTGGAGGATGAGAGACTGGAGAAGGACATGGGCTAGCTAGGTCTATGTCCCGTGAAGGACAGAGCAAGGTCATATTTATATTGGCAGTTTGTCGAGTTAAAGTGAACCACTTCAAAGGGACAGGAGGCTATGCTTAACTGAATACTTTGGCTCTGAATAACTGGGTTTTACCTTCTGACAGGCCCAGGCATTTAATTATAAATGACCAGTCATTTAATTATAGAATGTTTCACATACTAGAGGGAAGAAAAGGGTGTAATAGGTTAACACGTTTGATTGAGAGCCACGTTTAGATGTTTTCCCTACAGCTGTTCTCTGCATTAAGAAACTTGGCGCGTAGGAAGTGCCCGAAACCTGATTTATTAATCGGATTGCTTCTACTTAAGCAATAACCTACATCTAAAGATCTAATGTGAAATGGGCTACTTTAGCAACCATCAAAGACTCAACCATTTCCATCCTTAGTGACGCGGCTGGGTCAGAGGAAAGGCCTTCTTTCCCCCGTAGAGATTATTTGACTGGGAAAGGAAAACTATGTTTTGAACTTTAGTTTTGTAAATAAAGACAAAGCAGTGAACTTCCCCCTCAGTAGCTTCTCCTTATTTCTCAGCTATTTCCTGGGTGAAGATAGTAGAATTGAACTTGGATGAGGATGAGAATATTTTGATCTGCAGTTGAAAACATTACAACATTCTTATTTTCTTAACTACTGCAGGTCTAGTCCGTGGCTTACGAGTATGTGTTTGGCACGACTGTTTTTATGTCCGCCACGCAAGCCAGTCCTTGGGCATTTCCCACGCGGCCGCTCCCCCTGATGGGAATGACCATGGCCATGTGTCCCGTCCCGGACCCGCCCCCCAAACTCTCTGTTCTCGCGGCCGACTGAGGCCTGATGGCTCCCCCGCCCCCCAGCCCGGCACCTAAATGTGACAAGCTGTTGGCTTTCCTCTCACATTCTGGCCCAGTTACCTTCTCATCCTGGTCACTGTCATTCCAAGCCCTAGAGTCTTCATCAAACATGTCTCCCGGAGCCTCCACCCTTCCTCCAAGACCCCAGCAGACCACTTAGTGGTCAGTATACATTCTTTTCCTTTTCCCACCTTCGTGCCTTCCTACATCGTCCTCTCCACCTAGAAGGGCCTAATTTGACCCTGACCCTTCCCTGTCCTTCAAGTTTCCACTCAGATCCCATCCCTCCACAAAGCCACCTGAATCTCTCCATCAGAATTCATCTTCCTCCTCTCTTCTCTCACCAACTGCACTTTGCATGCTGTTAACACCCACAGTTGACTTTTTCCCCAAACGTTTTGTGTTGAAACTTTTCAGACATTCAGAAAAGTTGAATGAAAAGAACAGTAAACACTCACGCACTTGCCACTTAGATTCTACAATGAACATTTTATTGTCTTTGTCACACATCCAACCATCCATTCCTCTATCCACCCCTCAAGCCATCATGTGTATATAATATATATAATTTTTCAAAGCAAGTGTCAGACAGCAGTACATTTTGCCCTAGACACTATTATATGACTATTTCTCTTTTTTAGGTAATATTTATAGACAGTGAAATGCGTACATCTTTAATGTACCGTTTAATGAATTCTGAGGCATATATACGCGTAATAACGCCGATCACTGCCCATCTATAGAACATGACCATCACACCAGAGAGCTGGCTTGTGTCCCTTCTCAGTCAGTTGTCCTCTCCACGCCCATAAGCAACAGCTCTTCTGATGTTTTTTCACCAGAGACTCCTTTGGCCCACCTTTGAACTTCCTGTGAATAAAATCCAACAGGATGCACTCCTTTGTGGAAGGCTTTTGACATTCAGCCATGTTGTTGTTTCACTCATCAGTGGGTTGTTGTTCTTGTTGCTCAGTGGTATTCCACTTTCCAAATATACCGTGTTTGTTTATCCATGTCCTATCGATGGAAACTTGTGTCGTTTCTAGTTGGGGGTTGTAAAATCCTTTTTTGTTGACATGCCTTCATTTCCCTCGGGTAAATACCTGGGAGGAAATGGCTGGGTCGTGGGGTACGTGTGTGCGAATCTTAGAAGAAACTTCCAGATCTTTTTCTAAAGTGGTTGTACCACTTCACCCCTCCATCACTGATATGTGACAATGCAGGCTGGCCCACAGCCTTGCCAATGTTTGGTCTTTGGAATTTTAGCCATTCTGGTAGTTGTGTTCCTTAGTTTTCTTTCCCCAGATGACAATGATGATGTGTCTTCTCAGTGCCTGTTGTGTTTATTTGCTTGTCTTCTTTTGTGAAAGGTCTACTCAAACCTGTTGTCCCTTTTAAAATTTTTTTTTAAGAATGGTTGTTTATTTAATGTTTATTTTTTATTTGTGAGAGAGCGCATGTGCGCATGGGAGGGGAGGGACAAAGAAAGGGGGAGACAGAGGATTCGAAGTGGGCTTTGCACTGACAGTAGAGAGTCTGATGTGGGGCTCAAACCCATGAATTGCAAGATCATGGCCTGAGGCAAAGCTCTATTTAGGAGTTCTCCAAAATAGGAGAATCTGGAGGAATTTTAACCGACGGAGCCACCCAGCCACCCCTAAATGTTTATTTCTTTGAGAGAGAGAGAGTGCCCACGAGTCAGGGGAGAGGTAGAGAGAGTGGAGAGAGAGAGTCCTAAGCAGGCTCCCTGCTGTCACCATGAGTCTGACATGGGGCCCCATATCATGAACCAGGAGATCATGACCTAAGCCGAAATCAATAGACACCCAACTGACTGAGCCACCCAGGTGCCTTTTAAAAATACTTTCTATAAGTTGAAGGAGTCCTTTATATATTCTGGATACCAATCCATTATGAGATATATATTATGTTGAGTGTTTTCCCCTATTCTGTCATTTACCTATTCATTTCCTTAATGGTTTCTTTTAAAAAACAGAAGTTTCTTGTTGTTGTTGTTGTTGTTGTTGTTGTTGTTGTTGTTGTTTTTGATGAGATCTAGCATATCGTTTTTTTTCTTCTATGGTTATTGTTACTTTCTTGTCTAAGAAACCTTTGCCTACCTCAAAGTCACAAAGGTATTTTCTTCTACACCCTTCATAATTTTAGCTTTCACAGTTAGTTATATTGTGACTTAGCCTGCTTGTCTTTGAATGCTCGTGACCTGGCCTCATCCTTTACACACAGTAAATACTCAAGACATCTTAATTGAATTGCATTAAAGACTGAGATGATAATAGAGGACTCTGTCAATCTTTTAATGTCTCTGTTTTGGAATGAGTTTTATGGGATCCACCCCCAAATTAAAGGCCAGTGTATAGAGCCCTGCTCAACCCTTGAGTTAGCCAAGAATTATCTGCCAAGAATAATGGTCAAAACAACAACGTTGATTGCTTGAATCTTGGCCTCTTTGAGAGTGAAGAGTGGTGATAAATTTAGCTTTTTACCAAATTGTTAAGACATGCTAGACACGATGCCTCCTTGTTTTCTATTACATCTTCTTGTTTTATATTTATAGCCACCTCAAATGTTAAATGACGAAATCTGAGTACCAGATATTTTAAGTGATTCCTCATTATACAGTTAGAAAGTTGCAAATCTAGGAGTTCTCCAAAATAGGAAAATCTGGAGGGAAGCCAATAACTTGACTCTGATATGAGATTTCTACAAAAGAGTTACACTTGATTGATTTTAAAGTGTATAGAACCTGACAGTAAAACTTGATAAGCAAATAAACGTCTCAAGTTCTGAACCAATGCACTCAAAGATAACTAACAATTCAGTCTTCTAACATCACTCTAAGTATATAGTAATATCTGCAATATAAAAACTCTTGGGAGGGGCGCCTGGGTGGCTCAGTCGGTTGAGTGTCCGACTTCGGCTCAGATGATGGTCTCGCAGTTCGTGAGTTTGGGCCCCCACATCGGGCTCTGTGCTAACAAACAGCTCAGAGCGTGGAGCCTCCTTCGGATTCTGTGTGTGTGTGTGTCTCTCTCTCCCCCTCCCCTGCTCATGCTCTGCCACTCTCTGTCTCTCAAAAATAAACAATGTTAAAAAAAATGTTTTTTAAACTCTGAGGAAACCTATTTGGTCCTAAATCTCTATTCTAACTGCTGATTAGATAGTAAAAATATATTAAAATCATAAATAGCTTCAGGACCCACATACTGACCATGAATTTTTTTTTACTTATGACTTTCTGTAATGTTCACATAGGTCATAGAGCCAAGCTCTCATTTCAAAAAGCCAGAATGTTCCCCTAGTGTAGAGTGTCTTTGTTCCTCTTTACTGTCTGCAGGTGGGTGTGCTGGCTGATCTTTTCTTTGTTTGCAGGTATGCTTCAGAAATGTCCTTCCATTGATGACTTTGTAAGTGCCCTTGTTTCTGACTTGGATCCGGACTTCGAAACTTTCCTCATGGATTCTGAGTGATGGAAGCACCTTGGACCTTTTAAATCAAGGCCATTGTAGAGATGAACTTTGCTGTAAATTGTTACAGCTATGAACTCTCGTTTCTGCTTTCAGTATTCACTTCTGTAATAACTTCTGAAAAAGCTTAAATGGATGGAACTGGGAATAAATAATTTGTTTTAATTATTCTGGCTTTTAGCCTGTTTGGCAGATTTTTGAACATATGGAAATCTACTCAATGAGCTAATAAAAACTAGAGACTAGCGTTGTTAAATGCAAAGTATGGGCATTTCCTTAATCCAACCAGTCTCCTGTTGAACTTTTCCCCTTGCATTGATCTCTAATTGGTTCAATTAGAGACTTAATTAAAAGCAAACTTATTTTAGTTTGAAACAGTCTTTAGAAGAGTTATACGTGTAGTTCTTTTGAATGGTTGCCACTTGAAAATGCACATGGAGTAATTATGGTTTCCAAAGTACTTGTAGTTGACTGCACTGGGTTCGTCTGAGTGCTTGGGCACTGCACAGGTGGACTCAGGACAGAGAGGACTTGAACTCATGCTTTTCGGGCTTGATTATGAAGGTAGAAAGGGAAGGACAATCAACCAGCCATGTGCCAAGATCCAGCAACTGGTAAACAAGGAAAGTGGGATTCAGGCCACGTCTGCCTTCATCCTGAACCCGTCTGCTTTGCATCCTTGCATATTGTATCACTGCCTGTTACTAATAGGAGCGAAATTCTTCAGTGGGTTTTTCCTACCATCAAAGTTAAGAATCTAATTATAGACTTGAGCTGAAAATGGCATCCGCTAACACCCTCTTCTGCTTCTCACTAAATGACCAAAGATGATGCAAACGGCAAGATTTAAAATTCCCACAGCTAGAACACATGTCCAGCCTATTCATAGGATCTGGAGGAATTTCTACAAGCTCGGAAACAGATGAGACCGGATGAAGAAATGTCAGTGGCCCACGCGTCCCGGATCCCCCTGGGCGCGAGGCTGACAGACCTTCCCTTCTGCCCCCACCTCCTGCTCGCGCTGAGAAACCCGAAGTGTGCACCTGCCAGAAGGCAGAGCCGCTGGCCTACCACCAGGGCGGGACGCTTACATTGGCCAGGGTGCTGCCATTTATCGCGTTTCCGCCTCCTCCCCATTTGAATCTCTCCGTGTGCGAACACTTGGAAACTGCATCTCACAGCGAATACTTGGGCAGGAAGCAGGGAATAGGGCAAGCCTGCCAGGGGAGCCGTCTCTATACCCAGAACCACACTGGGGAAGGGCGGGCTAGGCTTGGCAGGGTGATGGCCACAGGAAGAGCCCCGATCCTGGTGCCCAGGGAGGAATGCAACTGTGTCCAAGCTCCACCCCGTTTTATCAGTCCCTGAGCCAAGGAAAGGAAAGATCTTACCGGACGAACTCACAGTACACAAACGCTAACTCCGTTCTGGGAATGGACTTGAAGACATCAACCCGCCGGTCAGAAACGGTGCCCCTGGGAAACCCAGAGAGAAGCCTCTGGGTCTTTTCCTCGCCCAAGGTGAGGGAGGAGGAGACTCTGTGTGGAGCCTCTGTACAAACAGAAGAAAAAGGAAAGGGAAAGACTACTTGGAAGGTAATAACTTGGAAAATTATTTTTTAAACTTTTTTTAATGTTTATATATTTTTGAGAGAGAGAGAGAGAGAGCAAGCAGGGCAGGAGCAGAGAGAGAGGGAGACACAGAATCCGAAGCAGGCTCCAGGCTCTGAGCTGCCGGCCCAGAGGCCGACGTGAGGCTCGAACCCACGAGCTGTGAGATCCTGACCTGAGCCGAAGTCGGACGCCCAACCGACTGAGCCACCCAGGCGCCCCTGAAAATTATTTTTTAAAGGAAGTAAATAAAGCACATTGTAGGAAACCTCTCTGGTATTCTCAATGAGATTTGAGAAAACACACTATTAAATGAAGCCATAAAAGAAAAGCTGAGCAAAAATAAGGTAATAGGATAAGCTAAAAAAAAAAAAAAAAAAAAAAAAAAAAAAAAGGCAGAGAAACTGAGACGTGAGTACAGTGATTTAAAACGTGATCCAAGCAGAAAAGAGCAAGACTGTCGAGGTCAACCTTGAGAAGCATCTCCGGGTGCAGCTCAAAGAGATGTGGTGAGACCGACGGCCAGGTGGCCGAGAGGGGCACCACCTCCTCTGGGTGACAGAATTCTGAGGAATAAAGGCAAGAGCAGAAGATCAATTCTTCTGCATTCCCACGGCTCAAAACAGCCTCCAGCACTTTGGAGTTGCTCTGGTGGATACATGCCATTCCGGGGATTTAAGGAAACTTTTTTGAGATGGGAAGAAAAAATAAGCGTGCAGTTTAACAAGGGGATTTTGATGGTTTGCCCAGTAAATGTGAACGTACTTAATGCCACTGAACTGTACACTTAGAAGTGGTTAAAACAGTAAATTATACCTTAGTGCATTTTAGTTTTTTTTAATTAAAAAAAAAAAAAGAAAAGAATCCTGCATTCCAGACCAAAACAAATAAAACAGTGAAAAGAGACCCTTGCGTAGACGCAATCTGCCTGTCCTTTGAGAGGTTAATTACGAATATAATTAAAATTCTAAGCCAGCGGATCCCAAATTGGGCTTTGCAGAACACTTCCCAGTAGCTGTTACTTGTGAACTCAGAAGGGTCCTGTTGTGAAATACGTTTGGGAAATGCTAACGAAGTGTGGAAAGTTAGCAATCCCGCAATTACAGAACATCTCTAGCATTGCATATAGGAACCAGTATTTCCCAAACACATTTGATCATAGGACCCTCACCCCCTTTCTTGGAGTACCTATGGATGACATTTTGCACAAAGCTGGGAAGTAACTACTAAAAACATTCAGCCGGAAATAACAGGCTTACACATAAAGGAACAAAAAATTACGGTGATCCCAGAATGCAGTTGTTCATCTTCATTAAATGCCAAAGGACAACGAAAAAAAGTTTTGAGAGGTAAAGTCTGAGATGCAGAATAGCATTCTCAGATATATAAGGGCTCAGGAAACATCTAAGCTTTGTACCTTTCTTTAAAAATTGCTAAAAGAAAAAATACTTTCAGCCAAGCATCAAAGGAAAGGAAATCCCTATGGAGCTTCTAAGAATGCAGAGGGGTCACTGCCTCTTTCAAAATAACAGCTGGATAAATCATAAAAGCAAATTATTTTATTATGAATGCTTTTCCTTATGATGGGAATAAACCCATAAGCGCACAGCAATTCCTCGGGGGAAAAATTCTCTCCTGTAACCATGATATACCACCAGCTTCCAAAAATCCAATTCGAAGTACTTATGAATATATAAGCACGAAAAAAATCACGTAGAAAAAGAACTGTAGGAAAATGAATAAAATGTTAATGTGGTTATCTTTAGTGTTTGGAGATTGGCCTTTTCTTTTTCTCCATTCTTCTTCTTCTATTCCCAAACTTTAAAAAAAGTAGGCGATATGTTAATTTTAATCATTGAACATTTACAGAAAGTTTAATAATCATGAGAGAGCCAAATTGAAAGAATTTTTCCAATTCTGAAGAAATGCTTGGCTGCTGGAAGCAAATTCAGAAAACGTCTCTGGGACGTTCACAGAACAATTTGTGCAGACAGACGTTGTATTCACACCCAAGGTCTAGTCTGGTTGGTAAAAGTGATTGAGCTAAAACACTAAACGACGACAGTGCTCGACATTCGTGTGCCCTTTTTCAGTTTACGGAAAACTTTGTCGTGTAGTTATCTCATGGGATGCTCCTCACCTTTGAGGCAGGCGGGCTTGGTGACCTGTCTGGTGGCACAGCGCCGGTCACTGGCAGACACAGGACCAGAGCCAGCTTCTTGGGTTCCTTGCCAACTTCACTACCCTTCCCACTTGATACACGTCTTCAGGGGAACATGCGTGTTTTCTGCAGGCTCTCAAGTGTACACATAGACATGGATGCAGTGTTGTATGGTCACATGACCCATTGAGGAGGCCAAGGGGCCCATGGGCAGATAGAAGACACAGCAGAATATGATACAATGTTACAACATCAGACCGGGAAAGCCAAGGACTTGCATTAGGGAAGATTGGGATACATCACGGTTAGAACACTTAGCAAGTCCTAGAGCTCCTGAGAGGTCAAAGGCCAGGGGAATTTAATCATGACAACATGAGTTGGTCTCCTTACGTAAGAGCAACATCAGCACCCTGTTGGGGGTGAGGGACACAACTATGCAGTCACTCGGGTACATACAGTAGCCGAGGTCCTGAGAACCACTTGGAACACACAAAAACACGCACGATAGGAACTGTGACGTGTAGTATGTTTGTCTCTCACGCCTATCCATGTGGGAATTCTCAGCACGGTTGGTATTTGTTCAGACTGAATCACTTACAGCTTTCTAAGCCCTGTGATGGGTGCTCTAAATAACAAGGATGATTAAAATCTGAATTCTGCCCTCAACACTGCTAACTGTGTAGTCGACAGGTGCCGAAGAATGAAGGGACTTCTAGTGTGTGGTTACAGGTTAGACCAGAATGTAAGAGCAAGTACGTCTTCAGGGAGGTCTTGAGGGAAGTGACAGGGAGGAACGAGAAAAGGGACCGAAATGAGAAAAGGGACTGAAGTGAAGGACTGCCTCCGTGAAACAGATGAGCAAAGGATTCCAGAACAAAGAGGTGACCGCCGCCCCAAAAGAACCAGAGAGACTGAAACCTAGACAGATTATTTTATATCCATTCCCCCCACAAAATACAAGATGCTGATTTTAAGGGGATTTTTATTTTATATTTTAGAGAGTGCTTGCTAGTGGGGGAGAAGGGGCAGAGGGAGAAAGAGAACAAATCCTAAGCAGGCTCCACGCTCCGCACAGAATTCGGGGCTCGGTCCCACGACCCTGGGATCGTGACCTGAGCTGAAATCAAGAGTCAGATACTCAACCGAGTGAGCCACCCAGGTGCCCCTAGAAGACACTTCTAAAGCGTGTTGCTTACCACACCGTGTTGCTACCAAAGAACCTTGCACGGAGTCCCTGTTGAACGTTTGAAAAAAATGCCAAGCAAACTGTTGGGCAAACTGATAGCTGGTGGCATCCCGGGCCCTGTGTGCCTTCCGCCTCACCTGTGCCTTCTTAAGGCAGCTGCTTCTGCCTGGAACGTCCTTCCTTCTGTTCCACATGCCCAAATCCTACACGCACATCAGGTTGCAACTCCGAGGCCACTTGCCTGAGACCTGGTTTCCCTTTTTTGATCTTAACTTATGGCATATAATTAAATCTTTTAAAGAGCTCTAGTGCTTTCTACTTGATAATGTATGTGTTTGTGAACATGTTTATCACCCCTGCTGCTAGATTGTTAATTCCCCAAGGGGAAAGGCTACATCTTTTGTTGTTTTGGGGTGGGCCCCTCACGACGTCTTGCACGTTGTAGTAGCTCAGTATTTACCTAATGGATATTGCGTGTTTTGTGGAGTTCTGCGCAATCCATATATTATTGTGCTTTTTCTTCTATACCGTGAGTGGGAGGAGCCTGAAGAGAGAGTCAAGAGAACTGAGGGGAAAGGAGGTCTGAGCAGTTTCTGTGTCCCCGGCACCCAGCAGTGGGTGACACACAGCCATTGCCAGTTGTTGAACTGAACAAGATGGGAGGAGAGTGTGGATCGTGTTGGCTAAGGCAGGGAAGGGTTTCCGGAGTGGGGATAGCGATCGCGTCCAGGGCCACAGAGAGTCAGGGGCAGGGCGGGCCATAGCTCCTACTACACCTGGGGACTAAGAGAATGTGAGCGGAGAGAGAAACCAGATGAAAAATGAAACCAGAAGCGACGAGTGTAGGTCATTCTGTCAAGAAACCTGGTCAGGATAATGGCAAGGGTGATGGGATGGCATCAGATCTCACGATCACATGCCTCTGAGGAACGTAGAGTTGGATGAGTCCACATTGTCCCCAGAGGTGTGTGAAGAGTGTGAAATGATGTATTACACCCCCCGTCACCAATCACAGGGCTTTGCAGTGTTGTGGCTGGCTTATGCGTCACGTTCTCCAGATAGACATCGTGATGGCTAATTTTATGTGTCAGCTTGGCCAGACCCCCTCAGATAGGTGGCCTAACATCATTCTGGATGTTTCTGTGGGGATGTTTTTCAATGAGATTAATGTCTAGGTTAATCAATAATCTGGGTGGTCCTCACCCAATCGGTCAAAGCCTTGAATAGAACAAGAGACTACCCTTCTACAAGCAAGGATGAATTCTGCTGCAGACGACCTTTGGACTTCATCTGCAACATCAGCTCTCCTGGGTCTCCAGCCTGCCCACCCACCCTGCAGATCTGGACTTGCCAACCTCCATTATCATGTGAACCAATTCCTTACGATCAATCTCCTTCTCTCTCTCTCTCTCTTCCTGACCCCCAGTGTATTTTTATTCTATTTCCCTAGAGAACCCTATTTCAGATTTTAACAAGGCAGGTCTCATCCAAGGGAGACAGTCAAATGGAAGGCCTATTAGTCATGGTAAGTGAGGCATAAGGAAAAGAACTGGAGAGAGCCTGGAGGAAAGACATGCTGGCTGACTGCAGACATTTTTAAAAACTGCTATGTGGGAGGAGGGACAGCCTTTACAGTCCCCAGAAAGGCAAAACTATCAGTGACCTAAAGCCACAGAGGCCGTCTAGTTTTGACTCAGTATAAAGGATATCTTGCTAATAACTTGAGCTGCTAACAATGACACAGGGCCCTTCCATTACTGGAAATGTTCGAGCGGAAGCTGATAAGCGCCTAGCAGGGATGCTTCAGAAGGAAGTCCTGCTTGGGGATTGATACAACTCCAAGTGTATCAGAAAGGTTTGAAAGGGGATTTAGAAAATCCAAGCCAGGGAAACAGAGCCAGTTCAGGTCCTTTGAGAAGCAGATGGTGAGACAGGCTTAGATGCACAGATTAATTGGGGGAAATGCATGTGAAGGATAAAGAGGAGGTAGGAAAAGTTTGCAGGGAGAGCCCTTAGACACTGATGAAGGTCAGACAGCCGTGAAAGGAGAGCGGTGGGGAAGGAATATCAGGCAAGAAGAAGCAACTCAGAACTCTGAGAAGGTTTTGGGCAGGCCAGTGGGGAGTCTGCAAGTCAAAGTTGCTCACCAGAGGGGTCCTGCCCCCCCCAGAAACTATCCAGCATTCATATGGAAATGTAAACGACACAACACCCCAGGCCATCTTGAAAAAGAACAAAATCGGAGGACTCACCCTCCCCAATTTCAACACATACCACAAAGCTACTGTAATCCAGACAGTGTGGTACTGGAATGAGGATAGACATACAGGCCACTGGAATAAAATTGAGAGTCCAGAGATAAAGCTTTACATTTACGGTCAATTGACTTTTGACAAGAATGCTGATTTCCTTCCAATGGGGAAGGAATACTCTTTCCAGCTAACGGTTCAGGAATAGCTAGATAGTCACATACAAAAGAATGAAATTAGACCTCTACGTCTTCACCCCATATACCTACAAATGAATTATAGGCTTGAGTATAAGAGCTAAAACTGTAAACATAGGTGTACCTTTTTATGACCTTGGGTTAAGTAATGGGTTCCTAGATAGGACACCAAAAGTACCAGAGACAAAATAAAAAACAGATAAATAGGACTGCGTCAAAATGTAAAACTTTTCCATTTTGCTGCAAATTACACTAACAAGAAAGCAAAAAGAACCCACAGAATGGGAGGAAATATTTGCAAATCCTATCTTTGATAGGGGACTTGAATATAGGGAACTTTTATGACTCAACAATAGAAGGGCAGCATAACCCAATTAAAAAATGGGCAAAGGAGCTGAACAGATATTTCTCCAAAGAAGATACACATACAGCCAGGAAGCACATGAAAAGATGCTTCCCGTCATTAACCATTGGGGAAATGCAAATCAAAAAGACAGTAACAAGCCCTGTGGGGCTGTGGAGACACTGGAACTCTCCCATTGCTGATGGGAATATAAAATGGTGCAGCTTCTTTGGAAAACAGTTTGGTAATGACTCAAAAAGTTAAGCATACAGTTGTCATATGACTCAGCAATTCTACCCCCGGGTATATACCCGTGAAATGAAATAGGAATATATTAAATATATTAGATCTATTGGATATTTATCTGAATATATATTCATATAACACATTCATATGTGAATGTAAAATCTTCATAAACCCCAAAATTCATACATGAATGTTCATAGAAACTTTATTCATAATACGCAAAAAGTAGAAACTACCCGCAGTTCATCAAGTGATACGCAGAGAAACAAAAGTGGTATAGCCACGGAGTGGAATGTTCCTCAGCAGTAAAAAGAAACAAAGCATTGTTACGTACTACACCGTGGATGAACCCTGAAAACATGATGCTGAGCGAAAGACCAAGAATTGTATGATCCTAATTATATAAAATCTCCAGAGTAGACAAATACAGAGAGGCAGAAAGTAGATTAGTGATCACCTCGGAAATGGGAGCTGGAGGAAATGGGGAGTGAGTGATCACGGGTGTGGGGTTTCACTTGGGGATGATGGAAATGATCTAGAATTAGTGGTGATGGTCGCACCACTCTGTGACGATACTGAAAACCATTGAAGTATATGCTTTAAGTAAGTGAATTTTGTGGCATATTAATCACGCTTCAGTTAGGCTGTTAAAAATAGCGCCAGAAACGGTCCAGCACCAGTACCCTCGCCACGGTCCGTCACTGAGTGGAGTCCCCTGCCCAGGGGAAGCCCAGCCCACCAACCCTGCTGTGCTGGACCCCAAGGCTTAGCCACTGGTGCTGTCAGTCAACTGTAATCCCCAGCGCAGGCTCTCTCGAGGAAGATCTAAACAGTACATTTCCACAGCGCCCACAGAAACCGCGGACAGTCCCATCAAATTTGCATGAAGTTATTTTCAGAGAAAGCATTGTGCTATTGCAATGAGTCCTTCTGCCTGGCATCTCATTTAACAGACATCAATTCTCTGTGTCCCGCTGTGAAACAGATGCCGTGCTGGGGACTGGGGAAAATCTGGTCACAACGGGGCTCGGACTCACAGATCGCGAGATCATGACCCGAGCCGAAGTGGACACTTAACTGACTGAGCCACCCAGAAGCCCCATCATAATTATTTTTAACCAAGGATACGCTTACAGAATTTAAATTTGTCCAAGACCAAAACGCCAGTAAAAAGAAGTTACCAACATCCAAATTCTATTCTTTCCCAAAGAGCTGTCTATGTTCTGTGGTTTTCACTCCCTGGTGGTCACCCCCGTCCCACACGGCAGCAGCGAGAATCAGCTACAGCTTAGTAACCCCAATGGGGAAAGGACACCTGTTTCACGATGGCCCTAGCACGTCCCCGGGTTGATTCTGATTGGACCCATCTTGGTCACATGCTCAGCCCTGAGCTAGGCACTGTAGCTACAGGGGAGCTCTGATGCATGGGTCATGTGAGGATCACATGAAGTCTGGGTCATTAGTCAACCCGGGACGTGGAAGAGGGCCACTCAATTGGAAGCATGGTCTGAGCAGGAAGGAGGGCAGCTACACAGAGGGAAATGGTCACAGGAGGCCGACTGTCAGCAGAAGAGGATCCTGGACAGATGAAAACAACAGAAGAACCACCACCGAGGAGGGATTATGGTGCTTTGTGGGGCAGAGTGAGGTGCTAAGAGCTATGGCCGGAAGCCAGAGTCCACCAGAATGGACAGCTGTCCAACTGTAGCTGCTCTTCTGTACCCTTGAGACAAAGGTGGTGAGCCCCCCTAGAGCCTGGCAGAGGAGGAGAATGGAGGTGCAAGATTCCACACACATCTGTCCAATTTACCTGCAAGATCGCTAGTTCCCCGGGCGCAGGTGCTCGCCATCGTGTGAGAGGTGGTGCAGGCTGAAGGCAGGGGCTGCTCCACGATAGAGCAGTGAGGTCTCACTTGCCTAACCTTAGCATCCTAGGATAGAGAGGGCCTTCCCGAGTTCATCCAACCCACCTCCGTTTCTTCAGTCTTGAAAGAACACCTAGCTGCTCACTGTTTCCCCCGTCACTGCCCTTGAGGTACCGGGAACCTTATTAAAATGTCACTTATCCTTCCGTTCAGCAATACGTTGGTCAAACATCTGTTGAGTGTCCATTATGAGCCGAGTGCCCTGCTGGTTGCTGTGGCCACAGAGACGGAGGAGACGTGCTCCCTGGCCGAAGGAGCTCGAAATCGAGTGGAAAAGAGATCCGTAAATAAGTGATTATCATACACAGTGAGGTACCAGAACTGCCCTGGTACAGGATGTATGAGGGCTGGGAGGACGGTGAGGGGCACAGTGATGCCAGGGAGCCTGGAGGGGCATGAGGAGGGCTTCAGAGATCATGATTCGCAGAGTAAATTGTTACATATAGATGTTATTCTTACTTTTAGTTTTACATTTTTTTAATTGATTTACTTTGAAAGAGTGTGGGTGGACACATGAGTGGGGGAGGGGCAGAGAGAGAGAGAGAGAAAATCCCAAGCAGGCTCCGGGTTGTCAGCGCAGAGCCTGATGTGGGGCTTGATCTCACAAATCGTGAGATCACGACCTGAGCCAAAATCGAGTCGGACGCTTGACCGACTGAGCCGCTCAGGCGGCCCCGGATTTTATCCTTGTTTTTTAAATCGACACCACTTTGTGAAAAAACAAACAAAAACAAAAAAAAACTAGAGAACACAGAATAAGAAGAAAATAACCACAAGATGTTGGTGTCCCCTCAGTTTTCTCAGCGACATATTACCTATTGTTTTGTAACCTGCTTTTTTTGCTTTAAAATCCAACCATTTGAGTCCTCCGTATTTTTCTATACCAGTTTAATGGCTATATAGTTGTAATGAATGTGTCTGAGGCTCTTTGAGAGAAGTCAGTAAGCATCGCCCATCTTTCCCACCCCAATCAGTTGAGATTGGTTCTCCACCTGCTGTGGAGATCTCACCACCCCCCTCCCCCATTCCTAATTAAAGCTAAATTGGGAGGCATAATTCACCATAAGAGACACACTGGGCTGGCCAACTCTATCGCTCTGTTCATACACTGGAAGAACCCACCTCAGGGAGAGTTTAAAGGAGACAACCGGCCAGGTCCCCAGCTCCTGCGTTGGCCCAGGTGGACAGTGAGGAAGAAAGGAAACGATGGCTCCAAGCACGGGGTCTCTGATGCCCCCCGCAACCCCCCAGCGCCTATAACTCACCAACCAGTAGGACTCTCTGGGAAGCCCACAACTCTAGGGAAAGCAGTGGGTAGGACTGGGGGAAAGCCCACAACTCTATAACTGCGAAGACGCATTCCCTACTGACAAGAGAAGGTCCTGGCTCATTGAACCAAGTACCCTTATTGGGCATTTAGGTTGTTGCTAAACAACACTGAAGTTAAATACCTTGCTAATTAATCTGTGACCACTTACGGTGATTTCATTCAAAGTTCTAGAAATGAAATTCCCAGGCCCAACAGTATCAGCGTGATTGAAGCCCGTGGTGCATTTTGCCCCATTTCCTTCTAGAAAGTTTGTATCAGTACACATTGTCCCGTGTGGGCCCACTTACATGCACACTGTTTTCAACAAATACGCCTGCAAATATATTTTCGCTTTCTTGTGATTTTCTTGACATTTTCTTTTCTCTGGCTCACTTTATTATAATATGGTATCCAATACACATATCAAATATGTGTTCATGGACTATGTTATCAGTCAACAGTAGGCTATTAGTAGTTAAGCTTTGGGGAGTCAAAGTTATACATGGACCGGGGCGCCTGGGTGGCTCAGTCAGTTGAGCGTCTGACTTCAGCTCGGGTCATAGTCTCGCAGTTCATGGGTTCGAGCCCCGCATCGGGCTCTGTGCTGATGGCTCGGAGCCTGGAACCTGCTTCAGATCCTGTGTCTCCCTCTCTCTCTGCCCATCTCCCCTTCTCTCTCGCTCTCAAAAATAAATAAAAACATTAAAAAAAATTTTTTTAAAGTTATTCATAGACTTTCAACTGCAAGGGGGAGGCGTCAGCACCCCTCACCCCCTGCGTAGTTCAAGGGTCAACTGCATGTGAGAGCATATTCCCTTAACGTGTACGCATTCTGGATTAGTCCTTTTGTGTTGATCTTGGAGAATTTGTTGGGCAACATATCTGTAGTTTCAGTGCTATTTCAGTTTTGAGCCATCTTAATGGAGGAGTCTTCCTGGTGGACAAGGGGATAGAAAGTGAGAGAAACTTCTTGAATAGACTGGACAATGTTTCCAGAGGCACAGACCCCTGAAATTGATCCTTACACCTATCCTGTACACAGATAGTATTTTCCAACCCTGGGGGCATCATAGGGAAGTCATGAGAGGATGATTCTGGGAAAATACAATTCCTTAATAGTTCTGGGGCTTGGGGCAGGAGAAGCCTAAGTGTTTTCAACATAATATGGGACGAAATAGCACCTGCTTTCTGAATGACAGTCACATGGACGCTGCTTGGCCCATGGTAGGCAATGAATGAATTGTAATCCTTCTGGAATCATCTTACAGCATCTGGGGTGAGGGTGGAAGGTGAATCGATCTGATAGCAACGCCCCTTCTGCCTCTCATCCGTATATATATCTGGCTCAGCTGAACCGCAGGGAAGAGGGGTGATGGACCCAACGATTTGGGCACGCCCAGGATTTCTGACCAGAATACCGCATTCGGGTATTCTGAATTCTGGTAACTCTCCTGAGCCACCGGGGTTTCTAGCAGCTGGTGGTCGGCCCATCAGCCTGTCCCAGGCCTCTCCATGCCCTATATCCCTCACACCTGGAGCTGACAGAGATGTTCTCAGGATCTTATTTTTTAAATCGACGTGCTCCCATCGATTGGTGTGCTCCCATACCCGTGTGAACTCTTGCCAAGTGAACTCTTCCTCATCCCCACCCGCACCAGTAAAGGCCAAGCCAGGGAAGGGAGTGCCCGGCCATCTTGCTGCCCTCTGTTTGACTTTGACTCCCCACCTACAACTCACCTTTGTCCTCAGACAGACACCCTAGAAGAGGTCTTGGATTCCACCGCCAGTGGCCCATGGGCGTCCCCGTGGCAGGAGGCAGGCCTAGGCCCAGAGCCAGCCTCGGGCACCTTGTCCATTATTCTGGGCACACCTCTTTCTGGGAGCTGCTTGGCTCAGAGTTTTAGAATCCTTTCTGTTTCTTTCCGGAAGTTAGGAAAACAAGATAGGAAACCAGCATACAACTGTCCCTTTGGAAGACCAGCACCAAGACAGGTGGCAAATCAAAGCAGCTAAGGTGTCGGGCCACCCTCTGAAAGCAAAGGGTGCAAAGCCAGAGAATTAACCAGCCTTGGTCTCCGGGACAGGGACTCACTGAGTTGTTCCATGTCATTTGATGTCCTCCGGTCAGTGCTCTCTCCATCAACAACAGAGGTGTGTGTGAGAGACAGAGGTAGAAACAGAAAAATGGAGAGAAATGTCCTGGCCACAGGTAGGATCTTCATAAATGCCAGGAGCAAAGTTTTCATCTCCCAAAATGACGAATCTCTGCCACAAGTAGCCCTAAATGTTTATTTTCTTACGCATTTAATGGTTTGCATAGTTAATAAGTTTGGCTAATGAAATTCACCACCCAGCACAAGCATGAGTTTAAAACCCCCGCCCCCTACAGCCATAAATAAATCACCTACTAAAGAGCCAGGCCTTCGGGGGCCCACATAGAGAGCGGGGCTCTTTGCTTGGTATTCGTCTTAAGGTAAAGTAAGCTGAGGTCAACCTCAGCTGCTCAGAAGTCACTCCGGCCCTGACACGGCCAAAGGCCTGGGCCGCATGGATGCGGGCTGCTTTCTTTCGAACATTGGTGGGGACCAGGAATGGACGGGGTTCCCTGTGTGCAGCCCCATGGGAAACGCACAGACAGGTGAGGTGCGGCCTCCCCTCCAAGGAGAGAAGACGCGGACCAGAATGAGGCCAATTCCCGGCAGAAGGGAGGTGCCCCCTGGGAGGAGCAAAGCCGAATAGGGCGGCAGGGACGGGCCGGCACCGGGCTGGTTATGTGGGTGCCTGGGGGCAGGGTGCTCCTGTCCTTCCCCCAGACCCAGACATACCCTCTAAACTAGGAATAAACCACACCCCCTCCAGCGTGCCTTCTAGCAAGGCCCCCCAGGTACAATGGCTTTCTTGCTTTCTCGTTAACCAGCTCCCTCCAGCTGTTTCCACTCTTGCGGCTTCCTCTGCCAGGAGTCAGCTCTTCTCTCCCCGAGGTATCAGCGCAAATGCCATCTCCGGGAGAGGTCCTCTCCGCCTGTGCCCGTGGGGGCTCTGACATGGTCTCACTCACAGCATCGCCTTTTCATTCTTTTATCAGAATGAAATTACCGTGCCATTTCTTTGTTTCCGTGGTCTCTTCCCCTCTAAGATGGAAGGTCTCTAATGGCGTGGACTTCTCGGAGTCCCTGTTGAATCCCCAGCATTTATTTGGAAGAGAACCTGACTCATGGCGATTGCCCAGAAGATATTTGCTCAGAGGACTGATTTCGAACGTGTCTCACCTGCAGCCCAGGATGAACGTGCTCCATCAAAGGAGACCAGTTTGCAGGGACTCTGGTGCATGGGCCTCACGGGGTCCACGAGCTCCTAAATTGAACCCGTCTTAATCGATTTCAAGCAGGTTTTTTTATTTCCACAGACACAGTCACAACCACATTTTTACTTATAAGATGTCCTTTCCAAGAACGTTAATATTGTGTCAAAGGCGCTGCCTCGTAGAACTCAGAAAGAACTCTTTCTTTCCAAGGTGATAACATTCCGATTTGAATTATTTACTCATTTAAAAAGTGGGGAGGCTTTTCGTGGTAAAATTCAAAGGACTTTGCGTACAAAATGGTGAATGTTCGAATATAAACAGATTTTCCCCATATTGGGCGTTTCCCATGAACACAATCAGCATTCCAAAAGCAAATTTATTAACCATAACCATTTGCTATGTTAGCAGGTCTTCAGATAATTCCAATATAAACCCCATAATAAAAATGTACCAGCTTTCTTTTTTCCCTCAAAGAGATTGGGGATGAAATTAAATAAAATATTCTCCACTTAAGGTAGTCAGTCCTTTTTAAAGAGGAAAGTTGGCCCAACACGCCTTACCTTGAGATGAATGTTGGGGGATAGGAGAAAAAGGAAACCTAAAGGTGAACCACACATTTGCAAGCAGACGCCATCAGGGCGGGGGGCTGTCTGGGGTGTGTGGGGTTCGGGCCTCCCTCTGCCGCCCACTAAGTCACGGGCCAGCTCAGAGGCCCACGCAAGCCAGGGTGCGGGGGGGTAAGAGGGAAGGGTGGGGTGGAGGTGTGGGTGGGGTGGGGGCGGGGGGGGGGTAGGGAGTAGAGATGGGTGCAGGGGGTCAGGGTGAGCAGTGGTGCCTGGGCCTGTGACGCAGGCGACAATACCCGGGGAACATCACACTCCAGGGACTCAGTGGGGTTCAACACCACGCACCTGGTTCAACACCACGCACCTGGCCACCCTCACCTAGCTCTGCATCCGGTGAGGATGCGCCTCATCCAAACAAGCCTCAGCTGTTTGTTAAGCTGAAGTAAAATCAATGACATAAATGGCTTGGTCCATTGGAAGAGAACCCTTCTGAGTTCTGAGCGCGATTTTCTCGTTCTTGACAAATTGCGGGAAAATATACATAACGTGAAAATGTACCGTTGTCACCATTTCTCGGTGTAAGGTTCTGTGGCTTTAAGGACATTCCCGCCCCCACCCCCCACCCCCGGAACTTTGCCTCTTGCCCAGCGAAGACCCCTGGGTGACTACCCCCAGCCCCTCCCGGGCCCCGGAGGCCACCGGTCTGCTGTCTCTGGATCCGCCTGGCGTGAGGCTCACCCCTGTAAGTAGAAGCGTGTCGAATTCATCCTTTTGCGCCTCTAACTCACTTTGGCGGCTCCTCAGAGTCTCCGCTTGGGGAGGGGGGACGGGACAGAACAAGTGGGCAGTGCGTTTCCGAGGGCGACGGGGTTAAGATACGGCCTAGTTTTGCGCCCTACCTAACAAGGATTTGTGACGCCATAAAGCAAAGAGTATGAAATCAGGACCACAAGCTTGCATTCCTCTTTATTGTCTCGCTTTCACGTTATGCGTCGTGTAACAACTTTTGTATCTTGCTACTAGATCATTCGCAGACCTTTTCAGACGTTCGTTTTGTTTTATTTGAATGTTCATTCATTTGGAAAGACAGAGCACAAGCAGGGGAGGGGCAGAAGGGGAGAGAGAGAGAAAACCCCAAGCAGGCTCTGCACTGTCAGCACCAAGCCCCTCGTGGGGCTCATTCCCACGAACCATGAGATCGTGATCTGAGCCCAAATCAGGAGCCTGATGCTTAACCGATGGAGCCACCCAGGTGCCCCTATACAGTCATTTTATTTATTAAAAAAATTTTTTTTAATGATTTTTTTGAGAGAGAGACAGAGTGCAAGCAGGGGAGGGGTAGAAAGAGGGAGACACAGAATCCGAAGCAGGCTCCAGGCTCTGAGATGTCAGCACGGAGCCCGACACAGGGCTCAAACTCAGGGAACGTGAGATCATGACCCGAGCCGAAGTCGGACGCTTAACCGACCGAGCCCCCCAGGTGCTCCCTTGTACATTCATTTTATTTTATTTTTTTATTTTTATTTAAAAAAAATTTTTTTTCAACATTTATTTATTTTTGGGACAGAGAGAGACAGAGCATGAACGGGCGAGGAGCAGAGAGAGAGGGAGACACAGAATCGGAACCAGGCTCCAGGCTCCGAGCCATCAGCCCAGAGCCCGACGCGGGGCTCGAACTCACCGACCGCGAGATTGTGACCTGGCTGAAGTCGGACGCTTAACCGACTGCGCCACCCAGGCACCCCTGTACATTCATTTTAAATAAAGCCATTTGAGGGGCGCCTGGGTGGTCAGCCAGTGAAACGGCTGACGTTGGCTCGGGTCATGATCTCGAGGCTTGTGGGTTTGAGCCCCGCGTCGGGTTCTGGTGCCTGCTTCGGATTCCGTGTCTCCCTCTGTCTCTGCTCCTCCCCCGCTCAAGCTCCCTCGCTCGCTCTCACCCTCTCTCTCTCCCCTTCAAAAGTAAACATTGAGGGGCGCCTGGGTGGCGCAGTCGGTTAAGCGTCCGACTTCAGCCAGGTCACCATCTCGCGGTCCGTGAGTTCGAGCCCCGCGTCGGGCTCTGGGCTGATGGCTCGGGGCCTGGAGCCTGTTTCCGATTCTGTGTCTCCCTCTCTCTCTGCCCCTCCCCCATTCATGCTCTGTCTCTCTCTGTCCCAAAAATAAATAAACGTTGAAAAAAAAATCTTTTTTAAATAAAAAAATAAATAAAAAAAAACAAAAGTAAACATTGAAAAATTTAAAAAATAAAGCCACTTGTGAGCTAGCCCTTTCGGAGACCTTCCTGTGCAAAGTGTTTGTACTCTTTCTCGTGGTGGGACAAACACATGTGTGGCTGCTATTCTGTGTGTATTTAACACTCATCAAGTGTGAGAAAGTGCATCAAGGTACTGAAGGAGAGGTGGTTGCTTTCCCTGCGGGATGAGACATCAGAACGAACCAAGGCAGGGGATGGGGGCCGCTGGTCAGAGCCGGAGGACAGGTCCTTCGCCGAGCTCAGGACAAGGCACGTGCCTTCCTGTCCCCTGCAGATGATGGGAGAGTCGTAAGTCCTGACTTAGGGGTGGACCAGAGGACTGAGAGATCTGGTTTAAGGTGAGGGCCTGAGTTGGCCTCTGGAAGCCGAAGGCAGTGACGCTTCCAGTGTTGCTGAGGTTTGTAGACTAGACGTGAGCCACCACGGAGGGGCTGAACCGTCCTGACACCAGCCTGACTGGGTTTCTGACACACCAGTCAGATTGGAGAGGACTGGATGACAGAGAAGCCAGGTTATAGACACGGACAGACAGGACGCCCAAGTCCTGGGGTGGGTGACAGGTCCTGGGCAAGGCAAGATCCCCGGGGGGACAGTGGCGCAGTCGAGTGCCTCATACCTAGAATTGGACTGGAAATTTCCACCAGCTCTGAACATAGTAGGACAGTTTCGGGCCAGGAGTTATTTGCGAAGCATCATTCCATCTCCTTGCCAAACGCTGCTGTCCTGAAATGTTCCCCCTCCATACGTGTTATGGACACAATGGCAATTCTATCAATGTTTAATTAACCTTAGTTTCTGGATAACTCTTAGAAAAAACCCTATTGGCTTGTCAAGAACAAAAGAGGTGGCTCTTGCCGTTAAAAGTCTCTCGAAGGAGTGGTTCAGGGCCCCTTTACAGCCAAGCAAGGCTGTGGCGGTGACAGCAGCCCTTAGGTGACCTGGTGGGAGGACGAGGGAGGGGGGTGGCCCGTCCCTGCCTAAACCTTGAGAAAAAAAAAAAAAGGACCACCCAGCCATGTGTTAGCGATTCCTGGAACTCTTGCATTTGAGGGGCGCCAGTGCAAAGATAGGGATCTCTTAATGCCCGAACGCACCCAGGACAGAGATGTCGGGGTGAGAGTTTTCCATCATTTTAAGCAGTCAGGTATGCTTTCTGTTCAGGTCCTGGTTTTTAAGTGTGGCTGTCGTGTTAGGTTATGCGAATCTTGCCAAAGCATCCTGAAACGTACGGTGGAGAGTGTGAGCCTGACTTTCTTAGAAGTCGTGAATGAGTTATGATGATTGTGAATTAACCATGGTTATTACGGAAAGAGTTCATCATAGCTCACGTACATCTTAGGGTAACAGCCACAGTGTTTTATGGACACTGTAAATGTCTTCAGAAAGTGTTAGCAGAAAGCATACGCGCAGACGTGTAATGTGCACATGGTTCATTTGATTCAATGAAATGCTGATTTAATCTGGGACGCTCACGTGTGTGCGTGTGCGTGTGTGTGTGTAAGTGTTCCTGTTAGCTCAAAGCCAGGGGCTCTGACTGCCCGAGAACTCTGCTGCAGAAAAAACATTACCAAAGTGGCAAGTAATGACCTAACACTTGTTATCAACGTGATGATTTGGGCATCTGCAGAATTTTTTACAATATGCCGTTAAAATCTTCGCACATACGTCTCCTGCTGGGTGGGGCACTCACTCTTCTGAGGATAAAGAGAATATCTCTGTCGCTCCTCTACCTAACAGCGTCTTACCCACCAAGAGCATTCAGCGAAACTTTGTTGAATGAATGTTAGGGAAATTTTTGTTTACCTTCCGACGAAAGCGCCATAAGAACTTGGCTGTGTGGCTCGTTATCGCCTGCCTCCTTCCTAGAACAATGACTTGCACGCACTTATACTCGGGTGAGTGATGGGGACAGATAAACTAGTGATCGAGAAAAATAGAAAACTTTTAAAATATGAAGACCGAAAGACCACGAGCTCTATGAAAAATGGGAGAAAAGAGGAGCATGACATGACATGACAATAAGCCAGAAAGCGAGAACTCACTCGGAGGCCACATGACGCATCAGCCAAAGCACGGGTTTAGAAGCTCGATAGTCTGAGCAAATTCCTGGATCGGCCATTTTTTTTTTTTAATTTTTTTTTTCAACGTTTTATTTATTTTTTTGGGACAGAGAGAGACAGAGCATGAATGGGGCAGGGGCAGAGAGAGAGGGAGACACAGAATCGGAAACAGGCTCCAGGCTCTGAGCCATCAGCCCAGAGCCTGACGCGGGGCTCGAACTCCCGGACCGCGAGATCGTGACCTGGCTGAAGTCGGACGCTTAACCGACTGCACCACCCAGGCGCCCCTGGATCGGCCATTTAATAGCTGTGCCACCCTCGCTGGATTCAGGCTCCTTGTCTAGAACACTGGGGTTGTGATGCCCACCTTCACAGGTAGAGAAAGTCTATTTACTCAGTGCCTGCCTGGTATGTCAGTTCTCCGTACCTCCTGTCCGGGTCCAGCGGGGAGGGGGAGGCATGAAGAAAAGTCTGTGAGATAAAATGTTCGAACGTGTGACACAGATGGAGGGTCACGAGTCGAAGCAATGAGTGTATCATACGAGGGGACGCCTACTGATGAGTCTCACTGAGCTACCTTGACACTTGGGTTGAGACTGACACTGCTAAAATTTACAGCCGAGACTTTGGCACAGTTTGGCATGAATATTATGAAGTTAATAACCCTGAAAGTTTAGCTTGAGCCCAAACAAGCTCAAGCTAAACTTGAGCCCTCTGTTCATTTCCCAAATACTTATTAAGCCCCTGCTTTGGTACTTTTTAGGTACTAGGGAGGCAACAGCGAACAGAACTGTCCAAGCTTTCTACGCTCATGGCTCTTACGTTCTGGTAGGACGTGACAGAAAATAAAATATGCAGCCAATAGGTTCAAGGGCAACAACTTCTATGGGAAAATAGGGAAGGGAAGGCGGGATCTGGGGAAGCACGCAATTTGAAATCGGGTTGGTCACAGGCAGGCTCATTGGGAAAATGACTTCTAAGAGGACAGTGAAGGAGCCGAAGTTATGAGAAGAGCAGAGGAAACAGCGTGTGAAAAGGGTCTGTGGTAGAAAGGAGCCTGACCCTTTGAAGGCTGTAGATGTCTATCTCGAAGCACTGAGCTCTGCTAAAGACTAACAGTACAGTTTTCAGAACCCGAAAGTTTCCTTCACACTGTTGTCTGACATCTTGCTGTTCCTAGGACACACCCCCTGTTTGTGATTGGTTCTGGGACTCAGAAAGGTACCATAACTCGAACTCGGACCCCTGTCCTCCTGTTCCTTCTGGGTTTTATTTGGAAAATATTTACCTATCGTTTACCGTGTGCTAGATGTTTTCTAAACACTTTTAATGTATAAACTCATGGATGCCTGGGTGGCTCAGTGGGTTGGGCCCCTGACTCTTGATTTCGGCTCAGGTCATAGATCCCAGGGTCATGGGATCAAGCCCCATGTCGAGCTCTGCACCGAGGAGCCTCTCTTTCTCTCCCTCCGCCCCTCTCCCCTGCTCATTCTCTCTCTCTGTCTCTCTAGAATAAGTAAATAAGGAGCTCCTGGGTGGCTCAGTCGGTGAAGCATCCGACTCTTGCTTTCGGCTCAGGTCACGATCTCGAGGTTCGTGAGTTCGAGCCCCACCATCGGGCTCCGTGCTGACAGTGCCGAGCCTGCTTGGGATCCTCTCTCTCCTTCTCTCTCTCCTCCCCTCCCCCGCTCACGCTCTTTCTCTCTCAAAATAAGTAAATACACTTAAAAAAAAGTAAGTAAGTAAATAAATAAAACTCACTTCATTCCCATCACCATCCTGAGATACTTTTGTTGTGCCCATTTAACAGGGGCATAGACCGAGGGACAGGGAGTCTAAGATCACAGAGCCCGTAAACCTCAGAGGCGCGATCTGAGCCCGGCCGTCCGGCTTTGGGGCTCATCCCCTTTGGCTGCGCCCTGTGCAGCCTCCCGCGGGGACACCTCCCCTCCCAGTGGGGAGCCTGAGCCGGCTCAGACCCAGTCCGGGGAGCCAGCTGTGTGCCCCTCTTCCCAGCCCCACCTTCGGTGGCCTCGCTTTGGTAACGTGGGATCCGCCACGGAGGGAGCGTCCGCGCCCCGGGAGTCAGCCGCGCCACAGACCGGGGCCTCATCGCGAGGGACCGGTTGTCACACGCCTCCCGGCACGTGACTGACCCCGCGCCGGGTTTCGATCCCCCTGTGACGCTTCCCCTGACTCGACCCCGTCGGGCACGGATGAGTCCGGTTTTCCCCGGGTGCCCGCCCCCCTCGCTTGCAACACGAGCCCTCCGGTGGAAAAGTGCTGTTTTCTCTCTCGCTGTATCCCCAGCGCTTGCGCGGGCAGCAGGCATCAGGCCTTCAGCAGAGAGCTGGGCACAGGGCAACTGGTCACCGTGCCGGCTGCGTGTGTGTGTGTGTGTGTGTGTGTGTGTGCTGAAGAGCGTCTCCAGTCCTCCCGCTGTTGCCATCGAGTGTCAGATTTCCTGACCTTTGAGCCTTTTCTTCTTAACTCTTTACATCTCGGCTGCTGCGGTCAAAGGAGGGACGCTCCTCGGTTGTCCCCCTACCCGGCAGGTGGTCAGGACGGCCAGCATCGCTGCCTGGAGGTCACCGGTTTGATAATCACTCCCGCAGACACCTCCCGCTCTTCTGGAGTCCCGGCTCCCAACCTCGGCGTTTTAAGAGGCCTCAAGAATTTCCCAGCAACCCCTGGGAAAGTAGCTTATAACTTTTATGAGGCCCGAGCCTGTGTGGAAAGTGGTACAGGAGAGGCCCGAGGGAGCTCACGTTGCTTATACACCGGAGGCCTGGGGACCGCTTCTCACTGTCGCACCAGCTGGAGACTCCGCGGGGTCTGGGCCGAAGCCGCCCTGGGCCCCTGGTGAGAACCGTCCTTCCTCAGGCCTTGAGAATGTCCGTTGTCTCACTCCTCCTGTGTTCAGAACCCTTTACTCGTCTTCGTGATGCCTCGTGATACTCCTGGCCCGTTAGAAAGTGCTTTGGCTCCAAGTTTTAGAAGGTTGTCAGAGGGCAGGGCTGCGTTCTCTGGGTCGGTCCCGGAAGCACTTGGTCTGGGGCGGAGGAGAGAGGGTGCCGGTCGGTGCTCGAGTCTGGGTCCCCAGTCACCATGTCCCTTTCGGGTCCCCATCGTGAGCATTCAGGTAATGGGAGAGGGACCCTGTCCAGTGCTGGAGTGTCCAGTTGTGACTGGGGACCTAGGTGTCCTTCAGCTCGAATGGTTCTGGTGGTTTCTAGGCTGTCCTGGCCAGAGGAATACGGAGCCCTGTCCGGGCTCCAGGGACTCTGACATGGAGGCCTCGACCCAAACTACAGCGGCCAGGTAAGCCAAAGTGACACGCCATTGCATGCTAGGCTTCGAAAGACTCCGGAAACCGGGCGAAAGCACACGGCTGAGGCCTCGGGCCAGATGGGGCTTCCTTTGTCCAAGCCTTACCCCAAATCGTAGCCAGTGGGATAAATGAAAGGGATGAGGACAGGACAGGGCCCGGGAGGAAGGTGGAGGGCTTCGGACAGCAACACCCTGCTCCCCAGGACCTGTGACCCGACAGAGACCTGGCCCCACCTGCCGTCCTGCCTGCCCTTTGATCCCTCACTTGTAGAAATGGAGCTTCTGGGGAGGGGAGGTGTGTGTGTTTCTTTAAGTTTATTTATTTATTTTTGGGAGAGAGAGCACTTGCAAGGGGGGTAGGAGCAGAGACACCGAGAGACAGAGAGACAGAGAATCCCAAGCAGGCTCCTGTCAGTGCTCAGTGCGAGCCCCATGTGGGGCTTGAACCCATGAACCGTGAGATCGTGATCTGAGCTGAAGTCACACACTTAACTGACTGAGCCACCCGGGTGCCCCAAGGGATATATAGTCTTTTAAGAAACACAGGTGACTGGGGTGCTTGGGTGGCTCCGTCTGTTGGGGCGTCCGACTCTGGCTCAGGTCGTGATCTCGCGGTCCGTGAGTTCGAGCCCCACTTTGGGCTCCGTGCCCGCAGCTCAGAGCCTGGAACCTGCTTTGGATTCTGTGTCTCCCTCTCTCTCTGCCCCTCCCCCTCTCACTCTCTGTCTCTCTCTGTCTCTCAATAATAAACATTGTAAAAAGATTGAGAAACACAGGTGATGGCATTATAAATTAATTTAAAAATCAGTGGCTCTCTCATCACCTAAAAGATTTACTGAGATCCCCTGAGTGTAGGAACCCGGTCACTCTTCTCCTGGGGCCTCAAAGGCCCTTTTACTGTAAATTTCCAGACCGAGAGCCCGAGAGGCTGGTCGGCCACTGGAGCATTTCATTCTGGGGCAGCACCCCATAAGCATCAAATGCTAACTATTTTTATTTCGATCACTAATTTTATGATTTTTGGTAAAACCAGTTTTTGTGGAATTCATTTCTTTTCTCCCAAGCTGCCCCAGCGTTATGTATTTTCTTGAGCCAAATAATTAGTCTCTGACATTTTTTTGTTTGTTTGGTCTCTTAGCCACAAGTAAATTCATGTTTAAGCGATAGCTCTTGAATTACGCAATAGAAAAACACCAAAGCGTTTTAAATTTAGTTTCGTAGGTCATGTGATGGGAGCATGGTTTCACATATGATGGAAAAAGATGTATTGCATTTCAAAAAAGTGTTTCTTAATCTTTACTTTTGAGAGAGAGAGTCCCACGGCACGAATAGCGCGGGTGCTGATTTGCTCCGTGTGACCTCTGGGAAGCTACCTAACTTCTCTGTGCCCCAGTGCCCTCATCCATGAAATAAGGATGAAAGAGAATACCTACCTCCCAGAGTCATTCTGAGGATTAAACGTGTTAATGTGAGTAAAGCCTTAGAACCCTGGACGGCACAGAGTTAGTACTTCTTAAGTATGAGTGATTGTCTTTTCCATCATGGGTTCAAAGCACTTGGGAAAATTCAGTATGTCGGAGTGAGGGAGACAGTGAGCCCAGTGGCAGAAGGGCTGGAAGAGGGCTTCTGACGGGAAGGCCAAGGCCTTTGAAGGCACCACCAGAGAGGTACAAGCCCCTGGGACTTTTAGAGAATCGGAGGAGAAATGACTTCTGATTTATAGATTTTTTTAAGTTTGTGTTTTTATTTTGAGAGACAGAGAACACATATATACACACATGCGAGTGGGGAGGGGCAGAGAGAAAGGGGGAGGGGGAATCCCAAGCAGGCTCTGCATTATCAGCACAGAGCCCAACGCCGGGCTCGAACTCTCGAACTGTGAGATCATGACCTGAGCCGGAATAAAGAGTTGGACACTTACCGACTGAGCCACGCGGGGGCCCCTCTAATTTACAGATTTGAAACCATATGACATCGGGGAGCGGCGACTCAACTTCCAGTTCCTCCGTGTCCTCGTCCCGCTGAAGTTCACGCCATTCATTCTGCATGTAAGGGTCTAGCCAAGCGCTGGGCCCATGAGGCCCGGGAAACATCCGCTGAAAGCGTGACAGACTGATGTGCGTCATACAGCTGACAAAGGCCCCCGGTCACGGTTACCTGCCTGCAGCCTGCAGTCTGGTGCCCTTGGAGGCCGCTGGGGAGCTGGCTCTTCTGCCAGGGCCCCCCAGGCCGGCAGGCCGCTGACCCGTGGGCGCTGGAAGGCAGGGCTGCCCTCCCACGTGGCTCTCCCCCTCGGCTTCCTGTGCCATCGCGGGCCCGCGGCCGCCCCAGGAGCCTCCCCGCCCTCTCTGCCACACGCTTTGGTCCTTTCTGTCCCCCTCTGCTTTTCGCTCTTCCCTTGGCTTTTTGTGAAAACGCAGGCAGGAAATAGGTCACCAGAAGTTAGAGAAAGGCCAGGCATGGCAGGAGGGCGACCCAGTGAGAGGTGATCTCTATCATGCGGCCTCTCACAGAAGTCAGGGTCTTGGCGAGTGGAGGTGGAACAGGCAGGCTCGTCCTTGAGAAGTTTGCCCTTTGACGGTGTAAACCCTTTGGTTCTCTGGAAAGGCTGGTAGGAAACGCCCAGGGCCTTCCCCCTGAGCACACCCAAGGCTCTTGGGGACCCGTGCCACGCGGCCACGCAGACGCTCTGATGGCTTGTGATACGCTTGGCCTCTGCACGCTCAGAAGAACCGCTTCGGCCAACGGTCCGTGGCCTTCTGCTGCCCCACGGCTGTCTCCACAGCTGTCTGGCTCCCAGCAGCCTGCATGCCTCAGTTAGTTGGCCTTCCCGCCCTCAGCAGGGCCGTCCGTGGCCCCGGTGCTTGGCCCTCACTGTCCCCAGTGGCCCCTTGCACAAGCTGTGGGTTTGTCCCTCCGAAACCAGTCCCTCCCACTCGTTGCCCTTTGTGGTTGCTCGCCTTCCAATCCCCTCCATCTCCTCGAAATCTCCCTACTGTCTGAGGGCCCTGGATGTGGTCTCCGAGGGCTCAAGGAGCGGTCTCTCCCTTCCTCGGTCCCTGACTTCATACCTCAACTATGCGGCTCAGAATGACTTGTGTTTTGCGTGGTTGTTTCGGCTGTATCACGTTACCAGCTCACATATAATTTCTTGGCCCTTTCTCACTCCCCTGAGGTCTCCTTCAGTGTTTGTATTTTCCAAATACTTTATCGCTTTGCCATTAATAACTATGTGTGGGATTCCCGTCCCCCTTAGTGCAAGAGCTTGCATTTTTTTCCACATTGGACCGCCTTTTATTTGCTGCCCTTAATTATCACCTCTTGCTACTGGTATCCTATTCTCATCCTTGAGTGGGAGGCTTATTTAGTTTCAGTTAATGGGCCACCACCTCCCCTGGTCTTCTCGCCAGGGAGGCGACGGCAAAGAGAATTAACTTTCTCACGTAGCCGATGGCGCTCAGCCTTCTCCTCCAGCCTCAGACTGTCACTTACTCAGTGACTCCTCTGGCCGACCAGGGCCCATCATGGCGGTTGATGGAAAGACTCCAGAGATGCGACCTGTGATGAAAGCCTAAAATAACTGGGACTTCTTCACGGGGACCCAGACCCAACGACCTGAGGGTTCTTGTGGGGGAGGCATTACTCTGTTAAGGACAGAGATTAGCTCTATTTTCCGTCTCTTTTACATGATGCCAGTGGGTTAGTGCTAGAAGAACGGGTTGCATTTAGATTCGAGAAAACGCTTTGCGTAGCTAATCGTGAGGCATGGGGTGGAGAAGGGCCAAGAAAGAGCTCTCAAGGGCAGGAGCCGGGGGTGGTAAGAGTCTCCTCCTGCATGATCTTTGAAAATAAAACGGGGATTGTTCTACCCAGAAGGGCTCCAGCCTGGCCCTTATAAAAGCGGATTCTTAGTACGTTAAACTCTCTCAACATCTCCTGGCTTTGATTCTAGTCCTTTGGACGTGGTTCTCAGTGATGGTCTTTCCTTCTGTTCTATGTGAACCATTTTTCCTCCGTTATCTGTGGGTGTAGGAGCATGCTATAACCTGCAAACGAGCAGGTTCACAATAGGCGTTCTTGACCCTAGAAACTCATTTGATCTCCATGAACCTCATCTCACACTTTGAAAATGGTTTACACGTAAAGGGCCTACATGCGCTGCTCAGCTCGGATCTCATACCCCACCTCGAACTGATGGCTTCAGAATCCATCATGTTGGCAGTCAGTAACTCTGGGAGGGGGCTCGGCTGTGGGACCACGTGAACTGGGTCCCACGCTGCTGATGCTTCTTAACCGTGACGCCCAGTGGCCTGCTACCTGCATCGGTCGTGGTGGGACAACTGGCAAAAGCAGTGCTTGAAAGAGATTGAGTGGGGGAGCAACATGGTGGTGGTTTCTGGGGATGATAACGTGATGACAGAAATGAGCCCGAGTCAGTGGTTTTCCCTGAGTCACACTTTTCCCATATTGATATATTTATAGTCAGGACTTCGTTACATATAAGGTTCTTTTCAGCTCCAGTGACTCTGCAGGCCTGAGATGGTGAGGCAGAACACCTCACCCCTGCCCAACCAAGGCTCATGGAATTGGGTGGATTTTCATAGAATGGGGTCGACTGGTCAAAATTCTATACTTTCTTTAAAGTGCTACTTTTCCAGCCTTTTTATAGAAAAAGTTTGAGGAAGAATGAACTAAGGCATCACAAGGGCTGAGAAAGAGCTCAGAATCTAGTGTTCCCTTGGCTATTTTTTGGAGGTTCCCCCAGTTTCCATACCTCCCTTCCAGAACCACCACGGCTCCCCAGAGCACAGATCGTCGGAGCCCCTTTGTAAAGCACAGGAAGTAAAGACGAGCCGACTCTTCTCCACAAATGGACATAACCATAGATCCGCAACCAGGGAAAGGAAGTCACCAGTTGGGCTTGCTCAAGAGAACCTGGACCTCAGACCCCAGGGCATGACAAATGCCACCCGGTTCTTCGCTTAAAGCCACCGTCAGATGCTTTTGCTGTACTTAGGAAGGCGTTTGGTTTTCTCTGATCAGTTACAGCAGGGTTTCTGAAGGTTTCCTCTTCATTTTCCTCTTCAAGTTACAGTGACTCGAGATGCTTCTAACCCCGTGAAAACAGAGGCAGAGGTGTCCACTACCTGGCACTCTGAACAGGGGGTTACTCAGCTCACAGGACGGGGCTTTCAGACAGCGGCTCCTAGTAGGCCGGGCGGGGATCTTGTAATGAGAGCTGCGGGCAGGGTTGACGCAGGGGAAGGAGAGGCCAGGAGGGGAAGCCATGTTTCGGCTGCTCCCAGGACCCCTGCACTTCACCTGTATCCCTTCTGCCTCCCGTTGTCTCGTCATGCCCCTCACCTTGCCATGCGATGAAAACACTGCAATTCAGGTCCAGGGTGGGGGAACTCAATTCAACATGGGAACATGGGGGCCCTTGTTAAAAAGTGACTGATGGTTTTAAGAGGGCGACTGCAAGCAGACCACGAAACCGGATGGGGGCCCTTCTGAGCGCGGTCCCATCGCGTAGGAGCTTAGTTTTTCTTTTTCTCATCAATCAGGCTACCAGTCAATCCTTGATTGGTACTCTCTCCCTGCCTGTGATGTGGTTTATCAACTTGTGTTTGGTGACTTCCCTGATAGAATAGTTTTGAATTTGAATGTCCAGCTGACCCTTAGCAACATGGGTTTGAAGGGCACAGATCTACTCCTACAAGGATTTCTTTCAAGAAATATAGGTACAGGACTGTAGATGTACTTTCTCTTTCTCTCCCTTATGGTTTTCTTCATAACATCGTTTTTGGCTTTTGGGGTTTTGTTCTGCTCTAGGTTACTTTATTTTAAGAATACAGTATATATCAGTAAGGCTTCTGGTCAATGGTAGGCTAAGTTTTGGGGTGTGGTCAAAGTTATACGTGGGTTTTCGACTGCTCGGGGCTGGGAGGCTGGTGCCCCCAACCCCGAGTTTTTCAAGGGTCTATTACAGTCAAATTTATCAATCTTCCCCCTTATGGTTTGTGGGTTTTCTTTTTTATGTCTCATTAAAGAAATCTTTCCCCACCCGAGACCATAATAGATTTTAACCTAAAAGTTTCGAGTTTTGTTTTGAATGTTTAGATCTTTAATTTACATGGGATTTATTTTTGTGCGTGGCATCAGCTAGGTCTCCGACTTTATTTAAAAGTCTCCTATGGATAACGGATGGTCCTGGGCACTCCCCCACCCCCCGTGACCCTCAGTGCTGCCTGTCGTGTCATATTCTCACGTCTGGTTTACACTTCTTTCTGGTTTCTGCTGTGCCCACTGCACTGGCATGATTCCCTTCTCTTTACAGTGTCTTCGGTTTATTCGTCTCCAGAAATGTTTGGCTATTGTTGACCCTTAGCTCTTCCAGAAAAAGTTTAGAATCAGCACAATGAAGTTCAATTAAAAAACTGTCAGGATTTTGATGGGACCATCACTGAATTTATTGTGGGAAATGTGTTGAAATCTCCCACTGGAAAGGTCCATTCAATAGTTTCACTGTTGGGGCGTCTGGGTGGCTCAGTCGGTTAAGCATCTGACTCTTGAATTCAGCTCAGGTCATGATCCCAGGGTCATGAGATTGAGTCCTGCATCCTGCTCTGTGCTGAGAGTGGAGCCTGCTTAAGATTCTCTCTCACTGCTCCTCCACTGCACTCTCTCTCTTTTTCTGTCTCTCAAATTAAAAACAAAACAAAACTATTTTATTTTATTTAAAAAAATTTTTTTTAATGTTTCTTTGTTTTTGAGAGAGACAGAGCACGAGTGGGGGAGGGGCCAAGAGAGAGGGAGACACAGGATCCAGGCTCTGAGCCATCAGCACAGATCCCGATGCGGGGCTTGAACTCACGAACTGCGAGATCATGACCTGAGCTGAAGTTGGACGCTTAACCGAGCCACCCAGGCCCCACCCCCCCCGAAAAACTATTAAAAAATAATTTCACTGTGTAATTCTGTCCATATTCTATATCTTGTCCATGTTTTATTTGTCCACTTATATATTTGAGCCTATGCCATTAGGTTTATATGTTGCTATATTTCCTGTTGTTTTTTTTCTGATTATACAATGGTCCTCTTTTGTAACTCATACATTTATTTTCACGTTAAAGTTCATTTGACCTTGTATTGATATCGCTTATCCTAGCTTTCTTTGAGCAGTACGTACCTGGGTATCTTTTCCTTCTGCTTATTCTTCCTTCTTTCGTTACAGGCATGTTTCTTTTAACGAAAAAACCCATAGCTGGATTTTGTTATTTATTCAGTCTGCTAGTCTACGCATTTTACCGTCGAGTTTAGACAATTTATGTTAATTGTGGTCACTGAGATATTAACCGTGTTATTTTGTGCTTTCTACTTACCGTCTTTTTTCTTTTCTCTCCTTCCTGCCTTCTCTTGGGTTTTTCAAAAGAAAAATTTCTACAGTCTTCTTCATGCCAATTTTTTTTTCCCACTAGTGGTTTGGAAGTTATGTAATCTGTTCCTTTTTTTTTTTTAAGTGGGTTACACTTACATTTTAAAAATACATATTTGCCTTAGAGTCTAGTGTGAATATCTTTAACCTTCTAAAAACATGGAGATCTTCTGAAAACAAACAGCTTTAACCCTGATTCCTTTTCCCATCCTTCATGTTATTACCATTGTGAATTTTAGTTCTACTTCTCTTTCTTTATTCAAAAGCTTTACTGAGGTATAATTGACAAGAATAATATTGACATAGAAAGTATAAAATTTTATATATTTTAATACATTTACACACTTCCCAAAATGAAGAGGAAAAAAACCACCCATTTTGTTTTCAATCCCCCTTCTCAACCATAGTTATCATTTTTATCTTATAACAGATTTGTCCAGATATTTATTTTTATTATTTTTTTGTTTGGCCACCATTTTTCTTTCTTTTTCTTTCCTTTTTTTTTTCTCTTTTCTTTTTTTCTTTTCTTTTCTTTTCTTTTCTTTTCTTTTCTTTTCTTTTCTCCTCTTCTCTTCTCTTCTCCTTTTAAAGTAACCTCTATACCCAATGTGGCGCTTGAACTCACGATCCTGAGATCAAGAGTCTCATGGTCTACTGACTGAGCCAGCCAGGCACCCCTTTTTTCTTCTTGAGTAAAAAATTTTGGCTCCTCAGTGAGGCTCCATTAGTGGGTAAATTCTCTGTTTTGTCTTAAGATGTCTTTATTTTAGCTTTGCATTTAAACAGGATTTTAATCTGCATACGGAATTGAGGGTTTCCCTCAGCATTTTGAAAATACCTTTCCAAAGCCCATGACCTCTATGCTCCGGGCTCAGGCTGCTGCCGTGCCTTTGTGGCCAGCCATCTTTCCTCTCTGGTGGCTTTAAAGATGTTCTCTGTCTTTTGCAGTATATAGGCTCACACTCACGGTTTTACTCACAGCAATTTTCATTGCTGATAAATGATAAGATGCGTAGGGCCTGGAGCAAATAACTTTTGTGGGTCCTAGTCCCTAGAAACCATTTGTGTCAACAAAATCATATGTCAGCGTCATTTTGGCAGCTGAGTCACGTGTGATCCTCAGAAAGATACACTGCTTTGACAAATGGGAGGGATCCCACTCACGAGGCTGCCACCATGGCTCTAGGATCTGGCCCTGGGGACCCCAGGACAATCCACAGGGACAAGACCTGAGGTCTATTGGAACATCTGGTTGACCCCCTAAACCAGATAGAGAGTGCCTCACAGGGTACGGATGGCCTTGTTCCAGGCTCTGGGCACCTGTGTGAACACTGCCAGCCCTGCTCACACCTTGCCTTTGGAGGGGAACATAGAAAACCTCAAGGAACGCACTTCAAAGCACGAATGCTCCCTGAGGTGCAGGACCCACGGCCGGGCACCTGCTCACCTGGGTCTAAGGCTGGAACTGTAGATATAACAGGTGGTTCTGGAAAATGGTCTCTGAACATTTTCTTTCCCTCCTCCTCTATGTTCGCTCTTTCTGGAACTCCTAATTAGCTATATGGGAGGCTTTCTCATTTTATTTTTCATGCATTCTCTCGTAGGTCTCTTCCATTTCCTCACATCTACTTTCCAGTCCCCTAATTTTCTTTTCTTCTCTTTTCTTTTAATTTTTTAATGTTTATTTGTTTTTTGAGAGAAAGAGACAGAGCGTGAGGGGGGGGGGGGGCAGAGAGAAAGGGAGACACGGAATCCGAAGCAGGCTCCAGGCTCCGAGCTGGCAGCACAGAGCCCGACGTGGGGCTCGAACTCACAAACCACGAGATCGCGGCCTGAGCTGAAGTCTAACTGCCACGCCTAACGTGGCTCCACTCCACCTCCCACTGTTCCTGCTCCTTCCTGGAGAGTGTCCCCAAGGCCATTCGTGTTGTGACAAGGGTCTTTGGGGACAACATGCTGTGGCTGAGTGGGTGCTTCCTCTCCTACCAGCTATGTGGTTTCAGAAGGGGGGTGGGCTTTGGGCCTCAGTCTTCCCAGCTGTGAAATGAGCAGATGGGATGAGTAGTCCTCGGACTCCTGTTTTGCTACAATCGCTTGGAGGCTTGTCCCGACTTCTTGGGACCCATTTTGGGAGCCTCAGACGGTTTGGGCTGAGCCCCTGGGAGTCCTGATATTGGTAATAGACTAAGGTTTTACAAATTGTGCCCGTGGGGTGCCCGGGTGGCTCAGTTGATTCAGCATCTGACTTCGGCTCAGGTCAAGATCTCCCCGTTTGTGAGTTCGAGCCCTGCTTCAGGCTCTGTGCTGACGGTTCAGAGCCCGGCGCCTGCTTCGGATTCTGTGCCCGCCCCCCCCCCCTTTTCTGCCCCTCCCCTGCTCATGCTCTGTATCTCTCCCTCTCTCAAAAATAAATAAACCCTCTAGGGGTTTAAATCCTTAGGGGTTAAAAAATTAACAAAATTTAAAAAAACTGTGCTTGCAATCCTGTCTCTCTCTCCCTTTCTCTTTCCCTCCGCAGCTTGTCCTCTCTCAATCTCTCTCTCTCTCTCTCTCCACCCCCCTCACAAAATAAAAAACTTAAAAAAATCGCTGTGGTACAATATTTATAAAATAAAACTGACCATCTTATCCATTTCGTGAGTGTACAATTAGCGGCATTAAATACATCCACGATGTCATATACCCATCAGCACCGTCTACACCCGAAACTCTCCTGTCTTCCCCAGCAGAAACTCTGTGCTCTACTTTACTTGTGTCTCTATGGATTTGCCCAGTCTGGGTCTGCTTCATATCGATGGAACCATACGATATTTATCCTTTATTTCACTGAGCATGGGGTCTTCCAGCTTCATCCGTATTGTACATGACTGAACGATATTCCACGGGATATATTTGCCACATCTTGCTTGCCCATTTATCTGTGGATGGATAGATATTTTTGAGAGAGGAAAAAGGGGTTAGATGACCTCCCAGAGACCCGTGGCAGCTCCTGCATTCTGTGGTCTACAAACTTTTTCTGGGGGGTGTGTCCGCTCCAACAGCAGCCAGAAATAATGTGGCAGCGGGAGGCCGTGGGGGTGGTCACAGCCAGGTCCTGCTACTTTCCTGAGATGATGTGGAGGGAGGAGGGGATGCTGGGGCTTGAACTGGACACTTGCCACCCATGGGGACATGACGGGTATGGAAGTGAGCTCGGGGGGAGACGGCAGGGACAGCTGGGTGACGTCACAGCTCTCCCCACCCCGGTGCACGCGTGGCACGTTAGAGTCTCCATAAGCCAAGGTCTCAGATCGCAGAACCCGAGGGCCTGAAGGAGCTTATGAAATCAGATCCATTTATTTACAGAATAAGACAAATGAGGTCCAGAGAAGGGATGTGCCCAGGGTGGCGAAACTCAGATTAGGATCTGGTCTCTTTGTTTTTGTCTTTGTGTCAATTTTCATCAAGCCACTGACTCTGTTCTTGGACATCTGGACTATATAGCCTTTGGGGGACCTGGGAAATAATAATAATAATAGATGAATATTAACTCTGGGCTCTTGTGCATTAAGCTCGTAGTTAATTCTCATGACTCTATGGTGAGGTAGGGACAATTATTGTCTCCTTTTGGTAATGGAGGAACCTGGTGCTTGGGGACCAGGTAACACTCAACAGCTGTTGAGTGTGGGGGTCGGATTCTTTTCAGTCTGACTTCAGAGCCCAGGCTTTTAACCACTACATTGTATTGCCTCTGTAAATCTATCCCTTCTTCTGGGAAAAAGCCCCATGAGTCTGTTAGGTCACTGCCTCATCCCCAAATATGAGCCGCGACATGATGTCTAGTCTGATGCTGAACCGAAGGTCAGAGTAAATACGTCAGAAGTCAGGGGGAGGTCGCAGGAAGCCAGCAACTGTATAAAACACACAGATGCTTGACCCCATTTATCATTTGTTCAACAAACATTTAAGCATTGACTATGTGCCCATGATATTCCAGTCTTGGGATTTAATGATGAATGAGAAAGACAATGCTCTTCCCTATTTGGGACTTGATCATTATATTGGGAAGCAGATGATGAAAAAATCGGTAAATGTTGTACATTAATAAACGCTGAGCATCAGGAGGGAAGTAAATTAGGTGTGTGTGTGTGTGTGTGTGTGTGTGTGTAATGAGGGTATATGCATTTTAGATGAGAGTGATCAGGGAAAAGTTCTTGCGGGGGAGTGCACCTGAGGTGAGTCCTTGGATAAGTCTAAATCAGCCATCAGAATTCAAGGGAAGAACCGTGCAAATGCCCAGGCGTAGAGAAGAAGGGAGCCAGAGGGAGAGTAGTGTGAGATGATTGAGGGGTGGGCGAGGATTGGATCAGAAAGGGCCTCGAAGGCCAGGATAAAGCATTTGTAATTTATTCTAAGGGCTGTAGGGCTTTCAGGCATCTGAGAGTCATTCATTCGTGAAGTAAATGTACTTATTTATTTAATCCATATACAATAAATGCATATTTATGGAAAAGATATGAAAATTGTACTTAATTGATTAACATTTATAGTTAGTTTCATAATTAAGAAGTAATCCATCAATTACTGTCTATCTGTAACTATTGGTGTAATATTTATTATAACATTTATTATTTTATTGATAATTATTTAAATTGACAAAAATTAAAAATAAATATGCATCATAGTAAATAACGGGTACATAAACGCCCATCTTGTGCCAAACACTATTCGAGGCTAGAACTGCAGAACTGGAAAGACCAAATTCCTTGCTGGCAGCCTAGTGAGAAGAAAGATAATTCACGCAAGCGATCATGAAGTAATGTAACAATTGCTAAAATCAGGGCAGAACAACGGAATCCTTAGGGGGAAACATTTCGGAGTGTGCAAGGAGCTTAGGGACATTACCAGGGATGCGCTAATGGTTTGAGACTGAAGTCTGAACTCCCCGGGAGACCGGGAGGCGCGACCTTGCTGGAGTGCCGTGCGAAGGTCCGAGAGCAGACCCGGCGCGTTGGGAGCTCAGCCGCCTCACTGAGCCCAGAGCTGAGACCTGGGGCGTGGGGCGGAGGGAGAGACTGAGATGCACAGGAGACCGAGGGACATGAAGCTGAGCTGGTGACCTGAGGCCAGGTCCTGAAGAGCCTTGGCTGTCCTGCTGAGGAGTCAGGACTTGGCATTGTGAGGCTGGGGAGGCACGGGAGGGTTGGGGAAGGAGGGATGTAATCATAGCATAGTCGTTAGCAAGCCATGGGCAGCGGTGGTGTGGTTCTCCAGTTCGGTCTCCTGCCCGAAAAGAGAGAAGTTAGGGTGGAGTCCAGCCTGGATGAGGAGGAAGATCGGTGAATTTGGAGCCAGGAGACCAAGGATGAAGTTGAGATTCTCTGGGTCCGTGTATCTCCATGTGCACACCAAAGAGGTGAATCGTCTTGTGTTCAGAGCAGCGCCAGTTTCCCAGCCCAGGTGTCGCGCTCTCTCTCTCTCTCTCCCTGGGCAGCCTCCTCAGAGCTCTGGATCTGGGGACCCACAGACCACCACGCCGAACCGCTAGTCCAGACAGTTGTTAAAGTTCCTTCCGGCTCTATGTTAGGGCTATAAGGCAAAGCAAGGAGCCTCGCTTGGGCTCTGCTGTTTCAGTCTTATGCCTTCATTCTGCACGAGCATGCTCACGAAACGTGGAATCTCTTCTCATTGCACTTGAGTGTGGAAAGTTGCTTGTTAAGCATTGTACGGCAGAAAGATCATGGCCTACAGAGTCAGAAGTCCAGGGTTCAAATCCCAGCCCAACCACTTGCTGGCTGAAAACTCTTTTTTTTTTTTTTTAAACGTGTTTTCTACCAATTTCTACTGTTTCCTGACTTGAAGGCCGGTTATTTATCTCCTTGAATCTTCATTTGTTCATCTGGAAGATGGAGCTAATGACAGCACTCATGGGAAGATGTGAAAATCCAATGGAATAATGGTGTCAAAGTGCTCAGTAAGAGACGAGTTGTTTTCAAATGTTACACACTACCGTCAGCGGATCTCCAAGTGAGGAATCTGGTTTTGAGTTTATTCATCACCCTGACAGAAACATCCAATGTACAAGGTCTAGCTGTCAAGTATTAGGATTTAAACAAACAAACAAGCCTTGAATATCCAGATAAGTATCATTAACTTCAAAGACGTCCCTTGGTTGGGCAACTTGTTATTCTGATAATGTTACTGTTACTTAAGACTTCTTTGAAATGTATCTTTTGAAGCTGTCTCCAAAGTTGGCATATCCTTTGTGGTGGTAACTCTTTATTCGTTGGATTGAATTTTGGTGAAAAACTAGTAATGATACCCAGCAAGCTCTAGATTGTGAATATAGGGGCACAGCAAGCCAGATAAATATGTTTAAAAATGAGAAATACCTTGGGGATGCCTGGGTGGCTCGGTCGGCTAAAGGTCCAACTCTTGAGTTCAGCTCAGGTCATGATCTCAGTCTTGAGATCGAGCCCCGAGTCCGTTTCCTCACTGGGTGGGGAGTCTGCTTAAGATTTCCTGTCTCTTTCTCTCTCTCTGCCCCTCCCCTGCTCATGTGCACCCACGGCCCACTCTCTCTCAAAAAAGCGAGGAATACCTTGGATGTGCTATGAGCTTGTTTTGTGTGACAGATTCCACTCTACTTAAAAAAAAATTTTTATTCTGTCTATTTGAGAGAGACAGAGAGGAAGACAAAGTATGAACAGGAGAGGGGCAGAGAGAGAGAGAGAGAAACTGAAGAGAGAGAATCTAGGCTCTGAGCTATGAGTGCAGAGCCCAGCACGGGGCTCGAACCCACAAGCCGTGAGATCGTGACCTGAGCCGAAGCCGGACGCTTAGCCAACTGAGCCACCCAGATGCCTCTCCACTGTACTTTTTCCTGTATCATTTTCCGAAAATTCAGCCTCACGGTCTCCACTAACAAAATCAATCATTTGTTTCGAGAAGCGTTGGAAATCAGCAACTGAATTTGTTGACCTAAGAAACGGCATGCTGCACCTTTAAGTCAGTGAGAGAAACGTCCTGGAGATGCCATTCCTAGGACCCCAAGTCCCCAAGTCCGAGAGCAATGCAGAGCCTGTGTTCAGAATGAAAACAGAGAGCTCCCCCGGGAGGGACTCAGACGGTTACATAGGTGGGGCCGGCTCTTTGGAAGAAGTTTGGCCTGCAGGGACTTCTTGCTTTGGGTCTTGGGGAACAAGTTTCTACTGGAGTCACCGAAACGATACTTGAGAAGCGTAGAAGACGAGGCTCTTGCTCGGACGCTGTCTCTGAGTCACCGAGGACCTCGGGCTCTTTCTGTGCGTCACCCTCTTGCACTCAAGTACTTCCCACTGCCCGGCTGCCAGGGAGACAGGCGAATTCACAGGACCCCGTGGCTCTCGGCCGGTTGAGATCACACACTGTGGACCTTTTTGCAAGTCTAATAATACAGGCCAGCCGGGGGCTTTCATGCAAAGGCTCCCCTCGGAGAGAATCGATCTGGCCATTCTTCTAGAATGGGACCGTGGCCTTTGTTTCTCCTGCGCTCCCCGAACTAAGATGTAGTCATCGCACTCGAACCAGCCGGGGCCAGGCCTTTCCCTCAATGTGGGATGTCCACTGCGGTGAGAGGCAGAGTAGAGAGGAGTGGAGAGTGCGGGGTGGGGACCTCAGCCTGTGTTACTGGTGGAACGGAAGGGAAGGGGGAACACAGAGGAGCTGTCTGAAGACCAAGTCGAGAAGTCGCAGTATTTTCTGTATTTTCTGTCTGACAGACCAATGCCTTCTGGGTTCTGTGACTTTTTAAAAAAATCTTTATTTATTTTTGGGAGAGAGAGAGAGAATCCGAAGCAGGCTCCAGGCTCCGAGCTGTCAGCACAGAGCCTGACGCGGGGCTCGAACCCATGAACTGTGAGATCATGACCTGAGCCCAAGTCGGATGCTCAACCGTCTGAGCCCCTCTGACTTTTCAGAAAGCCTTGAGTCCCCTGAGATTCTACCGGTCTGCCCAACAGAGAACACTTTGCTATGTTTGGTCACCGGTGTCTATTTAGTTGGGGGGATGGAGTGATTGGTTAGTTCTTGCATTAATCTGGGCTTTTCAGAGAAACAGAACCAATAGGGTGCCAGTGTCAGTGTGGGTGTGTGTGTGTGTGTGTGTGTGTAAAAAGATTTGTTTTAAGGAATTAGCTCAAGAGACTGTGGGGGCTGACAAGTGTGAAATTCACAGGGCAGGCCAGCAGGCGGGGACCCAGGTCTGAAGGCAGAGAGGAGGCAGCGTTCCCTCCTCCTCAGGGAGCCTCAGTTTATTCTCTTAAAACCTTACCTGATTGGATGAGGCCCACCACAGCATGGGGAGTAAACTGTTTTACTCAGAGTCTACTGGTTCCAATCTCATCTAAACACCTTCCCGGCCACATCTGGACTGATGTTGGACCAAAACATCTGGGTCTCAGGATCCAGCCAAGTCGACGCGTAAAATTAGCCACCACACTCCCCGACACAGCGTCCAATTGGGATCTGCTCAGAGAATGACCTGGGATCTTCAGTCGTGGGTAGTTGACCGGTTTATAAGCTGAACGAGGAAGACATTCTCCACAGAGGCGTCACTCGGAACCTGGCCTTCCGTGGCTTCCTCATGACACTTCATTTCAAGAAAGGGCGTCTGCAAAGGCGCCTTGTCATCAGATTTGACGGCCAAGCTCAGGTATTCCCCTGGCAGATTTATTAAATGTGAGATTCCTCGCGGGAATGCGAAGTCTCCAGTCAGACAGGACTTGAGTGCAGCCCTGGGCCGCCTCTCCTCGTTTTGTTCTGTGCGCTGCTCTGTCATCCAGCCAGGGGCTGTCGGGCAAAGGGGGGGAGGCAGCCTCCGCATCTGCTGGAAGGCTGGAGACCAAGAGGTTGGGTCTTGTGGTGAGGGACGCGAAGGAAAGACGAAAGCAATGATCGAAGGAGGAGAAACTTAATCTTTCACAGTTATGAATTCTAATCTTCCCTCCCCACATTGGCACCTGCTTCCCAAATCTTGCGTTTGAAAAAAACACCATAAATCCCACACTCTCTCTCTCTCTCTCTCTCTCGAGATCCGAGGCTGGGCCTTAGCGACATTGGCACGAACCCTCCATTCTACAGAAAGACGCACACTTTTCATCGTGTTATCGCAGCAGCCGCGGCCGGTTAGTTCTGGGTCCCTGGAGAGCACGTGGATGAACTTCGAGGGTGAGGACAGGGCTCGGGGAGGCCCTGGGGTCCTCCGGCTCCTCTCGACTGGACGCTCGGCCTCCATCTCGAGCTGGTCCCTGTGCGTGGATTTGGGGCTGAAGCATCCACGGCGAGACGGCCACAGCTCTGTGTCGTGGCAGGCATGCCCGGAGCCGGGGAGCAGAGGGGCTGCGGCCACGGACGTGGTGGCACGTCCAGGGCGGGCCACCGAGCGTTGCCGCCACCCCCAAGCCAGAGGCCAGCCTCCTTCTGGGTTCCCTGGGGGAGGCGGTCGGCCACATGGGGAACACACAGCGAAGCAGCCGCGTTTTCTGAGATGTCAGCAGGGGGTGCAGCCAAGTCCCAAATACAGATCCCGGGGTCAGCACCGACCCCCTCGAAATCAGAATAGGACCAAGGCGACCTCGATGGCGGGAGAAAAGACCTCAGGCTCAGAGTTTCCTAACCAGGGGCTGACTGTCCACTTCCCGCCCCTTCTTCCAGGTGGCCACGTGCCCTCCGTGCCCGGGGCCATTCAGAATCTGGAAAGGGTCTACCTCGCCCTGGTTGGGCAACCTCCAAGCTTCCGAAAGACTAGACGTTTCGGAGTCTTCACGTCCGTGTCACTCATCTGTCTGAAGGCAAGTAAATGCCCTACGGGGTAAAGTTCAAAGCCCAGGGCAGAGAACTCCAGACACTTGTCAAGCTGGCACCCGGGCCTCAGCAGCTCCCTCCTCACTCCCCCCGCCGCCCTGCACCTCTCTGCACTCCCAGAACAAGCTGGGCCTGTCCACGTGCCAGCACCTTCCACCCTTCCCGGCTCCCCGCTGGCCTGCCTCGGTCCTCACCCAGCTTCTGCGCCAGTCCTGACTTTCCCCGACGCCACTGCCCCCCTCCCCATGCCTCAGAAGAATGTGCCCTTACGTCTTTACAACAAAGACCTATTTTATAAGTACTTCGAAGGTCTGTCTCCCTCACACTCCCTTGTTTGCGTCACCCCTGGCACTGCGTTTGCAACTCTGTGCTACTGCTTATACACATGCATGCTGAACGAATGGACAGACGGGTGAAGGCAGGAAGGAAGGACTGACCTAGGAAGCAGGGTTTTCTCAGACGGAGGCTTCTGAGAGGAGCTAAATCTGCGTGTGGAACTTCAAGGGAAACGGTCGTATCTGATCCTCGCAGGGGGTGATGTGTGCCTGGCTGAGAGGCAGCCTCCCTCCCTAACCTGCTGTTCAAGGATTGCCATGGACGGTTCCCTACATCTTCTGTTGACTGTAAATAGCCAACCCGGGTGGGGAAAATCCCTCTGCAGAGTCCTGCCGGCTCAGTTCAACACCAAACAAAAGTGACAGAACACAGCTCTTTCTGTCTTAAACAGAAATAGTTAATGCCGTGGGAAATCACGATAAGACAAAATCCTGCCTTTATGGGCAAACAATGGAAGCCCGCTTCATGAGACCACCCATGGTCCCAGAGAAAGTGGTTTTGAGAATTCAAGTCTTTCGGAGAGGCTAATGTGAAAGCAGCCATAAATCACACGGATTCAAATGCCTCTGGTGGTTTATGGACAGACCTGACCCTGATCTGCTTGATCCCTACAGGAGACGCCCTGTGACCTTCCTCGGGCTGAAATGTGACATAACCACCATCACGGTGAGCTGTTGACTTCATTCTGTATAATTACATGTCTAGAATCACCTACTAGGTCACACTGAAGTTTCTTAGGTGTTCTAGAAGGTTTGGGGAATTCTCGGTGTTGTTTAGTTTCAACCTGACTGAATGATAAATTTAAGCTGCCTATGCCGAATCCTTTTTAAGAAAATCAGACAATATCTTCTCAAGTTAAAATGGGACAAAGTCAGAACGACAACCAGCCAGCTGCAAAGAGACCTTCATTATAGCGATGACAGTGAAAATAAGTTGTTTGTGTGGCTACGGGATCCTTCAGACCTCCTGTCAGAACCTCACAAGCTTTGAGTTGCTTTTCTCAGAGAGTTGAGGGCACCCACGAGCTCAACCAGTACGCGTGGATACAGGAAACGTCTACATGAGCCAAGGAGCTGGTGTGCGGGTGGCGGTATGGAAGAGGGACAGCAGCTAATGTCCTTCCCTCAGGGAATCTGTAGTGTCGTTTGACACCACGGACTAACCAGCGGAGAGAATATGGCGTCACTTTCAAATAACCTAATTTTTTCCAGGAAGTTTAAAGTCCTCTCTCAAAATCTAATAATAGCTTTAAAAGCTTTACTGAAGGGAAGGAAGGTCAGAAGCTGGGAAGGCAAGACGAAACTCTCACAGTGACCGATGTTGCTCTGTGGGAGTTTAGTCCACTCCTCTGCAGGAAAACAGTCTACTGACCTCTGGAAAGAATGAGTATAAAACTTCTCCTTTATTTTTCCCCAATTTATGTCAGGAAATGAAGGAGGCAAAAGAAGAGATCGTAATAAAATCTTGATGCCAAAGCTTCTCCAATAACTCAGAGCATTCTTCAGTAGTCTGACATGCCTGAGAAATAGAACCAGGTCACCAGGAAGGATTTCAAATCTCCCTCATGACATTTGAGGGGCCAGGGAGGGAGCGTTACACTGGAAAGATCAGAACTTAGGGAGACCCCCACGCGGGGAGCAAGAGGGGAAAACAAATTTGTATTCCCATCACCATTTCTTTTTTACTGGACATGTAAGTATGAATGAATACCAGATAACAATTTTATTCACATATAAAAAGGTATTACAAAACTATTTGTGTAAGAAAATGAAAATTTACAAATTTGTAAATTCCAGTATGCAAAACAGTAATGATGAAATCTAAATTGATTCAAGCTGGCGACCTTCAAGCAATGACAGACTCTCTTCTTTTTTCTTTTCTTCTTCTTCTTTTTTTTTTTTTTTACTAGCACAGACAGTAGAGCTTAACTAGATAATAGCAACATGAACACTTTAGAGTACAAAAATCTATACTGGAAAAATATATTCCATATACACAAAATGAGAAAACCCATGCCTTTACATGGTTGTTCCCCAAATCCTCGTCTCATTCTTGTTGGTGGGTTTCTGCACCATTAGACGTCACACCGATTCTCACTCCCAGTCTCGTTACCCGATGATGATTTCCCAGCACCCACGTGGGGAATCCATGTGGGTGCTAGGGGGATATTCCGACTGTGGGAAACACAGACGGGATTTTCCTCTCAAGTGTTTACCCAGAGTATAGAAGAATCTAGCATTATTGTATGTTTCTGTAGTCACTGGTGGTCAAGTGTCTTCATCTTGATAAATAACCCAGGATTTTCCAAATGCAGCATCAGATGAAATTGATGTTTAACCCTCAGTATTTCCCTACTGATCAAAAGTCATGTTTCAGGGTTTGGGGGCCACAGTCTCATTCCCATCGATCCAGCCTTCTCTCCAGCAACTATACGTCTTTGAAGTCGAGGAGGGTTTCTACATGTGGAAAATATATTCAGGTCACCAGAAGGAGCACAACCCTGGCCTACTTTGATCATCCCTCTGTCAAAACAAAACGATCAGATTGCAAACAATGGCACACATATGTGAATTACAGGGAAACCACTCAAGGAAACTCCAGTGTGCATTTTCATGGACATCTTGTGGTCAAATCCTAAATATTGTACATGACTTTCCTGAAGCAACTCTCATAAGAGCTGGTGAGTTAATCAAAGTTGAAAAACCATTGGTTCATGCTACAAAAAAAAAAAAAAAAAAGAGGAAAAGCCAATCAGTTATGGCTGGGTATTGAACAGACACAGAAGGCTATGGGTTACCCTGAGACGACTCCAATTTCCTATTTTGGATAAAGGAACCGAGGTCACGAGAATCCACACACATTTGAACCTAAAACTGCAGCTAGATAACCTAGCCCAGCCACGAGGAAGAGGACTCATTAGATTTTCCTAAATACCTTGCAAAGAGTGGAAACACAGTTTCAAGCAGTGAGAAGATAAGTATGTCCTAAGATTTTTTTTTTTTTTTTAATGCAGTTTAAATGTTAGGTAAAAGACACTGCTTTGGTTGGGGCAGTTGTGAAACAGAAGAATTTTAGTGCACTCAAACACAATAATGTTCTGTTTCTCTTTTAAGTGCAAGTGTGACAGAGCCAACGGTAATCAGTGAAAAGACAAAGGCCAGAGCTGATCGTGCAGGTTCAAGTAGGAAACAAATCAATCCTCTTCTGGTAATTCCTCCCCAGGGCATGAAGAGTAACAGCAAACGAGCCATCCCCTGGTTCGTGACGGAACTGGGTTCATTTCTATCTTGGCTGTAGAGAGAATTCTGGTGTGTAACTACCAAGCAGGTGAGGGATGGGGTGCCAGAATGAAGCACTTACACCCAGCCTCAGTGGCTGAGATAGGAGAGCACGGTGGGAACAAAATGTACACGGTCGGAGGGAGCACCGTCGTACTTGGCCAGACTGCGTAAGGGGAATCACCAACTGTTCACCTATATGCCGTCTACAAATTGTGCTTTTTCTTTTTGTTCTACTAGGTAGTGCAGTCTCATGGGACTACCCGCACGGTGTTCCATCTTGGCGGCAGGGGAACCTGACATGTAGTTTCTAAAGCCCTTCGTGTCAGATAGGGTGTGAAACAAACACGAAACCACAACCCAACTCACAGGTGCAGAGAACAGACTGGTGGTTGTCAGAGGCAGGACACTGGCGGGTGAGGAGGATGGGAAGGAAAAAAAAAGAACATTATCTTTACAAATACCACTTCTGTGTAAAGGACAGCTTCTGGATCTTTGGAGCCCAGTCACAGGGACAGAAGTAACAAATGCTTCCGATCGACTGATTTCCGCAGAAGTATGTTAATCAGTGCACACAAGTCTCTAGGATAGATGTGCTCAGTGGTTTGCAAGGCGGGTAATCAGTGAAAAGACCACGTTCCCAGCCCGGGCCCTCTCGATACTGGGTCTAGCAGGGCTCCTGAGACCAGTGGCCGAGGTTACTCGTGTCGACTCCAGCAAAGACTTGCTCTCCTCTGATTCCTAGTCGGGCCAGTTCACTTCACCTAACAGACCCATGATGTAGGCAGGTGGCGTGCAAGTCCGTTCTTACCTCCTAAACTAATCAGACGACGGAAACGTGAGCTTCCTCAAATACGCGTGCTCAGTTTGGAACCACTCTCCATAAAAACTAAGGAAACCAATCTGACATTGACTTTTAACAGGATCAGCGGCTATATGAAATTATTTCTGGAGAGCAAACGTCAGCGAAAACTTACACCCTGGGTCTTCAGTCTGGTAAGACCACATTCGCCATGCATATACGCATGAATGCACTTCTGTTTCTTGTTACATGCTCATAATCTCGTAGGCTGCAAACTCAACCCATCAGTCTTTGAAGTCTCGCTTGTGGCATAGAAGCTTCTTGTTCAGGAAAGATGCAAAGTATCGTGAGTGCCTGGAGTCTTTGCTTGTTATTCCTTGACGTTTCAGCTTACAGCTGGTCTGGCTCAGAAGCAACTGGTTGAAAGGCTTAAAACGCCATCAGTTTGGTTCAGATTTATTTTCTTTCCCCCCAGAAGCCATGCAAGGTCCAGACAGTGCTCAGTCCATAAGCCCAAGCGGAGAAGTAAGTGCCTGCTGGGTTCCATCCGTATTCTTCTCCTGCAGAAAGAAGCAAGTCCTTTAAGCTTCCCAAAACAGCAACAGAAGGAGAGCTTGAAAAACAACCTCACGAACGAAAGCTGCTAAACTGGAATCATTCAAAATTATTGTATGTGACTTTTAACTAGGAGTACACACGAACTTAATAACATATAGACAAGCAGCTCATTCGTGGTGTCTGAATATCCGGGTATCCACGTATTCTGAGAATACAGTAAAGATTTTATAACAACTCACAGCCCCTCAGCATTTCCAAACAACACTGCAGAGGCGATCATGTGACCCACAGCCAACATGTATTAACATGTGATTCTTTGGCTGATTTCCAACCCCATTCAAATATTTAAAGTTTGTTTCTGTGTTGTGTTCTTGTAAAGCATTTGTAGGTAAAGATGTTAGGATCTGTTAGTCCCTTCTTTAAAAGAACAAAGATGATTAGTGAATAGTGACATTCTTATTCTTTGCATTTAAAACTTCTGCTAAACCACTGGAGAAAGTTTAGAGATGGTTTAGAAAGGATTGCTCTTCTAATGATCTTCCTGGAGGGCTCACACTCTTTCCAGGGTAGATATCCTCAGCAAAGTGGCACCATTAGATCTGTCCCTTGTCACAGAAGGGCAGCGACCTGACTTCTGGAGGGATCGGCCAACTGCACTTTACTGCAGTGAATAAAACCTTCCTTTTATGCTGTAACCTTTCATTCACTTATTTACCACTATTTTGGCATTGGTGACCTATCAGGTACGTTTACAGGAGAACATTTTTTCCCCTGAGTTGAAGGACAGTACCTACATATAGAAACTTCTGAAAGAACTCTTAATAATATGAGATCGTTTCATCAAATATATCTATCAGTTAATATGACAGTAAGAACCACATTAACACTATTGTGGGAGACAAATGTTAGTCATTTTGCCAATACGGAAAAAAAAAAAGTTTAAAAGATTGAGCAGCCAGATCCTAGGTCGTATCTTTTTTTTTTTTTTAACCACTCCTCCTATTATTTTATGTTGACATTTCCAATGATGGCTAAAAACATCACCCCAAAAAAGCTTTTCCTGTAGGTAAGCAGCCTGGCCTCATGCTCCCAAGTATCCTAGCAACTGATGTCCCAAATATCTTAGTCTGTTCCTCTTCTGGGGAGGTGTGTTTGGGAAAATTTGATTAGAATTGAGTCATTCAGACTCAAGAAGGTTCTCACACCTATTTACTTTATCCTGCACCGTAACTATCATCATCAGATTCTGGGTGGTCTTAAACCACCCACAAGAAAGCTACTGTGTAAGAGTACAGTTTTTGGAAACAAATGCATCATGCCTTAGCAATCTGAGCCTCACACCAAGCAAAGACAAAAGTGCCACTGTGCATTCTGTGGTATAGACGTGTATCCAATGGTCACGTCGCACGTCTTAACTTCCACAATGTTAAGTGTCAATTACATCTCAATACAGCTGAAGCAAAGGGGAGAATTGAGGCTAAAAAGCTGAAAATATGAGTGAATTCCTAGATAAGAATTTCAAGTTCCATTGAAAAGATATAGAAATAAATCACTAAAAGGGGGGAGGCTATAACTCAAGGAACCGGAAGTCCTCTGGTTCATAATACCAAGCTGCTGAACGAAAATTCTTTATGTGAAGTAAGTATGTTCCCTACCTTGGAGAATCAGCCTGGTAAGAGGAAATCCGAATTGCCTTCTGGAATCTAATGGATTGAACAAAAACAGAACTAGTTGTGCTAACTTCTTTGTCGGCCCTTGAAACTAAGAGACTTAATCTCCCAAAGATGCGCAGTTGTGTCTCCCTCCTGGTTGCTTTTGAAGATTAAGGTTCACTCACTAAGCATCACACGTTCCGTAAGTGCAACCAAACATAAAGTGCTTTCCAGAACCTGGAAAAGATGATGCCTTAAATGGGCTCAAAATATTGTTGTTGGTTTTGGTTATAGGGCGAAAACTGAAATGATTCACGTTTTAACAATTCCTTTCTTGAGTTCAGAATGTCTCGCTTATATTTACCAAATTATCCAGTGAGGGGACACATCTTGGAAAGCTAATAAAAACCTGTCATCACTAAATTACGTTGTGCAACCTGAACGGAATGTGACATTTTCCCATTCATTTTATACGTAATTATAACTTTCTTTTCATAATAATTTGGGTTGAAAGTATCTTTATGTAGATCACCATTACCTTGACAATGGTCTTTGAAAAGAAGTCAGTGCCATTATCTACACCAATCTTCTACACTAACCCATTTTACATTCACGTAGCTGTAATAATCTTACCAGCATCCCCCCACCTCGCCAACAATATAATTAGAAAAAAGGCAGAGAATGCTTTGGTTCTGACACCACTCGGCATCAGGATGCTTCACTCCTTAGTCTTCGAATTTACATCACAAAATTGGGCGTGAGCTACACAATAAGCTGAGCAGTACTTTTATTGGCTGGCAATGCTCTGGAAAACCCGCGGTAGTCACCGGGAGCGCGATTCCAGCTACTCCATCTCGCCCCTGGCAACAGATATGTGGGGAAAGGTAGCAGACATTTGTGAAGGTCACACAAGCAAGTTCATGATCAAAACCAATTGACCTGATACACAAGAAACTTGGACATCTTGTCATTTTAATATTTTAAGAATCCCAAGACTTTTAGAGTACTTGGAAAGGGCATCCGACCGGGAAGTTGGGGTTAGTTGCTAAAGGGGCGGGGTCTCTTTCTCCAAGCTGTTCTCTGCCTCTGTCACCTGCTCTCGGGACCTGTTGCCTCCTTCGGGCAGCTGGGTGTGCTCAGCCCCGAAGGTTTGTGAGCCATGGGGTCCATTCTTGGGACCTATGCAACTTGGCTAACTCTTAAGTCTTTTCTTATTATTATCACGGAAGTCATAAAAATGATGGGACAGCTCAAAAGAACAAGGTCAGTAAATGCCTTCCTCAGCTACAGAGGTATGTATTTTACATTTTAAATGCCTAATTGGTTTGCTTTTTCTTCCCTTATCTCTTCTGTATTTCCTTTATTTGGAGAGAAACCACCTTGTTTTTCTCCAAAGCCAACAAGTGTTTCCTGCATAGAATTCCCTGTAAATTCTCTATAGAATTTTCTTGGTAGTTCAGAAAAAAAAAAAAAGTATTGCAGATTTAGATCAACATATAACCTACGTGCTGTTCTTGAACACATCTCTATTCACACTTTGACTTCAGGCTGTGTCTAACGTAATTAGACAAGGACACATCACCTCGTGGGAAACAGAGGCACGTGTCGAGAGTGCACCCACGTGCCAGAGCATTTTTCCCACAGGCTGCGTGTGCAGGCGGGGCCTTGTGGGGCCTGGGGGCCTTGCTGGTGCTGTGATCCTGCCCTTTTTTTTTGAAGGCGGGCATCATTTTTCCGGAAGACTATTCCAACAGCGTATGTGCTTTCACATTAGGGAAATGTTTGCAGACCTCAAATCACGCTCGGGAAAGGCGACATCCTCGCCGAAGGGGAGAGCAGAGGTGGTGCCCGGGGATGCATGATGCTTCTCTGCCTCCAGCCTTGCAGCAGGCCTGAAAGGCCCATCTCCCTGCAGTCACCACCTCCCCGCAACCCTGATTTTAAACCCTTGGTTCTAGAAGGGTCGTAGGCAGTATTTGGACCCAGATCACAACCGGCAATTTCCAACGAAACCGATCAAAGCAGAGCGATCTCGAACACAACAGTGAACGAGAGAAACTTTGAGAGATCCAAGTTCCCATCAACCCGACGGTGAATGAAGTGTTTTTCAGTATTGGGAGTAAAGCATCACAGGGAAAATAAAGGTGAGGGGTGGTTTACAAGACGTTCCGAGACGGACTCCTCTCTCTCAGCCAGGAATGGAGCTAGGGGGTGCCGTGTAAGTAGCTGGATTTATGAAGAGTAAGAGAACACAGCTGCTCAGTATGGCCTTAGAGGGTAGCTGTTAGTTAAACCAAGAAAAGACTCCTGAAATTCAACTTAAAACACATTCTCCAAACAGACTAGAACAAGAAGTTCCAGAAGATGGAAAAACCTTCTCATCGGGTCCCCCCACGTTCTACGGTGAGAGGAATCCCATCCCTCGGGCCTGGCACGAGTCGATGCCACGTCCTTACTGAGACCAGCCGCCGCCTTACCTGGAGGGACGTCTGAGCGGTCAGGCCGATCATGTCGCCGCTCTCCTGATGCAGCTGCCTTCTGGCAGGCAGTGTAGCCTGAGTTAGCACTGATTCCGTCAGTGAGCTGTGAGGTCTAGAGAAATCAGCGGCATCTGTCAAGTTTTCAGGACGAGCTTGAATTGGAACAGCTCCACCAACCGAATCCTGACGACTGTCTGAATCCGAGGAGAACGAGCAATGGTTTTCCGGACTGAGAGGATGAACGTCTTCTCCAGTGAGTTCAGGATCAGAGTCACAAAAAGAGATGTCGTCACCACAGACGGGGTTCTGCATCAGAGGCCAGGCATCTGAAAACTCGCCACAGATGGACCTTGAAAGGGACCCGAAGAAAGTGGGCATGGTCTCCCCCACCGGACCTGCGTGTCTGAACATACATTCGAAAGGTCTGTAACTCTATAGGGAGGAAAAAACACCACTACCGGGCAATATGCTGTCTCTGCTTGTAAGTTTTCTGGATGGAACAGCAACCTATGACGTCAGCATTCTAGTGTTTCCTTTGCCATAAACTTGCTTCAATGAACTTACTTTAACACTGAAGTTTCATACCTACTTCTAATCAAGATAGTTATTCTTAACCCGATGTCTAAAATATGGTTGCCTGGTCTTAACTGAGTTTCTTGATGGCTATTCTAAAATTCTATGGGTAAACGACATGTTAATCGTTACTTACGGATGACAGAAGCGTCACAGATCACGGACAGGAGAAAAAAATGAAATGAATGGAGCATAACGTGTGAAGGACACTGCACTGGGCATCAGTAGCCTCGAGAGACTTACTTATCTCTTGCCAAAGACTTGTCCCTCTCTGATGTCCAGAATGTCACGAATAACCTGCTTTCAATGATCTCTCGTAGTTTCGCGGGAAAACTGGCAAATCAGTAGAGCGCATATTTGCACAAGGGGATATAGAACCACGCGGATTAAAAATACCGAGTTACCTCTCCTGAAGAGTGGTCTTGGAATGCACTCTACAGCCCAGAGTCACCCGGTCGATGCTGCAGGCCTCGTCACAGCACAGGGACGGAATCAAGTGAACCGGCCCTGGGAAAGTCAGCGGGGGCGTGAGACACGAGGCGTTCTGCTGGCAACTTTCTCTTTAATACCAGTTCGACGTTGCCATGGAAAATCCAGCCATTTCCCCCCTTGGGTGACTTTTTTGGAGAGAGGAAATGCGAGGTTTCATTCTCTCCCTCTTTTGTTACCTTACAAAAATGAGCAAGCGCTTCTGTGAAGTACCTGGAGGGGCAGCCAAAGCCAGAGAGCCCGGAAGTGGCACGGGGGGGCGCCTGGGGCCGGGGGTGGGGCGCCGTTGTTTAATGGGGACAGAGTTTCAGTTTGGGAAGGGGAAGGGGTTCCGGAGGTGGGTGGCGGCGGGGGTGGCACAGCGGTGGGAGTGTCCTTAATGCCACCGAACCGAACAGTTGATGTTGGACTGATACATTTTATGTTATATATATTTTATTTTGTTCGTCTTGTATTACCCATATTTACATTATTTCATTGCAGTTTAGCCCCAGTAGAACATACAGGTCTTGGGCCCTAGGATAAAATCAGCCGTTTTATGGTACGTACGTTTTACCACAAGAAAATGGGACTCGCGTGACGGAAGAAATAGCACGTTTCTGTTGAGTGGCCTAGCGGTACAGGACAGGGGCACAGAGATGTTCCAAGCCTCTCACACACAGACACAGACACACACACCCCACACACATCCACATCACACACACAATTATTTTTTTACTGGTGAGAATGTAACATAAGGAATAACTACATGTATGTACACAGCTTTACAGGCCATTTTGTTCACTGAGGCAGCTTACATTTTTGGTTACAAAGATAATATGAGTTTATTGAAGAAAAAAATTATTTTAGGCAGAAGAGAGTATGAGTAGGGGAGATTGGGCGGGGGGGCAGAGAGAGAGAGAGAGAATCCTTTTTGATGTTTATTTTTGAGAGACTGACAGAGCCTGAGCAGGGGAGGGGCAGAGAGAGAGGGAGACACGGAATCTGAAACAGGCTCCAGGCTCCGAGCTGTCAGCACAGAGCCCGATGTGGGGCTCGAACTCACGGACCGTGAGATCACGACCTGAGCCGAAATCGAGTTGGACGCTCCACCGAATGAGTTACCCAGGTGCCCCACAGGAAAAAAAAAACTAAGAGTGGGATTAGATAAGAAATTTACAAATAGAGATTACCCCATCCTATAAACTGGAAATGAACACTGTCAACATCTGGTGAACAGCCTTCTACACTTCTATTTACATACAAATATAATTCTGATTTTTATAGAACCACAAACATACTAAAGCATATAAAAAAACACGCACACAGAAAAACAAAAAGATGTGAAGAAATTATGTGTTTACATATATACATCTATACGTTTTTTGCGTGTATCCAAAGTTTTCATGAGAAGTGACCTCTTTTATAAAAAGGAAAAATTATTGTGAAGTTACTGTTTTCCTTTTTTAAAACGAATGTTAAGTATTGACATGCAATTGCAAACCAGCACGCAGTAGGACAGATACCTGCACACCTTTGCCTAGACCTCTATCTGCGCATATTCTCCTCTGAGCACAGGGAACTCGCCCGGACCCACTGCCAATCAGCTCAGCAGGTCTGTGTCATGCTCACCGTGAGACGTTTCAAAATTATTTGAAAGTAAAAGGCACTGCCATTCCTTATAGAAATGGCTGTTTCCTAGGGCTCAAGCAGTGAAAGTGCGAGATAAGCCTGGAACTTACTTTGTGCCAGAAATTAAGAAAGCGCCAAGAGAATAATCAGGACGTGTCAAGATGACACATGAGCCACCCTGAAGGGACTTCCACTGGCCTAGGCTAGGAAACTGTGAGCGCCAAGATAAGTAATGGCAGCAAAGGAGCATCAGCCGTAGAAGACGGTCCAGGAGTCCATGCTAATTCGTGTAAATAATAAATGGGGAAGGAGAAGTTCCTTCTTACCATAGGAAACCAGCTAATAAATGTGGAGAGAATGATGGAATTATGAAACCAGCATCATGGTAATGACTGATGCAGGTAAGAACCATCGGGGGATGCTAAACTCCGGGGTGAAAGTTTGGAGGGAAATGGGATATTTACATGGTGTCAGAGAGTCTCGCAGAAGGTATTTGTCAATTACACAGAGAACAACTATAATTTTACAGCAGCGAAAACCTGGCCAATGAAACCTTAACGAAGGGACCCAAATGAACCTGACCGGGAATGGGGCGGGTGCACAAGCTGTGGCTCCTGATATGGGGCACTGGGAAGGACACGGCATCGCCTCTGCGATACTTGGGAATCCAGTCGTCTGGAAACAGCAGACAAACACTGGCCTGTGTCCGTCAAAAAGAATGATGTCATGACACAAAGAAAGATTAAGGCCCTGTGCCAGATTAAAATCAGGTAACCTTAACCATAACCCTAACCCCCAACCCCTAACCCCTAATCCTAACCCCAACCCAGACCCTAACCCACAACCCCTAACCCCAACCCAACCCCCAACACCTAACCCAACCCTAACACCTCACTCTAACCCTAAACCAACACCTAACCCCAACCCTAACCCTAACCCAACCCCCAACCCCTAACCCAACCGTAACACCTAACCCTAACCCTAACCCAACCCCTAACCCCAACCCTAACCCTAACCCAAACCCAATCACTACCCCTAACCCTACCCTAACCCCTAACCCTAACCAAACCCCCAACCCTACCCCCTAACCCTAACCCACCCTAACCCCTAACCCAAACCCAACCCTACCCCTAACCCCTAACGCCAAACCCTACACTAACGCCTAACCCAACCCTAACCCCTAACCCTAACCCAACCCCCAACCCTACCCCCTAACCCTAACCCACCCTAACCCCTAACCCAAACCCAACCCTACCCCTAACCCCTAACGCCTAACCCTACCCTAACGCCTAACCCAACCCTAACCCCTAACCCTAACCCTAACCCTAACCCAACCCTAACCCAACCCCTAACCCCTAACCATAACCCTAACCCAACCCCTAACCATAACCCTAACCCTAACCCAACCCCTAACCCCTAACCCAACCCTAACCCCTAACCCTAACCCTAACCCCTAACCCTAACCCTAACCCGGTCTAAGTGGGAAACGCTCAGCTTAAGGAGTAGCTCCAAGGCCATCGAGGTCTGCGGGAAACCCTGCCGTCCGTCTCCCTCCCTGCTGTTCTTTAAGAAATCCTGAAAGACATTCATGGACACCTCCAAGCTTGGCTTGAATCCACCAGACAAGACAGGATACACACTCCTACTCAACAAAAGGACCCTGTCAGTGGCTCCTGGGTGGCTCGGTCAGTTAAATGTCCGGCTTCGGCTTAGGTCATGATCTTGCGGTTCGTGAGTTCCAGCCCCACCTCGGGCTCTGTGCTGACAGCCTGTCGGCGCAGAGCCTGTCAAGGATCCCCTCGCCCCCTCTCTCTCTCTCGGCCCCTCCCCGGCTTGCGCTCTCTCAAAAATAAATAAACGTTTTGAAAAAAGGATTAACAGAAGGTTGACATTATTTTAACTCTATTGACCTAAAACAATAAAGGCAAATTTGCTTTTCAAAGTTGCTGAATAATACTAGAATTTTAATGAGCTGCTTCTCTTCTTTTTAATATGTAAAAGGCTCAAAACACCAAAATCATCGGGAGACAGAGAATAACTTAACAAGACTAGCTGTAATTAGAAAACGAAGCAGAGCTCCTCAGCTGTGGGACAAACGGGGCCAATTCTTTGCAGGGTCGGCGTCCCCGGGGTTCCCCTGATGGCCCCTTACCCCGCTGCACTTACCGCAGGTCTGGGCCGAGTCCCGGTGACACTTACAACACGGTCTGGGAGCAGATCCGTTGAGCTGAGGTCTGTCAAAACATGACAGTTCAGAACCGTTGTACTGAATGTCCTGTGCTCTCAGAGACCCTACAGGGGGCGAGAATTCGGTCAGTGGGGACCATTTCCTCCGTAAAGGAGCCCATGAACACCGTATGCAGACATGCACCATTCTGGCCCTTGTCTTTCTGAAGAAAAAGGTGGCTACGTTCCCATCTAAAACTACTTCTCCTCACACGGAGACACAAATACGAAGCAGTTTGTCAAAGCTCACGCCATAGAGTACTTCTGTTGCCAGAACGAAGACCGCCTTCCATTTTTGCCGAGAGGCACAGGACACGGCCGCCTTTCCAATGCCCTTCTACAGCGGTGCCCCTGGGGGACCGGGTGGCTGTGAGCCCGTTTCCACGTGTGCTCCGTCCCTTTCACAGCTCTCGACCGTTGTCTTGGTCAAGGCCCTCGGGGAGGCTCGAGTGACCACGACGAGAAACACACTTCACCCAGATGCTAAGGAACAGACAGAGCTCAACACTCACAGCTGGGTTTCTTCTCCATGAACTGCCTCTTACAATAGATGACACAGAGGACGAGCAGGGCCAGCAGGACGGTGGCCAGGGCGCTGCAGATCACGGCCGCCAGGGCTGTGTCCCGCGGGCTGGAGGCCGTGGACGGGATCTTCACGAGGTTGACCTTGCTGGTACCTGGAAACCACAGGAAGGGGATCAGCAGGCTCTCGACAACCCAGGAGACTGACGTTTCCACCCGACACGGTGGTTGCCTTTAAGAACGGCCTCCGTGCAAGGTAAGGAAGAGCCCAGAACACAGGGGGAGGGATTTCCAGATGGCTCGAGCGTTCCCACCTCCCGGGAGACTTCTTTAAAACTACACCTCCTCCCGGTAGCCTTCCCACAGCACTGTGGACACACAACCTTCAACGCATCGTGTTGTCTGAATGTGCCTCTAGGCCCGCTGGGCCAGAGCTGTCGGGCAGCTGGAATTCTTCATCTTTCTGTGTCTCCCAGCAGTTGATGCAGAATTTGGCACATAGTAGGTATGTCACGATTGTTATTTAATTGGAACTGGACGACCTAGATTTTCAAACGGCTTGAATTAAGGCGTGCTTTTTGGGGCAACTTCAGGGAAAAACAAGGAGCTAGAATGTTCACAACCTAATAATAACCCCCAACTTCTGAGACAGTAAATATTTTTCATGCCTGGCTGTTAAATTACTGAACATCTAAATTTTGCAGGAAAAAAAACCAGTTCCTGTTATTATACTATGGTTGGGCAGCACTGTAATGTGGTACGAAAGTGTCAATAAAGAGATTTTGTTTTAATTTTATTTTATATGTTTATTTATTTTGAGAGAGAGCACGTGAGGAGGGGAGGGACACAGAGAGAGGGAGAGAGAGAGAATCCCAAGGAGGCCTGGCGTTGTTGCGCAGAGCCCGACATGGGCTCGATCTCACAAACCGCCACATCTTGACCTGAGCCGAAATCAAGACTTGATGCTTAACTGACTGGGCCACCCAGGCGCCCCGAGATTCTGCTTTAGAGGGTGGGACTGCGCCATGGTTAAGGGCTGAGATTCTGGAATCTCACTGCTCGGGTTAACCTCTGGATGAGCAACCTTGAGCCAATTACTCAATCTGTCGGAGTCTCCTGCACGCCTCTGCTCTCTGGAGGGGTTGCTAGTAACCGTCCCCCCTATTGAGAGGACAAAATGCATTATCAGGGAAAGCGTGTAGAGCACGTCCTGTACGCGGTGCTCTAGAATCATTAGCTCTCGACTGCTAACATTATTAATGATGATAATAATCAGCACTCACAGTTTTAGGGTACGGGGATGAACAAACATCTCATGTAGTGCAGCCGCTTCGTAACTGAATTAACCGGACAAGAATCTGAGAGAGCCCGAAACCTACACAGAGGGGCAATTATGCTTTCTCCTCCTCTGGGCACCTGACCCCTGAGTGAGGTGGGCCCTCATTCTGTCCCTTCGGATGCTCTCAGCTCCTTGGAGTCCCCCTGAGGCTGAGGGTTACTCCAGACCACTGCTGCCTGAGGGAAACGTAACACGTGCCCCTCATGTTCGTTTAAGTTGTCTAGATGCCCTGTTAAAAAAAAAAAAAAAGAAACCCAGGGGCGCCTGGGTGGCTCAGTCAGTCGAGCGTCTGACTCTTGGTTCCGGCTCAGGTCATGATCTCACAGTCGGTGAGATGAAGCCCCACCGCAATGGAGCGTACTGTCAGCACGGAGCCTGCTTGCGATGTTCTCTCTCCCTCTCTCTCTGCCCTTCCCTGTGCTCTCTCTCGTCTCTCATTAAATAAATAAATAAACTAAAAAAAAAGGTACAATTAATCTATTTTACCTAACCCAACATACCTTAAAATATATGTATTCATGTATTCGATATAAAAATTATTAGTGGCGTCTTTTACGCTGTGTATTTTGTACAACAATGTCAAAGCCCAGTGTGCCTTCACATTGATATGCCCATCTCCGTTTGCACTAAGCACATTTCGGGTGCTCCATAGCCACCTGCAGCTAATGGCTATTGTCTGGACATCAACACTCTAGACGTTAAGGGTTGGCGTCTGTATTTGTGCGGCATGGCCCCTAAAGGCAAGCCAACTCATCAGCTGGTAACTGTCTTTCTTTCTTCTTTTTTTTAATGTTTATTTTTGAGAGAGAGAGAGAGAGAGAGAGAGAGGGAGAGCAAGCGTGAGCAGGGGAGGGGCAGAGAGGGGGGATGGTGGACAGAAGATCCAAAGCAGGCTCCTCCCTGGTAGCAGCGAGCCCGATGCGGGGCTTGAGCTCACGAATGGTGAGATCATGACCTGAGCCAAAGTTGGATGCTCAACCGACTGGGCCACCCAGGCGCCCCAGCTGGTACCTTTCTTCTGGTCCCTGGTTACACATCTGCCTTCCCCCATAAGATTGTTTTCCACCGTGTGACACTTGAGGGTAGAAACAGAAACTTCTAGGTTTGTAATGTTGAATCATAAAAACGTGATAGCAGGGTGATCATCTGAGAACACTGAATCTTGGTATTTCTAGGCTCAGTGACTCTGGGGCCACCCTGATAAAAGTTTCTTATTGCCCGGTGGAAGGCACCTAAGCTATATGGCTTGGGCTTGGATGATTAGGAATCATAGTCCGATCAGACATTTTAAAGGATGTTTGCTCATAAACATGTTGAATATTCCTACAAATACTTACCACTTACAGCCATACAGACACCCTATAATAACCAAATAGCAGGTACTGAAGTTTATCCCACAGCAAAGTACATCCCTGACCCGACAGAGATGGAATCTGAATCTGAAACAGCCTCTGCGGGTGGACAGGTGCACAAGAGGGTGTACGAACACAGGAACCGCTGGACAAACCACCCTGACCAATCGATAACCGAACAGGAATTCGTATCCTACGCAAGGGACAGGGTAGGTGGCCTGCAGGGGAAGGGACCTGGGAGATCTGGCCCAAACGGTGAAGTGGTGGGAAACTGCCACCTCGCTCGTGTTTGTGCGAAAGGGGCTTGACTTCAGAGCGGGATCAGGTCCCCTCGCTTAGCCTCTTCATCACATAACGCAGCTCCACACGACGCGGGGCTTTAGCAACAGCTGTTGTCGGGATGAAACGCGGCACATGATTGGAGCTGAAGATCTCAGAGTTCCTAACTATGTAGTAACTGCCGAGTTAAGCGCATTGATTCATACGGTATTGGATATTCGGGAAAACCCTACTAAGACTTCAGGTTCCAGTGGAGTCCCTATCAGAACCTGTAATTTCTTGCTTAACCTCCTTTAAAATATGTTACTCACCTCATTTGCCTTCATCTGACAGCAACTGTTTCCAACTTACAAACATGCTAAAATGCCCCCGGTGGGGATTTTATTTTGAGTTTGGTGGTTGGTGACTCAGGATCTATTTTCCCCAAGCTAATCATAAAGGTCCTATGAATACATATCTTTCCACAGTAGGGTATTAATACTGTAATTTCAGTGACACCGAATTGCCGTAATAACTCAGTACGCCCCCTCGCTAACATTTCCCTGGCAGTAGCATCTGAAGATGAACAAGAAAAATACAGTAGTTTTGCCTCTCAGTGTTTGACAGCGACGTAAGAAAAGGTATCCTGCTAACTCCAACACCCCCTCAGAGAGGTCTCCATGGGAAGCAGGGCTCTGGAAACCACATTCTGGATTTTTGTTTATGTGTCCAAGTTGATGGCAACGGTTACAGCGAACAAGCCACTTTGTAGGACATGGGCTCATCCTTCTCAGTTCCATCATCACATATAGCAAAGCAGACGTAAACGTGGACGTTGTGGGAGACTGGGCCGCACAGCGCTTGATTTAAGAACAACCCCAGGGGCGCCTGGGGGGCGCAGTCGGTTAAGCGTCCGACTTCAGCCAGGTCACGATCTCGCGGTCGGTGAGTTCACGATCTCGCGAGATCTCGAGTGATCTTGCGTGAGTTTGAGCCCCGCGTCAGGCTCTGGGCTGATGGCTCGGAGCCTGGAGCCTGTTTCCGATTCCGTGTCTCCCTCTCTCTCTGCCCCTCCCCCATTCATGCTCTGTCTCTCTCTGTCCCAAAAATAAATAAACGTTGAAAAAAAAAATTTAATAAAAAAAAAAAAAAAAAAAAAAGAACAACCCCAGGGGCGCCTGGGGGGCGCAGTCGGTTAAGGGTCTGACTCTTGAGTTCAGCTCAGGTCACGATCTCACTGTTGGTGAGTTTGAGCCCCGTGTGGGGCTCCGCACCTGGGATTCTCGTTCTCCCTCCATGTCTGCCCCTTCCCTACTTGCATTCTCTCTCCCTCTCTCTCTCTCAAAATAAACTAAAAAAAAAAAAGAAGAAGAAGAACCCAGACACTCATTCACATAAGTTTCTGGTAAAAGTCTGTTTCCTTATCATTCTTTTTGAGTTGAGTAGAAAAAAAAGGGGGGGAGGGGAAAAAGAGAGGGGGGCGTTTCTCTTACATTAAGTCCCGGTTAATTGAGATATTGCTGAGAAATTCTCAGGAAAGGCTTTACCTGCTACCAGCTGAAAGTTTCGCTTTGCTGACCTGTGATTGCCACAGTGATACTGAGATGAAAAGATTCTTTCCACCCGCGTGCCTTGACTACATTCCCGTCCACAGTTGACCAGGCGTACTGAATGCCGGTGAGGACTTCCACCCATGCCTTATTAGGATTCTGAAGAGTTGGGAACAGGAATGTCCACAGTCTCTGGAAAGTTTTAACTCTTCTAGAATACAAAGGCATCTCTTACCCTAATTAAGCTATTAAATTCCACTATCGTCTTAGCACTACCTTCTGGCAATTTACTTCAGAGTGAGAGCTGTTTTCTTAGCCGAAATTTTGCTCTACTGTTCGGTAACTGCAATTTCATATCTACATTTCCGTAGGCGTGCAGCTCAACTAACAGGCGCTGAGTATCTACCGTGAATAAGACATCCTACAAAGCATTAAATAAGCCGAAAGACAATCTGAATAGAAGAAAACGGAGGGCACCAAGAAAGTCTGGCAAGGGTTTCTGGAGAAGTCCACGTTTACCCTCTTTGGAGTGCGACCAAGGTGCAAAACATCCAAACCGCAGAGATACTCTGCCCTCAGAAGGTAGCTGCAGAGACGCATATATTGGAGAGATCTGTTCTCGGACTCTGACTACTCATGGAAAAGTCTTAGAAGAGGAACACTCCTCAGAAGCTGCAGATCGGGAGCTCAAGCGCAGGCCGCCGACATCCCCGAAATGTGCTTCTCAGACCTCTGGGTGCTTGTAGAACTCTGGACGCTGCTAATGCCCCCCCCCCCCCCCCCCGGTGACTTCACTCCCTTGACAACTGGGCAGGGCCGGGAAGGTGCACGGACAACCTGTGTCTCCTAGATGAGAAAACCAAGACTTCAGGTAATTTGCCCAAGGTGCTACAGCAAAGCGGGGACAGCTCAGGAACTGGAGCCAGGCCTTGGGACCCTTTCGGGTGGACCACACTGGTCTGTGGATGCAGGCAGCTTCTGAGAAACACATTCTCCCAGGGAAAGATGAAGCACAGTGTGGCTCGTGTCTACGTGAAGGATGTGCTCTTGCCTGCAGCTTGACTCCAGCCGGGCCACGGAGGGATCGGGGGACTTTCTGAACAGCAGACCGTCCAGGTGTGCGTGAAGACAGTTCCGCACGGACGCGTCTTCCCCCGAGAGAATATTTCAGGGCCCCTCGGCCTCAGTGTGGGTCTTGCAGGTGGGCGCGCAGGGCGTCGCCTGGGCATCACTGAGGCAGGGAGGAGGGGAACTGAACCCGGGAAGGGTCGGAAGCATCAGGCTCGTGTGTGTGCTCCGTGAGGTCTCGTGTGCATTTCTGTGCTTCTTCCGTGCAGATGTCCCTACCTGCTTAACCACCCCAGCTTCCTAGTGGGCTGTTTAAAACCTGCTGAACAGAAGATCCTTCTTCCCCGAGTACGTTCCTGACAAAGGGCCCTGTTCAGGGAGGGCTGGCTTGGGAGCAGGGAAACTGGTCTCCCCATTCCGGCTCTCACGGCTCTCCGCGCTGGCCACGGACAAGACTCGCCCCCTCTCTGAATCTCGGCTTCCTCCCAGGGAAGAGTCGGTGGCTGGTCACACAGACACCAGGATCCACCAGCAGGGAGGCCGAGGGCTCACTGAGAGTGTCTCTCGAGCCGGGTGAGTGCGGTGCTAGCTTCTGCGCGCCCTCGGACACGTTCGCTATCACGAAAGTCCCGTGACCTATCTGCGGCCTGGCCGGTTTCTTCCTACGCGAAGGACCGTGGCCTTGACATTAAAGAACAAGATGAAGCAGGATGCTGTCTTTCCCTCCCCCGCATTTGTGCGTCCAGTCTGCACGGCTTCCCTGAACTCTAGATTCATCTATCCAACAGCTTACCGGACATCTCTGAGCCAACGGAGATGCATCTCGGGCTCAAAACGGAGTCCAGAGCAAGACCTCTGACAACCTCCGACAGCCCCAACCCCGTCATTTCCTCCCACACCCCTCCCTCCCCACAGACCTTTCCCGCCCATCACTGCCGGTCCGCAAGGCTCGTCCTGGGCCGCGCGGATCGCTCTTTCGGCTGCCCCTCTGCAAACATCACCCGCTTAGCGAGGCTTCCCCACCGAGCCCTTTCAAACTGCAGTGCCTCCCCGCTCCGTGTTCCCTACCCCCCTTCTCTGCTTGCTTTTCCTTCCCACTACTTACTGCCATCTGACACTTGATGTATTTGTTTGATTCATCATCCTTCTCCCCTCTGGCGGGGGTAACAGAACTGATTCTAAGCTGAACCGGATAAAGGGAACAATTAGGCACTCTCAACATTTTACCAAACCAAACGTACTCAGCTTACACTTTTTTGCCCCCCCCCCCCCCACTATGCAGAAGCGTGGAGAAAATGACACATGCATCTAGAGAACTGTTGATGACAGGAACCCGTGATTATTTTCTAGAGACAGTTACCCGGCTTATCAACACTACAGGCCAAACGTCGTGTCTGCAGGGCAAACGCCTAGAGCGGGCCGGCCCCTTACTTACTCACGTTCGAAATGTCATAATAATCCTCTGCAGTGAGGGTTCGTTGATGAAGAAGGCTATACATCGCTAGAAATATATGTATGCTTTTTCACTTCAAACAAATATTGGGTGGTTGGATCTAGATTTGAGCCTGGTTTATCTGACACTCAAATTTATGCTCGCTCGCTCTTTTTTTTTTTTTTTTTTTTGGTAAATTATGCTACGCTTTCCCCAACCATTTAGAGCAAAAAATATATTACAGTGTGAAAGATTCTTGGCTCAAATTTTGTACAGACGAGTAAATTCTAGTTAATTGGCTAACTAACATATACAATATAACTTGACCTAATCCAAAACACAAATCTAGCTTCACAAATTCAAACTGTCTTGGGGCACCTGGGCGGGGCTCAGTTAAACATCTGACTTTGGCTCAGGTCATGATCTTGTGGTTCGTGAATTCAGGCCCCATGTCAGGCTCTATGCTGACAGCTCAGAGCCTGGAGCCTGCTTCCGATTCTGTGTCTCCCTCTCTCTGACTCTCTCCCACTCATGTTCTCTCTCTCTCTCTCTCTCAATAAACATTAAAAAAAATTCAAACTGTCTTATCCCCAAGATTAAAGAGGCTATTGTTGCATTTTACTGCAGGGAAAAATAACTTGTGCCCTTTTGAAGCATTATTTTTTAAACTTTATTTTTAAGGTCTTTAGGATATAATTAGATGAGCAGCAAATAGGTATAGTAGGGAAGAGCAAGTTGTAAACGAATTATGCTTTCTAAGTTCCATTTTCGAGATTTCACTAATACCTTGTGTTTCCATCAGAGGGTTTAGCACATGCAAATAACACATCAGGTTTTCTGCCCTATGACAGACAGGTGATTCTAGTTCCAAGGAAACAGTTCAGTTCATTGCTTTCTGTGCTCTCCTGTCATCACCAATAAAAATCCCACACCAAATGAAGGTTTAACGAGATTAAAGCCCAGTGAATCTGTTTCTGGCCATGTTCTTAATTTGAAAAAAAAATGTATTAACAAAGAGCTCTTTGCAACGTTAACTGAGGCAAGGATACAGTTTTGGAGTGCAAGCTTTATATTGTTAATCTAAACTGGCTAAACAAAATTATCGTTGTTAGCACTCACATATGAATTCCAGATATACCACAAGAGTCGGCCACTAAACGAAAACAGTTGGATTTTTTTTAATCCACTTTATACCAAGCATTCTGACACTGGATAAATGCAAAAGAGTGAGACGTCATCATATTTATTTATTTTTTTCATTTTAGACCTGGGTTTTAGAACTATGTGGTTTGTTTTGCAGTAACTGATGGGAATATTAGTCCAAAATGAGCTTTTTCTATGTGTTTCTATGTATGTATATTTACACTGGACTGACTTTTTTTATCGTGGTAAAATATACATAACATTTACCACTAGCGACATTGAATGTATTCACAACATTGTGCAACTGTCACCACTAATTCCAGAACGTTTTCATCGCCTCGGAAGGAAACCCCATACCCACTGAGTACTCAACCCCATTCTCCTTTCTCTCGACTTCCTGGCAAGCGCTAATCTGCTTTCTGTCTCGATGAATTCTCCTATTCTGGATATTTCATATGGATGGAATCATGCAATGTTATGTGGCCTTTTGTGTCTGGCTTCTCTCACTTAGCGTCATGTTTTCAAGGCCCAACCGTTTTGTATTATTATGAGAACTCCATTCCTTTCACACTTGAGTAACATTCCACGGTATGGACATACAGCTTTTGCTTATCCTTTCATCAGATAACGGACATTGGGGTTGTCTCCACCTTTTGGCTACTGTGAATAATGCCGCCATGAAGATTCACATATCAGCTTTTCCCATGTATTTTAAAACTTTTCACAAAGATGCACTGTTTTACATGCTATCAAAAGACACGTTATTATTACACTAAAGCATTAAGTCGACGAATGACTCAGGAAATAAAAGTATTTCCTGAGCAAGAACTAAGAGGACAGTGGAGGATGACGATGACGGAGAGTAGGGACACTGGTCAGGGTTAGTTCACGTAGGGAGGAGTTTGGATTCTATTCCAAGAATAACAGGATATAGTCAACAACAGCAGAATATATACTCTTCTCGAGTGTATATGGAGTATTATCCAGGACAGAACATTTGTGAGGTCACAAAACTAGTTTCAATAAATTTTAAAAGTTGAAATCATGTGGGGCACCTGGGTGGCTCAGTCGGTTAAGCGCCCGACTTCAGCTCAGGTCATGATCTCACAGTTCGTGGGTTCGAGCCCCACATGGGGCTCTGTGCTGACAGCTCGGAGCCTGGAACCTGCTTCGGATTCTGTGTCTCCCTCTGTCTCTGCCCCTCCCCCACTCATACTCTGTCTCTGTCTCTAAAAAAATGAATAAACCTTAAAAATATTTTTTAAAAAAGTTGAAATCATACAAAGTCCCTTTTCTAATCACAATGGAATGAAACTAGAAATCACTAACAGAAGGAAAACTGGACAATTCACAAATATGAAGAAATATACCCTTAAATAACCAGTAGGTTGAGGAAGAATCTGCAAAGGAAATTAGAAACATTCTTTGAGATGAACAAAACCAAAATCACAACATAACAAAACCTAAGGGATACAGCAAAAGCGATGTTTAGAGGACAATTTCTAGCAGTAAATGTCCACATTGAAAAAGATCTAGGGGCACCTGGGTGGCTCAGTCGGTTAAGCGTCTGACTTCGGCTCAGGTTGTGATCTCACGGTCTGTGAGTTCGAGCCCCACGTCAGGCTCTGTGCTTGACAGCTCAGAGCCTGGAGCCTGCTTCGGATTCTGTGTGTCTGTCTGTCTGTCTCTCTGCTCCTCCCCTGCTCCTCTCTCTCTGTCTCAAAAATACATAAAACAATTTTAAAAAATTAAAAAAAAAAGAACAAGAAGATCTAAAGTCAATAACTTAACTTTCAGCTTTTAAGACATTAGAAAAAGAAGAGCAGGGGCGCCTGGGTGGCGCAGTCGGTTAAGCGTCCGACTTCAGCCAGGTCACGATCTCGCGGTCCGTGAGTTCGAGCCCCTGGAGCCTTTTTCCGATTCTGTGTCTCCCTCTCTCTCTGCCCCTCCCCCGTTCATGCTCTGTCTCTCTCTGTCCCGAAAATAAATAAAAAACGTTGGAAAAAAAAGTTTTAGAAAAAGAAGAGCAAATTCAATCAAAAGCAGGTGGAAGGAAATACTAAGGATCAGAGCAGAGATAAATGAAACGGAGGATAGAAAACAATACAGGGAATCAATAAGACCAACAGTTGACTCTTTGAAAAGATCAACAAAATTGACAAAAACTTCAGATGGACCAAAACAAAAAAAAAAAGGAAAGGATTTAAGTGATTAAAATCAGAATTGAAAGGGAGGACACAGCTACGGACTTTACAGAAATGAAAAGGAGTCTAAGACAATCCCGTGAACAGCTGTACAGCAACACATTAAATAAACCAGATGAAAAGGACAATTCTTAGAAACGTACAAACCAACAAAGCCGAAACAGAAGGAATAGAAAATCAGAAGAGACCTATTAGAAGTAAGGAAATGGACTCAGAAATCAAAAACCTCCCCAAAGAGAAAAGCCCAAGACTGGATGGCTGCACTGCTGAATTCTACCAAGTATGCCTGTATGTATTTATGATTTTTTTCTTTTGAGAGCGAGAGACTGCATGCACAAGAGAGGAAGGGGTACAGGGAGAGGGAGAGAGAGAATCCCAAGCAGGCTTCATACTCAGCGCAGAGCCCGATGTGGGGCTTGATCTCACAACCTTGAGATCATGACCTGACTGGAAACCAAGAGTTTAACCAACCGAGCCATCCAGGTGCCCCTCTACCAAGCATTTAAAGAAGAATTCACAAAAGAAAGAAAGGAAGGAAGGAAGGAAGGAAGGAAGGAAGGAAGGAAGGAAGGAAGGAAGGAAGGAAGAAAGAAAGAAAGAAAGAAAGAAAGAAAGAAAGAAAGAAAGAATTCACATCAGACCTTCTCAAACCATTCCAAAAAGAAAAAGAGAGACTACTTCCAAACTTCCTATGAGTTCAGCATTACCCTGATAGCAAAGCTAGATAAGGGCACTACAAAGAAAGAAAACCACAGATCAAGATCCTTTGTAGACACAAAAACCCTCGACAAAATCACAGCAAATCAAATTCAGCAGCATGTTAAAGGATCACACACCATGACCAGGTGGGATTTATCCCAGAAAGGCAGTGATGACTAATAAAGATCAGTCAGTGAAATACTTAATAACGAAATGAAAGGGAGAAAAAAAACACAACACTGATCATCTCAATCATGCTGAAAAAACACTTCACGAAATCCAACACCCTTTCATGATAAGAGTACTGAATAAAAGGGGCCCCTGGGTGGCTCAGTCTGTTGAGCGTCTGAATCTCGATTTCAGTTCAAGTCATGATCTCATGGTTTGTGGATCGAGCTCCGTGTCCTGCTCTGTGTGGACAGTGTGGAACCTGCTTGGGATTCTCTCTCTCCTCCCTCTCTCTCTGCCCCTCCCTTTGTGCATGTGCACTCTCTCTCAAAAGCAAGTAAGGAAACATTTAAGAAAAAAAATTTTTTAAATACTGAATGAATTAGGAAGACAAAGGAACTTCCTCAGCACGATAAAGGTCATATGTGAGAAACCCGTAGCTGACATCATATTCAATGATAAAAAACTGAATGCTTTTCCCCCCCGAAACAGGAAGAAGACAAGAATGCTTGCTTTAACCACTTCTATTCAACCTCGTGCCAGAAGTCCTTGCCAAAGCAGCTAGGCAAGGAAAAGAAACAAAAGACACCCTAAGTGGAAAGGAAGAAGCAAAATTTCCTTTGGTCACAGACGACTTGGTCTTCTACGTAGAAACCCCAGAAGATTCCACAAAAAGATAGGACAAATTAATAAACAAATTCAGTCAAGTTTTAGAGACAAATCAACATAAAAATCAGCTGTATTTCTATACACTAGCAAGAGACAATCCCCAAAATTAAGAAAATAATTCCATTTGTAATATCATCAAAAAGATTAAAATACTTAAGAATAAATTTCACCAAGGAGGTATAAACTTGTACACTGGAAATCGCAAAACGCTGTTGAAAGAAGTTACAGGAGAGCAAAATAAATGGAAAGGCATCCCGTCTTCATATATTGAAATACTTAGTATTGCTCAAATGACAATACTACCCACAGTGACACGCACAAGGTGCCTAGCTGGTTCAGTCAATAAAGCATGTGACTCTGATCTCAAGGCCATTCATTAGTCCAAGCCCCACACTGGGCATAGAGCTTACTTTATTTTATTTTGTCATTATTATTTTTTAATGTTTTACTTTATTTTTTTTTTAATTTTTTTTTCAACGTTTATTTATTTTTGGGACAGAGAGAGACAGAGCATGAACGGGGGAGGGGCAGAGAGAGAGGGAGACACAGAATCGGAAACAGGCTCCAGGCTCTGAGCCATCAGCCCAGAGCCTGACGCGGCGCTCGAACTCACGGACCGCGAGATCGTGACCTGGCTGAAGTCGGACGCTTAACCGACTGCGCCACCCAGGCGCCCCTGTTTTACTTTATTTTTGAGAGAGAGAGGGAGAGAGAGAGAGGGGGGGAGAGGGAGAGGGGGGGGGGCAGAGAGAGAGAGAGAGAGAGAGAGAGAGAACGAGTGGGGGAGGGGCAGAGAGAAGGGGACACACAATCCTAAGCAGGCTCCAGGCTCTGAGCTGTCAGCACAGAGCCTGACGTGGGGCTCGAACTCACGAACTGCAAGATCATGACCTGAGCTGAAGTCGGACGCTTAACTGACAGGTGCCCCGGGCCTGAAGATTACTTTAAAAAAAAAGTACAGATTTAAATTTAAAAACTCACTAGAAAGTAACAAAGTGATAAGCATGATTCAATGCGATCTCTATCAAAATCCCAATGGCTTTTTTTTTTTTTGCAGGAATGAAAACAAATCCTAAAATTCATATAGAACTTCAAGGAACCCTAAGTAGCCAAAACAATCTTGAAAAAAGGAATTGAAGGATTCACGCTTCCCAAATTCCAAACTTACTATAAATGCTGTAGTATTCAGAAAAGTATGGTACTGATATACGGATAGACATACAGACCAATGGGAAATGAGTTAAGAGTCCAGAAATAAGCCCATACAAGTCAACTGATTTTTAACAAGGGTACCGAGACCGTTCAATGCGGGAAAGAACAGTGTCTCCAACAAATGTTGCCGGAAAAACTGGATATCCACGTGCCAAAGGATGAAGTTCTTATGTATCTCATCGTATTAAAAGACCAATGAAAAAAAATGAATCCAAGACCTAAATCTGAAAGTTGAAAGCTATAAATTCTTAGAAGAAAACGTAAGGGAAAATGTCCATGACCTTGGGCTTGGCAATGATTCCTTAAATATACACCAAACGCACAGGCAATGAAAGAAAAAAGATAGGTTGGGCTTTATCAAATTGAAAAAGTTTTGTGCTTCAAAGGACACCATCAAGGACATGAATGACAAGCCACAAAGTGTGAGAAAATATTTGCAAACCACATATCTGGGAAGTGTTCAGTGTTCAGAATATATAAAGAACTTCTCCAACCCTACAAAAAGGCAAGCAATCCAAAATGGACAAAGTACGTAAACATCACTTCTCCGAAGAAGGTATATGGACGGCCAAAGGGCCCAAGAAAAAAATACTCAACATCATTGATCATTAGGCAAATGCAAATAAAAACCACAATGAGATACCCCCTCACACCTACCAGGATGATGATGATACAGAAAATAAGTGTTGGTAAAGACGTGCACATTGCTGGTGGGAACATCAGTGATATGGCCACTGGAGGATACAATGTGGCAAACAGAAATACCTGTTCTGTTTACCATTCTGTTTACAATGTGGCAAACAGAAATACCATACAACCAGCACTTCTACTCCTAAGTATATACGCAAAAGGATAGAAAACGGGGACTCAAATAGATCCTTCCACGCCAGTGTTCACACCAATGGCCACAAGGCAGAAACAATCCCGTCACCTATCAACTGATGACTGGGTAACACAACTGTGGTGTATACATAAAATGGAATGTCACCCAGCCTTAAAAAGGGAGTGAAAACTTGGTACATGCTACCACGTGAACAAACCGTAAAAACATCATGCTAAGTGAAACAAACCAGGCACCAGAGGCCAAATATTGATACAATTCCTCTTGTATGAAATACCCAGCATAGGCAAGTTGACAGAGTCAGAAAGCAGAGCAGACCTCACGAGGGGTGGAGACGGGAAGCCAACAGGGAGGTACCGCTTAGTTGCCAGGGTTTCTGTCCGGACTGACGAAGGGTTAGGGAAGCAGATTGGGGGGGGGGGGGCAGCACAACACTGTGGACGTAGTTAATGCCGCCAAACTGTACATGTCCAAATGGCGAGTTCTATCACCATAGAAAAGGATAGGAGGAAGTGACTAGAGGGTTTCAGGGTGGACGGTGACGGGCTCTGACTTATACTTTAGAAAGAGGGCCGCCTGCAGAGGGAGAGAGGACATCTGGTGGGAGGGACCACGAGGGGTCCAGACGACAAGGATCACGGCTCGGGTTGAGCTCATAGCCAGGGCGGTGTTGTCGACCGGCTGTATTTGCGAAAGACTTGTTGTGAGAGCAGCTGGATACACTGAATGGCGTTTGGATGCAAGGCAGGACGGAATCCAGAATGGTGCCTAGGTGTCTGAAGAACACGGGCAAATCATAGTCCATTTGCTAATTTTTGGGGAGAGTGAAAACTTGGAAGGATGGTGGGGGGGGGAGGTGGCAGGAAGGTAAGGAATAGACAATTCTGTTTTGACTGTCACGTTCGAGATACCTATTCTCTACCCGTGTGGGGCTGTGGAGTTGGCAGATGGCTGGACGAACAAGACCGAGGAGAGACAGGAACCGGAGACACAAATGTGAAAATCCTAAGTGCGCGGATAACACCTGAAGCCAAAGGGCTGGTAAAATCCTCCCCCCCCAACCCGCCCCCATATGTAACGTAGTCAAAGATAAGAACCTAGCACAGAACCCAGGTACGCTGTGAATTTAGGAAATCTGATGGAAGAGGAGGAGCTAGCCTCTCAGACCAGAAAAATAAGCAGGAATGGTGTTAAGGAAGCCTGGAAAAGAATGTGTTTCAAGAAGGAAGTGGTAAACCAAAGTTTACTGGGATGAATTCTTCTGATTCTTTTTTTTTTTTTTTTTTTTTCCAACGTTTATTTATTTTTGGGACAGAGAGAGACAGAGCATGAACGGGGGAGGGGCAGAGAGAGAGGGAGACACAGTATCGGAAACAGGCTCCAGGCTCTGAGCTATCAGCCCAGAGCCCGACGCGGGGCTCAAACTCACGGACCGCGAGATCATGACCTGGCTGAAGTCGGACGCTTAACCGACTGCGCCACCCAGGCGCCCCATTCTTCTGATTCTTAAATAACCAGGCTACGTCACGGTATTTTATTTTAGGGACTAATTATAGAAAGGAAATTTTAACATTCCAGCAGGAAGCTAAGCAGGTTTGTGATTTTAAAAAGCTAGTGACCTTGCTCATTGGAGCTACTGTTGAATAAATTTTTGAATTAAGATGAAACCAAAATGTGATTTAAAAATACGATGTCACCAAGTAAAATTATACAAGCAAAGCACGGTGGAAATTCATAATAAATAGTAATCATGACTTAAGCAAGATCCCACTGCTTATGCAAGATTATTTACATTAAAAAAGTTATCATTTTTCAAATGAATGCTAGAAAGATCAGACCGATATCTGCATCTTTTTCCTAAGGAGTCATTCTGACTTGACTTTGAAGCATCACCCAAATACGTACATTTTTAGCTTAACATCTCTGTTTACCAGCATCTGAGACGAGTAAACATTGTCCAGAGTATCTTCTAACTCCTGTATCTAGGACAGACAGTTGTGTGTGTGTGTGTGTGTGTGTGTGTGTGTGTGTACAATCAAAAGTTCACCACGTCTGCAGGTTTCAAACACGTTCTGAGTGCCAAGTTTCCAAGTTAGTGCTCTAAATGTTTTTACGGATTTTCTTTTTTGAACTGAGAGCACATCCAAACCACTACAGCTCTGCAAGCCCTTCTCCTTTGTGGAGCCACATTGTAACTAATGTCTGTTGACAAAGAACTTCTGAGCTTCACTCCTTGTGAGTTCCCTTCTAGCCAGCACACTAATTACCATTTCTTCCGTGATTTAAATGCAAGTGAATCCAGGCAGAATCCCAAAGGGGCCCCAGGCTTGCTTGCTTTTAATGCTCAGGCAGATGATTCACAAACATGGCTACATTATAAACAGAGCCCACCCCTAAGAAGTTAACTTTTAGCACTCGATTCCCCACCTGGCCAAGTTATATCTAAGGGCCACTGCATATAAAGAAAGTGGAACGTGAAAGGATGTCCTTGGAACGCCAACGATCCACGTATATGAAACCCAGTCTATTGCGATGGCACTGACAAGGTCTGCAGCTGTAGCATTATGGGATGAAGGTTATTCTGTTCTTTAGAGCGTTGTGGAGCAGGTGACTCTGAGAGTTCCCACTAAGACTCTTTGAACCCTCTCCCCAGTGGGCGGCCCTGACTTGATCAACTTCTTCTTCCTCTGGGCTGCCTGCCCATCACGGTTTTATTGCCATTGTCAGCCTGTTACCACGTTTGCTGGGAGAAAGCCATGAAGAAAATGCGACATGCCCTTCTTGGGGGAGCGGGAAGGGAGGGGGAAATATAACTGCACTCTTTCCTAAATTTAAAGCACCAAGGAGTGCACTCCACACTTATGTCTATTCTCATATCCTTATATGAAGACATTTAAACAGTAATTTCCCTTAGATTCGTAACACACATTACTCCTTGCTGTAAGACACTTAAAAATATATGGCTCTACCACCGTCTGAATTACATACAGAAGGAGAGGTGCAAATATTGCAATTACAACATTAGTTACGACCACCAAAGCTTTATCTTGCATTCTGGAAGGCGTTCGCCAAAACATGGTGCTCAATTTCCTAGAACAGATGTGTAACTGGAAAAGTATAAAGTTCTTTAAATAACAGGTCATCAGTTATTTGCGATCTTATCTCCGCTCTTAAACCTTCACTGAAGCCAGTAGCTTTACATCATCTCTCAGAGAGTAAAACAAAGGCAACTGATTGTTAATAATTTGGTACTGACACCACACTGTGATGAGTCAAAGGGTTAAAGATAAGGTGGCAGCATATTTTAATTGTGTAGAACAGTTGTTTTCCATTAGGCCCACTGATGAAGCAGAAAATGGTACCAATGACTGTCCAGATATATTAATACACCTAGTAACAAACTGAATGGGCAGATTCTACTGGTAAACAGCTCATATTATGCACAGCATATTCACACTGTGTGTGCGTGAAACTGACTTTACTAAGTGAGAGCTGAAACAGTGAACGCATGTACTCTAAAGGCCTGATCTGTTGTTTCTGCTGGGGGCTCTGCTGTGGGAAGGGACTACGAGAACTGGAGGCATTGCTTGTTGACCAGTTTAAGCACTTTGCTTCTGAAGGCTCACAGATTAAATCTTTCAAAAGGAGTAAGACAGAAACCTGCCTCCACTGGTCCGTTGTGATACCTGGATATCAACAGGTATTCATCCTTTGTTCCTTTTGTCTTTTCCTGGTTTTAAAACTTACTGTTTTAAAGTAAACAGTATGAGCCTGGGTGGCTCATTTGGTGAAGCATCCAACTCTCGCCTCCAGCTCAGGTCATGAGCTCATGGTTCATGAGTTTGAGCCCCACACCTGGCTTTACGCTGACAGTGTAGAATCTGCTTGGGATTTTCTCTCTCCCTCTCTCTCTGCCCCTCTCCCCTCCCCACGCTTTCTCTCAAAAAAATAAATTTAAAATAAAAACATGTTTGGGTTTTTTTTTTTTTTTTTTTTTTAGAACTTACTGTAAAACACTACACGTTGTAATTGTTAAGAACTCTGTAGTAAACAGTCTGGGTTTCGAATCCCCACCTGGCCACTTAGCAGCAGCGTTACGACCAGCAATGACAACTTTTTGCCTCAGTTTCCTCGTGGATAAAATCAGGAGAGAATAATAGCTACCTCACGGGACTTTTTGTGAGAACTAAATGAAATAATGCATTTAAAGGGATTATTAGTAGAGTACCTCACGCACAGTAAAATTTCTGTGTGAACCATGCTTTTCCCCAAGACCGTTCAGAATAGGACATTATATTGTAATTATTATTATGTCAAGATTTGGATTGTCTTTTAAGCAGGCTGAAACCACCTACATAGTAGATAGGCTGCTGAATAAATGGGTGGAGTGAACATAAATGTGTCCTCATAACACACCCCTAAAGCACTGGAAAGTTCAGAAAGAAAATTAACCATAAAACAAACCAAAATAGTTCCCCCCAGAAGTTTAGATGCATTTCTTATAAAAGACATAGTTCCCACTGCTTTTATGGAAGTATCTCAGAATCTCACCAATATGATCTCACTGGGAACATTACGCAATGTTCAGTAACAGTAAGCAACAACGAACAAAATACCTAAACCTCAAGGAATATTGGGACTAAAATGGTAAAACCATTACTAAGAGAATCCTTTAGGGGGAAGAAAAGAAAGAAAGAAAGAAAAAGGAAACATCCAAGGGGCACCTTGGTGGCTCAGTCGGTTAAAGGTCTGACTCTCGATTTTGGCTCAAGTCATGATCTCACAGTCATGAGACTGAGTCCCGTGTGGGGCTCCACACTGGGTGTGGAACTTGCCTGGGATTCTCTCTCTCTCCCTCTCTCTCTCAAAAAGCGACAAACAAACAAAAAACTCCGATAAGCAAATAAGAAAGTTTAATTACCTATTAGTTACAGTGATACCTCTTGACGATCCAGAACTCGGGCGTAACCACCAAGAGTTGAAGGCAACCCCTACGGTTCATGTTCTCACTGGAGGGATACAGAAGACGAAGGCCCGGACCTGTACTTACTTTTCCTCAAACACACCTTGTTGAGAATTCTGCAGGGGCGAGGGGCAGGCTGACCTGACCACGAGTGAGATTGGCAGTCTTGGTACAAGGTCTCCAAATTCTTCCAAAGGCTTATAGTAAGTTATTACTGGCATAGGTATTTGGAGAGAATGAGTTAAAAGAATGATTCCTCTTTCTTCCCTCGCTCCTTGAGCAGGACTGATGACCTACATAGTGACAGACACACAGAACCAGAGAAGCGCTAAGGAGAAACAAGGGTACACATTTAAATCACATGCAGAAAAGGAGGTAGGGAAGGGGGAGAGAGGTACAGAAATGATGTCTGAAAGGAAGATGCAGAGAGGAAGTCTATGTCTATTCACGGACACCTCGTTTGTCTGGTTCTACTGCCAATATTTAATTGGCAAGATTACGGCAGAAAAAAAGACCAGTTACGTGGGCAGGGTAGTTTGACTCTGTTCATTCATGAGGGTGGGTTGGTGACACTCAGGTGAACATCTTCGACGTGGAGGGCTGCCGGCACGGGAAGAGAAGGACTCACTCTTGGGAGGAGTAAAGAGAAGGAAGAGAAAGAAAGGAAGAGAAAGGAGGAGAAAGACCAACGGAAGGCCCGCCGGCCCAGCAGAGCAGCCGTGAGCAGAAAGATACAGAGGCCAGTGGAAAACTGTATCCTGTGCATCCTGCGCCTCTTTGCTCTCCTTGACTTACCTTTTTATTTTTAGCGGGAGAGTCAAACTCTCCCTCAAAGTTGGCCGCCTTGCAGAAGTCAAGGAAGTCTGCAACAGCATTTGAAACAAAGTAGGGATTTGCTCGTTTCGAACTCTCATCAGCACGGCTCAGTGCATTTGCTGACCTGAATTGCTAACCTGGGAGTTTACAAAACCTGATTTAAAAAGCTGAGGCAGAAGCCGCCAAGTCTGTGGTTGGTGCGTACAGACACGGGCTTGGTTCCCTATTCAACGCAGACCATTATTTTCCATGCAAACCTCCTCCGACTAAATACACGGCCTCTGACAGCACGTTTTAAGAGTCTTTGGGGCAGCTGAGCTCCTCTCTCCTCTCAGGCTGCGCCACCCAGAACCCTCTCCACTGCTCCAGGCATCGCCACGCCGACGCATGGGATGGTGCAGACGCCGACTCACGCCGCAAAGGGAGGTGATGGTACTTCGTAAGTGCAAAGGGTTGTTATCGTGCCAATGTAGTTTAGTTTTGCTCCTGAGCCGGAAACACACAGTACCATCGTTCATGCTGACCGCTCTGGTAAGTGCTTTGTATTTAAACTGCTGGAAACATTGATTTTAGAATACCCTTTCACATCCAGCACCGACGCTGCTTTCAAAGATCGACTTTCCGAATACTTGGGTCTTTCTCCTCGTCCCCCCTACAGCCACCACCTTGGTTCTCGCTTGTCACCCCTTCCTCAACTGCACACCATGGCCTCCAAAGCGGTTTGCGTCCTGCCAGGCGTGTGGACCACGGGCTGGACGCAGGAGCCTGTCTTGTTTGGACCACACAGTATTGGCTGGGGAGCTGCCTAAGCCGTGAAGACACAAGTGTGGACTCAGACCCACGACCCTTCATGGTTTGCTCCCCAGCACTGGGTGTGGGGGGAGGGAGACACCAGGGGAAGAAGGGGACAAATCAACCCAGCACGTGGACGTGGCTGAGCACTCACTCCATCACGGCTGACTGTTACCGACAGCGAGTGGCAAAGATTTTTAAAAATTTCTTTAAATGTAGCTTTAGGGGCGCCTGGGGACTCAGTGGGTTAAGCGTCCGACTTCGGCTCAGGTCATGATCTCGCGGTCTGTGAGTTTGAGCCCCGCGTCGGGCTCTGGGCTGACAGCTCGGAGCCTGGAGCCCGCTTCGGAGTCTGTGTCTCCCTCTCTCTCTGCCCCTCCCCCGTTCACGCTCTGTCTCGAAAATAAATAAACATGAAAAAAAGTACAATACATAAATACATGCGGCTTTGGATTTTACTTATTAGTCCAATATGTGAATGTTTCTACCCAGAAAAGGAAAATTAACTGTATTTATAAGACGTTTTAACCAAACAGCTGTATTTCTTTCCAACAGGACAAAAGAGAATCATAGATGCACAAGATAAAGAGTTTTTGCTCTTTAAGACGCACACGTCATGGAACGCGCTATCAGAAATGCAGCAATGAAAGTAAAGGGACCTGGGACCTAAGGGCGCCGGGCAGCCCGGTGACAGGACTAGAGCAGGTGCGACGCAGGGCCGAGCAGACCAAGGGGTCAGGGGCATTGCTGAGAGAAGGGCTGGGCTGCTGGCTGAGGGATTCCGTCTGGCGACAGACAGAAAGGCAGCTGTGAAGGCCGGGGAGGCAGGAAGAGCGTGACCTGTGACCTGCGGGGCTGGAGGTCAGAGAGCATGGCAAAGTTCACCCAGGACGTGAAGAAGCGTTCGGGAAGGGAGAAAATCCCAGGCGGCGGCCCTGTCGCTGGAGGCTGATGTCGCAGTGGCTGAGTCTCGGTGAATTACTTCACTAGGCTTGGTTTCTGCTGTTCGTCATCTGGCTTCCGATCCCCGGGCCTAGAGGTCTGTGTCCCGCCAGGGAACACAGGACGGAAACGATCACGCGTGTCTCTGAGAGAAAAGAAACAGAGAAGGAGAGAGGCGGAGAAGGCCGCTCTCACAGGAGAGTGGCTGGCCGGGCAGGGAGGTGACGGACAGCCGCTGGCCGCCCGCAGTGGAGACCGCCGGGTCAACTAAAGACAGTCGCCGCCACGTGCCGTTCCGGGAAAGCCTGTCACGCCCACGGCGAGCTCGCTGCTCCTTCCCTTGGGCACTCGGTGGACTACAAGCGTGACTCTTTGGTGCTTCCATCGTGATAAACACCATAATTAACGCCGGAAACATCATAAGCCACAGAATGGCAGCGGATTGTCTACGGCAGTTCTCCGCGCCCACAGTAAAGCGAAGCGACTTTTCCCGCCTCCGAGGATGTTTTTCTTCTTCTGCTTATCCCACAGTCCTCTCTAAGGTCTTGCTGTGTTTATCGGACCGATGAAACGATGGAGCGCTTAAACTCCCACACCGGGACACAAAGAGGACACCATAGAAGAAACACATCATTACGGCCTTAAACATCTGTGCCGAAGGATACACAGGCTCAAAGACAGTTTTGCTTCAACTGGGACCAACAGACGGGGTTGCCATCTGGGAACTGGAACAAAGATCCGAAACTGGGCCTTACGAAACAGCGCGCTTAACCCTTTGGGTGCCGGAGTCCATTTCGGCGCCTGGACTCCATATCCTTGTAAAAGCATGACCTTGTTCATTTTGCCTCAGAGTGGAGAAGGCGGGGTCAAAGAGGCAAGCTTTTACCTAAGGACGCTGCCTCCTGTAATTGTGAGCTTCTCTGTTATTAGCAAAGTGGATGATTTTTATTTACCTCGCTGCAGCGTTTAAAGAAGTAATCTCCTGTGAAATTACCCCGAGATGATGAAACTCAAAATGATTTCTGCCCATTCACTTCCAACTACGGAAAAATAAGGCATGTACATTTATGCACAGCTTAATGCGGCTGGGTCTACACTGAAAAGGAAATCGGGATTTAGGCTGTGCTTCTTGGTGTCGCCTAGTCTAGCAGAATTGATTCTGCTACTTACGAATTTATATATAATTTTAGAGTCGACAGAACTTATGGTAACGAACAAAACCCCGGGTGAAGTCGGAAAGAGCCCGCTCTTCTGTGGACTTGGAACATGGAGCAGATTCAGGAATTCGACCAATGCTTTATTTCCTCTCTTCAAATTATCAGCATCTTCGTTTGGTACACGAAGAAACCTGGGTCACAGAAAATCTAAAGGTCTGGTTTGAAAGTGAGTACAAGGACCAGGACTCCAAATCACGTCCTCTTCCCAGGGAAGGTTACGTGAGCTAAAGTGTAAGACGCATCAAGCGGGTACTGGTCCGTACTGGTCCTGGGATGATCAAAGCGGGTGGTTACGTGAGTGTCCTTTCGGTCCTAATTAGCTCTAGACGTCAGAGAGAAACTCCCCCGACTTTACGGTTCAGATCTTTGCCGAGGCCCTAAAATAACAGACGACAGTTATGATGAACTAAAATCTAATGATACTGATGTGACATCTGAAGCGAACCTCTTCCCAATTTGTGACCTCCCCGACTTTCGGGAAGAAATCAAATGCTGTGGCATCACAGGGAGCCGGCAAAATGTAACAAGTATTATAGTATTAATACAACTAATAATTAAATTAATGAAACGCATTGAAATTTATTAAATTAAATTAAATGAAGTAGTAATTAAATCTTGAGAAAAGGGCGAAGGCCTGTTTATTTGCTGTATCGGCTGAACATACCGTGTGCCACTAGTCTCCTCTCTTCCCTTGCCCCCCTGAAGTCTAGTCTGAACCGCGACCAGAAGGGCTTTTTAAGTTAAGTCAGGTCGTGTCATTCCCGTGGGGACACTGGGGTCTCTACAATGGCCTACCAGCTCTACTTGGCCCACGCCCTCTCCCCAGGCCCATCCATCCCATTCACTGGGCTCCAGCCTCTGCCAAGTGTGTTGCTGGCTTTGCCCCAAATCGCAGCCCCCAGCTCACTCTCTCCTCCTCTCTCTCCTTCAGGGTTCTGTCCTAGGATCACTCTACACAGGCCTCTCCCTGGCCACCTTATTTTAAATGATACCCCTTCTCTGGAGCGTTAGAATGCCAACTGCTTGGGGACTGAGAATTTCATCTGTTTTTCACTGTGGGGTCCCCAGTACCCACGTCAGTGCTCAGGGAAGGCATTCAACATATTTGTCAGTGAACAAGAGGGCAGACTGATCTACAGGTCATTCGCGACATCACAGAGATGCCCTGAGGATGATTCCGCTGTATCCATACTACATCAGGCACTCAAAAAGTCTTCCCCGACACGCTTCCTGAGTTCAAGAGCCCAACACCAAAAAGTATTTATTTTTTTTTCATTTTAAAGAAAAGCATGCCTCCTGTGACCACTGGAAAGCTTTCCAAAAATGATTAATTTTCAATGACATTTTCAAGTCTGATAGATTTTGCTCATTTAAAGACAGAATGCAACATTTCATGCCATAACGCTTGGGTCTCATGGTAGAAACGTTAAACATGGTCAGAAAACACTAATATATACATGCATAAATTTTTGAAAATGCAAGAGAACAAAAAGATGCCCAAACCGTATCTTCAAGGCAGCTGGTAAGTAAGATAAAAAGAACGCTTCTGAGGCTACTCCACCAAAGTTGTCAGTTAACAGCACTTCCCTTCTGAGAGAAAGGATGCAACGTTTTACATCTTTATTAGGGAGAGGATTACACGGGCATATACATCTGTCAAAACTCACCGAATTATGTGCAGTTGCTTGCATGCCAATTACATTTCAATGAAGTTAAAAAATTATTTTGTAGCAGTTAAAAAGAAGAGGCGCTGTCCTCCCTTTAATTATAACTGTGTGAGTATCAAGGAAAGATATTTCTTGAATATTTAAGAAAATGGCTACATGATTAATAACATAGATAAGACTTCCAAGAAAACTGAAAACAATTTCTCTGAGATCATCAAGATAATTTTAAAAAGCAGTCAAAGTAATGTTTTAAGCCCCCAAAGTGGGATATTATCTTGAAAAACCCTAATTCCTATTTGATACAGGACTTCAGCCTTTCAATTTTTACTTTCGACCACCTTTTCCAAATTGGAGTTATTTTATGCTTTTTCTTCCCGTAGAGCGACTCAATTACATTTCATTTATAGTTTCACAGTTTTGTCTTAATTTAACGATTATTTTTAAACTGTCTTATAGGCACAAGAGAGGTCCTTCCGAGTTCGCGTGGAGAGGCGAATATACAGCTTGCAGGTCTATGCCGTCAGGCTGACCTGGGATCGAATCCTGGCTCCTTTTCTCTGTGCCTGATGCCTGGCTGTGAAGGGAAGGCACTGGAGAAGCACAGAGAAATAGTGCAAGCTCAGGCTGGGAAAGGCAGGTGAGAGGTCTGGTCCCCTTCAGAATTCAGGCTTTGCTATTTTCAAACCTCCTGGTGATTCTCTTTTCCCTCCTCAAAATGATGTGCCTCAAATTAAATCCCCTTCCAGCTGATGGGGGAAGTGGCCAGAGGCATTCACCCTTGTTTAAAGAGAAAAAAGGATCTCCATCCGTTGGTGAAGGTGACATATTCCAGTCCCTTCTGGAATGTGAGCCCACAGGGGACCAAACCCTGGTCTCCTGGCACAAGGTGAGCCCTTCCATACTACATCCTGAAAATAAATGTCCCCCTGTAGGAAGGGGAAGCTTTTCTAAGTTTAAACGCTGAGGATTTCCACTGCAGGTGTGGCACAAACTGCTGGAATGCTTTCTCCACGTTTATTTAGATGCTAAGCATTTAATGGGCACACACACAAATCACTGTTCCGTTTACAAAAGTCCACAACTTCATGAAACAGGCCTGTTGGATTTTACATTTTTTAAATAAACTGTACTTAATCTAACATTCATTTAATTTAGTGATGGCCTTTAACAAACCACAACCTGTTTCTTCATGAGTAAATATTTAAACCGGCTCACTGACTTTAAATGTTTCAAAGAGACTGCAGATAAAGGGCAGAGAAGTCCGATTTATAGCTGACTGGGTAATAATCAACAGCTACCGGGATCAAAGCCTGTGGGTTCCTTTTGTATCTCCAGCTCAGGACACCCCTGCCTCCCAGATGTCACAGGCAAACAGGCACTTCCCCAGAGAGACCGCGAGCGGGGGAGAGACAGAGAGAGAGAGACAGAGAAAGTCCCAAGCAGGCTCCGTGCTGTCAGCTCAGACCCCAGCACCGTGGGGCTCTATCTCATGAACCAGGAGATTGTGACCTGAGCTGCAATCCAAAGTCAGATGCTTAACTGACGGAGCCACCACCCAGGCGCCCCTGAAGAAGTCTTGATTTCTATAACTTGCATGAGGCTAGGGCTAAGACAAATATTTGAAATAGCTACCTGATCATACAAAGCGGTAGCATTTATAGCACACTTTTCCTCTAACGAGGCCAACCCATTTAGACTCTCCAGCTATTTCTCCAACGTCCCTGGAAAAGGAGGAGTTTGCTCTAGCCCATTTTCAACCTATTTGCAGACGCCCGTTGTTCGCCCCGTAAGCAAATGAGCTTCACAAAGGATTCATCATTTTCTAAGGAAATCCGTCGAAAACCATTACAGTGGGTTTCTGCTTTCTTGAAAAGATTTCAACAAATACAAGTGGATCATCTCCCCACCTCTTTTTCGGGGCCCAGGAAGAGGAGGGAGAGCTACGGCTAGCAGGAGTGGTATTACCAGGACCCTCAGGGGTCCGGCGCTGGGACGCGTAGGTCTGTTGGCGCTGCACTAAATGGCACAACATCTCAGCTGGTTCGGAGCTCCTGTGGCTGCTTTGTGCATGTTTGGGACTCCTCCCCGCTGGACCGCAGGCTGCCCTTCTGCTTCTCGCCTTCTCCATCTCTGACTCTGCTAGATCCTTCCCGCCCCTCCTCCCTCCCCTGGGGCTGCTTCACTTGGCACAGCAATGCTTAGGACAAAAAGAAAACAATGGGTGGATTCCACGGAAGGGCTGGAAAGGTGCTCTGCTGTGCGGGGATTCTGCAGGGACGCTGGCTGATTTCTGTTTCTTGGGTCTCCACGTAAGCAACCTTTAGCCGCTACTATTTTAGACCGTACGTGCCAGGAACTGGGCTTTTAACCTCAGCAGTTTATGTGCCGAAAACGTCCAGGAAAAAAGCTGAAGTCTGCTTGCGATTCACCGAACGCCAAGGTCTCTTCCTCTGCCCCCTCCCCTTTCAGAGAAAACCTGAAGACGCGTCGTATTGGCACGGACTCCAAAACACTTGCAACTTCCTTCCTTTTAAGCTTGTTTCTGGTTTCTTTAAAAGACGCTTTTCCCAGGCACCCTACCTTTACAATAACCTCACGATAGTTGCACATGAATACCTTTGGACCCAGAAGCCGTGGGCACCCATCCGCAGCGCGATCGTGGGGAAAGACTGCTTCCTGCACAGCGATGTGAACAGCAACGATGCGTGTAACACAGCAGCCTTACAATCCAACTGTAGCCCAAATACCTAAATGGTACTTTAATCAATAATGCCACTAAAACTGGGGCACCTGGGGGGCTCAGTCGGTTAAGCGTCCGACGTCGGCTCGGGTCGTGATCTCACGGTTCGCGGGTTCGAGCCCCGCGCCGGGCTCTGTGCCGACAGCTCGGAGCCTGGAACCTGCTTCGGATTCTGTGTCTCCCTCTCTCTCTGCCCCTCCCCTGCTCACGCTCTGTCTCTGTCTGTCTCTTAATAATAAATGAACGTTTAAAAAAAATGTCATTAAAATAATGCTTAGATAGTATATGAAAAAAAATTATAGCGTAAGTAGAAAAAGGCAAAGCAGTACGAACACCATAATTACATCGAATTTTCAAACATCAGTGGTAAAGATCGAAAAAGGATGAGAGAAAACCACCCAGATGCTGGCTTGTTTTGTGTGCATGCGCTAATGCGGGAAATGCTTTGCTTACGGTATTCTCCCTTCTTGTTTTCTACTAATCGTTAAAAGTTATCTTTAAGGAGCAAGTATTTCTTTTAAAAGGTTATTTCGATGTTACCTTTCTCTGTTAATTTGGAAGGTATCTTAAGTTTCTTTTGAAAACTAATCATTTTTTAAGGCTGTCATTTATTACGCATTGGTACAGAGACCTGCTGTGTTTAGAGACGGGTAAGCCAGGTAAAAACTCCTAAATAGTTGCAGGCCAGCATAGCTCCGGCTTTTCTCTCTTTCCCCCACACAGAGACTTATCTGGTCACTTATCTCTTTGGAATCACGTGGCTTGTTTTACAAAGCCCCCAAGAACAAAGCAAACATCTAGGTTAAACACACTTAAATAAAGCTGCGCCAGATGAAAAACCGCTTTGAATTTTTTCAAAACCATTTGTTCCAACCACAGTGTTTGTTCCAAATTAAGTAAACACTGCTCAAAGAAATCATACAAAATCTGCATTTCTTATCAGACCCAGGGCAGGATGTAGTTCTTCTAAAATTTCTTGTGTGTTCCCCCCGCCTGCCATTTCTCCTTAATGCCCTAAATGGGTGCATATTTTTAGGAAGTGAAGATAAAAGCAACGAGGAACAAAGCCCCAAGCAGGGACTTTTATGTAAATGGTGCCTTTTATTGATCTGCAATTTACACTGATGTCACCAATCAACCCTGTGCTCTTGGTCACAAATCAATGCTATTGGTGAGCTGACAAAGAGGTGACCAGTGGATTAATCAATTGCCTTCACACACCCATCAGTGTTAGCTTGAGGGGAGGGAAGCTGAAATTAGCTCCCGCTGGTCAGGCAGGTGGCTCGGGGCCTTGGGCAGCCGGGACAGAGAGGAAAGAGACCAGCCTATGTAGGGTTGCTGCAGCCTGGTATTCTAGCCATTCCGGTCATCAAACACAAAATCCACCGCAGCCCCTTTCTGGGTGTCCTTTGTTGCTCCCCTGCCAGTGGGGGTGGAAGACAGCAAGACAACAATCAAAGCCAGCTGCACCCTGAGATCCTCCCCATGTGGGACAACTCCCAACCTCCATATGCTCCAAGGAGCACACGTGGGCTGGGGTGGGACGGCGGGAGATGTAGGGCAGGTGCGGTCATCACTTAGAGCAGGCCGGCAGGTAAACGGTCATTACTGGGCTAACTCTGTGGCAGGTGGATCTGATTTCTGGATCTGATTTCATTTAGTTCTATCGAAAATCTGCATGAGGTATTCCGTGCTCACACACTGGAAGAATTAATGTTAAAATGCCCATAGTACTCAAAGCAATGCACAGAGTCAATGCAGCTCCTATCAACATTTGAATGGCATTTTTCACAGAAATAGAACAAACCTTCCTAAAATGTGTATGGAACCATAAAGACCTGAACGGCCAAAGCAATCTTGAGAAAAAAAGGACAAAGCTGGAGGTAACATGCTTCCTAATTTCAAACTATATCACAAAGCTATAGTAATCAAAACAGTATGGTATTGGCATAAAAACAGATCAATGGGACAGAATAGAGAACGCAGAAATAAATCCACAGATAGGGGGTCAATTAATTTATGACAGAGGAAATATACAATGTATTGTCTACAATTGTATACAATAAATATACAGTAAGGAAAGGACAATCTCTTCAATAAATGGTGTTGGGGAAAAGTGGACAGCCACATGCAGAAGAGTGAAACTGAACCACTTTCTAACACCATATACAAAAATTAACTCAAAATGGATGAAAAACTTAAATGTAAGACCTGAATCCGTAAAATTCCTAGAAAAGAAAAGAGGCAGTAAACTCCTTGACATCAGTTCTTGGTGATGATTTTTGGGATCTGACACCGAAAGCAACGGCAACAAAAGCAGAAATAAACGAGCAGAAAGCAGAAAGTGAACAAGCAACCTACTGAATGGGAGAAGATAGAAACATCATATATCCCAAGGGGTTAATATCCAACATATATAAAGAACTCACAGAACTCAATAGCAAAAGGAAATCTGATTAAAAGATGGGCAAGGGGTCTAAATAGACCTTTTCCAAAGAAGACATGCAGATGGCCAACAGGTACATGAACTCATCATCACTCATGAACAGGTACACGAACTCAACATCACTCATCATCAAAATCACAATGAGATATCAGCTCACACTTGTTAGAATGGCTACTATCAGACAAAAAATAACAAATGTTGGCAAGGATGTGGAGAAAGGGGAACCCTTGGCACTGTTGGTGGGAATGCAAACTGGTGCAGCCAGTTTGTAGAAAATAGTATGGAGGTTCCGGAAAAAAAAAAAATTAAAAATAGGACTACCATACGACTCAGCAATTCCACTTCTGGGTATTTATCTGAAGAAAATGAAAACACTAAGTCAAAAAGATATCTGCACCCCATGTTCGCTGCAGCATTATTTACGATAGCCAAGACAGGAAACAACTTAAGTGTCCACTGATGGATGAATAAAGAAAACGTGGTTGACAGAAATGTGGGAAGTTTTCAGTCTTGCGTTTCTGTTAAGTCGTTACTTTGGTATGCTTCAGGTATTACATCAATATAAGAAAATGTACTTAACATTTATTTCAAAGTACTCTTGTGTTACTAACATGGGCTGTATTTTCAAGACTTATTTGTAGCTTGCTATAAGCTGCACATTTAGGGCACCACTTACGTATGTTCTGGGGCACCTTCAGAGGTGGCCTGAGTCACCCCTGTAGCAGAAGCATCTACAGACGTCACCGGAGAAGCAAACAACGCCCTGCTATGACCGCGAACTTCATCTGGACTCTTGGTGCCACCGGGAAAGCCACTGTTTTCTCCGACCGACTTCCCTCCCACGCTCCGTAATGAGAACTTCAAAGACCTGTGCTTTTCCAGCCTCTGAGTTCCCTGGCTCCTGCCTGACTTGGCAGAAAACAGTGCCTCCTACTTCACACACACAGAAGCCAAGTCTATGAGCCCCCGCCCCCCACCTCCTGCCACCGAAGGCAGAAGTCCATGGTCACCGCCCCCGCTCCCCTCTTCTCTCGTTAGAGCAGGGAGCACTCCCTCCTTCCAGAGAGGGCCAACCCAACAATTATGCTTCAGGGTCCTCTTCCAGCAGCCCTCATGCGACTGCTCATTCCAGTCTTTTCTCACATAAAATGGTCAACCTCTCTCAACCCTTGCCTTCAACCTGCAAACAAGCAAATGTGTTGCTCACCTAAGGAACGAAATTAAACAGAACCCTTCACTGGCAGCACACTCCCGTGTCACCTTCGCAGGCAAACCTCTGGACAGTTGTCCAGAACTGTCTCGACCCCTCCCCTTATTTCATTATCACCTGGTTGCATCTCCATTACTCACTAAGACGGTGCTGTCGATGTCACCACAGACCTGCAGGGTCCTAAGTGCAAAGGACATTTCCAGTGTCAACCGACTCGACTTGCACACAGCATCCAATGGCTGCGGGACTCTACATACTCTCCTGGCTTCTTCTGACTTCCTGGCTCATCCTCCTCTAACCGACCCTTTAGATCACAGCTTGAAAGTCATAGCTCTGTAAAGTCGTCCCTAATGTTCCTACGTCACTATCCGCTATACATTCTTAGAGCACCACAGATCCCTCCAGGCACAGGACCGGCCCGTCACACTTTTGCAGCCATGTGGGTAGGATGTGAATACTGTTGCATGTGGGGTAGTCAGTTGACAACTCCCCCCACTATACCATAAGCTCCAATAAGAATCGGGGTCTACTGGTCCATCATCGTGGGCCTGGCTCCCATTGGGCGCTCAGATATTTGTTCAACAGCTAAATGAACAAGGCTCTGTCTCACAGGACAATGGTATTTCACTTGGCCAATCAGAGTCTCTCCTTCAGAGGCATGACCCGAAAGTACCGACCGAAGCGGCCCCTTGGAAGCATGGGGGGAAATGAGGAGACATAAACAGAGTCCCCACTGGCTGAGAAACCATGGTGGTGCCGACCAGAACCCAGGGCAGAACTCACAGCCTCCTGCCACAGGGGGGCGACAGCTCCCACACTCCAGCGCTGCCCCAGGCCCCAAGTTCAGGGAAGTTCCAGCCTCTCACTACCATGTAGAGCCTCAAAACAAACCCCATTATTTGAGGTGGCTTGAGTGGTGCCACTTTCTTACAGCTGACTCTAAATAAAACAGGAACTCTTCAGCAGGAAAAAAAAGTCACCAGAGAAGTAGTTCTTTGTGGATGAGTTGAAACACCCGAAGTAGAAGAAATGAAAACATAAGGTACCTTACAGAAACCCCCCAAAAGACTTCAAGATCTCTTCTGAGGAGATGAGTTGTGTGCGCCCTGTTATTATTCCCAAGAACTGTGCCAAAGGCAGCAAACCTTCCTTTACAGAGATAAGGATTAACACTCACTCAAGACCACCAGACCAGTGTTTCATGATGTGGAAGGCTATTACCTTGCACACGGCATTTCCCACTTAGAAAAATGACTTGTTTTCCCTTGCTTTCTAAAAAGTGGCATTTATGGAGGAATCGATCTGTACGCATACATTAAACCAGTTAACTTTCTCTTCAAGTTGTAACTTACTCAGGACTTTACAACACATTAGAAGTTAAATGTGAAAACTATGTTGCAAGTCTAATTTATGATGTCCGAGCTTAGCCAGATCCCCAAAGGCAAAAAATTCCAATGCCTCAGACTTATGACCAGATCATATTAAATTTAAACCGAGTAAATTAAAGAGAAAAAATAACCCAAGTACTTTCCAACTCTAAACTGGGCAATAGCAGTTACTTTACTAAATCTTTTAATGGTTCTTTGGGATGAAATACATGATCTTAATTTGCCTTCTGGGCAAAATGATGGCTGAGCTGACCCACAGGCCTGACCAGGTCGCCGCCCTGTTTTAATTGGCAAGAGGACATGTCCTTTTACGGGCTGTGTAGCATAAAGCATGTCCTCTACATTAGGTTTTTAGAGTTTGGGTTTAAATGATGAATATTAAAGCAAACAAAAAGTCAACATGTCGTAGATTACATGTTTGTTTTTCTTAGGGAGACAGCAGAGTGTGGTGGTAAGGACACAACGTTTGACATAAGACAGACAGATTAGGGTCTGAATTGTGTCTCCACTGTTTCCCGGCCAACCATGAAAAATGATTCTTCTTTCTGGACCTGGTGTCCTCATCGATAAATTTAGGCTGGTGATAGGGCAGCGGGAAAGTTAAGGAAAACAACGGTTTCCCGATTATGGCTGAAACATAACAGTCAAAACTGCATTTGTTAAATGCAATGAGTTATTTGGCCAATGTTTGCATATTATAAAAACAGGGCCAATATGCATTTCTGTAAAGCTCAGAATCCCCCCCCCCTTTTTTTTGCCTTTCTACTACATTAAACAAAGAATAGAAAGTAATGCATTTCAGTAAAGGACATAATAATATGGATTGCAAATTACGTGACATTCTTGAAAACACAAGCACTATGTGGCCTTATCAGTAATACAGTCACTTTCAGTTAGTTCAGAGGGTGCTTTTGTCACAGAAGAAGCAAGAACACATCAAAGAGACCCCAAATATATACATGTCTATTACCAACGCTCCCCAGAAAGGCATGAGCGACTATACACAGGATCAACACCTCCCACCCTCTCCCTCCTGGACACGGAAGCACAACCCACTAGAGCCCTGCTCAGCAAAGACAAGCCTTGAGCCCGCCCGCCCCGGGGGGAGACCATCTGCCGATTTCTTTCCTGGCCCATCACCTGTGAGTGTCCACTGGCCAGATCTGTATGTGGGATTAAGAAAAGCCAGGAGCCACTCTCCTTCCTATTCAAAATCAATGCGAACTGAGAACTGCTAACAAATATTTTTTATATCAAAGGGGAAAATATGATAGAAAAAGATCCATGTTAATACAGAGAAGAAAAGGCAAAAATTTCTCATTCATAGTTGTATTTCTGCCATGCAATTTATCTGTGAAATGAGAAAAATGAAGGAGTGAATGAAAGGAGCCAGTATTTAACTTAATGATATATTAATGAGGGTGGTGAATCATGGACAGGAATGTCTCTGGGAAGGCAGGGAAGTGGCCACATGACAGTGCCTGGGGACTAAGAAGGGAAAACACAGGAATTCGTGGGGCCAAGGCAAAGACCTTACGCATTAGGATTTGGATCACCTAGTTAATTGGAGTTGCCCAAGTTCCATATCCAGAATGAAGATAAGAGTTAGAATGAAACAAGAGGCAGCAAAGTGTCTGTATTTCCCTCTGAGAGTCAAACCAAGGGACACAGTTGGCTGACTGGGGCGCACAACAAAAGGACTTTATATCTTGCTGGAAGCTTGACAAAAGAATGCGCATTATAAGCCCCACCGTAGAGAAAGACTGTGCTCCATTTGCTAACCGTAGAAAGGTTTCTAAAAGCCTTTGGAGTTCACTCACAGTGTGGCTCGTAAGGGGGTGGGGGGTCCCCGCAAGGTACACACTCCATGTCTTGAAAACCGACGAGTTTTGTCTTCCTATAAAATCTAGAAGAGAAAGAAAAATAATCCTCATTAGGTCTTCCTTCTAAGCTCCAAGTTGCAGCTAACAGATTCATGATAATTTACAAATTACCAGTTCTACTTTTTTAAAAAAGCAATTCAAAAGCTTAAACATAGCAGTATCTTAGACAGACACATCCTTAGATGCGGTGAACATTTAAGAAATATCAATTCCACTAGACATTGTAAATTCTACTCAGCCCCTCTATATTGAGATGGTCGTGCTGGTGAGGGAATAGGAAATCAGTGGCCTTTTGCAATTCTATTGTAACTTAAAGGACAAAACCCCTCATAAATCAAGTGCTAGTTTTTAAACACCCGAAATTCAGAGCCCCCAAAGAGCCAAGCAAACCATAAATGCAATGGAAAAATGTAGGGAGATACTTATGTAACTTTCATACGGGGTTATTTTTGTAGGCATGACAAGAAACTCAGGAGTTGGAATGGAAGAGATAACAGCTTTTACCACACATACACACACACACACACACACACACACACACACACACACACACACAAAATACTGCTGAAGAGCAAAAAGAAATAAAGCACCATCAACATAGTTAATGGGCAAAATAACCCTGAAAAATAGTCCTAATCATAGCATTGTCTGTAATTTCAGTCTGCAATAGAAACAGGCAAAGAACATTAACTCCCCAAAAGAAGAACATTTCATAATTTAAAACTTTCAGTGAAAACTAAAAAGCATGATGCAATTAAATGTAAAAAAAATTTAACATTGAAATGTTAGACCCTGTGAAACTAATCAAGTAAATGCACACTGCAGTGAAAATGTACCATTTTTACTCAGAACACTCGTGAGTACAGACAAAATAGCACATGTCTGGATGCCAGTGGCATCGTAAAGGCCACTTGTAGAGGGGCAGTTCAGCGATACGCCATCAGAACCCAATAAAATAGTTTATATATCCTTTAACCAGGAGGTTCATTTTTTTGAAATTTTTCCTAAAGAAACAACCAAGTGGGTGACGCGGTATTTACAACAATGCAACCGTGTTATTATTTATGAAAGAAAAAAACCCAGTTAGGCACGCTTTCAGTACATAACAGTCGATGTGACTAGCCACGGTAGTCCCGAGGCAATGGAATACGACGTAGATCTAGTATACATATTTTTTTTAACTCATGAACTATCAGTAGGTGAAAAAAAGAAAGGAGAATAACATAATTCTATTTTGTACACACACACACTCTGGTATAGATCCTTTTAGATTTTTTTTTTTTTTTTTACCAAAGCAGCTAAAATAATTTACATACATGTATTTGCACTGAAAAAATGTGGAAGCATATTATATGCCAAATATTAACAGTGATTATTTAGGGGCGCCTGGGTGGCTCAGTCGGTTAAGCAGCCAACTTCGGCTCGGGTCATGATCTCACACTCCGTGAGTTAGAGCCCTGCGTCCAGCTCTGTGCCAACAGCCCGGAGCCTGGAGCCGGCTTCGGATTCTGTGTCCCTCTCTCTCTGCCCCTCCCTCGCTCACGCTCTGTCTCTTTCTCTCAAAAATCAAATAAACATTTGAAAATTTTAAGAAAACAGTGATTACTTGTAAACGTATTTCAAAATATATTTTTTCTATGACAAAATAGTGATTTGGAGAATCAATATGCAGATCGAGTTTATAAAGAGCAAGACAAATGAAATTATTTTATGAAATTGGATATTGTAGTACCAAATCTGTATGATTTATGGTTGAAGCAAAATTTTTCTTAAAAAAAATTTTTTTAACGTTTATTTATTTTTGAGACAGAGAGAGACAGAGCATGAACGGGGGAGGGTCAGAGAGAGGGAGACACAGAATCTGAAACAGGCTCCAGGCTCTGAGCTGTCAGCACAGAGCCCAACACGGGGCTCAAACTCACGGAGTGTGAGATCATGACCTGAGCCGAAGTCGGCCGCATAACCGACTGAGCCACCCAGGCGCCCCTGCAAAATTTTTCTTTAAAAGCAGGTAAATTACCTCAAATGCTAAGGTACACTCAGTATTTGCCTAACCTTCCATTTTCATTTGACTATGAAAATATGTCCATATTGTAATATGGTGACTTCCCACCTGGTTTTAATTAAAAAATCTATTTTGTGATGCACAAAGCAATAGTCTATTTTGTGATGCACAAAGCAATAGTCAAAGAACAAAGGTGGAGGAGTAACACTTCCTGATATTGAAACATATTACAAAGCTATAATAATCAACAGAGTGCAATACACAACACAGTGTACCACATACAATACAGTATAATAGCCAATTACAGCTACAATAATCAATACTGGTACAAAGACAGACACGTAGACCAATGGAACAAGACAGCCCAGAAATAAATTCTCACATATAGGGTCAAATGATCTTCAACAAGAGTACCAAGGCCACCTAAATGGAGACAGGTCTTCAATAAATGGTGCTGGGAAAACTGGATATCCACATGCAAAAGTTGGAACCTTATCTAACACCCTATACAAAAACTAATTCAAAATGAATTAAAAACCTAAACATAAGACCCAAAACTATAAAACTCCTAAAAGAAAACAGGAGAAAAACTTCATGCTTTGAATTTGGCAATGATTTCTTGGATATGACGTCAAAATGCAATCAAAAGGCATATGTGAAATAGGCAACCAAAGCAAAAACTGATACCCTGGGCTGCGTGAAATTTTCTGCATGAAAGGACACAATGAACGTATACTTATCCCCAAACTCATCAAGTTGTATACATTAAATACGTACAGCTTTATAATTGTCAATTACACCTCAATAAACTGGTTAAAACCAAGTAGGTCACATCAAAAAAAAAGTTTTAAATGATAATAAAATAATAATCTTCTTTTCCAGGATTAAAAAAAAAACAGGGATACGATCGACAATCAACGGAGTGAAAAATGAACCTACACTAGGGGAGAAAATCTTTGCAAATCCTGTATTTGGTAAGGAGTTGATGTCTAGGATGTTCACTCAACAACAAAAATCAAATAACCTGATTAAAAGATGGGCAAAGGACTTGAAGAGACATTTCTGCAGAGATGGTATACAAATGGCCAATAAGCACATGAAAAGACGGCCCGACAGCCAACGTCACTCCTCATCAGGAAAATGCACTTCAAAACCACAATGAAGTATCACTTCACACCCATCAGGACGGCTCCGAAAAGCAAACCAAAGCCACACAGAAACCATCAAGTTCGGGGAGGCCTCGGGGGGGAATTGGAAGCGCTGTGCACTGTTGGTGGGAAAGTGAGATGGTGCTACGGAGATCGGTAAGGAGGTTCCTCAAAACACGAAAAACACAATGGCCATATGATCCAGCAATTCCACTACTGGGTTGATTCCAAGAGAACGGAAGGCAGGGTGTAGACGAGATATTTGCACCCTTATTCCTAGCATCACTATTCACAACAGCCAAAAGGTGCATGTCCAAATATCCACGGGGCAAATGGAAGGGTAAACAAAATGAGCCGTAGCCATATAATGGAATATTATCCAGCCTTGAAAAGGAAGGAAACCCTGGGGGCGCCTGGGCGGCTCAGTCAGTTAAGCATCTGGCTCTTGGTTTCGGCTGAGGTCACGATCTGATCTCACGGTTTCATGAGTTCGAGCCCCACATCAGGCTCTGTGCTGGCAGCACGCTTGGGATTCTGTCCCTCCCTCTCTCTCTCTGCCCTGCCCCCACTCATGCTGTCTCCATCTCTTTCAAAACAAATGAATAAACTTAAAAAAATTTTGTTTTAAAAAGAACAGACCTGCTCTAATTTAATAAAAAAAAAAAAAAAAAAAAAGGATGGAGGAAGGAAATCCTGTCCCAGTGCCATCCTAGAACACGGATGAATCTTAAGGACGTTATGTTGAGTGAAACGAACCAGTCACAAAAGGAGAAATACTACATGATTCCACTCAGATTAGGTATGTAATCAAATTCATGTAAACAGTGATTACCAGGGGCCGAAGGGAGCAGGAAACGGGGGTAGGTTGTTGTTTACTGGGTATAGAGTTTCAGTTTGGGAAGATGGAAATGTTCTAGAGATCTGTTCCAAACAACGTAAATGTACTTAACACTAGTAACCGATACACTTAAAAATGGTTAAGACGATAAACCTTATGTTATTTTTCACAACCAAAAATGCATAAAAATTTGTGAAGTAAGGCAAAAACCGTAGCGTAATGTAAGACGGCATTATTACAGATGTATTTCTCACTAAACATCGTAATATATGCAGACTACTATTATTTATCCTCTCGGCCAGAAAATCTGCCAAATTACAAGTAAACATCGACACAGTCTAAAATCGTTTTACATGTGAAAACTCATTTTTGTAAATAAGCAGAACAGAAAGTGAAATAAAAAAATGTTACACCCAACATTTTCAACATCGCATTTTGATACTGAAACACACATTTTAAAACTTCTTAAAAACTAAGGAAACGGAAAGCATGGAGAATCCAATGCAGATGTCATTAAATGTTTTTAAAACAAGGACCTCTCGTCGTGACAAAACGCTTTTGAGGTCTGAGCTTTCCCTAACAAATGAATCACATATATTTGCCAAAATATACTGATGAAAATATATTATGAGTTTGAGGGCCATTATGGAAATGAAACTAGAAGGTAAGCAAATCACACCATGTTTTGTTTTTTTTTTTAATGTTTATTTATTTTTGAGAGGTAAAGAGACAGAGCGTGAGCAGGGGAGGGGCAGAGAGAGAGGGAGACAGAACCCGAAGCAGGCTCCAGGCTCCGAGCTGTCGGCACAGAGCCCGACGTGGGGCTCGAACTCGTGAACTGTGAGATCGTGACCTGAGCCAAAATTGGATGCTCAACAGACTGAGCCACCCAGGCGCCCCAATCACATCATGTTTAAATGACCATTAAACACTAAGCAGAAATAGCTTGAAAAGCTGACTAGAAATGAGGTGGAGTGGACACACCAATTCATGAGGCTCCCACGTATGTAACCGCTGCACCCACGGACAGATGATGCTTGGACGTGACCCAGAGCACCTATCCGCAGCTGCACGGAGATTACACAAAAGCATTCAGAATCTGCCCTGCCAGCTTCTTTATTCCAATGGCGTAATGGCAGAATCTAAGGTTTTTTAAACTTAATTTTTAACTCGAATTTAACTTTTCAACCAAAAAAAATGTAGCAAAATGTTTAAAACCATCCACCGACTCTCCTGTTTTTCTGTTTAGTACAAAGTGCGATTAATTCAGAATTCTAAAGACGAGTAGTTACTAAACTACCAGTTATGTACTCGCCATCACAGACATTGTGCTTTTAATTGTTAGAAAAGTTGCCTCAAAATTATCCTCCAATTTGAAGATGAAGGTATAGAAATTAGAGTTTTCCTATGTAACTGAAGGGGCACCTGGGTGGCTCAGTCGGCTGAGCGTCTGACTCTTGATTTCGGCTGAGGTCATGATCTCATGGTTTGTAAGTCTGAGCCCCGACGTGGGTTCTGTGCTGACAGCGTGAAGCCTGCTTGGGATTCTCTCTCTTCCTCTCTCTCTCTCTCTCTCTCTCTCTCTCTCAAAATAAATAAGCATTTAATAAAAATAAAAATCTTTAAAAAATATGTAACTGAAAGTATTAAGTGGATAAAGAAACGTATCAATCTTTTAAAAATATTTTACCTTGTCTTGCTTAGACTGCCATGGTTTTAGGGACACAGAAACACTGGTAACTCTGCTTTCTGACCAAGTGAGAAAGGACACAAATTTTAAAAAATAAAATGAGGGGCGCCTGGGTGGCTCAGTCGGTTGAGCGTCCGACTTCGGCTCCGGTCACGGTCTCACGGTCCGTGAGTTCGAGCCCCGCGTCGCGCTCTGGGCTGATGGCTCAGAGCCGGGAGCCCGCTTCCGATTCTGTGTCTCCCTCTCTCTCTGCCCCTCCCCTGCTCATGCTCTGTCTCTGTCTCAAAAATAAATTAAAAACATATAAAAAATTTGAAACATAAAATGAAATAAAAGGGATCAGGACATATACAGGTGTTTGGCTAAAGTGGGATCCGTAGGGGAACTTCGAATTTTACTCTGGGCGTTCACATGGCTAATGCACACGGAAAAAGGAAATCATGCTGGACTTTACCTAATCACAGTACATACATCTTTTAGACCCAAAACTTTCTCCGACGCTGAATTCGAAAAGAATTTTTAATTGAACTCAATCCAAATAACACCAGATTGCCTGACGAACGCCATGTTTGAAAAGGGCCATTTTAAGAAAACCTGGTTGTAAACCGTCAACTGTTCAATCAATGAAAGCATTTCTGCAGGGAGAACGACGCACCGCAGTCCAGCTCCCGTTTTATACTGAGCTCGCTCAATACAGCCCGGAAGGCAGTCACCGTGTCCTGTGTCTTACAGTCAGGCCACGGTCAAACGTTCTGCAGTGGATGTTCTACGTACCGGATGACCACTCTGTTCTCTCCCATTCTCTTCCCGGCACCCAGCTTCCTACCGACGGACAGCCTACTGTTTATGTTCCTTAGCAACTGACAGCAAGGGCCCCTTGAAAGCGAACAAATACCTACGAGGAGATGAACCATCAGGGTCAGGGCCAAGAACAGTGCGGTGCTTAGTGATCTCACGCTGGATACTCTGCCCACACTCTGAGAATGGGCAAGGGGGGCCCAATGTCAAGATGAGAGAGCCCGCCAAGGCAATTCGGGCAGCTTCCAGGAGCAAGGAGGCTGGCGGGGCACCAGGGTGTACTGGGGCTGGGGCACAGAAGGGCTGTGGCAGGCCGCATGGTTAGCCTCAGTCACAGAGGCTCCAGGGGAGGGCTCCCTGTGACACCAGACATGTGGTTAGGCATAGGGGCTCAGCAGCAGCATGACAAGCGGGTGACCTTGGGCGTGTCATTTATCCCCTCCAAGGATCAATTTTCCCTTGGAAAAGGGGGTTTGATATTAATCCCTGGTTTACGGAGTGGTTTTGATGATTAAATAAGCTAACCTGCACACAGCGCTCAACTCATCATAAATGCTCAATAAATGTCAGCTATCGTCGTCACGAGAAGCAGCAAAGAACTGGTAGGGGCTGGGTTATCCTTCCAGGCGGGGGCCCGTGTCCCCTTGGCAGAGAAGGGATGGGAACACGGGAGACAGAGAAGGTGGCTGCAGGCCCACTGGCCACACTCTAAAAACGCCTCACAAAAAAAACAAAAAAGAAGCAGTCAGGTAAATAAAGCTTTCCCTGGCTTCTAGTAACACCAATTGGTGAGGATGTCAGATACGTATTTAGTGCTTACTAGGGGCCAGGCACTCCGCTGGGCGCTTTACATGCAGTGTATCCTCGACCCTTCCAGCGATGCTGCAGGTCGGTATTATCAGATGACAACGTACAGGTGAGAAGAACAGGTGTCAGAGAAATTAAGGAACTGGCCTGAAGTCGTTGGACACATTTGGGAACAAGGGCACTGAGGCTCCAATCACTCACACCGAGGCACAGGAGACACACTATTTCCACGCCCTACTGCTTGTGGGGAAAAGGCAGCTGCTGTCCTATTGGGGCTGAGCCTTAGGACAGCAGAGGACTCTTTTTTTTTTTTTTTTTAATTATTGCTTTTTATTCCTTTTCTTAAAAACATTTTTTTTTTAATGTTTATTTTTGAAAGAGACAGAGCATGAGCAGGGGAGCAGGGGGCAGAGAGAGGGGGAGACACAGAATCCAAAGCAGGCTCCAGGCTCTGAGCTGTCAGCCCAGAGCCCGATGCAGGGCTCGAACCCGGGAACAGTGAGATCATGACCTGAGCCAAAGTCGGACGCTCAACTGACTGAGCCACCCAGGCGCCCCGGCATCATTTTTCTGAGAGCAATATGCCATTTGCTTATTTTCTTTCTGCCTCAGTTTTCCTATCTATAAAACGGGTCCCAGCTGTTTAGCTTCTTCACACAAATATAGTCAACCTGGGTGAGCACTTTAAAACACTCTGGAAAGCCGGGGTTAAAGTCACTATATAATTATTGCCTGCCTCATACATTCATGCTGGCTTAGAAAGGATGTAATTGTAAACTAATCATATAAATGAACTATGAAACATCATTCAAATGTCTACTCCCTTGTATCTGACTTGCCCACATCTAAGCATTTACTTAAAAAATGAGCAAACACCACAGAAGCTAAGCCAGTGGGTTCAGGTGACAACGACTGAGGTTAAGCACGAGGAAGCACTTCTGGTGGGAGGTCCTGGGGAGAGTGCGTCCTGTCTCAGACTCTACGGCATATCCCCGTGGGCTGCTGCTTTGTAAAAACCGAGACCCTGGGTCCTGTGTTTTCCCGCACTCCCGCTGCCCCCTGAATCTCCTCAGGACCTCTTCTCCCCGCCCCAAAGATGAAGGGCACCCACGTGCTTTCGTCAGACTCGTAGAACAGGAACAACGGAGACGCGTCAGACGTCGGGTTTGTGTTCCTCAGTCAGGTTTGCACAAGGTCAGAACTCCGGCTGACGATATTCATAGGTATCAGCATCGTCTGAGATTATAGGCCATTCCTTTTTTTTTTAATGGCAGATTTACTGATACCGGATTCACACAGCTTATAATCCACCCACGTGAAGCACACAATTAAACGGCCTTGAGTGTCCTCCCGGAGGCATGCAACCATTGGAATGATCGGTGTCAGACGTTTTCATCACACCAAAAAAAGAAAGCCTGTACCCTTGAGTGGTCACCCCTCACTCCTCCCCACGCTCCCCAGCCACCAGCCCCAGGAAGCCACTAGTTGAATTTCTGTCTCTATCGAGGAAGGATGGTTCCGGTTTCTTCTCACCAACACTTGTCATTGTCTGTCTTTTTGGTCGCAGCCATTCTAGTGGGCTTGAAGTATGTGGTTTTAAGTTGCATTTCCCCGACATTGAGCATCTTTTCATGTGCTTACTGGCTGCCTGAATGTCTTCTTTGGAGAAAAGTCTATTCAGATCCTTCACCCATATTTTAATCGGGTTATTGGTCTTTTCATGAGTGAGTTGTAAGAGTTCTTTACGTGTTCCAGATGAGACAGTCCCTAGTCACCTATATGATTTACAAATAGTTTCTCTAATTCTGCGGGTTGTCTTTTCCTTTTCTTGATGACATCCTTTGGAGCACAAAAGATTTTCATTTGGGTGGAGGCCAAGAGCTGGTTATCCTTCCACTGCCCGTGTTTCCGGTGTTACACAATTACAATTTGCACCGGTTCAGATGCTGAATCATCGCGTAGCATCACACGTAGCCCGTAAGGCTCTTTCCTGCCCCGTTTCTGCCCTTCAGGCCCACAGGTCTGTCTTCCCCTCTGACCTCAGCAAGAGCCACGGTGCCTTTCGGTGACCTGTGGCGTGCTCTCGCTACGTCCAGCGAGAGCCGCGCTCTGCAGCGACCTCGAGCCTAGACTCCTCGGGGGCCCGAACTCCAGGGTCATGTCCACGACAGGGCCTGTCTCCGCATCCCCTGTGTCCGCAGCAGTGCCCCTCCCCAACACAGCTGCTCTGAGTCTTGCTCAGAGCCCCCTGCCCTGGTCACCCACCCCGGGCACGCCTGGTTCGCCTCACCCGCTCCAGGTTCCTCTCCTACAACACAACTCACTTCTGTGTTATTTACTGTTTGGCCCTTTCTAAATCCCTTATTAGGACACAAGCTTCACGCGGGTAGGGCGCTCGGCCTCTGTACCTCAGCAACGCCTCGCTTCCCCCAAAGCCGCTTCACAAAAACCCGCGGAAATGAGCGAACACCTGTGATCCGCATCTCTCTGATCACGAACGAGGATGAGCATCGCCATCTGATCACAGGCCACACGTGTTTCCTCTTTTGTGAACTGCCCGTCGGCTCGTTTGTCCACTTGTCCACATTTTCTTTTTCATCGATTTATAGGGAACGCTTTAGGGTCTCGCGACGCTAATCCTTTGTTAGTGTGCTTATTCACTTTATTTATAACCAGCGCCTGCCACAGTGCGCAGCGGGCAAGGATGGAGTCACGACCATGCGACAAATGTGTTCCGCTTCCCATCGGTGTGGGTTCACACTTGGGGGGGAACAAGGGAAAAGCCCGCTTAAAAATAATCCAGGGAGGCCTGGGTGGCTCAGTCGGGGTAAGCGTCTGACTTCCGCTCAGGGCATGATCTCATGGTTCGTGAGTTCGAGCCCTGCGTCGGGCTCTGTGCTGACGGCTCAGAGCCCGTTTCGGATCCTCTGTCCCCCCCCCCCCCCCCGTACCTCTCCTGCTCGTGCTTACACTCTCTCTCTCTCTCTCAAAAATAAACAAACGTTAAAAAAAGCCTTTAAAAACTTAAGCCAATAATTACGAGGCAAAGAAATCGTGCAACGTACCCTGGCAAGCAGTCCCCGCAGACGGCGTCGCTGGTGACAGAGCAGTTGGCCTTCTGGAAGCGGTTCACCACCGCGCACTCCAGGCACGGCTTGCATTTCTGAAAGCCCCAGTCCTCCTTGAACCGGTGCGGCCGGCAGGTCAGGCACCGGGCATCCTCCCCGTAGCCAAAGCCACATTCCTGCAGGGATTCACAAGCACCAGAACGCTATTCAGACGTCGCAAGCGTGAAAAAGACGAAAAAGACGAAAAAGACAGCGGGGATAAAAGGAAGAGCTGGTCTAATAACTACGGAGTGGGTTTCCCTGGACACAAAGGCAGCAGCTCTTCCGGCAAGTTCCAATGTGTCTCCCGCTGCTAATCATCTCTCTTACTGCATTAAGTATTCTTAGTCATCCACTTTATTCAAGAAGCCACGAGCATTTGCATAAGAAAGGTCCTCCGGGACCCCCTGCTGCTGCATTATGGCCAGTTTATGGCAGAATTATGGCCCTTTTTTTTTCTCCAATTAAGCCAGTCATGTGCATGTTCAGAAACTGAAGTCAGAGAAAAACTCAGAGGCTTACTCACTTATCAGGGCAGGAAATACGGGCTCTGATAGCAACGGTGATAGTTTCTTTTTTTTTTTCCCCCACTTTTATTCATCTATTTATTTATCACGATGAAATTTATTGTCAAACTGCTTTCCATACGACAACAGTGATATTTTCAAACCGAGGCTAACCGGGTAAGGAATTTCCTAAGCTGACGATCTGGAAGGTCTGCCCAGGAGAGGGCACCTCGAAATGTTCAGCCGTTTATGGCTGTGTGACAGTAGGGAAGGTTCCTCCCTATTTCTTAGAAGAATACGGAATTCTTGTTTGGATTCAACTGTGTGACACCAAAGGTCCAAGGATGAGCAGCACACATGGTTCATTTCCACAAGGTCCAGAACCAAATAAGTCATAGCCGGCCGTGTAACGCAAATACGATGCAACAACACGAAGAATGGCGGAGACACGTGTTCACGATCGCTTTAAAAATAAGTTATAACACAGAATGAGAAGTACGTGTCCGTCCCTTACAAAAGCATTAACAATTAGTGTCATTATTATACTCAGTGACATTGAGCTGGTTAATAATAATCAATAACATCGACTGGGTTACTCTGCACATTGTCTCATGATTTCGTACTTCTTCCCAATGAGGGAACCACCATCATTATTCCCATTTCATGAATGGGGGTAGGGAGCTTCCCAGAAGGTATGTACCTGAACCCAGGTGACATGGCTAATGTTAGAAGCAGGATTTGAACCTACCCAGTTGAATTCCGGAATCAGATTCCACACCACGACACTGTGGGATCTGTCGGGTACGTTCTCTCTCCGTCTGGAGAGCATACCGAGCAAGCCCACAAACACAGCTCAATGCAGCAGAAGAGAAGAGCCTCACCAATATCTCTTGGCCCCCTCCCCTGTAAACTTTGGGTGCAGAATGCAAATCCCTGGTCATTCAAAATGCCCATTTGCCTATAAAACTTACATGCCTAAAATCCTTGATCTGTAGTTACATGCACAGTCAGCTAAGTGGTATTTATCGGTCAAAAACGAAATCAAAACGAACACAAAGGGTAGTGTCCCTGTACTCAATAAGCTACTGAATAAAATACTCAGAATATTTTTGGCTAATAAACTCGTTCACGTCTTAGAGGAGCAGTACGTTCCTTCCTCATTTCAGTTACTCAGCTCGCCTTTCACATGTGAGCCCTGAACATGCACAACAAAGGGTAGCGGACCAAGAAAGCAGAAGGTCAACAACCTTCTTAATCCCTAGTGTCCTAAACCAAGGCACAGACAGAAGGAAAAAAAAAATCTGACTTGAAGAATGGATTCACTAGAGATTATCTTTGGGCCGGGGGGGGGGGGGGGGGAGAGGGGGATAGTGAAATTATGAGGTGTTTTGAATTTTCATAATTCTCTGATAATTTACTCTTTGGCAAAACGCATCTATGACTCTGGCAACCGGGAAAACAACAAAGATACGTATTCAAAAAGAATTTCTTGGGGGGTACACTAGGTCTTTGCAGGGAGGTCCCTGCTGGTTTTGGTGCTTTGTACGTGGGCGCTGCGCTTCTGCACGGGGGCAGAAGTGGGTTTTTGCCGAGTACGTTAGTTGCCGAGAGAGCCGAGTGCATCCCAAGGCTCTCTTTCAGTGTAGATGGGAGCCGCCCTGTCACAATCTTCCGGGATCAAAGGGTGGCAGGTGTGACATTTGGGTAGGGGCGTGGGGACCTCGCTGTCCACAGGTTCGGCACCTCCACGTCAAAGGTTCACGCAAGAGCCAAGTTTCAAAATCACACTTGGATCCAGGCGGCTGGGACTGGAAGGGTCTCATATACAAGTTACAACCCAACAAAGAAAGAAAGGAAAAAGGAAGAGGGCAGAAGAGGCAAAACAAAGGGAAAGAGAAATGAGAAAGACAAGAAGGTGTCTTAGCTGGGAATACACGAAATGCCGTTTTTCCAGCGAGGCTGATATGGAAGAAAAAGTGTGTCTGACAATGGAGCCAAAGACACATGAGCTTGAAGGCCAACGCTGCCACTCGTCAGCTAAGCTATTTGGGGAACTCTGATCCTCAGTCGCTACATCTGCGAGAGGGGGGTCAGTACTCGCCTGCCCTCCAGGGCTGTTTTGAGGAATAAAAGGGAAAAAAACATAGACAAGCTGTAAATTATAAATCGAGCACAGGGTGAGCGCTCACCAGATAAATGATACCTTTTAGATTCTCTACGGCCCAACAAACCAACTGTTCCGATTTAAGTATGATAAAGCCCCACTGGGGACCTTCAGGCTCCAGTGTTTTGCCGGGTTACGAGAAAGACCACTTTCCACCTAAATTATTTTCGTTGAATAAAATAGGTCTAAAACGGAATTATCCGTCTTTTAACAACGGTACGTGGAATACAATTTAGCTGCACCTGCCTGGGTCAAGGGCGTGCGCTGGGTGGGCAGTTTGCGGTTTTAAGTCCCCCGCCGGGCAGTGAACTATCATTCTTGCTCCTGCTCAGTATCTCTGCCTCCAGCAGTTCACTTCCTCTTCCATCCTGAGAAACGAACTAGACAGACAGCCAAGTGGACGCCAACTTGAAAGAACTACAAGTAGCTGTTTTGACGGGTCTCATCTCTTTTGAAAAACAACAAATACTTTTGAGTCCCGACTGGATTCCAGAGTTTATAATGGTACACGGGAACCGTTATGACCCCCGTATTTCTGCCATATACCATTGTGTGTCATTTACATGTCGTTATACTTCATAGAATGAGGATTTCGTGGAGCTTTTTTTTTTGGTCCATTCTAAAGATTTTATTTAAAAAAATTTTTTTTAATGCTTATTTATTTCTGAGACAGACAGAGACAGAACATGAATGGGGGAGGGGCAGAGAGAGAGGGAGACGCAGAATCCCAAGCAGGCTCCAGGCTCTGAGCTGTTGGCACAGAGCCCAACGCGGGGCTCGAACTCACAGACCGCGAGAATGTGACCTGAGCCGAAGCCGGCCGCTCAACCTACTGAGCCACCCAGGCACCCCAAGATTTTATTTTTTAAGTAATCTCTACACAGTGTGGGGCTTGAACTGATGAACCCAACATCAAGAGTCGCATGCCCCAGGGACTGAGCCAGCCAGGTGCTCCTTTCTAGTCCATTCTATATATGAAAAAAAACAACAAAGCCAGGCTCCTAATGCATCATAATTTTGCCTTCATTGTCTGGATATTAATTTACTAGTTCTGCTTAGATTTTATATGTTTTACTGGCAACAATAGTAATTTTGGAGTAGATTTAGGTGAGAGGTTGATCACAAAATAATACCTAAATGTACTGAACAGGTACAGTGAACCGTATGGTCTCCTAGGAACCTTTATACAGAGATTGATTATTTGAAGGAATTCAGTTTAAAATATATTTTCTCTAAAGTATTTGTCATTTTTTGAAAGACAACATTAAAACACCGACCTAATATTATTTTTAAACTTTTAAAACATGCTTGCACTTCATGCTGGTCTAAGAAACTTATGAAGCGATCGTTCTGTATTTGAGAGGAATCTGAGAAACTTAACAGAAGACCATAGGGGAAGGGAAGGGGAAAAGCAGTTTCAAACAGAGAGGGAGGCAAACCCATGAGACTGAAATACAGAGAACAATCTGAGGGTTGATGGGGGGGCGGGGAAAATGGGTGACGGGCATTGAAGAGGGCACTTGTTGGGATGAGCACTGGGTGTTGGATGGAAGCGATGAATCATGGGAAGCTACTTCCGAAGCCAAGAGCACACTGTATACTCTGTATGTTAGCTAACTTGACAATAAATTATACTAAAAAAAACAACCATCAGAAATCTTGAATTAACCATTGAATTAACCAGAAATTCAGAGAAGGTATTTCCAAGGAATTAAGTGATAGCATGGTGTCCATGGCAGCAATCGCTTTTAGAGCTAATTGTCTTATTTCTGAAGCACCATAAACACAGAGACCCTGCAATTATTTGAAATCCAGGCTATAAAGTAAACAGCATATAAACATTAAATTACCCCCCAATATAAATGTCTACTTTGATGTTTTTATTTCATTCAGTAAAAGTAGGTGGTTAAAATGCCTTGAAACCTTTCCCATTAAGTTCAATAAATAACTAGCGAGAGAAAAAGGAAAAAGGCCAACCGGCGTAGAGAATGGCCCCCCAGCCTCCCGCCCAGAGTAACACTGCTGAGAGAGCACTGAGACTGTGCCTTTGTAACCCTGTGTCCACTCCCCTAGGGCCAGTGACTGTTTCTGCTGTCTTTTCATCCCTTTTTATGCTGAAAAACTTCCACTGCACACAAGATTTGTATTAAAAAAAAAAAATCAAACAGTGCACCTTCCTTCCCATCCCTGGTCTCACGTCCCGTTCCCTCCACACAGGCAAACACTGCCACCAGCTTTTGGGAGAACCTCCTGGAAACATCCCAATGTCTTCCGCGTGCACACGCGTGTGTTTTTTTAAATTTTTTTTTTAACGTTTATTTATTTTTGAGACAGAGAGAGACAGAGCATGAACAGGGGAGGGTCACAGAGACAGGGAGACACAGAATCCGAAACAGGCTCCAGGCTCTGAGCTGTCAGCACAGAGCCCGACGCGGGGCTCGAACCCACGGACCGTGAGATCATGACCTGAGCCGAAGTCGGACGCTTAACCGACCGAGCCACCCAGGCGCCCCCGCGCGCGTGTGTTTTAACACGCTGTTCCGCAGCTAGTTTTTCAGTTTCCCCCCCTCGGTGCGTCTCGGAGAGCTCTCCGCGTCTGCATATGGAGAGCCCGCCGTGGTGCGGCTACAGCTGAATCCATTCCGCTGGAGCCCACTCACCCTGCACCCCAAGTGCCGGGACGGAGGGGGCAGCCGTGGGCGTCTGCTGAAGTACGCGGGCCCTGGTCAGTGGCCTCACTGTGCCGCGGATGACAACAGCATGCCATCTTTTGGGCCTTCCCTCCACCACTTTTGGGTAGAAGGGGGCACCTCCCCTAGGCGTGCGGTTTTCCCCAGCAGGCTAGTATGCTGCCGCTGGGAAGAAAAGAAATGGTAGGAATGGGTTTGTGGTGAGGGAAAACAGAGTCCTCAGAAAAGAGAGTAAGCTGGCCGTGCTGACCGGGGTCCCGCTGAGTTTTCTGAGCAGCCTTCACGGGCTCCCGGGAGCTGCCTTCCCAGTTAGGGCCAACCTCGGGCCTTGTGCTCGAGAGCCCGTTGTCTGAGACTCCTGTGCCTGGTTAGCCAGAATCCCCTACCCTCCTCTCTGCTCACCCTCCATACCTGGTCAAATTGCTTCCTGCCCCTCCACCCTCTGGCCACCCTGGCCTGCCTTCAGCAAGAATCCCGTTAGGTCTGCTTTAGCCACAATCCCCTTTCCCCTGATGTTTCCTCTTAGGAATTTTCCGTCCACTGCCCCCCACCTGGCCCCTTGGCTAAAATCCCCTCTTGTCCATGTTGTATTTGGAATTGAGCCCGGTTCCATACTGAGGCCTCTCTTTCCCTATTGCGATAGTTCCTGAGCGAGGTCTGTTTTTCCGGCTTTCCCCTCTGTCCTGCTGTGGTTCTCTGAAACTTCCCAGGTCACAACTAGAGCTCTCCCTCTCACCATTTCCTTGGAAGGACCACATGTGTGTTTGGTGAGGGAGGATACGTGGGAGGGGACCGGGACGGGAGTGGGGGCGTTAGTCATCAGCCTGGGTGTCCGCATTAGAGATACGACTTTTGTTTTTATGGCGCGCGGTCTGGCCATTCATATCAGTGGTAGAAATGCATTTAGCCTTTAACATAATCCTAGAGTCTTTAGTTTTGAAATTACGACTTGGTACCTTTGAGGAAATACGATGTCCCTGAGTCCCTGGGGAACCTTTTTTATTAGTGAGCTTGGAGGTGGGAAAATATACACATGAAGAATAACCCATTAAAAAAAAAAACACTGCAAATAAAAAAATAAACAAATAAATAAAGCACAGCTATAGGAGTCCTACCTATTTCCCCAAATTCTACAAGAAGAGAACAATCCCCTGTATCTGACGCCTCCCTCCACCACTCTCTCCCCGGAGCCTCTCAGAGTACGTGGTACTTATGAAGCTTCTTCGCTTGACCAAACTTCAGCCAGGATCCTTGACCCTCCTCTGGGCCCATCTGTGTACCTCCTTACAAAATCCGCCTTAGCAAATGCTCTGCTCCGTCAGCTGCACCAGAACCACCCACCCTTCACATCTGCTCGCGTTCCTCCTCCTCCGTTTGAAGCTCGGTCACCCTGGCTTATCATCTCCAGCAGAGAATTGTTACATTTGCGTTGGCCAGGCCCCCCCTGCCCCCGGCTGCTTCCCCTCAGCGATCTTCTACCCGCTGCCCCTTGCTCCTTGGCGATCCATTCCCGTGAGCTCATGCTGCACGGGGACGGAGCCCCCTGGCTCCCCCCTCCACTGTAAGATCCCACTGTGGCCGTCCCCCTCCATCCCTAAAGCCTGCCTTTGCCATCCTTAAAAAGTGCCATGGAATACCTTCTTCTTTAACAACGCATACCAGGCCGGTGAGTAACACAGCAATGTTTGCTGACCAAACAATGGATGAACGAGTATGGCTGAAGGCACCATTTCCTAAGTTGTTGTTGTTTCATTAGTAGTATCATTATTGCTTTATTGTAGGCAGCGCTAGCCTACAGAGGCCACGGCAGTGTCCCACATGGTAAGACCACGTAGACCGTGTGGGCTGGTGCAGGTGGGTGGCGTGGGTGTGTGTGTGTGTGTGTGTGTGTGTGTGCGGCTTCCTTATCTTGGTTCCAAGGCAGGAGAAGGGCTGCGTCCAGCTGGGCCATTTCCACCCAAGCTGGCGGCAGCGGGAGCTCTGACACCCTGCCCAATATTTTTAAGCCACATTTGGTGGCTTTCCAGTGGCAAAACGACTCAGAGTAAACAGTCCTCAAATCCCCTTCTCTCTCTTCGCCCTCTGCAAATTCAACACTTAGCAAAAACAGAAGTGGATCCCACCTACACGCTCCAGGAGCAGCTCCCCAGACCAGAGGGGAGACGCTCACAGACCACTGACTGGCCAGGAAGCACATTCGGGGGGCCTCGGGTCGAAAGCACTATTCACTTGGAAAGCAAGCCAGTAAGTTATTAACTTTGGTTCTTTGAACTTTAAAAGCTCAAATCTGGACCGAGAAGAAGTTATTTGTAGAGAAAGTCTAGCGCATGCAAATGGATATGACAAATTAGATTTATGTGCCTGGTATTTAGAAATCAGCGTTTTAATTTCCTTTAATAAAACAACACCAAAGACAGTTCCCGCCCCCCCCCCTTCCACCAAGTTCCAGTTTATGAAAATCTGTAACTGAGTTTTTTAAAGAAAAATTACAAGCTAGAGCTTGCTAATATCTGCCAAACACCGCTGGGCTCGATTAGGTATAATTAAACAGAAATAAAGTGAGCAACACTGTAATTAAATGGCAGAAATGAATCTTTTTCATGCTTGCAAATTACTTTCATTTTTTTTGTGTGCATGTGTGACTTTCTTCATGGGGATGAAAACAGCTTTCCAAAAAGGAGATGTCTTCAAAAATCGGAAGCCAGGCACGCACCCGTGGGGAGCAAAGTGTGTTGTTGTTTACGAGAATTAATTTTTTCACATTAGCCAAAGTCCTCCCAATAACTGGTTAGAAAGGCTTCCTTTGAAAACCGTGCCAGAAGCTTGAAGACCATGTCAAGTGGTTCATGCAAAAACTAGTTTCCTGGTTGACTGCTGGGAGGCGATCGTGTTAAAAGCACATTGTTGGCAATAATACTCGGTGAGGAGGAGGGGCTGTGGCCGCGCAGATTCTAGACGGTAAGAAGTAAAAGGCTAATGTGGTCACTCGGGGAAAACAAAAGTCGTCCTCTCCCACATATCGCCAAGCTGCTTATTTTCGTGAGCCGCAAGGCCAGCCGTGTGGCTCTCCTGTGCACATTCGTGGCTCCAAACGTCCAGCACGTACCGCTTATGGAGCTATGAAAACAAGTTTGTATTTTTTTGCCTCAGAAATAGGAAGAAGGCATTGTCAATTCCCTTCCTCATACACTTCTGAAACCTAAGCCCCGTCACGGAAGAGGAAGTGACTATGGTTCCACGGGAGCGCGTCCTCAAAGCCGACCCCGCTCGGCTCCATGGCCTGTCCTGCACTTTCCCAAAGACACAGAAACACGACCCGCGAGCCTGCGTGACTAAAAAGAACTTGACTGAGTAGCCAGGATGCTTGGGCCTTTCAGGGAAAGAACTGGAAACCAAAAGAGCTAAGGCCGGAAGACAGCTCAGAAGGCACAAGAGGGGGACACAGAGGGCACCACCCGGTGTGAAGAGCCGCACCCAGGACGCCCATGTGGCCAGACCAAACAGAAGCAGAAGCCGGTGGGTGTTTGGAGAGCGGTGGCCGGGCCCAGGGCTGCTCAGACGAGGAAGGGGAGGAAGAAGGCTGACCAGGAAGGCAGCTCCTGGAATGCACAAGCATGAGGTCAACATGATTTGGAGATCCCTTTGTGTTAGAAGTCGGTCCTGGGCCAGAATTTTGGGAGGAACGTTCACCACTCTAGAGCTGCAGTGTCTAATACGACAGCCACAACTGCGTGTGGCAAAACTCAAATTTAATCAATTACAACGCAATAAAATGTAAAACCCAGTGCTTCCGGTGACACAAGCCACCTTTCAGGTGTTCACGAATACATTTCAAGTGGCTAGTAACCCCCGTGTTGGCCAGTGGAGACACAGACCATTCCGTCATCGCAGCGAATTCGACCGTAGCACCGTACTCGAGCATTATTCAAAATGAGAAAAAGACCATTACTCCCATGTGGCCCCACCGCCTTCTCCCAGCACATCACTTACTGACGGTGACGATGGACTGATCCACTAACCGTCTCTGTGTCTGTTTCCTCATCTATAAGACAGGAGGCGTTATACCCCCTATTTAAGACATACGTTAAAAGGACTCCAGTAGTTAATATATAAATATCACATAGAACCTGGCTCATTATAATAAACGTTAGCTAATACCTATTGGTTGCATGATATGTATTGCAGAATAACAACCGAAAGCATATTTGAGAGGCAGTGCATATTTGTTACAAGAAATCCTTTTCATGCACATAACCCAAAGTATCCTGGGTGAAAGGTCAAACTAGGTAATCATTTAAAAAGTGGCTAATTGGGGGCATCTGGTTTCAGTTCAGGTCATGATCTCGTGGTTTGTGAGTTTCAGCCCCACGTTGGGCTCTGCATGGAGCCTGCTTGGGATTCATTCTCCCTCTCTCTCTCTCTCTCTCTCTCTCTCCCCCCCCGTCCCCCCCCCCCCCCCCAAATATATAAACTTTAAAAAAAAGTGGGTAGCAAAGGGAAGGGTCTCAATCTAAACAAGCAACAATAGTTATTATTGAACCTGGAGCTTCTGTGCAGACTTCTTACTATCTAATAATTGAAAGGAAGTGAAAAGAGGTCAGAGGAACCACTGACCACACATGACAGGTGTACCAAAAAGCATACTGTCTCCAGGAATGCTATTCCGGTAACTTCCCCCAAACCCAACTACATGTTTTAAATGGCAGAGACCTGACAATGGGAAAGTCAGCCCAGGCATCTTGAGGAAAACAAAAAACAAACCAGAATTGAATGCATTCCAAAGAAAATAATCATTAGGAGTAATAAAGCCACAGATGGAAATATTAACTCTACCTGCTTACCCAGAGTATTTCCAGGCTTCAGGTTTAAGACATAAACACGTTTATAACTTGAAGAACCTCATGACCCAGTCTTTTGGTATTTTGGGTAGAGACAAATGATATTAGAAAATGGACATCAAGTTTAAGTTATGTTTACTACAGCAAAACAATTAACTTAATAATGTTAGAATAATAGTTATTTGAAAGCTTTCCTGTCTGGTGAAAATGCACTTTTTTTTTTTTTTACCCTTAATGTAAAGAAAACTTTAGTTGTGATTATCAGTAATTTGATTCAGCTTTTGTACTTTTTAATAACTCACTTTAAAATATTTACTGTTTATTGGGCATTCAAAACTTCAAGCACCACAGGTAACCAAAATTTTAACCCTCAGTTAAAAAGCTAAGGACTACTGAACTTAGTCATCTCATTACAGATTAACCAGTATCCAAACTTATATTTTGTGAAAAAAGTGAAAAACAATTCAATTATTTATAAATACTTCACTATTTTTTTTAAAAAAAGCTTACTCTTAGCCAGAAATGTAAAACTTGGACATCATGACTAACCTGTTGAATATATTTGCTAATTTAAGTGATTTATCTGATTTTAATATACTCAGAACTTAATTTTTTTTCCTCTGAAAGATGTATGTTATTACAGAAGACCTAATCAGGGCAACCCGGAAAGAAGAAACTGTAAAATCACGAATGGACAGTTTAGAAACTTCTGGCTCCAAGGTGATTGCTTATTAAAAACTCAAGCTCTTTGTCTTGATTAGTTAACTAGGAAACAAATATATATACTTCCAATGACGTGTTTGACTCCTTTGCTCCCTTAGGCCATAAGCAAGGCTAAGCTGGGAACTTTAATTACTAGGAGCTAAAACCAAGATAAGACACTTGGCAAAATACATAATTTAACACACACACACACACACACACACTCATTAACTTTTATAATACAAGATTTAAGTGTCACTTTTTCTCCCCAAAACTATCTGAGGTTGACTGACTTGCTCACTCCTTTAGCAAAGGTATACTCTGCCTGCTAGGAGCTAAGCAGGGGTGGAAGCCAAGGTCAGCTCCAGATGCCTACCCTCAAGGTGGACACCCCAGGCTGTACAGGGACATGGCGTATACATTTGTAACATTTATGCACCCGTGTGGGTCTTACCCTAAGTTTTCAGTGACATATTGCCTTTAGTTTTATTCTTTCTCACTCAGTTTGTCCTGGTCTTTTTTAAATGAAGAAAATGATAGTAAATAGTGAAACAGAAATATTAACAAATACACTAAGTAATAAAGGCAGAACTATTCAGATGGCTTCCCTTTGGTTGATTCCAGTGTCACAGGGTTAAACGCCTATTTCAACACTTGGGGGAAATTACTACCTAGAGAAAAACATTTCCTCTGGAAATCCACGAAAAATTATGAAATAGAAAAACTATCACCAGATCATCTCAGTAGATGGATTATTAAAAAAAAAAAATTAGAGTTGATAGGACCTTCATCCTATTTTTTCAATTAGAAAGTTAGGTGTTTTTAAATAAAAATATTTAATAAAACAGCTTAGATAAAAATGCTAAAGGGGTGCCTGGGTGGCTCAGTCGGTTAAGCGTCCGACTTCGGCTCATGATCTCACGGTTCATGAGTTCAAGCCTCACGTCGGGCTCTGTGCTGACAGCTCAGAGCCTGGAGCCTGCTTCGGATTCTGTGTCTTCTCTCTCTGCCCCTCCCCCATTCATGCTCGCACGCACTCTCTCTATCTCAAAATAAATAAACATTTAAAAAGTTTTTTTTTAATACTAAATAAAAAAAATTTAGAACTCATAGAACCTTCATCGTCTGGTCTGATTCCCCAGAAATTACTTGGAGGTTATATTTTCTAAATTCAAAGGATGAAGGAAAGGAAGCAACCTCTCGAAAATGTTTTATACGTCTCTCAGCATCTGTGACATTTCACTCAGATTTGCCCAGAGATTTGGGAAAAGAGGAACTTCTGAGGGGTAGCAACTTCATCATCTACTTTCCTCTTGGGCACTGCCTGCATTTGTAACTACGTTATGCACTGATCCCAGACCTTCAGTCGGCTCCAAAGAATCCCTGTCCGCCCAACACAACAAAACCCACCTGAAAATGCACCTTACTACAATCAACAGAGACTGAAAAATACCAGCGGTGGAAATGCTACAGTCAACATAACACAGGATCCGAAGGTCGGCCAGCTTCAATCCAAATGTAAATGCCCTGGGTACTAAAAGGCACCACTTACTTAACACAACAAGCAGAGGAAAGCCATCCACCGGGAAGCAGTTGGGGAACGCATGACACTTTGTTTCCTGCTGGTTGTAGATCACTGGTCAAAACTCTATGCGTGACAAGACTCCACACTAAAGGAGGGCAGTCTGTAGGGGAAAAGGACTTCTCTTTGGAACATCACTCTAAGTAAAAAGAAAAACCTTTTGTTCCTTTTCTGCGAGGAAGACTGATGATTTAGAACAAAATGAGATACCAATTGTCCACAACTAGTAACATCTTCAAAAGGTCAGAAAATAAAGCAAATGGATGTTTAGCTCCAAACATGCCCATAAAAGAGGAAGGCAGTGAGAATACCCACGATTCTGAAATATGCTTCTTAACACACAGTGGTCAAGGTGAATATATTTAAAACGATCTTGGGAGTAACATACACCCAACATGGGGAGACTAACAATCATGCACGTTGTCAAAAGAATGTGAAAAACCCTGGTTTGGAAAGTAACTGCTACCATGGGACGTGGTTACTGTAGGTGCTACTTTTGGACCAGCAATGGGAATATTCATTTTAAGAAAAAGAAGGTCCAGGAAGAGAAGGTATCACTAGCATTTTCTCTTATCACTCCTTTCTTTTTAAATCTTTAGTAAACATCGATTCTTTTTAATTAATGCAAATACACCTTAATCATTCTATTCTTTCAACGAAATACGATAACACAAATTACATAAAACATGTATTAAATTCTAATTATTGGAACCTACTTCCTTTATCTCAGTAAGACATATGAATCAAAGGTATTGGAAAGAGAGCTGTGCAGTCTTTGGCTAAAGTAACCTAGGGACGGGCGCCTGGGTGGCTCAGTCAGGTAAGCATCTGACTCTGGATTTCGGCTCAGGTCATGATCTCACGATTTGTGAGACTGAGCCCCGAGTCGGGCTCTGTGCTGACATCACGGAGCCTCCTTGGGATTCTCTCTCTCCCTCTTTCTCTTTGCCCCTCCGCTGCTCATCAGCTCTTTCTCAAAATAAATAAATAAACTAAAAATAAAAGTAAATGTTTATTTATTTTTGAGAGAGAGAGAGAGACAGAGTGTGAGGCAGGGAGGGGCAGAGAGAGGAGGAGACACAGAATCTGAAGCAGCCTCCAGGCTCTGAGCCATCAGCACAGAGCCCAATGCGGGGCTTGATCTCAGGAGCCATGAGATCATAACCTGAGCCGAAGTCGGATGATTAACCCACTGAGCCACCAGACACACACCCCCCCCCCAAAATTAAAAAAAGAAAGTAACCTAATGATCCAAGAATTATCTCATGGTGTCAAATCTTCACTAGTAATTAACTAAAAGAATCTAGCCAGGAAGAATGTATTTTAAAAACACAGATCTACCCCTTCTCCATGCATCTGATACCTACCTTAGACAGCTCCATGCCTGGCCCACACTGCTTGCAGAGAACGCAATTTCCAGACCCATCCCTGTATTCTTGTTGTCGACAGTCTCCTGTTTCGCAAATCACTCTACATGCCTGAAAAAAGAAAAGTTTCCCAAACGTTGTATTTTTTTATTTTTGAGAGAGAGAGACAGACAGAGGGTGAGCAGGAGACGGGGAGAGAGAGGGAGACACAGAATCGGAAGCAGGCTCCAGGCTCTGAACTGTTGGCACAGAGCCCGATGCAAGGCTCAAACCTACAGATCGTGAGACCATGACCTGAGCTGAAGTCGGACACCTGAGTCACCCAGGTGCCTCCCAAAAACGTTATTTTAAAGTAAGTTCATCACATTTTTTTTTTGCAAGAAAGCAGCAACATTATCAGTGTTGTTCATATAAGCACTGAATGTCAATGTTAATGTGGAGTGAGGCCAATTTAATTTTCACTTTAGGAAGAAAAATCACTTTCTGAACAAGTCAGTGGACAAATAAATCAATAAACCTGATTCTCCTCTGTATTCCCTGAATGAGGTCTTTTTTTTTTTTTTTTAAATGAATGGCCTATTCCCTTTTCTAAGTAAGAAGCACTGGGCAAGCAGACTGTTGCTCTGTAGAATGCCTGTCACACACAGGGGTATCGGAAATTGTTTTTGATGGTCGTAATAATGAGCCATTATTTGGTACAAACTGCCTCCACCTTGACACGAGAGTGTCTACAATGATGTCCTGCAAACTAATTGAATAAAATCAAAGCCTGAACCTCTTGAGCAGGCAGAAGGGGAGGATTCAAGGCAGAGTTTAGCACTAGAAAATGATCTGGGGCTAAAGGCCTAATAATATCTTCCCGCCTCTCTTAACTCCCCTTGACTACCCATCTTAAGGAGTCTGATTTTATTTAAGAGAGGTACGAGACTCCATTCCGCCACAAAGAGACTGCAATGGCTTTGCGAAAGAAATTCCACGACCTCCCTCCTAGACCAGTCATTCGAACGTTTAACAGCCCCAGCTGAAAGAAAGGAAATTTTCCTTGCCGTACCTGAACCTCAGAATCCAATGTGACCCATTTCCCCTTACTTTGTCTTTCAAGAAGACTTCAGGTACCGTCTTCCGGGTAAATAAGTCTTTTCACACTTGCAGGTGATGATCCTATCTCCAGATTTAATGAATTTCAATTCTCGTGAACATCTTATAGGTCTTTGCGTCAAGTTTTCAAACATTAAAACTCTCCAACTGTCTTTAATCCTTTTTGGGACCAAGAAGGATATAAGTAACCGTATAAAAATAACAGCTCTTTTGAAAGTCAATTCTAGTGTCTTCACACACACACCATGGAAGTCACGAACTCCAATTAGAATCTGGTCTCGTCAGGGTCTAGGCTGTATTGTAGAGGCATCTGCCTATAAACCCAAGGGAGCACCATTGTCACGGGGTTATAAGTTACGCTGTGATTTTATTGCTTCATCTAAATGTAGTAAAATAATTTTAGGGGCGCCTGGGTAGCTCAGGCTGTTAAGTGTCCGACTCTTGGTTTCGGCTCAGGTCATGATCTCACGGTTCTGTGAATTCGAGGCCCTCCTGGGGTTCCTCCGTGCTGACAGTGCATGCAGAGGCTGCTTGGGATTCTCTGTCCCCTCCCCGACACACGCTCTCTGTCTCAAAATAAATAAGTAAACTTAAAAGAAGAAAATAATTGTAACCATCAGTACAAATGTCAAGACTCGGCAGCAACCTTTGCTTCTTAATTACACGCGACGTTGATAAAACACAATTTGAAGGAAAAATTGAAAAGATGGCACTGGAAAAACAAAACAGTTTCAATACGATTTATAGCGATTCTTTCCCACATTCTTATGAAAGTAAAGACCTGACTTACCAAACAGGCCAGTAAAACCACAACGGTGCGGAATGCCCTCTCTTGTCCCAGGTGCGCTTTGAAAGTCATGGCTCCCTTTTGTTGAAGAGTTTTCTAAAAGACAAGAAGATCTAGTTAACCGGAATAACACTGGTCACCGTGTTCTTGTATTTACCCTAGAATGTTTCCCGTTAATAGATATACTAGGTAATACTATTTATGTTTTAAAGGAAATCGCTCTGTAAAAGATACACAGACAAACAACAGGTAAGCCTTTAACAATTTCGGTTGGGAGAATGAAAGCTTTGTCCTTCTGAAATTGGTCCAAAATTCTTTCTGGCTCCGAATTCCTGGGCCATCCATGACTTTATTTTCTTCTTTTTTTAAAAAAGATCTTATTTTTTGAAGTAGTCTTTACATCCACTGTGGGGTTCGCGTTTAAAACCCCAAGATCAAGAGCCGCGTGCTCTACTGACTGAGCCAACCGGGAGCCCACACACGTGCCTTTATTTTCTACCCAGGCCTCGACAGTGTCCAAACTACTCCACCCAGCAGAGAGGTATATTCAAACAGCGACTATATAAGCCTCCATGGAGATGGGTTTGGTCAGTGCCAAGAGGGGAAAAATAGGGGTCAAACAACAGTAAACATGTGCTGACCACTCTACGCCAGGTACCGTCTTCGGCGCATTAGCTCATTTACCTTCCGAAGTACTCCAGAAGGGAGATACCGTCATTATCCCCGCTTTAGAGATGGGGAAACTGAGGCTCAGAGAGGGCTGGATCACACTGCACTAGGCCACACTGCTAGTTAAGAGGCAGGGCAGGGCGCACACCCAGGTGGGTTGGCTCCCGTGTCCCTGCGTCACTATCCCCGGCGACACAGTCGTGACGCTTGGATGGTGGGGGTTCAGCTCCACTAAGAAGCCGATACGGCCACTGTCTGGCACGCGTGAGTTCCTCCTCCAACCAGTACAGTGAAGGTAATCTCCGGGCAGAAAAATAAGCATTTATTTTAAAACACCTAAAAATCATTCACAAGTGATGAAATTGGAGGCATTTACCTTTCAACAAAAGGTAAACCAAACCTCTGCATCTTTGCGAGAAAGGACCTAAAATGTAGCAACAAACAGGGTTGCCTTTCTTACAGGTCCACACAACGTCAAGAGAAGAGATTTATGTTTTTTAAAAAAAAAGGAGAAGTGAACATTCAGCTGGTGGCTCCATCCATCAGGTAGAGAAGCAAGGGTTCAGTTTCCCTTCCAAGTGGAATCTTCCAAAACTAACAGACACCCAGAGCAGACAATCAGGCCACTGAGAAAGAAACCAGAGCAGGGGCGCTTGGGCGGCTCACTCGGTGAAGCATCGACTTCGGCTCAGGTCACGATCTCACGGTCCGTGGGTTCGAGCCCCGCGTCGGGCTCTGTGCTGACAGCTCGGAGCCTGGAGCCTGCTTCGGATTCTGTGTCTCCCTCTCGCTCTACCCCTCCCATGCTTGCACTCTGTCTCTGTCTCTCTCTCTCTCAAAAATGAACATTAATTAAAAAAAAGAAACAAACAAACAAACACACCAGGGCAGAGAACCAGAACTGTGGGCCAAAGACCTCAAGAAAGACAGTAACGACAGCAACAAAGGAAGTGGAGCGGGGCCGGGCGGTGGCCGTGTCACTGCTGGCCAAGCAGCCAGCCAGGGGTGAGCCTGAACAAGCCGGGACAGCAACAACCCACAAGGTCACTCCCGTCGCCTGAGTAGGTCCAATTATCGGGGCAATAAGGAATCATTTACACGTCTGCTGAATGAATGACCCATTCTGAGCGAATTCCAAGTGTTGTGGGGTGTTTTTGTCTGTCTGTTCGCTTTTGCTTTCCTAGCTTTTTGGTCACATCTTTTTTCCTCCTTGCATATCTCAGAATGACCCAGCAATTACCCAACCATGCGGCTTCCTGCTTGTGCAGACACGGGATTGGGGTGAGATAAACTCACATTCCCTAAAAAGTATGCTTCAGGTTATCTCTTTTTCGACATGGTCCTGATTTTTAAAAATGTGCTAGTTTTTAAAAGTAGTAGCATAAAATCCATACGGATTTAGCTAATATGGAAAAGAGGGTATAAATACCCGTGCATTTACACAAAACATGAGAAGAAAAGAGATTGACAGAGTCAGAGTACAGCACAATCAGGCAACTGGTCTGGACAGATCGCTATACTGGGATACCGTACCCACTGCTGGGGGCGGAACACAAATACTTAGCATCTTCCCACCGCGGCGATCACTACCATGCACACCAAGTGAGAAGTCATGGCAATACGATTCAGAAGATACACCTGTTTTATGTACAAAAATAAATGAGCCAGGGGCGCCCGGGTGGCTCGGTCGGTTGAGCGTCCGACTTCGGCTCAGTCATGATCTCACGGTTTGTGACTTCGAGCCCTGCGTCGGGCTCTGTGCTGACAGCTCGGAGCCTGGAGGCTGCTTGGGATTCTGTGTCTCCCTCTCTCTCCGCCCCTCCCCCACTCATGCTCTCTCTCTCTCTCTCTCTCTCTCATAAATAAATAAACTTTAAAAAAGTTTAAAAAAATAAGAAAGGAGCCAGGATACCATCAACGGTTAGGTTCCTTCAAATCGTGGCATCCTGGCTGAACGTTTTCCCCTCTGTTTCCTAAAACTTCTTTGTAGTGTAAGTATTTCATTGTTCATGAAGCAAATGAAAAAAATACACGTATAATGTTCTTCAGGCAAAGAGATAAACTGCAGAGTCCTGCTTGAAAAGTCTACAAATTACAAGAAGTGACGAGATAAAAATCACATAAACACTATTAAGGAAAAAGCAAAATTAAATACAGTACTATGATTTGTGCCTCAGAAAGACAGATTTTTTTCAGGTAGAAACTGAATGGAACTATAGCCTATGTGCTGACTTGTGTTATTCTCCCAACACATATGCTAAACTGAGTAGCTTGAGTGGGTTTACATTTGCAAATCATCCTTTCAACTCCTCAGCCTGGACCTAGGCCCTTACAGCCTCCCCTGCTGGCCTGCCCGCCTGGTCACTGCTCTCATGCCCCTCTGGCTGCGCCACAGCCCAATAGCCACGTTCTTCCTGAACGCCCGCGGTCTTGCCCTGTTGCACGGACTGCGACTTTGGTCTTGACAGACGTCCCCCCTCAATCCCTCCAAGAACCAGGTCAACTGTCACCCTGCCGAGATGCTGTCCACGAGCAAGCACACTGAAGAGATCTGCTCCCTGTGGCCCTAGAGGCCTTTCTTGCCTCCATGCGCCGTACCGATCGTACGGCCTAGCAGTTATGCTTATTTTCGCTCACCAGATCGTATGTTCCTTGAAAACAGGGAGCACGCGTCATTACTCTCTGTATTTCCGCTGCCTAGAATACTGCCTGGCGCACACAGGCACACAAATGTTTGCTGGATTAAATGCGTGGAGAAGCACAAAACGATGAATGTGTTGTGGAAAACAGGCGAGAGGTGGTTGCGCATATTCTGGGGTGAACGAGAATAAACATTCCATCTCAGATATATCTTATTACTATCTCATAATATCTATGGGGTATGAAGTGCGTTGGACTAGAAGGCAGGACTGAAGGAGGATTTTTCTCTCTACAAATCCTAATTCACTTTAAAAAATGTGAGCAGTTTTGTTTCTTCCAGGTTTCCAGGAGCTAGAGATTGAAATGCGCTGTTGGCATATGTCACTTCTCTTTTCTGTGACTTCTCTCTTAGCTTGGTTTTTTGTTTTTTATACCAAGGGGCTGGGAAATAATTTCGACTAGGTCGACTGTGCTGACAGCAGTTGGGATGATCCAAAATCCGGGTTCAAACAGTTTTCTGCACGTAAGCCCGACACGGGTAAAAACACCCTGGTCTTAGGGGAAACCGTCAAGGGAAAACGGCAACCAGGACGCCTGGGTTTTCAGTCCCGTTTCTTAGCGATGTCACTTTGAAACTACATAGCCATAAAGACAGAACCTATCTCACAGGGGAGTTGCGGGGATTACCTGAGATGATGTTTATAAAGCCCTTAGCCCAGCACCTAAAACACAACAGACGCTTAACGGATGACTGGGGCTGATGTCATTACTACTGAAGTTGTTCCTGCCAAGGTCACTCATCAGCGTGTGAACTTGGACAAGTTACTTAATCTGAGTCTCAGTCTCCTCATCTCTAAATAGGGCACAGTGACAACACCTCCTGAACTTCCTGTGAGTTTAACAGCACTTAAAGAGCACTTCTGGGGAAAGTTCATTGACACAAACTGTTCCTAGTAAGTGCTGCATCGGCGTTAGCGATGATTACTGTCGTCGATGACGTTATTATTGAAGGCCATATGATCCAATGCGTGTGACAGTTCTTGAAGACTGTAACCTGTTAGACAGGCAGGCGACATTATTCAGATGGCCACAGTCCGGTGGCTGGTGATGCTTTAGATCTCTAGACCCACAGGTCTGCAGAAAACATTCAAACACTAAGAATCAATTCAAAGTCTGCACTAAGCACTTATATGTTGAGGGTTGCAGTAAGGCTTTACGAAAAGTATGATTTTTTCCCTTACTCCCACACTGTAAAGTAGATATTTATTCCCACCCCATACGAGAGAAGACCAGGGGTCAAGGACACGTGATAGAAAGGTGAAAACCGAATCGAGTTCACGCCTGGTAACTCCAAAGCGAGGCTCGCGGCCACCCTGCCAGGTCGACTCAGGGTTAGATCATCATACGCCGTGGCACCCAATGGTCATTTGGCACAGGAGTGCCTCAGCAAAACTGATCAACAAAAGCAAAACTATATAACCAAATAACACATGTAACGATGTACTCATTTATTCAGCACGCTTTGATTAAACGGTTATTAGGTGCTTGAAAGGAGGCAATATCAAGTTGGGGCAGGACAGTACAAAGGTGCACTTTGAGGAAGCTCATAGCTTAGCAGGGGCGGGGACATCTCCTAAGCACCCTTTAGCCTAGCCTGGCAAAGGGCTGTTTGGAAACAACTTAGCTGGTAGGGTGTTGTAAGTGTGACTTTGCACTTCTCGGAATAAAGCGAAATACCTTGTGAAACGCTTCGGCGTTCATAAAAAGAAGGAAAACGTAACGAAATAACAAGTGTTCAAAGAATGATACTTAAAATAAAAATAAGGCAATAAAAAGGTATTCACTGAAACGGCTTTTAGCTTCTGAGCATTCGGGGTCTGGCCCAGACAGAAAACGACTTCAGTGTTCTGCTTATTTGGAGATGACTTAGCAGCCACGAGACATACAGATTACCGGGATCATGGGTTTTCACAGTTTGCCGAAACAATCCAGACCAGATAGGGCCTACTAACCACCTAGCCACCATTCTCGCACAACGTGTGCAGAGAAGCTGGCTATCGCTAAGCGATGAGGAAAAGCCTAATGACGCCTGGTTTACTGTATTCGAGGGGTCTGGCCCTTCTGCCCCACCGGCTGCATCAACAGCACCCAACAGAGCGGCAGCGCTGGGAGACCCAGGCCTCAGGGGCAGAGCTGGCAGACGTCGGCGGCACGGAAAGGGGCTGCTTATCAAGTCAAGCTGCTCGGCCTGCTCATTCGAACGAAGGGCAACTCACACGATATGTCCTAGCTGGCCAGCCGCTAACGGGGGCAGATCCAAGGGGCGCGGCAACGCACACGCCCTCTGCTTCCTTGTCCAGATCACGGAAACCTACGCTGCTGTGTCCTCAGGCCAAGAAACCAGGCCCCCAGCAGCTGTTCACAGGAGCCCCTAGAGAGGAGCAGTTATGGGCGCCACCTCCCATCGGCCGGGCAGACCACTGGATCCCAAACCACGGCAGCCGTCTCCACCTGCAGTTGGCTCAGGGACCGCCCCTCTTTTGTCTTGGGTCCTTCCTACGTGTACTGTGACTCTATCTGCCACGCCTGGCCCACAATCTGTCAAAGTTCTTCTGGGCTCTCCCTGAATCTGGGATGACACCTCTCCTTCGTGCTTCCCCGGCACCGCCCCCGCACCCTGGGTTCCTCTCCACCCCGCAGCATAATTACCCGGTTAGTCCACTCTCTTTGCAGCCCGATGCTACTGCATCTGGCCAGCAGCATTATTTTCTACAGTCACGGTGGTTCTTATTTTGTTTTTTTAATGTTTGTTTATTTTTTGAGAGACAGAGAGAGAGAGACAGAGTGTGAGCAGGGGAGGGGCAGAGAGAAAGAGAGAGAGAGAGAGAGAGAGAGAGAGAGAGAGAGAGAGACACGGAATCCCAAGCAGGCTCCAGGCTCCGAGCTGTCAGCACAGAGCCCAACCCGGGGCTCAAGCCCACCAGCTGTGAGATCATGACCCGAGCCAAAGTCAGACCCTTAACTGACTGAGCCATCCAGGCGCCCCTAATTTTTTAAAATAAGTTTCCAATATCAAAAATAAAGAATTCTCTCGAAAAACTAGAAAATCTGGCAACCATGAGTCCCACATCAAGGCAGCATGAGCTGGAGCTGAGCTATCAGTTGTCCCTTACACAGAAGAACATATACGTCCTAGCGCCCCAGTCTCCACCACTCCCTAATGCACACTGAGAACCCTCCCTTCACTTCAGCACCAACCAACCCATTTGAGTTTACCACCAATTATGGTTTGAGGACTTACTGGCAAGATTAACTGATTTCGCTGTAGAACTCTAACCCAAAATATGTGCCCAGTACACATTGAATGAATGGAGAAATTCACTAATTAGCTGTAACATTTTAGCTCTTATGATTGTTATAAGGACTAAAACAATATGTGTTGAAAATATGTGCAGCTGTAACTTGAGATTGAAATATAAATTGCTTTGGTAGAACACGATTCAGTTCAGGACCCCACTTCTTGAATATCGTGCTATCATATTAACAAAGATCACTAACAAAGAATCTGGTATTTATTTTTCTAATTTTAACAATCCATTAACTCTCTCTGAGAATGACCTTTATTTTTTGTCTTCCAAATGACCAGAACGCACGCATTTCAGAGTAATTCGAATAACCTGGATATTTTTTCCAGAATAAATTAATTTTAGTTTTTTATCCTTTTACGGTTATTTGATTTATTATCCAACACACAGTGCCCGCAATAGGTAACAGTTTTCATCTCATAAAACTGTATTACCATTATGTAATAAGGCTACATTCAACTCATACGTTTTTCCAATATGCAATAAACTGAAATATTTTTTTAAAAAATCAACATTAAAGTAAACTGGCAGGCTTACAATTTATAAAAATCAGCTTTGAAATAAAGCCAGTGCTATGCATACGGCCTTTTTAATGGTGGACCATAGTCATAAATGGCTTAGAAATAAGGTCAGTCCCAGATGCTGAGAGAATAAAAACTAGTTAGCAATGTAGGGCACGGCTATTTCCAAGCAGGACAGTGACCCCGGCCTCTGGCCTCCTCCCACCTTAGCCCTCCATTTCCTTACGTTCTGAAAATCATTCTTCCTACATCATACAGTGGGCAGCCTCTTTGTAGCCTAGGAAGCCTCACAAAGGCATGCGGTAATAAGGATATACATATTGTTGTTGGCTGGGAAATGAGAAAGATTTCCCTTTTTCAGATCATGAAATAGTTTCTACTAAAAACTCCACAAGCTTTACAACGTTCTGTTGCCAAACACAATACCTTCGATTCCCCCAAAGTTCAAAAACATTAGGGGCCACTCACTGTCAAGGCTTCTACAATAATTTTTTTTTTTTTTTTTTTTTAAGAACTTAACCCAGGACAGGGTTTTTGAAGATGAATTCTTTTGGTTTCTCTGAGTTGTGGACTCGCTCATCTTTGCCTTAGGAAAATCACGGTCAGGGTTCTCGAGAAATGTGGCATACTGTAACTAGGGCACCTCCCCCCACCTCACTGCAATTCATAAATGTTTTTCTGTCTCAAAACGCAAATAGAACAACGGTAGCATGAAGGAGTGTGGGGGCCTCAAAGGCCGACACGGCGTATCTTCAGAGAACTGCGCATAGCCATTTCTAAAACACAGCTGTTTCAATTTTTATTTTAGAAGTCTGGATCGGTTCCAAAACTTCTCTTGGAAACATTCGAAGGGTTCTTTTCCAGTATAAGTGGCGTCCATTCTTTTAGACCTCCTCGTGTTAAACCTATCCAAGCCCACTGAAGAGGGGCTCCGTAATATTTAATCTCCAGATACGCAAGTTCCTTTGTTTTCTCTAATTGCTGATGGGTGCCTGTTCTCTTTGTAAAGCCCAGGTTTTAAAACCTCAGTTTGAAAGGTACATATTCTGTGATGTGTGGACTGAAAGATAGCCCGATACTGTCTAAACATCTTGCTTTTAAATGTAAACATTTTAGGTGGATGAAATACAATGAATGAACTCACTGCTCAACGTAAATCACGAAAAGAAACTGTGTTCACACTGCTTTACTGTTGTTTCTTGAGTTAGAAAGTTACTCTAAAAAGGCTATGAACGTTTCATAATAATCAGCTGCCATGAGACAAATGTACTTCACTGTGGAACCGCTCCTGGCTCTTATCACATAAGCAGCTGTCTATTTATTTGGAGTGTACATTTATTCAAGGTGGGTATTCTTATTCAACCTGTCATCGACAGAGATAGGGGATGTTGGCCTTTCCCCGAATTTTAAATGCTTGACTTTAAATATTGACTCGGCAGATTTGAAAGGACTTGCTTTCTTCATATGTTCACGGTGCCTGCAGCTTTTTTGTGTTTTAGTAATTTCTGAATGATGGAAGGGATCACAGGGGATTGGGCTAAGCTTGGAGATTTAAATACACGAGAAAGGAGAATCAAATTCTCTTCGTGGGTGTTAGCTGAATATTTCACTCATGTTTCGAAAACTCCCAACATGCCCTCGATTCACGTTTTAAGAGCTGTAACCAGTAAATTAAATTAACATATCAAGGACAACACGTGACCCCCACATGTCTCCATTTTTCCGTTCACATGTTGTGTGCAGGTAGGTACAAAGGAAATCCAGTGATTACCTGAAGTAAAGACATTTCATTCACTTTTCTTTTCTTTTCAAAAGCTTATATTAGGAGTGTTCCTTACTCAATTTTCCGGATAGGAAAGGTACTTTAAGACTGCAATTTCAAGTGCATAAACGTCTTCACATGTCCTTAACTTCAAATTCAAGACGCAGCCTAGACTCCCAGTCAAAAGACACTCTCGTCAAGGATGGTAACTTCCATCAATGTCCCAGAAAATACTAACACAATATCTCAAAGTCAGCACTTACTGTGGAAAAAAATTCTCAAGTCCATCAAGTCATGTGGCCTTGGTAAGAGGGTAGATGTTACGGCATTTCATAGATCAAAAAATAAAGAACTTACAGAGCTATGCATTGATGTCAAGGTATTATTTTCGCAATGAAATGCATTTCTAGGTTTTGTATTATTTTCAGGACAGCTCGATAAATACCACCCAAGATAAATTCTTTTTAAGCACCCACATCTCTGCGAATGATGATTAACGCGGAACACGTTCTTCTTCCTCAGTGGGACTCCATTCTCACCCCCTTCAAGTTGCCAATCTTTAAATTAGAGACTAAGCAGCGCTTTGCAATAAAATATTTGTAAACTACACGAAAGCAGCACTGGCGAAAATGCCCGAGGTGAAACTGCACAACAGAAAACATACTGAGCAAATCCTGAACTAATGCAACATAATCCTCCCTTTTGCAGAGCAGTACCGGATCATGAAATAACAGCGTATTAAAATCTTCCGTTTGCATAAGTCATGTTTAACAATAACTGTTTCCTGTTTATGTGAACAAACTGTCTTCTAGTAAAGGAAAACCGTCAATGGAGTAGAAAACTACACCTGCATAAATATTTTGAGTTATTTCAGCTAAAGAAATACGGCACGAGGCTTCTGGTCGTGTTTGCAGATCGAGTCCTTTGGTGAAAATGCAAAAAAAAAAAAAAAAAAAAAAAAAAAGACTCACATGGATTCCTCCCACGTCCGATGAACAGTTTGCTACCATCAAAACGGATCACTGAACGCCGAGCCTCCCCAACTTCATCCTCGAGAGTTGATCAGTAAATTTCTCTGGGACGCAACCCAGACGAGGGCCGCGAGCATTGACCTTCCTCCCTCATCTACGACCTGCTCTGCCCATCACCGTCCTGACAGATGGTCCGAGGTCTGCGAGATTCCGCTTCCACGGAATTTGTTTACGGAGGACTCGTAAGGGCCGTGAGTGCCCTCTGCCCCGCCCCACGGCGGCGGGGCGGGCGGGCCAGGCCCGCGCCCGCTTCCCCCGAGCAGCGCCGCGTCCACGCAGGGGCGCCGCGTCCACGCAGGGGCGCCGCGTCCACGCAGGGGCGCCGCGTCCACGCAGGGGCGCCGCGTCCACGCAGGGGCGCCGCGCGGCTGCGAGGTGCCCGGGGCACACGCTGCAGCGCCACCTTTCCGGGCCCGGCTTCAGCCTCCCGCAGGTTCATCTACACGCGCGCACACGTCTGCCTCACAAGCCGTTTCCCATTTCCAAGATCCCTGGATGTTAGGACCCAGTCCCGCCGCTCCCACCGCCGGCGGAGACCCGGAGGCGTTCGCTTTCCCGCGTCCCCCTCGCGGTCGCGACCAAAGCTCCGGCATCTGCAGAGCGTCCTCCCTCCTCCCCTGGCTGTCACCCCGCCCGGGGGTCACCTTCGCCCGGCTCGGTCCGCCCGCCCCCCTCCGCTGCGCGGGAGCAGCCCTCGCCGGCGACCCTCGCCTCAGGCAGCCGCCTCCTCCCCGGCTGCCGAGCCTCGGGGACCCACCCGGGGCGGGGGCGGGGGCGAGGGCGAGGGCGAGGGACCTCCGCGCGGCCCCCGGCGGAGCCGGGCACCTACCTTCCCAGTGACCCGGGAGGCTTCGCCGGCCGCCGCTCCCCGTCGCGCCCTGCAGGTCCAGGCGGGCTTGAGGCCAAAGGGGCGCGCGGAAAGGGCCGGGTGCAGGGTACCGGGCGCGCAGGCGGGTCTGGGGAGGGGGTCCTCTTCGCGCGCGAGCCGGACGCTTCCCTGCGCCGCGGGCTGCGCGCTCTCCGGTAGCCCGGCAACCGCAGCCGCCTCCCGGGCCCCGCCCACCCAGGGCCGGCCCCGCCCACCCAGGGCCGGCCCCGCCCACCCAGGGCCGGCCCCGCCCACCCAGGGCCGGCCCCGCCCACCCAGGGCCGGCCCCGCCCACCCAGGGCCGGCCCCGCCCACCCAGGGCCGGCCCCGCCCACCCAGGGCCGGCCCCGCCCACCCAGGGCCGGCCCCGCCCACCCAGGGCCGGCCCCGCCCACCCAGGGCCGGCCCCGCCCACCCAGGGCCGGCCCCGCCCACCCAGGGCCGGCCCCGCCCACCCAGGGCCGGCCCCGCCCACCCAGGGCCGGCCCCGCCCACCCAGGGCCGGCCCCGCCCACCCAGGGCCGGCCCCGCCCACCCAGGGCCGGCCCCTCCCGTCCCCTCGCCCCGCCTCCGGCCCTGGGCCGCCCCAGCTGTGCTCAACCCCGGCTCCCCTCCCACTGCCGAGCCGAGGTCAGAGGCGCCGAAGGCTTGACCCCTGAGGCTGCGGGAGCTGGCGAATGCGTCCCGCAGGCTAACTGGGGCCAGGGGTGGGGGAGGTGGGGGGAGAGCGGGGCCCCGAGACCGGCAAAAGCTTGGCTGTGTGAGGGGAAATGCCTTTGGCGAAGGCAGAGAGCCGCCGTTTGTACTCTGGACGTATTTTCTCAGGACCTTTGTGCCTTTCCCTTGCCTGGTCGCATTCTACCCAGCACCTGCTTCTGCGTAGGAGGAAAGACTCCCCCCCCCCCCCCCCCCGCCCCCAGAAAACGATGTGGCACGTTTGCTCTGGTCGATCAAAATCATGATGACCTGGCTTGTCAATAATCGTCTCATTCATTCATTGATACATTTTTCCAGCAGATACTCACCCAAGGCGCCCCCTCCCCCACCTTGGCCAGAAACCTCTAAGGATCAGTTAACAAGGTGAATCCTTGTACATCCGCTTGGGTCCCCCTCCTCCACGCCAGCACTAGCCCAATCCAACCGTTAAGGTCTCTCCATAACCTGGAAGCCTCTGGCCATGTGGGGGAGCACAGAGTGCTGGCTCCACGCCTTAACAAAGTATTTTGTGGAAGGTGTTGAAACTTATGCACTTGAGTTTATGCGCTTATCAAACGGAGCTAACGGTGCCCAGTTTGCAAATTTGTTGGAAGGAGAAGAATGAGGTACCTAAAAAATACTTTTCAGCAGTAGAATGCCATAGAAACGTAAGCAGCTATTGTTTCATCTGTACGGCGGGTAAATAAAAGGGGAAATTTCCTTCAAACACAAGATACGTTCATGACTTTGGTAAAAAGAGGCATCCACCGTTTCTTGTCTGTTGGTTTTGTTTTCCTGACACAACGACACCACTCTTTGGATGGAACCATAGCCTGTGTTTCTTTACGATACCTTAAAGCCCATAGTAGCCCCTCGATAAATGTTTGTTGATGAATAAATGAATGAGTTGTTCTAGTTAATTTCTGAGAGTACATCTTGAGACCTTGAGCACACCATAGTGCTAGGCCAGGTGCTCGTGAAAAATACATTCAAGAGCATTCCCAAGGGTCACACCTCAAGATGACCTACTTCAAATCTAACCCAGTCTGAATACAGACCCCAACATCGACTTTGTAAATAACTTACAAATGATGTGCACCATCTTATTTGAACCTCACGGCAAGACTTCCATCCTTAGATGGAGAGGTGGTTTCACACCATCCACAGTGAGGTCAATTTGCTCTTTGATGAAAAGAGCGGGGGGGGGGGGGGGTCGGCTTTGCAGCGACTTTATCAATCCATTCATTCCTTCCAGCACAAACCATTCTCTCTGAGAGGAGTTCTGATACGTGCAGCTTTCTGCATCTTCCTAAACGTCCCCGGGTCTGGCACCTAGAGCACGCAGCGTCTTGGTGAGGCTGAATTGTTGCCTCTTCCTTTGTGAGGTCTCACACAGTCACCCTTTCTTCCTCTAAAAAGAGGAAGGGAAAACCCTTTGTCCCACTAACTCCACCAAGGTACAGGCCCTCCCCACCTTGCCCCGGGGATATTGCCGCAGTCAACCTTTCTCTCCCCTGCTCTGTCCAGCGGTCTGCTTCCTCCCGCCTTTCATCACTGGCAGTGTCTAATTAAAAGGTTTACGAGAGGCTCCTCATTGTTAAGACCGGCTTTCCGGCTCCTTAAATTAGCATTCAAAGATTGCCGTGTTTGGGGCTCTGCCCACATTTTCAGCCTTATCTTTCTCTCCTCTAGACCACACACTTTCTGTTCTGGCCAAACTGGTCGGCTCGCCTTGCCTCAAATGTGCCCCGAACTTCCCCTTCTCTTCCTCTTAATACTCACGGATTCCCCTTTACTGCTCTGACTCCTCACTTACACCTGACTTCTATCTCAGAACCAGCTGGAAAGCCACAGCTCTCACGAGTCTATCCAAGATTCGTGGGCTTCCTACAATGATAGCACTTGCATCCAAGTGGGACTTACTTAGCTTTCTGCCTTAAGGAGTTAAAAATGCTTACAGAGAAGGGGTGTATTTTGTTCAAACTTGTATCTCTGATAATATCAAACATCCAAGCAAATGTTCAATAAATGTTTTCTCAGTGGAATTTAATCTGCCAACTTGAGAACTGCCTCTGTGACTTCAGCTAAAAGCTCTTTTGTTCTCTGGCCTCCTTTTGTACTTGGAGACAGTAAGACATTATTTAGCCCATTAGTTCTTGCGTCATTTCATGTGTGTATGATTGATCTGCCCGGTTAGCCTATTAGTTCACTATAGAGAGAGACATTATTTTTGACATGCATCGGCCTTGGCATCAGATTATCTGGTCTTGGATGCCAACTTGCCATCCACTGTTGCATATCCTGGGAAAAGGAACTTAGCCTCCTTAAATTTCCTTTTTTTTTTTTTTTCTCATCTGTAAAATTTGTCTCATCGGTGGTTGCTCAATAAAACAAGGCATTTAAAGCACTCAGCTCCATGCCTGGCACAGAGTAAATGCTCACTAAGTGGCAGCCATTATTACGATGGCAGGATATCTATTGTAGGGCATCCAAAGCCTAGCAGCAGTAAATAAATGATAATTGAAATGATATTTGACAGTGGGGGCAAAGAGCACTGGAATTCTGCAGTCTAGCTATTGCACGCATCTTATCCTTAAAGAAGAGGCTGGTTAAGTTCAGTAAATACTGCCCACTTTACCACACTCATTCAGATGCTGGAAGACAAGAGGCTATTCCCCCCCTCCACTTAAACTAGTGAAGTAACAAACTTTAAAAAAAAAAAATAGTTTTAGTGACCAGTCAGCTCACTAAAAGCAAAGTTCAAGGAAAATTGGTTGACTTCCTAGTAATTTCTAGTGTAGATCACTAGTCCTTGGGAAAAGGCAACAGAATGCAGGCCACATGAAGGTACTGAATTGTGTCTGTCAGTGGAATGTAATTTACAGTGCCTGGCACATAGTAGGTGCTCATTAACATTTGTTGAATGAGTTAACAAGTGGGAGTGACGATCTCAAAGATGAATAAAGTTTGTCAAATATAGTTAAGAAAACGAGGGAAAAAATAACCAAGATGCAGCTACTTAAGTACCTCGCAACACCCATTGCTGCCAATCCTGGATGATCAGTGCCGGGTTGGGGCCAGACATGCTGTGACTTGCTCAAGGTCACACACCAAGTTCATAATAAAGCTGGAGCCAGAACCCAGGCCCCCTGAGTCTTAACATAATGTTCACCATACCACTACATGAGCCAATATACGTGCAAAGGCCAACGAGGTTATTTAGAGCAAAGCTGTTATGAGTGAATAGCAGCTGCGGTGATCTTTGTGAATTTATGGCATCCCCCGTTGGCTGGACTTGTCATGTGTTTAATGAGAAAAGAAATGGCCCTGGACTCTCCTCCTCTCTTTCCTGATAAATATGGCAGTCTCCTCCGCATGTGGCTGAATGAAAGACCGGGCTTGCTGGGAACAGCCCAAGAATGGGGACACTTAGCAGGATGCAGAAAGCTGTACTTATCAGCACGCCTCTCGCAGAGGGTGGTTTCTACTGGAAGGAATGGTTTGATACAGTTGCTGGAAAGCCCCACCTGCCCATCTCACCTCTCCCTCCCTCTTTTCATCAAAGAGCAAACTGAACTCACCCTGGATGCTGTGAAACCACCTGTCAGTCTAAGGATGGGAGACTTGGTAACTTCTTAGTGGTGATTCCAGCCAGTGGGTGGGTTTGAGGAACAATTCAGGGGCCGACGCTGAATGGCGAGTGACAGTAGAGGGGAAATTAAGCACCGCCACCAGGGAGCCTCCCCTACCCTCCCTTTCAGGGCCAGTTTTCTAAATTGGGCTGACAAAATGATAAAGCATCATCCTCTCAAGGGGGCACCAAATTATTAATTTTTCCAGGGCGACTTGGACTGTCTCTGCCATCACAGAGAAGAGAGTCTGACCAAGCAGGTGGCAGATGTCTGAGTTCTGTCTAGTGAAGCAGAGGGAGAATGGTTTATGTCTTGAGATCCTTTATAGCTATAGATTCTAGGCTAACTGATGGAAAGCTCTATCAAAAATTTCTAATAGCTCTTATAAAATATATCAGAAGAGGGGCGCCTGGGTGGCTCAGTCGGTTGAGCGTCCGACTTCGGCTCAGGTCATGATCTCATGGTCTGTGAGTTCAAGCCCCGCGTCGGGCTCTGTGCTGACAGCTCAGAGCCTGGAGCCTGCTTAGGATTCTGTGTCTCCCTCTCTCTCTTCCCCTCCCCTGCTCACGCTCTGCCTCTCTCTGTCTCAAAAATAAATAAAAACATTTAAAAATAAAATAAAATAAAATATATCAAAAGAAAGTAAACTACAGAACCTGTTTTTTGGGCAAAATCAAGTTGGCTCTATATAATTCTTGTGATGGAAACAATTAACGGTCTAGCCCTAAAACAAAAGAACCCAGGGTCTGAAATCAGATACACTCAAGTGCTGCCACTTAATTAGCCTTGTGATCTCGCACATGTTGTCTATGAATCTCTCTGAGACTCACTTTCCTCATCTGTACCATGAAGGAGACAATTATAAATTTAAATGAGAGAGTGTTTGAAAAAACACTGTGAGAGTGCCTGGCACACAAGTCCTCAATACGTATCAGTGAATTAATTAATAATTAGTGAATTAAGAAATATTAGCGACTGTTATGGAATAATAATCTGTAAAGCTTTATATGAAAACTTTAGGAGGATGAGAAGACTTGGGGATGGCTATGTGGCCTTAAGAGCAGTATCTACGTTCAAGCTTTATAGTCAATCAATAAGTTGAATTTATTCGCAAGAAATGTTTTTTTCTCAAGGGAAAAAAGGAACAGAAAGAGTTAAAGAAAACTTGTTCAAGGATTCTTAATGTAATCAAACGTGGCACGGAACACAGATCACGTACAAGCCATATGAAATTTGCAAAGTAAAATCTCACAAAAATCCCACAGGGAATCTCCCTCAACGAATAACGACATTTCATTCATTATTAAACTTTTCAGGGACATCTTCTCGGAAAATATGAATTCCTGGAAAACACATAAAGATTTACTTATATGATGCCCAACTTGTATATGCACACATACACAGGCAGACTCACACAAATATATAGAATTGCACATTGCGCTGAGACTTCGACTTTTGGTAAAAATTATTTTAGGGGCACCTGGGAGGCTTAGGAGGTTACATGTCTGACTCTTGATTTCACTCAGGTTGTGGTCTCACGGTGGTGAGATTGACCCCTGCGTCAGGCTCTTTGCTGGGCATGGAGATTCTCTCTCTTAAGATTCTCTCTCTCCCTGTCCCTCTGCCCCTCCCCTGCCTGCGTGTGCGCTCTCTCTCTCGCTCTCTCTCAAAAAAAAAAAAAAAAAAATCATCTTAAACATTATGGTCCAGCATGTGTTCAGACTGCTTAGAAATATAGAAGCAGGGGCGCCTGGGTAGCTCAGTCGGTTAAGCGTCCGACTTCGGCTCAGGTCATGATCTCACGGTCCGTGAGTTCGAGCCCCGTGGCAGGCTCTGTGCTGACCGCTCGGAGCCTGTTTCAGATTCTGTGTCTCCCTCTCTCTGACCCTCCCCTGTTCATGCTCTGTCTCTCCCTGTCTCAAAAAAAAAAAAAAAAGTTAAAAAAAAATACAAAAGCAAAAGGAACAGGTAGAACATAACCAGACGAATTCAGCTAACTGACATCTATTGAGGAAACAAAAATATATACTCCATTAGGAAGTGGCTATCTTACTCTTTATCTTTCAGACTAACATTGTTCTCTGTTCAGCTACATAGTGCATTGAACTTGTTGTGCAGTTGTTAGAAAATAGACGATGCGTGGTGAAATAGAACACTGGATTAGGACTTGAAAAACCAGCCATGTGACCTTGGTTAGGAGAGTCAAGTTAACTTTTCTCTAATCTCAGTCTGCTCATCTGCAAAATGGCTATAAAAATTCCACCGGCTTATTTCACAACGAGATAGTCAACTCCCTCATTTAACACTGGAGAAAAACAAGTAGTGAAGTGACTCTCTTAAGGTCACATAGCGAATCAGGACTAGAAGATTCTTTTGAAGACTTGGTCCTTCTACAGTAACAACGCTGCCATTGAAGCGATAGATAGGGGAGTGCTTTGAAAAAAATGCAATACAAGGGTGTCCTTCATGGAAGTATTATGGATCAGGGCTCCTTAAGTCACGATTGAGATCATCATGTGGCAATTAATTAAGAAATGCCTTTCGACGCCATACCTGTAGCTCAGCAATAGCCATCTTCCTTTTATTTTTTTTTCAACGTTTATTTATTTTTGGGACAGAGAGAGACAGAGCATGAACGGGGGAGGGGCAGAGAGAGAGGGAGACACAGAATCGGAAACAGGCTCCAGGCTCTGAGCCATCAGCCCAGAGCCCGACGCGGGGCTCGAACTCCCGGACCGCGAGATCGTGACCTGGCTGAAGTCGGCCGCTTGACCGACTGCGCCACCCAGGCGCCCCAGCCATCTTCCTTTTAAAATCAAATACAATCTGTTAAATTTCTCAACCAGGGCCCAAGAAGTAAACAATTAACTGAATTAATTCAGAAACTGAAGTGGATTTTCAAGGACTTGACTTGCCCAAGCTAGTTTTCTACAAAGCCGAAATGAATCAGATAATTGCTGATTCTCCCTTTTGTTTAGTGCTGAGGAGTGTTTGTATCTGTTAAAATGAACCTAGTAGAATAAGCAATCATTTAAGAAATTTTATAAACCCCAAATGTAAACCAAATGATCAAGTTCCTCCGCGTGTTATTTCTTCAGGCATCTTCTCCACTGGTTACTTTAAAAGCTTAATTTTCTTTATTGGAATGTGAACATGAATACTGCTTTTGTGATTTAAAGAGGATTTTTTTCAGCAAACAATTGAAAGAATCGACCTAAACTGATACCCCAGGATATTTTGAACTGGCTTTGTTACACTGTCAGCAGAACAAAAATTTAAATGCCTCTCCTGGCGTCGTGACTAAAAACCAACGGTTAAATCTCTTAGATTAAATTCTTACCGACACATCTCTAAAATATAGTCAGCTTCGTATGGTTTTAAATAATATCCTCTTAACAGTTATCACAGTTTTAAAATTAAACAAACAGTGCTAATTACCCTCCTTCTAATGTCTGGAGGAAAGTTTAGAAAGTAATTAAATTAATTGGCTCTGAAAAATTAATTACATATGAAATGAGGCTCATTAGACCTTTCCTGTTTCATCAGAATTTCAAACTAAAGGATAACTAATCTTATCACTTATAATTTCTTTGTGGTTCAGCTAGCATAAAATATGCCATTGTGATGATAATTATTTTACCCAAATAAAGACTAGAACACTAAAGTGAACTAATGTGAACACAGACTCTTTTGCACTGTATTAAAATCTTGCCTCTCCATGTAAAGAGTTCTCTGTATGTGTGTGAGTTGTGCGTGTGTGTGTGTGTGTGTGTGATCGCTGAACTGACAAAAAACAACAGTTAACTTTCAGATTTGGCACCCACTGCAAGATATATTTTGGTTTTGCCAAGTGGAGTATAAACCAAAGTGAGAATTTGACTAAAACCTGTGTGGAGCATGGCAACTGCTGATTACTCAGATAGTTTTCATAAACAGTTGGCAACTTTTAACTGGCAACAGCTGTCACTATAAATTTAAAGTAAATGTTAATTTAGGAATACCAACGGCGGGAACGTTTCTGTAAACAAGGCTTGTGCTATTTCCAAAGGTTACAGAAAATCACTAGAGAGTTTTTTAGACAAAACTTGGCACAGCTTTACCCTCTCTGGTTTAAAAGTCCTTCATTTTTACACCCAAAAGGCTTTAATCGTACTTGAATGCCTTTTCAGCGATTCCCTTGAGGATGCAAACTGCATAAGGAAATGTAGTTGATGGGTTTACGTCTTGGAGGTGAGAGAATAAATAAACTAAGGAACAGTCTTGCCAAAGATGCAGTATACTCTTTTAGGTAAGAAAATAAGGAAAGCCTTGGGGCGTCTAGGAAAGTTCTTCGGCCTGTTTACTAAATAAAGTAACCTGTAAACACTCAACGCAATTACAGCTTACAGATCTCAGGCTCCGAAGGCGGGTTGTATGCTAAAGTTAGCGCTCTGTTTTCTCCTGTTTGAACAACTCCTTTCCAAGTGCAGTTTGCACGACCCATTGCCAACGCTTTTGTGTCACCTCTAAAAACGGCATGGAGAATCATAGTTACTCTGATACACCCAGGAAACACAATGTGGTATTCAAGCAGAGAAATGCCCGCTTTTAATTGACTGAAGCCGTCGTTTCCTGAGAGCACACAGGAAAAGTGAAGTGAAAGCTACGACAAAACATAAAATTTGTACCTGCAAACGTGCTGAACTCTTTCCAGGACTCACCCTTTCGGCAACTCAGTTTCTCCGTGGCAGCATTTCTGTGCCAAGTGCTGCTACCTTCCCAAAAATGTATGTCAGCACAAGCCCGGACGAAACTTCAAATCCAGGAAAATAAAATTAACCATGCAGATCAAAGGCAGACGAGCAGGGAGATGAAATGCCGTAATCTGATCGGCGATCAGTTGCAGAACATCAAAGGCAGGGCTAAGTTTATATATATGCATGGATATCAAGAAAGTTCCCTTTCCGCAGGTAGCTGCCCTCCCCTCCTCGTCCACAAATTCTTTTGTTTCACACGGATCACGTTGTTTTCCTCTCTCTCTCTCTCTCTCTCTCTTTTTTTTCCCCCTTCCCCTTTGCAACCAGGCGATACCCGTGGCTCTCCCAAGCTTGGGCTGAGTGGCTGGATCCGTAGCCTTTTCGGTTCCCAAGCCGTGTTATGGATTGTGTGTTGGAGGCTTTGCCTACTGCCAGCGGGTTCTGCTTGATCCCTTTCATCTCGCTGAACTGCAGATCCCATGACATCATTCAGCGCCGTGGGACTGGTAGGAGAGCTATAATTCAGCCTGTGGGGGAGCAGAGCTCCGGAGAAGCCAGAGTCTGCCTGATTTCCAATCACGTTAGGCTAGTGTGCCTCACGCAGCACAGTTTCTGTTATCTGTTTCCCAGTTGGAAAGGACAGCGATTGCGGGAGGTGATAAGATCCCTGATCCATCTGGGTTCCAAAGGACTGCCTTTAATTGCCTCTTCGTTGATAAGAATCACAATTTTTTCACAAAGCCTGGGTGTCAAATATTCAGAGTAGTTAAATAGCACTCTAAGACCATTCCAGACAACACCCAGGGGCTCTGCTGCAAGGAGAGGGGAACATTTTAAAAATGTCGTCTTTGGGGTGCCTGGGTGGCGCAGTCGGTTAAGCGTCCGACGTCAGCCAGGTCACGATCTCGCGGTCCGGGAGTTCGAGCCCCGCGTCGGGCTCTGGGCTGATGGCTCGGAGCCTGGAGCCTGTTTCCGATTCTGTGTCTCCCTCTCTCTCTGCCCTTCCCCCGTTCATGCTCTGTCTCTCTCTGTCCCAAAAATAAATAAACGTTGAAAAAAAAAATAAAAAAATAAAAAAATAAAATGTCGTCTTTGTCTGAAGCGTGACCCATCTTTAAGGACTTAAAGCAAACTGTCTTTTCCTGGAAACTTAAATTAGTAGAAGTTGAACACCAGCGAAACGGTGGTGTTTCAATTAAAGTAATTACTCCGCGGATAACCAGCAATTAATCACTGGCTAAATATGTACCACCCTCTCCCTTAAGCCTGAGGGCAGAGACTTACTCTTGGTCTTTATCGGGGATTCTGAAAACTATATTTTAAAACAACATGCAGTTCTTAGTTTTTATTTTATTTTATTAACGTTTATTTATTTTTGAGACAGGGAGAGACAGAGCATGAACGGGGGAGGGGCAGAGAGAGAGAGGGAGACACAGAATCGGAAGCAGGCTCCAGGCTCTGAGCTGTCAGCACAGAGCCCGACGTGGGGCTCGAACTCACGGACCGCAAGATCATGACCTGAGCCGAAGTCGGCCGCCCAACCGACTGAGCCACCCAGGCGCCCCTGCACTGAAGTATTTTAAAGTAAATTACAGATGTGGACACACCTGCCCTTGTGAGGACACAGGTGCTGGAGCCTGGCTTCTGTAATGATCTGCACCTGCCATCCCTGGGCCTTAGTAACATTTTCTACTCCATGACCCATGATTTCCTTCAAGTGACTCAAGGAAGACTGCTGCTCTTTCCCTCCCTTCGCCTTCTAGAAACTCTTAGAACAAGGGTCCTCCTGGCCATTCCGTGAGTGGCCAGCTGTGCTGGGTGTGTGAAATTTAGATGAACTCCCCACGCGATTATAACATGACCCTAGGCCAATTTTTCCTTCAGGCCAATACAGGCTTCTTTTTCTTTTCTTTAAACGCTTTGTTTAAGTTTATTTATTTATTCATTTATTTAGAGAGATCGTGTGGGGGGAGGGGCAGAGAGAAAGGGAGAGAGAGATCCCAAGAGAATCCCATGAGGCTCGATCCCACGAACCGTGAAATCGTGACCTGAGCCAAAACCGAGAGTCAGACTCTTAACCGACTGAGCCACCCAGGTGCCCCTTAAAGGCTTTATTATTTTTTTTTAATTTTTTTTTCAACGTTTATTTATTTTTGGGACAGAGAGAGACAGAGCATGAACGGGGGAGGGGCAGAGAGAGAGAGGGAGACACAGAATCCGAAGCAGGCTCCAGGGCTCCGAGCTGTCAGCACAGAGCCCTCCACGGGGCTCGAACTCACGGACCGCGAGATCATGACCTGAGCCAAAGTCGGATGCTTAACCGACTGAGCCACCCAGGCGCCCCTGTAGTTCTTAGATAGGTGTAATTCAGTAACACCTGTTGAGCATTTTTTAAATTCACAAAAGAAAAGGACTCGGTAGAGGAAAGCCGTTGCCCCGTGCTAACCCCAAAGCTATCCGTGCCTTCGGGATTGTTTCTCCTAAATGCATAGTTTGCACTTGTAACTCACAAAAAATCACCACGTTGGTCTCATTCTCCGTAATTTAAAATGAGACCTGTTGCACATTATTTAGAGTTCTCTTAACGATCGGTTCTTGACAATGGCCGATTCGATACAACAAGATGATTTTGTTTTTAGTGTTTATCAAAACAGAAGATCATCAGAAATTTTGTCTTCATCACAATCCGGGGTACAGGGCATCTCTGAATTCCAGACCACTCTTTCATGGAATGAAGGAAAATGTTCTATTTTCTAAGGGAAATTTGCCAACTTTTAGAAGGTCAGGTGAAAACATTTTTGCAAACCTGAGAACACAGTAGAATCTAATCATTCTTTATGTAACTTCTCTCCCTAATTTGTTTCGTCTAATTTTTCCTGAAAGTGTACTTTATAGTGGGTTCTGTGAATCTCGAACGAAATTTAATAGCAAAACATTGGCTTGAACAGCTACTGAGCTCAGTATAAATGACATTTAAATAGTCACGTTTCTTTTTCAACACTTCTTTTATAACTTTTCTACCGCACACATCATTGCTCGAAGAGGCCCAGAGCGCCAATGGTGTTTGAAGTGCAGGTGTCATTCTTTACGACCTCTTAAAAGCAGGGCAGGAAAAAAATCCTGGGATCCCTGGACTCCGCGTAACATTTCTGGCGATGCTAAGGCAAATTCAATGAAAACATTTCAAAAGACAAAATAGTTCCGAGTGGGCATGTGCCCATTTCTTCTTGGAGGCCACCCACCCCTGCAACCAGCATGAAACCCCTATCCCATCCCCCTGCCCCCTGGAATAGGGCCTCCCTAGAAGCTGACGCAGGGAGTCAGAACACCTGGTGCTCTGCACGGTTGGTTGCAGCGGCGAGTAATCCTAGGGTCTTGCCCGAGTTCAACACCGGCAGAAATAGGTGAGGGACTGACTGAACGAGGACTCTTACGGTTTCACCGGGAGCTTCCAGGAGGCGTTTGAAAGCAGGGACTCACACGAAAACCAGGCAAATGATCCTTGATGTACACAAATCTCATCGAGCGAGAGTTGCTGTGCAAAACACGCCTAGCAATGCAGTACCGTCTTCGATGGGAGGGTTAATTCCCCGAGTCACTGAACATTATTATGAATTGGTCCTCCTGGGGCCAAGACCCGTCCCCCTCGCCCCCCACGTGTGAGATGAAAGGAAATTGAGGTTAGGGCCCCATCTGTCGCCAGGAGCAGAGTGTGGCTGAAGGCCCTTCTGGAATGAGGAGGGACCTCTTGACCCGGGGCTCATTAGTGCTGTGCTTTGGCCCCACGGAGCTCCCTGCACTGTGGACATGTGGCCTGGACCATTGTGCTTTGTGAGCAGCACCCTGAAAGCAAAGCTTTTTTTCTTTCCCTCCAAGAAACTTAGACGGGTGACGTTAAGTCTGGTGCCACGGTGATAAGAAATACGTCACTCCACTCTACGTCGTTACCTGTTGCAACAACACGAGGGGAGAACGTTTTATCGATGACTCCTAGTGCCACGTCACCCGTGAGCGGCTTTTGTTACTCTTCCCCAAATGGCGTTTCAGCCACCTGGCTGTGAGTGGTGCGGGGACCGCGATCGGATCCCGGGTGAGGAGCTAGCTGCTTGCTAGTTTCACTGCACCTGAAACGGAGGAAGCTTCCACTTGTCATATCAAAGGATGGGGGAGGGGGGCCTTCCTGGGATTCTGGAGCAGGTGCCTCGCATGCCCCTCCGTCACCACCCACTGCTATTTTCTTCCCAACAGCTGACACAAGCTTCTTGGTTTCTCTGCTTTGACAGGAGAATCACATACACTCCTGCGATGGCGAGATACAGTTTCGGGTGACAGATTTTCCCCCCCACTAAGTTTCAAAGTTCTTGGAGTTACCTGGACCTCTTTTTTAACGCCGTCTCTTCTCAACTTTTTGTTTCGCCACATCCTGGGTTATACATCAGCTAACATAGTTGTAGGTACACAGATTGGGAGAAATGATTTTAGAACTCGTTTCACGGACCCGCTTTCCGTGTGTGGGGGCCGCTCGATGCTGCGGGAGGGGCAAGGGTACTGGAGTCTGACTTTTTCTTAATCCGTAACTTCATGACAGCTTGGACGATGTGGGCGAGACACAAAGCTTCTTTTTCCTACACCGCAAGAAGATGACAGCATCTGCGTCCACCAGCTTCTGTAAAGCCGATCAAGCGGTCCCACTGGAGTGTATATCCAAAGGAAATAAAATCAAAGAGGGAAGAGCTCCGTGTCCCCATGTTCATTGAAGCAGCTTTCACTACAGCCAAGAGAGAGGAATAAGCTAAATGTCTGGTGACAGATAAGTGGATAGAGAAAATGTGGTATATCTGCACAATGGGGTATTATTCAGACTTAAAGAGGAAGGAAAAGTTAACATTTTTGACGGTGTGGATGAACCTGGAGTGGATAAGCCGTACAGAGAAAGACAGATACTGCAGGAGCTCATTTATACGTGGAATCTTAAACCACAAACAAACAAAAAGCCCCACTGAACTCATGGTAACAGGGAGTGGAGTGGTGCTTACCAGAAGCTGGGGTGTGGGGGGAAAGGGGAGATTAAAACAAAAAACATCGGTTACCAGGGGCTTAGGGGAGGGGGCCATTGGAAGTTCTTGTTCAATGGGGACAGATATTCAGTATTGCAAGACGAAAAGAGATCCAGAGATGACAGTGACGGTCACGCAAAAATATAAATGCATTTAGTACCACTGAGGGGTGCGCTTAAAAATGGTTAAGATGGTGAATTTAATGTTAGTGTACTTTACCAAGAATTTCAAGAGGGAGAAAAATTGAGAATCAAGCAGAGAAAACTCTCAACAGAGAAGCTAAGTTTCATTTTTGTTCCCTGTGACGATTAAAGAATAATAGTGAAACACCGACACTTATTTGGAGAGCAAACTCAAATTTGAGTTGGGCTCGATCTTCAGAAGGATCAGTGCAGAACATCACCCTGTCCTGGGTCTGGTTAATGTGAGTCCGAGGTGAGCCCGGATGTCCTCAAGTCCTTTAGAGGCCAGGGACCACCCTTCCATTATCTGTTTATCTTCTACATGACCTTAAAAAGAAATGTTTCAAGCCTGTTAGAGGTTGAATTGTAGCCCCCAAATTCGTATGCTGGAACCCTAACCCCCAGGAACTCAGAATGGACGCTGGTCTTTACAGGAGTAATCAACTAAAATGAGGTCATTAGGGTGGGCTCTAATCTAATATGACCAGCTTCCTCATAAAGGCTGGAATTTGGTCACAGAGACATACAGATGGAACATGACGTGAATAGACCCAGGGAGAAGACGACCATGTATCAGCCAAGGAGAGAGGCCTAGAAGAGATTCTCCTGCAGCCTTCAGAAGGACCAACTCTGTCAGTATCTCGATCTCAGACCTCTTGCCTCCAAGAGCTGTGACGGTCTATGTCTGCTGTTTAAGCCGCCCAGTCCAGAATAGGTACCACATTACATCAGTCCTAGGAACTGAGACAGAGCCCCCCCGACACTTCAAAAGTCTTATATTCTCACCAGAAAGCTTCCTATCCGCTTCCTAGAAACCTCTCTCGGCTCCTGTGGGCACCCCCTACTCTGGCTGGACTGCTTCCTCCCCTATGGGCAGAGAGTTTCTTTCGTCTCCAAAATGTCAGTCCAGGGGTACTATTGAGTGAAGCAGAACACTGCTGAAAGTAATTGAAGACAGGAATTAAAGCACAAAATTTGGCTGTTATATATAAAGCTGCTAATGAACCCTTGTGGACAAGTCTTTGAGTGGATATAAATTTTTATTTCTCTTAGGTAAACACCTAGAAGGAGAAATTCTGGGTTATAGGGCATAGCTCTCTCCTTCTCTCTCACTCTCTTTCAAAAAAAAAAAAAACTTAAAATAAAAAAAAGGAAAAAGAAATTGCCCAACTGTTTCCCCAAGTGGTTAGATCATTCCACATTCTTGTCCACAAGGTGTGAGATTCCCATTTGCTCTACATCCTTGATAACACTTGATAGTATCAGTCTTTATAACTGTAGCCATTCAAACGGAGCCCATTGGGGCCTGATGATGGTGTGAATTTGCGATTTGCTGATGCCAGTGCTTAACTTTTCTTACACGGATAGGCCTCATTTTATGACATAGCTGCAGGTTGACAGAAACATCAAGTGGTTAATACAGAGGTTTCCCACGGAACCCCTAGGCTTTGTACACACTGTCCCGTATCATTTGCAGCTTACGTTAGTGTGGCGCACTTGTAATTAATGAATCAGTATTGATACATTGTCATGAACTGAAATCCTCAGTTTACACTGAAGCGCATTCGTTGTGTGGTACCAGCCTATGGATGTTAACAAATGCATAATGTCATGTATCTACCATTACAGTATCGTACAGAAGAGCTTCACCGCCCTAAAAATCCTCTGTGCTCTACCTGTTCATCCCCAATGCCCTGAACTCCTGGCCACCAGCGATCTGTTTAATGTCTCCACGGTTTTGCCTTTTCCAGGATGTCACATAATGGAAATCGTACAGTGCGTAGCCTTTTCAGATTTGCCTCTTTCACTTGGGGATATGCATTGAAGGCTCCTCCCTGCCTTTTCATGGCTTCATAGTAGCTCTTTTCTCTTCATCGCCGAATAACATTCCATTGTATGGATGTGCCATAGTGTGTTTACATATCGCATAACTACGTCGACATATTGGCTACATAAAACTTGGTCTCTTCCAAGTTTGGGCAGTTGTGAAAAACGTTGCTGAACATCTTTGTGCAGGTGTTTGTGTGGATGTAGGTTTTCAATTCAACTGGGTGAATAAATGCCTAGGAGCATGGCTTCTGGATCATATGATGAGATTACGGTTAGCTTGAAAGAACTTGCCTGTCTTCCAAAGTTACTGCACCATTTTGCATTCTTCCATGCAGTGAGCAAGGGTTTCTGTTGCTCTGCATCCTTGTCAAGTGGTGTCAGTTTTCTTGGATTTTAGCAGAATGTGTCATGGTATTTCATCATTTCAATTTGCAGTTACCTCGTGACCTATGACATTGAACGCCTTTTCATGTGCTTACTTGCTACCTGTACGTCTTCTCTGGTGAAGTTCCTATTCACATCTCTTGCATATTTTTTTGTTTTTATTTTTTGGGATTCTCAAAAAATTTATTTAAATTCAAGTTAGTTAGCATACGATGTGGTTCTGGTTTCAGGAGTAGAACCGGTCATTCGTCACTTACATATAACACCCAGTGCTCATCCCAGAAAGTGCCCCCCTTAATGCCCATCCCCCATTTAGCCCGTCCCCCCACCCACCTCTGCTCCATCAACCCTCAGTCTGCTCTCTGTATTTAACAGTCTCTTATGGTTTGCTCCCCTCTCTGTTTTTATCTTATTTTTCCTTCCCTTCCCCTATGTGCATCTGTTTTGTTTCTTGAGTTCCACATATGAGTGAAATCATATGATATTTATCTTTCTTTGCCTGGCTAATTTCGTTTAGCATAATACACTCTTGTTCCATCCACGCTGTTGCAAATGGCAAGATTTCATTCTTTTTGATTACCGAGTGGTATTCCATTGTATATCTATCTATCTATCTATCTATCTATCTATCTATCTATCTACGTATCTATCTATCTATCTATCTACCTATCTATCTATCTACCTATCACATCTTCTTTATCCATTCATCAGTAGATGGACATTTGGGCTCTTTGGCTATTGTCGATAGCTCTGCTGTAAACATTCAGCACGTGCCCCTTTGAATCAAGCATCTTTATATCTTTTGGATAAATACTTAGTAGTGCATGACACAAGACATGAAGAGACACTTTTCCGAAGAAGACATCCAGATGGCTAACAGACACATGAAAAGATGCTCCACATCACTCATCATCAGAGAAATACAAATCAAAACCACAAGGAGATACCACCTCATGCCTGTCAGAATGGCTAACATTAACAACTCGGGCAACAGCAGATGTTGGCGAGGATGCGGAGAAAGAGGCTCTCTCTTGCGCTGCTGGTAGGAATGCAAACTGGTGCAGCCACTCTGGAAAACAGTATGGAGGCGCCTTAAAAAATTAAAAATAGAACTATTCTATGACCCAGCAATTGCCCTAGTAGGTATTTATCCAAAGAATACAGGTGTGCTGTTTCGAAGGGACACGTGCACCCCCATGTTTATAGCAGCACTATCAACAGTAGCCAAAGTATGGAAAGAGCCCAAAAGTCCGTCGATGGATGAATGGATAAAGAAGATGTGGTATATATATATACAACGGAGTATTATTCGGCAATCAAAAAGAATGACATCTTGCCATTTGCAACTACGTGGATGGAACTGGAGGGTATTATGCTAAGCGAAATTAGTCCGAGAAAGACAAATATCAAATGACTTCACTCCTATGAGGACTTTAAGAGACAAAACAGATGGACATAAGGGAAAGGAAGCAAAAATAATATAAAAATGGGGGGTACAAAACATAAGAGACTCTTAAATACGGAGAACAAACAGAGGGTCACTGGAGGGGTCGTGGGACGGGGGATGAGCTAAATGGGGGAGGGGCACTAAGGAATCTACTTCTGAAATCATTGTTGCACCATGTGCTAACTAACTTGGATGTCAATTAAAAAATAAATTAAAAAAAAAAGGAAAAAAATAAATAAAAATTAAAAAATTAAAAAAATAAAAATCTTGTATTGGAAAAAAAAAGGGGGGAGACAGGATCCCAAGCAGTCTTGGTGCCATGAGCACACAGCCCGATGCGGGGCTTGAACTCACAAACCACGAGATCATGACCTGAGTAGATCAAGAGTCGAAATGTTTAACCGACTGCACCATCCAGGCACTCCGCCTTTGTACCTTTGTAAAAAACAAAAGACACCCCAGTTGACTATATTTTGTGTGAGTCTGTTTCTGCATTCTATTCCCTTCTGTTGACCCGTGTCTTTATTAGTCAGTACCGCACTGCATTTATTTACCGTAGCTTTATAATAAGTCTTGAAATCAGGTGGTGTCAATGCTCCAACTTTTTTTTTCCAGTATTTTTTTGACTATTCTAGTTCTTGTGAATTTTCATACAAATTTTAGCATAAGCTTGTTGAAATCTCTCAGGGGTTTTAACTAACATTGTGTTGAATGTGTGGGTCTTACAATTGACATTGCAAAAGCTTCCAATCTATGAATGTGATCTCTCTCTCTCTTTCTCTCTCTCTCTCGGTTTTCTTTGATCAGTGTTTTAGATCTGTTGCTATAAATACTCTTCACATATTTTACTAGACTTACACCTACGTATTTGATTGTTTGGTGTTGTTGTATATTATGTTGTTTTCTTAATTTTGAATTTCAATTGTTCATTACGAATCTAGAGAAATACAATTGATTTTCGCATACTGACCTTTTATCCTGTTACCGTGCCTGAATAACTTCCCAGTTCTAGGATTTTTAAAAAGCTTTTGGGGATGTTCTACACAAACAATGCTATCTACAAGTTGAGATTGTTTTATTATTTCTCCAATCTGCATGTCTTCTGTTTCTTTTTTCTTGCCTTATTGCACTAACTAGGACTTTCATTAGATGTTAAATCAGAATAATAAGAGAAGACATCCTTGTCTTTGCCCTGCTCTCAAAGAAAAAGCACACAGTTTTCACCATTAGGTATAATAGTAGCTATAGGGCTTTTTCATATGCTTAACAATTTGGGGAAAGCCCTCTCTACCCCTAGTTTTCTGAGCGTTTTTATCATAAATGGATGGTGACTTGTAGGATATGATTTTTCTGCATCTATTGAGGTGATCATGTTTTTTTTTCAGTTTGTTTATATAGGGAATTACATGGATTGATTTTTACATGTTAGGTTAGTCTCGCATTCTTGGGATTTGATTGTGATATATGAGCTCTTTATATATATTGCTGGATTCGATTTGTTGATGTTTTTTGGCCTGTGTGTTCATGATGCATAGTGATTTTTAGTTTTCTTTTCTTGGAATGTCTTTGTTTGGTGTATGGCTTGGGTATAGGGCAGTGCTGGCCTCCTAAAATGAGTTGGGAATGAGTTACTTCGTCTACTATTTTATAAAGCACATAAAGCTTTTTATAAAGCATGTACCATGGCATAGTTGCCATTTATAATTTGTAAAAAATGACTACATTAGAACTTTTCTAACATGATTCAAAGTCAAGACATATGAATTGTACGAGTCTCAGAGTTTAGTATTGTTTTTTTTTTCTAATTTCATAGACTATTGAAAGCAAGTAAGAGATGTAAAGAGTTTGGAAAAGGAAACTGTTCTAGACAACTTACCACCTTTCAATGTCCTAGTTAGAACCATACGACTTAGGTGGATGGTCTCTCGCACGAGGTTCCCTTGGTTTGAAGTCCAGTACTTTGACATACACTTCTGAGGATGAACAAGTCATTTTAAACTTCAGATTCCCTCTCTCTAAGATGAGAATAATAAGAACACTGCTCCTTAGTTCTTGTCAACATTAGAATAGTACTGTTGCGTAGTAAGTATGGAACACATGTTAACTCTTGACTATTTTAAGCATTGCTAAAAAAAAAGACATGTTATTTCTGACTGTAACAAGTGAGAAAAAGTTGTTCCTCTTTGGGAGAGAAAGCACTCTGTATTCCTCTTTTTAAAAGCATTTCTCATCTTGAAGCCAAAAGATATTTTGCATTTTGGCAGGCAATTTGTTTTATAGAATCTGAAAGTGGATAACTTTGAGTTTTAGAACTTGCTGCTGTGACGTTTCAGTATTATACAAACAAAAAGTTCAGTGTATCATGATAGTTTTTATTTAAAAAAAAATTTTTTTTAATGTTTATTTATTTTTGAGACAGAAAGAGACAGAGCATGAACGGGGGAGGAGCAGAGAGAGAGGGAGACACAGAATCAGAAACAGGCTCCAGGCTCTGAGCCATCAGCCCAGAGCCCGACGCGGGGCTCGAACTCACGGACCGTGAGATCGTGACCTGGGCTGAAGTCGGACACTTAACCGACTGAGCCACCCAGGCGCCCCTCATGATAGTTTTTAAAGGGGATACTTCATTCCTGTTCATGTTAGAAGTCAAGGTCGAGGACGCGCCATTCTTTAGATGAATGTTTAAGATTATAATTAAGATTCTCTCAAAATAATACGTGAAGTGTGTACCAAGTTCAATGACTGGTAGGACTTTCATATACAGGTACAGCGAGACAGGGAGTGATTCCTCCGGTCTCAGAGGGGCAGAGTCCCCCAAAACAGAGAAGGACGTTTGGCCTTTCATAAGTGCCCAAGCTGAGCGTATGGAGGAGGGCAAGACTCTCCATGGAGGCAGGGAGGAATAACTGGGAACACAGCAGGGGTGATCTGTGTATGTCAGGGAGGAGGGAGGGGGCAGCATTTTGTGATTCTGCTCTCCTGGTGCGGTGTGGGCTTCTACCGAGAGGGGCAAAAACTTGGTACTGGGAAGGAACAAGAATTCTTGTGCTAAGATTAAGGGCATGGTCTTGCAAGGCTGCACATGACATGGGTGAACGGTGAGGACTTCAGCCAGTAAAAGGTGGAGGAATCCAACTGGTAAAAAGTCCGGAGAGTGACCACAAGTGAAGGACTCTGGGGCCACATGCACATGGGACCTGGCGGGAGAGCCTTTATCATCAGAGACAGTGAAGTGTCCAGCCCTCCCTCAAATGTCTCCATGATGATCTGACATCTCCTTTGGGGTCTCCAACGGGTCGGCAACATGGTGGCACTTTGCTTTCCTATGCGTTCTGCAGTTATTGACAAGAGCTCCCAGTTAACTCTCCCCCTTCCGCCTGGCACTCTGTTAGATTCACAGTTCGAAGGCTACGAGAGGGAGGGTCAGGAGAGCTATGTCACTTTCCAAGGTCCCATGGCTAAAATCGACCTCAAGAGCATATGACTCTACAGCTCTGCTCTGTTACAAGATCACACTATTTCACTATTGTTTTCTGTTAATTAAATATCTCTCTAAAACGCTGTTTTTGTTTTCACGAGTAGGGAGCCCTGCCAACCTAAGCGTTAATAGCCTCTGTAAATTAATCTAGGCTTCTCGCGCCATAGGAATCCCCAACAGGAGGCTTATGTGTCGGGCTCTGAAAAAATGTTAAATTTCCAGCATTGGGATTTATTCCCCCCGATTACAAACACAACACGTATTAGTTATGGAAATTTGGATAATTAAAGAAAAACGAAGTAAGAAAAAATCACTCCTATCACCCATAACTCTAATTTATTCTCTTTTTTGAAAAGCTGTGTAGTTTTTGATAATTAAAGCAAGAAGTGAAAGTATCGTCCTGCTCTCAGAAGTGACCCCGGTCAACAGCTCACCGAACATACTTCTAGACAGATATCCTTTTGATTCGAGGCCACTCCCAGTTGCTGCCTCGAGCGCCTCTGCCCTTTTCCTTACCGGTGGACGCCGACTAGAGAAGGTGGCGAACGTGCCGTTTTCTGCCAAGCGTGTTCTCGTCTCCTATTTGTTTAACCTTCCGGTTGCTACCCTAAGTACCGCCTCGGTGTGATATTTAATACAGGAAATGCGTTCTGCTGCTTTATCTCACAATTGTATCTGCGCGCAAAGCGTTATGAAACAGATGCCTCTGACAATCGGTCCCTTTATTGGGAAGGTCTCTGACACCGGGGGAGAGACTGTAAAGTAAGACACTGTCCCCAGATGAGGTTCCTAAGAAAAAGGTCGCTTGTGTTGGAATTTGAATGGGTTTTGCACCCTGTCCTCTCTGAAGGTCTAGCGTGAAAAGAGAACCATGACTCAGAGATGAGAACATCGGTCCGGGAGTCTGTAATGAGAGCTCAAAGACAGAGACGTGTGCACTGGGGAGGATCCCTCCTTACTTCCAATCCAAATCCATCACACGGGGGGCAACACACATGCCTCCTGTGCACGTGCACACACACACACATGCACACACACACACCATGCACTGTGCACACACATACACACACACACACACAAAGGCGACCGTGCTGCATTCTGCTGTATTGTTTCATGTTTTATTGTTGGAATGTTTTACTTACTTATTTTGAGAGAGGGCACGAGTGGGGGAGAGGCAGAGAGACAGAATCTGCTGTCAGGGCAGAGCCTGGCGTGGGCTGCATTTCGCAAATCACGCGGCCGTGACCTGAACCTACATGGGGGGGTCAGACGCTCAACCGACTGAGCCACCCAGGCTCCCCATCTGCTGTATTATTTTAAAACTTACTTTTGTCCTAAGCATACCAAAATGCTAGCGTGATATTCGTTTATTAGTGGCTAGTAGGGTATTTCCAATTATTTTGTTAATATAAATGTACCATAGGTAATATTTTTGTCAGAATGTGCTTATATTTCTGTAGGAAAGATTTCTAGAAGATTGTTAGGTCAAGTGACATGCATTTATAGTTTTTATGGTAATGCCACATTACTCTCAAAAAGGTCATACTAGGGGTGCCTGGGTGGCTCAGTCGGCAAAGTGGCCGACTTCGGCTCAGGTCATGATCTCACGGTCCGTGGGTTCGAGCCCCGCATCGGGCTCTGTGCTGACAGCTCAGAGCCTGGAGCCTGTTTCGGGTTCTGTGTCTCCCTCTCTCTGACCCTCCCCCGTTCATGCTCTGTCTCTCTCTGTCTCAAAAATAAATAAATGTTAAAAAAAAATTAAAAAAAAAAAGGTCATACTAGTTAACATTATTGCCAGGAGTATATGAAAACGGACTGTTTTTTCCAACTTTCGCTTTGCTTCACATTGAATTTGATCAGCATTTTTCTTTCTGGGGCCAATTAGATAGGTGAAAAATATATCTCACTGTTTTTTTTAAATATAACTTATTGTCAGGTTAGCTAACATACAGAGTATACAGTGTGCTCTTGGCTTCAAGGGTAGATTCCTGTGATTCGTCGCTTACATACAACACCCTGTGCTCATCCCAACAAGTGCCCCCCTCAATTTTCATTCCTTCTTTGCGTCGAAGTGAAGAGGGGCAGTTTTTCACAAATTTATTGGTCATTGTGTTTCCACTATTGTGACTTGCTGTCTTTGTCTATTATTTAACATGTTCTGATTGATTTCAAACAATGATTTTTATATTATAAATAACAATTTATGTATTACATATGTTATAAATATTGTTGCCAAATCTGCTTACTTGTGTTTTAAACTTGTCTGTGTTCGTATATCGTATGTGCACACAACACAATCAATCAAATCGATTATTTTTAGCTTGTGGCGTACTATTATCTGAGACTCTGCTCATTTATTACTTTATTTTGCTCTATTGTGTTTTATTGCATTTCATTTTATTTTACATATTTTCCCTCCTACCCTCATTTCTAATTTCATTTTCTACCCCCTTCCCCAGTATGCACACCGCACCTCGATGCACAAAGAAACAATTTGATATTTTCTTTCTTCCGGATTTCTGGAGTTCGTGTTATGATTAGGAAAGGCTATCTCCTCTGAGTTAGAATACCCTTGTTTTCAACAGCAATATCAAGCCCCCAAGTCACCTTCAGAATACTTAGCTTACGTACTAAAGGGTTTTCAGTGTTTGTATGTCTTACAATGTTAATATTTTTAGGACAACTGTTTTTAAGGTATAGTCTCTTTCTGCAACAGTGCAGCCTAAATTTACACACGGGGAAAAATTCTTCAGTTTCCCCTCATAAGTGGGCTGGCTCCTCACCTTTTCCACGAGAAGAAAGACAAATGTTTCTCTTCACCATGCCATGAAGTCTGGGTTTCCTTGAGCCTGTTTGGATCTATATGGATGGTCCAAAATCTCCCTTGAGATTATGCGCCTAAGTCAACCGGGCTGTGTAACAAAGTACCATAGACTGGATGGCTTAACAACAGACATTTATTTCTCACCGTTCCGGAGCCTGGAAGTCTGAGATCAGGGTGTCAGCAGCCAGCTGCCTTCTCAGTCTGCCCCCACATGGTCAGGGTAGGGGAAGTGACAGAGAGACAGAGACAGAAGCAAGCTTTCTTTTGTCTCTCCTAATAAGGGCACAAATCCCACTTTGAGGGCTCCGCCCTCGTGACTTAATTACCTCCCCAAAGTCCACCTCCAAATACCATCACCTTGGGGATTAGGCTTTCAACATATGAGTGGGGGGCGGGGTGGACACAAACATTCAGTCCCCAGCATCATGTCACTTCCCTTGCCTATAGGATGGAGACAGAGCTTCCTCCTAAGACAGTGGGTCATCTGACCTTCTGTGAGCTTCCACACAATTCCTTTAAAAGTCTGAACTTTGGGTTCCAGGAGCATAAATCCTATTTTGTTTGGCAATGCGTACCCAATGCCCAGCATACGCCCAGCACACCGAATCCCCAAAGCTGGCACGTAGCAGGCTCTGAAAGAACATTCATTGAATGAATAAACGAGGGGGCGCATGGATGAACGAATTTAGTTCTCATATGTGGGAACTTCCACTTTCCTGTGTCTTCTTCTCAAAGCTGTTTTGTCCAACGGCACCTCCTGGGCTCCTCCTACCTTTGCTCTCCTTCCTGCCTCCTTCTGTCTCGTCCTTGCATTTCCTCCTTCGCCTGTGAAGAGCTGGCGATGCAGAGGGAAAGGGATATTTATCGTACCCTGATGGAAGGTTTGTAAATTTGTATTTGGCAACACGGCTGTACTGATCTAGTCTAGTTCCGGGGACGCACCCATGTGTGTGCGCAAGGACCACCGACAAGGGTAGGCATCTCCGCATTATTTGTGTGGCAGGTGAAATGATAGTTTCACCCCTGCGCTTTTTGGAGACCAGAGAAGAAAAATTATTGCTCGTGGTGCCGTTTGCCCTAATGACTCACGCAGATGCATTCTTGGTTAATGTGGAGGAACTAGAAATAGTAATCGGGCCAGGAGAGAGGTTGATGCAACTTTGACACAGTTCGGCCAAGGTCATTGTTTTGTAAGGAATAGGGTCAGAGTCAAGGTAATAGGAGAAATAGGCTTGATCACGAACTCCTCACATGGTTTTGTGATGAGTTATGTTTTCTTCAGGTACCTCAGGGGGTTAATCAGTTTCAGCTTCGCTGGTGGAGAGACATCAAGAGCTGCCCATTTCTGTCCGTCCTCTGTCTGTGGGACAAGGGCTTGGCCACCTCTCTAGAGATGGGAGCCTAACAGAGAGGCTCCACGGAAGTTTGGTGAAGGCCTCCTCCGTTACCCTCTAGTGGGGGCCAACTTTCCTGATCGAGGGGTGGGGGCAGCGGGTGGAGGGCTTTCGTGTCAGAACCTAGGAGGACTGAGAGATGAGGCCCAGGGAATCAGGGCACCTGGAACGCCCTCTCCAGAACTAAACAGAGGCACATTGCCCGTCTTGGCTGGAACGACAGAGGGAGTTAGGTGAACAAAGGAGCGATTGTTGGCCATCACCTCACTCAATTTCCTCCCATCCTGCCCACCAAGCTGAAAAACCTTAGGATATTTAGCTCGCTCATTCTTCCGGGGGAAGTGTTACTTACGGGGCTCTTGGAAGCGAGTGTGTTTGATCTGAAAAAGATGGGAGGTTGTATTGATTTTTGGCAAGAGCGCAGCCCCTCAGCTACGGGCCTCCTGAGAAGCACCAGTCATCTTGCTGGGGTGCACTGGCAGAGGGGAACGCCAGCGAGCAGAGGACCCCAACTCCAGGGACTAAAGCACGCCCTCCCGGGTCCGCCCCCCTGCCCCCAGGGGGCACACAGCCACCTTCTGTGGGACCAAAATGAGGGGGAGGCTGTGATCTAGAGTACCTTAGGAATTAGTGAAAATTAGAAACAACCCAATTGTTCAAAACCGAGCAACAGTTAAGTAGATGGTGGAAATACACTCTCTAGCTATTTGAAAACATGACGTGAAATATACGGAATGACATCTATGCTATTTGTTGATTTTTTTTTTAAAGCAAGTTGCACAGCAATCTGTGCTATAAACCCATTAAAAATTCTCCATATGCATGGTATACATTTGCATACATGCAGAGAGAAATAAAACGGGAAGAGTGGTAGACAACCAGAATAGCCTGCTCTTTCGGGAAGCTTTCCCTAACGTCACCGGGGATGGATACCCCTTGTCTCTCCCTCTTGAATGACCCATTTCAACCCCTACTGTCTCTGTCGTAGCATTTCTCTCAGTCTTACAAAGTGGTTTCCGCTCCCACTGTGCACATTAGACCCTGGGCCCTTTGAAGGCAGGACCCACGTTGTACCCATTCGTACCACCACCCTCAAGTCTAGCTGAGAACCAACCGGGCAGCCGATGAAGAGCGAGATCAGGCCGGCAACACGTCACTCGGTACCTTGCGATGCAGCCCACCCCCCACCGTCATCTTACGGCTGGTGAAGGGTGTAGGTAAAAAGAAACGACACAGTCCCGACTTTCATCTGGTAGGGTTGTCACGAACTATGGCGAGAATGCGCTCATGGCCCTTGGCCGCGCAAGGTCTCATCTCCGACTTCGGTGGGCCCCATGTGAAGCTCGAGCTAGGCGAAGAGGTTGCAGCAGGCAGGACTGCTCATTTGTGTGTGAGGGAGAAGGCCTTGCCCCTCAGCCTAAGCCCCTCACTGTGTCCGACAACAGGTGGGTTGACCTTCAGGGACGCCCGGCTCCAACGTCGTTTTTCCGCTAGGACAAAAGCTGTGCTGTTTACGAACCTATTTTGTGATTTGGAACGAATCTATTCTAAGCTGGAATAACAATGTGAAAATTTGGAAGTCTGGCAGAGGAAAAAATGTCCTAGAATTTGCTAATCACTAAACTGAGATGGTCACACGGAGTCAGAGAGGGTTGCATTTAAAAAAAAAATTTTTTTTAATGTTTATTTATTTTTGAGACAGAGAGAGACAGAGCATGAACGGGGGAGGGTCAGAGAGAGGGAGACACAGAATTTGAAACAGGCTCCAGGCTCTGAGCTGTCAGCCCAGAGCCCGACTCGGGGCTCGAACTCATGGACCGCGAAATCATGACCTGAGCCGAAGTCGGCCGCTTAACCGACTGAGCCACCCAGGCGCCCCCCCATTTTTTTTTTTTTAAAGATAAAGGTATTGCCATATGGTGGGAATCAGGTCCCGTTGTGGCAAAGACCTGGGATTAGCCCCTGTTTGGTCACCAGGCTTGTGCCTTTTGGAGAAGTCACTCAGCCTCTCCGATGACAATGGTTACCTCAAGCTTGTTTCTGGCTTTTAAAATTCTGTCGTCCTAAACTGGGCATTGTTTGATTAACAGAGATGCTATGTAGGGAACACATACGGTGACGGCGACTATTCAAAGGCTTTCCTATTTGTATACGTCAATATGACTTTGCCGCAAAAGTCATACTCTGCCAAAAAGTAGATGTAATGTCACTGGTGGATGTGAAAGGATGTGAAAGACGTTGGGCAGCAGGTAGGAGAAGGTAAGTGAGCCCATCAAATGATGGGTAACAGAGGCCAGAAGTACAGTGAGATATAATGATTCCCAAAGGGAGTTATTCAGGCTTAGTTTCTGCTATGGACGTAGCGGATCTCACGCTTCCCATGGTCTCATTTTGCAAAAGCCTCGATTGTTATTTTGGGGACTATTTCCTGCTATTCTAGGTACGCTGTTCTTTCTTTAGTTTAACCTTTGCTGTTTCACCTCCAAGCACGCAAAATAAGGACTTGCGTCCTCTAGCAAGGAGGCACCTTTTAAAAAGTTAACACCTTTTAAATATTTGTAGACGCTTATCAAGTACCCAGGTACCCCTCTCCGCCGTTACTTGGCCAATCTACACACCGCCAGGTCTTTTGATCTTAACACGCAAGTTACTCCTTTGATCATTTTGGTGCCTTGCTCGGGATCCTCTCCACTGTATCAACTTACTTCTGTTAACAAATATCGCTCCGAGCAGTCCAACTATAGTCTTTGGAGAAGCAGATTGCAGAGAGAATATTCCTTTACTGTTCCATGATGTAAATCTCTGCAGCATTTGGCCCAGCTCAAGACTTTCTCTATGACTATAACTAAAGTCATTTCAAGCTTACAGTTAAACAAGCTAGCCCTTCTGGTTTCTCACAATAATAAAATGTGGGGTGGCTTTACCCGTGGGGTAACAGAAAGGGCTGTTTATCACCATCTTCTGCTGATGAATTTGGGTCCACCTTCTCCTGATTGGTCAAGCATTTCAATTGAAATAGATACGCTTTAAAATACGAATACCACTGTGAGGGGATACATTGACCTCAATTTCCACAAAGATGTAACCACACTGACTACATATATTTTCTAGAACTTTTTTTAAAAACTCATTTTAATGTTTATTTATTTTTGAGAGACAGACAGAGACAGAGCATGAGCAGAGGGAGAGGGAGACACAGAATCCGAAGCAGGCTCCAGGCTTTGAGTCAGCACAGAGCCTGTCGCGGGGCTCGAACCCATGTACTGTGAGATCATGACCTGATCTGAAGTCGGACGCTTAACCGACTCAGGCACCCAGGCGCCCCTCCTAGAACGTTTTTAATTCTGGGGCCTCGAATTAGAAAATTAACCACAGAAAGGGAAAGGGGCAGGGAGAAGTTTGCAACAAGAAGAGAAGAAAAACTCAGGTAAATGTTATATTGTAGATTTCATCATTTGCCTTAGGGCCAGTCCTGCTCTTAGGGCTCCTTTGGGGACTGGATCAGTGCCCTGTACAAATTGGAAGCCATATTTAGCACCTCGTATGGGGTGTGGTGCAGAAGACGGCCAAGAAAGAGGGGTTGAATAACTAAATGACTAGTTTTTGTTAGGAATTATCTGTTATCTCTTTGGTTCTGTTACTCGTTCATTGGGTAGACGAGTACATAGTCTCTTTTCTAAGTTATGCCCTATTCTGTAATATGTTATCTCTTTTTTTTCCTCTATAAATTCGTGAGCATTATTCTCCAAATCTATTTTTTTAGTGTGATGTTTCAGTTTCCTGTGAAAATTTCACTATCCCACCAAGTTCCATTTTTCATCATCCAAAAAAGACAGATTCCATGTTATCCAGAATTGTGCTTGTTCAATCCAATGTGAATTAATAAAGGGATTATTAACAGGATACTGTCTTCTCCAAGACCAAACTTCACATTCCTTGAAATTTGTATTTTTGCATTATAAGTAGTAACACAACTCAGCACCTTAATTACAGGGAAAAGTGTGTAAGTGAATGCAGAGATTTCTAAGGAATTTTTACCTAGACAACAGAATTTTTTAGATTAAAACCAGCCCCTTTGCGTTACCTCAAGAAGTAAAATAGAAACCTTCTGTTGGAGGCCAGATTTTCCAGAATTCTTCGTGGCTGGCTTTCCAAAGCAGACCTTGCCACTCGAGGTAGCTGTTGAAGTTTGTGAGTGAGATGCCAAAAAACTCCCAAAGAAATGTTCCTGCTGGAAACTGCTTAGGGACCAATGCCATGGTGGCATCTACAATAGGAGTTTTAGCAGATTCACACTTCAAAGTTTTGAAGTTAGGGACCTATTTTTTTTTTTTTTTCCTTCTAGTCTATTTACTCTGCAATGTCATATGCTATCTCTGGAACATTTTCCACAAGGAATCGGTCCTTGGTTTTAAAGTGGTAAGAAGCAACGAAGAAAAAAATAAAAGACAAACCAAAAAATAGACCCTTCACTGTAGAGAACAAACTGATGGTTACCAGAGGGAGGTGGGGGGATGGGTGAAATAGGTGATGGGGATTAAGAATACACTTATGGCGATGAGCACTGAGTAATGTATAAAATTGTTGAATCCTTGCATTGTACACCTGCAACTAATCCAATACTGTATGTTACCTATACTGGCATCAACATAAATTTTTTTTAATGTTTATATTTATTTTTGAGACAGAGAGACAGAGCATGAGCGGGGGAGGGGCAGAAAGAGTGGGAGACACAGACTTCCAAGCAGGCTCCAGGCTCCCAGCTGTCAGCACAGAACCTGAGATCATGACCTGACCTGAAGTCCGACGCTCAACCGACTGAGCTACCCAGGCGCCCCTGGCATCAACATTTGAAAATAAATAAATAAACAAACAAATAGAAGCAGGTGCAACATCTAAAAAAAAAAAGAAGTGGTAAAAGCTTTCTTTGTTTTTCTTTGTATCTACAATGTTTAGGAATAGATTTTGTCTAGACGGCCAGAAGTTTAGTCAGTTAAAAAATATTTATTATTATTATTTTTTATAAAAGGAAAATACTATGTTAGACACGGGGGGGGGGGGGAGGGTCATAAAACATAGCCTTGACCTTAAGGAAGCTCATATCTGGTGACAGAGACAGATGTGTACCCAGATAATCCTGAGCAGACATAGGGAGTTGGAAGAAAGCGTGTAAATGAAGGCTCCGCGTGGACTAAGTTAGGGTTTAGATTCCAAACTGAAATGCTTCCAGTAGCTTCCAGTCTACCAAGTGGTGGCTGTGCCAGGTAGTCGGAGGTATTGTTTTCATCTTGCGAGACGTTTCCCCCGCATTCATGAAACACGATTGCAATCTCTAGCTCTCCGGTGTCGTGCAGGGGATCATTGAGATTGGAAATCTGGCCGAACGCGAAGCCCATGAAGTTCATGCACCATAACGCTCATTTCCTCCCTATTCCTTCTGGGTGAGCGGCAGGCTTCTCAGCACACTGATCAAACAGGAGAAGCTCGTCTCACTCCCTTCGTTCTTCCTGAAGCTGATGAAGCAGAGTCGACTTAATTAGTCTCAAGTGGAATCTCAACTATTTATCCCAGAACGCGAGTGTGTCTGGGCGCGCCTTGCATCCACAGCACGTTTATGGCAGCCCTGGCCAGGTGGCGTTTCCAGAAACCCGATGAAGCAGGAGCCCCACAAACCTTTGCAGCCTGCTCCGTGGGGCTCACGATTCTACTCCAGCAGCACCTGCTATCCGGCGGCGCGCTGGCGAGGCTTCCCTTCCTTCCCCGGCTAGGGCCAGGCCCCTCACCCTCTCACGCATGCGTGCCACCAGTCCCTGGCCACGGGGAGGGTAGGCTGGCTCCGGCCGCAGGGCGGCGCTGCGGGCAAGGCGCGCACGGGACGGGGCACGGGTGGGAGGTAAGAGCCGCGGAGAACCGGAAGGGGGTAGGGCTCGTGCCTATTTAAAAATTAACCCCCATGGTGGTCTTGGTGTTAGATGAGTTAATACAATATACAACAGAAAGAAAGAAAGAAAGAAAGAGAGGAAAGAAAAAGGTGGAAAGGGAAGGAAGAAGGAAAGAGAAGCAAAAGGAAAAGTCTTCCAACCATTTATGTTCTGTGTAACCGCAAGGGAAGGGGAAAGACCTTTTCTCTCTCTTTTTTTTTAACTAAACATTTTTAGTTACACAATATTAAAACTTTTTTTATGTTTTTATTTATTTTTCAGAGAGAGAGAGAGCGAGTGGGGGAGGGGCAGAGAGAGAGGGAGACACAGAATCCAAAGCAGGCTCCAGGCTCGGAGCTGTCAGCACAGAGCCTGACATGGGGCTCAACCTGGTCAACCACGAGATCATGACCTAGGCCAAGGTCGGTCGCTTAACCGACTGAGCCCCCTGGGTGCCCCTTAATTACACAATATTTTAAATATCCAAAAGCATGCAGTTGGATCTCATCAAGACTTGACATTTTTCTTCATCAAAAAACATCAGGAAGGAAATAAAAGCAAGCCCCAGATTCACGATACGTGTATCTGAAGAAGACTTGTCCAGAACAGGTGAAGCTTTACAAAGGATAAGCAAAGACAATAAACCTAAATTTTAAAGGGAGCACCTTGCAAACGAGGATGTCCGGATGGCCAACAAGTGAATAAAGGGGCTTAACATCATTGCTCATCAGGAAAATGCAAATTAAAATCTGAACTGAGATACACCACACACCCACCAGAATGGCTGCAATTTAAAAAGACTGACAGTAACAAGTGTTGGCAGGATCGGGGCCACTGCAGTTAGGACATTGCTGGTGCTGGTGTTAATGGTACAACCACTTTAGAAAACTATTTGGCAATGTTTACTGAATCCAGGCATATACAAGATTCGGATGGTCCAGTTCTAGAATACACGCAAGCGAGATGGGGGCGTACGTTTGTAAACAAATACGTTCCAGAAATTTATAGGTGCTTTCTGCATAATGGCCAAACCCTGAGAAAAAAATCAAATGCCCGCCATGGGAGGGTGCCATGGAGGGAAATCATTGCGGTATATGCATGCAGTGGAATACTATTACTATACTATAGTAATTACTATTACTTTAACTTTTAAAAAGTGATCTACTGGTACATACGAAACGTGGATAAATCTCAATGATGTTACGTTGAGTGAAAGAAGGCAGACACATGAGTATATATATTGTATAAATCCGTTTATACGAATTTCAAGAAACAGGCAAACGTAACTGATGATAGAAGTCAGAATAGTGATTATCGGGGCGCCTGGGGGGCTCAGTCGGTTAAGCGTCCGACTTTGGCTCAGGTCACAACCTCACAGTTTGTGAGTTCGAGCCCCGGGTCGGGCTCTGTGCTGACAGCTCGGAGCCTGGAGCCTGTTTCAGATTCTGTGTCTCCGTCTCTCTGACCCTCCCCCGTTCATGCTCTGTCTCTCTCTGCCTCAAAAATAAATAAATGTTAAAAAAAAATTAAAAAAAAAAAGAATAGTGATTATCTGTACACTTAAGATTGGTGTACTTTATTATACAGATACCCATCAATTTAAATAAGAGTATGAAAAATAGTAGACAACATCTATTCCTTATCTATAGCATCCAATATATTTTGATGCTAACATTTGCCATATCTGCTTCATTTTTTTTGTTGTTGTTGATTAGAATACAAAGCAATACAATATATTTGGAACTGTCTCCACATTCTACCTACATTTCTCAGTCCCCAAAGCCACTCAGTCTTCTAGAAGAGGTCTGCATCCTGGCCCCTATGTCTCACTCTAAGCCTACTCTGCACCACGCAATATTCTGGTTCCTGGAGATGTAGCAAGCAATGAAACACACAAATGTCCCTGCGCTTCTGCAGCTGACATTTGAAAGAATGTAGGGACAGACAATGAGCGAAAACTAGGCAAAACACGTGGAAGGCGTTAGATGAGAAGGCGTGCTAAGGAAAAAAATAAAACAGGAAAAGAAAACAGGGAGGGGTAGGGGCGTGTTCAATTTGGGATAAGATCGCCAGGGAGCAACTCAGTGACGGGATTACATTTTAGGAAGATCTGGAGAAAGAAAAGGAATAAAGCACACAGGCATCAGGGCCACAGGCACACCAGGCCAAGGGAACCCAGGCTCAAGGAGTGAGGTTGGGGCGGCTCTGGAGCAATGAACAGAGTCAGAGGGCCGAGGGCTGGGGTGAGGTGCAGCCTTGCAGTCCGTCGTAAGGAGTTTTTGAGGTAGGAGCCGTTCGAGGGTTTTGAGCAGAAGGGTGGCTTGACCTGACAAATGTTTAGCAGCATCATTCCGGCTACGGTGCGGAGCGTCGATTCTAGGCAGGACGCGAGCACAAGGAAGGAGACCAGTTAGGGGAGTGAAGCAGTAATAATCCGGGGCGGGGTTGGGGGTGGCTTGGCCCGGCTAGTTAGCAGGGATGCGGGCAGGACTGGTTGAATTCCAGATGGATTTTGAATTTGTGGAAAGTGCCTACATCGCCATCCACCGATATAACATTATTGTGTGCGTTTGAAAATTTACATGTATGGATTTATACCCCACGAATTCTCTGGCAGGTCATTTTTCTTCGAGACTCATCAGTGTCAAGGCACGTAGATTATTTTATCTGCCGTATGCTGTAACATGGTGTGAACACTCATCTATTCGTATATATAGCAAGAACTTGTTGAGAGTCTACTAAGAGTCGGGCGCTGTTCTAGGTGCTGAGCATCGGGAAAAAGCAAGAGACAAACATGTTTGTCACATGGATGTTAACAGTTAGTGTTTGTTCATTGACCTGGTGATGCATAGTTAGGTTGTTTCCAGGTCTTCACTACTTCAAAATGCTGCAAAGGACATCACTGAACTCGTATACAACTCTAGTGTATACGTATATGTGAGATTTTTACAAGGATACCTTAAATGCAGCATTTAGGGGTTTGCCGGCTGCTATCAGGTTGTTTCCCAAAGTGGTTGTTCTGATTCTCAGTGAGCCCTCAGTTCTCATTCCTCCACTAACCCCACCCAGTGCTTGGTTTTAAACTTTGGCCAGCTAATGAGTGTGAAATTATATTTTATTATTTTTAGCTCCATTTCCTGATTACTAGTGAGTTTGGATATCTTTTGAAATGCTTATTGACCATTTATATTTTTTTCTTTTTTGAACTACCCATTCATGTACTTTGCCGGTTTCCACCTTGGTTTATCTTTTACTTATTGAATTGCTGAATGTCACATGCACATTTTGATACTAATTCGTGGCTGATTGTACATGCAGTGATCACCTTTTATCTTTGTCTCAGATAAATTTTTTATGCTGAAGTTAAATATTAACATAATGAAATTGATAAATCTTTTCTTTAAATTTTTTCATGTTTATTTGTTTTTGAGAAAGAGAGACAGAGTATGAGCAGAGGAAGGGCAGAGAAAGAGGGAGACACAGACTGAAGCAGGATCCAGACTCTAAGCTGTCAGCACAGAGCCTGACACGGGGCTCAAACCCATGAACCGCAAGACCATGACCTCAGCCGATGTCAAACACTTAACTGATGGAGCGACCCAGGTGCCCCCAAATTTATATATCTTTTTGATGAATTATAAGGTATTTGCTTTCTTTTGTCTTGGTTAAGTAGTATTTCTTTATTCCAAGGTTGCAAAGATATTCTGTAATTTTTCCCCAATTTTCACTGTTTTGCTTTTCACACTTAGATTTTTAAATGCATTTGGAATTTATTTTTGTGTTTGGAGTGAAATAGATGCAGTGTATCCCCCACAGAGAATAGCTAAGTGTCCCAGTATATGCAATAAAACTAATTGCACACAAAAAGATTGTATTTGAAATACTTTTCGTCAGAGATTAGGTACGTGGTCATGTTGACTTTCTTTTTTTAAATTAATTAATTTATTTTGAGAGAGAGCACATGCACCAGAAAGGGAAAGAGAGAGCGTGAGCAGGGGAGGGGCAGGGAGATAAAGAATCCTACGCAGGCTCTGCAGTGACAGCACAGAGCCTGACCTGGGGCTCGAACCCACCGACCATGAGATCGTGACCTGAGCCAAAATCAGGAGTTGGACACTCAACCGACGGAACCACCCAGATGCCCTCATTTTGACTCTCTTTTAAAATAATTCAGGGGCGCCTGGGTGGCGCAGTCGGTTAAGCGTCCGACGTCAGCCAGGTCACGATCTCGCGGTCCGGGAGTTTGAGCCCCGCGTCGGGCTCTGGGCTGATGGCTCGGAGCCTGGAGCCTGTTTCCGATTCTGTGTCTCCCTCTCTCTCTGCCCCTCCCCCGTTCATGCTCTGTCTCTCTCTGTCCCAAAAATAAATAAACGTTGAAAAAAAAAATAAAATAATTCAGACATATTATCAAAGGTTGTTAGGACTGTTAGATTACCACAGGAAAAACAGAAAACAAAAACAAAAAAAAACCAACCAAGGTCAAATTCCTTCCAGGTAGAAAAAGGAGCACAATTTGTTGAGTAGTTCATACTTTCCCCACCCGGAACGCTGTCTCTAGAGTGTTGCGTATATGTTATACATAAAATAAACTCTTCCTTGGTTTTCATTTTATTCCATAGGCCCATTTAATAATGTTAGATTTGGGTATAACATTTTTGAAGTTTAAGAAAAGGCCTCGTCCATTTCCTGTTTGCTATTTTTTTTTTTAAATTATGAATTTGTTTGAAGTTATATATCAGAACTATGATACATCTTCCAACATGATTATAAGATTTTCCTCACTTTGTCTGTTAATAGGATGAATCACACGAACAGATTTCTCTGAAGTTAAATTTCTTTTTTTTTTTTTTTTTTTTTTTAAATGTATTTATTTTTGGGACAGAGAGAGACAGAGCATGAACGGGGGAGGGGCAGAGAGAGAGGGAGACACAGAATCGGAAACAGGCTCCAGGCTCTGAGCCATCAGCCCAGAGCCCGATGCGGGGCTCGAACTCACGGACCGCGAGATCGTGACCTGGCTGAAGTCGGACGCTTAACCGACTGTGCCACCCAGGCGCCCCAACTGAAGTTAAATTTCTTGAGAATAAACCCACCTCGGTCGATCGCAAACTAGCCTATGTAAATTGGGGACTGCACAACTCTTAGTTACTGTCTGGTAGGCAGCGGGAGCCTCTGAGAAGTTTGAGGTGGGAGCAGGTTAACTACTGCCTCACAATCTCTCCGCCAGGTATAATGAAGCCGTGTCTTAGACAAAATTCTGTACACATACTAACATGTACTCAACCAATATCGATTCAAAAGTGGATCTAAAACTGTTCGTACACCCAGTCCTCTACTCTAGATGAAATTCCAGCCCTCTGTACATTTGGGTCCCCTGAGCAGCACTTTGCATGCAATGCATGACAACATTCCATGATTTGTGTCAAGCAAACAGATATTTGCTTCGACCGGTGGCTGGATTCCAAGTGTATTTTGTTTAAAGATTAAGCCCTCAAAGCATCTCTGTGGGTTCAGACGATAGACTCATTGAATTCTTATGTCCTATAAGGGTGAGGAATGCCTCTGAAATACGTTCGCCTATCCCCATATTCTAAATATGTTTAATTCCATCAATGAGAGGGCATTTTTTTTGAAAGAGAGAGAGCACATGTGTGCATGTGTGCGTGAGCTGGGGAGGGGCAGAGGGGGAGAGAGAGAGAGAGAGAGAGAGTGAGAGAGAGAATCCCAAGCAGGGTCTGTGGTGTCAGCACAGAGCCTGATGCAGGGCTCAACTTCATGACTGTGAAATCATGAACTGAGCTGAAATCAAGAGTCAGATGCTCAACTGACTGAGCCACCCAGGCGCCCCGAGAGCACATTTTTCACACACATTATGCTAATTGATAATTCTTCATGTGCTGGCTAAACACCCTTAAATGTGGACTTATGATTATAAAAGTTGACTGTGCTGTGTTGAAGTTTGAATTTACTGAAACAAATATGCTATCACTCTTTCTTGGCTAAAGAATTACAAGATTACAGATAAAATAAATAATTGCTTTAATAATTTAACAAATATTTATGGTATATTTTAGGTAATGGAGATATAGCAGGAAGGAAACAGACCAAAGTCCCCAACCTGATAGAACTTCCATTCTGGTAAGGGAGACCAAATAAAAGGAGGTGGGGGTGGGGGGTGGGGGGTAAAGATGAAGTTAGATTGTGTGTTAAAAGCTTATAAATACCTTCCACTTCCTTCGCGTTGGAGTTGTGGTCACTGGGCTCACCCTTCTGCCACCAACAATTAGACAAGTGGACAAAATCAAGAAATAGGTGCTTGAATACATTGCAGTACAGGGAGTATGGGATTGCGATCCCTGAGGGAAGGGAACAGATAGGGTGAGACTTACTATCATCCTGGCTTTAGACCTGGAAGAACTCCCAACTGTGTTCAGGATTTAAAGGAAGATGTGTACAGAACCAGAAGGGAAATTGAAGATACATATATATTTCTTTATATGTATTATATATAACCATATATAAGTATTTATAATATATAATTTATACATAATTATCTATAATATATAATTACATAATCTTATATATATTTAAGATACTACATATTAGGGGTGCCTGGGTGGCTCAGTCAGTTATACATCTGACTCTTGATCTCAGCTCAGGTCGTGATCTCCAGGGTCATGGGATTGGGCCCTGCATAGGGCTCTGTGCTGACAGTGTGGAGCCTGCTTGGGATTCTCTCTCTCCCTCTCTCTCTGCCCCTACCTCTCTCACTCAAAATAAATAAATATGCTTAAAAAAGATATTAAATTATACATAAACATGTGTGTGTGTGTGTGTGTGTGTGTGTGTATAACTTATAGAGTTGAAACCTTGTAGAGTTGAAAACTCTAATACCTGAAAAGAAAAATCACTGAGTGGGATTAGCAGCAGATTAAACGCTGCAGAAGGAAAAACGGCAGTAACATTGGAGAAATAGCATTAGAAACTATCCAAATTGATGCACACACAGAGAAAAAAAAAGGCTGAACAGAAATGAACAGTGCCTTAGTGGCATTTGGGAAAATATCAAATGGTTCAACATGTCATTTGAATGAGAAGAGGGCAGAAAATATTTTTGAAGAAGTATGAGTTAAATTTAAAAAAAAAAAAAAGAAAGAAGGGGCGCCTGGGTGGCGCAGTCGGTTAAGCATCCGACTTCAGCCAGGTCACGATCTCGCGGTCCGTGAGTTCAAGCCCCGCGTCAGGCTCTGGGCTGATGGCTCAGGGCCTGGAGCCTGTTTCTGATTCTGTGTCTCCCTCTCTCTCTGCCCCTCCCCCGTTCATGCTCTGTCTCTCTCTGTCCCAAAAATAAATAAACATTGAAAAAAAAATTAAAAAAAAAAAGAAGTATGAGTTAATATTTTTCAAAATTTGGTGAAAACTGTATGTCAATAGATCCAAGAAGTTCAATAAATACCAACCAGAAGAAGCATGAATAAAAACACACCAAGGCACATCACACTCAAATTACTAAAAACCAATGATTCAGGAAAAAATCTTCAATGCAGCCAGAGCGGGGAAGAAGACATTACGTTCACAAGAACAAATTAAGAATGTCCCACACTTCTTAGGACCAGTGAGAGCCAGAAAACAATGGTATCTTTACATTTCTGAAAAAAAAGTGAGAGCATAGAAGGGTATGTCCAGTGAAAATACTCTTTAAAAATGAAGGCAAAATATTTACTTTTATTGAAGACAAACTGGGAAAGATTTTTTTTTCCCAGTAGGCCTCTACTATAAGCAATGTTAAAAGAAATTCCTCTGGTTGAAGTAAAATCATACTAGTAAGTTGGGTCTTAAAGAGGAGCGAAAAACACCAGAAATGGTAAATACGTAAGTGAATGCAACAGCTTAAAGAAGAAGTAATAACCCATATAACACTGTATGTCAATTATCTGGAATTATAAATAAACAGACAAGAAAAATTAAAGAAGTAGGAATAACATTTTATTTTGGATCTTGTAATAAGCGTAGAAGGAAAATACGTGACAGCAGTAGCACGAACAATGAGATGGAGTGAAGGGAAGTACACTCGAATGGTTAAGAAAACAGGCAAGTGGGGCGCCTGGGTGGCGCAGTCGGTTAAGCGTCCGACTTCAGCCAGGTCACGATCTCGCGGTCCGGGAGTTCGGGCCCCACGTCGGGCTCTGGGCTGATGGCTCAGAGCCTGGAGCCTGTTTCCGATCCTGTGTCTCCCTCTCTCTCTGCCCCTCCCCCGTTCGTGTTCTGTCTCTCTCTGTCCCAAAAATAAATAAACGTTGAAAAAAAATATTAAAAAAAACAAAAACAGGCAAGTTACCAATGTTAGGAATGAGAGTGGATCATCACTACAGGTCATACAGATATTATGAATGACCTTTTGTTAGTAAATTTAAAAACAAATTGTCAATGTGATCCAAGAAGAAATGGAAAATATTAATAGTTTGCTATTAAATATTTTAATGTGTTACTGAATCTCTTGATGAAGAAAATTTCAGACCCAGGTAGTTTTCGATCGGCAAATTCTACACAAGTCTTCCCATCAATCTTTGAAAATACAGAGGAAAAGAAAAACACTTTCCAACTTATTTTTTGATGTGAACATTAAGCAGATACCAAATCCAGAAAGACATTACCAGAAAAGAAAGAAAGAAAGAAAGAAAGAAAGAAAGAAGAAAGAAAACTATTTATCTATGTATTGTAAACATAGAGTTAAAAAAAATCCTTATAAAAATTCTAGCCAATCACTGTATATGAACTAACTGGAATTTAAATAAAAACTTTAAAAAAATTTAGCCAATCAAACTCCATCAATATATAAAAAGGATTAATGTATCATGTTCAAGTGGGCTTCGCCCTGGGAATGGAAGCCTGGCTCAACCTTAAAAAAAAAAAAATCAACCAAAATACTTCACTATATTAACAGAACACACATAACCACCAGAATCTTAACATGCATGGAAAACTCTTTGACAAAATTCAACATCCACTAATATGAAATAATCTAAGCAAACTGGGAATGAAAGGAATAAAAGAAAACTTCCTCAATCTGATAAGGATCATCTGTGAAAAACTCAGAGCTAACAACACCCTTAATGGAAAAAGCCTGAACATTTTCTCTCTAAGGAACAAGGCAAGGATGTCGGTTTTCTCCACTTGAGTTCAACATTGCCAAACAAGAGAGAAAAGAGGTAAGGAAGAAAGGAAGGAAGAGGAAAAGGAAGGTATATAAATGGTAAGGGAAGTAGTGAAACTGTCTTTAAACAATACCTTTTACGGGGCGCCTGGGTGGCGCAGTCGGTTAAGCGCCCAACTTCAGCCAGGTCACGATCTCGCAGTCCGTGAGTTCGAGCCCCGCGTCGGGCTCTGGGCTGATGGCTCGGAGCCTGGAGCCTGTTTCCGATTCTGTGTCTCCCTCTCTCTCTGCCCCTCCCCCGTTCGTGCTCTGTCTCTCTCTGTCCCAAAAATAAATAAACGTTGAAAAAAAAAAAATTAAAAAAAACAAAAAAAAACAAAACAATACCTTTTACAATGACATCAAAGACATAAAAAGATAAAGTTACCTAATGATCATTTAACAAAATCTTGTAAGGTCCGTTCACCAAGAGAAATGAAAGACTATCTAAATAAAGAGATGCATTGTATTAACAGATTGAAGACTCAATGCGTGTTTTTAAATTTTTAATTGCAGTAAAATATGCATTAAAAAAAACTCCCCATCTTATCCACTTGTAAGCATACAGTTCAGTAGTGCTGAGTATATGCATATTGTTATGCAACCAGTCTCCAGAACATTTTTCATCTTGCAAAAACAAAACTCCATATACATTAAATGATAATTCCTTATTCTCTTCCCTCAACAGCTCCTGGTAACTGCCATTCTACTTTCTGTTTCTATAAATTTGACTAGATTCCTCCCATAATTGGAATCATATAGTATTTGTCTTTTTGTGACTAGCTTATTTTACTCAGCATAACATTCTCAATGTTCATCTATGTTGTAGCGTATGTCAGAACTTCCTAGAGGGTTCACTGTTTTTTAAAAGATGATTCTCTTGAAACTGATCTATAGATTTAATGTAAGCTCAGCCAAAATCCCAGCAGGCTTTTGGGGTAGAAATTGAAAAGCGGATTCTAAAAGTATACAGAAATGCAAATAACCTGGAATAGTCAAAACAATTTTGAACACTAAGAGATAAAGTTGGAGAACTTACCTTCCTGATGTCAAGTTTTGCTAACGAGTAATCATGACAGGGTGGAATTATGTTAAGACAGGTAGAAATCAGGGGGGTAGAATACTGTATTATTCAGAGTTCTCAATAGGATATGTACAGATATATATATCTGTCTACATATGAGATTTATTACAGGAATTGGTTGACATGATCATGGAGGCCAACAAGTTCCATGATCTGCCATTTGCAGGCTAGAGAACCAGGGAAGCTGATGGTGTGGTGCCGTCTGAATCCAAAGGCTGAGAACCCAGGTAGCTAAAAGTGGAAAGACCAGCCAGAGTCCAAATGCCTGAGAAGAGGTGTGGCAAAGCTTGATGGTGTGAGTCTTGGTCAGTGTGAAAATCTGAGAATCAGGAGCACAGACGTTAGAGGGTAAGAGAAGATAGACGTCCAGCTCAAGCAAAGAGTACAAATTTGCCCTTCCTTGACCTTTCTGTTCTATCCAGTCCCTCAGCAGATGGGATAAGGCCTGCCTGGACTGGTGAGTGCAATCTTCATTCCTCTGTCTACCAAATCAGCTGCTAATCTCCTCTGCAGACACATCAAGAAATCATGGCTTACCAGCTACCTGGGCATATCTTAGCCCACATTGACATTCACAGATACACGGTCTGGAAATAGACCCACATATGTATGGTCAATTGATTTTCAACAAAGATGCCAAGACAATTCAATGGGAGAAAGGATGTCTTTTCAGCAAATGGAAAACAGATGGATTTCCCTGTTTGAAAACAGATGAATGACCCTTGTTTGAAAATATGAATTCAGAATAGATCATACGTCTAAACATAAATTTAAAACTGTAAAACTTCTAGAAGAAAACACAGGAAATAGCCTTTGTGACTCTGGGACAGCAAAAATTTGTTAGCACACCAAAACACCAAGAATAAAATAAAATAGTAATAACAATATTTAAAACTTCTGTTCTTCCAAGTATTGTAAAAAATGAAAAGGTAACCACAGAGGGAGCGATAATATTTAGTATACACATATACATTACATACATCAACTTTATTGTCTAGACTTATACTCCCTTAAAGTTGATCTAAAAAGACAACAGTTTTAAGCAACAGAGAAATATCACATTGCATTGTTGAACTCAGTCTGCTAATATTCAGAATTTTTACATCCGTGTTAAACGATTGGGTTGCAGCTTTTCTTTCTGAGACACTGTTATTTGATTATTTTTAGGATTATAGCAGCATCACAAAATGAAATGATGTGCTCTCCACTTCCTTTTTCAAATAGAGTTAGTTCATTAAAAAGGCGATTTTTTTCCCAAAATTTAGTAAACTTGTTTGTAAAACAGTCTAAGGGTGGCCTGTTGGTCTAGTCATGGTTGTTTTTTTATTGTTTCCCCACTGACTTGACTTTTGAAAATGACTATAAAGGTTTTTCTTTTGAGGTTTATAAAAGTTTTGAGTCAATCGAATCATCTTCTAGGGTGGCTTGTATTTTGTGCTCATTTTCAAAGTCATTAAAATATAGATTTCATAATACTACCTTGCTATTTTAGCTTATTTCTATGTCCTTTCGTAGCTAAGTTCCAAATATAGGGCACAACTACTGAGAATCCTACATGAAGTCCATAAATGTCCATGGCCTGAAAGAACATGATTTCTCTGTCTTTATTAACAAAAATATATCCTAATGATTATTTTACTTAGAAATTATAAGATATCATATATATACATACATATACATATATATATATAGGTAATATATATATCATATATATATATATATAAATCTTTTTTTTTTTTTAAGAAGGAGAGAGAGAGAGAGAGCAGGGGAGAGGCAGAGAGAGGGAGAGAGAATCCCAAGCAGGCTCCACGCTCAGCATGGAGTCTGATGCTGGGCTTGAACTCACAAACCACAAAATCATGACCTGAGCCAAAATCAAAAGTCCGATGCTCAACTGACCGAGCCACCCAGGCACCCCTATCTGCTGTATCTTCTAAGAAACTAGGAAAATCCATTTATTTTTCCAAAAGGTTATTTCTCCCCCTTTCTTCTTCTCTCTTTCCTTCTGTCAATTTCTCAAAGAATTAAGAACACGAGACTCTGCGGAGAATCAATGTAGTAAAACCTGATCTTAAGAAAATTCTAGTCATGTTGCCCAACATACAAGGTTTAAATAGAAGTAAAGCTAGAAGTGTAGGCTGGATCTAGAATACAAGGCTACAGAATCAAGGGTGTGTGCTATCAATGTGGTCTATGACTGTTGATGTTGACCTAGGTCACCTGGTTGAGGTAGTGTTTGGGAGGTTTCTCCACTGTAAAGCCATTTTCTTCCCTCCCCCTCCCTATTCTATACCCTTTGGAAGGAAGCTTGCTTTTCTCTTTTCTGTCAGTTAAATTGATTTGTGAACCTAGCGAGGGTAGGAATCCCATTGGTATCAGAGCCCCCCCCATACAAGGCTTTCTCATCAGAAGTCCTTCACTAAGCGATGACATTGCCTCTTTGCTTTGGTGTCTGTGTCCCAAATGAGTCTTTCCAGCTCGGCTGCATGAGCAAGGTTAGCACTTCGAGGAGGAGCGTCAAGAGGACCGACCTCACCAAAAATATTCGTGTCAGTGCCATCGGGGCATCATCTTTCCTCCTTATTTGTCCTAAAATTGTCCTTTGGGATGGCACTTTGGGCAGGGTTTTATACAATATAGTATGAATGATGCCCCCTGGAGTTGTGCCGTGGGATAAACTACAAAAGGGGTGATCTGTTTCCTGAAGGAAACTATTAAAATGTATGTGCACCTTCTAGCATCAGGGTATACATTCCCTTTCTCACATAATCATAGGGACTGGAGAAAGCAACAAGAACTCATCCCACAGCGACAAGACCCGTACGGGACCCACAGAGGAAAGATGAGGGTCTCCGAGGGCAGGCACAGAGTGATCAGGAAGTCTAGAAAGCCAGAGGGATGTGGGAGGAATGAATCACTTTGTGCTTGACTAAAAACCAAGAGTATACGAAAGCCAGGGTGTTTTAAAAATAGATGTTTTTAAGAGATGTTTTAAAATAAATAAGGAGTTAGTGAAGTATCTTAGGAAAGCTTACACAGATTTGCTGATAACAATATTTAGCATATACTGAATGCTTATCATGTATCAGGCACCGTTTGACATTCTACAGTTTGTCTTGGTTTCTTGAACTCTTGGTTTCTCGAACTCTTGTGTGCATCAGAACTACCTGGATGGCTTCTGATGGGTCTAGGTGGGGCCAGAAAACTGGCACATCTAATAAGCCCCCAGATAATGCCGTTGCTGCTGATTTGTGGATCATACGTTGAAAATCCCTGGTTTGGGGCACCAGATGGCTCAGCCGGTTAAGCGGCCAACTCTTGGTTTTGGCTCAGGTCATGATCTCACAGTCTGTGAGATCAAGCCTTGGGTCGGGCTCTGCACTGGCAGCATGGAACCTGCTTGGGATCCTCTCTCTCCGTCTCTCTCTCAAAATAAATATACATTAAAAAGAAAAAAGAAAATCACTGTTTTAACTCATTTAATTCTGACAAATACCTTTGAGGGAGATACTGTTATTATTCCCATTTTATGTGCAAGGAAACTGAGACAGAGAAAATGAATAATGTAGCTGCACACCCACCATCCCCCCAGAGGGGGGATTTGAACCTTAGCAGTCTGACTTTGGTTCTGGATCTTAGATGCTACACCACACAGTGTCCTAGATAATTGGTTCCACCAAAGAAATCTTCTCCATCTAAGACAGCATCCTGGCAGATTTACTGCTGATTTAGTTTTAAAGATATTATCCACCAAAGGCAGCAAATATTTGACACTTAGTGAAATAAGCTATGTATATTGGCAAAATCTTGGCTTAAAAAAAAATCATTCACTGTGATAATTGTCTTTCAAAGCGAATGAGGTAGATACTAAAAAAAAAAAAAAAAAAAAAAAAAAGAAGAAGTTAACATAATAAAACCTTCAAATCTTTCTGGAATTTCAAGATTTAACCCTGAATGTGGATTACTGTTTGCACCGAATTGAAAAGCTTCTTCAAATCTATTTACCATTTTCTCTTCTGGCTTCCTGTGGACAGAGCAGGTCAAAACGTGTTATATAAACTCAACAGAAAACATTTCCAAGTTAAACTTAGTTATTTATAGTTTAGTTATTTAGTTATTACGGAGTCTATAATTTAAGGCATGGTGGGCACATAGAACACATTGCACATCTAATGACGACTGTGGTTATTAACCTAAATGACACGTTATGCTCTAAAGGGCTTCTGAGAGTTTACAGCAGAATAAAAATAACATTAATGCACAGTCAGATCAGTTCAGAAAATGAAGAGAGAAAAAAAAAAAAACCCCAGAGCAGAATGTCTAGTGAGATGGGTCTTCAGAAAACCACGTACAGGTCAGTTTCCCCCCAAATCTTGACAAAGAGTGACATGTGTAGGGATTGATGTATGCACACGTACATGACGTCAAGATGCTTCTGTTGGTTTATAATGATTTTACAGCGTCAGCAACTGGCGACGGAAGAATGTGAAATCTCTCTTCATGTTCTCGAGGTCCGAAGACTGGGGAAGACTCTGTCTAACTTCTTTCACTTAGCATTATACCCTCTACATCCATCCATGTTGTTGCAAATGGCGAGATGGCATCCTTTTCGTGGCTGAGGAATATTCTGTTGTCTTATATGCCACATCTCCCTATCCTTTCGTCTATGGATGGACAGGCTCCATCCCTGTGGGGTTGCTTCCCTATCTTCCCTACCAAGTGAACTAAATCAGGAGAGAAAGACAAATACCACATGATTTCGCTCCTCTGTGGAATTTAAGAAGCAAAACAAACAAGCAAGCAAAGAAAAAAAGAGACAAGACAGACTCTTAAACACGGAGAAGAAATGGTAGTTACCGGAGGAGAGGGGGGTAGGGGTGGGGTGGGAAATGGATAAAATAGCTAAAGGGAAGTAAGAGGTACAAACTTCCAGAAAATAATAAATAAGTCACGGATGTGAACAGTACAGCACAGGGACTATAGTCAGTAAGGTGGTAATAACGTCGTTTAGTGACAGATGGAGACCACACTCCTCGTGGTGAGTGCAGAGTGATGTACAGGATGGTTGAATCAATATGTTGTACACGTGAAACTAATATGACACTGCATGTTAATTATATTTAAAAAAAGAAAGAACAAAAGAGGATTGGGACCCCCCCCCCCCCATCGTGTGGTTCAGTCCGGTAAGTGGTGGTCGGATGGCTGTTCCTTCCACTTAATTTAAGTCTCTTTGAGTGTGGGTCTCACACTATTGACCTTCTTTGCTTTGGAGGTGGGGCCGTCCCCAGCATTGTAGGATGTTCAGCAATCCCCCTGGCCTCTACCCACTACGTGAGGGTAGCAGCCACTCCCAAGCTCCAGCTGAAGTAGTGAAAAATATCTCCAAACACCGTAAACGTGTTTTGGGGGGCAAAAGCACCCTCGGTTGTGAGAGCCATCGATTTTGACCTTCTCATCCTCTTCTCTCTTAAATCGTCGTCACTAAGGGCACGCCATGCTTCGTAGACCTTGCGAATCATTCTTAAGCAATCCCTTTGCCTTTTCTTCCCTCTAGATGAACAACTTCAAATCATACGTGGTACCTTCGCTTCCCTGATGGCGTTAATCTTCAGAGTTGGAAGGATCGTTGGCGATCCCGCTCTTTAACTTCCTCAACTATCAGGTTAGGCTCATGAAATAATATAACTGAGCCAGTTCTATTAAGAGAACGAATATAAAATCATGGTTCCAAACTGTTGGACGAAGGAAACCGTGAGTTACGGAAGGAAGAGGGTTGTTGTGGCGGACAACCAAGAAAAACAACATCGTAATTAAGTAGCTGTACGGCTGCTCCAGCAGGAGCTCAAGAAACCTTCATGGAAGCCATCAGCCCTGGAGAACTTTATGCTCGCTCAGCCACTCCATTGGCTACTTTTTGTTTTCCTGAACGTACACGGGGCAGTTTGCTTTTCAAGAAGCGGCTCAGTAAAGAAGCACATCAGCGATACTGTAAAATCATTGAACCGAGGCAAAGACATTACAGAACAAAGACAGTGATGAGAGATGGCAGGGACATACCACAGCTTCAAAATGTAGCCCACAGCTTGCTAGAGAGGATTTCTGTTCAGCCTAGGCATGCAAATCAGTAAGAAGCAGGAAAATATACCAAATTTGTGGACACTGGGTTTAGTCATGAAAGAGACATATTTGCGTGCTCAGTCATGTATGTCTGTTGTTCAATATTAAAATTTTTTTAAACACTTATTTATTTTTGAGAGACAGAGAGAGGCAGAGTATGAGCAGGGGAGGGGCAGAGAGAGAGAGAGAGAGACCCAGAATCCGAAGCAGGCTCCAGGCTCCGAGCTGTCAGCACAGAGCCTGATGCTGGACTCGAACCCACGAACAGTGAGATCAATACCTGAGCCGAAGCCGGACACTTAACTGACTGAGCCACCCAGGCGCCCCAAGGACTCTACCTTTGTGACCTAATGACTTCCAAAGACCCCACCTCCTAATACCATCCCTTCGGGGGGGTGGGATCTCAACATACACATTTTGGGGGGAACACAAGTATTTGGTCTATAGCCAGCATTTCAATTGGGAACGTGGCAAAATGAGACCTGTGTAAAGTTCCCGAGGACAGTCAGTCTCAGGGGCAAACGTCACCGGCTTCCCATGTGCCTTTTCGGCAATACCCCTACCTGGGGTACCATCAGTCACCACGAGGGCATCCCCTCGCTTTGAGACAGACAAACTGGGGCCAGTAAAGGTGGAAATGGTGTCCCAAGGGCAGAAGGGTTTTGCTCTGAGGAAGCATGTCAGGTCACTTTCCTCTTAAGCCTGCAAGAATATTTCTTTATGTGTGGAAAGCTAAAACAGTGTGTTGTTGCCCGAAGCCCTCTCTCGCCCCGCTTTTGCCCTGAAGTAGAATTATCCAAAAGGAGACGGATGTCTCCGGGGCCACCCAAAAGCCAGCTCTTTGCCACCAGCAGCACTAGCTGGAGGAAAGAGGCTCCCAAGCCTTGAGTGTGAATGAACTTGTACCTGCACGGTATCCGATGATTTATGCTCTATTTAGTATATATTTAAATTGACTCCTGTCTATTCCTAGATATTCCCTGCATGTGTGTGGTGTTTTAATCCCATTATTCTCTTTTGGCAGAATGCCCCTAGCGATTGACTGTGACAGGTAGTTTTTTCAAATCCCAAGGATTTCAAGAATGGACATAGCAGTGAACTAATCACAGAGTGCCTTTAAACGAAATGATCACAAAATAAACAAAGCCATACATCAAAGCAATGGGGAAGATCAAACATTAAGTGAGCCAACTGTGCATTTAGGGAGGACTTCAGAAACCCTAACTTGTACTTAGCTTTCATGAAAATGAGAATTATCACTATTGGTTAAAGCAAGGCCTTGAGTAAGAGGCTCCACACTGTTTTGGCAACATTATTTGGTTTCAACTCACAGCTACTAAATTACCCTTTGTTTCTTTTGAGTGAGCCAGAACTGCTCTGTATCATCTTGGACAATTCCGAAGTAACTTTCCAGAAATGCTCAGTGAAGTAAGGTATGTTTACTGGCGCTTTCCAACGAGATACTTCATAAACTTTAAATAGCACTCTTTGAAATGGAACAATTATGAATGTGTCCAACGAGATGACTGATGTGGTTGGAAATAGCTCATGGGGTGTGTGTCTATTTTGTGATTCGGAGATAATGGACCAAAAGAAGAAAAAAACCTCAGTTTAAAAACCTTTTTTCACTTGTGATGGAACTTCTCCATTAAGCACACACACACACACACACACACACGCACGCACGTATTCAGTAGCATGTTGCACTATGATAAATACAGGAAACCTCTTGGATCGGGAGGTTTGCGATCATTATTTCTATTTCATAGTTGGGGTAACCAAGTTCTAGAAGAGACAAACAACTAGCCTCCGTTATTCGGTCCTCACTGGAAAGCTAACATCCAGGTGTGCTGACAAGCAAAGGCCTTCTGAAAGGTAAGACTCACCTCACTAGGAGTCCTTTTGCTGTGAGGGTTTGCTAAGTGATGGCAGGAACCCAGCTGATGCATCGTATCCTCAGTCTCCTGGGGCTCTCATCTTGCTTCCCAGCCCGCAACAGCCCAAACACAATCGCCTCAGGGTTTGAAAGAATCTGCTGGACCGGGCGGGGCTTCGAGAGGCACCACAGATAGCAACATTAATGGATGCTAATGGGCATGACCTTCGCTGATTAAATCCAGCCTCAGCTCTCAGGCCCCTGCAGGTATTTTAGAGAAACAATAACTTTTATTTTCCCTCCGTGCTAAGCTGTCTATAAATGAGAAAAAGGAACCACCTGAGCTGCTCTGAGCAGGTGCCTGAGCCCCAGGCTTTCCCAGGATGGCTGTTCTGCGCAGTTCAGGACGTCAAGAGGCCGGCAAGGGAGTGTGGCTTTTCACGTGTTGTGCCTCCACTTGCTCAACTCTCAACTCACTGCTTACCCCGTGCAGCGTGATCTGCGTCCTGTCTGGTCTCAGCGATCACTAACCACTGAACACCACTTCCAGTGTCTGTTCTCCCCACCGTCATCGCCCTTGCCCGGATGTCCTCCGCGGGCTGCCTCCAGGTGATGTGGGACTTGTTTGGTCCACATAGTGTTGACTATCGTAGTTTAGTTTTTAAACTCGAGTTAGTTGCTAAGCTTTAATATTTACATGTCTATCTGCATTCTGGCTTTTGTCAAAACCTCGGAAGATTTAATGTTTTGGGGTTTTTTTTTTATATATTTATTTTTGAGACAGAGACAGAGCTTGAGCGGGGAGGGGCAGGGAGAGAGGGAGACACAGAATTCGAAGCAGGCTCCAGGCTCCGAGCCGTCAGCCCAGAGCCCGACGCGGGGCTCGAACTCGTCAACTGCGAGATCGTGACCTGAGCTGAAGTCGGACGCTCAACCGACTGACCCACCCAGGCGCCCCCAAACCTCGGAAGATTTGAATGTGCCGAGTCAACACTCCCTCGAGCTGAGGACTGCTCCCCATAAGATGAGACCGGGGTCCCTGCTTCCCTGCTGTAGCTCACCCAGCCAATGCCCAGCATCCTGGGGCCCCTGAGGCATTTATGAGAGTTTCTCATCCCTCCCTTTTGTCAACACAAGGCACCACTGACCTCATGGCTTGTGAGATGTAGTGGCCTCCACTCTCTGGCATCTCACTCTTTCTGGGCCCTCCTTCACTACGTGTCCCACATTCTCCTATCCTTCAATGGAGGTGTTCCCTAGAGGGGAGATCTGTCTTTGGTCTTCTCTCTCCTCTCTCCCTTGGCACCTCTCGATCCCTGACTTGAATTAGCAATGCTCTAGAGATGATATTTATAGCCCTTTCTCAATGGAACCAAATACGGTTGAACGTAGGTGCAAAAATGGAAAAAAGATCCTTTAGGAGTAAAACGTAAGTAAGGAATAAGATATGTGTATAAACAAATGCGGTGCAATTTGATAAAGGCTGCAGACTTAAAACTTTGCCTTTTGCTTAGAAGGGACTCTGTGGACTCGGGCTCTCCTAGCCAACTACATGCCAAATTCCGGAGGCTGTTCTTTAAATCTTTTTTAAAGTTTATTTATTTTTGACACAAAGAGAGAGACAGAGCATGAGCCGGGGAGGGGCAGAGAGAGAGAGGGAGACACAGAATCCGAAGCAGGCTCCAGGCTCCGAGCTGTCAGCACAGAGCCCGACGCGGGGCTCGAACTCACAGACTGTGAGATGGTGACCTGAGCCGAAGTCAGACGCTTGCCCACTGAATCACTCAGGTGCCCCTGGCTCAAATATCTCTTGAACCCACACCCTCCTTTTCAATTCGGTGCCTACGGGTGTCATCTGTCTCTGTTCTCCGTTGCCAGAGGTGGGCTTTGGCAAAAAGTTCACCGCGTCTCCCCAGCATGCCGGGTCGTCTCTGATTTGGGCATGCTGTCCCCCTGCCTGGAACGTCTCCTCTGTTCGTTTTGGCCATGTGAATGCCATTATCCTCAAATGGCACAGACTGCTCGCCCCATCCCCTCTCTGGTTCATTTTCTGATAGAGAGCAGAGGCTGCACTCTCCCAGAAAAATCCCCCCTCCCTGTGTTTCTAGACCACTTTGTTTATGCCTCTGCGACAGGTTTACCTCACTCTGCTTCCTAGTGGAGCTGTATGTACACTCTTAATTTTTCCCCTTTTCAAGGTCATAGACTCCTTCAGGGCTGAGCGTATCACTTTTCAACTGTTTTTTGTCTCCTGGGGCTAGGCTTTGTGTCTTGCATTTTTGTCGATGTTTAGTAAATACGTACTGAATAACATGGGTAATATGAAAAATGACATATGGGCTCTTCTGTCATCCGGATCATTCACTTGATAAACTTGATGCAAAAGTTGAGTAGAAAAAAATAGGCCCAAGTAGAATTAGCAATGAAAAGGATAAAACCTGTACCAAACATTTACATTCTTATGTGTGACATTAGAACATATTAGGAACAAAATGTGTCTTAAGGTAAGACGTCTGCAAATATAATGAGAGTCGGTGGATAGTGGGAATCAGTATGAAATATGCTATCTGATGCAAGTGTAAAGAATTATATAGAAAACCTAGATTTTCACTACAGGTAAAGAAAAACCCTGCATTTATGGAGCATATAAAGTTCTGTGTTTGGATAGAATTAGGTTGGAGAAAATAATTTGGAGGCAGGGGTGGGGATGAATCAGATCTGCCCTAAATTTTTTGTGACAGGTAAATGCAACTGAACGCAATCGTAACTAAGTAAGGGTTCGTCTGAGAACCCAAGAGTCTTATAGGTTGGGGGCAGGAGACTGTTAGGTCCCCAGAGTGGCTCCTGGAAGGGCTTGGTGGCGAGAACAGAGACGTGGAGGAGGGCAGGTTGAGCAGGCGGCCCCTGTGGAATGCAGGTGCTCGCAGGGAGTGAAAGCTGACGGGGAGAGCTTGGAAGTGGTCCAGGTGGCCATCCAAATGGTGAGATCATTTAAGGCCTGTCCAGGTTACCCAAGGATATCTCTGACTATCACGGAAGAGTGGGGAATGAGGGAAACTGTCTACTCTCCTACTTGGGTCGGAGTACTTGGTCCTACGCTGAGATAAGCTGAAAGGAAGTAGACAGATTCACTGGCAGAAAGCCTTTTCCGTGACACATGGCAGGATGTCTAGGCTTTCTAGGATCATCCGACCATGTGTAAGATTGGAGTCCGTTTTAAAGTGAACTGTAGGGGCGCCCGAGTGGCTTAGTTGGTTGAGCGTCGGGCTCTTGATTTTAGCTCAGGTCATGATCTCAGGGTTCGTGAGTTCGATCCCCGCAGTGGGTTCTGTGCTGACATTGTGGAGCCTGCTTGGGATTCTGTCTCCCTTTCTCTCTGCCCCTCCCCCACTTGCTGTCTTTCTCTCTGTCTCAGAAAAAATAAAAATAAACTTAAAAAAATAATAAAGTGAACCGTGTGTGTGTGTGTGTGTGTGTGTGTGTGTGTGTGTGTGTGTGTGTCTGGGAGGGGGCTTTTCCTCTGATCAGTGTCCCTATAACACTGGCATCCTTAGAAGGAGAACCATACATCCACTGTCACTTTCACTCTGTGGGATCACTTGGGTCTGAATACTAGAGCCTGTAACCTGGGATTGAATTAGCATTTATGGATCCGTATATGAAAAGAAACACACTGGAAGACCCAAGGCTTGGATCTGAATTCCAGAACCATACCTCCGTAGCTGTTTCACTGATGTTTGTGAAAGTCCAAAGCACAGTGCCTGGAACAGGGAATAAGAATTAAATTTGGGTCTAGTTTATTCTTTTTTCTCTGGACTTTTTTCTCTAGACTTACCTCACGTTTTCCCTTTTCAGGTGGCAAAAATAAGTAAGTAAAGAAATAAACTGAAGTGCAGAAAGGTTAAAGAATTTGGAGGAGGTCAGAGAAGAAAGAATCAGATTTTAAACTCTTCAAAAGTTCTATGCTCATTTTAACTTACCAAGTGGTTTGCATTTTAGGCCGATTTTGTTTATTCTCCATAACGCATCCCGTGATTCAGTATTTCTGTCACTCACTAGTAATAATAGGGTGCTTTGGACCAGTCTTGATTGTATGGGATCTCATCGCCGAGTGGAAGCAGAGACTGAGGCAGGGAAAGGGACACTCAAGTTAGCAGACAAGATCCATCAGATCTCAGGACCCTGTCCCTCATCGTGAGTCCTACCGGGCGGAGTGAGAAGAAGAGTATGGCACTCTTGGAGTCACATCACAAATAACTTGTGTCCCTTGGGGACAGCCGATGAGCTTGTGCGGGTCTGGCGTTAACCTTAAGCAGTTGGAGAAAGAAGAAGAAATGAGGCGAACGCGAACCAATAGTGACGTTTGTCTTGATGGCTAAAATGGGTCAGCGTGAGGTCCACCCCAATGTATAGAATCAGCAAGGTGGCTCGGGTTGGGAGGAGGTGACGCATTATGGCAATAGCGTATCAATTGATGATAAAACAGGAACTCTACCATCACTTCTTCCAAAAGGAATGCCCATGGGTACCATGAATACCCAGCTAGGGATACCCTATTGTCTTCTGTGGATATTTTCTACAATATGGTTTTTGCACCACCTGCTGGCAAAGACCTACCTCTCACGGAAGGAAAGGCACATATTTAAACTGTTGGCAAGCAAGGCGTTGGGGAGCTCAAACTCAACTTTGTTTATTGGAAACATGTAGCTACCACTGCTAAATGGCATCCAATTCCTTGTCACCACCTTGTTAACAAGTTTTAAATTGTGCCAGGTGATACACACAGGTGTTTTCTTTCTAAAAGTGTCATAATAATGTGAGATTATTCTGGATTAAGTTAGTGAGAAAGGGAATATTATTTTCAGTGATTAAGAGAGACAGTCCCTCCAATACGCCTGTCTGACACACAGGCTAATCTTTTTGGGGGAGGGAAGCATTTCCAGGCTACTATCATTTAGAAACGTTGAAGCAGCATTATTCATATTTTTGTTTCTCTATTGCCAAGGAGCCATTTAGATTTTTGTGATTGAGCCACACTTCGGGAATAATCCAAGAGTATCATGTTCTACCTTGAGTGTTTGAAGTGGCTTTTCTGGGTGAGATTTTGAAGAATATATGGAGACATTTTCATTGTGCTGTTTTTGCCACTTTGGAAAGAATTTGGTCTTTCTTTCTTCCCTCTCTTTCCCTCTTTCTCTCCTCCTCTCCTCTCTCTCCCCTCTCTTCTCCTCCCCTCCCCTCTCCTTTCCTCTCCTGGAGGGATGGATGAAAACTCTGAGCTAAGCTAATAGGAGGCAAGACAGACTGAAGTCTTCACTGATGACGATGTCAAATTCAGCTCATCTCCATCACTGCTCCTTGATGTTCTACAGCTGGGAACCTGGGTTGGGGAGCAGGACCATAAATGGAGCCCTGATTGCACCTGGTGTTCAGAACAGGTGCGTTCCCTTCCTCCCCGCTCCACGTGCACCCTTAGTGTATAAGATGGAGAAGTGGTTTATCAGGACATGTGATGGAACGCAAAGACTTTCCTTTAGAAGAATAGTGCTTCCATTCCCTATGTCAGTGGCCCTGAATAACGGGAACGAATTTCTTCATTCTTGGAGAATGTTTTTGTGAACTTTTTTTGATTTTGAAGAAACGTCTTCTTCCATCTCTATTCTTTAGTGTCCCTTTCCTCCATTCCGTCCCCTCTGCTTCAACTCAACATTCAGTCAACAGCGACTACGTAGAAGATCTGTAATTGGAAGACGGTAGGGGACGCGCAAATCTGAAGGTGTGGTGCAGATGCTCAAAGAACCTAGTGCCTACTTTGGGAGAGAAATCCCCTTCGTACGATGATATCACTGTCCTCAGAGGATCACTTACGAAAGTGCCTGGAAACGTCAAGGAGAGGTGGGTGACGTTGGCTGAGTGAACTAGAGAAGGACCTAGAAAAAGAACCAGGCAGAAATACTGACGAGGAAACTCTACACCTGAAATCTTTATTCTCTCTTTTCACTGACTTCCATTTACTCTCTGATTTTTTTCTAACGAAAGTCACTCTTCCAGACACAAATTCTTACCTGTTCCTGTCACGCGTTTCCTTCTCCTCAGGACAGGCACGGTGCCTTCACAGAGGGACAAGGGACGGTGGGCATTTAATAGACTCCGTTAAACTCTGTTTTGATTGGTACAAAATATTTTGGTAGCCTTTTCAAAAGAACAGATTCACGTTTTTAATCAGCAAAAGCTGGTGCTGTTGATGATAAGCGTTGTTCCAAATGTTGCCTCTATTGGGATGTAAGCTACAAAGCTCTGTTTGTTATTTTAAAGTGGCATCTGGAAATACACTTTTGATCTAATATTGAAGTCCTCTTGAATTACCTAAGCTGTTCCACATGGAATCAAACGCATAGAACGTGTCTTGGGAAGGCTATTTCAAAGACAGAGGAATTGAATTCATGTTTGGTGGCCACATCAATGTCTTGCAGGCTCTCATAACCCTTTTGTTTTCCAGATAAATCCGTGAAACAGATGTGGCTAAACGATATTGAAGAGATGCCATTGTGGAGTGAACTGGCCACGTTCAAGAGCACAAGTGGCTCCTTTGGAAACGATGCTTTGGCTTGTAGTTTTAGATCTTGCTTAGATCAATTACAATTCAGATCAATTACAATTCTGTCGTAAGTAAACATAGCCTTTCAAAACAAAGGAACTCATATGAAAGGCGGTGGTATTTTGCAACAGCTTATACAAATCTGAACAAAGCAAGGTGATGGAAAAATCTCAATAGCTTTGGACCTAGACTTAAGCGATTGCAAAGAGCATATTTTCTCGCAAAATACATGTTCTATTCCATCGGCTAGAAAGTCTCCGATCAAATAAAACCTTTAAATTTTTTTTTTTAAATGAGTGAAAAAATTGAGGACAGGCCTAGAAGAGGATTTTAATTTTTTGAAAATGTTTATATTCCAAATAACTCTTATCATTAAAGAATAAAAAAAACATTCAGCTAATTGATAAGAGACAGCCTAAGAAATGAGATTGTGAAATTGGGTGATCTGTTATAAATGCTTAAAGAAAGCTAATATCCTTGTCTAAAATATCGTTTGGTTGAGATAAAATACCTGTGTATCTGGCTTTTTTTTTCTTCTACATGTGTTTCTGATCTAACAAGTGATTGGCCAAGCTTTTCATTTTAGATATAGTATTGTGCCTTGTCTCTTCTCCGGAGAAAAGTTTGGACTGGTTTGGCTTCTAGAAACACGGGCTTGCTCTGTCATTCTTAACTGCAAAAGAAAACTTACTAAGTTGGGTACATAAGAAAGTCAGACAGGCTTTTGCTCTATTCAACTAGCATAGCGTCATAAATTCAAAAGTGAATGCTTTTTCTATCAGACGTGATCGCCCCCATGCTGCTCTTTGGAAATAATCTATCACCTCTGGGTTGGGCACAGGCCCACTCCTTGGAGGATCCCTTGGGGAATCCCACCGGAAGATGCTACCCCTGCCCCCAGTTACTGGAAGTCTCACTCTCAGCTCTGCCGGGGGCTCTGACTAGAAGACTCAATTAAAAAGGTATGTGCTCCCTGTTTGGCTCCCTGTCTGGGATTCGTGAAACCAGAATGTAAGGCTTTGATTATAAACCTTTGACTTCTGGTATTTGTAATTTAAACTATAAAAAATTGCCTCAGAAAACGTTGGAGCGCATGGGCCCCCGTAATAGTGTAACTGTATTGTTAACTTTTTATTGGGAAACCAACGGTCATCTGCCATTATTTGGACTTAAGACTACTTGCTTCAAAACTTGAAACAATACAATTTTGGGGGGTACGATCTTCAGGCAACTTCATGAAAGTTGGTATTAATCACACTGTAGTCTTATGATCGCTCAAATGGACATTTAGCTTTCTTTTACCAGGCCTGATGTAACACCAGCCAGAAACAGTAACCATACAAGGACAAGTTAACGTAGAAACATAAAGACAGTAAGAAAGCTGATTATTAGTGAAGATGTATTTGTAGTGGCCTCTATAGTTTGAAAAAATAACTTTTAGGAAGGCACTAAACCTTCATTTTCCATACGGACTTCATTGCAGATTTTCCTGAAATGATAAACCTTAAGAAAAAGTATAACTCTGCATGGGCTAATTCATATAAACCGAGTTCATTGTAACTTTAGACAGCTAGTATCACGGAGGCTTAAATTATTCGGATGGACTGTGTTGATCAAGTTACCAAATATTAATTACTAGAAGACTTCATCTCTATTTCTCTTTGTACTGCGTGAGCCAAAGATCCTGTTATGAGAATTTATGAGATCCTGCCCCAATAGAAGCCTGCTATGATAAACGATCGCTGTGTACAAGGCACCTATTCTCGGCCCCTGTTGTGTAATCTGACTTCACATCAGGGTGACTGGTTTCCCAAGTGCTGTGGGCACGGTACTAAGGAAACTAATAAAACTCAAGTCATGGGTCTGATTGGTACGGGAGCCCCGGCAAAGGATCAGATCCCTGGCCCAGTGGATGCCGTTGGCCTCAAGGAATAGAAATGTCAATCTACAGCTGAGAGGGAGTTAGCCAAACAGTCGATGCACACACCCCAATGGCGGTGGAAAATGCCACTTCTGGTGAGTTCTGCTTCCACGGAGCGTGTAGAAAACCGCCAAAGGCATCGCTCCCACTCTGCCGATGACAAAAGGCTGGATCGTCTACAACATGGTAACTTTTCAGAAGCCCGTCAGAAAGTTGAGGTCACAAGGCCACTGAGTGAATGGCATTTCAAAGAGGGACCACCCCTCCAGCAGAGCCCAGATCTGTGAGTTGCTGCACCTTGGGCAGCGCGTAAAGGGAGGCGGCCACCCTACAAGCAAGTAAGAAGGAATCGGTTACAATCTTGACAGATTCCTAAAGCCCAAGCGGGGGTGAGCGTGTCTGTCTGGAATAACTGGGGGCCTAGACCTAAAGGGAGAACGCACTCACTCACGGGCTGTTCATGCAGGAGACTGGGCAGGAGGAGCCCCTGTCAGTGGCAGGGTGACAGAAGTGAGCAGCTGCCTCTGGGGACCCGCACAAATGCCACCCACACACCTTTCCTCTTACAAAGCAAAAGCCTTAATGGTTGAGGGAGGAGAGCAAAGTCTCTACTGGGGAAGCAGGCAAGACCTTCTGCTTCCGAAGAGGCAAAGACAAAACCTGACTGCCCTAGGGGAAGAATGGAAAACTCTCCTGCCCCCAGGACAGGGGAGGAAGGAACTAAGTCTCCACGCGTCTCCTGGAGGAGAACAGGACACCTTGTTGGAACCATGGATCAGCTCTCCATGGGTTAATTTATTTAATGATGACTCGCTTTTCAAATTTGAGGCAGCTTAGGATAGAATATAATTAAACAGTAAGTTTAATCAAAATGAGAAAGGAAAATATCTGGTTAGTCTCATTACTGTGACCCCATTATCTGCAGTTTTCAGTTACCCGTATTTAGTTACCTGTATCATCAGAAGGTCAGTAGTAGCCTAACGTTGGGTCACCTCCCTCATTTCCTCACGGAGGCATTTTATCATCTCACGTCGTCACAAGAGGGGTGAGAGCCATACACTAAGATATTTCGAGAGCGACCACATTCATGTAACTTTTGTTACGTATATCGTTAGAGATGTTCTATTTTGTCATTAGTTATTGTTAATCTCATATGGTGTCTAACTTATGAACTGAACTTTATCATAGGTATTTTTTTTAATGTTTATTTATTTATTTTGAGAGAGAAAGAGAAGGAGTCTGTGTGTGCACAAGCGGGGAAGGGGCAGAGAGAGGGAGAGAGAGAATGCCAAGCAGACTCCCTGCTGACAGTGTGGAGCCTGATGCGGGGCTCGATCTCATGAACGACCATGAGATTATGACCTGAGTCGAAACCTCAAGTTGGGTGCTTAACCGACTGAGCCATAGGTATGTTTTTATAGGAAAAAAACATAGTACAGATCTTCCTCGGCTTATGATGGAAGATGGAAGAGGCTTATTATGGTTAATCCCTATAAGCCCACGGTAAGTTGAAAATATTGTAAGTCAAAATGCCTTTAATACACCTAACGTACCAAACGTCACAGCTGAGCCTATCCTACCTCACAACACTGACTTTAGCTGACAGTTGGGCAAAATCATCGAACATAAAGCCTATTTTTTCACCAAGTGCTAAGTAGCTCACGTAACTAATCGAATGCCATCCTGAAAGTGACAGGTACCGTGGAGGTCTGGGTGCGGAACGGTTGTTGGGCCTGGTGACGGTGTGCCTGGCTGGGAGCCGCAGCATCACGGGAGAGGACCCTCCCACGTACCGCTAGCCCGGGAAAAGATCCAAATGCAAAATTCAAGTATGGCTCATACCCAACGCATGTCACTTTGGCACCATTGTGAACTCAAAAAATCCCAAGTCAAACCACTATAAGTAAGGGGACTGCCTGTAAATACAGGGTACGGTTCTATCGGTGGTTTCAGGCATCCACCGGGGGGCTCGGAAGTTTCCCCAGCAGGGATGAGGGAGGGCCTCTGTATTTGGTTCTGACTGGGCAGCCAGGACAAAAACGTAAGCTTAATGGGTTAAAGAATTCTAATGTTGGATGTTCATAAATTCCTTAATAGAGACAACCTTTTCCTAGCGATCAGTACTGAGTGGAGAGCATCAGACTTTACACAAGGGGCTTGGGTGATAACATAGTATTTCATCAGTCAATGAATATTTATTGTTCATCAGGCTAGGCCTGTGCTAGGCTTGGGGATAAAAAGACACAGTTCTTGTTCTCTAGGGACTTTCAATGGAGTCTTTAAGAGAATCCATATGTTTTGGCTACCAGACGAGTAAGAGTGGCTTCCTTTTACAAATGTTGAGAAATCTGGCCAGGGTTGGAATGAAAGGAGACAATCCCAACTCAAGGTGGGCTAGGAAGGTTGGGCAGCTGTGGGCAGAGGTTGAGTTTTCCTCAAGGTTAAGCTTTGAACTCATCCAAGTATCTAGGCACAGATTCATGTGACACGGTAGAATTCCTGCCATGGTGCATGGCAAAGAGAACAGCCACCCGGAAGCTTTTTCTTGTCCACAGCACCAGTCATTTATATAGGTAAAACACTTAACAGTTCCCTTGGGGGAATATCTGCTTCTGCACTCCAGGTCGCCTAGTAGGATGAATCGGCTGCGAATGTTTCTATGTAATTGTGCTCTCCCTCTCCTTTCCTCTCTGCCCTTTACTACTTCAGAAGGCCTTGTATAAAGAAAAAAAGTGCTCTTGGTCACTATGTGGGACTTGATGCCCAGGGAAGTGTCTCCCCCCATACCCCAGAATCATTTGCCAACCCATGAGAAACATTCAGAAAGTATCTGGCTTAGCGTATTTTCTTGAAACTGGTGCTGCAGAGAATCATTAGTATCTCATAATTCTAGGAAGAAAAAGACATAACCAAATGTTAACCCTGGATAAATGATCTCTAGCTAGAATGATTCTGAGTCAGTTAATTGTCTCCAGAGGGAGGTGTCTAAAGAAAAGTATACATGGGGCGCCTGGGTGGCGCAGTCGGTTGAGCGTCCGACTTCAGCCAGGTCACGATCTCGCCGTCTGTGAGTTCGAGCCCCGCGTCGGGCTCTGGGCTGATGGCTCAGAGCCTGGAGCCTGTTTCCGATTCTGTGTCTCCCTCTCTCTCTGCCCTTCCCCCGTTCATGCTCTGTCTCTCTCTGTCCTAAAAATAAAATAAAAACGTTGAAAAAAAGAAAAAAAGAGAAAAAAAAGAAAAGTATACAGTGTGTCACTGCTATGTGTAAGGACCGTGGGACTTATCAAGAATGAAGGTCCTGTAAATGGAACATCTTATGAACATCTTATCTATTACAATACCTAATTTCTCAGAGTATCTTGAGTTATCCAAATTTTGCTTCCTATTGGAACCTTTAAAGAGAATTTTTTTGCATTAATCAAAACCTGTTACCGCTTTAGAGAGTGAAATTTCTCATGGGCCAAGAGTCTGACATTTATTGTGGAAGCAGATGATTATCTCCAGAGCTTCTGGAATGTTTCCTGGGGTGAATTTATCAGTGATCTAGTCATCAATAACTCATTTTGCTTATTTTTAGTTCAAGGAAAGTTTCAGAAATTTTACATGAGCTTTCATTTATGCAACTTTTGGCTAGTGAGTGCGTATGGTAGTTACTTTGTGCTTCCTGGAGGATGAGCTGGTTTTCATTCAGTAAAGTAAATGGAAACATCCAGATGTTTACTGTGCATAAAATGAAGCAGAAAGGTTTACATAGTTTTGTGCAATATTAGTTTTCCAAAAATGACTCGTGATTTAATTACGTTAGGACTCAAGCCAATGTCTTAAATGCCTTGCTTTACATATTATAGAAAGTATCAGTAGTCCTACTAGAAACGTGATCTTTTATTTGTTATAGGCGTTATAATTTTGAAATTACTCAAATTTAACATCGTTACGTTACTATTAACTAAACTCCAGACTTTATTAAAATTTCAATATGTTTTCTCATTAATTCACTTTTCCTACTCCATGATCCCATCCCAAAGGCCACATTGCTTTCGTTGTCATGTCTCCTTGGTTCCTCTGGTCTGTGACAGTTCTCAGCCTTTCCTTATCTTTCACAACTTTGAACGTGATGAGGAGTACCAGTCTGGTATTTGCTAGGATGTCCCGTAATTTGGGTTTCTCTGATGTCCTTCTCATAATCGCACTGGAATTACGGATTTCTGGAAAGAATATCACAGGTGTCTTTTTCATGTGTCATATTGAGGGCACGTGATATCTACGGGACGCTGCTGGTGATGTTACCCTTCCCCACCTGCTTCAGGTAGGGTTTGTCAGATGTCTCCATTGCAAAGTTATTATTTTTCTCTTTCCAGTTCTTCATTCTTTGAAAGCAAGTAACTAAGCCCAGCCCATCCTCAGAGGAGGGCAATTAAACTCCACCTCCTTGGTATTGTTTGGAATTCTTCTGTACAAAAACCTTGTGTCTTCTCCCTCATTTATTTATTCAGTGTTACTTATATAATTATGCGTATTTATTTTATACTTTGGGTTATAATCCCAATCTACGTTATTCTGTTGCTCTTCTTATTCCAGATCTGACCACTGGGACCTCTTTCAGGCTAGATCCTGTGTCCCTTTCACACACTTCCATTCTTTGTTCTTCTGAGTTCTCTCTTACCTTCTGATGCTACAAGGTGTTCCAGGCACATGTTGCATATTCCCTGCCCCAGCCCTAGAATCAGCTCCAAGGAACCCTATTTCTTTTATTGCAGAATGGTATTTACAAACCCAAGTCAGGGCCCTGGGAATGTTCATTGCCACCAGGGTGTCAACATCTTTAGAACTTCTCAGCAGATAAGTCATAATCTTTTCAGTGCTTAGAATCTTTAAAGGTTTTAAATTGATCCTAGATAAGTCTTCTAATATAAATACGTATTTCTGATTCCCATTTCTTATTATGAACCCATTCCCCCCCCGCCCAAGCTTCTCCCTTCTTTTTCTCTGTTTCCTTCATAAAATACCTTTGCTCACTTGAACTCCTCTCTTTACCTTCTCTCCCTTTCTTAATACTCCCCCCCCCCCCATTTCTCGCCCTTTTCCTCGCAGTTAGTGAAGGTCTAACCTAGTCATTAGGAGGAAAATAATCTGCTTAAATGAATTTTTCCTTAGAAGTGAATGACTGATTGGGGTGCCTGGGTGGCTCAGCTGGGTTGAGCATCTGACTTTGGCCTAGGTCATGATCTCACAGTTCTCTTGAGTTCGAGCCCCCCGTCGGGCTCTGTGCTGACAGCTCAGAGCCTGGAACCTGCTTCGGATTCTGTGTCTCCCTCTCTCTCTGCCCCTCCTCTGCCCATGCTCTGTCTCTCTCTCTCAAAAATAAATAAACATTAAAAAAAAATTAAAAAAAAAGAAGTGAATGACTGATAATAGTCTATTGAAATGGATGGTTCTCAGAATTGTATGTGCAATGAATCAATCACTGAGTTGTTGAAAATACAAACACCAGGGCCCCTTATTCCTGACTGAAGGAGAATCTTGGGGTGGGGGCAGGGAAATGCTATGACATCTGAAATTTTATGACCTAAGGTATTTTGTGTCTTTATGACTGTATGCAAACTGAGATCACTTTAGAGATACAGGGATTGTTAGTGTGTATCATATATTTATTAATATCTCTGTTTTATATACACATATATGCACACATAAATATACATACTTTTAGAGCTTCTGAAAAGTGAATTTCAGGTGTGGTACTAAGTCAACCATTTTGGTTTAGACACAAGGGGTGCTGGTCATTCCCCATTTTCTCCTTCCCTCCCCCTATCTCCCCCATCCATCTCTACTCTTCTGCCTGAATCCTGGGAGACTGGCCCCTTCAAATTTCATGTTCTAGCTTTTTTCCAGGTAGCTTTGATGCATGGCAAGCAGATGGACAGCAGGAAGGCAGGGAGGTGAGGATCTTTTTCCCCTTGCTGTCTTGAGTTGCCCCGCAAGGCAGGTAATCACTGTCCCTTCAAAGATTGTAGCTACTGGCCTCTGGTCACCGTCTTCCTCTCTTTGTTACTTCAAGGCCAGGGACATGATGGCTCCCTAATGTTGCTAACCTCTGGGTGTTTCAGCGTCTTTGATGGGTCCCTTCGTGAGACCCACAGCTCTGAAAAGTCCTCGCGCTGAAATTGTATGAAGTGAGCCCTCTGCGTGAACCCCTGTTTCTTTCTGGGATTCTGAGTGATACACAAGGGGTTAGCATCACCTCTTTTATCTGCAAAGGCCTCCATGGCTTGTAGGGTGAAAGGAAGAACAGAAAAACTTCCTATTTCAATTAAGGAGCACGCGCATTATGATTTGTGAAAGACTAAGAAGTCCATGCTTTATTAAAGACATCCAGGGGTGCCTGGGTGGCGCAGTCGGTTAGGCGTCCGACTTCAGCCAGGTCACGATCTCGCGGTCCGTGAGTTCGAGCCCCGCGTCGGGCTCTGGGCTGATGGCTCGGCGCCTGGAGCCTGTTTCCGATTCTGTGTCTCCCTCTCTCTCTGCCCCTCCCCCGTTCATGCTCTGTCTCTGTCCCAAAAATAAATAAAAACGTTGGGAAAAAAAATTAAAAAAAAAAAATAAATAAAGACATCCAGTCCCACCACACCCCCCCTTTTTCCCCCCCGCTATTCGGGGGGCAAGATTAGGATTTATTGCTCTATTTCAGAATTGCAGATGACTTTATATCAGACTTATAATGAAATCCACCAGGAATCTAGTCTAGCATTTCTTTTATTTTTATTTTTATTTTTATTTTTTATTTTTGGGACAGAGAGAGACAGAGCATGAACGGGGGAGGGGCAGAGAGAGAGGGAGACACAGAATCGGAAACAGGCTCCAGGCTCTGAGCCATCAGCCCAGAGCCTGACGCGGGGCTCGAACTCCCGGACCGCGAGATCGTGACCTGGCTGAAGTCGGACGCTTAACCGACTGCGCCACCCAGGCGCCCTAGTCTAGCATTTCTAATGATGTTATCTTAGGACAATCTGCAGTAGAGTTTTCGGAGTGAGGAAATTGGCCCAGGATACTGTTTCCAGAGGTTTTTTTGGGTTGGGATGCTTCTGGGGAGAAAAGAAGGAGACGTACCGTCGTGGGAAACTCGGCAGTATTTTATTGAAGAAGTCAATCCTGGCTCGGATATGTTGGCTTTGAGTTTTTACGGGATACGCCCCCACCATTGCCATGGATTGGTTTATTATATTTTCTTTCTGATTACACTACTTGCCTGAAAAGGGATGGAATTGTTTTTATGCCTTTCCCCAGCTTTGCTGGCAAAGCACCATTCAGTAAACCCAAACGGATGGGAGCGGAATGCACGGTCAGGCCACGTAAGGTCAGCTTTTGTTTACGCCATTTGTTTCGGGTTTCTGCTGCCTCATAGTAAGGTACTCAAATCGGATCTTTTATTTTGGATTCCAGTTTCGTACTGACAGTTTCTTCTCATCCATCAGGTGACTGCATTTCCCCGATGAGCTCTTCCTGAAACTTCCCTGTAGTCTGTGACTCCCTCCCACATCACCCATTATTATGTAGGCAGAGGTCATTGTTGCCCTGGGTAGAAGTCACCTATAGCCTGCTTTATCTTATGAGAAAACTCTTTGTATAGACGCGGAAGCCATAAACCTGAAATTATGATATGTATTTCATAAAATAACTCAGCTCTGTTTCGGAATGTGAGCCACTCTGTTGTTTTACTTCTACTCTTTCTTATTTCTTATTAGTGCCAGAAGTTTACAATTCTAGACAATTCCAGAAAATCCCAGTGATTTCTGACTACAATGACTTTAAACATATAGGTCTAAAGTCTTTTTTTTTTAAAATCCTAATTGAAGGCAGTTTGGATCACTATTTTGTCAATGGAAATGCCAGGTTTCCATGGTTTTATGGTATCAGAAGCAAATCCCCTGTGCAGCCCCTTTGTTAGTTGGATCACTTTTGTATATATTTGTTTTAGCTTTAATTTTTATCAAAATAATACATGCCCATAGCTGAAGCCAATGAGCTGGTTGTGAAAAACAATAGGTTTCATTTCCTTCTCCCCTCATTTTCTGAGATAACCACTTCTACGTCTTTAGGTAAATGTTGCTTTCCTTCAGTGTCTCTAAATGGCATGGCTCCTTTTCTGTCTTTGTATTGTAGGTTACCTTCCTCCTATAAAAGATGATCATTTAACTCCGCTTCCCCCTATTAGCCATGTTTTGTTCCTAGTCTCTGGACTCTCCAAATAGTTATGCTGTGAAACAATGAGCTCAGCATTTTGTATTTACATCATTATGACTATGTAAATGTTATTTGTAGCCGAGTTATGTGGGGGATTATGGTTACTTTTTCCTTTCTATGCAGAGTTCTATTTTTCCTAGAGCGAATGATCTTTTCTTTCCCCTGGGCTTTCTGTCCTCTTGTTAGTTCAACCAGATTCTTCACAAACTGCCTCTTCCAGATACGGGAGGCATTCTATCAGTTTCATTTTTCTGGACAAGTCTCCTCTATAACCTTCCTATTTCCTCTGACCGAGACTGCTTGTCCTCCACGCCTGGTACACAGCTGTCATCCTGGCATCTCTCTTAACCATTGCTCACCTCTTCCTGTGTTCTTCTCTTATTTCTCTTATTCCAGATCTTCTTTATTGGTGGAACTTATTTTCTGGTAAGAAATAAGTTTTTTGTGAGAGGCTATAAAGCACACAAAAAATGTTTTTGAGAAGTTAAATATTTTAAAATATGATTATTATGGGCTCCTGCTTGACTTGTTGTTGGGCTTGATATGTAATTCTAGGATGAAAATATTTTCCTTTAGGGTTTCCAAGGCATTTCGCCATCACCTTCTGGCTTCCATTGCTTTTGTTGAGACGGCTGAAGTAATACGGTATTTTCTTGTTGTCATCTTTGTAGCTTCTCTTTGTCCTGGGATTCTGAAAATGTTTGATAATGTGCTCGGATACGATTTTGCTTTTTAATTCTCGACTGCTTGGTTGGCCCCTTCCATGCAGAAACTAGTGACTCCTAGCTCTGAGAAAGATTCTTGCATTATTTCTTTGATCGGTCTCCTTCCTCCATTTTCCGTTGGCTTTTTACAGATCTCCAATTTTTTACTTTTAAAGTAAAGGGAATAAAGGAGATTTATTGGATATCTTCTTCAGTCTGGCTGCTTGGCTATGTCAAGAAAAGGAAATAATAGGACAGGAGATGTATGTTCAATGAAAGGCAATGGCAACAGCAACAAAATAGGGCCAGGGAAAGTCATGATAATTCTTCCAATTCTTTTCCTTTCTGGAGGAATAAAATGGGCTGAAATAAAGGTGAAGAGGAATGTTTAGTCTCTTTCTGTAACTTTCTGTTGGGGCACAGAGGAGTGAAGGTGCGAGGAAAGAAAACCACATCCTTCATCTGTATTTGGGGCTGAGTAGCCAGATGATATGTGTCCCAGCAGGGAATTTGGGTGGTGCTGGGTTTGGTGAATTGTCAGGGAGTTAAAACCTTCTGGAACTGTCTGTGGTGAGCTTAACTAAATCTTGGAGTTCAACAATTACCTTGACCTGGGGCTTAAAACGAAGAGATGTGTCAGCAGATTGGGTTGGACAAATGCAGATAAATGAGTGAGAAGAAAGCAACACCGATCATTTATTCTTATATTTTCCTAATTCAGTGTTTAAGATGTTCTGTATCATTAGCATCCTCTCCAACGCACACCTACACACGTGCTGATGGGCTCACGTAACCAATGTCAAAGTGAAACTGAACAAAACCCATCATCCATACTTAGTGTACACATATCTATATATGTATACAGCAACACACACACATTTGACCCTTAATACGCTGGTTTCTGTTGTTATTTATTATTTCATTAATGTACCCTGTGTAAGCCATTGAGAGCAAAGTAATTACTTTGTGCCCCATAAAATGCTCTGCATCTTGCCTCACCAGGCACGCTCCCCTTATGTGCCCACAAGCCTTTGTAGTAGATGATGATCCCATGTACTTTCCCCTTATGCCCGAGAGAAAATCAGAGGGAGCTAGTCATGCTCAGTTTGCATGTCAACCAGATTTCCCAACGGTCGGCCACGGGGAGCAGAACCTGGGGTCCAAAGGTAAGTGAGAAAGTGCCTTCTAGCTGCATGAATGTTGTTAAATAGACGATAGGGTAGAAAGTGAGTTGATAGATTTCCCATGCCTTTTGTCATAGTATTTTCTTACAGTCCCTTCTGCATTTTCTCCTCACAGACTAGTCAGTTTGTGACTTCAGGAAACAATTTTGAGAGGCGGCGTAGGTAAAGAACTCCCTGTGGAAAGTTAAATATGGAGAAAAAGTGACCCAGGCAGTCGGAGGAGAGGTGGGGGTGAGCCAGAAGGGCCAGCGGGGGTTGTCAGTGACAGCAGCAGATGCTGAATGCCTGCATTCCAGGGGCTTGTCGGGAAGCCAAGGGAGTCACTGTGTACAGAGCTCCGGCCCTGGAAAGAAGGGAAAAGAATGCAGGCCCCCCAGCGCTCATGAATAGAGCCAGAAGAAAATCAGGCTCCCGGCTCCTCTGGTTCACAATTGGCTTTCTCTGAGAATTCCATTTCCAACTGGTTGGAGGACAATTTTAAATAGAAATGGGATTCCAAAAATAAATAAATAAGCAAACAAAGACTGTTTTGGGCAAAATGATGTATCATAATTGAACACTGTTCTTTAATTCAGATGGTTTCATAACAAACAAAGCTCTGCTCTTTCACTGGAACCACATTAAAATGGGTGTTGTTTTCTTGCCCCCCCCCCCCCGGAAGAAAATAAGCATTTTCAAAAGTAGCTTCAAAAAGACAATTACCATTTTAATGTGACATGCTTGGTTTCAGAAAGTTTATAGCACTGTGTTCCAAATTCGAGTTCAAAGGACATGGAGATAACGGGCCTGGAATTTGCTGCTACTCGATGGCCAGCCCTTGTAAGCTGATGCATCACGGGCGCCCGGGGAAGAGCTAGGGTTTGAGCACAGAGCCTTGCCCCCCGCTGCTGGGGTTCCTGGGGGTCCCATCCACTTTTTCCCGTTTGCTTTATTCGCCTCACGGTGGCCACATCTTTTCAAACGTGAAGGCGTATCGTTTCGCTGCTTTGAGAAAAGAGGGTACCGCTGGACGACTGTGAACAGGCAGTGTGCCATCCCTGGACGAGGCAGTTTTCAAATGTTTTCTCACATCCCGTGTAATCCTCACACAAAGTTAGGAGGTTGGCAAAAGCAGAAACAGGCCCACGGGTACAGGGAATAAACGGATGGTTGCCAGAGGGGAGGGGCAGGGGGGATGGGCACAGTGGGTAAGGAGGGGGAGATACACGGTTCCGGTTATGGACGAAATAAGTCACTGGGATGAAAGGCGCAGCCCAGGGAACGTGGGGGATGATGTTATAACACGGTCGTATGGTGACAGATGGCAGCTATGCTTGTGGGGGGCACAGCATAAGGTACAAGTATGTTGAATCACCATGTGCTACACCTGAAATTAACGTAACAATGTGGGTCAACTATACTTAAAAAACAAAAGCAAAAACAAACAGAAGGTCCCGCAAAACAAACTTAGATCGGTATTACCATTTCTCCCATATTATAGATGAGGACACTCGCCCAAAGTCCCGACGCTTAGGAACTGCTGAAGCTGGGGCCACAGGCAGGACTGGCCCACCGTACTTATCCATGACGCATCCCCGATTCCCTCCTCATGGCTCCTCCCAGAATAGCAGGGAACAGCAGCACTTGTGTCCCAGCTGTGGTGACAGAAAGAGGAAAGGAATTCCTTGTCCTTTCCGTACCCAATTGGACAGCGTTCTTCCCTTTCGGCATTCATGTAAATCTTGAGATCAGCCGGTGCTCGGACTGAAAACAAGGCTCTCGTTCTGGTTTTAAATTTCCTTACATCATTACTCCCACGTTACAAGGTGCATAATTTGGGTGGTTTTACAGCTCCACAACTTTGGCGGGATGGCTCAGAAATGTAATAATTACTATCAAGTTTCATGAAAACCATTCAGGAAGCCACTAGAATGCCCAGGAGGCTTATAAAGGTTTGAATCTACTCCTTCACCAATGACTTCACCTGTTTGGAAAAGTTTTTCTGGTTTGTGTATTCCCACTACACGCTGTCTCTATTTCACACCCTTCACAAAATACAGCTTTCTCAAAAGCCTGGTTCGTATATACGCAGTAAGTTCAAAATGTCACCATTCTCTTTGTTTGTTTGGTTTTTTTTAAGTTTATTTATTTCTTTTGAGAGAGACAGAGACAGCGGGGGTGGGGGAGGGGGAGGGAGCAGAGAGGGAGAGAATCTCAAGCAGGTCTCACACTTCTGGCGTGGAGCCCGAGGGGGAACTCGAACCCACGAAACTGTGAGAGCTGAAAACCAAGAGTTGGATACTGACGTGAGCCCCCCAGGAGCCCCCAAATGTCATCGTTCTTGAAGACTACGTGAATACCCATACATACGAGCCTCTCCTTGGAATAACATAAAGGGAAAGGCTTAGATAGTGTGAAAGCAGATCGAGTCGCAACGAAAGAGCTATTGCAGTGCTCTCTCACAACCCGGATTTTCCTACATTCGCTCATGGGATATGTACAGCGGCCTGACTACCGAGAGCCTTGTTTCAGATCCCCGCTTTGCCACCTGACTCTTTGTGACTTCGAGCCCCTGCACCTCCCTGGGCCCCAGTTCGCTCCACTGTAAAACACGAGTAATGGTAACAGTATTCACCATTATCGGCGTCAAGCTTCATGCGATGTGCTTTACACGTGTGCGCACACTTAAGCTCACGGCATCCCCGGAAGTTACGTAGATGGAAAAGATGAAACCTTCCAGGTTTATGGACAGCAAGTAGATCCCAGAGCGGCGAGGTAACCCCGACTGGATCTGAGCCCAGTACGAGCCCACTCGACCACTGGCCCGCCCCAAGAAGGCTCAAGGGTTCTGTGATCTGCAGTTACGCCGCGGGGAGGGCTGCTTGAATCTGATCGCCGTGAGGCATCTGTCAGAAACTTCTGATGATATCGGAAATGAAAGGAATCTGGCTTATATTTCAACTTACAAAAAGCAAATATCTGGGACGCCTGGGTGGCTCAGTCGGTTGAGCATCCAGCTTCGGCTCAGGTCATGATCTCACGGTTCGTGGGTTCGAGCCTCACGTCTGGCTTTGTGCTGACAGCTCGGAGCCTGGTTCAGGTTCTGGGTCTTCCTTTCTCTCTGTCCCTCCCTTCCCCTCACAAATAAATAAACATTTTTTTAAAGCGTATATTTGGACACAATGAGAAGTGTTTAGGAATCGGGACTCAGTTATTGGTAAGAAGTTCTTTCCTGCAGCATTCTTTAGCCATCCACAGTAAGTGGCACCTAACAGATTTATATCTGACTCATCTGGGTGACGACTGATCAGCAACTATGGACAGCAATATACACACTTGCTGGGTTTGATTTGTTTTTGCATGATATAAATAGGAGCTGAGAGGATTATTGTGATATTGTAATTTATAATAATATACTATTTGGTCTTCATCCAGTTTCTGACATAGAACTTTAAAAAGAATTTTTTTAATGTTTATTTATTTATTTATTAAAATTTTTTTTAATGTTTCTTTATTTTTGAGAGATAGAGAGAGACAGCGTGAGCAGGGGAGGGCAGAGAGAGAGGGAGACACAGAATCTGAAGCAGGTTCCAGGCTCTGAGCTGTCAGCACAGGGACCAATGCGGGGTCGAACTCACTAACTGGGAGCTTATGACCTAAGCTGAAGCTGGACGCTTAACCAACTAAGCCACCCAGGCGCCCTGAGATGTTTACTTATTTTTGAGAGAGAGAGAAAGACAGAGTGTGAACAGAGGAGGGGCAGAGGAGAGGGAGACACAGAATCTGAAGGAGGCTCCAAGCTGTCAGCACAGAGCCCACACGGGGCTTGAACTCATGAACTGCGAGATCATAACTCGAGCCAAAGTTGGCCGCTTAACCCCCTGAGCCACCAGGCACCCTTCTGGCACAGAACTTTTAAAACCCTTGGAATTTCCTAAGTGATAAGCATGAGCAAGGTGTCTTGACGTTCCTGTCAACTGCACCTAAATTTCTGTGAATGAGGTGGCCTTTTGGAAAGCACCTAAGGATGGAGTTTGGTTGCCAGGGAAACCAACCTTGAGAAGGGGGGTTGGAACTTTCAGTCCTACACCCCTCCCCCTACCTCTGGGGAAAGGAGAGGGAGGGAAGCTTGAGTTGATCGCCAATGGTCAATGATTTAATCAATCGTGCCTCGGTAACGTAGCCTTCCTAAAGACCTAAAAACTAAAAAAAGGATGGGCTTTGGAGGGCTTCAGGGCTGGTCAGCACATGGAGATTTGGGGGTGGTGGTGCCCCTTCCTGCGTTCCTTGCCCTAGTCATCTCTCCCGTCGGGCTTTTCTTGAGTTGCCTCCTTTTTTTTTTTTTTTTAATTTTTTTTTCAACGTTTATTTATTTTTGGGACAGAGAGAGACAGAGCATGAACGGGGGAGGGGCAGAGAGAGAGGGAGACACAGAATCGGAAACAGGCTCCAGGCTCTGAGCCATCAGCCCAGAGCCTGACGCAGGGCTCGAACTCACGGGCCGCGAGATCGTGACCTGGCTGAAGTTGGATGCTCAACCGACTGCGCCACCCAGGCGCCCGAGTTGCCTCCTTTTATAGTGAGCTGGTTATCTAGTAAGCAACATGTTTCCGAGTTCTGTGAGTTGCTGTAGCAAGATTGGTCAAACCGAAGGAGAAGATGGCGGGCCCTCCATTCCATAGCCAGTCGGTCAGAAGCGCAAGCGGTAAACTGGACTGTTTGGCATCTGAAGTTGACGTGGGGGAGGGGACAGTCCAGTGGGACTGAACCTCAACCTGTGGGGTGGGGTGCCGTCTCCAGGTAGATAGTGTCCGGATTGAGTGGATTGCTTGGTGGTGTGGTAAAAAGGGCCCACAAGTCAGAACGGGTGTCAGAATCACAGTTACGAGACTGCTTCTACCTTTGGGGGGTGGGGAGTACGGCATTCTCCCCGACTCATACATCATGCTTCCCTTTCCACCCTCACTGTGTCCGACAGGTGCCTCTTGACCATCACTGCTCTCCTCAGGTTTCTTGCTCACTCCGCCCTGGAGCAGGGACCCGGGAGTGTGCAGATGGCAGGGGCAACCCAACCTTATCCTCAGTGCCTATAGGGCTCCCCACGGGCCCATCCAGGTAATGTGCCAACTCCTGAGGCCAGTTCAGGGCAAGAGACAGGCCCTTGGAAGGTCTGGTTTCACTTTCACCAGGGAAATACTGGATCGGGTGGAGTTGGCAGAAAGGCAGGCCTATTCCCATTTCTTGGTCTCGCGTTTGGAGCCACCGTGTAAGCCACGTTCTGCTTGGCTGTACGTAGTCACTCGCATCGGCTTCTTGTTACCCCTGGGCATGGAGTGCTTAGTTTTCAGGGGAACGCGTGTCTCAAGTTTCTGGCTACTTGGTGAAATGATACAGAAATTACTCCCCCCACGCTTTGTGGCCAGCTGGGCGCTGAGTGTGTTGGTCCCCGAACCGACCGCGAGGCCATCAGCTTGGAGCTTTAAGGCCTCAGGATCGTCCCCATCACTTCCTGTCTCAAAAAGTCCTTAGTATCTGTTTCCACTGTCAACAGTCTCTCGAGGGCCGCCCTGTCGGTTTCGGCTCACGTTAGGAGGGCTGTCTCCCGAGGCTTACACCCAGGCTCACAGCCGGTTCCTTTGGCACTGTTCTCACATCAACAGACGAACACGGCTGGTGACGTTAGCGACTTCACTCTGCAGTCTCGTTTGCCCAGGGCGCTCGCTTCCCCGAAAAGTACTTACGTTGCAACCGTTAATCCATGGCCGCCACCAACACAGCCCTAGCAAATGCTGTTCCCGGGACGATCACATGCTGTGTCTCCTTTTTACCCTGTTCTATTTCGGGAGCGAAGTGCACTTTGGACTCCGCTCCGTGGAGCCCGCGCCCCCTTGGGTGGGGAGCAGCGGCTTGTACAAGAGTCTGCCGCTTGGCCTGGGTCATTAGGAGAAGAAATAAATTCTGCTCATCCGCCCAGATGACATCACTGCTCGCGTTTAAATTGTAAATGATTCCAAGCAGGCCATTTTTTTTCTGCATCGGGGAATCTAACTATTTGTTAAAAACTTTCATAAGGTATTCGGTAATACGTGCATTGATTTAAAAAATCGAAACGGTATAGAAAGGCAAAACGGATAAACAACAGTCCTGTCTCACTCTTCCTCAGCCTGTCCCACTGCTCCTAGATAATTCTTGAGAACGTTTCTGTTTTCACTCCTGTTGGTTACTTACAGAAGTCTACATGTCTATGCTTTGACCAATTAATTTTTTTATCAATTCTTTTTTTAAAAAAGTTTATTTATTTTTAAAGTTTATTTTTGAGACAGAGAGAGAGCACAAATGGGGGAGGGGCAGAGAGAGAGAGACAGAGACAGAGAGACAGAGAGAATCCCACTGCTTAACTGACTGAACCACCCAGGTGCCCCAATGTTTATTTATTTTTGAGAGAGAGACAGAGAGAGAAACTGTGAATGGGAGAGGGGCAGACAGAGAGGGGGGCAGAGGCTCCTAAGAGGTCTCTGTGCTGACAGCAGAGAGCCCAATGCAGGGCTCAAACTCACAAACTATGAGATGGTGCATGACCTGGGATGAAGTCGGGCACTTAACCAACTGAGTCATCCGGGGCGCCTATCAATTCTTCTTTTATTTATTTATTTAAAAAAATTTTTTTAATTTTATTATTTTTTTTTAATTTATTTTTTTTTCAACGTTTATTTATTTTTGGGACAGAGAGAGACAGAGCATGAACGGGGGAGGGGCAGAGAGAGAGGGAGACACAGAATCGGAAACAGGCTCCAGGCTCTGAGCCATCAGCCCAGAGCCCGACGCGGGGCTCGAACTCACGGACCGCGAGATCGTGACCTGGCTGAAGTCGGACGCTTAACCGACTGCGCCACCCAGGCGCCCCTTAATTTTATTTTTTAAAATCGACATCCAAATTAGTTAGCATACAGTGCAACAATGATTTCAGGAGTAGATTCCTTAGTGCCCCTTACTTCCTTAGCCCATCCCCCCTCCCACAACCCCTCCCGTAACCCTCTGTTTGTTGTCCATATTTAAGAGTCTCTTCTGTGTTGTCCCCCTCCCTGTTTTTATATTATTTTTGTTTCCCTTCCCTTATGTTCATCTGTTTTGTCTCTTAAAGTCCTCATAGGAGTGAAATCATATGATTTTTGTCTTTCCCTGACTAATTTCACTTAGCATAATACCCTCCAGTTCCATCCACTTAGTTGCAAATGGCAAGATGTCATTCTTTTTGATTGCTGAGTAATACTCCATTGTATGTATATACCACATCTTCTTTATCCATTCATCCATCGATGGACATTGGGGCTCTTTCCATACTTTGGCTACTGTTGATGGTGCTGCTATAAACATGGGGGTGCCTGTGTCCCTTCGAAACAGCACACCTGTATGCCGTGGATAAATGCCTAGTAGTGCAATTGCTGGGCCGTAGGGTAGTTCTATTTTCAGTTATTTAAGGAACCTCCATACTGTTTTCCAGAGTGGCTGCACCAGCTCGCATTCCCACAATTCTTCTTTTAAACACAATTTTATTGATGTATCATGTACATACAAATTCACTTATTTTGAATGTACAACGAAATGAATTTTAGTAAATTTACAGGATTGCATGAATCACGACAGTCTAATTTTAGAACATTTCTATCACACCCAAAAGATCCGTCCTAGACATTTGCAGCCACTTCACGTTATCAGTTCCAGCCCCAGGCAATTCCTATTTTATTTTTCTGTCTCTGTAGATGTCCTTCTTCTGGACATTTCATAGACATGGAAGTGACCAATCAATTTAAGACTATATTTAATAATTTTCTCATACAAAAGATTTACCTTACTTATAGAATTGCCTTCCCCCACTCCCATGTCTGCCAATTTTTGACAATAACATACTATTTTTAAAAGTCTTATGTTGGTTATTTTTGTCATTTAAAAATTTTTTTCAACGTTTTAAGTTTATTTTTGGGACAGAGAGAGACAGAGCATGAACGGGGGAGGGGCAGAGAGAGAGGGAGACACAGAATCGGAAACAGGCTCCAGGCTCCGAGCCATCAGCCCAGAGCCCGACGCGGGGCTCGAACTCCCGGACCGCGAGATCGTGACCTGGCTGAAGTCGGACGCTTAACCGACTGCGCCACCCAGGCGCCCCTATTTTTGTAATTTTAAGCAATATACTCCTTTAAAAATTTTTTTTTTGTCCACTTTTGTCAATGTCATTTGATGCCCTTGTCCCCATATAAAGCGCGTCATGATCTCTCATTTCCCTCACCCTTTTTCACAGGCAACTTCTGACAGTTAAGACTTAATTTCACTATTGCGAAGGCTGATGATATTTCAGCTTGTATCTTTTTAACTATACAGTTTTGATGTTTATAGGTTGCTTCCAAAAGTAGAAAGCTAAGGGCAACCGTTAGGAATTTGTAAATATTGCTCAGTGCGAATCTGGGTGGACTGCCCGCGTGAGGTTTCCTTCCCATTGTGTCCAGGGCAGAGCGGTGGTGATGCTCCGGGAGAGCGTGCCCGTGAGAGTCACATAAATTCTCTTTCTGTTCCTGCATCAAATGCTCAAAAGCTTACCATAGTATGATTGTTACATTGGGCCATTCCTGTATACCTTTTCATTTGTTTTCCCCTAGAGTTTGAAATTATTTTTATCCTTCTTGGAAAAAGCATAATATACCTTTGCTATAACCTAGAATTTATCTGCCTCTCTATCATGCTAACCAAATGAAACCCTCCTCTTTTTCATTGCAGTGAGGTCAGGATGAACATTCAGACTGCTCGCACACTTTTGTGATATTTTAGCACGTTGCTGAGAAACCCAAGCTGGCGTGCTTAATGTTAGCAAGTGTGGTTTTGCACTTAGATTTTACTTAGGCGTGTATTTTGATGACTGCTGCACTGGCAGGAAAATATTTTACCCACATTAAGGAGATTACGATAGAATATAGGTCAGTAGACTATGGATTTCTTTTTTCAAACACGTTTATTTTATTTTTTCAATCTTCTCTTGATTAACCCTCCCTTCCCTGTTTTGTCAAGATAAAATCAACAGACGGCACTAAGTTTGAGGTGTAGAGCAAAATGACTTGACTTGAATGTGTTGTAAAATGATCACTACGGGGGCGCCTGGGTGACTGAGTCGGTTAAGCATCCGACTTCGGCTCAGGTTATGATCTCGCAGTTCGTGAGTTCGAGCCCCGCGTCGGGCTCTGTGCTGACAACTCAGAGCCTGGAGCCTGCTTCACATTCTGTGTCTCCTTCTCTCTCTGCCCCTTCCCTGCTCATGCTGTGTCTCTCTCTGTCTCAAAAATAAACATTAAAAAAATAAAATAAAATGATCACTATGATAAATTTAGTTAACACCCTTCGTTTTGTACAGATACAAGAAAAAACTATTTTTTTCTCTTTTGTGGTGAGAACTCTTAGGATCTGTTCTCTTAAGAACTTATGCTAGGGGTGCCTGGCTGGCTCAGTCAGTGGAAAAGACAACCCTTGATCTCGGGCTTGTGAGTTCCAGCCCCACGTCGGGGGTAGAGTTTTATTCAAATGTTTAAAAAAAAATTTTTTTTTTTCAACGTTTATTTATTTTTGGGACAGAGAGAGACAGAGCATGAACGGGGGAGGGGCAGAGAGAGAGGGAGACACAGAATCGGAAACCAGCTCCAGGCTCTGAGCCATCAGCCCAGAGCCCGACGCGGGGCTCGAACTCCCGGACCGCGAGATCGTGACCTGGCTGAAGTCGGACGCTTAACCGACTGCGCCACCCAGGTGCCCCTCAAATGTTTTTTAAGTTAAAAGGAGTGCCTGGCTGGCTCAGTTGGTAAAGCTCACAGCTCTTGATCTTGGAGTTGTGAGTTCAAGCCCCATGTGGGGCCTAAAGCTTATTTAAAAAAAAAAAGAACTTATTAATATATCGTACATCAGTGTTAACCATCTTAGAACTGGAAGTTTTAAATTTTTGACCACCTTCATCTAATTTCTGCACCCTACTCCACCACTCCCTGCCTGTGGTAGACACAAGTCTGGTCTCCTCTTATCTGCGTTTGTTTTTTGTCTTTCTTTCTTTCTTTTTTAGATTCCACACATTAGTGAGATCATACAATATTTGTCTTTCTCTGACTTATTTCGCTCAGCATAATGCCCTAAGGTCCATCCATGTTGTTTCCAATGGCAGAATTTCCTTCTTTGATATGGCTGAGTAATATTCCAGTGTGTGTGTGTGTGTGTGTGTGTGTGTGTGTGTGTTTAGGTTGTTTCCATGACTTGGCTGTTATAAATAATAATGCAGTGATCTTGGAGGTGCAGCTGTCTCTTTGGGATAATGATTTCCTTTCTTTTGGATGTATACCCAGAAGTGGAATTTCTGGATCATATGGTAATTCTATTTTTCAATTTTCGAGGAACCTCCATCACCTCCATGGTGAGAGAGAAACTGTGAATGGGAGAGGGGCAGAGAGAGATTTACATTCTCCCCAATTTACATTCTCACCAACAGTGCATCCATGGGGTTCCCTTTCTTCAACATCCTCCCCAACATTTGTTTTCTTTTGTCCTTTTGGTAGTAACTGCTCTAACAGGTGTGAAATGATATCTCACTGTAGCTTTGATTTGCATTCCCCTAATGATCAGTGATGTGGAGCCCCTTTCCATGTGCTTGTTGGCTGTTCATATAATTTTGGAAAAATGTCTATTCGGGGCCTTGGCCCATGTTTTCACATGGATACCTCAACTCAGTTGGTTTATTGTCAGTAGTTTTCATCACCCTTTTTTGTACTTAATAGTTTTAGTCTTTAATTTCAAGGGACAGCGCGGTGACCAAACAAAGTAAATATTTTTTAGAAGGAGGAATTTGCAAGGGTGCCTGGGTGGTTCTGTCAGTTAAGCGCCCGACTTCAGCTCAGGTCATGATCTCACAGTTTGTGAGTTCGAGGCCCGAGTCGGGCTCTGTGCTGACAGCTCGGAGCCTGGAGCCTGCTTGGGATTCTGTGTCTCCCTCTCTGCCCCTCTCCTCCCCTCATTCTCTCTCTCTCTCAAAAATAAATAAACATTAAAAAAAATTAAGAAAACAAGAAGGAGGAATTTGCATGAAGGACCCAAGCTTCGGGAAAGCGACTGTCTCAGGAGCTCCTTACCAAGATAATATGTTTTCATTTTGATGTGATAAAATTACCAATTTTTTCTTTTGGTTTCATTGCATGTGTGTATGCCTTTGGTTTTTGCATTGTTTAAACTCTCATTCTCTGCTATTGAAGAAATAAAGATATTTTCCTGTGCACTTTTAGTATTTTAAAAGTCTCTTTTCACAAATTTTGCATAGTATAGAAATTAAATTCGATGTGGAGTAACTTTCACTGACATTTTATTTTTTCCATACTGGTAACCAGTTGTCCTGACATTGTGTGTAGAATAATCGATCCATTGTTTCCACATTGAATTGAAATTGTAACTCTGCTACGTATAGGGCCTTCATGAATGCATGGATGGATTTCCCGATTTTCTTTTATTTCATTGTTCTGTTCATTATCCTCGTACAAGTAGTACACCATAATTTAATGGTTCTACTTATAAGTCCTGATAGATTGCAAACTGAATGAATCCATTCCTTCCATTCCTCCTTCCAAATTGCTTTGGCCAATGTTGGCTCTGTGTTCTTTATGCTTCTGTCTCAATTCCGGGAATAGGCAAGTGTAGTGAAAAAACATGTTGTAAATTTCATTGGCATCACATGTAAATTTTATTTTGGGGAAGAAATATTTTATTATTTTTAATTTTAGTTTTTTATCATTTTTTAATGTTTATTTTTGAGAGAGAGGGAGGGAGAGGGAGAGGGAGAACGAGCGGTGGAGAGGCAGAGAGAGAGGGAGACACAGAATCGGAAGCAGGCTCCAGACTCTGAGCTGTCAGCACAGAGCCTGACGTGGGGCTCGAACTCATGAACTGTGAGATCATGACCTGAGCTGAAATTGGACACTCAACCGAGTGAGTCACCCAGGTGCCCCTATTATTTTTAATTTTTAAATAAGGAACCTATACACCAATGGTATTTTTCAGGTCCTACAATAGAGTTTTATACATTTCTCTATATACATCTTGTATTTCTTTTCTATTTCATCACAAGCGATGCTTTCTGTCTTTGTGAATGGGCTTTTAAAATGTTACATTTTGCAGCTGATTATACAGTAAGGTAGCTTTTTATCACTATGTACTCTAAGCAACTTTGCTGAATTCTTACAAGTTTTAGTTGTTTGTAGTTGTTCTTGTAATTATAGAGTTATATTTGTAATATCTATAAAAATAACATTATTAAAATATGCCTTGTATCTTATGTCCATTATCTAATTGAACAAGTTAGGATATCTGTTACAGTGGTGAATTCAAATGGTGATCATGGCCATTCTTACATTTTTCTTGACTTTAAAGGAACTGCTTTTCGTGTTTTTCCATAGTGTATGATGTCTGCTTTAAATCATTTTATAGTTATATACCCGTTTGGAGTTTATAAACTTTTCAAACTACAGAAGCACAAGTGTCTTTCCCAATCTTCCACATCATGAATATAATGGAAGTTCTATAGCAATAGTTAGTTTTAATTTTTCATCAAATACTAACCCAGCTTCTGCTTTCTGTCTTTAGGATTGTATTTTCTCCCCAACTTATATTATAGTCAGCATTAGAATACCATTAAGGAAAATTTTTTCTGGGGTGTAGAAGGGATTGTGGTCTTGAATATCTGTTGGCCATTCACATATATTCTTTGGGAAAATGTCTATTCAGATCCTTTGTCCATTTTCTAAAAAATAATTATTACTTCTTCTCCCTTTTTAAAAATGTTTATTTATTTATTTTTTGACAGAGAGGGAGAGAGAGCAAGCTGGGGAGGAGCAGAGAGAGAAGGAGAGAGAAATGGCAAGCAAGGTGCACATTATCAGCTCAGAGCCCGATGCGGGGCTCAAACTCACGAACCGTGAGATCATGAACTGGGCCAAACCAAGAGTTGGACACTTAACCGACAGAGCCACCCAGGCACCCCAGTTCTTCCTTTTTGTAGGACTTTTTAAAAAATTTAAATTGTAGCGAACATACAGTGTAATATTGGTTTCAGGAGTAGGATTCAGTGAGTCATCACTTACATACGATACTCAGAGCTCATCACAACAAGTGTCCATTTTAATACCCATCTCCCACCCACTTCCCCCCATCAGCCCTCAGTTTGTTCTCTCTCATTAAGAGTCTCTTGTGGTTTGTTTCCCTCTCTTCTCCTTCCCCCCTTCCCGTGTGCTCATCTATTTTGTTTCTTAAATTCCACATATGAGTGAAATCATATGGTATTTGTCTTTCTCTGATTGACTTAATTCACTTAGCATGGTACTTTCTAGCTCCATCCACCTTGTTGCAAATGGCAAGATTTCATTCTTTTTGATGGCCGTCATGTATATATATACACCACATCTTCTTTATCCATTCATTAGTTGATGGGCATTTGGGCTCTCTCCATAGTGGTTATTGTTGATAATGCTGCTATAAACATAGGGGTGCATGTACCCCTTCAAATCTATATTTTTGTCTTCTTTGGGTAAATACCTAATAGTGCAATTGCTGGATCACAGGGTAGAGTTCTATTTTTAGTTTCTTGAGGAAACTCCATACTGTTCTCCAGAGTGACTTCATCAGTTTGCATTCCTACCAATAGTGCAAGAGGGTTCCCCCTTCTCCACAGCCTCTGCAATGCCTGTTGTTTCTTGTGTTGTTAATTTTAGCTATTCTGACAGGTGTGAGGTAGTATCTCATTGTGGTTTGGATTTGTTTTTCCCTGATGGTGAGTGATGTTGAGCATCTTTTCATGTGTCTGTTAGCCATCTGGATGTCTTCTTTGGAAAGTGTCTATTCATGTCTTCTGCCCATTTCTTGACTGGGTTGTTTGGTTTTTCTGTGGCGGGGTGGGGGAGTTTGAGAGTTCTTTATAGATTTTCATTACTAACCCTTTATCAGATATGTCATTTGCGAATATCTTCTCCCATTCCATAGGATGTCTTTAAGTTTTGTCGATGGCTTCCTTCACTGGAAAGCAAAAGCTTTTTGTCTTGATGGAGTCCCAATTCAGTTTGCTTATGTTTCCCTTGCCTTCAGTGACATGTCTAGTAAGCAGTTGCTCTGGCCAAGATCAAAGATGTTGCTGCCTGTGTTCTCCCCTAGGATTTTTATGGTTTCCTGTCTCACATTTAGGTCTTTGATCCACGTGTAAGAAAGTGGTCCAGTTTCATTCTTCTGCATGTCCCCGTCCAACACCATTTGTTGAAGAGACCGTCTTTTTTTACATCGAATATTCTTTCCTGCTTTGTTGAAGATGAGTTGACAAAGATTCAGGTCCTAGTTTTGAGTCCGTTTCTGGGTTTTCTATTCTTTCCCATTGATCTATATGTCTGTTTTTTTATGCCAGTACCATACTGTCTTGATGACGACAGCTTTGTAATATAACTTAAAATCTGGAACCGTGATGCCTCAAGTTTTGTTTTTCTTTTTCAGAATTGCATTGGCTATTTAGGGTCTTTTCTGGTTCCATACAAATTTTAGGATTATTTTTTGTTCTATTTCTGCAAAGAATGCTGGGGGCGTTTTGATAGGGATTGCATTGAATGTGTAGACTGCTTTGAGTAGTGTAGGCATTTTGACAATGTTTGTTCTTCCAATCGATGAGCATGGGATGCTTTTCCATTTCTTTGTTCCTTCTTCATTCCTTTTGTAAGTCTTCTATAGTTTTCAGAGTATAGATCTTTTGCTTCCTTAGTTAGGTTTATTCCTAGGTATCTTATTGTTTTTGGTGCAGTTGTAAATAGGATACTTGATTTCTTTTTCTGCTGCCTCTTATTGGTGTGTAGAAATGCAACAGATTTCTGCATGTTGATTATTGTATATCCTGTACTTTGCTGCATTCATGTATTAGTGATGAATTTTTGTGGAGTCTTTTCAATAGAATTCAATAAAATTCCTATTCTATTCCGTAGAACATTATGTCCATGTGCAAATAATGAAAGTTTGACTTTTTCCTTGCCAATTTGTATGCCCTTTATTTCTTTTTGTTCTCTGATTGCTGAGGCTAAGACTTCTAGTACTATGTTAAATAGTAATGGTGAGAGTGGGCGTCCTTGTCTTGTTCCCGACCATAGGGGAAAGGCTCTCAGTTTTTCCACACTGAGAATGATATTAGCTGTGGATCTTTGCCCATTTTTTAATTGGGTTATTATTTTTTGCTATTGTGTAGGAGTTCTTTATATTGTATGAGTTCCTAATACATTTTGGATATTAACCCCTTGTCAGATACACGATTTGCAAATATTTTTTGCATTCTCTAGGTTGTCTTTTCATTTGTTGATCACTCTCTTTGTTGTGCAGAAGCTTTTTAGTTTGACACAGTTCCACATACTTATTTTTGCTTTTATTGCCTTTGATTTTGGTATCAAATCCAAATGCCAAGACCAATATCAAAGATCTATCCCCTATTTTCTTTTAGGAGTTTTATGGTTTCAGACATTTAAGTCTGAATTTAAGTTATATGATAGGGATCTAGTTTCATTCTTTTACATGTGAATATCCAAATTATAGCCCTATGTGTTAAAGAGACTGTCTTTTCTCCATTGAATATTCTTGGCTCCCTTGTCAAGGGATCGTGATAACTGTATATCTATAAGTTTATTTCTTTTTTTTCAATATAGTTTATTGTCAAATTGGTTTCCATACAACACCCAGTGCTCATCCCAACAAGTGTCCTCCTCCTTGCCCATCACTCACTTTCCCCTCTCCCTCACGCCCCGTCTACCCTTAGTTTGTTTTCAGTCCTTAAGAGTCTCTTATGTTTGGCCTCCCTCCCTCTCTGGAACTTTTTCCCCCCTCCCCCATGGTCTTCTGTTAAGTTTCTCAAGATCCACATATGAGTGAAAACATATGGTATCTGTCTTTCTCTGCCTTATTTCACTTAGCATAATACCCTACAGTTCCATCTACATTGCTGCAAATGGCAGGATTTCATTCTTTCTCATTGCCAAGTAGTATTCCATTGTATATATAAACCACATTTTCTTTACCCATTCATCAGTTGATGGACATTTAGGCTCTTTCCATAATTTGACTTTTGTTGAGAGTGCTGCTATAAACATTGGGGTACAAGTGCCCTATGTATCAGCACTCTGGTATCCTTTGGGTAAATTCCTAGCAGTGCTACTGCTGGGTCATAGGGTAGATCTATTTTTAATATTTTGAGGAACCTCCACACTGTTTTCCAGAGCGGCTGCACCAGTTTGCATTCCCACCAACAGTGCAAGAGCGTTCCCTTTTCTCCACATCCTCACCAGCACCTGTTGTTTTCCTGATTTGTTCATTTTAGCCATCTATGAGTTTATCTCTGGGTTGATTCTGTTCTAATGGTCCATGTGTCTGTTTTTATGCAATTGCTGTACTGTTTTGATTACAATAGCTTTATACTATAGCTTGAAATCAGGAAGTGTGATGCCTCCTGCTTTGTTCTTCTTTCTCAGGATTGCTTTGGCTATTTGGGGTCTTTTGTAATTCCATATAAACTTCAGGATTTTTTTCTACTTATGTAAAAAATGCCCTCAGAATCTTGATAGGGATTACGTTGAATCTATGAATAGCTTTGAGTAGCATAGACATTTTAACAACTTAATTTTTCGAATCCATGAACATGGATCTCTTTCCACTTATTCAGCGCCTTTAATGCCTTTCATCAGTATCTTGTACTTTTAGGTATAAAGTTCTTTCACCTCTTTTGTTACATTTATTCCCAAGCATTTTATTGTTTTTGATGTTATTTTAAATAAGTTTATTTTTTTCAGATAATTTGTTAATGTAAAGAAATGCTACTGATTTTTGTATAGTAATTTTGTATCCTGCAAGTTTAGTGAACTTGTTGATTAGATTGTGGGCTCTTTAGGGTTTTCTATATATGAAATCATGTCATCTGGAAATAGAGATACTTTTACCTCTTCCTTTTCAATTCTCATGACTTTTATTTCTTTTTCTTACCTATTGCTCTGACAAGGACGTTCAGTAATATGGTGAATGGGGGTGGTGAGAATGGGCACCTTTGTCTTTGTTTTGATCTTAAAGGAAAAATTTTCAACCTTTATGTTGTTAGCTATGGGCTGTATACGGCTTTTATTATGTTGAGGTATATTCCTTCATAACTAATTTGTTAAGAGTTTTTATCATGAATGGATGCTAAATTTTATGAAATGCTTTTCCTGCAGATATCAAAATGATCATATATTTTTTCTTTTATTGTATTAATATACCACATTGATTGATCTGCATATGTTGAATCATCCTTGCATCTCAGATATAAATCCCATTTGATCATGGTTAATAATTTGTTTAAGGGGCTACTGAATTTGGTTTGCTAGTATTTTATTGAGAAATTTTGCATCTATATTCATTAGGGATACTGCTCTTTAATTTTCATTTCTGGTAGCATTCTTTACTGGCTTTGGTATCAGGGTAATGCTGGCCTCCTAAAACGAGTTTCACAGTGTTCCTTCCTCTTTGATTTTTTGGAAGAGTTTGAGAAGGCTTGATATAAGTTCTACTTTGAATGCTTGGTAAAATCCACCAGTAATGCCATCTGGTCTCCTACGATTTCCTTTATTGGGAGATTTTTGGTTACTAATTCAATCTCCTTACTAGTAGTTGGTCTGTTAATTTCTATTTCTTCCTGACTCAGTCTGGTAGGTCATATGTTTCTAAGAATTTTTTCATTTCTTCTAGGTTGTCCAGTTTGTTGGTATATAGTTGTCCACAGTAACTTCTTATAATTCTTGGTATTTCTGTGGTATCAGTTGTAATATCTCCTCTTTCACTTAGAATTTTGTTGATTTGGGTCCTCTTTTTTTTACTTGCTTGGTTTAGCTAAAAGTTTGTCATTTTATTTATTTTTCAAAGAACCAACTCTTAGTTTTGTTAATCTCTTCTATTATTTTCCTACTTTCTATTTCATTTATTTCCACTCTAGTCTTTATTATTTCCTTCCTTCTTCTAAATTCATGCTCAATTTGTTCTTCTTTTTTCAGTTCCTTGAAGTGTGGGGTTAGGTTGTTCATTTGAGATCTTTTTTGGCTTTTAATGTGGGCATTTATTGCTATGAACTTCTCTCTTAGAGCAGCCTTTGCTGCACCCTGTAGATTTTGGTATGGTTTGTTTTTATTTTCAGTTTTATTTGTGTCAAGATATTTTTTTGTTTCCTCTTTAATTACTTCTTTGATCCATTGGTTGTTTAGGAGAGCACTGTTTAATTTCCATCTACTCCTGTGTTTTCCAATTCTTCTCCTGCTATTTATTGATTTTGTTTCATATCATTGTGCTCAGAGAAAACACTTGGTATTATTTCAACCTTCTTGAATTTGCTAAGACTAGTTTTGTGGCCTAACATAGGATCTGTCCTAGAAAATGTTGCCTGTGTGCTTTAGAAGAATGTGTATTCTGCTGTTGTTGGGTAGAAAGTTCTGTATATGTCTGTGTCCGTTTGGTCTGTAGTGCTTTTCAGGTCCGCTGTTCCCATATTGATTCTCTGTCTGGATGATCTATCCATTTTTGAGAGTCGGGAATTAAAGTCCCTAACTATTATGGTATTTCTGTTTGTTTCTCCTTTATATATAAAATATATTATACAATATATATTTATAGACATTTATACACCCAATATAAAAGCACCTAAATACATAAAGCAAATGTTAACAGACCTAAAGAGACAAATAGCAGTATACCTCTTTATAAAAAGCAAAGTATATTATATAATTTTATGTGTCAATCTTATGTATGATGTGCAGCATACATATTCAGTAAGCATATCAACATCATTTATATTTAGTTTTTTGACAGTTATCTCTCATTAATATAATCATTAAAATATACACATGCATATATATTATACACACATATACATTACCATGGTAATGTGTACACAAATATCATATATGAATATATATTTTTAATAATTATATGAATTTATACATTTTTTATATTTATCTTTTAGACATACATGCTGGACCCAGACCCTATTTTTTTGTATGGGCAATCACAGTTTCCTTTTTTTAACCACGATTTCTTTCATAACTCTAGTTATGACTCCAGAATGACAAAAACTTACTAAATATTAATTCTCTATTTAGTTGCCTATTTTCTCGCTCTCAATAAGCGTGTACCATTTTCGTAATTCTACTTTTTTCTGAAGTTTATTCTGATTATGTTGAAATGCAATCTTGTGTCTCTTGGATTTTGAAACATTTGTGTTTGTACTGTGGTACATCTTCGCCTTTACATTTTTATTTATTTATAAATATTTGTTTTGCCGGTAATTCATTTCGATTGTATTTTAAAAAACAACAGGAGGAAGGAAAAGGAACAGGTCCTTCACCACAGATGGTTGAGAAGACCCAGCATGGGGCACTTGGACTGGAGTCCATCCTAGCTCTTTGATGCTGAAGGAATACCCTGTGATGAAGTATCGACAGTACGTTTACGTCTTCCCGGGTTTTGTACCGTTTCTTTTACGCAGACTTCCTTTATTAGTACTTTGAAGGGACAATGTTGGCCTTCCACATGCTCTGGAGGGGTTAGGGGGTATGAAAGAGAGGAGACTAGCACAGGTCTATGAAGACGTTCGATCATTTCCTCTGGTTCTCTGCTTTCTTTTTCATTTCTGCTCACTGTATCTGCCATTTCTGAGGCCCAAGACTCCAGAGGGGAGGCTGGCTCCCTCCGACACTGTCTCCAACAGTTCTGGGCTCCAGCTTCCTTTGTTTCCTGTTCATCTGCTTTCTGTCTTCCGGAAATTTGTTGAAGTTTCTGGTCTACCGATACCCCTCTTCCTTGCTTTCCGTGTTGCGTGAATACGTTCTTCTTTGTGCGTCTATGCTGTCGTTTTATGGCTTTCAGGAGGAATGGGAGGTGGATATATGTTCACTATGATCTTGAACTCGATTATCCTCAGGTTTGAATCTTTGACGCATGTGTAAATTCTTTTAACAAATACCATATAAAATACCATGGTGCGACTTCTCTCAAGTTGAGATATTATCCAGATAATTGAAGAAGAAATTTACCAGTTCCATGTAATAAATATATAAATATTTTAGATTAAAAGTTTTCCTTGACGTAAATTACTTGGATTAGCTCATCATTGTTCTCGTCTACATTTGAAAGAACCACGACTGATATTTGTAATGTTGTCTTTATACATATATCATTCTTTCAACAAATATGTGTTGAGTGCTCTATGGACAAGCGCTGTCCTAGATGCTGAGGTTGAGGGAGTTAAGAAAACTAAAAGCTTCTTGTTTTCACAGAGCTTTCATTTAATAAGGAGAGACTGCAAATAAGTGAGTGACTTGCATAAGATTTTTCAGATAGGGAAAAGTAGAATGAAGAAAATAAAACAGGATGATATTAAGTGACTGGTGGAAGAGGTTGGTACCATTATATAAAGCCCTGGGGAATAAGTTTATCAATTCAGAGAAATATTATTGGCCGTTTACAATTATTTCCATCTTACAGTGGATCCTGTAAACTCAAAGCTCAGAAACAGACTCTGTGATCTTTTTTTTTTTTAAATTTTTTTTTTCAACGTTTATTTATTTTTGGGACAGAGAGAGACAGAGCATGAACAGGGGAGGGGCAGAGAGAGAGGGAGACACAGAATCGGAAACAGGCTCCAGGCTCTGAGCCATCAGCCCAGAGCCCGACGCGGGGCTCGAACTCACGGACCGCGAGATCGTGACCTGGCTGAAGTCGGACGCTTAACCGACTGCGCCACCCAGGCGCCCCAAGAGTATTCCTTATTATCTTCAAAAAGGTTATTTGCCTAGTTTATATCACGTTACATATATAATTGTATTTCTTCTTTCTAATTAACATTATCACATAAGCAGTGTTTAATGTTATTCTGAAGTCTTTATTGTCATTCATTTAAGTTACTGTGTGTATAGTATATATTAACTTATAATGTAATTGCTGTATAATTACTGTAATTTTAAATATATTTAGTTAGTCTTCTAATAAGATATTTTTGTAGTTTCAAGGGTGATACTTACTTCTATAATGAGCATTGTTGTGTACTAATTGACTTATTTTTAATGTTTTTTTAAAGTTTATTTATCTATTTTGAGAGGAGAGAGATCAGAAGAGGGACAGAGATGGAGGGAGAGAGAAGATCCCAAACACGCTCCACGCTGTGAGCATGGAGCCTGACGATGTGGGGCTTGATCTCACAACCAAAAGATCATGACCTCAGCCAAAATTGTGAGCCAGATACTTAACCGACAGAGCCACCCAGATACCTCTATTGACTTATATACTTTTAAAATTAATTAATTAATTAATTATTTTTTTTACATTAATTTATTTTTGATAGAGATAGAGCACAAGTGGGGGAGGGGCAGAGAGAAGGAGACACAGAGTCTAAAGCAGGCTCCAGGCTCTGAGCTGTCAGCACACAGCCTGATGCGGGGCTTGAACTCACAAACCGCAAGATCATGACCTGAGCTGAAGTCGGACGCTTAACCGACTGAGGCACCCAGGTGCCCCAACTTATATACTTTTTAGAGTTTATTTATTTATTTTGAGAGAGAGAGAGAGCACACACAGAGGGGAGGGGCAGAGAGAAGGGGGGAGAGAGATTCCCAAGCAGGCTCCACACTGACCGTGCGGGCTTGAACCCATGAACTGTGAGATCATGACCTGAGTTGAAATCAAGAGTCGAATGTTTAACTGACTGAGCCACCCAGGTGCCCCTACTGACTTATTTTTTTTTAATTTTTAGAAAATATTTATTTATTTTTGAGAGAGAGAGAGAGAGAGAGAGGGAGAATGCAAGCAGGGGAGGGGCATAGAAAGAAGGAGACACAGAATCCAAAGCAGGTTCAAGGCTCTGAGCAGTCAGCACAGAGCCCTGTGTGGGGCTCGAACTCGTGAACCATGAGATCATGACCTGAGCCAAAGTCAGATGCTTAACCAACCGAGCCACCCAGGTGCCTCCCTACTGATTTATTTTTAAAGGCTCGAGTCCATTATTGAAATTATTGCCTCAAAGTATAATAGTGTTGTCAAGGCTTTCAGAACGACATTTCCAAATCATAGTTCAAAAGGGTTGTACACATTTATTCTTCCAAAATCCATGCATGAGAATGTTTGCTTCATAGAAGCACTTCCTGAATCAGTTATTTCTATTTTGAAAGTTTTTTTTTTTTTAATTTTTTTTCAACGTTTTTATTTATTTTTGGGACAGAGAGAGACAGAGCATGAACGGGGGAGGGGCAGAGAGAGAGGGAGACACAGAATCGGAAACAGGCTCCAGGCTCCGAGCCATCAGCCCAGAGCCTGACGCGGGGCTCGAACTCACAGACCGCGAGATCGTGACCTGGCTGAAGTCGGACGCTTAACCGACTGCGCCACCCAGGCGCCCCTCTATTTTGAAAGTTTTAAAATGTGATAGGTGAAAATGGCATATCGTACTATTACTAAGATTTTTATTGTTTTATGACTAATGGAATTTAACATTTTCCCACTGATTGCTTATGCTTAGATTTAATACAAATGCATGCACGAAGGCACATTTATAGAGTGTTTTGGTCATTACTTATTTTATAAAATTTGTTTTTTGGGGGAGGGGGCAGTTGACAAGTTTATACGATATGCTATGTTCGCCACAAGCATAGTTACCATCTGTCCCATGGCAATGCTATTACAATACCACTGACTGTGTTCTTTATGCTCTGCTTTTTATTCCTGTGACTTACTCATTCCATAACTGGAGGCCTGTATCTCCCTCTTTCCTTGACCCATTTTGCCCAACCCCCCCAGCTCCTTCCCCTGTGGCAACCATCAGTTTCTTCTCTGTATTTATAATCCTGATTCTGCTTTTTGTTTATTTATATTTTTAAAGATTCGATTTATGGGTGGAATCATATAATATTTGTTTTTCTCATTCTGACTCATTTTCCTTAGCATGGTACCCTCTAGGTCCATATACGTAGGTATACGCACACACACGCACACACACACACGCCACATTTTCCTTATCTATTCATCTACCGATGGGCACTTAGGCTGCCTCTATGTGTTGGCTATTGTAGATAATGCTGCAGTAAATATAGAGGCACATGTGTTTTTTGAGCTGGTGTTTCATTTTTCCTGGGCAAATACCCGGGAATTATTGGATCATATGGTATTTCTATTTTTAATTTTTTGAGGAACATCCATATTGTTTCCCAAGTGGCTGTACCACTTTACATTTCCACCCACGGAGCACGAGAGTTCCTTTTTCTCTATCCCCTTGCCAGTAGTTCCTTTTTCTTGTCTTCTGATTTTAGTCATTCTAACAGGCATGAGGTGATATCTCATTGTGGCTTTGATTTGCATTTCTCTGGTGATGCGTGATGTTGAGCATCTTTTCATGTGTCTGTTGGCCTTCTATACATCTTCTTTGGAAAGATGTCTATTCAGGTCTTTTGCCCATTTTTTTTAATTGAAATTTTTTTGTTTGTTTGTTTTTGTTTTTTGTTTTCGTTTTGTCTTGATGTAGAGCTGTGTAAGTTCTTTATATATTTTGGATATGAACTACTTATCAGATATATCATTTGCAAATATATTCTCCCATTCAGTAGGTGGTCTTTTGGTTTCCTTGATGGTTTCCTTTGCTGTGCAAAAGCTTTTTATTTCGATGCAGTCCAGTAACGTATTTTTGCTTTTGTTCCCCTCACCTCAGGAAGTATGTTGTTACGGCCACTATTAGAGAAATTACTAACTGTGTTCTCTTCTAGGAATTTTATGGCTTCAGGTCTCATGTTTAGGTCTTTAATCCATTTTTAGGGTTTGTTTTATTTTGTTTGTTTGTTTCTGTTTGTTTGTTTGTTTTTGAGAGATAGAGAGAGTACAAGCTGGGGAGAGGGGCAGAGGGAGAGAGAGAATCTTAGCATAGCATGGAGCCTGATGCAGGGCTCAATCCCATGACCTGGGGATTATGACCTGAGCCAAAATCAAGAGTCGGAGGCTGAACCAACTGAGCCACCCAGGTGCCTCTCACTTTGGGTTTATTTTTGTTTATCGTGTTAGATAGTGGTCCACTTTCATTCTTTTACATGTAGCCGTCCAGTTTTCCAGCACCATTGATTGAAAAGACTACCTTTTCCCCATCGTATATACTTGCCTCCTTTGTCATAGATTACTTGACCATATAAGTGTGGGTTTATTTCTGGGATCTTTATTCTGCTCTACTGATCTATGTGTATATTTTTTGTGTCGGTACCGTACTGTTTTTTTGAACGTTGATTTAGTTATTTTGAGAGAGGGAGGGAGGGAGGGAGAGAGAGAGAGAGAGAGAGGCAGGCAAAGGGAGAGAGAGAGAATCCCACCAGGCTCCACAATGTCAGCACAGAGCCCAACATGTGGCTCCATCTCACGACGTGAGATCACGACGGGAGCCGAAATCTAGAATCGGAAGCTTAACAGACTCAGCCACCCAGGCGCGCCCATACTGTTTTGATCACTACAGCTTTGTAGTATATCTTGAAATCTGGAATTGTGATACCTCTAGCTTTGTTCTTATTTTTCAAGATGGCTTTGGCTACCTGAGGTCCTCTGTGGTTCCATATAAATTCTAGTTTTATTTGTCCCAGTTTTGCGAAAAATGCTGTTCGTATGTTGATAGGGATTGCACTCATACTATAGACTGCTCTGGGTAATATGGACATTTTGACAATAATAATTCTTCCATTTCATGAGCATGAACTATCTTTCCATTTTTTTGTGTCCTGTTCAATTTCTTTCATCAATGGTTTATAGTTTTCAGAGTATAGGTCTTTCACCTCTTCACTTAAATTTATTCCTAGGTATTTGATTCTTTTTGGTACAATTGTAAATGGTGTTTTTTTTTTTTTTTTTAATTTTTCTATCTGCAACTCATTGTTAGTGTATAGAAACACTACCGATTTCTGGCTTGTGATTTTTGTATCCTGTCACTTTACTGAATTCATTTATTATTTCCAGTAGTTTTTTGGTGGAGCCTTTAGGATTTTCCACGTATAATATCATGTCCTCTGCAAACAGTTTGACTTCTTTACTAATATGGATTTCTCTTGTTTCCTTTTGTCGTGTGATTATGTCGGGCAGGACTTTCAGGACTATGTTGCGTAAAAGTAGTGAGAGTGGACATCCTTATCTGGTTCCCCATCTTAGAAGGAAAGTTCTCAGTGTTTTGCCATTGAGTATGAGGTCAGCTGTGGGTTTTTCATATGTGGCTTTTATTATGTTGGGGCATGTTCCCTCTAACATGTTTTGTTGAGAGTTTTTGTCTAGAATGGATGCTGAATCTTGTCAAAAGCTTTTTATGCATCTATTGAGATGATCAGATGACTTTTATCCTTTGCTTTGTTGATGTGGTGTGTGACATTAATTAATTTGCAAATATTGAACCAGCTTTGCATTCCAGACATAAATTCCACCTGACCATGGTGAGTGTTTGCTTAACTGTCATATGCTGTTTGATAATGTTTTCTTGAGGATTTTTGGATCTATGATCATTAGGAATACTGGCCTGGGGTTTTCTTCCTTTGTGGAGTCTGTGTGGTTTCGGTGTCAGGTTAATGCTGGCCTTGCAGAATAGATTTGGAAGCTTTGCTACCTCTTCTATTTTTTAGAACAGTTTGAGAAGAATGGGTATTAACTCTTCTTTAAATGTCTGGTAGAATTCACCTGTGAATCCATCTGGTTCTGGACTTTGTTTTTTGGTAGTTTTGACTTACCAATTCAATTTCATTACTTGTAATCAGTTTGTTCAGATTTTCAATTTCTTCCTGGCTCAGTTTCAGAAGATTGTATGTTTCTAAGAATTTGTCCATTTTTTCTAGATTGTCCAGCTGGTTGGCATATAATTTTTCATGGCATTCTCTTATAATCCTTTGTATTTCTGGGGTGTCAGTTGTTATTTCTTTCTTGTTTCTGATTTTATTTGGGTTCTTTTTCTTTCTTTTCTTGTTGAGTCTGGCTAAGGGTTTGTTGATTTTATCTTTTCGAAGAACCAGCTCTTGGTTTCATTGATTTTTTTTCTATTATTTTTTTAGTCTCTATGTCATTAATTTCTGCTGTAATCTTTATTATTTCCTTTTTTCTACTCACCTTGGGTTTTGTTATTTTCTCCTTTTTTTTTCTCCTTTTTTTAGGTCTTAGATTGTTTATTTGATTTTTTTCTATTTTCTTGAAGTAAGCCTGCATTGCTATATACTTCCTTCTTAGAACTTGCTTTCATTGTGTCTTGGAGATTTTGTACCATCGTGTTTTCATTTTGATTTGTCTCCATGTATTTTTTGATTTCTTCTTTATTTCATTGACCCATGGGTTGTTTAGTATCATGTTGTTTAGTCTCTACATGTTTGTGTTTTTCCAGTTTTTTTGTCTTGTGATTTATTTCTGGTTTCATGTAATTATGGTGAGAAAAGATGCATGGTATAATTTCAATTTTCTTAAATGGATTAAGGCTTGTTTTATGGCCTCAGTGTGATATATTCTGGGGAATGTTCCATATGCATTTGAAAAAATGTGTATTCTGTGGTTTGGGGATGGAATGTTCTCTAGATATCTGTTATGTCCATCTGGTCCAAGGTGTCATTCACAGACATTGTTTCCTTATTGATTTTCGGCCTGGATGATCTATCCATTGATGTAAGTGGAGCGTTAAAGTCCCCTACTATTATTGTATTACCATCAATTTCTCTCTTTATGTCCACGAACATTACAATTTTGGTATGCAGATATTGACAGCTGCCATACCCTCTTGTTGGATCTATCCCTTTTCATTATGTGCTGCCTTTCATTTTCTTTTGTTATGGTCTTTGTCTTATTTGCTATTTTGTCTGATATTAAGTCTTGCCACCCCAGCTATTTTTTCCCTTCCATTTGCATTATGGATATTTTTCCACTCCTTCATTTTCAGTCTGTATGTGTCTTTAGGTCTGAAGTGAGTCTCTTGTAGGCAGCATATAGATGGACCTTATTTTTCTATCCATTCCACCACTCTCTGTCTCTGATTGGAGCATTTAGGCCATTTACATTTAAAGTAATTATTGATAGGTATGTACTTATTGTCATTTAAAAAAGTTGTTTTCTGCTTGTTTTCATAGTTCTTCTTTGTTCCTTTCTTCTCTTGCTCTCTTTCTTTGTGATCAATGAGTGTGTCTAGCGTTTCTTTTTTTCCCCTTTCTTTTCTTTTCCTCTTTCTTTCTTTCTTTCTTTCTTTCTTTCTTTCTGTTTATTTTCTGTGTATCTATCATGGGTTTGGGGTTTGTGGTGACCATGAGGTTCATATGTAACATCCTAAGTAAACAGCAGTCTGTATTAATTTGATGGTCATTTTTATTTAAACACATCCTAACAAAAACCCAAAACTAAACTAAAAACAGAAAAATATATTTTTTTCTTTTTTCCCTTCACTTCCCTTTTTACTCCCTTCTCTACATTTTATGTATATGTTGTCATATCTTACATCTTTTTATTAATACTTTTCTTATGGCTAATTATGGCCATTTCTTTTCCACTTAAAGAAATCCCTTTATCATTTCTTGTAAGGCTAGTTTAGTAGTGATAAACTTCCTTATCTTTTGTGTTTCTGGTTAACTTTATTTCTCCTTTAAGTCTGAGTGATAATCTTGCTGGGTAGAGTATTCTTGGTGATATATTTGTTCCTTTCAGCACTTTGAATATATCATGCCATTCCCTTCTGAATTTCAAAGTTTCTACCGAAAAATCAGCTGATCACTTTATAGGTTTTTCTTTGTAGGTAACCTTTTGTTTCTTGCTGCTTTGAAGATTCTCTCTTTATCTTTGATCTTTGACATTTTAATTATTATGTTCTGTGGCATGGACTTTCTTGAGTTCGTCTTGTTTGGGCCCTTCTGTGTTTCTTGGACTTGGATGTCTATTTCCTTCCCTACATCAGGGAAGTTTTCAGTTATTTCTTCAAATATGTTTTCTACAACTTTCTCATTCTCTTCATCTGGGACCCCTATAATGTGAGTATTTGTTCACTTGATGTTGTTCAACAGAGTTCTTAATCTATCCTCATTTCTAAAAATTCTTTTTTCTTTTTGCCATTCAGCTTATGTGGTTTCCATTACCCTGTCTTCCAGATCACTGGTATGTTCTTCAGAACCCTCTAATCAACTGTTGATTCCCTGTAGTGGGTTTTTTATTTCAGTTATTGTGTTCTTCAACTCTGATTGGTTCTTTTTAATATTTTCTCTTTATCTAAGGTCTCACTGAGTTCTTCTACCCTCTTCTCCAGCCCAGTGAGTGTGTCTACAATCGTTACATTGAATTCTTTATCGAGCATATTGTTTATCTGTTTCATTTAGGGTTGGGTTTTTTTTATTTTTTTATTTTTTTTTCTTATTTTTGCTTTTGGAGCATATTCCTCTGTGTCCCCATTGTGCTTGAGTTTCTGCATTTGCTTCTATGGATTAGGCAAAATGGTTACTTTTCCTAAACTGAAAGGAATAGTCTTGTGTATGGTGTCTTGTATGCAAAGTGTGTGTCAGAACCAGCTCTGGTCTAGGCTTTTAACGTGGGGGGGGGGGGGGGGAGTGTAAGCTGTGCTGTCCTCCCGTCCCCAGACCTGGAGAGCCTTCTCACTGCTCCTGTGCTCCTTGGTAGAGTTCTAGTGTTGTCTCTTTCATATGCTAGCTGTTCTTTTAAATTATGGCTTTTTTTTTTCTGTGCCCAAGGACAAAGTTCCCTGTACCTCAAGACTATGTGTCCCGACGGCCATTCACAGCGTTGGGAGTGTCGGTTCCCTTTGTTGCCGTGTCTCTGTCTCTCTTGCGGTTCTCTCTATCTTTGGCTGCTCAGTAGCTGTTCAGTCCCGCCTCGGTTCTTCTTCAGGAGGAATTGTTCTATTCATAGGTGTAATTTGGCGTGTTCTGTGGAGGAGGTGAATTCAGAGTCTTCCTACGTTGCCATCGTATACTGGACCTCCGTAACATTTGGATTCTAATTCACCTATCTCTGAATCTTGATTTTTTTTAAATTAAATACAAGTGTTTGAGAATCCCCAAGTTGGCTGGAAAAGTCTGAGTTTATGTATTTTATGGACGTGGCCACAGTTTATTCAATCATTCCTCTATTGATGAATAATCTCTTTGATTCTTCTTTTGCACATCCTTGCTGCAATAATAACCTTGAACACACATCCTTATGTACAGATGATTTTATCTAATAGATATTTTCCCAAGAGTGGGATTGCTTGTCAAATAGTATGTATATTTTTAGCTTTAACAGATTGTATCAGATATTATCAGATTTCTTCCCAGAAATGCTGTAATAGTAATGCTTGAGAGTTTATTTTCTCTACAGTCCTTTTCTGTCAAAAAATATTTAGAGCAAAAAATTGCAAAATATTATCTTCTGACAAAACTGACTAATGAATATACTAGTTTTTGTTTCATCATTCCCTATATTCTTCTGTGTGCTTGAAGATTTTGTAATAATTTAAAAAAGTTATAATGCTATCCTTGTTGATACTTTGTGCATTTTAAAAATAAGCATATTTAGGGGCGCCTGGGTGGTGCAGTCGGTTAAATGTCCGACTTCAGCCAGGTCACGATCTCGCGGTCTGTGAGTTTGAGCCCCGCGTCGGGCTCTGAGCTGATGGCTCAGAGCCTGGAACCTGTTTCCGATTCTGTGTCTCCCTCTCTCTCTGCCCCTCCCCCATTCATGCTCTGTCTCTCTCTGTCCCAAAAATAAATAAAAACGTTGAAAAAAAAATTTTTAAAAATAAGCATATTTAAAGTGAATAATTCTTCCATTATGTTTGCTGTCATTATTTCCTCTGCTTATTTGTCTTTTTTCATATTGCAACTTTATTGAGATATACTATACACATGATGAAATTCACCAATTGTAACTGTATGGTTGTGTACAGCTTTTATAAATTTGTAAAGGTGTGCAATCATCAGTCCAGTTCTAGAAACCTTCCATTACTCCAAAAAGTTCTCTTGTGACTATTTTTTAAACTTGATTTATTTATTTTGAGAGAGAAAGAGAGAAGGTAGCACGGGAGGGGCATAGAGAGAGGGAGAGATAGAGAATCCCAAGCAGGCTCTGCACTGATGTGGGGCTCAGTCTCACAAACTGTGAGATCATGACCTGAGCCAAAATCAAGGGTCAGATGCTTGACCGGCTGAGCCACCCAGGAGCCCTTCGCTTGTGCCTATTTGAGCCACTTCCTTCTCCCAGCCCCAGCGGCAGGCGAGCATCGGTTTGCCTTCTGCGCCTATAGCCTTGCCTTTCCAAAAATGTCATGTGAATGGAATCATACAGTATATAGTCTTCTGTGTTGGGCTCCTTTCACGTAGCATAGTGTTTCTAAAGTTCATCGGTGTTCCTGTGCGTATCAGCAATTCATTCTCTTTACTACTCTATCCCATTATATTGATATACCATATATCGTTTATCCGTTTATCAGTTATGGACATCTGCAACGTTTCCAGCTTGCGGCTATTAGAAATAATGCTACTACGGATATTTACACGGACATGTCTGAGCCTAAGTTTTCTTGTCTCTTAAGTAGATATTTAGGAGTGCATGTGTTGAACTTACTGAGCAGCTGCCAAACTGTTTTATAAAGTGACTGTATGGTTTTTATGTTCCCACCAGTTGTGTGTGAAGATCCATTTCTCCATATCTTCACCGACACTTGACTGTCAGTCTTTTTGATTACAGGCATTTTAGTGTGTGTGTATAATCCTCATTATAGTTTTAATTCGCATTTCTCTGAGCAGCTCTCGTGTGCTTATCTTTCATCCAGAATATGTTTTGGTGAATTATCTGTTCCATTTTTTGCCCAATTTTAATTGGAGAATTTGCCTTTTTTCTATGGAATTATAAAGTTCTCTATGGAGTTATGGAGCTCTTTATACGAGATCCAGTCTTTTATTGGATATATGGTTTGCAAGTATTTTTCTCAGCTTGAGACTTGCCTTTGCATTTTCTTTTTCTTTTTAGATTTTTTTTTAATGTTCATTTTTTGAGAGACAGAGACAGAGTATGAGTGGGGGAGGGGCCGAGAGCGAGGGAGACACAGAATCCAAAGCCGGCTCCGAGCTCCAAGCTGTCAGCACGGAGCCCAATGTGGGGTTCAGACTCACTCACTGCCTGTGAGATCGGGACCCGAGCCGAGGTCAGACTCTCAACCAACTGAGCCACCCAGGTGCCCCTTTTTTATTCAGCTTTTAAACTAAGCTTCAGAAATTAATTTTAATAATTTTCAGATGATTCCCTTTGTTTTTCTAAGTGGAAAATCAGGTTTTCTTCAAATAATTGCGATTTAGTATCCTTTCTTATTTTTGACTTATTTATTTTTCTGTTGGCCGGAAATTCTAGAACAATGAAAATCATAATGACATCAACAGGCAACTTTTTGTTCCTGATTTTCACGGGATATTGGCTACTAGAAGGAAATATTTTTCATTCTGATATCATGATAAAAATGTATTTTCTATTCCTAGCTCTAATAGTATTTTGGTGTTTAAATTTATCCAATATCACTCGGTATTTATTAATATTTTTCTTATTTTGCCTTTTGGTGTATACGATTAATTTAATATTTATTTATCCTCAACACTGCTGTGTACGTTCTGTGGGATAGAGAGAGTTTCTTTTATATATCCATCGCTTCACACAGTATGTGCTACTTTATATTTCTCAATAAATATTATTTAAATGACACATTACAATTACAAATTTCCTAATATTAAGCCATCCTTAAACTCCTAAAATAAATCCTACTTGGCCTATTCCTTTAATGTACAGTTTACATATTTTATTTATGATTTCTATTATATTCATAACAGAGGCTAATTTACAGCTTAATGTCTTTGGATGAAATTTTTTAAGTTTTAATTTTTGTTATTAGGGTTGTTCTGGCTTCATAAAATGAATTCAATAGCTTCCTTTGTTTTTTCTGTGTGTTTTAGTACAGTCTATATAGTATGTGAATTATGTATCACTGGAAAAGTTAGGAGACCTATTTGCAACACCACAAAAGACTAGACTGATGATTTCCAACCTAACTGCATATTCAGATTACCCAGAGAGCTTTTCAAAATCCTGACCCCAGGCTATAGCCCTAATGAACAAAATCAGAATCTCTCAGTTGGGACGTAGCTGTCAATATTTAAAAATGCAAAGCAAAATGAAAAACTCAGTGGTTTGTAAAATTTACGCTAGATGAAATATTTCCTGATTTTGTTCACAAGTGGCCCAATTATAAATATTGATTCATTTGTACGCCACTTGGTTTTAGCTAACTCATGGAGTCCAGCAGGCAAATCAAAGCAATAGCATTGCAAAGCTAGTTTCTCTGCCTTTATCTTATTTTAATTTTACACCAAACCAGTAAGGTAACGCAGATGAAACAGACTTTGGAAGGTTAAGTGGCGCAGCCTCTTAACTCCCATCATTTTGTTATTTCAATCAATAATAGAGTCTAAAGACCAAGCAATAAAACAATGGCTAACATACAAGAAAAGAAATACGAGCTCATTAACTAATCAGGAGGTCTTATTTCCAAAGACTAAATCTGATTACATTGCTGCCTGTTTAAAGCTCTTCAATGGCTTCCTTATGCCTAAGGAGGAAAAAAAAAATCCAAATTCCTTTGTGTGGCATAAGAGGTCCTTTGTGTGACACGAGGTCTGGCCCCTCATTACCTCTCCAGCCGTATTTCTCAAAAGACCCTCTCGTGCTCCTTCTAGTCAGTCATGCAAAATGTTTTGAAATTCTCCAAATGCTCTGGCTTTTTTGTGCCCATGCTTTTGCTCAAGTTATTTGCTTTTTCTGAAAGGTCCACCTTCAGAACGGTCTTTTCTCTTCCGCTCTCTAATTCTGTTGACCAATTTATCTTTAAAGACTGATTCAGTTCAAAGCCTACCCCCCTGAGACCTTCCTTCCTCCCTGCTTCTAGAATTCCCTATAAAACAATGACTGCCCAAAGGGCAGCGACCATTTGTTAATCATCCCGCACTGCCCAGAACACGGCCGTGGCTGGTATTTAACAAGGGTTTGTCAAGCTGATATTGGGGAGTGTAGCAGGTCTGTTAGTTGAACGCAAGATCTTACCTGTTAAATGAGATCCCTGCTGCTGCCCGGTCTCTGTCCACTGGCTTGTCGAGGGCACTCCGTGAAATAGGGAGGTGGATGAAGCTGGCAGCCACACTGCCCTCGACGGTCGTGTTGGTAATTCCAGAACATACACCTTCCCTCAACAGTCATCATAAACGTTTGCGCAAAAAGAAATATTCCACATCAGGCAAAAAGTAGGGATTGCTTCTTTTGTTGGTTGCTACATTTTTGATGAGGCAAAAGTTCATGGGGCACTCGGGTGGCTCGGTTCGTTGAGCGTCTGACTCTTGATGTTGGCTCAGGTCATGGTCCCAGGGTTGTGGGATCGAGCCCCGTGTGCGGCTCTGCGCTGAGCATGAGAGCCTGCTTGGGATTCTCTCTCTCCCTCTGTCCCCTCTCCCCCGCTCATTCTCTCTCTCTCAAATCAACCAAACAACCAACCAAACTGTGAAGAAGTTCTCTCTTTCAGTTAATGGAGACTTTCCGCAGGCTTGTTTTTTGTTTGTTTTAAGGAACAGGGAGCCAGTGGCTGCACCGTTTTCAACTGGACATTTTGCTGCCAGGAAGAAAGCCTTCGTAGAGGACAGAAACCTGAAGCAAACTAGAGCTAATGTTTTTCAAGTGCTCACTTAATTTTAAAGCCACAGCATTTTCCACTGCTTTCTACCCTAAAAAAGAGAGAGAGTAAGGCACATCTGCTCAAAATTCAATCAAGCAATGAGATTGGGAAATAAAGAGGTGATACGCGTGTGCTGCGTAGACGTCTTCCGTTCGTGCACCGAGCCTGACGGAGGACACGCTCAAACAGCCTGGTGTCTGGGCCCAGGGTGCCTGCGAAGGGGCCGGATACACGGCTGATGAAACCCATTCACAGTTTCAAATCAGAGATGTGGACTCCTTGCAGACTCCCGTTTTGAACACCCCCACTTGAATTTCTACGGAAGGAGCTGTCGTCAACATTTAAGCCAGGCTCCGTGCGCCACGCTGTAGGTTGAGTGAATAGGTGGCCTTCGTTCCCTGCGTCCGTTTGCTGAAATTCTAAGTTTTTCTTCACAAGTTTGCTCGTGGCAGCCCAGCCCCCGAGAGGAGTACCTTTACCGAGTGGTGCTTTAATGGCAATTCTTATTCCCTTCAACTTGTGTCAAAACTCTTGGGGGGCGGGTATTGTCTGTCACATCCTCACGTAAAGCCCTATGAATCCTTGCATATGGCAGTTCTTTTTAGATTTGGTTTCTAGGGAAAAAACCTGTTTTTAAAAATCCACATTCTTTCATCTGCCTACTGATATTATACATTTCTCTTGTCTCTACTTTTGCCTCAGCCCATAGGGAGCTCAGAGCCACGTTTTATACTCAGTTATAGAAACGACGTTATGTGTTCGTATTATTGTATTTACTATATTTTTTTCCTCTCGGTCCTTAGTTCCCCTCTCTGTTCTTTTATTAAGCCTATCGTGTGTTTTTGTTGTAAGTAATATCAAAACCATTTTGGAGAAAGACAGCGTTTATATAAACAATAAAGCATAACCGTCTTTTATTGTCCAACGAAATCACCTTTGTTGTTAGATTATATGCTTCTAGAAGAAACAGACTGTATCTCTTTAAAAACTCAAGAAGCAGAGACCTCGCTTCTCCTGAGGCTCACTGTGGGTGTAGCATCCACATTGATACAAATGCCCGAGGCCTGATTAGCGGTACATTTGTTAACCAGAAAACATTTCTTACAGATTCTCAGTACCTCGGTCTCTCAGGTTCTTGGTCCTTTTTTTTTTTTTTTTAATGTTTATTTATATTTGAGAGAGAGAGAAAGACAGAGCGTGAGTGGGGGAAGGGCAGAGAGAGGGAGACAGAATCCAAAGCAGGCAGGCTCCAGCCTCCGAGCTGTCGGCACAGAGCCCGACGCGGGGCTCGAGCCCACGAACCGCGAGATCATGACCTGAGCTGAAGTCGGACGCTTAACCAGCTGAGACCCCCCCAGGCGCCCCTCAGGTTCTTGGTCCTCTTTATTTCCTACATTACTCTGGAAAGGTATGCAAGCTTATTATCTGAGAACAGGTGTCTAATGAAATTCCACAGACAACAGTACTTAAGTGTGAATGATCAAGACTAAATAGAGCAGAGTCGTAAATAAAATGAAATTTAAAAGTGGGGACGTGTGTCTGAGTATTAGACACGCGCTAGCCCAGGCCATTGGTTCTGAGGCTCTGTCCATCTGTGGCTTTGCTTCAGCAGCCTCCAGCCTTAGCCACCAATGGTATACAGAGGTCTTTCAGTGCACGGTGCTGCCCTAGGAGCTCGGGCTTGACGCTGGCCGGGTCCTTGCCACCGACAGACTCAGAAACTCGGCCCTGGAACACAAGGACGGATCTCGTCATCTGGGACGGGACTTGGTAGCTATTCCCTGACGTTTCTGTGTCTAAGAGGGCCGCTGCCCTCAGTCCTCTCTCATGAGCCTATCCTTTTTTTTTTTTTTTTAATTTTTTTTTAACGTTTATTTATTTTGAGACAGACAGAGACAGAGCATGAGGAGGGGAGGGGCAGAGAGAGAGAGGAAGACAGAGAATCCCAAGCAGGCTCTGAGCCATCAGCACAGACGCCGACGCGGGGCTCGAACCCACAGACTGCGAGATCGTGACCTGAGCCGAAGTCGGACATTTAACTGACGGAGCCACCCGGGTGCCCCTTCTTGTGTGCTTTCTGAGTCATGAGCGGCCCCCTGCTCCACCGCTGGACCCCGGCCGGGTCATGGTTGGACTCTCTGGGGAAACCTGGAGTGATACCCCTGGTCACCGGCCATCTGCACTGTGGGCGGAGGAAGGACTGGAGCCTCCTGGGATTAGTTTTCTTATTTGCACAACGAGGGCATTGGAACACACTCCTGTTGGCAACAATTGTGTCTGTGTTAGAACAATCTCTTATGAACTCCCAGCCCCCGAGCCCCCCCACCCCCCCAACCCAAATGTGGGTCTTTTCGCAAAACCACGTCTTGAGCGGCGGCTTTGAGGTGGGGAATTTTTTTTTTTAATGATACCACTGCGCCCTCCTGTGGTTGAAAGTGGGGCCATCAAGCGGTCCCAGTGTGACGGCAGGGCTCTGGGGAACCGGGGGCAGGCAAGCGTGGCCCAAGTCAACTGACCATTCCAGAAAGCGCTGCACTGCCAGGTAGACTCACTGCCAAGTACGACTGAGAGGCCCTGGGAGCCACCAGCCCGGAGATACCAGACCTAATACGGAGTCCCGCTGTTGCTTGGGTAACAGGTGATGTCAGTTACTTCTCAAGAATCTCTCAGAGGCACTTCTGAGAATCATTTCCTCTTCCTGGTGAAGCCAGTACTCACATGACCCTTCCCCCCCCCCCCCCCCCCAACCTGTGCCTTCCCCACATGGACACCTAACAGTTTGCTGGAGGGCCTTTTTGAAATTTTTAAATTTTATTTATTTAAAAAAAATTTTTTTTTAACGTTTATTTATTTTTGAGACAGAGAGAGACAGAGCATGAACAGGGGAGGGTCAGAGAGAGAGGGAGACACAGAATCCGAAACAGGCTCCAGGCTCTGAGCGGTCAGCACAGAGCCCGACGTGGGGCTCGAACTCATGGACCGCGAGATCATGACCTGAGCCGAAGTCGGACGCTTAACCGACTGAGCCACCCAGGTGCCCCTATTTTATTTATTTTTGAGAGAGAGAGAGAGAAAAAGCAGGGGAGGGGGAGACACAGAATCAGAAGCAGGCTCCAGGCTCCGAGCTGTCAGCACAGAGCTCGACGTGGGGCTCGAACCCACGAACCGTGAGATCATGACCTGAGCCGAAGTTGGCCACTCCACCGAATGAGCCACCCTGCTGGAGGGCCTTTTCATCAAGTCCCCCTACTTCCTGGTTTGGCTGCCTCCAGAGCCATGGTCTCACCCACATGATGGGAAGAGTGGCCCCGCCGACCGGCCACTGGAGACCTGTGGGTGCCGGAGAAAGCATGGGCTCTGCTCTTCGCCCCGTGGGACTTGGTGGCAAAACTCCTTAACCCCTGCGAGCCGATATTTTCTCCGCTGGAAGCCTGGATGAATCATAAGGTTTTCTGGGAGCTTGAAATGAAATAACAAATGCAGAGCCTTTGGCACTCCATGAATTTTAGGTCCCCTTGGGCACCTCCGGGGGTCCTGACGTATTCCTGGATGCCTCCCGTGGAGCCCTGAATTTGCAAAGTTAGTAAAAATGAGGCATTTATCGAAGTCACTATGGGGACAAGAAAAATAAAATGCACATGAAGAGCTGGCTTCTAGTCAAAGTCTAAATAACTTCTGCAGGATATGATGTGGCAGACATATTCCTAGACCGTGAGAAGAATGGCCACTCAGCCAGAGCCCCCTGTGTCCCTACACCTGCCGCTAGGGGTGCAAGAAAGAGTCAGAGAAGCCTTTGGGTCCTTATCATTGTCACCGATGAGCATTTATTGAGCCCTTACTACGTATGGGGCGCTGTGATAGATGCTGGGGAATATTAAGAAGAATAAGTAAGGAAACCCCATACGCCAGGTTTTCCAAGGCAGCTATAGTTTCAAACATTCACTCTCAGGATTCCCATAAGCAAACCCGTACGGGTCAGCTTCTGGGACCTGGCTTTCGATTCTGAAAGATGCAGTGCATTTAAGACATGTTTTCTGCCTCCATAAGATTTATTCTAGCTAAGGAAGAAAAGGCAGGTATATAAAGACAGAAGTGATCGTCACGAGATCTTTTAGAGCCTTTTAAATCTCTAAGATACACATAACAGGAAAATTTACTGGTTTCGTTCTTTGTAAATTTGGCCCTGCTAAGAATGTGCACAGGGTTGTGTGTGCAGCCTCCAGGGCACTGTTCATCTTGCACAACTGAAACTCTGTCCTCATTAAATAACAACTCTGCTTTGCCCTCTTCCTCCGGCTCCTGGCAACATTCTACGTAGCCTCGTAAGGAAGGAAATTTCCTTTTCCCTCCTATCCTCCTAGAGCCGGGACCCGAGGGGGAAAGAGCCCCTGGCCCTGGGGGACCAAACAGACCAGGTTCGGCCACTCATTGCTGACAGAATCCAAAGGCAGAGGGATGAGAGGTGGTGACACAGAAAGGGATTGATTCCAGGGAGGACAACACGGGGAAGACAGCCGGCCAGCGTCCCAAAGTCACGAAAATATGTCCAGGTTTATGTGAGGGAAATGTGGGATAAAGGTTAGTGAGTACGTGCAGGTGGACAGGGAAGGTCAAGTCCTCATTGGCTTGAGGTCAGTCACGGGGTCATGCCCACAGGGTCTGTTGCCTGAGTTAAAAAACAAGTTGGAAAGAATCAATGAGAGAGTTGGAGGTCAACATGGAGGTGGTTGAGGTCCACTTTCACTTACATTTTCCAGCCGGAGCCCTATAAACACAGATGAACAGGAGAAAAACACAAGGTTATTAACATGTGCATCACGCATGGACACAGGGCAACGCCCAGCAGTGTGTAACCAAAGCGATGGCGAGAGCTTGGGCTTTGACCCCATCGTAGGCCAAGCAAAGGGAAAGGGGTTTGGGGCTTCTTGGTGGGGGAGGCGGGTTATGGGAAGGTAGCCAGGAAGTGTGGCAAAGAAGGGTGTTTGGTCTGGCCTGTGGTACAGATGTTACTCGGTCCATTGATGAGATTTGTTCATAGTCCTCCTCCCTGCCCTCTGAAGGGGGAATACCTTTTACAAATGGAAATGTCCTTTATAGACGCACATTCGCTTCCCAAAAGGAAAATTGGTCCCCTGGTTTTAGAGCCTTTCCTTGCATCTGCCGGTTCGCCACGGCCTTTAAACTCACAAGGGTCCATTGCCAGGGAGGCATATTTTGGGGGTGGCATAATTTGGTAGCCCTCAGTGTCTCTGAGAGGTATGACTACTCTAGGAACCTCATGTAAGAGGAATCATAGGACATTTATCCTCTTGGGACGGAGGGACCATTCTCTTTCACCAGTGTATTTCTCTTTGTCCTTTCTGGTCCAGGATCAGGATCGCGTGTGGCCCCTGGTTGTCACATGTGGTTAGTTTCCTTCTGGAACACGCTCAGTTTTCCCCTCTCTTGTCTGGATTAGCTTTCTAGCACCAGCAGAACAAAGTACCACGGCCTGGGTGGCTGAAACAACAACTTCCTTCCTCCCAGTTCCGGAGGCCAGAAATCTGAAATCGAGGCGTTGGCACAGTGGGTTTTCCCGGTGCGTTTCCCCTTGGCTTTCAGGCGGTCGTCTTCTTGTGCTGTTTTCCTCCGTAAGAGTCTGTGTCCTGATCTCCTCCTTTATACGTTTAGTCAGATTGGATGAGGATCTGTCTTCAAACGCAGTCACATTTTGTGGTACCGGGGGCTGGGACTTCAATACGATGTTTTTGGAGGGGGGAAGCCCAATTCAGCTCCTAACAGGGTCCTTGAGAGGGTTGAAAAGTACAGACCTGAAGTAGATCCTGGAAGCTCTCACCACAAGAAAGAGCAACTGCGGTGGTACAATAATTATAAATTTATTGTAGGAATCGCGTCGCGGTAGGTACGTATGTCAAATCATTATGCTGTGTACCTGAAGCTAAAACGATGTTCTCTGTCGATTATATCTGGAGAGTAATAACAAAAAAGTGTAGGGCTTCTGTGTAAGATGACGCCGACTTGGTTCTCTCTGATGTTTTCGCACGACCAGACTTGGGAGGAATCAGAAGTTATGCCGCGTTCCTCTTAGAGGTCACCTTGATCCACTTGTATGATGCTAATATTGATGAAATGGCCCAGTGGGCGTCTGCCCAGTTCCTCCATGACTTTATCATGACTTTTTGCACTTTGTATTTGATGAGTGTTTGGGGAGAGGTATTTGACATTTATGTCAATGTCCTATTCTTTGTCACCTCCATGGGGACCTTCCTTAATAGCCGGTTAGACTCCTGTTTCAGTGGCGAGAGAGAAGGAAAAGTGGAGAGAGAGGAGGTGGACAGGGAAAGGGAGTTTAGAGCATTTTATGGTGTCTACCAGGAATAGTTATAGGTGGGGTTCGATGACTTCCATTTCTAGATTCTTCCATTTCTTTTCTTTTTTAAAATTTTAAAAATGTTTTTATTTATTTTTGAGACAGAGGGAGACAGAGCATGAGCAGGGGAGGGACAGAGAGGGGGGAGGCACAGAATTTGAAGCAGGCTCCAGGTTCTGAGCTGTCAGCACAGAGCCCTACGTGGGGCTCGGACTCACAGACTGTGAGATCATGACCTGAGCTGAAGTCGGATGCTCAACCAACTGAGCCACCCAGGTGCTCCTAGATTCTTCCATTTCTTATAGCATTGCCTTGGATTGCTGTAGTAATGCTCACACGTAATTTAAAATGTGTTCCAGAGACACATTTAATTGAATAAAATCTTCTTTGCAGTGTAAATCCCCACTGATTTTTTGAGAGTTTACTATGTGCTAAGGTTTCCGCAGGTACTTGAATCCTCACTGTCATTGGACATGTGGCATTGTTGTGATTTCCATTTTATGGATGAGAAAACTAGAGCAGAGATGGGTTGAGTAGCCGAGGTTCCACAGCCAGTAAGCCGCTTTGGAATTTTCAGGACTAACACCTGGGATGGTGATCTTCACCTCTACTGATATCTGGTCAGAATGCGGCTACTCAGAACCTACCATGGCAGAGTTCTGTGCAGCATGCCAAAATGATGAGTTCATTTCTATACTTAGGTTCAATGATGGAGGACTTTCCAAAATTGGAGAGTGAGTTTTCCATCTCTTATCATAGTTGGAATTCTTGAAATGACTTTTGCTGATTTTTCTTTTGGTTCTCACTTCTCCAGATTTTGTTTTTTAGTCACTTAGCTAGCTCAAAAAGAAGATTGCATTGTCCTTTTTGGAGTAAGTGACGAGCTGAATAGTCAGAGTAAAACTCAGCAGTGGCTAGAGAAAGAGGGGACGTCGTGAACACAAAACAGGGTCTCCAGCAAGCAAGTGTGGGCATGAGTGCAGAACCCACCTTGCTCACAGACCACGTGGCAGGTTGCAGACCAACCTCATTCTCCACCTAAGAAGGGGAAGAGTGCAAATATCTCTGAAGCTAGGGGCTTCACGCACTCTCAACAGCCGTGGGAAGTTCGCATTTTTATCTTCATTTCCCTGGCGAGAAAACCAAGGCTCGCAGTGATCAAATAGGTGGCCCGCAGGTTAGACAGTTGGTGGGAGCTCAGATCTCAGCCCGCATCTGTCTGGCTACCTCCAAAGAGTGTGTTCTTTTATTTTAGTTCACCATGACTACTTTTAGGTGAGTGATCTCCCACTAAGATTTCAGAAATGTATTTCCCAACTCCCCCAAACCCCGTTTGCCAAGATCTCCTGTAATCTGATCATAATGTGGGGGGTTAGTAGCCAAGAGACTGTAGGAGGAGGTACCTGTGAATGAGAGTGATGCTGGGGGGAGACGGGGGATCTGGGCTTTACTCCCAGCAGTACGACTTTGGAAATGCTCCTTGACGTATGGGTTCGTCAGTGTCTTTGTCCTAAAACAGAATTGAGAGGATTAAAGGAGATAATACATATAAAATGCTTAAGACATAGAAATGGCAAATGTTCAGTAAAAGGTAGTTATTATTAGTATGTATAATAAATCAATGGTCTGCCCAAAGGATATGGATTAAATTATCAATATGAACCTGGAACATTGTTTTTATTTATTTATTTATTTATTTATTTTTAAAGTTTATTTATTTATTTTGAGAGTGAGAGAAAGCGCAGCTGGGGGTGGGGCAGAAAGAGACGGGGAGAGAAAGAATCCCAAGCAGGCTCCACACTGTCCGTGCGGAGCTAGATGCGGGGCTCGAACCCATGAACCGTGTGAGATCATGACTTGAGCTGAAGTCAGACACTTAACCCACTGAGCCGCCTCAGCACCCCTGAAATGTTGTTTTTAGAGGGCTACAGAATTCTAAGTTGTGTCCTATTCAACAATGTAAAAGCGACCCGAGTGAGGATGTGAACGACGTGCATACTCTTGGGTGACAGCTCCTTAGCTGAGGAGAAGCAAATATACCACGTAAGAGTCAGGTCCTGGACCGTAGATGCACAGCTGCATTGAAAAGCCACCAGAACTCAGTGGCTTGAGCTAACACTCACTCAATGTCCGCTGGCCGCAGCTCAAGGCTGGGGTCGTTGGATTGGGGCAGCTGTGTTCCACGTGTTTCTCATTCTCTTGGGACCGGCAGCCACCCGGGACGCAGTCACTTCACAGCGATGCCAGAAGCAGAAGCATGCCAGCCTGGTCACAGGAATGCCTTGCAAGACGCCGTTGTTCTCGTGTCGGGTTCACATGCCATTGACCAAAGCAAACTGCATGGTCAAGCTGAGGGTCTGAGAATGACGGCAAGCCCATAAGGTAAGGGCCCTGCAAAGTTACGTGGTAAAAGGCACAAAGAACGCTAAAGAATTGGGACCTCTGGCGCAATCTAGATAGGTTGAATCCATTGAGATGAAACGTATCACGGATAAATTTATTGTAACTTGGGTTCAAATTTTATCCCAGGAAGACAGGCCTGAGCAACGGCATCTGGAAACGGCATCTAGGAAAGATGTAGTTGCCGCCATGTTTCATATAGATAAGGCGAGCATACAATCACCCAAAGTGGGGCAGTTGAGAGTAAAAAGGGGCAGTCTTGATAATTTAGGACAATAAGCAGAATCAGGGACTGTCCTGGGTGAAACACGACCCATGATCACTGTACGTGTAGCTTAACGTATTGATATGGGAGTCCAAACCCTGAGGTACACTTCGGCTGAATTACCACGTGTGTAATACTCAGAAAGATGAAAAAGATAGCTCTACTCTCCTTTGTGCTGGTCTGGCCGCCTCTGGAGTAGTGTGTTCACATCTGAACTTCAAAACCAATTGGTTGTTGTACTGGTCGGGTTTCTCCAGGGAAATAGAAGCAGTAGGATGGACATGTACATTTATTTATTATATGAGTTGGCTTATTGGATCATCATCCAATACAGAGGCTGAAAAGTCCACTATCTGCATTTGGGAAGCCAGAGAATCAGGAAAGCCAGTGGTGTAATTTATTCGGAGTCTGAAGGCCTCAGGAGCAAGGGGCCTATTGGGTAAGTCCAGGTGTTGGACCAATGGCTTGAGAACCAAGAACACTAATGTCTGAGGGCAAGACCAGAGAAATATCTGCAGAGGGCAAATTCACCCCTCTTCTGCCTACAGTGTTCCCTTGCGGCCCTCAACAGATTGGATGATGCCCTTCGACCTTGGTGAGGTGGCGAGGTGGGCCCGTCCACCTCTTCTTCCACATCTTCTTTACTCAGACTACCAGTTCGAATGCTAATCCCTTCTGGAAACGCCTTCATACGCACTCGGGAATCATGTTTCTGGCTATCTGGGCATCCCTCAGCCCGGTCAAGTTGACCTATCAATGTAATCATCACGATCGTGTTTGGAAGGGAAATGAGAATGGTGAGGAGTGTAGAAACTTTGTCACGTGAGTTTGGATTGAGGGGAAGTGGGCTATTTACCTAGAAGCAGGAGCTGCTCATGGGAGACATCCTACCTGCGTTCAAACATATGAAGGTGTATTACGGAAAAGAGAAATTAGAGGTGCAGTATTATTTCGTAGGAAAGCGACTTAGACTGATGGTTCTACGTCAAGAGTATTGACATTTGAATCAGGAAACCACCTCTTGCCACTACTGGTCATCGTTCTGTGACTTGAGCTAAGCCACGCAACTTCTCTGAGCCTCTACGTCCCCATCTGTAAAGAAGCAACGATAGAAATAATAACGCAGTCCTGCGGAGGACTCTCATTGAAGAGAGTTCATTTGTGGTTGAACTCTGCAGATTGCATCGCTGTACAAGTTTGGTGAGATAACAGGGACATCAGATTTCTGTCCAGTTTATGAAGAGGGTCTCAGGAGTCACAAGAGCTACCTTTGGAGGTGATGATACCATCTCAGCTGCTTGAAGATCCCTGGGAATCTCTGGCAAGGATGTTTGAAGAGAGGTTTCAAGCAGTACGTGGATCCTCGGCCAGATTATACAAAGGTTCCTCTTATCCCAGGGAGTCTGTGATTCTGTCTAAGAGAAAGCACTGTGTGCATGCTGATCTAATCTGTGGCCTGGCCTGGAGATTCAGGACATTGGAGTGAATAGTTTTAGAAAGGGCTGTAGTTTTATCATCCGGGCAACGCGTTGTGTTATTAGAGGGTGTCAACACTCCCCTCAGGAAGGCCCGCGTTATGTCAGAAAAACATCCATCGGCCTGCCACTCTGCTCGAAATGTTATCTTTATTTCCAAGACCCGTTCCGGGCAGTAAATGTAAGTGAGAGAGAAGTAGGTCAGATCAGCACTGTGATGAGCTAAAGCCAACATAACCCATTTAAAGAGGAGCCCCTGCTTCCCAGCCTGCGCCCATTGTTGACCATTGGCCATTCGAGAATATGGGTCAGTGTGTTCACAGATCTTCCAGTTGTCAAGAGAAGCCAGAAATCTGGACTGTAAGTGAAGCCTTCCAACTTTTGAATGTTGACAATGTTTTGTCAATGTGGCAATTACTTATTAAACACTGTGCTGGGCAAAAAATATAAGGGTCAAATGAAACTAGGGGAGTAGTAGAAAGAATGATCAAACCTCTGAGCAAGACCACTTGGAAAGTGCTCCCCCCCCCCTTTTTTTTCTTACCACTACTAGACCACATTTATTGCAGACACATCACAAGTCCTATTGAATCTTCTCATTAACTTGGTGAGGAAGGCATTATTCATACAGGATACATTTAACTTTGATGAAATACATAATATACCAGTAATACTGTAATACAGATGAGGAAACCCAAGTGCAGAGCAGTGAGGAACTTTCTCAGGGTCAAGTAAATAGAATTTGAATCCAAGTCTGTGAGATTTCAGCCTGTTCTGGTCACTAGACCTTTTCCCTTACTTGACCTTCTAGCAAAAGGAAATCATTTTATTTGTAAATTGCTTAAAATGTAATTAAATGCTTTTACACACCTGATATCCCATTTTCCCAGAACTAACCTTTGAATTACACGGGCCCGTGGTCATTTCTAAATAATACTAAATAAATAGTAAAACTTTAAGTCCCTAACCTCATCGGTGGTTTAGCTACATCAGAGCATCATCCATTCCCTGAAAAAAATATAAGGCAAAGCACTCAAAGAAAGGCTAGTTCATTTTCATAGATGCCTCTGTTTGTTTTTTTTAAGTTTTACCTGTGGGTGTTCTCTCTTGTCCGTATTTGGTAATATTGTATGGGTATAATTTTGTGGGACGATTAGTGTGAGGTTACGAGTTTGGAGCTAGAAAGGCTAACTATCCTATTATGTTGAGAAAGGAGCTACAGAAGCTTTTTCTAGGTACATGTGGATACAATTTGAGTGAGGAAAGGTGATAAACCTTTTTTCCCAATTTCCAAACCTACTATAATATTTTGAAGAGAGTGGAGCTCAGATTATTCAGAGCTGGCCCAGGAGTGTACTACATATTGATGTCAATCTATGAGCTGACACCATTTCAGTGTGGGTAAAAAGATTCTTAAAAATTTTTGGAGCTTTTCCTAAATCATTTGGGCAACCACAGGTCTTAGGTTTCTTAGTACCTATGGGATAATTTTAATAGCATCACAGTCAACTTCCTTGCCCTTCAGCTTTCTTACCCCATGTATCTGTACTATGAAATACGATTAGCCATTTAAAACTATATATTTAAAGCATACGTAATAACCTGGGAAATACTTTAGAATAGTCAATACAAAATTGTCAATTCAAATTTAAATTGTTTGCATCGGGTGTCTTTTGGTTGCCAGTATCATTGACCCAACTCGGATAAAGGGGGCTTGAAGTATGTTTCAGAAGTCTCATGAGAATCAAAGCACAGGAAGAAAGGTCTCTTGGAAATTGAATCTGGAAGATCAATGAGCGTAAGTCTCCTTTTCTGGGCTACCGAATTTTCTCATTGTCCTTGCATGCCTTTTCTGTATTTCTCTCTCATGCCAACCTCTTCTCCTTAAACGTGGTTTTTGTTGTCTTAGGATTTCAGTGTGCACATAGCCCAAAAGGTTCTTCTTAGCTTCTGCTATATTTCATATCCATTCATCTCAGCTTCATTACTCACTGGCTTCAGTTCTCAGTCTCCCAATTCCAAACTCCTAGACTGATTGGCCTAGCTTGTCTTTTTGAGTCAGATCCCAGCTCAGAGGTCCTTACTCAGTCTAAGAACAGGCTACCCTTGAATCTGGTGGCCAGAGAGGTCAGGTCGCTTTGGCGTAAAGTATGTTCACTGAGGCTGGAGAAGTCCTAGGTGAAAAACATCATAACTGTGTCTAGAATTTAAGTACTATGTGAAAATATGGATAGCTAGAAAATAGAGAGGGGGAAAACCAAAATATGAAATAGCAGGGGTCTCTGGAAAGTGATGTTACCGAGATTTCTTTTTCTTCATTTTGTAAGTGGCCTCTTTAAAATTTATATATTTAGTTTTAAATTCTTATTTATTTATTTTGAGATCGAGAGAGAGAGAGAGAGAGCACGTGGGAGGGGCAGAGAGAGAGAATCCCAGGCAGACTCTGCACTGTCAGCACAGAACCCAATGAGGGGCTCAAACCCACGAACTATGAGATCATGACCTGAGCCGAAACCCAACAGTGGGACACTTAACCGACTGAGCCACCCAGGCGCCCCCTAAGTGGCCTTTTTTTTTAAAGACAGTAATAGGTTTACACTTTTTTTAAAAAGATTATGATCACCAATAAAACCAAAAAGATACTAGAGAAAGTATCATGGAAAGCAAGGGTGACACTTAAAAAATTATAATTATGTTCCCACTATGCTATGGAAGAGTCCTCTCTCAGCTTGCCTGTAAACACCTGTTACTGATATCTTCACGTGACTTAGTTTATCCATCATTAGGTTAGTCTTTTCCATTAAAGAAAGTAGTACAAAGCTTTGGAATACTCCCACTTGGCATAAACCAAATTTGGTTGGAAAAAGAGAATAATCAAGTGATTGGCCTAGAATACAGAGCTTGATCAGAGGTCACAAGCCTGACTGGAGTACCACCAACAGTACAGTAGCCCCCTTTATCCATGGGGGGTATGTTCCATGACCGCCAGCAGGTGCCTGAAACTGTGGATGGTACTGAGCCCTATATGTACGAATTTTTTCTTATACGGACATACCTATGATAAAGTTGAATTTATAAATTAGACACAGTAAGAGATTAACAATAACAACTAATAATAAAATAGAACAATTATAACAATATACTGTAATATTAGTTATCTGAATGTGGTCTCCCTGTCTCTTACCACTCTATGCTCGTTCTTCTTGTGATGATGTGAGATGATCAAATGCCTACCTGATGAGATGAAGTGCAATGGATGACAGGCATCGTGATGTAACGTTAGGCTACTGTTTACCTTCTGGCCATACGTCACAGGAGGATCATCTGCCTCCAGGCTTGATGGCGGGTGACTGAAACCACGAAGGCTAAGGTACAGATAAGGCGGGAGACTACTGGGTGTTGGTAAGTGACAACTAGCTTCCTGAAGGCTCTTGTTAGTAGCATCTGCCTATTTTCATGGAGTAAACACTTTCACTGTGGCTGATTTAAAGCTACCAATGTGATATTGCTGAGCACAGCACTAGGAGGGGATGTATATGGCTGCTTCTAGCATCCCCCTGGGCCACCACGGTGGGGTCTTGGACAGTGAGCAGACATCAAGCAGGCATGAGGCGCCAGAAAATGGCGTGAGGAGGTTTCTCTAAACATAGCTCAGGCCCCTCTCTCTCCACAAGGCTTTCTTAGTGTTTGTTATTCTACCAGACGTGAAAGATATAACCTTAACCAATTAGGAAATCGGACACAAAATCTAATTAGGTAGTGTAGCATCCTGATTGGCAGTTGTAGACTTCCATGAGCGATTAAAAGTAAAGGTAAGTGGATGCGTCAAACGCAGATCCAAGAATGTGGGTTTCCTGAACACCCTTTCTTTGAGGTGTAGAGTTCATTTTGTATGGCTCAGCCTGGTACTCAAGATCTTAGAAAATTAGACCTGTGAATCCTCTGGGCTCAGGCTTAGCTTACATCTCCTTTGTTATGCACCCTCAGCAAGCAGAAGAGTCACATCCAAAATGTTGGGTTGATGACCATTGCCTTCTTAGTGGATAAGCATCTCTTAATCCTGAGAAAGTTGTGTGACATACAGAAATATTTAAGGAGGTGAAATCCATCAACCATGTGGTATTTATAGTTGACCTTTGGAAAATTAATTGTGTATGTTTGACATTTTAAGGATATGTAATGTTTGAAAGAGCTTGGCGTCCCAAAGCAATGGATTAGCTTTGTGATTCTGTTAAAAATTTGCCATTGACTGATTCACTCTGACTTGCTGTTTTATACTGAAGTCTTACTAACATGATAGACAGTTACGATACCTTAGGAATCATTACATTTATAAGATTTGTAGGAGCTATTTAAATAAGAAGATTTTGTTTATTGGAGCACTTAAAAAAGTGAACATTTCACATTTGTAATTAAGTTTGAACTATTTATGGTGATCTCAATGAGATGTCAGAGTTCGCTTTGCTAGAGTCACGCCACTCATGGCTGTAGAATAGTAAGATTTGGAAGTTGGATTAAAAACTAAAGGAAAATTGGGTTAAGTGCTCGACTTTTGATTTTGGCTCAGGTCATGATCTCATGGTCCTTGAGATCAAGCCCCATGTCAGGCTCCACACTGACAGCACAGAGCCTGCTTGGGATTCTCTCTCTCCCTCTCTGTCTCTCTCTCTTTCTTGAAAATAAATAAGTAAACTTAAAAAAGAACAGAGTACTTGCAAAAAAAAACCCCACAAAAACTAAAGGAAAATTAAATTTTAAAATTTGTAACTTTAATGAAATAAACATTAATTTCAAAAATGAACATCACAGCTGAGTCATATTTTGAGGCGCAAAAGCCACTCTTCTGAATTCCACACCATCTTTCAGGCTGTGTGCGTCTCCTGAGGGGCGATCCATGCTGGTCTGGGGCAGGAGGCCATTTTTGCTTTTTTTTCTACCCCAGCACCCACCTCAGCCTGGGAACTAGAGGGATATGACTTAGAGTGGGCTGCTGTAACAGATGCCACACGCTGGAGGCTTCAACAACAGAAATGTGTTTCTCAGTGACGGAGGCTAGAAGCCTGGGATCAGGATGCCAGGTCAGCTCCCGGTTTGGGGATGGCAGCCTTCGTTCTGTGCTCTTACCTGGTGGAGAGAGAGAGATCATTTCTGACGCATTGCTTCTTGTAAGGGCTCTAATTCCGGAGGGCGGAGCTCTCATGACCTAATCACTTCTCAAAAGCCACCAAATATCATCCTCCCCCAAATAGCATCACATGGAGGGGATTAGGGCTTCGACGTACGGATTTTGCAGGACACAAACATTCAGTCCGGAGCAGGGGACCTCCAGAAGTGTTCACCAAAGTGATACACAGAGGGGAGAAGGCTGAGGTGAGGGAAGGAAATGGCCCAGGATGAACTCGGGGCAGGCTGTAGAAGGGGGGGCCGGGGGTTGGCCTCACTCTGGCTCTCCAGTCTGACCTCTCACATGCTTCTCTCAGGCTCATCTGACTCTGCAGCTGTTTGTGTGTCACAGACCTGGGCTTCATGTTTTCACCACATTCCAAACACTCATTCATGGTGAGGTTACACCAACACTTGCCCCGTCCTCGTTTGTAGGATTCCCTGAATTATGTCACATGTCACCCGTGAGTGGAGGCAGCTGCTCCCGGGCCTTTGGAAGTCACTGTCTGATGGACAAGGTGGCCTCTGTGGGGCAACAGCTGCTGTCTTCATTGTTTCAGAGGGAGCATGGCCAGGCATCAATCTTTGGGCAGAAGCAGTTTCTCTCTTATTAACCAATGGATGTGTTCTGGCCAAGTCGTCGTCTATAAGGAGAAAAGGAAATCTGGAGTCTTGAGAAGCTATGTCTTTTTCATCTCCGATTCCACCTCGAAGCACAGCACCTGGCACCTTGCAGAAATGTGATTAAATATTTGTTTAAATAGATAAGAGGGTAACAGACAGATGTGAAGGCGAATGAATGAGAAAGAAGAGTGTTCCAGAAGGGGAAGGGTTGTCTCCTATAGAAATGCTTCTGTAGAAGCCGGCAGTGAGCGTAGTAACTGACTCATCTGTGTGCAAGAGGGTCCCTTTTCAAGAGGCTCCTTTATTTCAGGTTTGAGTGAGAGCTGCTATCTTCCTCAATGCCATGTCCTGTCCATGGGGATTGGCCGGAGAAAACCCAGGAGCCCAAGTGGGGAGTGTCTCACTCGAAGAGAATTAGCTCGGCCAAAGAGAGGGGCAGAGATGAAAGACGAAGAGAGAGTCCTTGTGGCATTTCCAGCTCTGGTTTCTATACTCCTGAGGCCCAAGTTTTTGCCTACACTAGTTTGAGTTAGTTTCCTGAAAACCAGCTGAATGATGATGGTGCTGGTAATGAGAGCAAATGTACCGAGCGGTTTCTGCACACTAGGCAATTTTCTGATCCAGAAAACTGTTAGCCCCCTTAGGGTTCACAAAAAATCTTACAAAGGAAGTTTTATTGTTGTTGAATCTTTCAGAAGAAGAATCGAAGCCATGCTAGTATACATGTTCAAGTTCACACAGCTGGGAAGAGGCAGCGTCTGGGGTCAGCTCAGGCAGTTGGCCATAAAGCAAGCTCCTCCCAGGGGCTGAACCACCTCTCTGTGCTCTAGTGTTTGATGAGGATGATGAACACGGTGCCCCCCGCCCTTCCCCCCTCATGTTGGGAGCACACATTTCTAGCTCATCAGTGGTGGTGGTGGGCTTGCCGGGAAGTCCCAAATAGAAGCAATCACCAAGCTGGGAAAGGCGAGAGCATGTCAAGCTTTACAGTGGCCTTGATGCTTGTCTTAATTGTTGTTTGTTGCTGAACTTAGAGCCATTCTTGGCTTGGGGAGATTTTTCTTGGGCACTGCAAGGTGTTCAGCTAGGTTAGGCTTGGCCTGGGGAGAAGGAGGGACAACAGTCTTAAATTAACCGGACACAGGGGGGCATCCGAGGGGTCCTAGGCCTGGTGAGAAGGAGGGACGATAGTCTGAGATTAACTGGACACGATGGGGCATCCAAGGGGTCCCAGGCCTGAAAAGAGGGAGGGACGATTGTCTGAGATTAACCGGACATGGCGGGACATCCAAGGAGTCCTAGGCCTGGCAGAGTCCTGATGCTCATGGTCCCTCACTTTTGTGTACTGATTCACAATTGACAAGTACATTTTGTCCCACTTCATAATCATTACTACCATCATACAAAAAGGTTGGTTAATATCTGAATGCCTTGTACATATGCTATACCCAATATAGCACAAAGTGTTTTTTTTTTTTTAATTTTGAGAGAGAGAGAGAGGGAGGGGCAGAGAGAGAGGAGGAGCCCAACATGGGGCTCAAGCTCACAAACCTCGAGATCGTGACCTGAGCCAAAACCAAGAGTCGGACATTTAACCGACTGAGCCACTCGGTCGCCCCATTGCACAAAAGTTCTTTAGAGACATAAAACCCCTCGAATACTCTGAAAGTCACCCTGTGCTTGGAAACTTGGGGGTTTTAGCATCTTATAGTTTACAGATGTGAATAAACCTGAACCCCTGGCAGTGTGCATTTTCGATAAAGAATTATGGAAGTTCAAGGGACATGCCATTCTGTTTGTATAATTGTTTAAGTGGAAACGGAATTTTTATATAAATTTTTGAAAAGCTGCCTTTATTACTACTTGTTTCATGTCTACAGTGAATCTATCCTGGACACTGGTGGCATGATCCCTGAATCCACCCCTGGGCTGGGGCAGAAAAGAGAGGGCTGGGTCACTGAGCAGCTAAAGAAGCAAAGAGAGGGCACCCATGTGGTCTTGGCTGAGCCAGCGATGGCTTCCCAGGCCAAGGATCTCCAGAGACCCCTTTGTTCCTGTGAGGGTTGATGTGTGGCCCAACACATCATGTGGGAGTGACATTGGCAAAGACCTGCAGGTGAGAAAAAGATTGGGTAAGAGGGGCATAGAAGGAAGACGGTAGATGTGAGGGAACTTGCCTAAGAGAGGCCGGGTAGGTGTTTGGGGCAGGAGAAGAGGTCAGCGGGCAGGACGTAAGCAAGTGAGCGTGCTCAGAGTTGAGGCTGGAGAGGCACGTTAAACAGTGTGCAGGGTGGGGATTTTATACACGTGAGAAGGAAAATGCATCGTCCTGTCTCCAAAGGGTCTGTAGACCCATCAATGGGTAAGAATTGCCCTGGTGATGGTTCTCAGCCACTCACATTGAATTAGGTCCCTGCCTATAGCCCCACGGCAGGCACCCCAATGGTCCCTCCATCATATATATCATGATCACCTTGTATTTTAGACTTTTACATGCTCAGCTTCCCCACTAGACTGTAAACCTTTGAACATAGCAATGTGTCTCTCCTCTCACTCACCCTAAGGCTTGATATAGCACTTGGCATATTGAAGGCCATAAGAAACGTTGGGTGAATTTTGCCGTTAAAGCAGTGTTCGTGCTAAGCATTATAACAACATGTTGGCTGGGGCACCTGGGTGGCTCAGTCAGTTGAACGTCTGACTCTTGATTTCAGCTCAGGTTATGATCTCATGGTCTACGAGTTCGAGCCCCACTGTCAGTGCAGAGCCTGCTTGGGATCCTCTGTCTCCTTCCCGATGCCCCTCCCTATCTCTCTCTCAAAATAAACTTAAAACAAAAAATGTGTTGTCTGCATCATCTGGCCATGAGCTTTACAACACATCACGTCTGAGCCTGGTTTATTCCCTTGGAAAAATGGATTAAAGAAATCACTCTATCAGTTAGCGATCTATGAGCTTTCTTTTTAAATGTTTACGTATTTATTTTGAGAGAGAGAGCACGAGCAGGTGTGGGGCAGAGAGAGAGGAGAGAGAGAATCCCAAGTAAGTGCCACACTCAGCGTGGAGCCCCACGTGGGGCTCCATCTCTGGACTGAGAGACCGTGACCTGAGCCAAAATCAAGAGGTGGACGCTTTGCCGACTGAGGCGAGCTTTCTAACCGTAATTAGTCTTTACAGCTTATCTTACAATTCTAACTGCTTATTTGTGGCGTGCTGCCTTTCAAGGTATCATCTTTCAGTGCTTTGGCTTGAGTCAGAGGAGGTCCTGAATGCCCGTATGGAAAGAACAATTTTCTAAATAAAATAAATTGCTTCAACAAAGGCCGGAATCCAACCCTGGCCGCATGTGAAAATGCTTTTATCAGCTTACAGTCTTGTTATGAAATAATTTTTACGCTTACGCAAGATGAGTAGTCGCGCCTAGAAAACCCATAGAGTTTTATATTTTTGCCTAGAAAATTTAATTAGTAAATCAGGCCATTCAATTTCCACAATTAACTGGATAACTGATATTTATCGATTGATAATTGAACTAGATAATTAACTGGAAAATATTATGACAGAATGGGAAGGTTTTTTTTTTTTCCTTGGGAACTGGCTAACAGTCCTCCATCTGGTTCATACATGGAGAGTTGTTGGTGTTTCACTTCCAGAATTATTCTCTCAGTGGACAAAAAAAAATGGTTTTGAAGCATGAGTGATTCTACAATAAACAGCACAAGCTAGAGGTGAGGTAAATTATGAAACCAGTCTTCACAAGAAAACTCTAACTTGCTAGCATTCCATATGGAGGTGGCCTTTGTTGCTTATGCTAGAAGTCTGATTCTTTGTTGGTGGGAAGGATACCTGGAATGATAAAAAACGTACCTCTGTGATGTTGGCCAGTAATCTAGAAGCAGCAATAGCGATAGGAACCACACGAGTAACAATAATGGTCAACAGTATCCCAACAATATCAAAAGCGGCTCATGTAAGTAATGTGATAGGGGCACGGCTAAGGGTCGGGTAGCTCTGGGTTGGAAATATGGTTCGGCCCCCCAGCAGCCAGGACTTTTGGTAGATGACTTAAATTCTCCGTACAATGGTTGTCTAACTTGTAAAATGGTACCGGGTTCAAGAGTTGTACTAAGAAGGAAAATCTCAATGAAAGTGAGCCAAGCACTGGCTCCCAGGAGACACATCCATATTATTGGCGGCTGTTGTGGCGATTGTGTCCAAAATGGTACCGTGGGGAGTAGTCTATTCAATACCTCTGTTGGTATCTTGGAGAGGCATGTGACTGAATCCTCAAGGCACCTTGGGACAGGTACGTGTGCTGGGCAGAGGAGGAGGTGGGTGCCTGGGCCAGCCCAGGCCCTCTCGGGAAGAAGTGTGCGCTCTTGGCCTTGGTCTACCAGACAGCAGGCTTTTAGGAGTCTGGGAATCAGAGAGGAGGAAGAAGGTTATTGTAAGGAGGACAGTGCAGCAAGACATGATGTTGGAGGCAGGGAGATTGCAATCATAAGACAGGGATGGAGAGGAGCCTGGACCCGGGCAGGGGTAGTGAGGAGTTGTGCTAGACTCCATCCAGGGAGCAGCATGGGCCCAGTTAGTAACAGCTAACCCATGACAGGCATACGAAGCACCAGCATCGCTCTGGACGCTCTACAGGCTTTCAGTTGCTTAATGCTCATACTGGCCCTAGAGGTGGGAACCTTCAACATTCCCTGTTTCATTTGTGCCCAGGGCTTAACTGATAGAGGTGTTCAAGCGACAGCACAGATCGATGCCATTGAAAGAAGTTTTATTTCTCACAGTTTCCAAGAGGAGGGGCACGCCACACCACAGAGGCCCACAAAGAGAAGTCCCAGGGTCAACGGGAAGAAGGTGTGAAGGCCCAGAGTCTTTACAGTGGTTTTTATGGGGATGAGAAGGAATGCATAAGGCAGAGTAGGCCAGTTTGAGCAGACGCGGATGGGATACCTTGAATAATTTTGATCGGCTTTGTCTATAGAGGGCGTCTCTAGTCGTCCAGCACCCGGCTCTCGGGTGATGTGGGGCCAGGGAAATACTGGCTTGGTGTGACAGAGTCGGATAAAGGAGGTGTTGGGGAATATGGGCTCTGGGTTGGTTGGTTTGCATAGGAAAGTCGTACTCTGAGGGAAGCAGCTTGCTATCTCTAGGAATTAGCTAACCCAGGAAGGGGTGGTCACGCCCCTGGCCAGCCAGGCCCCCAAGACGTCAAAGTATCCTAAAACATACAAAATAAAAAACAGGATTAATATATCCCTTTTGACAGAGAGGGTAAGTAATTTGCATTAAGACCACACAGCTAAATGATGAAGTTAGGCATTCAGTCGAGGGACAGTCTTTGGGCTTAGCCACTGTGATAACTCTCTCCAGTTAAGGTGGACCTTTTTAAAAGTGGTGAAGTGAAAGGGTTCACTTCACCGATTACGGCAAACAGTTCTTCACAAACCAGTAAAGGTTTTGGGGGGAGGAATTTTGAAGTGTCTTATTTTGTTTTAATTTTTAATCGAAATATAATTGACATGCTCCTATACGTTTCAGGTGTATATCAGAGTGGTTCAATATTTGTATAGACTATGAAAGGATTCCCACAAAAAGTCTAGTTATCATCTCGCCACACAAAGTTATTACAATAGTAACGCTCTTCTCGCGGGGCGTCTGGCTGGCTTAGTCGGTGGAGGACGCGACTCTTGATCACAGGGTTGTAGGTTTGAGCCCCACGCTGGGTATAGAGATTACTTAAAAATAAAATAAAAAAAAAAAAACCCTCTATTCCCTGTGCTGTGCATTACATGCCCGTGACTTATTTATTTTATAACTGGAAGTTCAATCCCCTTTGTAAGCCCCTTCATTTATTTCACCTGTCCCCTATATTATGGCCTTACAGAGAATGGGGGCAGCTCTCCGAGGTTCACATGAAGGTTCGTTACTATTGCAACTTGACTAAATACACTTCATTTCCATGATCCAAGGAGAAATGCCGTCATCACGCACCAGAATGCTTTCCAGAATTCAAGAGGGTACGTTTGACTCCAGATGTCATCCTGATTAATGGGGAGCAGGTGGCTTGACAGCCCAGGCGAGTCCTCATGCCCCATGGATAGTTTAGATTTTGGCTGGCCTGAGGCACAGAGATGGTCATTGATGACCTTCCAAGGTTCACTGGGCGCCTGACATAATTTTTTCTCATTTCCACGGATCCCCATGGACCCGTATCTTCCTCCTGGTTGACACAAAGGGAGGCAGCAAATGAGCTGATCAAAGGGACTTCAGCCTTCCCCGAGTTATGTGAGCCAGCATGGCATTGGGAACACCTCCTCGACTTGCTTAATCCCTCTTCCAAAAGGTGTCAGGACATGGAAATTGACATTTAGATGAAAGTTGCAAATTCACAAACAATAATATTCTCTCCTCTTTGTGAAAAATAAAATGTGCTATTGTTTCCCTGGATCGAAAAATAGAAATATTTTGATTTCCAATCCTTTTTTTTTCATTTGCTTTTATTTAAAAAAAAAAAAGACAAACAAAAACTCGCAAGCAAACCATTGGCTTCATGGGAGTTGTGTGTCAAATCAACACACATTTCTTGGGCAGCTGTCACGGGCTGGGCACTGTATTAAAACACCTTATCTTACTGTCACATTAGCTCATTTAATTCAGATACCAACCTGCTGAGGCAGGCAGGGCAGACTTTGCGTTAAGTGTTGTTTTTGTCAGATCAGCCACATTTCTTGTTCTGCAAATAAAAGGAAAGACACAGATATCGGCCTGCCCGGTTAAGATCTCAATGTTTTTCCCACATAAGCAGAGGTCTAGGCTGTGGTTGGCATTGGTTGGGTTGTTCAGTGACACCATTCGGTGCCTGGCTGTCTCCAGCTTGCTGCTCTGCCTTCCTTGCTGGCTTGGCTCCTGTCACCAGCCTTATTGCCAACTTGCAACCTCTTGTCTAAATTCTACACAGAAAACCCTGGCAGGAATCGCCTGTGTCTGACCCTACCCTCCTGGGCAACAACTCTTTACGGTTAGCTCTGGAAATAAAAATGTTATGTTGTCCATAGTTCCATGGTATCAGTTATACAAGACTGTTTTCCCTGTGAGGGAAAGGTGAAAGAGGAGAAATTATCTTTTCATTTTTTAGTTGAAAAGCCCACCCTAGTGGGGGTGGGGGTGAGAAGAACCAGAGGTTTGTTTCTACGTTCACTTTTCGATTCACGGCTGTATCAGGGTTTTCTTAATACATCATACTCCATTCCTTTTTCTATTAAAAAAAATTTTTTTTTGTTTATTTTTGAGAGGGAGAGAAAGAGAGCATGAGCAGGCAAGGGGTAGAGAGAGAGGGAGACACAGAATCCGAAGCAGGCTCCAGGCCCCGAGTTGTCAGCACAGAGCCCGACGCCGGGCTCGAACCCATGAACCGCGAGATCATGACCTGAGCCAAAGTTGGACACTTAACCGACTGAGCCACCCAGGCACCCCACAGCATCTCCATTCTTCTTCTTTTTTTAAATTAATTTTATTAAAAAAAAATTTACATCCAACTTAGCATATAGTGCAACAATGATTTCAGGAGTAGATTCCTTAGTGCCCCTTACCCATTTAGCCCACCCCCCCTCCACAACCCCTCCCGTAACCCTCAGTTTGTTCTCCATATTTATGAGTCTCTTCTGTTTTGTCCCCCTCCCTGTTTTTTTTTTTTTTTAATTTTTTTTTTCAACGTTTTTTATTTATTTTGGGACAGAGAGAGACAGAGCATGAACGGGGGAGGGGCAGAGAGAGAGGGAGACACAGAATCAGAAACAGGCTCCAGGCTCCGAGCCATCAGCCCAGAGCCTGACGCGGGGCTTGAACTCACGGACCGCGAGATCATGACCTGGCTGAAGTCGGACGCTCAACCGACTGCGCCACCCAGGCGCCCCGACTCCCTGTTTTTATATTATTTTTGTTTCCCTTCCCTTATGTTCATCTGTTTTGTCTCTTAAAGTCCTCATAGGAGTAAAGTCATATGATTTTTGTCTTTCTCTGACTAATTTCACTTAGCATAATACCCTCTAGTTCCATGCACGTACTTTCAAATGGCAAGCTTTCATTCTTTTTGATTGCCGAGTAATACTCCATTGTATATATATGCCACATCTTTATCCATTCATCCCTCGATGGACATTTGGGCTCTTTCCATACTTTGGCTATTGTTGCTAGTGCTGCTATAAACACTGGGGTGCATGTGCCCCTTCAAAACAGCGCACCTGTATCCCTTGGATAAATGCCGAGTAGGGCAATTGCTGGGCCATAGGGTAGTTCTATTTTTAGTTTTTTGAGGAACCTCCATACTGTTTTCCAGAGTGGCTGCACCAGCTTGCGTTCCCACCAACAATGCAAAAGAGATCCTCTTTCTCCGCATCCTCGCCGACATCTGCTGTTGCCTGAGTTGTTAATGTTAGCCATTCTGACAGGTGTGAGGTGGTATCTCATTGTGGTGTTGATTTCTATTTCCCTGATGATGAGTGATGTGGAGCATTTTTTCATGTGTCGGTCGGCCATCTGGATGTCTTCTTTGGAGAAGTGTCTGTTCATGCCTTTTGCCCATTTCTTCACTGGATTATTTGTTTTTTGGGCGTTGAGTTTGGTAAGTTCTTTATAGATTTTGGATACTAAGCCTTTATCTGATATGTCGTGTGCAAATATCTTCTCCCATTCTGTCGGCTGCCTTTTAGTTTTGCAGATTGTTTCCTTCGCTGTGCAGAAGCTTTTTATTTTGCTGAGGTTCCAGTAGTTCATTTTTGGCCAACTCCATTCTTAACTGAGTTTTTGCTCTGTCTTGGATTCTAGGTCTTCCGCTTTGGGGACAACGAGTGATGAGGTTATGGCCAGACCTTTTGGTGGGAGCAGTCACTTCTGGGCCAGAACGTGCAGGAACAACTTGAGGGTGCAGACTTCCAGCACGGCAGCGCATAGAGTAGTAGCTCAGGGGCGTCGTGGTGGTCTTGTCGATGTGTCCACTTGGGGAGGATGCCATCCCCAGTTACTCAGCCAAACGCCAATCTACGTGATGCTCCCAGGGTACTTTGTAGATGTGATAAAGGTCCAAAGTCAGCTGACCTGAAACAAGAGTGTATTATCCTGGGTAACCTGGGTGGGCCGATCAACCAGTGAAAAGGCTTTAAGAGGAAGAAGGAAGTCAGCCTGAGGACAGCGGTGTCAGCCTGTGCCAAGGGCTCCAGCCTGCCCTCCACATTTCAGACCGTCCCAGCCGGCCCCGGCGATTGCATAAGCCATTCGTTTCAACAAATCCCATTATCTCCTATGGGACTGGTTGAACCCTGACTGATACAGACGCTATTACTCCATGTCTTGAAAGCTATACTAGCCCACATTTTCAAACCTGACACTGTGTGTCCTTAGGCAGCGTATTTGTTTCCTGGGGCAGCCGTTACAAATTACCACAGACTTTGTGACATTTATGTGGAGGCCGCGTGAAGGCCAAAATTCCGTATCTGGGCGTCGGCAGAGACGTACCCCTCCGCAGGCTCTGGGGGACACCTTCCTTGCCCTTTCCAGCTGCTGGTGGCCCTAGGTGTGCTGTCCTTGTAGATCATCACTCCCATCTTTGCTTTTGTCTTCCCCTGGCCTTTTCCTTTTCCTCTGTGTCCGTGTCACCTCCTCTTCTGTCTCTTGTAAGGACACTTGTCATTGGATGTAGTGTCCACCTAAATCATCCAGGGTGATCTCATCTCAAGATCCTAAATTATATCTGTAAGACCCCTTTTCCAAATAAGTTTACATTCACAGATTCTGGAGAATACAGTTTTTCGGGGGAAGGGAACTAACGTTCAACTCACTATATGCAGTTTTCAGTTTGGGATAATTTCCTAGTGGGTCTGCAGCTGTAAAAATAACGGACTCTCACGGTGCCTGTGTGGCTCAGTCAGTTAAGTATCCAACTCTCGATTCTGGCTTGGGTCATGATCTCACAGTTCGTGACGGTGCGGAGCCTGCTTGGGATTCTCTCTCTCCCTCTCCCCGGCTCGTGCGTGCGCATGCTCTCTTTCTCTCTCTCTCAAAATCAAAAAATAAACATTAAAAAAAAAAAAGAATGGAATATAATATCAGTGACTTAATCAACCTAATTTTAACTTCATTCTGTTCTTCCCAGTTCCAAACTCTTCTCTGTTCTTCCATGGGTCCCAGCTTACTTCACTAATGACGTAAGGTGATGGTTGATTATGATCTGCAGTCTTCAGGTGTCTCTTGGGGGTCCCCTTGTGTCCTGCTGCTACCCTCACAGGCCTCCACTGATGAGGGTGAGCTGGGGGAGTCCTCCCCTTCCAGTACAGTACTTCCCTCCATAACAGTCCAGTACATCAGTGTATGTTGGACGTTACCGATCTTTTCCTCCTCCGACGAGGTTATAGTGTTGAGTAAGTGAGCATATTCCGGATATATCTGCAGTGCCTTCAGGGTCATCTCCACTTGATGCGCTGAAATGAAATTCAAATACGACTTTAGAGCCTTCAATGTCAAATATGACTTCAAAGTGTAACGTAGAATGTTAGTGTAGGTTTTTTTCTTTTTTAAATAGGATTTCTACAGTGCATCTGATAGGGAAACATCCTTAAAATTTATCAGTCCCTTTGGAGGCTGTTCAAAAGTCTCACTTCTTGTCTCAACTCCCTTACATTCCAGGACCCCCCCCCCCCCACACACACATTCTTCTTTCTTTCCCTTTCTCTTTCTCCATGTGAGGTCACATCCCACAGCCTGGGATTAAAAGTGTTCCCTTTATTTCACTGAGTACTGCCATAATTGATTCACTTATTCACCCGTTTGTTCATTCAGCAAGAAGGTTGGGTGTTTACCATGTGCCAAGCACTATTACCTGGGTCCTGAAGATACCAGACTGTACCTTCTTTATCCATTCATCTGTAAATGGACACTTGGGCTGCTTTCACATGTTGGCTATTGTAAATAATGCTGCAGTAAACACAGGGATGCATATATCTTTTTGAATTAGTGTTTTCATTTTCTTTTTTTTAAAGACATTTTTAAATGTTTATTTTTGAGAGAGAGAGAGACAGACAGAGCACGAGTAGGGGAGGGGCAGAGAGAGGAGACACAGAATCTGAAGCAGGCTCCGGGCTCTGAGCCATTAGCATAGAGCCCGATACGGGGCTCGAACTCACAAACTGTGAGATCATGACCTGAGCCAAAGTCGGACGCTCAACCGACTGAGCCACCCAGGCACCCCAGTGTTTTTGTTTTCTTTAGGTAGATAAATACCCAGTAGTGGAATTACTGAATCATACGATAATTCCATTTTTAATCTTTTGATGAACCTCCATACCATTCTCTACACTAGCTGCTCTAGATTCCCACCAAGAGTGCCCAAGGGTTCCCTTTTCCCCACAACCTCATCGGCACTTGGTATTTCTAGGCTTTTTGATTCTAGCCTTTCTGACAGGTGTAAGGTGATATCTTGTTGTGGTCTCAATTTGCATTTCTCTGATTAGTGTGGTATATATATACAGTGGAATATTGCTCAGAAAAAAAAAGTATGAAATCTTGCTGTTTGCAATGACATGGATGGATCTAGAAGTGAAATAAGTGAAATAAGTCAGAGAAAGACAAATACCATGTGGTTTCACTTATATGTGCAATTAAAAAAAAACAAAGACAAAAGAGACAAAAAATAGACTTAAATACAGAGAACAAACGAGAGGGGAGATGGATGGGAGGATGGGGAAATAGGTAAAGGAGATTAAGAGTACAGTTATCCTGGGGCTCCTGGGTGGCTCAGTCGGTTAAGCGTCTGACTTCAGCTCAGGTCATGCTCTCACACTCTGTGAGTTCGAGCCCTGCGTTGGGCTCTGTGCTGACGGCTCGGAGCCTGGAGCCTGCTTCGGATTCTGTGTCTCCCTCTCTCTCTGCCCCTCCCCTGCTCCTGTTCTGTCTCAGAAATAAATAAAAACATTAAAAAAAAAGAGTACAGTTATCCTGATGAACACTGGGTAAATATGTAGAATTGTTGACTCACTATATTGTACACCTGAGACTAATGTAGCACTATGTCACCTATATTTCAATTAAAAAAATTAAAGGGAGAAAAATATTTGCATTTGAGTTGGTAGTACAATACCAATGATACGAATGTCATATTACTTGGTTTTGAGTATGTGCCACACGCGTATGCAGATGCTATCCCTGGGGAAGCAGGCGAAGTGTACACAGGAACTCTCTCTAGCATTTTCTGCAGCTTCTTGTGATTCACAAATGAGTTCAAAATATAAAGTTATTTTTCTTTTCTTTTTTGAAGTGTATGTATGTATGTATGTATTTATTTATTTATTTAAAGTGTGTGTGTGCGTGTGTATGTATGTGTGTGTGTGTGAGTGTGTCAGCAGGGGAGGGGTGGAGAGAGAGGACGAGAGAGAATCCCAAGCAGGCTCTGCTCTGTCAGTGCAGAACCTGATGTGGGGCTCGATCCCACGAACCGTGAGATCATGACCTGAGCTGAAATCAAGAGTGAGCCCCCCACCCCTCCAGGGTTATTTTTCTTTTTTTTTTTAAATTTCTTTAAGATTTATTTATTTATTTATTTATTTAGAGAGTGTGTGTGTGTGTCAGCAGGGGAGGGGCAGAGAGAGAGGGAGAGAGAGAGAATTTCAAGCACACTCTATGCTGTCAGCCTGGAGCCCGATAGGGGGCTTGAAGTCACAAACCGTGCGATTGTGACCTGAGCCGATATCAAGAGTCAGATGCTTAACCGACTGAGCCACCCAGGTGCCCCTAAAGTTATTTTTTAAAAGATGGGAAGATATAAAATGGATGAGATGCTCTTATAGAGCTGCCATTCGGATGGTTATGCAGAACATGCAAGTAAACATACATAGACAAGGTGTAGCGGGAAGTGTATGGAGGCATTTCATTGCGGGTTCTGAGTAGACCATGTTGCTGGGACTTCAATATATTTGTATTTGTCAAGAGCAGGTGCCAGGCAAGACCAGCTGAGTCTGACCAACGGGCAGAAAAGAAAATTATTGGAAGGTATTGGTAGCTCGTTGCACTGCTGGGAAGACTTGGAGAACGGGCGGGAACCAAGGACAGCTGGGGTAAGCCACTGCACTCAATGTGGGCTGTATTTGGTGGTTCGTGTCTAACGCACAGAATGATCATGATGGTTAGGACACCAAAGGCATTGTGGCTTCTTCCTTATTCTCTTTCTTGGATTGCTTGTTCTGGGAGAAGCCAGCCGCATGCACGGAGGGACCCCGAAACTGCCTTATGGAGAGGTCCACGTGGGCAGGAATGGGGTCCCCAGCCCACAGCATGTGAAAAGAGCCCGCGTGGAGGGCTTAGAAGATGGCAGCTTCGGTACCCATCTTGACTAGAACCTCACGAGAGACCCTGAACCACAGCCACCCAGACCACGCCTAGATTCCTGACTTCCAGAAACCGTGAGATAATAAAGGTTTGTCATTCTGAGTCTCTAAGTTTGGAGATAATTTGTTACACAGCAATAGGTAACTGACGCATGCTCCCTTCTTTCCATATTTACAGTCTGTGAAAAGAAACGTTTTCTCCTTGTATGATGCTCCTATTGGTCATCTGACCAAAGCGACACCTTTTGTAAAGGGAGACAAACCAAACCCTCATATGCTCTCTCAGACCCAGGTCCTGTATGTCTGACCGATCTGCTTTCTTTTGTAAGTTCTCTGAGACTCAGGTTATGATCTGTAACTTGTGGATCTGATTGCAAGTTCCATTACCACCAACATCCCATATGTTAATACTAGACATGGGTGGGTGATGGTCCCCGTTTCTGCAAACGCTCCCGAGGCTAGAACTCGTATTTGAGAGTTTCCTTCTTTGCTGCTCATTCTGGATCCCCTTTGTCTTCAGCAAGCATCTTGACAGCTGGGGTTCTTTCCTCCTTTGAGTCATTCACACCTTCGTTTTTTGAGGGATCTGAGCCTGTGTGTGTAGGATGTGGATCTTTCATTAACCGTTACGGTTTTGCAATACGGCAGTAGGAGATGTCTGCAGGTATTACTAGGTTCTTCCATTAGCTTCCCTGCTTTCCCCCCTCCCCCGCACAGCAGGGACACCATTTCCCTGAAAAATGGAAAAGAGATCTAATTTATCAATTTCTTACAGCAGACAGCCTACTGTCTACTTCTTTTTTTCTTAAAATTTTTTTTTAATGTTTATTTATTTTTGAGAGAGAGAGAGAGAGAGACAGAGCGTGAGGGAGGAGCTGAGAGGGAGAGAGGGAGACACAGAATCTGAAGCAGGGTCCAGGGTCTGAGCGGTCAGCACAGAGCCCGATGTGGGGCTCGAACCCATGAGCCTTGAGATCATGACCTGAGCCGAAGTCGGATGCTTACCCGACTGAACCACCAACAGTGAACAAGTGAAAAGCAACAAGGCAGAAACAAAACACCCAGTTCCAACTCTAGGAAAGCTGTCGGTGCCCCTTCCACTATTTACATCTTGCAGCCCCCAGAGCCTGTCCCCTACTGTTATTCTGTGTCATCAGTGACCATCTACTCACAAGTGAGTTTCCAAGATCATTTGTCATCTTTGATTTTCTACCTTGTCCAAACCACCACTATATAACATAATTACAAACTAGTCATTAGAAGCTACTCATAAACAAGGACACGGAAAAAATTTTTACAAATTATGGGAACTGTTTTGCAAAACCCAATGCAACACTTTTGGAAACGTTCATGACCGGAAGGATCAGCTCAGTGTAAAACCAACAACAAAAGAAATCCTTTCGTGTGTTTCAGGTAAATCTGGACAATAGAGGTTGCAGTGGATGCCTAACATTGTCCATGTCAGTGCTTGATGGTGTCAGGGGCAGGGGTGGGAGGAATAAAAGAAAAATGTTCTGGATTGGGAATCACAAGGTACAGGTTCTGACTGGGGCTCTCTGGAGACCTATTATTCAACACTTATTAACTGTGTTACCCTTGAAGTCACTTGACCTCTCTGTGCCTCGTTTTCATGTCCATAAAGTTAGAAGGTGTTCGATCCTACGATCCTACAATAATGAGCCTGGAGAAGCCTAAAGTAAGATATTTAAAGATTTCTCAAGCACACGCAGTGGAAAGGTATCCTGTTTCTCCGCCAGCAGGTTTCTCAAAGAAAGGTGGAACGTCTGATTTACGTGACTTCAGACCCAACTCCGGATGAAGCGGGAAGCGTTTACTACGTGGCCGTGGAATCTGGAAGTGGCTTCCAGGAATAGCCAGCCAGGTTGGCCAGGGAGGGCCACCCACATACCAGAAGAGAGGACAGTGGGAGAGAGAGGCCCTGAAAGGAGCCGGTCAGCCGTGATGGCCGTGCAGCCTGCGGTGGCTCGGTCGGGTCAGCCGGACGGGTGTCAGCAGCGGGGAGGCAAGAGATCTTGACCGCCTAAGAGAGCCTGAATGCCTCGCTTCTACGGGGTGCTCACTGCAGGGCAAAAGAATGGGGGGGGGATTCCGTACACAATCATTAGCGGAGAGCTTGAGGCTGTGCACCGAGAGGCGACACAACGTCCGCCAGTGGACAGAGATGGCGGCTGCTTTGGGTGGACGTGGTCTGCACCGAGGAAGGTCTGAGCTCTGGCTCCGCGTGCTCTTACAACCTGGGCAGGCTCGCGACTGGAAGGGATGGAACAGAAGCTGTGCGCCCACCGTCAGCCGCTGGGATGCGGCTGCACGCTTTTGGTCGTGTGGTGCTCACCTTGTGAAGTGTCTCGTGGCGGAAACGAAATCGCCCGCAAAATCCGAAGGCTCCCATGATGCAGCTGTTGGCAGTCCCTGTCTTTTCAGGCTCTTCTTCGAGTGCGGAGAGGCCGACATCCGGGGAGGAAGCCGGCCTGCAGGATGCTCCAGCCGGGCTGGCCTGAAACGCTGACCCTGCTCACCCTGTACGGGAGACCTTGTCCGATGAACCCCCCGGGTCCTGGCCTTGCCGCCTGGCAAAAATACGTGTCCCCACGGCCTCGTGCGCCACTCGGTCTGGTTTCACCACCCTCCCGACACACCGTGTGTCTGTGTTGCCTTCCTGGCTCTGCTCGGGCTTGGGGAATGTTCTGGGTAAGTGGCCTGACAGGCTCCCGGAGCCACCCACGTCCTGCCCACCCGGGTCACCCGGTCACGGGTCACGGGTCACGGGTCGCCCGGCCGGGGACGCACCGCCAGGCTCTCTACTGGTGGGCGTTGTACAACCTCAGACACCAAAGGGCAAACGCTGGGTGGTGACCACAGACGTCTGGACACAGATGGTACAAGGCAGGCTCAGAGGAGGTAAGGACCAGGACCGAGATGTTTTCTGGAGGCATCGAGTTTGTATCTTATAAACCAGCTTAGTTGATGTGATACTTTGCGCCTAATCATTCTCCGCCATTTTTTTTTTTTTGGTTGTTGTCTCACTGGCCCTGAGTGCCGCCCTTCAGGTAACATCAGATAGGAACCTGGGCCAGGTAGGCTCCCGATGACCAGCCAAGACGGCTCCGGACCATTCTGGCAGTCATATGCGGAATGGCACGCATAGGCAGTCTCTTCACGTGACCTCGGGCCCCACTGGAGTGACCTGAGTGGGGACGGCAGGAGATCTGTCAGAGGAGGCACACGGTCCTGCAGAGGCTGTGGGCCTCATCACTCATTATCCTGTTTCTATAGATTTTTTACGTAGAATTTCTGTTTATGTAGAATTTCTAACCTAGCTGCTTTATTTAAAACATTTTCTATCCCCCAAATCATATGATGGAAATATTACGGAAGGTTTTTCCCCGTGACCTTACCTCCTTTAACAACTGTTTGGGTTATTTGGCGTTAATTCCCAGATTTTTTTTGCCCGTGCAGATGTGTTCTATCTAACTATAATCGTGGCGCGTTTGCTTCACGTATTGTTTCCTGTGTGACACATTGTAAACATTTTCTACGTTTCTGTCAAGGTCAGCTTCATGAAGGACCATGGGATCCCGTGCTCAGAAGGGCCCTGTACTTGCTTTAATGACCAGTTGTCAACATGTTGAAATTCTTAATAATTTTGAACAAGGTGACTAATTTTTTTTTAATGTTTTATTTATTTTTGAGAGAGAGAGAGAGAGAGAGAGAGAGAGAGACAGAGCATGAGCGGGGGAGGGGCAGAGGGAGAGGGAGACACAGAATCCGAAGCAGGCTCCAGGCTCCAGGCTGTCAGCACAGAGCCCGACGCGGGGCTCCAACTCACCAACCGCGAGATCATGACCTGAGCCGAAGCTCGACGCTTAACCCACTGAGCCACCCAGGCGCCCCGACTAATGTTTTTTATTTGGTGGTGGGACCTGCAAATTACACAGCTGGCCCTAGGTTCTGTTTATTTTACTTTTATGACTGTTACTTCATAATTCACTCTATGTTCATTTAAGCTGTATTGCATACAGACAATGTTGCAAAACTATCTTTATGCCTGTAGAGTCTTGTTTTGTTAAATTAATCGGGATAATTTCCAGCTGTGGGCTTGATGGACCATGGCATGTACATTTGTATGTCTCATATTACTGTACTCTGATATGATATCAACGTTTCTCCCTTATTAAAAAGTACTACACATCCTCCTTCTTTTAGACCAGTAAGACGATTACTCAGCGTTAGGGCTCCTGAAGAGAGCCCTACCCTTGTCTTCCTTCTCACCCAACCCTGGGGATGCCAGCGTGTTGCTCCTTACTGAGAATGGGGGTGGTAATTAACCAAGATCTGGGAATGAATCACTCTAGACACCAGCTTCTGCATCTAGAGGGGGGATGATACCTACCCCGCAGGACTGTTTTGCGAAGACCAAGCATGAGAGGAACCAACGTGGTGCCTGGAGCTCTGTAGATTGCGAAATAAATGTTAGTTTCCATTTCTCCTTAAAGGCTGTGTCTAGCCCTTCCTGGCTCAGGTACCCAGGAAACCAAAGGTCAGGACTTTCAAGGCCCCTCATCCCATTTTTGTTTTTTGTCTTTTCTGAACTGTTCCAAATAGATACACATCACAAAGATCAGTCCTTTTATTTAGTATTTTTTGTAGTTTGTACCTTGCTACACTTTGGCCTTTTTGGGGGGAACCTCTATATCTGTTTAAATGAAAAGCTTCCATACTCATAACTTAGAATGGTTTTTATTTTTGTGATGTTTTATTTATTTTTGAGAGAAGGTGTGAGCAGGCGAGGGGCAGAGAGAGAGGGAGACACAGAATCCGAAGCAGGCTCCAGGCTCCGAGCTGTCAGCACAGAGCCCGACGCGGGGCTCCAACTCGTGCTGTGAGATCATGGCCTGACGTGGGGTCGGAGGCTTAACCGATTGAGCCACCCAGGCGCCCCAGAACGTACAGGTGTTTAAGTAAAAGTATATGGTTATATATCTATATAAAAGCTACTCAGAGCAAGGCCGATGACTGTGGAAAATGGAAAGTGAAAAGGAAAGTGTCAGAACGAGAAAGCATTAACATGCTAAATAAAGAGGCAAATGGGGTCAGTATTATCATAACAGAGCATTATAATTCCCTCTCAACCTCCCAAGAACAAAGGTAAAAAGGCAAACGCATGTGCATATAGAATTGCAGCGCTCACAAGAGACAGTGCTCCCTCCAGCGGACAGTCTTCCTCATATTTCAAATAGATTTGTCACATGGTCAAAGATACTTGCTTATCACCGTGTCTGGTTCACAGGAGGGACTCAACGAACATGTGGAACGAGTGAATGTCGGATGTTAACGCTGCTGACATCGAACACCGTGGAAAACAGCAAAGCTCTGGTGACTTCCTGTGGGTATTGAGGAGAGAGCCGAACCAGGTGCTGTGCGAAAAGCTTTATATCCACGGACTTGTTTATTGCACACAAACACCCACTGGGGTGTTGTTAACATTCCTGTTTCACGTGTGAGGAAGCTGAGGCATGAAGACATCAGGTTGTGTTTCCAGGGCCCACGGTGGGAAGTGGGAAGCCGGGGCTTGGATACAGTTGGCACGTTCGCTCGCCCATTCTGCCACGTTGCCCCACATTGCGGTGCGGGGCCCGTCCATCGTGGGCAGGTCAGCACTTTCGTAAAGTCCTTCGGGACTTCCTCAGGCCCTGTAAATCCCAAGCAACACCTGGAATGTGCATCTGAACATAAATGTGTTAACTCCAACCGCCTGCTGGTGGGAATGTCGACTGGTGAAGTCTTCCTGGAGGGTAGTTTGGCCACTCCTGGGTAAGATGCTTTAAACGTGTTCGTCGTCTTTGGTCCAGGGTTAACGTCAAAGAACGTCCCATAAAGAAACGATCCCAGGGGTGCCTGGGTGGCGCAGTCGGTTAAGCGTCCGACTTCAGCCAGGTCACGATCTCTCGGTCCGTGAGTTCGAGCCCCGCGTCGGGCTCTGGGCTGATGGCTCAGAGCCTGGAGCCTGTTTCCGATTCTGTGTCTCCCTCTCTCTCTGCCCCTCCCCCGTTCATGCTCTGTCTCTCTCTGTCCCAAAAATAAATAAACGTTGAAAAAAAAAATTTTAAAAAGAAACGATCCCAAATGCATACAAAGATTATAGCTGCAGTGGGACATATCTGAAATATTCAACAGTAAGGAAACTGATTTAAAACAAGCAGTTTAATACAACCGAGATAGAATAATGTGCCTCCACTAAAAATTGTCTTTTAAAAAGACACTTGAGGGGCGCCGGGGTGGCTCAGTTGAGCGTCCGACTTCGGCTCAGGTCATGATCTCGCGGTCTGTGAGTTCGAGCCCCGCGTCGGGCTCTGTGCTGACGGCTCGGAGCCTGGAGCCCGCTTAGGCTTCAGTGTCTCTCTCTCTCTCTGCCCCTCCCCCCGCTTATGCTCTGTCTCTCTCCCTCTCTGTCAAAAATAAATAAACATTAAAAAAATTTAAAATAAAAGACAAATACATAGAAAGATGTTCATGGTATTTCGTTACATGGGAGAAAATACAGTCTTAAACAGTAGGTATATCGTGGTTCTAATTTTGCAAAGGGTACGCCTTGGGTGGAATTTTAAACCAACACAAGCACTTTAAACGGATAGAGTCATCAGGCAGTATAGTATTGAAACTCAAATCCTATGATCCAGCCATTCCACTCCATATTACCTGCCTGAGTCACATGGACATAAACAGGCCGGTTTCATTTTCTTCTTTTTTTAATGTTTATTTATTTGAGAGAAAGAGCACAAGGGAGTGTGAGCGGGGGAGAGGTGGAGAGAGAGGATCCCAAGCAGGCTCCCAGCTGTCACTCCAGAGCCCGACTTGGGGCTCGATCTTGGATCGTGAGATCATGACCTGAGCCGAAACCAAGAGTGGGACGCTTAACCGACTGAGCCACCCAGGCGCCCCTACGGTTTTATTTTTTGATGATGCAAGTTGGAAGTCACCTTAGTATCTATCAAAATGGAAGAGTTAAATACAATATGATGTGTCCTAACCATGGAATACCACGCAATAGCTAGAAAGAATGGGATGCTGGGGCCCCTGGGTGGCTCGGTCGGGTGAGCGTCTGACTTTTGATCTCAGCTCAGGTCATGAACTCAAGGCTGTGAGTTTAAGCCCCACGTTGGGCTCCACAATGGGAGTGAAGCCTACTTAAAGGGAAAGAAAGAATGGGGCACTGGCATGGAAATATAAGAATATTTACTGGCAGATTGTTAGGTGAGAAAAGCAAGTTGCAGAAAGGAAAGTAGAATTTATGTCCTTTGGAAGATTCACTGCAACATGCTGTCAGTATGTCTGCATGAGCATATGCATTATTGAGACGATTTACTCTGAAAGGAGACGTATGACGATGGTTACTTATTCTGAGATGAGAAACAGAGGATGGGCTTTATTTTTTTATTTTTTCAATTTTTTTTTCAACGTTTATTTATTTTTGGGACAGAGAGAGACAGAGCATGAACGGGGGAGGGCCAGAGAGAGAGGGAGACACAGAATCGGAAACAGGCTCCAGGCTCTGAGCCATCAGCCCAGAGCCTGACGCGGGGCTCGAACTCACGGACCGCGAGATCGTGACCTGGCTGAAGTCGGACGCTTAACCGACTGTGCCACCCAGGCGCCCTGAGGATGGGCTTTATAATAGAAAGTTCGTTCTAGCCGTGGGGTTCCGATCATGTCCAAGAAAAACCCAATTATATGTGACTTGTGCAATTAAAAATAAACTAACATTTTAAGTATTAAATGTACTAAATTAAGTATTAAATTTGTTTAAGAGTCTCTTATGGTGATGGGCGTTGAGGAGGGCACCTGTTGGGATGAGCACTGGGTGTTGTATGGAAACCAATTTGACCATAAATTATATTTAATATAAAAAAATAAATGTTTCTGTATTTTTGAGAGAGAGAGAGAGAGAGAGATGGAGAGACAGAGAGAGAGAGAGAGAGAGAGAGAGAGAGAATCCCAAGTGTGGAGTTCAGTGCACGGCTCAATCCCCCGACTGGAGATCATGACCTGAGCCGAAATCAAGAATTGGAAGCTTAACCGACTGAGCCGCACAGGCGCCCCTGACGTAGATAACTTGATTGAGTTCCTTCTCCGTCTAAAATAGCACCTGTACAACACCTTCTCACGGTGCTTAATTTCCTTTTTATTTATTTATTCATTTACCACTTGACATATGCATGTTTATTTTATTTGGTCTCTCCCCACTGCAGTACAAGCTCCCCAGGGGAGGGCCCTTGCCTATTTGGTTTTCCGCCATTTGTTGACTGTAGCAGCAGATGGAAAAGGGCCTTGCACCTGGAAGCCACGCGGTGCCTTAATAACTCGGTGGTGGTGCACACACATGCCCGGGAAATAACATGGAATGAGTTACACCCACTAAAGTACCAAGAGTGTTTTTTTCTGAGTGGTAGGATGGTTGATTTTTGCATATTTAAATGAAGTTTCCTTTTTTTTAATTAAAATTGTTTTTTAATGTTTATTTATTTTTAAGAGAAAGAGAGGGAGAGAGAGAGATATCGTGAGCAGGGGGAGGGGCAGAGAGAGAGGGAGACCCAGAATCCAAAGCAGGCTCCAGGCTCCGAGCTGTCAACATGGAGCCCGATGCGGGGCTTAAACCCACGAACCCTGAGATCGTGACCTGAGCCGAAGTCGGGCGCTCCACCGCCTGAGCCACCCAGGGGCCCCTGAAGTTTTCTTTTTTAAATGTGGGAGCAGGGGGGGCTCATCTGAGACCACTTCTGCTTGCTGAGACTCTGTTCTGTGGTCTCAGCGAGGTGTGGGTTGTTGACAATAGTATCCTTTCCCAGTGAGTTGATGATCCTGTAAATTGGTGTGCAGTTTCTTTCTTTTTTTTTTTTTTAGGTGACCAGGATGACTTTAATCATCGACCTTAAAAATTGATTGTGATTATGCCTCCACCGCATCCTGTGGCAGAACGGGGCACGCTGTAATTAAGAAGCACGGAGTCTGCAAGGTTTCATTGCAATGTTGTAAGGGGTGAAGAAGGGACAAAGGAACACCACCGTGGCTGTGTACAGAAAGCTACTTGTAAGGAAGCTGTGCACTGTGGTCTTGGTCTACCTGTCTGTGTGGCCACGCCTCAAGACGCCTGTGTTTTCCTGGAACATCACAGGACTAGAAAACTGCAGGGAATGTTGTCAGGGCTAAGCTCTAGGGACTGACTTCTTGGAAACTAGTTCAGGGAGCCAGTCGCGAGTCTGTAACTGTAGGCAGGGAAGTAGACACCCCTTTCTTCCCTCCTTCCGTGTTCTACAAGTGGGGCTGGGAAATTAAACTGACACAAGACAGGCGAACAAGAGAAAAGCACACAAAGGTTAACAGTGTGTGCGATGTGCAGTAACACTGGAGGAACCCAACGCTGAGCAGTGACTCAAAGGGGTGGTTAGAACTTGGGGCTCCATCTAGGGTCTTCGCAAAGAACGGTAAGTTTGTAGAGATGAGACAAGACAAAGGAGAAGGGACTCAGGCTTTTAGGGGTGGCAAATTGTGGGAAAGCTAATGGCTGGTAAGGGGGGTTCTAGCAAGGTATGTATGTTCCTCTGGGCTCCTCCCTGGTGATTAACACGGGGACAAAGAGTTTTTTCTGTGTCTGCTGCTTCTCAGTTGTTTTCAGTGCAAAATAATCCTTGTGACAAAGTGGAGTATTTTAGGATGGCATATTCTGGTCCCCTAAATTTGATAGTGAGACATGAGAATAAAATTGGCCCAAGGAAGAAGCGGGCTCTGCCCCCAAGTTCTCTGCTCAGCTAACATTGACCACACGTCTACTACATGCCTACCCTGGACTAGAAGCTGTGGGGATTTTTAAGAAATCTACAAAATGGCGGGTGCCTTTACCATGGCCGCGTGGTTGTACTTGGGAGCCACGATGCTTACGAGGTCATATTTCTGTCATCTGATGCCCTCCATATTTTCATAACTTAGAGTCTGTGTGTCCTTCTTAGAACATGTCATGGGATCACATTGCTGCTGGGATTAGAAATGTACCTTGGGGGGCGCCTGGGTGGCGCAGTCGGTTAAGCGTCCGACTTCAGCCAGGTCACGATCTCGCGGTCTGTGAGTTCGAGCCCCGCGTCGGGCTCTGGGCTGACGGCTCGGAGCCTGGAGCCTGTTTCTGATTCTGTGTCTCCCTCTCTCTCTGCCCCTCCCCCGTTCCTGCTCTGTCTCTCTCTGTCCCCAAAATAAATAAACGTTGAAAAAAAAAATTAAAAAAAAAAAAAGAAATGTACCTTGGAATTTTCTAAAAGTCTTGAGCTGAGGTTACATAGATATCTTTTAAGGGCAAGTGTCTGGCTCTCAGTTCCAAAATTATACTTCTCGATTTGGGAGAGTGACTTAAAGCAGAAAAAATAAGATAAAAAACTAACTAATAGCTTCTTTAATTTGGATCCCTATTACCTGCCAAGAACTGTGTATCCCCATATTGGAGAGTTAATATTGCCATTTCACAGAAGGAGAAACAGAAGGTCAAAAAGCATACGTGCTTTTTGTGTGGACATGTACTGGTTTATAGGGATCGAATCCATGGTTGGCCCACTGAGCTGCTAAACGCAGTTACTGAGATTGAGAGAGTACTGGCATCATACAGACACGAGTTGACAGAATCTGTGACAAAGATACTAAGGCTAAGATTCTAGAATTAGGAGTAGATGTCGGGGTTGAGCTAACATCTCTCAGGTGGAACAATGGCTGTTTCTGAGCTGATAAACATCTGACACCCATACGGCTTTATGGAAGAGGGCCACAAAGGCCCCGTGGACTCCAGACCACATGATGTGGCTAGAAAGGAAGAGTGGGCCATGGCGAGAGCCGTGGCTGGGAGTCGTCCAGGAGAAGAGGCCAGAGACTTGGTGCCAGCTCTTTAAAAGCCCTAGAAAAGTGGCAAAGACTTCTCCCTCCGGCTAAGTCTTCGTGGTTCTGGGCAAGGGAGGTACTAGACGATGTTTTCATATGTCGCTTGCCAGAGTGAGCTTAAGGCGAGGAAAGATGTGCTGACCTCTAAACCACGTGTGTCAACAGTCAATCTTTGACCAGAACATGCGGGATTTGCGATTCACGGATTATCTAGAAACCTTTGGCTCCTTACCATGTTTAGGACAAAGCCTCAATCTTTTGACCACAGTGTTCAAGACCATAAATCGTACCACAACTTTAAGTGGCTCGTATGGTTTACTGAGTGTGCCAGTGTGTCTGGACTGGGGCGAGGTCAAGGGCTGTGCTTCACGTGAAACCACCTTCAGAGTGGATGTGGAACCCCCCCCGCCCCCACGGGCACATCCTCGAGACAGCGAAAGGCATGTCAGGTGCAGTGCACGTGGGGGTCCTGAAGTTCCAACCTCTGCGTCACTTGGTCATTTCTGCACAACCAGTGTGTCACTGGGCACTTTCATTCAGTGTTGAGTAGGTGGGCAAACGGCATAACCTTTCTGAGAGAAGCACATATCAACCTAAAAGACCATCAGTAGGGTATCGGTTGAATACACTATGGTACAACTGTAAGAAGTGTTATCATGCAGGCGTTAGAAAGTATGTCCTCAAAGAGTGAAAGAGGAAAATGTTTTCAATACAATGTTAAGCGGGAAAGCCAGATATATGTATATACATGCATAAAATATGTATATAATGTGTATATATCAAATACCAAAAGATAAAAAGTGGTTGCTTCAGATGGTAGGATTATGGGCTCCATGTCTCCTATTTGCTAAGAGAATCACACGCGGTCTTTCTAATTAGCGTAAAACAGTAACAGTCGTTATCGCTTTGTTTCTGTTACATCCCAGCAGCGTGGCAACTGAACCAAACAAAATGATCTCTTTAGGGACCCATTTTCCTTGGAAGGTGGAGGAACCGGGAATTATAAGTACTGGTAATTTATAACTTTGGCGCCCACGGGGCTCCAGGAGCTCAACGATGGGAGTATGTAGATGACCACATTACGTGAACAAGAAAGTTGAAGATTCGTCTCACAGCCCCCTGTACCTAACTATGTGGCAGTGCTCCACAGATGTGCCCTGAGTTAATTTGATGGCATCCAAGATGGCGCTGCTAGAACTGAGGCACCCTTGGAGGGGAGAAGCTCACCCCCACGGGGGTAATACCCCTGAGGACCAGACTGTTGGCGGCCCACAAAGCGCTGTGGTGAGGGTCAGACAAAAGGCCGTCAGGACGCTATTTCTCCCTTGTTGGTACACAGTGATTTTATTGGAATAGGACATTGCCCTGCTATTTCCTGGGCATGCTCTATACCTGAATCTGTGAGTCTAGGACACAAAGGAAATTAGATTTGGTGTCTTCAGCGGCGGCCCTGCGGAGGCCCCTGCTGCAGACAGTGACGCTGCTTCTGGAGTGGATGCTGTTTTGGGCCTCAGTTGGTCTTCGCAGGAGAGGTAAGAGTTTAGCCTTTTCAGGTCTGGAGTTTGCTGAGTGGAGTCAGGTATTTTGCTCAGACGTCAAGCGACCCAGACTTTCAAAGCTCAAGGGGTTCTAGGTAAGCCTCTATTCTAGATTTCTACTGATGTAGGCGGTCGTACGAGGAGGCTATAATGAGGAATATGGTGCACCCAAGGGTCGCGGGGGAGAGCTATTTACAAAAACAGGCTCTCTCGGTATTTCAACCCCCGTTTTAGGAAGCAAGAAGATAGAGCTCTTTTTAAATTTATTCTTACCATATTTTTATTACTAAACTGACATTACCAGTGAAAACTTAGACCATTTTATAGCTGGGCAACATTTCCTAATTTACAAAACATTTTGGGTAAATGCTCTTTTTTAATTTTTTTTTTAACCCTTGGAACTTCACAGCCAAATCCAAATAAAATAAGAAAAGCGCTTTGTAAGCCATAACCTGCAAGGCCAACGTAGCGTGTTATTGTCTTTTATATGCGAGTATGTGGCTGCTGTTTTGTATCTGATGTTAGCAAATGATAGCATTTCCAGACTATCGCCTGGCCGCAACTCCTCAATTTCCATGAGCTAAATGAGACCCACGAATGACTTGTCTAAGGCCACTCGGCCCGCGTTTAACAGAGCGGGCTTTTGTCAGCCGTGCCTATGTCCGAAAATTAATCTGGGCAATTTGGTGAGAATAGAAACTGTCCTTGTTATTTTGCACGACCAGCGTGAGCACCCGCGCTGCGTTCTGCAGCATCATTAAAGCCTAAGGTTGATGATGGTCCTATCTCTTTAAAAAGAAAAAAAAAGTCTGCTGGGTGGGGGCGGGGGGCCCCGCTGACTGCGGCATCCAGTCCCCTGGACCCAGTGCGGCTGCGGTGGCAGTCACGCTGGAGCCTGCTGATGTGACAAAAGGAAAACAAAGGCGCTGAGATGGCCACCGGTAAGTGGCTGAGGATCCGGTTAGATAAGGAACGGGAAGGGAAAGGGAAGAAGCTTGTGGAAATCGGCGAGCCCACGGTGTGATTGGTTCTTGGGTCCTCCGAGAGCTGGGCTGGAACCAGGTCGGTCAGTCACTGCAGTTGTTTTCGGACAGCACTGACCACTCTCCTAAGACACTGCCTTCCGTGGAAGGCAGAGAATCTTCTTTCGTGGGTCGTGCACCTGTGAGTAATGGGCTCTTTTTAAATGGGGCTGGCAGCCTGCGGGTTTGGGGGTGGGGGGAGACGCCAGCCGGCCGCGTTACTAGAGAGATCCACGGTGGTCCCCGTGCTCAGACCACCCGGCTTTGTCATTTTAATTTCCACCCTGGGCTTGCAGTGTTTGGTCACAATGGGTCCTTTGCTGTAAAACGGGGTGTGGGGGTCAAGAGCCCTGTTGAATACCAAGTGGGATTCTCAGAGCGGCTTCTGGTGGAATTTACACTGGCTGTCCTCATTTTAAACAGCACGCCCTTGCGTGATTCCACATATTATCCTTACCTTACATAACGGGATTTGAAAATCCTGCTTTTACTGAGCAGCATTTTACCAAGTCATTCCATTTTCTTCCAGCGAGTGATCGTCACATTCTTAGAAAGAGTATCCCAGTTTTAACAAGGAGGAAACCTCTCCGTCTGGTTCTTTCTCTTGAAACAAGGTTAATAACCCCAGGACGGACCGCCGGATTGGTTTCTAACACGCCACTGGTCCGGGCTTTCGTTTCATCCTGCTCTGTGTGAGTGGAAGGCAAAAGCAGGTTCGTTCCACGCGTTTCCCCAGCACGAACCGCCCTCGAGTTCCATGCAAGGGCAGCTCTTTATTTCTCCTCCAAAGCAGAGAAAAGTAATCGACGCGTAATCCCATTGTATTTGTCACGTGGGAAGTAAATCTCCTATATTGGTTTTTTTTTCATGCTGCCCATTGATAACCAGGTACGCACCAGGTCAGTATGTGACCATGGTGCCCCGGTGGTTTTGCTTGTGACTAACCCGCCTCCCTTCCCGAATCCTGCCGCAAAGTCTTACTTATCCTTTCTGTACCTTCTCTGGCTGTTTGGCTGGCCGATTTCCCCCCTTCTTGTCTCTGGCGTTCGAGGCTCCTTCAGCCTCCCTTTCAAACACGCCAAGCCACATGTTCCACGTTCCTGTCTTTCCCTCGTGCCTTGCTTGGTTTCTGAGATTCTTTCCATGATGAAGACGGTGTTTTCTATGCTTCCCATGATAAGAGGAAAAGCCCAGTCACGCTCTTTGAAAGACCAAGGTTCCCTTCCATCGGAGGCATCTGGTGTATTGCTGTTTATGCTGGATTGGTTCTCAGGAGCTTCAGGTATTTATCTCAGCCACGCTTCGTTGTAGCTCTGATCGCCGAAAACTCACTTAACTTCTGTGGGTCTCAGTACCTTCCTATATTAGAGATGTGGGCCGTTGTTTTTCACACAACTGTCCCCGGGTTCGAATGAGGTCATGCACATGAGGGCATCAGCACCGAACGTGCACCGTATTGTTGTTTAGCGGGAGTTCTGACTTTTCCCATTCGGTCTACCCACCTTCCTATTCCCCGATCTGTGGGGAAGCAGGCTACTGTGGTTTCTCATAGCATTTCCTTAAAGGAAGGGACTCTGAAATGATCTTTTGATCAAGTGCATCTTAATCAGCTCTAAGTAGATATAAAGAAACATACCCGGTACTTGCTTAGGATCTCTTGCCTGTAAGCGTAATGGTGATGTTTCCACGCTGCCACAAGAGTGTTCATTGGAGGAGGGAAGGCCATGTGTCTTTGTACAGCTCCTGTTAAAGCCTTGACGATGGCAGAGGTGATGATGATATTGACTGTCCAAGTGAGGACCGCTAGATGGGACTGATGCGAGCAGTGCCAAATTGGAAACCGGAACAGATCCCGTTGCTCTTCTGACCTTGGACAACCTGAGCAGCAGTTTGCTTTTTGTAGTGCCAGCCTGTCGCTGGTTTAGTTTCTGTTCGTATGTGCTTCTCTCCTTCCTCCTTGCCACCTTTTCTTTCCTTAAACTCTACGCGTCGCACATCGCGTCTGACGTTAGAGCCTAGGACGCAGCCACTGTGGTGGTGAACTGGGAAGTACTGGGCGGGAATCGAGGGGTGCGGTGCTAGCTCCGAGGCCTTGGTTTCTCTTTGCGCTAACCGGAAAGTCCTTTGACTTCACCTCTGCGATCAGAGGTACGACGTAGATACCCTTTGAGTTTCCTTCAAGTCCTGGGTGCACAATTAATACACCCTGTCTTTGGGGTACTCTTGGTGTATAACGGTTACTTGATCAAGTCACGTGCTTTCACCTCCATTGTCCGTTGTCCTCGACACAATAGCCTCGAGGAAGAGCCGGCCTGTTTTGCCGATGATAAAACGTAAGACCAAGGGAGAAGAGAGCCCCAACGATTTCTCATTTGTAAAGAGGGGAGGTCGACCAGGTGGTATCCAAGTTGACTTTTCTCGCTAGACGTCAGTGAGTCCTTAGCCTGCAAACGCTGAGCTCTGGCCCCTGTACCCCCGTGTCCCCTCTCACAGCACTCAGAGCTTACAGTGGCCTGAAATCCAACGCGCACCGGTTCTCGCTTTTGTAAGGGGGCGTCGATGGTCTGGTTACCGTGACGTCGTGTCCAAAGATTTGATTTAAATGTTCTGCTCCGGGTTAGAAAATTAGAAAATGAGGGTGATTTAATCCCCACTTTCCTTTTCATGTGTCCTGAAACTACAACACATTAAAAGAAGTCAAAGACCCAAATAATGTTGTGGGTGATCACTTACACTTCATAGATCTCCTTGTTTCATCTAAGTACCAAGTGCCAGAGAGCCGCATGTATTTGCATTTTTCAGGTATCTAGAATTTGTGCACGACTTTACTTCTAGCAGTGAAGGCTTAGCTCTTTCTCCTCGTTTTTAGTGCAGTGATCAATTTAATCATTAAGAAATGACTAGGGTCATTATTAATTCTTAGGGGCATTAATAAATGACTAATAGGGTCACCAGATCCGTTACAGGAAATATGGCCTAAGGTAAACATACACTAAAAAATTGCTTGTTGTTTATTTGAAATTCAAACTTAACTAGGCACATTTCTATTTGCTAAGTCTAGGAACCCTAGATAAGCAGAACCTTCACTGATAAATTAGAGAGTCATTTACTTTGAGCATAAAGATATTAATGTTAGGTTTTTAAAGCTTAAAACATACATTAAATCCAACCTTTATCAGTTTCTCATAATATGCAAGCGTCTCACTAGTTTTGTTTATTAATGCTTTTGTTTATTAAATGTGTAATAAGTGACCATTCTAAGAAAATCCTGATCCTGAAAACCGTATTATGTCCAACTCACCTCATATTCCCCAGAGGCCTTGCTACTGAATGGAAAAAAAAAATACCCAAGATTTTAAATATATTTATTTGGAGTCAAACTTGGTTTTGCAAACTGACTCTACATCATACTAGACCTGATACTTCACCTCTTGGAACCTCAGTTTCCTTCTTCTTTTTTTTTTTTTTAATGTTTATTTATTTTTTGAGAGAGAGAGAGAGAGAGAGAGAGAGAGAGACAGAGTGTGAACAGAGGAGGGGCAGAGAGAGAGGGAGACACAGAGTCCGAAGCAGGCTCCAGGCTCTGAGCTGTCAGCACAGAGCCCCACGCGGGGCTCGAACCCACAGACCGTGAGATCATGACCTGAGCTACTCGGGTGTGCCTCAGTTTCCTCCTCCTTAAATGGCACTGATAATAGGCTAACAATCACCACCTCAGAGGTCAGATGACAGGTGAGTAAAGCCTCTGGTGTGGATTTCCATGGCATGCTCCCTTTGTTTTTTTTAAGGGAGTGAATAAATATTCTTTTTCCCTGCAAAAAACCCGGATGATAATATTAGTCAGATAATATGAAATGAGATGTATTTTAATCATATAGTCTATTTTTCATGCATTATTTTTTAAAAGCTTTATGGAGATCTAATTCCTATGCCATATAATTCATCTATACGGTCTCTTATTTTGGGGTGAAACGTTATCTTTGATAACATTGATCCAAAGATAAACCCAAGACTCTGAGGAGGTCCCGTTCCAGTACCAGCCCTCCCCAGACTCCTGCCTCAGACAATCTGCTCCATTAGTTGACAAGACTGAAAATAGAGGCTCCTCAATTTGATCCAAGATACGCTATAAAAGTACGTGTATTTTTATTAGCTGGAAATTGGCCAAAGTGACTAAATTATTCAATCTCTGTTGAATGCCTTACATATCCATGGCCCCAGATCTCACTGAGTGAGAGAGTCAACGACGAAGAAAACACTCCTGAGGCGTGTTCAGCAAAGTCGGGGAGGAAGATTTGTGTAACACAGAGGAGCTTCGGAATCTGAGGGAGTAGCTCATAGTTTTTTCTTATTCCATTTGAAATACAGTATCTTTTCTGTTATGCATTGTACACGGACATCTTCAATTACACACACATGCACACAACCAACCAGTTACTTATCGCCCACCTTTCACTTTGCTTTTGGTGCTCCACAAAGTGCATTTACGGACACCTTCAATCACAGGGATGTGCGTTTGAGGTCAGATGATGACTAGTGACCGTGGCCTTTTCTGCAACAGATCGTGCCGATACATACAGTCCTGTCATTAGCGACACTCAAAAGAGTTGCTACGTCTTAAAATCTTAAGTTTGCTCCATTCACGTACAGGGCGAATGAATCTGATTTCTCCATTTTGCAAAGATGCCATTTTAAAGTCTCTGCCGACTCCTGTTTTGTTCTGACATTAAGGAGGGCCAGGCAATTATTCCGAGGGCAGTGCCAGTCGAGGCTTTCTGCGGGCCCGAAGTCTGTCTGTGGCTGGCTCCCCGTTCTCGTGACGTGAGGGACTTTCAAGGGTGAATTTTCACCGCATGCTGGAGGATTTCGCTACCAGTGGCTTTGGTCAGACGCGATACACAGTAATGTGGGTTGTTAGTTCCCAGTTTTAGATGAACGTGGATGCCGTTCTCAGGAGGTCACCATGGGCAGCTCTGACCCTGTTGTTTGCTGTAGGTGGGTTGAAGGACCGTTTCTGGGGAAACCAACGTTATTCTGATAAGTAAAGCCGCAGAGCGCGGTGCCTGTGAATATGGCAGCACGGCCAACTGTGGAAAGGGGGAGAGGTCACCCGAGATGTCCTCGCTTCCTCGGGGCCACAGGCCACTTCCTCTCCCTCCATGAAGAGGGGCTTTTACTAGTTCCGAGCCCATGTGGTTCTGTATTTAACAGACACGCTAAGCCAAAGAGAAGGGACATCATCCTGGGGATGAAGTCCAAGGGGTAGGTCCTGTTGATATTTCTATCTCGTTCCCTGCAGGAAAGACCTTTCTTTTCATTCCCACGAGTGGCAGCTGGGTGTGTGTGTTCTAGCTCCTGGGAAGTCTGTTCTGTCCTCTTGCTTTCTGGCGAAGTCCACCTTAGAAATCCCCTCGTCTTCCCTCGCTCCTCCCCGCCTACCCACCAAAGGACGGCTTTGGGCCGAGGGGACGTCACCACTTGTCTCCACCGGGGCCATGATTTCCGCCCCGAGTCTCTGGGCCATTTCTGCTTCGCGCAGAGCATCTCGAAGGGAGCTTCACCTCCGTGAGTTAGCGGGGCTGGCACGGGTCTTTCCTCCTCCTTAAAGGCGACCGTAGATGGTGCCAAATTCGCCCGCTGCGGGGAAAACCCTGATTGCCAGAACAGGGTATTTTTGCCGGGAAGGCGGAGAGGTCGCTGAACGGCACGCCGTGCCTCTCTCAGCCGTGGGCAGCGGCCTCAGCTTTCAGAGCCAGACGAACGGATTCCACAGCCGGCGGCATGGATGTCCAAATCCCCGTTCCCAAGTAGCAAGTTCAGAGAGCCAACTGTTCGGGCCCGACGCCCGGGACGAGGGCCTGAGTCAGGTGGCAGAGGGTATCATGCGTGCGTTTCCTGGCCCCGCATGTGTTGGAGAATATTACACGAACATGAAGAGGGACCTCCAAGATTGGCAAACGTCACCTGCAGTCTGTTGAGTACTTTTAGACACAGTTCCGGGTGGTCTCTCTGATGAACCTGCACAGGGAGGGGGCAGGCCAGATGAGGCGCAGAGAGATGACGTGATTCTCCAGCCTCGGCCTTCCTCGTGCGCTCCTAACCCCCGCCCCTCCCGCCCCCCACCCCGGACTTGGCATGATGGAAGCGGCTTTCTTTCCTTTGGGGGAAGAAGCAATGGGAGAGAAGGAAATCATATCTGAGTACGGATGTTGTGTTCGGTGAATAAGGTAAGAGCTAGAAGTCGAAGACCCCGTGTTAGAGTCCCAGGGTCGGATGTCGCTTGACTTTCTGTGCACCAATTTCCTTACGTGTGAAACAGAATTAACAATTTTCTACCGAATTACCAGGCTGTTATGAAACTGCAAAAAGATAATATCTATGGAGTCACTTCAATGAATTAAAGATACTTTATCTTGGGGCGTCTGGGTGGCTCAGTCAGTTAAGCCCCTGACTTCGGCTCAGGTCACGATCTCGCGGTCTGTGGGTTCGAGCCCCGCGTTGGGCTCTGTGCTGACAGCTCGGAGCCTGGAGCCTGCTTTGGATTCTGTGTCTCCCTCTCTCTCTGCCCCTCCCCTGCTCACACTCAGTCTCTGTCTCTCTCTGAAAAGTAAATAAACATAAAAAAAATTAAAAAAAAGATACTTTATCTTTGCAAGACACTCCTACTATACTGCATTATAATTTTACTATCAGTAACATTTCAACGGCGCACAAAATGTAGGATATACTGATTTTCTTGGCTATGCTAATGAGCTACGTTAACACAACATCATGAAAGCGGTAAAAAACACCAGAGTTAACACTTCATGGTTAATTTGGTCGTCCTGAAAAGCTGTCTTAAATTGCATTGGACTGCTGCTCATTCACGGCTGATGCCACAAAAAAGGCTTCTGTCTTCTGTGTGATGTCATTGTTAAGGATTTGTAGAAGTAAATGGAGCACTCAAAAATGGATGCATTATCAGGTGAAGATTTATTATATGCGAGAGAAGCGTTAAACATGGAAGTATAAAGATCCCACGTAATGTCACCATCAGTAAGGCACAAGAAGCATTTCCGAGTTTAAAATAATGAACATGAAATAGAACTGAATACATAATCACAAGCAGAGATGTGTTCCTATATAGGCTTATTTAAAACGTGAAATTATCGGGGCGCCTGGGTGGCTCAGTTGGTTGAGCATCCGGACTACAGCTTAGGTCACGATCTCGCGGTTTGTGAGTTCGAGCCCCACGTCGGGCTCCGTGCTGACAGCTCAGAGCCCGGAACCTGCTTCGGATTCTGTGTCTCCCTCTCTCTCTGCCCCTCCCCTGCTCACGCTCTGTCTCTCTCTCTCAAAAATAAATACACATTAAAAAAAAATTTTTTTTTTACAATGTGAAATTATCACACACCAAGAAATAGATGTTTGTTGAATTGAGTAAAGGTGTGTGTGTGTGTGTGTGTGTGCCATCATGAGTTGGGAATAAAAAAGACATTTTAATGTTTCCTTGGCCTATATATTTTGATCTTGGATTAGGACAAAATAATCATGAGAATAAAGAGAAGAATATACAGTAAGTGCTTTGTGAATGTTGGTGAGCTGCAGACATTTCGATATCATTATATGGGAAGCAGTTGGGTTTATCGGAGAAGCTCTTGAACGAAGGGGCTAGAGCTGGTGTTGGGGCTCTGTCACCTCCTCGGTGTGACCTTCGTAGTGCCCTCGTGGCCCACGGGACCCTGTGATGGCAGGCGCAGTGTCTCCCCTTCTAGCCCTGCCCCTGCAGAGCTACATTTCGCAAAGATTAACGCCTTCGCAAACGAACGTTTTCATATTTATAAACTCACATGGACAACATCTGCCATAGACTGGCCCTGGGGACGTGTGTCACCTCGTTCCCTTCTGTATCCCCTTGTGGCGTGGGCACATGCCTTAACGTGTTTTGAGCTTCGGTCCCTTAACCTGTAAAATGGGGAACCAGCTGGTCTCCCTCTTTCCTCAAGTAGGCTTGAGGACTGCGTGAAACCACGGGTGTGATTGTACGGGACTACACGGGGAAGGTGCTGTCGTTTAAACGCCACATGCAGAATTTCATATTGATTCAGAAGGGCTCATGGGCACCACGTGGATCTTCGCAACTCTGAGGAAAACTTTGGAATGCTGGGGGAGCAGGCTCTCACAGAGCGTTTCACAACGTGGAGGCCACATGCCCTGATCACCGAGGGAATGGTCGGTGTTGGGGAAATGAGGAGATGTGATGTGACTCAAATGGGCATCAAAAAAAATGAGATTATTCAGTGAGGATATGACCCCTTTTGCAAGTTCCTTCTCTCCTTGCCTCCCCTCCCTCTTCTTTTCTTCCTCTCCTTCCTTCTTCCTGTAAAAACCTTATTTCGTAGACTCTATTTTTCCATCAGAACCTCATTCTTCATTAACAGCTGTTCTAGCAATAAATGGAAGATATTAAAGACTGTCTTAAGCAAAGATATCATTATATGCCCTCCATCATGTTATAAACCTATTTTTAATATTATCCCCTGCACAAGACACAATTTATAGTACACGTTTAATTTTTATTATTTTTATTTATTTATTTATTTATTTATTTATTTATTTATTTATTTTAAATTAATGTTTACTTTTGAGAAAGAGAGAGAGAGCGAGCAGGGGAGGGGCAGAGATAGAGAGAAGGAGACACAGAATCCGAAGCAGGCTCCAGGGTCCAAGCTGTCAGCACAGAGCCTGATGCGGGGCTCGAACCCATGAACCACGAGATCATGACATGAGCGGAAGTCGTACGCCCAACCGACTGAGCCACCCCAGGCGCCCCATAATTTTTATTATTTTTTAAATGAAAATATTATGCATACGAAAGAGTATATATAAATTAGAGAATTTTGCATACTTTTTGGGGGGCTGTTTCTTTTTTATTTTCAAGAGTTCTTTATTCTGGACACAAAACTGTCAATTATCTGTGTGGCAAATGCGTTCTCCTGATTTTTGTAGCTTACCTTAGGTGAACAGAAGTTCTTAGTTTTAATATGGTTTGACTGTAACAATCTTTTGTCTTACGATCCGTGGCTTCTATTTGTTCTTTGGAGAATTCTTCTTTACTCTGAAGTCATTAAGATATTGTGTTCTATTTCTTTCTAAAAAGCTTAAGGTTTGATCTTCTCGCTCATGAGAGTTTGTGTTGGTATTTGTGCACAGTGGGAGGTACAGATACATTTTGTTTCCACGTAGCTAACCGCTTGTCCCAGTAACATTTTCCGAATGGTCTGCTTTCTCCACCGAGTTCTACAAACACCTCTGTCATGTATCAAGTTTCCATGAATGCAGGGCCCTGTTGCTAAGCTTTTTATTCTGATTGTTCCTGTGTGAATGCCATACCAACTTAGTTATAATAGTTTTACATTAAGATGCAACATCTAGAAAAGCTTTCTGAAGGAGTCTTTTTAAAAAAATTCTTGTCCCTTTGTTCTTCCCTAAAACTCTGAGAATCAGCTTGTCAAGTTTTATTTTAAAAACTTACTGGGATTTTAGTGGGAATTCCTCTGAATGAAAAGATCAATTTGAGGAGAGCTGACATGGCATTACATGCATTATCTCCACTTTTAAAAGGGCCTCTTTAGTGTTTTTTTGTTCAAGTTGACAGATTTTCTTCCTAGAAGTTTTATACAAGTTCTAACGCCTTCCCCCGCCCCCCGGGCTATTATAAATGGCTATCGTTTAAAATTTTTTTTTTCAACGTTTATTTATTTTTGGGACAGAGAGAGACAGAGCATGAACGGGGGAGGGTCAGAGAGAGAGGGAGACACAGAATCGGAAACAGGCTCCAGGCTCCGAGCCATCAGCCCAGAGCCCGACGCGGGGCTCGAACTCCCGGACCGGGAGATCGTGACCTGGCTGAAGTCGGACGCTTAACCGACTGCGTCACCCAGGCGCCCCTAAATGGCTATCGTTTAACAGAACACCTTAAAAAAAATCCACAAACTCTTGTTGGTATGTAGAAAGGCAGTTGAACTTATCAATAATCTTGATTCACTCTACTATTAATTTTGGTAATTTGCCTAAGTTTCTTTTTTTTAATATTCCCTCTGTGAATAGTGACAGCTTTGCTTCCTCTCTTGCACCCCTTGTTTCTCATTCTTCTCCCCCCTTTTCTGTCTTTCACTGGCTGGCACCTCCCGTAAAATGGGGAATAGAAATTAAGACAGGAGGGTATGTTTGCCCTTTAATGAAGTGCTCACCTACTTCTCACTGACCTAAAGTTTTTTGTTTTCTTTCCTTTTCTTTATTTTTTTTTTGGTTATTAATGGATACTGAATTTTATTCTCTGATCAGCTTAATCATAAGGTATTATGCTTATTACACACTGCTGGACTCAACTTGCTAGTAGGTATTTCAAATTTTTGCATGAGTGAGATTGGCCATTACTTTTTCTTTTTCATAATTGTCCCGGTTTGGTGTAGATCATTTAATTTGGGGATATTATCAGCCTCAGGAAATTACTTGGACATATTGTCTGTTTTCATGTTCTCTGGTAGAATCTATAAGATATTAGAGGTAATCTGTTTATCGAACATTTGGTACGGCTCACCAGTGAAACTGTCCAGCCTCATGTGTTCTCTGTGAAAAGATTTTAAATATCAGTGATCGAATCTATTTCCTGGATTGACTTAGTTGTTGAATTCGTTTTAGTACTTTATATTCTTCCAGGAATTTGTCCATTTTCAAAATTTAAAAATTCATTACCCAAAAGGTTGTATCATCTCTTATCTTTTTAATCTCTGATGCATCTCATGTTTCATTCCCGGCACTACCTTTGTGTGAATGACTTTGCTTTTATCTTGATCAGACTTGCCCCAAGTTTGCCAGTGTGTCTTCTAAACAAACTCACTTTTGTCTTTGCTGATATTTTCTTCTCTGTCTTTGTTTTCCACTTCATTAGTTCTGCTCTCATCATTATTTCCTGTTTCCTTTGGGTTTGTCCCATTACCTGTTTCTAAGTTCTTGAAGTGGATACTTAATTTTCAGTCTTTCTTCTTTCTAAATGAAATCATTAAAGGCTCTAAATGTCCCCATCCATTTACTAACCCCCTTTTTAATGAAGAGAGACCAACCAGAATTTAGAAAGATTCCTTTTGTTTTGTATTCATCTTATTTATCTTTAGAGTTGCCTCTATTTGTGGCACATAGGACTGGGTTTCCATGTATGTTGTGAAGAGAGAGTTTCCTTTCATAATACATTTATGTAAGCACAGAGTAACTTTAAAAATTCTTAAGTGACAAATGGATGGCACCCAGTTAGGCCACAGATCCTCAAATATGAAAAAAAACATAAGGGTGACTCATCAGTGACTACAGTTCGGGCAACTGGTGTTTCCAGGTAACACGCTGTCTTCTCTCATCAATATGCATATACAATTGTTATATCATCGGGGGGTAATTTCTTTCTAAATTTTTTTAAAAAAATTTTAAATTTGAGTGTAGTTGACATACAATGTTACATTAGTTTTGGGTGTAGAGCATAGCGATTCAACAAGTTTATACATTCTGCTCTGTCCACCAAAAAGTAGCTCCCCCCGTCATCATACAGTACTATTACAGTATCATTGACCGTATTGCCTATGCTGTGCCTTTTCACAGGGGGTAAGTTCTGAACAATTGGAGAAAAAAGACAAGTCCTGGGGAGATGCACACGTACCAATGTTCCAGTGTCCAAAAAGGAACAATAGTTGTTAGAATTCTAACTTGTAGGCTAGATGTTAGTTATAGAAGTCATACTAAAATTGATTGCACTGAAAGAGAATTAAGGGGCTGTTAGACAAGGGCACGGTTATCCCTGGGACCCAGCATGGGTTCATCGAGAACACGTCATGTCAATGTCCCCTTTGACAACATTTTTAGACTGGCAGCACCGTGGAGGGGTCAGCAGAAAGACTGTACCTTGGCCTTGGTGATACACTGGGCAAAGCTGTTGTATCTTGCTAATATTGATAGCTTGATGTGCTCGATGACGGGACTTTCATTAGGGCTCAGAGTTGTGTAGTAAAAACTATTCAGAGATCGTTTTTTTTTTTTTTTTGTCATCAATGTATCATTGTCCCTCTGGAGGAACATTCTAATAATTTGCCACAGGGTTCTCCTACGTTGTATTGCAATTTTGCAAAACATGCCAGGTGATATAAAGCTAATTAAAATTGCAGATCTCAGAATATGTTTTTCAAAAGATATTGACAGGGGCGCCTGGGTGGCGCAGTCGGTTAAGCGTCCAACATCAGCCAGGTCACGATCTCGCGGTCCGTGAGTTCGAGCCCCGGTCGGGCTCTGGGCTGACGGCTCAGAGCCTGGAGCCTGTTTCCGATTCTGTGTCTCCCTCTCTCTCTGCCCCTCCCCCGTTCATGCTCTGTCTCTCTCTGTCCCAAAAATAAATAAATGTTGAAAAAAAAAAAAGATATTGACAGACTGGAATTAGAGCTGGAAACTCCTTCAGTGAGGCTAATAAGCATGAACTTGCAGTGTTACACTTAAGTCAATACTTCTGTTTTTCTCTAACGCTCCCACAGAGGCAGAACACCATGAGCACATAAAACGTGCGGCTGAAGGCCTCTATTTGAGTATAAGTGATTCCAGATTCCCCTTGGAATTTCATATTTTATCATAAACATTTATATAAAACCTGTGTCTGTTCTACAGTACATTTATATTTTATGTTTATATTTAACATGACATTTTAATTGACAAAATCATTTTTAGTCAGAAGACATATCCTTGTTTTACAGGTAAAGAAACTGATTCTAATCTTCCACTTTATTACACATAACTTCTCTTAAACTGAACATTTCAAATCGAAGAGTCTAATTTCTGAAATCCATTGTCATACAAAAGAGTTTCATCTTCTTGTTATGTAATTTCCTTTTTTTTTCTTTTTCGGAGAGAGAGAGAAAGAGGAAGAGAGAGAGAGAGAGAGAGAGAGAGAGAGAGAGAGAGAGAGAGAATGCACAGGGGTGAGGGGCAGAGAGAGAGAGGGAGAGAATCCCAAGCAGGTTCCATGCCCAGTGCGGAGTCCGATGCAGGGCTCAGTCTCACGACCCTGAGATCACGACCTGAGCTGAAATTAAGAGTCGGACACTCAACCGACTGAGTCACCCAGGCGCCCTATAAATTCTTAATTTAATTTTAATTCTTTAATTAAAAATTTAAATGCAAAATTTCTCTAATTCTTGACACACGGCATTCAAATTTCATTATGCACGTTTTTATATGAAAGCGTCATTAAGATTTGGTTTGGTTTGTTTCAATTAATCTCACTCATGATGCCTGGTAATATTTTTATTATAACAAGTTATTGGGGAAGTGTTTTCGGGAAATAGTTTACAGTGAGTTTTGAGTTCTTTGGTTTTCATGAAGTCAAGAATCTATAGTATTATAAGCATAGCTTAGATTACTCTCTCTAAATGACTTTTGTCCACAATGAAATATTGTCGGCTAACAAAAAGTAGAATAGGAGTCCAGGAGCTGTTTTTCCAGTTTCTGGTTTATCAGTTCCTGGTTGAGTGGGCTTGAACACCGTTACTTACCTTTCTGCATTCAAGTTTCGTTAACATATTAAACATCTTAGCAATGCTACCTCTCTTCTATCTACTCCAAAGAACTGTTGAAGTGTGGTACTGTCTAAAATTATCAAGCATTTATACTCAAGAGCGTTGTATGAACGGGTAGAAAATTCAGTCTCATGTGTCCCTCTGGCTTATCACCGTTGTCAAAGTTAGTCATTTTTTTTTTCTAGTTTGTTTCTTAAGATGTTAGACTGCTGGCAGGTACTAGTGGTTATTGAGACTATACTAGAAAGAAAGGCTTTCTGAAAGACACATTTTCTTTTCTCTTTCTGATGTAGATGTTTTGCTTTCAAACGTGAGTTGTGATATATGTAATGTCTCAGCTTTGGATTTAATGGAACTGTGCCCGGCAAAAGATACATCATGTGAAGCACATATTTCACTTGAAAGAAGCCAGAGAAATAGAGAAATGAGAAGAAATGCCTAGGGAGTGAGAACAGGAAACTAAATTAAGTAGGTTTTTTTTTTTAATTTACCGAGGCCGCCATGTGCATCTGTTGGTTGTGAGGGAGGGATAAATGCCATGCTGTTTGGCAGGGCCACAGAGCAACCAGCAGTTTATAATTAGAAAGTCGCTGGAAATAAGAACCGTGGCTGTCTTCCACGAGGAATTACATTTTCAGTGCATTTACTCCGCGTACTTTTCCTTACTCCTTCCTTTAACCTTCCTTGATTTTTCTCTCAGGGTCCAAAAGTGACGTGGAAAAGCAGGTATCATCACCAGAGCAAGAAGAAAGGCTCTCGCCCGTGAGCATTTCACATCTGCTGAGATGAGGGGGAGGAACACCGAGCCCCAAAACTTCTGTGACAGTTTTCCTCACCACCTTCGTGAAGAAAATACAGAAGATTCTCAGATGAAAATAGCTCGTTTGTGCCGTGGGGAATAGCCAAAAACCATTGCCCAACCAGTACTATTTTACCTGAAGAACTGTGGGTTGCTCGATCAGGCGCATAACCCAAGGAGGCAACCACTTTCGGCTTTCAGTCTGGAGAGTCACACGTGAGGGAACACCACAAAACGCAGCTATGCTTCCGGGCGTCAGATGATGAATGGACACTGAGGGCAACACGGGCTTTTTACCGGCCAGGCAGAGCTGAGCTTGGAGTACACATTCAAAGGAAACACAAACGAAAGACTTAGAAGACAGAAAAAGAGTTTCATGATTTTCACCGACACATATTCCGGAAGTGATAATGGAGGCCAAGGATAATAGGTAAATGAGCTCATGTTTTCAATTACGACAATTTGCACTGATATTTCAAGGTTTATCGGGTTTTCCCAAGTGAAACATAGGTAGGCAAAAACAGGTGAAAGCTTTCTAGAGATGAAAGTGAATCAACTATAGGTACTTTAGTTCTAACTGGAATTACCAGGGGTTGAAAATCGTTCCTTACCTTCGTCCAGATGGTTTTTGATTTTCTGTCTTCTGGTGTGGCTGCTGTAAGGGACAGTTGATTGGATCTACCCCGTTCTCTCCTTCTTCAAGTGTATATGTTAGTGCCTCTTACTGGCCATATGATTATTCAGAAAATGTTAAATAAAGAACTGTGAAGTACCTGAAATTGTATCAGATAACCCAGGAAAGGGTGGGGGAGAGAGAGAGAGAGAGAGAGAGAGAGAGGGGGAACGCAGTCTGCATTGACTTTGAGAACTATGATAACAACAAAGTTCACTCCTTTCCTGAAATTTAATTGCTATTTTATGAGAACATATGCTTCTTTTGCAGGCTTGAGGATTTATGCAAAAATATAATATTTATAATTACCCCTTAAATTTCCATGTATTCTTTTTTTTCTTAAGCATATAGCAAAACATTCTTTCATTGATTTGGAATGCTGTATTCAAATAGTTATGTTCAATAAATAAAATTTTCGTGCCACAGGGACCACGTAAGGCTTCACATCTTATAACCTAATGATATCTGTGGATGGAAGGCTTTTCCAAGTTGGCTTTCAAACTTGGCTTACCGTTGAAGAAGCCCAGTTTTTGTTTTTCTCTTTCAAATTTTTCCAAAATAAAAATTCTTAAGTGTTTTCTTCATTAGGCCGTGGAGGTAAGTGTAACTTTTTCAATAGTACTTGCCTTCTAGCAAATCAGGATTAATTTTGCGACTGCTTGTTACCTAAATATGTGAATGTACACACGAATTGAGACTACATCATGGTTTTGATTTTTATTGCCCAATTGGAATATCTGACTATTTTCTGTATTTTTTAGTATAATAAGAAGCCATCTAAGATAGATTTTCGTACCCTTACTGATACTAAATTGCTTAGACGTGAGAGAAATATACTTATGTATCACTGTACGTGTTTTCTCACAGTAGTTCTGACTTTTTTCTTTTTTTTTTTTTTACCTTTCTTTTAGTAGAGAGAGAGAGCACGCGTGTGTGCAGGTGCACTCACACACGTGCCTGCACACGTATGCCAGTGGGGGAGGGCCAGAGAGAGAATCTTAAGCAGTCTCCATGCTCAGTGCAGAGCCTGATGCAGGGCTCGATCTTATCACCCTGTGATCATGACCTGAGTGGGAATCAAGAGTGGGTGCTTAACTGACTGAACCACCCAAGTGCCCCTCTTTTTTTTTTTACCTTTTAAAGTGCTTCTGTATAATGTCTTCTTAGTTATGAAAGTCATTGCCTTTCAAACTAAAGGTGAATTCATTCAACTTACCAGTTGACTGATCGGTTAAAAATAATTTCATTTGTAAATTTATTTTATTTTTTTAATGTGTATTTATTTTTGAAAGAGAGAGAGAGACAGAGTTTGCATGAGAGAGGGGCAGAGAGAGAGGGAGACGCAGAATCCAAGGCGGGCTCCAGGCTCTGAGCTGTCAGCACAGAGCCCGATGTGGGGCTCGAACTCACAAACCAGGAGATCCTGACCTGAGCTGAAGTTGGACGCTTAACTGTCTGAGCCCCCCACGCTCCCTTATAAATTTATTTTAAAATAAAGCATTAATGCTGTACAGTTATACTGAAGTCCAACTTTTCAACAGTCAGGATTGATTTGAAAGCATCTGACAGATGTTGAGAAAACAACATGTTCAATTGTCTTTGTAGTCATTGGCTGATAAATTCTATTTATAGCTAGCAAAAAGTATATTAACTTCGGGTATATCTTTGCAGATTATGTAGGCTTTGGGTGCTTTAGAATTTCCTCACAACTGATGTATTTATTTACTTGAAGCTTATTTACTTATTTACTTAAAGCCAAAATGTTGGGGGTGCCTGGGTGGCTCAGTCAGTTGAGCATCCGACTTCAGCTCAGGTCATGATCTCGTGGTTTGTGGGTTCGAGCCCCACGTCGGGCTCTGTGCTGACAGCTCAGAGCCCGGAGCCTCCTTCGGATTCTGTGTCCCTCCTGTCTCTCTCTCTCTGCTCTTTCCCCACTCACACTCTGTCTCTCTCTCTCAAAAATAAACATTAAAAAAATTTTTTTTAAAGCCAAAATGTCAGTGACTGGATATAGCAACATGTATGAATACATAGAGTGCAGTACATGAGTTGAGGGTCAACGTATCTATCTTAAGGTCATCTTTATAAGTACACACTTTTATTAAGGCATTTAAAACCTGTCTTATTAAGACCATAAATCTATAAAACTTGATTGCCTGGTCTCCTTGTTCCTGGGGCAATATAATTTTTAAAGCTGAAAAAGATCTAGTCTGGGCTTCTTGAGCTCTGGTTGGGGGGGGGGTTGTATCACGAATCCCTGGGTGTGTGTGTGTGTGTGTGTGGTGGGGGGTCATGTGGTCACAGTGTCAGCAAGTCAGGCCCTTACTAAGGTACTAGATTTATGTAAATGTTTTGGGAAAAGAAGTTAGTTACATTGTCTATCTAATAAGCAATATCAAGTGTTATGCTAAAATTAAGGCAGATGTATCGTTGAATGTGCCATATGAATATTTGAACTAAAAGTTGAGACTTGATCTCACTTGTTGAAGGCTACTTTCGGATTGGTTCTCTCTCTATTGCCGTCAGGAAGCTTCTGGAGCTTCAGTGTGTGACAGTGTAGAAGCAGATTCCAGGATACGGAAGGGTGGGCCACATTTGGGGAAATTGCCCCCAATGATGCCTAGGAAACAATTCTAGTTACAATGTGCTAACGAGCTTGGCATCTTTGGTATTGATTCAGGCTAGTGGCGATGTCTGGGATCCTCTCTTATGGGTCTGACAGATGAGACACAGAAATTATGTGACTTGCTCAAACTCATAGGGTTGGTTAAAGAAAAATTTATTCTGACACTTGTTAAAATGGTAAGGAAGACTTTATTCAGGACTATTGAAAGAGATGTCAAGACCATTGCAACAGGGGAGAGAGACTGGGCTCAAATCCAAATACGGCAATGGCAACTGGGGGCTTATAGCCAATGAGCAGAGTGAGGGGACCAGGGTATGGAAAATTAATAAGAGAAGATATCCAGTGTAGGGGGATTCTTGCTAAACCAACTTGACAGAATTCTTGCTGAAGGCAGGCCATGGTGACCGGGTATCAGGGGTAGGGGTTAAGGAATTTGGTTGAATATTGAGGGAAATCACATCTTAAGGGGAGGGAGATTTTTGCTAAACTGACTTAGTGGATTCTTGTTAAAACCGGGCTAGACAAGTCAAGGTCACAGCCCAAAGGCAAGTCCTCACTGAACAGAGGGCTCAGAGGAGCTTTTTTAAAGGTTGGTCAAGGAGAGAGCCCAGGTTCAAGCAAGCTCCGGACCAGCGTGACTAGACCTGCCTCTCCCAGCGTCTCCCAGGGTCTACCAAATGCAGCCACTTCCACATCTAACCTGGGGATTACAGGGCAGCACTGTCCATCAGGGTCCTTCAAACAAACCTCTGTTCTTAAAATCATCCACTCGCCTAACGTGTATCGTACATTTATCATGTGCCGGGCACTTGGAATACATCAGGGAAAGAATTGTGACTCTTACATTCTAGCAAGGAAATGTGGACTTTGTGACTCTTACATTCTAGCAAGGAAAGAGGGAAAAGAAACAACAAATGCAATGCATGATTAAATTATATGCTATCTTCTATGACGGAACAAAAGGAACGCTAGGCCGGGACAAGGAGGTGGGAGTCTGAAGGGGTTGTATGAGAAGATGTGTCACAATTTTAAATAGGAAGGTCGGGACAGACCTCGTGGAGAAGGGTGAAATCTGAGCAAACACTTGAAGGAGGGGAGGCAATAATCACAAGCTATTTAGGGGAAGAAGGTTCCAGGTAGGGGAACCCGTGCGAAGCCTCTAGGTGGGAGCTGCCTGGAGTGTTCCAAGAATAAGGAGGTGACAGGCACGGAGTGAGGTGAATGATGGCCAGTTGATGATGCGGTTGAACAGGTAGCTGGGCACCAGGTCACTGTGAAGGAACTGGGAGTCCACTGCAGCGTTTTAAGGAGTGATGTGCTCTGATTTACGTGTTTAGAGGATCCCTCTGGCTGCTGCGTAGAGGGCCAGGTATAGAAGTGGGGAGACCCCTTATGGGTTGCTGGAACAATCCAGGCGAGAGATGATGACGGCTCTCGGCGGGACAGAAGGGTGTTGGAGGCTCTTGCCTGATGGCTCCGTGGTGGTTCGTGCACGTGTTTGTCAGTGTCCTCGCCAAGGCTGCGAGAGTATCCTTACCACGTTAGATACAATCAAGACAAATATCGACACCAACCTACTTAGGGTGGATGTTGTGCCATCTTTCCCCAAAGCAATCAGTCTCCTAATTCTCCAACCGACACTACCAAGAGTTAGCACAGACCCTACAGGTCTGGCCCCCCACTTCAGGGGCCAGACACAAGTGGGATCTCCAGGCCGCCCAACTACAAATTCAGGGATTCCCATGATGCCCTCCCTCAGGTTCAGCGTCTCAGTGGAACGACTCAGAACTCGGCACTTCACTCGCAAGTGACTCAGTCACAGCCAAGTGGAAGAGAAGCAGTGGACAAGACTTGGGGGGAAGGGGTGTGCAGAGTTTCCGGGCCCTCCCGTCAGCTTAGTGTGTTCACCCACCCGGAAGCTCCCTGAGCCTCGTTGTTTCGGGGGTTTTACTGAAGTTTGACTTGGGAGGCAAAATTGGTCAAGTCATCCGTGGCCGAAGTCAATTTGCAGCCCCTCTCCCCTCCCTGGAGGTCGGGGGTGGGGGGCAGCCGAAAGTTCTAAACCACAAATCACACGATGGGTTCTTCTGTGTCTAGCCGCTGGTCCTGAACCTACCTAACAGTTCCGCCACAAGTGATCTCATTAGCATACACAAACGAGCCCTGTGGCTCAGGAAATTTCCAAGCTCTGTCCCAGGCCCAAGGAGACAAAAACCAAATGCATGTTTTGTTTTTTCCCCCTGGAACACACTAGGAGTAAGAAAAACTCAGATGGGAGAGTGGAGTCCAGTCTTCAGGAGAACAGACAAGGAAGCTGAGACCTAGTGTATGAAACGAAGCCGAGAAAGGAAAGAGCAGGCAGGCGGCGGAGGGCCAGGAAAAGAAGCCAGACCTTGGCGTTCTCACGAGGGGGCAGGAGCAGACGCAGGCTTGAAGCCATGGGTCTAATGGCAGTGACCCCAACAAAGAGCCAGGGTTTTAGGAGTCCAAAGAAAGAACACGTGGCTTAGTCACTATTCCACACCTCCTCGGTTCCAGTAGTTCACGAGTATAAATAAGGTCAGTTAATATTTACATCCATATCTCCAATGGCTCCAAGCCTTCACCTGTCTGATCAGACCTTAACCCCCCCATGCTCCTCTTGTTCTGCGTAAATTCTTCCCTGGCCGTGTCGGGGCCTCCTCAGGGTGGTGACGTCTTATACGGGCTCAGGAATGAATTTGCTCCCTTTCTTTCCTCTTGAGCCTCTCAAGTCAAGGGGACTTGTCAAGGTCTCTGCAGCAGGTGCTTCTGTAAGACATTATCCCCTGTGGACACCTTGAGCCCCAAACGACTCTGAAACCTGGGGACAGGGCAGTGAGGGGAGAGGAGTGGCTTCTCCTCGAGCCTGGGCTGATTGTGTTCTCTAAGGGGAAGCAGTGCTGTGTGGACTTAATCCAGTCCAACTTCTCATCGGCACTGTGCCTGAGTTTCTGTCCTCATAGGCTCAAAACCAGTCCCTTATGTATGAGCAGAGAGAGGAGGATGGGGCCTGTCCTGCCTCTTCTGTATCCTCTCTCTCTCTCTCTCTCTCTCTCTTCTCTTCTCTTCTCCTTAGATACCTCTGCACCCAAACAAAACAAACTCGGAACAGATATCTTTCCACCTCCTTTCAGAGAAAACAAATTGTGTAATGGAAAGAGTATTAACTCTTGAGCCAGACATGTTTGCTTTGAGTCTCAGCTTTGATATTTACAGTTACATGGCCTTGAGTACGTTACTTTTTCTTAGTATGGTGATCATAGTGCCTACAACGTTAGAAGTCACGAGCGTAAGACACTTAGCGTAGCATGGGACCCAGAATGCCCAAGAAAAGGTAACACTTGCTACGATTACTTCTATGAAGCAACAAAAATTCGACGGGGTGATTTAAAAGATCAAATTCACGAATCAGGCGGCATCCCACGTAGCAAATAGAAAGGAGGTCTAGAAAAGGAAAGGTTTTTGAAGGCAGAGACGGAGTGGAAAAAGGGAAATTATTAGCGAAGAATGCATTGGTGTAGGCAAGGTCACCCTCCTAAGGAGAGTGGAAGGGGTCTGTCAGCATGTTTGCTAGCGCTGAGCGGAGATTCCCTGTTGACTGGTTAAAGGTTACATTTCGGAGGCGGGTGAGACTGCAGTTGGGTTAGGTATTAAGTCTTGGTTTGCTGATGTGACGCTCTTAACATAAGTGACCCCGTTTGGGCCCGGGGTTTTCCAGAAAGTCGCACGACATCTAGCCCTCCGCGACGGCTTCTGCCATCACACAGCGGTCACAGGAGTTGTGCTGCCTCCCGCCCTCCTGACCCGAGGAGCCGTCGGAAGCCGGTCGGTCTTACCCCTCTAGGTCAGTTGCAGGGATTTGCCTTCTTGCCACTATCATCCCCTCGGTGTGTCCGCGTGTGTCCCCAGGGTCTGCCTGGGGAGGGGCTTCTCCAGTGCCTTTGGCCATCCAATGGAAAACACAAGACGCAAAGAGGCGGGGGCGGGGGGCAGAATCCTGGTGGACACCACACGGTATCTTTAGGGAAAGCATCGTCATCAGGAGGCCGCGGAGGACGAGACAGGTGGCGGCCCTCACCGAGTGGTGACGACACGGCCAGCGTGGTTTCCCTGCGGTTTCCATTTTTCTGGCTCCCGGGGGAGGGCGACCTCAGCCTGCATGTGCGGCTCTAAGCCCTTCCGTGGGGTACTTGCAGCCTAGTGTCTGATCTGCGGCTGATCCGGAGCTGTCAGCTTCAGAGCAGTAAGAAATACATCTCCAGGGGCGCCTGGGTGGCTCCGTCGGTTGAACGGCCAACTTCAGCTCAGGTCACGATCTCGCGGTCCGGGAGTTTGAGCCCTGCGTCGGGCTCTGTGCTGACGGCTCAGAGCCTGGAGCCTGCTTCGGATTCTGTGTCTCCCTCGCTCTCTGCCCCTCCCCTGTTCATGCCCTGTCTCTCTCTGTCTCAAAAATAAATAAACGTTAAAAAAAAAATTAAAAAAAAAAAAAAAGAAATCCATCGCCAGTGAGCAAGGGGAGGAATCTGGGGAGGGAAGGAGGGACAGACATACTCAGGAATGGTCTGCAGTGGCTCCCTGCCAGCCAGGCACGCTGCTGCTTCTCAGAATAGTAAGTCGGATTCACCTTCTCCTTCGTGGACGGAATAGGCAATCACGCTCTGGTGAGCGCTCTATCAGACAGGGTCCCCGCAGTCAGCTTAGGATAAGCCAAGGGTTTACATGCAGTGGTGAAAAGGAACCGGCAAATGCCGAGGAACCTGACAGCCGAGGCACCGTTACCTCCCGAGGCCAGGGGGACCAGGGCGGAAACGGTTGCCTGAACCTTGAAGGACAAGGAACAACGTCCCTTGAGAGGTGACCTTTGGTTGAAAGACACCGGTCAGGCCGTGGGGTGAGGATGTGGGATGGGTGTTGGGGGAATGGGTTCTCTGACGTCACTCTCGCGTTGACCCTCCTGTTGGTGGACTCAGCCTGCGGCGAAAGTGCCCTGAGGCTCTGTGGATGTGGTCCCGACCAGGTGAGCCGAGTGGAGAGTGGACGCGAGAGGCAGAGGCCATTCGGTGTAGGTGGAATGGAGCCTGGGCCTTCACCCTATCTTTTCTGCCGTGATTGGCAGAAGTCGTGTGCCTGGCCCTCGGACCCCCATACCCCCTTTCAAAATATATTATCCCGAAAGCTCTTCGGCGTCCGTAGAGGTAGAAGGCACCATTGCGATGAACACCCACACGCTCATTACGCAGATTGAATACTTACTGACGTTCTGCTGAGTTTGTTCCTTCCCCTCTTTCTCTTTACTTCGGCACGTTAGAGCCAGTCCTGCCCTCCGTTTTGTGCCGGTCCCCACGGCAAGGCCCCGGCGGGTGCGGCTGTGTGGTGGCCCTTCTCAAACTGCAGGGGTCACCCCGAAAGAGCCCTGGAGGCTTCTGCACTCCAGGCAGGTGCGTTTGGAAGGAGGGAGCTCTGTGGGCGGTGCCAGAGGAAGTTCCCTGCGACCCCCCAGAGGGATCAGGAAGGAGGGGGGGCATTAACAGAGATGGAAATACGTTCGTTATTTAACGTTTGTAGGCATTGGAATTGTCACCCCTTATTTTTTTTTTAATTTTTTTTTACATTTATTTTATTGTTGAGAGGCAAAGAGAGAGCACAAGAGCACAAGTGGGGGAAGGGCAGAGAGAGAGGGAGACACAGAACCCGAAGCAGGCTCCAGGCTCCGAGCCGGCGGCACAGAGCCCGACACAGGGCTCGAACTCACGGACCGCGAGATCGTGACCTGAGCCGAAGTCGGACGCTCAACCGACTGAGCCACCCAGGTGCCCCGGAATCATCACCCTTTAAACCTGCTTAAGAAGGTACTCTTTGCTGAAAAATCAACTGGTAGATGTTTCTTGAGAAGAATATAGAGTTAATTTATTACCCAGCATAAGACACTAGGGTTTTATTTATTTTTTTATTTTTAAAAGATTTTTTTTTAATGTTTATTTATTTTTGAGAGAGCGAGAGACAAGTGGGGGAGGGGCAGAGGGAGAAGGAGACACAGAATCCGAAGCAGGCTCCAGCCTCTGAGCTGTCAGCACAGAGCCGGCCGTGGGGCTCGAACCCACGAACTGTGAGATCGTGGCCTGAGCTGAAGTCGGACGCTTAACCAACTGAGCCAGCCAGGCGCCCCAAGACACTAGGGTTTTAAATAATCTCATTTACTGACTCTCTTAAGGGGACAAAAATGTCATTTGGAAATGATAACTTAGAGTCAAATTGAAGATATATGTATATATATATCTTAAATTTTATTTTATTATTTATTTATTTATTTATTTATTTATTTTATATATCTTAAATTTTAATTAAACAGTAGGAAAAATGCTCTATATGTGAATTCTTGACATAAATTATTCTGGTTTTTCTAATTTATTATGATTGAAAGCCACAGCCATAAGAAACACAGTGCAGACAGAAACATTAATTCTTTTCCGAGCCGGACACAATCGGAAGCCTACGGCGGCTTCTAGACCAAGTAACAGGTTCTATATAAAATCTCTCATAGAATGAATAGGAAAAAAAATCCCTTGAAGGATCTTCTAAAATATGAAAAACAGAAAGGCTGCACAAAAGTGGTTCTGTCTTATTGGGACCTCCGGCATAGGTAGGCCTGGCCAAACACCTTGACATTAAAAAAAATTTGTTTAAAGTTCATTTATTTATGGTGAGAGAGCAAGTGGGGTGGAGGCGAGAGAGAGAGAGGGGAGAGAGAGACTCCCAAGCAAGCTCTGCCCCGTCGGCACAGAGCACGATGTGAGGCTCGAACTCATGAACGGTGAGATCATGACCTGAGCTGAAATCAGGAGTCAGACCCTTAACCGACTGAGCCCCCCAGGCACCCCATGACATTCTGACATGAAAGTAAATTGCTCCCTTCTCCCCAAAAGAATTAAAGGAACCGCCCCTTGCCATGTTGCAAGGAAATGGTGACTAAATGCAGAATCCAAGGAACAGAGTTCACACACTGTAATTTATCCCTTCTTTCCACCTGCATGCAGAAGAACAAAGCAAACGTGTTCTTCAAAGAGAAGGGTGCGTTCCAGACCCCTTGTACCTGTCTACTGTCTTGTTTTCCTTTTTTTTTTTTTTTCTAATGAGGGAAGGCTTAGCTTAAAACTCCGGTTGAGTTATAGGAGAGGACAGGTTTTCAAGGACAACACGTGCTTTGCAGACATCGTATTAAGTGCAGAGGCAAATGATCGTTTCTCTCTGCCCACTGACCAGTCACCGTAAAAGGCAAACATATCTACATTTTGCTGCATAGCAGTGCCTATTGTCATACTCTGTGGATCCATAGGTCATGTCACAGTAAGAGCTTGTTACAAACCCTTATTTCCAATTCTGAAACAGGCAATTGTTAGTTTGCTTTTTGGAAGTAAGTGCTTTCCGAGTTATGTTATCAGTTTGCCTAAACTTATTTCGCGAAGTCTGCTCCAAGGGTTAAGGTTCTTTAGTTCATGCCCGTCATGGGTAAAGTGGATTCTCCATGAATTAAGTTGTCTTCTGAACCTCCTGCATCCAGTCAGTCGACTGTTGAAGCCACGCCTAGTGTTGGTGGCTGATTTCTACCGTAAGGTCATTAAAGCGGAATAACTAACATAGTTTAATTTAATATCTTTCTCGTGGGGAGTCATCTATTACAAAATGGAAGTTTTAAAATTCATTATTCTCACACCTGAAAAGACTTTTTAAGCTTGAGGAAGTTTAGGTTTTAGGAACAAATTCAGTTGCAAGGACTTAGTAAGGAATTACGTACTTGAACTTCATGGCCCACCGAGGGTCTCCTGCTCCAGAGATCCTCCCCAGCGGCTTCGTCACCGGATCTCAGATCATCATCCTACGTGAGCAGATGGTACTTTCATGTGTAAATGGATTGGTATCACCTATATATTAAGACAAAAAAGAAATGTTTAGTGGTACCTGGCTGGCTCAGTTGGTAGAGCATGAGACTCTTGATCTTGGGGTCATGAGTTCAAGGCCCACATTGGGCATAGAGTGTACTTTAAAGTGTATGTGGCAAGCAGAGCAATCAGTCGATGTGTACCAGGACTTCTAGCTCCTGAAGGAAGCCCTTAGTACAGGAAGTGACCAGTAAATGCTCACAGCATTGACCACAAACATTTTTTAGACTCCGCACAAATGCCAATAACTCCTTACCGTCTGATCTTCCATAGGCTGAGTTCCAACTTCCCTTTGGCCCTGTTGCTTTTCTTTTCTCTTTTTGAATCATTGCTTTCCCCCAACTTCTGTGTCGTGAAGGAGTGTACCTCTCCCCAGGCTGTGAGAAACTGTTTTGGAGTTTGCGATGAAAGGTTAGACCAGCTCCCAGTTTTTTCTGGTGCCACGTATTAATATCTGTCCGTTAAGAGGAGTATTACAGAAAAGAAAAAAAAAGATAAGAACAACCCACTTTTCTTCTAGTTCTTGCTTTGTATGGAGGTGGGGAAGTGCCTCTAGGGAATGGTCATGTATGCAACCAAGTATATGAAAACTTGGGCTCCCCGTTTTCAGCCGTGAGTGTTGTGGGACATGGAACGACACGGGAGAGGTTGTGAGCGAGAGACGTTTCCATAGTTTATGAATAAAGACAATCCATTCCTTCTTCAGTCACCCATACGTGAAAGTTAAGTGCTAACGATGTTCAAGAAGACAGAGGTTTCTTCTCATCGGCTCCGCTAGAGGAAGCCTTCTGCTCTGCTGGCTGGGCATCGATGGACGGGTAGGGTCTGGGTAGTCGTGATTATCAGGTTCTTCCCATCTCTCAAGTGTTTTATCGCTGTCTCCTAAAATACGAAGGAGTGTTTCCAACGTCCCCCGTTCACGCACTTAACAGCTTCAATATAAGATCAGTGCTTCCCTGATGCATGGTCCGAGTCTAAGGTTCTGGCTTTGCATCAGCCGTTCAGAGAAAGATCTTGCAATTGCCCAGCTTACCTTCGTCGGTCCTCACTCACTCCATAAGCACTGGCTGGATCGTGTGCCAGTCTCTGGGGGGGTGGATGAGGGATACCGACACCAGCTTTCTGTTCTTAAAAGGTTCCCTGTCTCCAGAGTGGGATGCAGCCATGTAAGTACACGGTATTATAAGTATTATAAGAGAATAAGAAAGGGCCCGACAGCCTTATTTGTCACGGCCCCATTCCCGTTTTTCCTTAGGCAGTGTTGGGTTGAGAGGGAAAACTGGAGGGGCATTTGACCTGGGCCACCAAGGATGGGTACTGAGTTTAAGAGGTAGGGAGGAGGCAGATGCTGCGGGAGGAAACAGAATGTGCTAGAAATGTGCAAAAGCAAGTCCAAAGACGTGAACGTGCCTGCAGCGTTCTTGGTGGTGGGGTTGGGGGGGGGATGTTCAGGAAGGAGGGGAGGGGACAAGGCTAGAAAGTGAGCCTGTCTTTCAAGCATTTGATCTTGATCATGCGGGTAACTTGAAGTACTGAACATCGTTATGAAGGGGAGACGCTTTGTCGTACTCCATTCTAGAATAACTCAATGGTACTGTGAAGGATTGACTGAAGGGAAAGGATTTGGGGCAGTGAGGAAAGTTAGGGCCCTGACCTCATGGTCTGAGCAAGAGAGAGGAAAGCCCAAACTAATACGAACACCAGGAAGGAACGGGTTCAAAGATAGCTAGTGTGATGGGGCACTCAGACGTGGCAGCTGATTGGACGCGTAGGTGAAGGGTTTGCAGAGAATAAGCAATATTTCCTTTTTGGAATATTTGTCTTGTATTTACGATATCTGCAGGTTATTTACTCAAAAAAAGGAAAATGTTTAGAAAACAAGAAGGTGACCAAAGACTTAAAAGACAAACACACATAAAATTTTAATTACCAATGCAATTAAAAATACGTTTCCTGGGGCGCCTGGGTGGCTCCGTGGGTTAAGCTCACGGAGCTTCCGACTTCGGCTCAGGTCATGATCTCACAGTTCATGGGTTCGAGCCCCACGTCGGGCTCTGTGCTGACAACTCAGAGCCTGGAGCCTGCTTCAGATTCTGTGTCTCCCTCTCCCTCTGCCTCTCCCCCACTCATGCTCTGTCTACCCTTTCTCTCAAAAATAAATAAACATTAAAAAATTTAAAAAAAATACATTTTCTGAACCATATTCAATTGCCCTAAATAGTTTTCTAATTGATGAGTTTTATATGTCAGTTACTTAGCCATTATATTTATAAAGAGGATATAAATAGTGCGCAATCATTTGGTTTGTTTTGGATGAACTTAAGTTCCGATTTGGGTGGCTTCTGAAAAAAATGTACATTTGAATATTATCTATGCTTTCCTTATTTAAAAATTTTGTCCTTGGTACTTAAGAAATATTCACTTTTATAAGCCGTGAGTAAGCAGACATCTTCATTTTTCCAGCGTCTAACAATTTAATTCATCCAACGAGATCCTATCAAGAGAAAATTTGAAATGGTTTGGGAAATGAGCAAAATGTAGAATTTTAATAGATGAAGCTTCTATTGGATTGTAGCGCTCGTGTAAAATTCAGTTGTTTTGTTTTTTAATGGATTCACTGTCACTGTCCTTAAACAACTCCCTTGACCTATTTCTAACTAGCATTTTCTTTGTGTCCCCTCCAGTAGAGGCTTCCTGCCAGCCGCTATAATTGTTCCCTAAGACAGCATGTGTGTGCGGCCATTTATAAACCCTCTGGGTGAGGAAGACTGTCCAGGCTCTCCTCTTTTACTATAAAGCAAAGGAAAAAAAATACAGTCTTCCTTCTCACAAATTCACAGATGTGTGGTTTCCAAGTTATGGCATTGTCTTTGCACAGAGATAAAATAATTCACCCTTTGAACTCTCCATTGGCCATACCACTCTGAGCCCAGATGTTTAGGAATGGGATTCATAAGAACGTGTTTTTTTTTTTTTTTGTTTGTTTTTCAAAATCTTTAGTGAATATAAACAGGAAGTAGTCAAAATAGGCCAAAAATCAATAAGATTTCCATTTAGGTTTCATAAATAAACTGTTTCTCATGTACTTATGACTACAGGATGTTAGTTTAATCGAATTATGTTCGGGATTCTATTTGAGATACCATTCAATAAAGCGGAGTGTGTTTTAAATGACTAACTGAAAGGACATAGTTAATTTGTAAAATCTCCCCTTTTTGGCCGAATGTCTATATCTTCATTGTGTAATTCATGCTTGTAAATTTATGTTTAGAATTGTTCCCCCGTGTGTATGTGTGAGAGCTAACACGTGCCTACATCTGGCCAGCCTGTAAAATTGCCATCTGTTTGAAATACAAGACCGTGATCAGCTCTTAGAAGAGAACCTAGGGGCCCCCGGGTGGCTCAGTTGGTTGAACGTCCAACTTCAGCTCAGGTCATGATCTCACAGCTCAGCCTGTGAGTTCGAGCCTGGCATTGGGCTCTCTGCTGTCAGCATGGATTCCACTTTGGATCCTCTGTCTCCCTCTCTTTTTGCCCCTCCCCCGTGCTTTCTCTCTCTCTCAAAAATAAATAAACTTTTTTTTTTTTTTAAAAGAAGAGAACCTAGGACCTTGCTGTCTCCAGGGCATGCTGATCATGCACAGTTTTTATTTTATTTATTTGTTATTTTTTTCAACGTTTATTTATTTTTGCGACAGAGAGAGACAGAGCATGAACGGGGGAGGGGCAGAGAGAGAGGGAGACACAGAATCGGAAACAGGCTCCAGGCTCCGAGCCATCAGCCCAGAGCCCGACGCGGGGCTCGAACTCACGGACCGCGAGATCGTGACCTGGCTGAAGTCGGACGCTTAACCGACTGCGCCACCCAGGCGCCCCCATGCACAGTTTTTAAAATCTCAAGCAAAGCCTTTTCTCCTCACTCAATTCTGGAGAGCAGCACAGAATAAGGGAAATTGAGCAGAGACCTGAATTCCAATGTTGACACTTGCATTTGCAAGGAAACCTGAGGCAGATTATTTATCTTCTCTGACTTCTAAGTGTGGATGATGTCTTCTTTGTAGGTACATGGGGGGAGTGAATATAATGGTGGATGTGGATTTGACAGGTAGTTGGTGGTAAATGAATAAAAATGAGAATTGTTCTAGTTGTTGGGATATGTTTCATCAGAGCGAACCCCAAATTTGTCTGTCTCTGGAGCCACAGAAATATTTATACATGAAAAACGTTCCTCTATTTAGATAGCATAAGACGTCCCTGGGAGTCTTTTTTTTTTTTTTTTTCTCCAGGATAAACATCTCTAGTTCTGTCAGTAACAACCCCGTATGGGGATGTGGACAGTGATTAAAAACCCAGGTTTGGGGTTCACTTCGAGTGGGGTTAGATGTTGGCCCTGTGTGTGGTCTTGGGCAGTTATGACCTTTTTGAATCTTTCATCATCCTTTGGAATAAAATAGTAATAAAAATGCCTCATAGAGTTTTAGTGAAGATTTAAATAAGCACTTGGTGGCTGGTAAGTACTTAATTAATGGCAGGGATTATTATTAGACCTTGTTTTGAGTTTCTCACCATCGTCATTGCTACTGAAAATGAACAACTATCCTCGAGATATGACTTCAGGGGGAATCGGGTGACTAAACTTCCCCAAATATGAACCCAGTTCCCACCCAGCAGCAGAAATGAAGAATCCCCTGTTAAAATACAAATATACTTGGGAGGGAGGTGTTAGCTATGGGAATAGCCTGTCATTGCCCTCCTGTGTGAAGAAGCAAGCGGCGATCAAAGGACAGCTCCCTGGCCCCTGAGAGTGGTGGGAGTGCGCTGGTGACAGTTATTCTGTCTGCACTGTCCTTCCTCGGGAAGGTCTGAAGAGGTGGCAAGACAAATCATTTCTACAAACACGCACAGACAAATGAGGATGCGGGGGAAGGGAATGCCAGGACCACCTTCGACTGGGACTTTGTTCATGCGCAGGAAAGATGTAGAGGACCTGAAGTGTGCCCTAACTGGGCCATAAGCCGCCACCGGTGTCTTAGATAGATCTGCCTGGAAGCTGAACTCTGCGGTGTGCGTGGGCACGAAGATAATGGGGGAAGAAAGAACAAAACGAAACAGATTTCATTCCAGATATAAAATCCACCAGGAGGGCAGTCTCTTTCCTGACTGGCTCATGAACCATGGTGCTGGTCCAGGAAAGCCCCGTCAATGTTGATTTTGGCCATTCAGATGCCCAAGCAAGAGAGAAGCGTGAAGGGAAAGACGGGGGGTGAGAAAAAGAAAAGGGGGTGGAGGCCGCCATCTTGCAATTTCTGCCTGATTGCTGTTCCCGGGAGGTGACAAGCCCCCCAGGCAGGAACGTGCTCTTTTAGCCTGATACCAGTGCCCGGGGCACCGTGGATGCTACGCTTCTTTTTAGATGAATAAATGAGCACCTCCCGGGTGCCCCATTTCACCTGACAGGAACCTGACAATCAGTCCAGTGGGCAGGTGGGAAAGTGAGCTCAGACGCGTGTCAATCCCCCCGGCTGGCAGGTGTGAGGTAGGGGGGTGGGGGAGGCTCACCCTCAATTCACTATCCCACAAGGGGCACAGGATGGAGAAGGGCAGAAAGAGAAGGACAACAATGCGGGAAAACAAAGGACAAATAGAAGAAGGAAAGCCAACCGACCGGAAGAAGAACCGTAGGCGGGAGAGGCCGAAAAAAGGAAGAAATGAACTGCGGTATTTGTTGCCCTTGCCATTTCCTTTTCTGTGTTCAACTTGTTTAGTTTTATAAGGGGATAGGTTTGTACCATGAATTTCCTGCTATCGTGTCTGGGGCTGAGACTCCATTCAAACTTTCTAATTATTAACAAGCAGCACATTTATATTAACGTGCATACTGCTCTCGTCGGCTCACGCTGCCTCCGTGCTTTCTACAAAATGTTCCAGGAGAGGATGTTTAACCAGAGGTCACCAGGAAAGGAAGAGCAGTTCAGAATTCAGAGGAATTCACATGTGGTTCTAGTCGTCCTCAGAATGGCGAATGTGGCCCAAGATGTGTCATCTCTGACATCCAGGGGGCCGAGTCCTTTTATTTTATTTTTCCTTTCTGATGCGACGTCCGTTTGGATCAGTCAATGGGTATATGTACGCGTGACTACACATAAGGCCCCTACTGGTTAATTTTGCTTTGGCAAAGCTGGTTGTGAATCACCTAGGATTTTTGGCAACCCAGCAACTAGCCCTTATTCCCATTAGCGATATGGATGCAAAAGCGTCAGGGAAAGAAAGTCCGGACAAGCCGATTTTCTCATCGTTCTGACCGCACTTTGGGGAATTCGTAGTACCCTCGCTGGAAGCAGAACAGGCAGGAATGTTAATTCAGAAGCATGACCTCATTTCCCAGAGCACGTCCAACGTAACTAAAAATAGAAGTCAAGCAATTGTGTCTACACTAGCACAAAGAGAAGGGAAGTTTTGTCATTTGTCTGGCTTGTTGGGTCTTACGTGGGGCTGGATAAATTCTGCCTGAGCCACCTGCAGTGCCGGCTGAAGACCTCCTTTTCCCTTAGAGAGGTTACTCTGCATAAGGCTTTGAAAGTGGAGTTCGGGACCCCGGTGCCCTGACCTCGTGAGCTCGGGGAGGAGACGCAAATGACGTGAGTGATGGAGAAGGTAGAAGACAGGCTCGTGGCTGTGCCGCCTTGTGAAGCATCGGGCTCCCTGAAGAAGGTTGGGTCTGAAGGTGGAGTGGACATTGAGGAGGGAAGGAGGCTACACGAAAGGCCCAGAGGGTTCATTTGAGGAGGCTGGAGCGTGGCGTGGCAAGGTAGGTGGGAGGTGGGGGAAGTCACCCGGAGCCAGTGAGAGATGAGGGCGAGAAGGAGAACTCGGATGAGCCGATAGGGAGTTTGCATCGTGTCTTGTTTGTGTGTGTCTTCGGGACAGAGCCGTCCGTTCTGACCGTTCTGGAAAGCGACGGAGACCATCTCGAGAAGACAGTTCGATAAACCACCGGGAAGGTCAAGGTAGCCGCATTAAAGAATTTTTGTGCCCAGAGGGATTCTACACGTGGTGGTACAGTGATGTATTTCCATCAACTGCAATGCTAGTATTCGTTTTCTTCGGAAGCTGAAATTCACCTGCCGGACGGTTCACCACTTGAAAGGGTCCAATTCAGTGGCTTCTAGGATGCTCACCAGGATGTGTCACTATTCCAGACCATTTTCAACATCCCCCAGGGAAGCCCGTTGGCCGTGACTCCTGACCGCCCCCCTCCCCAGCTCCCGACAACCTGCTGTGTCTGTGGGTTTGCTGCCTCTGGACGTTTCATACAAACGGAAGCCTGTAACGTGTGGTCCTGAGTGCTCGGCTCATTTCGCTGAGGATGCTGTGTTCCGGGCGTGGACAGATTTTTCAGCACAAGATGGGAGCTGGGGGGGGGGGTGCAAACTGGTGGTGGAGGGCTCACCCTACCTGAGGCTGCGACAGTACACGTTGCGGTATTGGGGAGCGAAGAGTGTCGTTTAGTGATACACCCACTGCAGGGGGTTGTTAACGTGCCCCGGGGCTTTGGGACTCCCTCCCTTCCGGTGGGACTGGCACGGGGGCAGGCGCAGGACGTGTCTGCAGACGGGAAGGGACTATGGGGCCCCTAGGAGGACCTAGGGAGAGCACAATGCAAGAGCCGGCAGCGTCTGGTGTGACAAAACCAGTCTCTCCTACAGAGATGCGTCTCTTAGGAACGTCTCTCAGCGAGAGTCATCAGGATGTACGTTCTCCACCTAAACCCCAGGCACAGGTTTCCTGAATGCTTCCGCTGTGGGTTCTCACGCAGACGCGAGAATCTCCATCAAGGGAGTAAAACGTGAAGGTGACCTTGTCCTCCCCATCCGCTGGTGGTTACGCGTCCTGGGAAGGAAGCCAAAGTGGCAGAACCTGTCCTGCTAAGTGACCTGTGAGTTGGGGTCAGCTGGCACCTGCAGAGTGAGTGTGGGACAGCAGGTCACGGGTTCCCTGGGGCACAGTGGAGAGCTGCTGGCCAGAGGGGTGCGGCCGGGGGACAGCCACCGCGTGAGGCAGGACACGGTCAGAGCCACGCCCCAGCTGTGGGTGCAGTGAGCCTGGCAGTGCCGGAGCCCTGGGGGCAGGGGCTGGAAGCCAAGCTCGGAACGAGGGTGGGGGGTGTGGGGGAAGAGATACCCCGGGCATCGGCCCGGGGTCCAGGATGCCCGTAGAGTGAGCGTTCGTCCATTCGTATGTCCAACAATATTTCCCGAGTGCCTGTGGCGTGTCTGAACCCCTCTCATGCTGGGAAGAGAGCAGTGAATTCAACCGACGATGGCTTTGCTCTCACGGAGTGGACAACACATTGGGCTGAGATAGATACCGGACAGATAAACAACTGGGTATGTAGCAGATGGTCATGGGTGCTGTAGAGAGGGATCAGGCAACTCAAGGTGGGGCATGGGGCGTGTTGCTATTTTGTACAGGGTGTTTGGGAAGGCATCCTGAGAAAGAGGACGTTTGAGTGCAGACAGAAAGGGGGTGAGGGAGTAAGAAATGGCATCTGCACGAAGATCACGCCGAACCGGGGGGACAGCAAGTGCAAAGACCCTGGGGCAGGGAGTGTGGCTCCGTGTTCAGGACTGAAGGGTGCCGAGGGCTGCGGTGGAATGAGCAAGAGGGAGAGGAGGCAGGGGCTAGGGGGACAAGGAGCGAGGAGGAGACGAGCCCGGGGACAGGGGGCTTGACCACTAAGGCCTTGCTCGCCGAGGACCCTCACTTTACCTTTAAGTGACATGGGAAGCCATCGGTACAGGAATTTCCATCTTCAGCCCACCATTTTATCTGGACTTTGCCCCTGTGTTCGGTAGCTACACCTTCCCCAGGACCCTGACCGCCACCTGCGATCCTCTGTCACGTTTGTATTCGGACTTTGGGTCGTCATTTCCCGCGCAGTCACGTGCTGAGCGCAAAATTGTCAAAACAGAATTTGTACGTGAGTGGATGTTTCTAGAAAGGTGTAGGAGCGGGAAGAGGAGGAGGCTGATGATACTACCAGAGCAGCTGGGTGGCGGGAGGGCCGGAGGCGGTAGCGGGGGGAGGGTGGGGGTGCCCTAAGAAAGCAGAAAGGCAGAGCGGGGGGAATGCCTACGAGCCCGACTTGGGCCAAGGTCTTACCATGACCTTGAAGGGCCAGCCTGACAAAATCGGACAGAAGGCTGCGCTGGAAGGGGCTTATCACACCGAGCCGGGTCGGTAACAACGGGGGTAAGGAAGAGAAGAAGGAAGGAAGGCTCCAGAGGGAAGAAGGCTCTAGACAGGAGCCTGCAGACGTGCGGCTTTCTGCCAGCGGAGGTAACAGCGTTATCAACGATGCCGTCTAGCCCGGATGTCATGGGTCTGGGTGCCACCTGCCACCTTTCCCCTGATTGCTGGGACATCCTGCCATAACCGCACTGGGCGTCTTAGGTCGTGTGGGAGATGAGCGGGGAGGTAAGTTTCCTCCCTTCACTTGCTCACAGTGTCTCTGGGCACAGACAGTGGGGAGTCCTGCTTCCATCAGTGATGACCGTGCATTAGGATTCAGTTGCACAGAGACTCACGGCGTGTTAAACAGCAGGAGCAGCTGTCTTCCACACGCCCAAACATACACACTCACCACTGCACACACAACGTGGTGCACCCACCGGCCGCTTGTACGAATATTGACAAAGACGAAGTGCTTCGCCTTGAAGTCTCACTGAGTGAATTTAAAACCAATGTTAAGGGGCGCCTGGGTGGCTCAGTCGGTTGAGCGTCCCACTTTAGCTCAGGCCACGATCTTGGGGTTCGTGAGTTCGAGCTCCCCGTCGGGCTCTGTGCTGATGGCTCAGAACCTGGAGCCTGCTTCAGATGCTGTGTCTCCCCCCCTCTCTGACCCTCCCACACTTTGCACTCTGTCTCTCTCTCTCTCTCAAAAATAAACATTAAAAAAAGATTTAAAAAATGAAATAAAAATAAAACCAATATCAGGGGCACCTGGGTGGCCCAGCTGGTTAAGCTTCAGACTTCAGCTCAGGTCATGATCTAGTGGGTTGTGAGTTCGAGCCCCGCATCAGGCTCTGTGCTGACAGCTCAGAGTCTGGAGCCTGCTTCAGATTCTGTGTCTCCCTCTCTCTGACCCTCCCCTGCTCACACTCTGTCTCTGTCTCTGTCTCTGTGTCTCTCCCTCAAAGATAAATAAACATGAAAAAAAAACCCCAATATTAAATAAGGGCACCTGGGTGGCTCAGTTGGTTGAGCTCTTGATGTGGGCTCAGGTCATGATTTCATGGTTCATGCAGCCAAGCCCTGTGTCAGGCTCCCTGCTGTTAGCTTGGGATTCCCAATCTCTCTCCCTGTCCCCTACTCGCACGCATGCTGTCTTTCTCTCTCTGAAAATTAATAAACAAGCTTGAGAAAACCAATATGAAACAAAATATTCATCATTTGGATGAATACCTCATTTTAATAGTTTAATTGACTTTAGAAGAGATACTCCATTTAGAAATTTGTAGTGGGTGAAATACTTAGGATTCTGATGAGTACTTTCTTAATTTAAAATATTTGAAGCAGAGTTATGGGAATAAGGTGAGGTGAGTTAAACACAGTGAACTAGAATGGCAAATTTTGTTTTTTATGGGGAAGAGATCATACACTTTGCTTTTGGGTAAGGGTTGCTTTCTCAATCACCAGCTTCATCCCGAGGCTTCCTTCTCTACGCTTTTTGACTTTGCATATTCGGTTCCATTCTCAGATGACAGCATCCCAGCCCATGCCATGTTCCGTCCCTTGCCCACCATGTTTCATCATAGGCCTTATTTCTGCTTTGCATATTATATATCTGTGTATTTATTTATTTTCTGCCTCCCTATTATGAATGGGAGCCTCATAGGAGCTGGTGTTTTGTTTAACTGCCATGGTTCTGGTATACTGTGGTGTTTGAATTTTGAATTGATGAATATATAATGATGCATGTCTTGTGTATATATTCTTTTGATTTACATGCTATTCATGTATTTTTTTCTGTTGGTCTCTGTGAATGCAATTTGAATTATTCCGATGGCTGATGCGTATTGAAGGTAAAAAAGTGCTAAAAGTAACCTCAGTTTGGAAAGTGTTTGGGGGACAGACGTGCCCTCATATACAATTACAAAGAGCCTCAGGACCTGTTGTGTGATCCCCTTTAGTGAGAGTATAGGGAGGGAAGAGAAGTTTGCTACCGATTTCTTTGGAGAAAGATGTTGCCAAGTGGACAGGATTAGAGGGGTTTATCTCCTTTACATCAAGCCTGGTGAACCACAGGAAGAACTTGGGACTGGGTTCAAGGCCAGTTCAGGCCTGGGGACCAAGCACTCTGAGGCAGCAGGCGGCCATCGTGGTCTCTGGCCTGCACTGCCCAAGCTTGCTGGGCAAGGGATAGGAGAGAATTTTCCATAGAACACACCTGAACTATGTGGGACAGCATCAGGTCGGGGCCTCTTCAATGCGGTTTGCTTGAGGTAGGGCCAGAACAGCAAGGGGTGGGAGGTGGTGTGGACTCAGAAGGTTGTGGAAGCAGTCGTGAGTGATCACTCAGTGGAGAGAGGCATTGCCCGCCCCCCACTCCCGCTGGGGTCCCCAGTGACAGGACTTCCCCAAGAGTCCCATGGGAGAAATGGTGAGCTTAATCACCTGCCAGACCCGTAGGGCTCAGATCCACACAGCCAACGAACAGCCCGTCCTCCTGCCTTCTCCTGGCTCCACAGCTGTCACCTCCTGGAAGGTGGGCGGCATCTGACAATGGGTCTTACTTAGCGTGGGGTGGTGATGGCAACAGAAAGAGGAAGGTGACCTTTGAGTGAAGACAGAAGGTTGAAATCTTATCTAATGATTTTGCCTGGAACTTATCCCAATGAGAGAATTGAAATTCTGTTTTGTAACTTAAAATGACTTTAGGGACTGTCATTATAGAAAAGTGAACAGAAAAATCATAGGATTTACCCAAATCCCCATCCCAAGGCAGTAAAAGATTAGTTGCATGAAACACTTCTCCTACTATCCTTTCAAAAGACGTGCCTTGGTATGTCACTAATCAGGCTATGAAAAACTTACCCGTTACATTGTTTTCCAATATTTCTGTAGACACTTTGGAAATAAATTTGCCGGGGCATCTGGGTGACTCAGTTAGGTGTCCGATTGCAGCTCAGGTCATGATTTTGCACAGTCTGTGATCTCGAGTCCCACATGGGGCTCTGTGCTGACAGCTCAGAGCCTGGAGCCTGCTTCGGATTCTGTGTCTCCCTCTCTCTCTGCCCCTCCCTTGCTTGCTCTCTGTCTATGTCTCTCTCAAGATAAATAAACATTAGAAAAAATACATTTGCCATGCATATTAGAGCAATGTTGTAGATAGTGTTGTAGGCTGACCCAACAGTCACTTGCAAATCCCTATTCTCCTTCTAGAACCTTCTATTGTAGAGGCTTGGTTTTGCCCGCCTTCCTTGCAGCTAGGGGTGGCCAATGAGAAGCAGAAGTCTGTGGGAACATTCTTGTTTTTCTGATAAAAGAGGTAAAACTGTTTTCTTCCCTTTCTCCCTTTCTCCCTTCCTCCTACCTTGAATATGGAAGTATTAGAACTGGATGAGCCATTCTATGACGAGGAAGGAAAGTCCCAAAACATCACTGGAATGCTAGTCTTGAGATTGGTGAACACTGGCATTCCTCTAGACTTCCTGACCCGTGAGAAAAACAAACCATTATCAGTTTAGCTACTGCTAGTCGGGGAATCAGTTACTTGCAGCCCAAAGCATTTTGAACAGACCCCAAAACAAAACAAAACAAAGCCTGATTGGTGTTAGGAGTGAAGTTGCTATTTCCCTATATGCAGCCCGTTCATTCATCTCAAACATCTTAGCAACAGTCATGGACTAGTATTCTGTACCAGGCCCTTGGGGAGTGCAATGGGGCTCCCACTGCAATGAATCAAAATGAGTCATAGTTACTAAAAAACATGATATGTGCTATAATACCAACAGTGAATACGCAGCGTACACATTATGCAGAAAGAAGGAGCCCGGAAGAGACGGGGGAAGCTGGGACCAGTAGTCAATCTTGGAGGACGACTTAGAGATTTATCAGATGGAAAGTGATGGGAAGGGGACTGCAAGTAGGTGAGGACAGTGCAGGCAGGGGGCAGCAAGGCCACGTGAAGTGATTGTATTCTGTGAATAGTATAGTTTAATAGTAATAGGGCTCAGGCTCATGGAGTTGGCTCACCCACTAACAGCTGTGCAGCTACAAGTAAGGCGTGTGGTTCCATTTTCCTTGCCTGGAAATTAAGGGTTTATGTACTTTGTAGGGTTTGGGGGGAAGATCCAATGAGCTAAGTCACATAAGGATTTTAGTAGGTGTTTGGCACATAGTAAGTATTCCATAACGTTTACGTGTTACTATCAGCTGGTCATGGAGACAGACAGTGGGACGGCCTCAGAGGAATTTGAGAAGGTTGACCAGGGCTCCGTTGTGATGGGCCTTATCCATGCAGGATAACTTGAACTTGATCCTACAGTCATCAGGAAATTCTTGCAGGTTCTGGAGCATAGAGGTCAACCAACAATGGCCTCCTCGTTGTCAAATCCTACGGGCACTTTATCCACTTTATCCACGTGATTGATACTGTTCTTGAAGGTTTTCATCTCACAGATAGCATTTTTTTTCTTGGTTTTGTTCCTATTTTAAGTTTGCCTCCGTCCAAGTCATCCTCAGTCTTTCTAGAATGCAAATTAGATCACCTAACCTGATTCAAATCCGAAAGTGGCTCCCATTCCCCTCATGTAACTGCAGATGTAGTGTGAGGATTTCATGATATCCCTGCAGGTGCTCTCGGATCACATTTCTGTGCCTTTGCGTGAATCCTCCCCTCGGATTCCATCATAGGAAGCTACTTGGGATGCCTTATTGCTGTTTTTTTGACTCCATGATTTTAGAGGTCCTATTTCTTCTCCCTGAGAGATTTTTTCCTTTTTCTGTTTGGCTTAAGGTTTTACTCATTTTTCCAGGACTTTACATATCCACAATATTCTCATCTTTTTATTTTCAAGCCAAACAGCCTTACGCTGACTCATCAAACAAAGGGACAATGATTTGTCACTCTTCGGTCTTTACATAACTGGTGCACATTCTCCAGAAGGGACTAATTTCTTGTTTCCCTCTGATCAAAGACATGCTATCAGGCACATTCCATTTCATAAAACCACAGAGTGTTGTTTCAGGGGAAATTAGCTCAGCCTTGAGCTACGTTTCCACACTGCAGTTGACTTGGTGAGACGGAATAAAGCCCGGTTACTATTTCAGAATTTCTTACATTGGATTGGACTGGTGGTTTGGTTGTTACCCTGGAGAGGGTTTTCAATTACTAAGATGAGTCATCTTAGGGACTGGAAGGAACTGGAGAATTTTTATCATCCAGGAGTGATGGGGAATCTAGGGTCCAAGCCCTGCCGTCCTCTGTCATCCAGGGAAAGGGAAAGAAATAAGTACCAGGACAAATTAAAACAGGGCTCGTGAGAGAGAACAACATTGTTTTCTGCTTCTGTCCTGCTGAATCTGGCTTGTGCAATAAAATAATTTTATTTGTTCGTCTCTACAACTGAAATAGGCTGAAAGGATGGTCCCAGGACTCCCCCCCCCCTTTTTTTTTATTGTGTCTGGACTCATTCTAAAAGAAGAGACTATGGTTTTGGCTTTTGCTGTTCTGAATTTTATAATATACTCCTACAGAATGAGTTAGGGCTCAGCTAGACATTTACTGGAATGCATCATTTTTACAAATTTCTTTCTCATCTTAAATAGTGGTGAAAGTTCACGAACAAAGATATTTATTGGTCTGTGCACTTCCGAAAAATTAAAATGCCCTTGTATTTATCAGTAGGGTTGAGTAGCCTAAGATATTTCTTCTCAATGGAAAATTCGGCAATTATTAGCAATACAATTATTACAGTGATAAAAATTGGAAAAACACTGTGTACCCATAGTATTACTGTAATCATATAAAAAGCCCTTAAATTAATGGCCATAAAAATGTTGTTTGTATTGGGGTGTTAGAATTATGTATAATGTTTGAGCTTTTATCTACTTTTCTGTATTTTCCAGATATTTATTTATTCCTTTTCCTCCCTTTCTTTCTCCCCTCATTTCCTTTATGTAATTCCTTCTTCCCTTCCTTCCTTCCTTCCTTTCTCCCTTCCTTCCTTCCTTCCTTCCTTCCTTCCTTCCTTCCTTCCTTCCTTTCTCCCTTCCTTCCTTCCTTCTTCTGTTTTTCCTTCCTTCCTTCCTTCCTTCCTTCCTTCCTTCCTTCCTTCCTTCCCTCCCTCCCTCCCTCAATACTTCCTTCCTTTCTTCATATTTACTGCACACCTATTCTGTGTGAGGACCTCTTTTAGGTTCTGGGAAGCTATCAGCAAACAGAACAGACGTCAGTTCCAGCTTTGGTTTTGTGGCCAGTTGGGGCATGGGTTAGAGAGGAGAGAGATAGAGGGGAGGCAACAAGGAGGAAGGGATGACCCCAAATCCAGGTCAGAGACGATGGATGCATCTACAAGTGTTGCTCTGCCCCCCTTCCTTCTCATATAACCTCCTTCTGGATAACTTCCTTCTCCTGTGTTTCATTCAGGCCTCTTCTCACATGTCATTTAGAAAGTTCTACGACCATCTTAGCTCTTTTCCTCTCTTATCTTGTCCTGCCCCAACTCCCTCCCCCCACCTTTAAATAGTACTTACCCCTACTTGGCTGCCACCACAGGAGGCATTCATATATCCTTTGTCTATTTATTAATCGGCTTCCTTCCCTAGAATGCAAGCATGAGATGTTGACTTTGTTTTGTTCATTGTTTATTCCCGTCATTTAGAAATGTGTCCATCTAGCACAGAGGAGGGGTTTAACAAATATTATCTGAATGATTAAACAAATGATTTCTAAATCTATATCCTTAGCTTTGACATCTTGTTTGAGTTCCAGATTTATATTTCCCATGCAGACTAACGCTTTAGAGTGTATCCTGAATATACTTCGAACTCCAGATGTTCGAAGATACTTACGGTCAGCCCCCTTTCCCAGCCAGATCTGCTTCACTTCTTGTGAAATCCCCTCCACTAGGGGCCTTTCTTTTCCTCAAGGCTTTAACTCTGTACCACATCACGTTTGCCTGTCTCCCTAGGAGAGAGCATAAGGAAAGCAGGTAGACCCGGGGGTTATCAAAGGACTTATGCGTGGAGGATTTATCCTGGGGGATCGTGCTCACCGGCTCAGTGAGATTTTCTCCTTGGTGATATTCTAATGCATTTGCATGTACAGTGTTGCCTGATTGGGAAAGCGAACGTTCATCCATTAGGGTTTTCTGGCCTCTTCTCTGATTGACTGCGCGTACTTGCTCCAAGTAGGGGAAGAGCTGCATGATTTACAGACTTTCCTTTTTAAAATGTTTATTTATTTTGAGAGAGAGAGAGAGAGAGAGAGAGAGAGCGAGCATGAGAGGCAGAGAGAGAATCCCAAGCAGGCTGTGCACTCTCAACAGAGAGCCTGATGCGGGGCTCTGCCTCACCAATGGTGAGGTCATGACCAGAGCCAATATCAAGAGTCCCAGCCTTAACAGGCTGAGCTACCAGGCACCCCAGCCTTTCCTTTCTAAATGTGGTTAGAAGGAAGGGATGGAATATTCTGTATGGGTACTCTATTATTGCTGATAACTAGTTCTGAGTAATATTTTTTTGTGCAAGAGGGGGAAAAGTGATAACTGAAAAACAGTCATTAATATCATTTTTTTTTTTTTTTTTGCGCCAAGACTAAAATTTAATTCTATTCCTGGTATTAAACAAGGAGCACACAAGTTTACTTCCTCAGGACATAGCCTTTGAATTGTCGCAATAGATGTTGCCTCCCCCCCTCCCCCCGCCCCTGATGTGTCTCATCCTTACCTCTGAGAAATAAGCCAGAGGAAAATAATGGTACGTTCTGAAGCTTCGTCAAGCGAGCACGCTTTCAAATTACAAGGCAACATTAGTTACTCTTGGGTGATTCCATCAACTCTTTAAAAAAAAATTTTTTTTTTAATGTTTATTTATTTTTGACACAGAGAGAGACAGAGCGTGGTGGGGGAAGGGAAGAGAGAGAGGGAGACACAGAATCGGAAGCAGGCTCCAGGCTCCGAGCTGTCAGCACAGAGCCCGTTGCGGGGCTCGAACCCACAGGCTGTGAGATCATGACCTGAGCCGACGTTGGACGCTTAGCCGACTGAGCCACCCAGGCGCCCCTCCATCGACTCTTAAGGCCTGTTTCTGATATCAAGGAGCTTGCAGGCGTCATGGGAAAACAGGCTACCAATCATAAAATATGGCCAAAATAAGTTACCTATATTTCAACACGGCATAGGATATGTTCATGTATATCGTCATCTATTACTTTCTATTCCTTTCTTACTGCTCCTTCCTCCAGCAGACTGAATCACTGATCCTACTTTTGTGCCTTAAAAACAATCACGAAACCGCGAAAGGCTCTTCTTTCTGCAGCCACCACGGCGGTAGCTTGTGCCTGCGAGGCCACCAGAAGTCTTATTTGGAGACGCTGCCAGAGATGAAAAGTCATTAAAGGCGACGGAGGCGTAGGCCCCCAGGAATGTCTAGTTCCGCCTCTCCCGGGCCTGTTGAACCCCGCCGGGGAACACACACGCGCCTTCTCCGCGAGGGCTCCGCGCGGACTATTAAGTGTTTCAAGTCCTCGGGCCTTGGCGCCTCGGCCGACGCGGGCGGCGGGGCGGGGCCTGCGCGCGGCGGGGCGGGGCCTGCGGGCAGGGCGGGGCGCCCACGCGGCTAACGGTCCAGGCGGGCGGGCGCGTGCCCGCGGGCGGCGCCTCCTGGGGCCCCGCCGGCCGGGAGCGCGCCGCCGCCGCCGCCGCCGCCGCCGCCGGCCCCGCCCCGCCTCCGCGGCCGCCGCTTCCTCTCGCGTTTCCAGCTCGGCTCGTGCCGCCGCTCCCCGGGCTGCGGCTGAGCCGGGCCGGGGCGGCGCCCGCCTGCGCCATGAGGATCCCGCGCTCGGTGCCCGCCCCGGGCCTCTCGGGGCGGCGGGGGCGGCCGTGAGCCGGCGCGGCGCGCTGGGGCGGACGCGGGCCCGCGCTCGGCCGGGACGCTCGCGATGGGGGACAGGTAACCCCGCCCGGGCCGGGCCGAGCCGAGCCCAGGGCCGCGAGGCTCCCCGCCCCCCGAGACCCCGCGCGGGAGGGCCCCCACGTGGCCCCCACTGAAGGTCCCTTTGCCTTTTGCACAGGTGGCTCCGGGTGACCGTCCTCCCCGGCTGCGTGGGCTGCAGGACCGTGGCCGTCCGGGCGTCCTGGACCGTGCGCGACATCAAGGAGCGCATCTTGGCCGAGACGGGCTTCCCGGTGTCGGAGCAGCGGCTGTGGCTCGGCGACAGGGAGGTACGGCGCGCCGGTCCCCTCTCCCTGTAGGACGGTGGGCCCGCCTCTGTGCTCGGGGTTGTAGCGCATCCACTTGCTAAGTCAGTGGGCTCGCTGAGAGAGAAACTGGGCGGGTTTCATTCTCGCGTCGTGGAGGGCAGAGGTGGATTTAGCGATCACCCGGGACGTGATGCTTTGTGAGTAACACGATCGAAAAGCGCGCGGGGTTTCCCCTCGTGAGTGGCAATTTTAATTGATTTGCCGGTTCGGCGTTTGTGTCACCCTGCCCCCTGCCCGCCGTTTCGTCTGAATCTTCACTTCCTGAAATTAAGGTACTTTTTCGATGGGCATTGTAGCCAGAGGGTTTTTGTGCTGGTTTACTTGTTTTGAAGTGACTTAACCATTACTCAGATCTTTCTTTTTTTTTTTTTATGTTAAAATTTTTTTTAATCTTTTATTTTTGGGAGGGAGGGAGGGAGGGAGAGAGAGAGAGAGAGAGAGAGAGAGAACGAGTGGGGGAGGGGCAGAGAGAGAGGGAGACACAGAATCCAAAGAAGGCTCCAGGCTCTGAGCTGTCAGCACAGAGCCCCCCGAGGGGCTCGAACTCATCATGAGCGGTGAGATCATGACTTGAACTGAAGTCCCCGGGTTAACCGACTGAGCCATCCAGGTGCCCCCAGATTTTTCTAATTGTGTTGTATACTTAACTGGAATAATCCTCACCTTCACACACCCCCCTACCCCCCCCCCCCCCCAGTTTTGAATCACAGAAATTTAGGCAAAGGATCTTCAGACTATATTATAGAAACTATTCTTCCACATTAACATTTCTGGGGTGCAAATGAATGGCTTCAATCAAAACTTTGAAAGATGGGAATGTTTCATATTGTGATCTATATATTCTTTAAGTTGTGAAAAAACTTAATTTCCTTAAAGGAGTTAAATGGAAACATTTTACTGAAAATTAACCCATTCTTTTATCCTAATAAGTACCTTCACTTTTTAGAAGATAAAAGAGCCTTTCCAGGATTTAGAAGAGGCAAAAAAAATGTTAAACAGATATACAAGGAATACTGAGCCACACAGAATGACCTTACAAGTATCGGATTTGTATCCGGTACAAACATTGGTATTTTTCAATCCCTCAATGTAATCTTGACCGTCTGTGCACCTGGGTCCACACCATGGTCTCTTGACCACTTAGACACAGGTTCACAGTTAAACTGTTCTTATGTTCCTCCACAGCTCAGCCCTTATTACGTATTTGGTAGCACGTAGACATGTGACTCGTTAGAGGACTTCGGACAGAATTGAGGAGCGAATTATGAACTTTTTAAGAAGCTTATTCTTCTATAAATATTTGTCGTTCTTACCTCTTTCTCTGGGCCCATCTCTGTCTCTTAGCTTTCCTGTCTATAGTCTCCTGGTTCTGTACCCACTTCTTTGGTTATTCCTCTGGGTCTGCTTTGCCGTCTTGTCCCCTACATGTGGTCAAACCCTAAGGCTCAGTCGTGGCTCAGTCTTGCCTCTAGAAGTGTTTTTGGAGGTGTGTGTGCAAAGCATTGGTATGGGATAGTGAATGTGGCCGTGGTGCATAGCGAGTTTCAGATTGAGTGGCTGGGTGAGGGGGTTCTGGTTAGGAAGCTTGTGCTGTCCTGAGCTAGTGAGGTTCTAGATGGTGACCGACTGTCACAGTGAAACTAGGAGGAAAGGATATACAGGAGGCTTTGGAAAGATATGATTACGGCAGTTGGTACAAATGGGTGTGCGTGTGTGCATGTGCGCAGGGTAGAGGGGTAGATGTAGAGAGGCAGAAGGTCTCGCCAGGGATGTTCACAAGCCTTGAGTCAGACCCAGAGATAATGGAATCCTAAATATGTCAGGGTAAGCAGGAAGCAAAAGCTGTTGAGGACTCCTTGTCACTCACGGGTTTGGGTCCGTTTGGGACATAGTTGGCATCAGGCACTTTCTCAGTCCTCAGTCTTTCCGGGCCATCCGCCACCTTCATTGTCCTTGTCCCTCTTTTGCCTTCCCTGGCCTGGAAGTGGAATTTCTGAGTTCTTCACTTTGCCTCCGGTCTGATGAAGAGACTGTCTCATTATAGCTGTTTCCTCTGCACCGAATGTGGTCGAGCCTCAAACCAGGAGGTGTGAAGCATGATTTGACTTTCCTGCCTTTTAATTGATCAAAAATGTCCCTTCTGTCAACTCTTGAGTCTTGAGTCTCACAACTCCTTGTGTCCTTGACAACTGAACAAAGGAAGAAGGGTCGGGAGATCCAGGTTGTAATTAATATCGTATTGTTTCCTTAGTAATTTGGAAAGAGTTGTTTCATAGTCCATGAAAATGATCATCTCTGAAGTTTTTGAGGGAGTCTGTATACTAGTCTATATACTAAGTCTGTATACTAAAGACTTAACTGGGCAACTTTTAAGATTTCATTGCCTCTGGAGAGGAGTAGGACCAATGTTACTTTGCTTGGTTGGAGCGGTGTAGGGTCTAGGAAGGAGAGAGGCCCAAGCCAAATTCCTTAATCTTGGCAGACTCGGGAGGGGAAAGCTGAGAGCCCTGCTGAGGTCAGTTATCCGTGCTGCTCGATTTCTCTTTGGGAGAATCACTTCCCTGTAGACAGGTCACTGATGACACTGCACCAAAAGCATTCGCTGTCAGACTCACATAGCCAGTTACATCCGTGTTTACGAATGCGATTCTACCCTGTCTTCTTCCTTTTCAAGGCCTCTTTAAGACCTGCAAACTTCTTCCTGCATTAAAAATTGCCTCCCTTCCTCCCTTCCTGCCTTTCTTCCTTCAGATAAACCTCAGCTGTGCTAAACTGGACTAGTAATCCTTGGTTTATGCATGGCTCTCACTTAGTAATTAAATAGTTAATTAACTAACTATGGAATGAACAACTTTGATGACCTCATCCAACTGGAGAAGAGCACTGTTGGTAGTTTGTATTTACCTGTGTGCTCCTCTCCGCCCCAGCCCGTGTGCCTCTTTTCCCTTACCCCTTTGCATTTATTATTCTGTTGCCTTTTTTGTAGTTGTTCCAGTCGTTTTATCATAAGTGTGTATATTTATGTGTGTACATATGTATACCTAGGAACATATATATCCATATATGTGTATGTGTGGGTCTGTAACCTAAGTCTATAACCTGAGTGATACACTGTTTACTTTTAGTTCTTTGTGAACTTTATAAGCTTATTATTCTATATGTGGTAACTTGGAATTATCTTTTTAAAGTCAGTATTATGTTATGAATATTCACCCAGAGTTATGTGCAGCTTAGTTAACCCATTTTTCATTGCTGGATGATGTTCCGCTCTGTCAATATGTTACAGAATTGGGGTTGTTTCTAAAATAATTGTGGTTAGCAACAGTACTGCTAGGATTATTCTTACTCATATTTCCTGTGCAGGGAGTTTTTAGTTTTTACAGGCTTGCTTTAAGATTCAGTGGGAGTGTGTGTGTGTGTGTATATATATATATATATAGTGTATATATATATACATACATATATATAATACTATAATATAAATTATATATAATTATTATATATAATACCATACATATAGTATTATATATATTGTATATATGTATATAATACTATATATACTATACTATAATAGTATATAATATTATATATACACTATGTAATATGTAATACATGTAAATGATATGTATTTGTGTTTTAGAAATGGGGACTAGAATGATGATACACAGAAAGTAAGGAGGCCAGATGAGAGATTGTCATAAAAATCCAAGAAATACGGAGAATCTGAGCATGAGCACTTGGAAACGGAGAAGAGCAAGTTAGGTCTGAGGGAAATTGGGGATGGACCTGGTAGCACCTGGAAGGTTAATTGGCCATGTGGTTTGCAGAGAGAGTGAGAGAGAGTGAGAGAGAGAGAGAGAGAGCGCTTCTCCCGCGTTCCCTCTGAGGTGCAGAGGCAGAAGGTGCCCCTATTAATAGAGATATGCAATAAAAGATGGCAGAGGAGGGTTTGGAAGGAAACCCAGTGAGGTCACTTTTGACGGGTTGAGCTTTAGGAACCTTGGAGGATCTCCGTGTGGGATGATGGTAGACAGTTGGAAACACTGACTTTTTAATACGGTGAATGAGGTCATTCGCACCCTGTCGGGGAGTGTTAAGTTACGAAGATTCTTGCAGGTGAGCTTTTGGGTGACTTTTTGCAGGCTGTTGACCTGTGAGAGGTCACCCCATCTTAGCACTTGAGGAATGTGGGGAGAAGGTTGATCTGGCCTTGGCTTCTGAGCGGTACATTTTGGAACTGTAAAAAGGAAGATTTTGTTTACGTTGACGATCCCGATTTATCATTAAAAGTTTACGTTGTTTCAAAGTGGATATGTATCTTTATCTGTTTTGTAATTAGTTAAGGAAAAGTCCTTTCAGGTTTTAAGGAAACTTTTTGACTAAATTTCTGTTCTTTGAAATGTTCACTTCTCCACAGTAACTGATTTCCTAATAAGAAAGGTCAACAAGCATTATTTCTTAAGTGAGTGAAAGGATGGAAGTAGTTTTGAGTGAACAACGTTGCTCTTCATACACACTGTTTTCTTTTCTTTTCTTTTCTTTTCTTTCAGTTATCTGACTGGATCAAGATTGGAGATCTGACTTTCAGAAACTGTCATCTTTTTGTAAACCTTCAATCAAGAGGCTTAAAAGGGGGAGGTATTGAACTGATTTTACCAGGAGCCTGTGCCATTTTTAGTTGCGTAACGGTTACGTTTTAAAAGTGCAACGAAGGTGTATTCCACGGGATGTGATGAGGCTGTATCAGGCTGGAAAACCAGGGTGGGCGGAGCTAGCGAATTTTCTATGAGAACGTGCGGGGTACAGTGCCCTGCGAAGCAGAGTCCTGCGGGGGCTTGGGCCTGCTGGGTGCTGCACCCCGACGATGCAGATAAATTTGTAGTGATGATTTCGCTATTTTACGCCCAGTTTTGTTTGTGTGTTTTTCTGTGTGTCTGAGAAGTTACTTCCCTTTCCCCGTCCTCTCTATGCTTCCCTGTCCGCTCTCCGAAGGTCACCGGGTCAGTCAATTCTAAGCATCTCTCGGTGAGGAAATGCTTAAGGGTATTTGAACTGGACAGCTATTGGGACAGTGACCGGGCCGATTTCCGCGTAATCAGAACGTCAGTTGGGTTTGAGAATATCAACCATGGCCTAGTAGCCGCCACTATCTCTGGCTTATTTCTTAGCGGCAAGAGCACCCACAAAAGACCGCCATCGACTTCGCTTGCTTTGGAGCCTGGCGACAGCCCGCCCCATGCTCTCCGTCTTTGAATGAATAATCTTTTGTCATATATGGTCTGTTTGTGAGCCTTTTTTTAAAAAACCGAATTTTGTACTTTCATTAAAAAGGTGGGGATTTGATAAATGAGTCCGCTCTGCTCCGTACTGTGTCTGGCCAGGTAGACGTTCAGAGCCGAGAGCTGCAACAGCACATGTGAAGTCATAACTTGTCCAAGTTTCCTTAGGTCTTGGAACCAAACAGCACGTGGGCAACAGCCGGGGGATTTTTGTTCTAAAATCAGTTTTTAAGTGCGTTCTGTGCTTTAGGTCGGTTTGGTCAAACAACCCCACCGCTTGTTGATTTTCTCAAGGACATTTTAAGAAGATATCCGGAAGGAGGACAGATCCTTAAGGTAAGGGCGTGTGTTGTATACGTGTGTGAACTTTGGCAAAAAAAAAGAGTTGGGAGTCCCGGTGGCGTTTAACTTTTGGAACGCGTTGTCTAGATTTGAACAGCTGCGCTTCCTTCCCTCCGCGCCTGCTGGCTCGGCCGGGCTGTGAGTGCGGCCGTCGTAAGGACGCGAGGGTTCAGAGGCAAAGGAGCCCGCTCAGTTGCTGGGTGCTGTAGTCAAGCACAGTGGCTCTAGGAACGCTTTTTTCAATAATCTTATGTAAGTACATAATGTAATTTTACAACTTATGTGGAACATCGTGTGGGGCCGCTGCAAACCAACCGGTTGACCGAACGGACAAAATAATGCAAACCCGCATTCAGGGGCCATGAGCACATTTGACCCCTGGGTTTAGAAAGAGGTTTACTTCTTCTTTTTTTTAAATATGAAATTGATGGTCAGATTGGTTTCTGTATAACACCCAGTGCTCATCCCAAAAGATGCCCTCTTCAATGCCCATCACCCACCCTCGCCTCCCTCCCACTCCCCCATCAACCCTCAGTTTGTTCTCAGTTTTTAACAGTCTCTTATGCTTTGGCTCTCTCCCATTCTAACCTCTTTTTTTTTTTCCTTCCCCTCCCCCATGGGTTCCTGTTAAGTTTCTCAGGATCCACATAAGAGTGAAACCATATGGTATCTGTCTTTCTCTGTAGGACTTATTTCACTTAGCATCACACTCTCCAGTTCCATCCACGTTGCTACAAAATGGTTTTAGTTGTTTATTTCTATTTACAGTGTATTCTTTTAGTTTGAATACACTCACTGAAAACCAAAAAGCAAAAAACCAAACAACCATAAAAGAAAGCACTAATAGAAGAACCTGCAAAAATTATTTGGTGTTTAAGCTTCATAAGAAACCTCCTCAATTAACTGTAAAAGTAGATCAACTATTCTGCATTTTTCTCCCCCCTAATTTATTTTAATGTTTATTGCCTTTCATATCCTGGTCTTCATTATATGTTTTAGTTTGGATGGTAAGTTTCTAGAAAGTAAGGATTAGGTGTATTTAATTGAACTTAAGTAGTTGTTCTTGGGAAGGTGCTGGTTGCAGATTGCTCCCATCGTTAGTGATTTTAATGACGGTATGTTGGAGCAAATTAAGGTCATCTTTCAGCATAGGTTCACAGAAGGTTCACAGAACCTTCAGTCGTTCACAGAAAGTGAGCTTGGAAACTATTTTATTTCAAGATGCTAGGACAGTATGGGAAAAGTGTGGATTGTCAGGGGGTAGACAGAGGTGAATAGAATCCATTTAAAATTTTTTTCAAGTTTATTTATTTTTAGAGAGAGAGAGAGTGAGCAGGGGAGGGGCAGAGAGAGAGAGGGAGAGAGAGAACCACAGGCAGGCCCCGCGCTGTCAGCACAGAGCCCGACGTGGGGCTCAAACTCAAACTCACGAACTGTGAGATCATGACCTGAGCCGAAACCAAGAGTCGGACATGTAACCCACTGGGCCACCCACGTGCCCCAAAGCTAAGCGACTTTAAGTGAAGATTTCGTTGGTGGTAATGGGAGTAGGGGCTCGTCAGTTCAGAAGCAAGTGACTGGGGACTGAGGGGACACAGGGCAGGGGTTTGGGCGAGGTCTTTGTACACCTTAAAGTTGGCAAGCAGCCCGCGGTCCTTCGCTCTCCTTTCTGCGTGCATTTGTGTGCAAGCCGGCTCGATATCATCTCTGTTCTTTGGATATTGTGGTCGAATTCGGCACTTAGAGATTTAATTAATAGGAATCATAGAAATTACCTACACTCGGGTCACTGTCCTCTGTGATGTTTGCTGGAACAAGTCTGGACGTAGTTTAGTGACTTGCCCAAGATCATACGCAAATTGGCACATTTATCGCCTCTTCTCAGAATTAGTTTGGAAGAGATCCCCTGACAAAAAGCATCCCATCCTATTTTTTGTTCAACTTGAGACTGTTAGTTGGGGTCTGGGACTTAACAGGTTTTATCTCCAGTGTTCCTCCTCTCTGCTCCCTAAAATACACAGAAATCACTCACAGATATCCAAATGGAAACAAGATCCAGCTTCTCAAGTGCTATTCGTTTTGTAGGTGAACGTTGTATTTTGCTACCGATAATTCTTATTTCTGCCTTTTATAGTATAATTTCCTAATGTAAATAAGATTGCTATGTTTTAGGGATTCTTTTAGACTGAATAGGGTAGGGATAGGTCTTGAAAATCTTTTTAGAAATAGACAGTTGCGTAAATAGGAGGAATTTGTAGACGATAAGGAGGTAGCTAAGGGCATGGTTCAAATGTTCGTGTTTGGGGTTGAACAGCAGGTGGGATTAAGATCCCCCCACCTTTCGGTGTGCATTGGGTGAACCCTGACGCCATCCCTGGTCTCAGAATTGGCTCTCCACTTCTGCTGTGTCCCCTCACTCGGCCATGGTGGTGTCGTGTCCTGTGGGCACCGTATCTCTTCCCTACGTGATAAAGGCTTTGCTGTTGGCATTGCCATGGGATCAGTATAAGCTCTCTTCACTTCTCGTCCATCCTTGACTGCTCCCTCCTCTCCTTCAGGGTGAATATTACAGACGGAATTACTGTGTTTTGAAGGCCCATCCATCAAAAATGAAACCAGTTGATTTGGTTTAGTCTGTGTCAGAGCTCATCCAGGAGTTGTCATCTGTTGCCTTTTCCTTACTTGAGATGCATGATGCCGGTGTTGGCTTTAAGAGTTGGACTCCTATTTCAGAGTCTGGCAGAGCTCCCTTCAGATGGACCAGAGCCCAAGATGTTTTTGGTGGGCACGCCAGAGTGATTGGGGCTGTTGAGGAAAAGGATTCTGGGGGGACTACCGATGGGTGTGTAAGCCTTGTAGGTTGCTCTTTCCTTTCGACATTGCAGAGGTGTGATCACCAAACAAATCCGCCAAACAAATAACATTGCTGCCTTCTTTATGAGAAAGGAGTGAGTCAGTCCTGACTGTGAAGAAGCTTTTAGCTTTAGTGCAGGAGAAAGACAGGGTCAGATTGCAACTTCGCAAGCACGCAGACCACTAAGCGGTACATATAAACCGATACATTTTTCCTCGGAAGAGGTGAGTTTGGTAAGGGACTGGTACATGAAGGTCTGTCTTTGGTAGCTGCTTGAGAACAAGCTGCCCGTCCCAGAACCAGAACCACCCGTGCACCTTTCAGAGGTGGAGTCATTTCTTTTGAATGAAGGCTTGTATAGATTGTAAGTCAGCGTTGTAAACAGTGTCGGGATTTGTACTGGGGGACAGGAGATGGCAAGTTAAAGGTTGCGTGTTAAGTGTGTCATTGGAGAGGGACTCACGAGCTCTCAGCCGCGCTCTCGTGTGCGTGTGACAGTTACTTGCGGTCATATCCCCGCCGGATTTAGAGGTGGTGATGCGGTCGTTGGTTTCTGTGACTGAACTGTAATTACTTTGTAAATAGTATAGGAAGTTCAAAGATGGGCAATAGATTGCTGTGTTATTAAATATTATTTTTTGGTGTATTTTCTTGATTAGGAATTAATTCAGAATGCAGAAGATGCAGGGGCCACAGAAGTTAAATTTTTATACGATGAAACTCAGTATGGAACGGAGACTCTTTGGTCAAAAGATATGGCACAATATCAGGGTAAGAATCGATGATCGGTTATTGATTGATGTGGGTGGGAAGAGGGCTTGAAGGAGACAAGGGAATAAGGACAACGAAAGGTAAGACAGTAAGATAACCGTGACCAATAGACCCCAGATACCGCAGTCCTCCTCTGGGATGTGCTGTGTTCAAGAGAACGTTCATAACTTTGAGTGCAACTTACAAGTCAGATGGAGGATATATGTGACTGTGTATGACTATACGTGGTAGAAAGTTATTGAAAATAACAAGGATTGATCCTGACATCCCTGAATATATTTTAAAGAGGTGCAGGCCCTCTATTTTTGAAAACATGTTTTAGGATTTAGGAGGGTGATCAAAACTGTTGTTAACTACGTAAACGTTATATAGTTAACGCTTATTAGAGCTGATATATCGTTCTCTGGTCAGACCTGGGACAGGCAGGTTGCACGTGTGTGTCATGTGACGAGGCGCGAGGAGACCTGCCATGCCTGGCGGCTGCCCGCGTGAACCGGGCTGCTCCTGCCTCGGTGATGGGGGCAGGCGGGCCCTCTGCCGTCGTCCGGTTTCGTGATGACGGCTGCCGGGTCAGGTGTCCTGGTTCTGGCATTCCTGATTCCTGTAGCCGTGGTTGGAAGATACCGGACGTGGATCGGAGGGAGGGTCTTTGGTTCAGGTCCTGGTCCCGCACGGGCCCACCCCCCGGCACATCTCCCCTGGGCACCGGTTCGCCTGGCGGCCGCTGCGATCCACCTACTCACTCACCGTGACCGAGCGGACAGCCTGGCCCCGCTTCGCTTCAGTCTGCTCTCCTGTAAATGGTAATAAGAACAAAACCTGCCTCCCAGTGATTTTGTGGGTGAAGAGAGCTCATCTGTGTGATAACGTTTTACGGCTGGTGTCACGCTGATATTAGTCATTATGTGTGTACCTTAGAGGCACGAAGGGGACAGTGTGAGGAGATCCTAGAAGTATTTTGCTTCAAACTCCAACCCAGCATCTAGGATTTTTGCTTCCAGCCTTGACTTTACCTCATTTGAAAAAGTATTTGAAATAAAAATTATTTAACCGAATCAAGTACAGTGGACTCTGGGGGGACATGGGGGTTAGGGCTGTTGACCCCGTGCGGTCAAAAATCCCTGTATGACTTCTGACTCCCCCCAAACTTAACCACTGATAGCCTAGTGTTGACCAGAGCATCTTATCTGTAACATAAACAGTCAGTTAGCACATATTTTGTATGCTATATATATTCTATACTGTATTCTTACAGTAAACTAGAGGAAAGAAAATGTAAGGAAAATGATAAGAAAAGTAAAATACATTTTTAGAACTTATAAAAAAAATCCATGTATAATCTGTGTAGTTCGAACCCATGTTGTTCAAGGGTCAGCTGTATACATAGATGAGCTCTTGAAAGCATTATCAGATTAGCCGATTTAAAATAAACTTGGCCACATAAAAGTAGGTAGGCGTGATCTCCGATCTCTTTATTTAACAAATACTTGTTGAGGGCCCTACATGTTCTTGCATATTTGAGCTTGTCTTTTATGTTCAGATGTGAATATTGTCTTAGCTGGTGTCGTCTTGGATCTTAGTTTTGTTCCCCTTTATTGATACTTAGTTTTGCAAATGAGAACTTTTCAGTCCACCTTATTCTTGTTCTTATATTTTTATATAACCAGATGACAAAAGACTCAGTCTGTCAAATCAGGTGCATAAGAATGGGGAGATCTCACCCAGTGTCCCACCAGTAAGGATTTCAAGGATGTGGTTAATTAAGAGACACGGTGAAGGAAGGCTGGAGAAGGGTCGGACTCCCCGCTCTTCCTGCTGGGTCTGTTCGTGCTGTGTCAGGGCACACCTGGGCCTAGAGTTAGCGGAGGTGGCCTCGGAATGATGCACGAAGGCCAGCACCTACACGGTCATAAAACACGTACATGTTTTTCTCCGATAGTTCAGTAGCTTGTGAGTTTTTCAGGACGTTGTGTCTCATAAATCTGTAAATTCCAGGTTTATTTATATTCAAGTTCTGAAGCCTCCACTAGACTCCTCGGCTAGCAAACAGCATGAGCGTGTTTGCCCAGAGGTCTGTCGTCAGCGTGTTTGCAAGGAGATTGGGCTGGGTTCTCTCTCTCTCTCTCTCTCTCTCTCTCTCTCTCTCTCTCTCTCTCTGTCTCTCTCCCCCCCCTCCCCGCCCCATATTCCCTTTTAAAAGGAGAAAGTAGATTGCAGGCCTGCTGCTAACCTTTCCTTCCCAGATAACTGCAACTTTTGTTAGAGAAAATTCTCTCAAGAGGTTTATTGTTTTGTTATCTCACTCTCACAACCAGGAGATGTTCTTTTGATCAGGGTAGATTGGGGTATTTTAAAATTGATCTGCATGATGGAGGCGGAGATTCGATGAGATTCAAGATGAACACAGAGGTGGAATACATACAGTTTCCTCCTGAGTCCCGGAGGCGTATGATCAGATAACACCTCGATCGAAACCATGAAAAAAGAACTGGGTGATACGTGCTGGGTGTGGAGGCCCGTGAGGACCGATGCGTCTAGCTGACTCACCCAGTTCTCTGCTGCCTGTGCGGGGTGGGGTGGGGGGGCTCCTCTGTGCACCACCCCGTTCAGACACCGACTGGCCCTTGTGGAAGGAATGTTCCAGAAGCCAGTGAGTAAGGGCGGTTCCACGTGCAGGGGGTCTGTCACCTGTGGATGTATAGCATCGGAACAGTTCTGATGTGTCAGTCAACCCTGAAGATCGAGGACGTGAGGAGGAAACTCCTTTTCCCGTGAAGCACTCCGCTTGAATTCGTAAGAACGTGCATCTGTTATTTGGTAACTTGACAAATGTTTTGTAAAAGCAGCTGGGCAGCAAGGGATTTTCTGGCTGCTGGCGCGGAGGAAGGCGCGTCTTCCTTCAGGCTGGCCCGCTGTGCCTCCTTCCTGGCGCCGTGACCTGATGTGCTCCCGCTGGGTTCCTAATTCCCCTCCGTAGACCTGCTAGTTACGCAGGTTCTTCCTAGATTCTGGCCAGAGCCTCGCTCCCAGTCCTCATGTTCTGTGTGGTAGTTTTTGTGGTCCCCGTTTCTGTGTCTCCAAAGGTATGTTTAATGGAGATTTGGAGGAGGTGGAACCAGGCATTGCCCACTGGATGCCATTCTAAACCAGCTATCGTTAGCTCTTGGGTGGTACGATACTTATTTTATAGATCCCTGTAACGGTTATTTGGTTAGTCGCCAGTACTTGTACATACCAGGAAGAGCATGTGACTGTGTAGGTGATTCCTCTGTGGTAGGCGTTGGCCCGGGGCCTTCATTTGTATGATCTCATCTGCGAGTGCGGTGCTGTTCTCATCCTTACTTCACCGACGAGGAAACTGAGCCTGAGTGGCTTTAGTTTGCCTGAAGTGATTCAGTTGGCAGTGGTGGATCCGGGTCTGACATCCAGCTCCCCTGGCCCCAGCGTCCCCTTCACCTGCTGTGGGCTTCTCCTCCTCAGACAAGCTTGGGAACTCTCATCTCCCTTCTTGGACTGGTTTGCACACAGCCGTCAGGCCGTTTTTGTAAAGCGAACAATGGCCAACATCCCCGTATCGGAGCTGGAATTTATAGGTGTGCGTGGAGAGGCTTCTGGGGGGTGCTGGAATGTTCTCTGTATTTAGTTGGAGGCTTCACAGGCTTATTCACTTTGTCAGAGTTCATCCAGGCCACACACGTAAGGTCTTTGTACTTTACTGTGTGTGTGTTTACTTCAGTAGCTTTTTAAAAGAAAAATGTTAATTGTTTTTAAATATGATGAATTACTATAGTTGAACATACTCAAACAATGTTAGAGATTCTGAAGAGAAGTTTCAAAAAGTGGTGCCCCCAAAATATGTTGAATTATAAATCCACATTATAAATTCAAATATTTTGAGAACTTTTAAGGGAACTACTTTAGAGACAGGGTAGCATTATTCTGAGGTGCTGATTTTAAAATTTGTCACATTAATGATTACAGTAGTTAGACAAGTAATGCCTTGAATAGAAAAATCCAAAGGCTGATGGAAACAAAAACAAACAAGGTGATTATTAACATGACGGAAGGATTATTTTCCTCCTTACGAAATAATATATTAACAAGGTTGTCGTAGATAGCAGGGCCTCCCGTACATGTACAGGTTATCGCATTTACAAAACAAAAATTTAAACATGCTATTTAGGAAGGAATGTTGCACAGTAATCGTATACTCTGATTAATTTCCTTGTGTGCCATGTGGTTTGGATGTCTAAGTATCATAACGTCCTTAATTTTTCCTTTTTGGGTTTTTGACCAGCCATAATGTTTTGTTCTGCTAATAATTTTTGCTGTTAGCTTACGTTTTTGTTTTTACCGTGAACATTGGAATTACGGTGCAGAATTCAGTCATTCCCTTCACTTTTTTCCATTTTTGCCATCAAGTAAGCGGTTTTACGTAGAGGAAGCTCCTGGAAGAGGGCCGAACGCTCTGGCTTACTTCTCTCTGAACGCCTGCACGTGCATTCCCCCCGCAGGGCCGGCTCTCTACGTGTACAACAATGCAGTCTTCACCCCCGAGGACTGGCATGGCATTCAGGAGATCGCAAGGAGCAGGAAGAAGGACGACCCTCTGAAGGTGGGAAGATTCGGGATCGGGTTTAATTCCGTCTACCATATAACAGGTAGAGTATTCGCCTTTTCTGTCACACCAGTGCCAAGTATTTTCACCTATGTTTTGTAATTTATTTGGTTCACTTTGGAGATGATACTGTTTTAAAGGCATCGTTTCCAGATGAAACCGGTTTCAGAGGCATCTCCCGAATTCTCTGGCAGCGGCGAGAAATATGCCAGTGAACTATCAGCGTGTCTTGGGTTTTCTAAAGTTGCCACGGTAGCCACACCGAAGCGTCACCATGTGATGCCAAAAGTTAATATCCTCACGGTCCAGTGGGATCGGTGTGATAGTATCTATTAAGTCATTTCACGTGAGGTTTGAAATGTAGCCCTTGAAACGCCTACACAAATTGTTACTCTCAGAATTTTCACACTGAACCTCTGAGACCGACTGATTTTGATAGATTTTCTTGTACACATTTTTAAATATCAAGCGACTAAAGACGAAAGTGTAATACCCGGCAGTATTGAATGATGGCCAAAGTGAAGATCTTTGATTCTGGCTTCTCTACATTTTCCTCGTAAAACTTTTGCTCTTCTCAAACTTCTGAGTATTTTACTTTGTTCTATTTATTTTTTTCATTTTTATTTTTATTTTTATTATTTTTTTATTTTATTATTATTATTTTTTAACGTTTTTATTTATTTTTGGGACAGAGAGAGACAGAGCATGAACAGGAGAGGGGCAGAGAGAGAGGGAGACACAGAATCGGAAACAGGCTCCAGGCTCCGAGCCATCAGCCCAGAGCCTGACGCGGGGCTCGAACCCACGGACCGTGAGATCGTGACCTGGCTGAAGTCGGACGCTTAACCGACTGCGCCACCCAGGCGCCCCTGTTCTATTTATTTTTTTAAAGCACTTGTTTAAATATTTATTTTTGAGAGAGATGGAGTGTGAGTGGGGGAGGGGCGGGGAGAGAGGGAGACCCAGAATCTGATGCAGCCTGGCTCCGAGCCGTCAGCACAGAGCCCAATGAACCGCAAGAACTCGGTTCGAACCAGCTCGAACCCAAGAACCTGCAAGATCATGACTCGAGCCGAAGTCGGACGCTTAACCGACTGAGCCACTCAGGCGCCCCCAGCTTTGAAGTATTTTAAAGATTACTTTGAGGGGTGCCTGGGTGGCTCAGTCGGGTAAGTGTCCGACTTCAGCTCAGGTCACGATCTCGCGGTCCGTGGGTTCGAGCCCCGCGTCGGGCTCTGGGCTGATGGCTCGGAGCCTGGAGCCTGCTTCCGATTCTGTGTCTCCCTCTCTCTCTGTTCCTCCCCTGTTCATGCTCTGTCTCTCTCTGTCTCAAAAATAAAAATAAAAGGTTAAAAAAAATTTAAAAAAAAAAGATTACTTTGAAATCATGTGTTGAATCTAGAAAGAATATGAGGGTTCTGGTTCATAGTTAGAGCAGGAAATACTTGGAACTTGTGGTGTAGACATCTCTAAGAATGGATGACTATGTTTCCAGAGTCAAAGCTCTCGGTATTTACTGTCGTTTGTAATAAAAGGTTTTTGTTTTTAATGTAATTGGCACTTTAGTTTCAAAACTCTGTTTGCCTTTTGAACCTGAAAGAGAAGGAAGGATTGAGCTGGCAGGGCTATAGCTATAGCTAAGGTGACCATATAATTCATTGTTCACATTGGGACACTGGTCAGAGTGCAAGAGGGTGGTATTGTTCCCAAACAGCTGGCCAGCTGGCCTGAATTGGGACTACCCTTGGCAGGTGGGGGGACATAGGGTCACACTCACTATATAGCCCAATTTTACTAAGCCTGTTTTTTAAATTGCATTTATATTGTTATATAGTATTGTAAGTAAATAATACACTAAATCATATATCACAGCATTATATAACCATTATACACGAATGCGAAGATTCACGTGTTCAGCCATTTGCATGGTACCCCGTAGGTCCCTGACATACGGAAGTTTTAAAATTTTATGGGGGCACCGACGTGAATTGCATGAGTGTGGAGACTGTTGTACAGGAATGAATTGTTTAGTCAGAGAGTCTAGCTGACTGCCAGCAAATGCTGTGGATTTGTTCCCCGTTTGAGAATGAGCACGTTTATGTGGGACATTGTTAACTGGAGTGTTATTCTCTAAACACAGGATTTGCAAACGTCCGGCATCATGCTTTATAACTGTCAGGAGGCTCCCTGACATAATTTGAGTAACGGGAGTGTGCACACGGTGTAAAGGGAAGCACAGACAAGAGTGCCATCCGACCACGTTGTTGATCGATTTAGTGGCTGGGTTGGGGGACGTCACATTTCATACTTAAAATACCTGAGAGCTTAGGAGTCAGTGTTGGTGACGGCTCAGCCTGCTGTTGGTGACCGTTGATACTGAAGGTGTGTCTTGCCTGAAGGTTAGGTGCTAATGTCAGCATGTGCGGAAAAACGTGTCGAAATCACTCTCACGGAGTCCTTACAGGGGCACTGTGGTGAAGAATTTCTGTAGGTACGGAGCATCTGACATTCTAGTCGTTTTGCCAGTGTCTAAGTGTCATTCCGTCTTTGGTTGAGAAACAGGCGAAGCAGCTGGTACCAGTTTTATGAGCCACGCTGTGCCCGCGGTGCGCCTCCTGCAGCACCGCACTTGGGTTCTGCGTGGTTCGGAGATGTGCTCAGTGTGGGCGGCCGGGGGTGGAGGCGAACCCGGGGCTCACTGCAGACTCACTCGGGGGCCTTTGCTCACCGAGGAGCATGGCGGGCAGTCGCTGTGCTGTGCTTTCTCTCCCCCGCTTTTCAGAGAATCTGCGGTTGAAATTTTTATTGTGAGCCTGGGATGAAGTTGCGTTTTGCATAATTGGGTTCATGCGGCTGCGGAGATTGAGCATAAATACCCAGGTAGTCGTTGCATATCTCGTTTAACGGGTGTCTGAAGATCCATCTTACATTTTCTCAGTAATCATTAGAAGCTTCCCTGCCTGATACTTACGGAATCAAAAGAGAAACCATTATGTTTCATGCTCAGAGAAATTAAATTTCTGAAGCTAAAGTTTGTTTTTAGATAAATCTGCATTAGAGTCTCTTTATGGTTTGTGCTCTTCCACACATAATGCTTTGATAGTCAGTCTGCATTGTAATTATAATTGTCTATCAAATTTCAGAGTTGTTCATGAGTGTCGAATTTTTCTTTACAGATGTTCCCTGTATCTTTAGTGGTGACCAGATTGGGATGTTAGATCCTCATCAGACGCTTTTTGGTCCCCACGAATCAGGCCAGTGTTGGAATCTCAAAGACGACAGCAAAGAAATGAGTGAACTTTCAGACCAGTTTGCGCCATTTATCGGCATTTTTGGAAGCACCAAGGAAACGTTTGTAAATGCCAATTTTCCGGGAACATTTTTCCGTTTCCCCCTTCGCCTCCAGCCTTCACAGCTTAGCAGTAACCTGTACAATAAGCAGAAGGTTCTCGAGCTGTTCGACTCTTTCAGGGCAGACGCCGACACGGTGCTGCTCTTCCTGAAAAGCGTGCAGGACGTCTCCTTACACGTCCGAGAGGCCGACGGAACCGAGAAACTGGTGTTCAGAGTGACCGCGAGCGAGAATCAGGCCCTGAGACACGAGCGGCCGAATTCTGTAAAGATCCTGGAGACTGCCATAAGCAACTATTGTAAGAAGGTCCCAAGCAACAGCATCACCTGTGTCACGTATCACATAAATATAGTTGTAGAAGATGAGGATAGGAAGGACGCCCAGAAAACGTCGTGGCTGGTGTGTAACAGTGTGGGCGGGCGAGGGATCAGCGGGAAGCTTGATTCTTTAGCCGACGAATTGAAGTTTGTCCCCATCATTGGAATAGCCATGTCTTTATCGAGAGACGGTGACGAAGAAGGAGCCACAGCTGATCTCTCAGGAAAAGCCTTCTGCTTTCTTCCTTTACCGCCGGGTGAGGAGAGCAAAACGGGCCTCCCCGTTCACATCAGCGGGTTCTTTGGCCTGACCGACAATCGCCGAAGCATCAAGTGGCGGGAGCTGGACCAGTGGAGAGACCCGGCGGCCTTGTGGAACGAGCTTCTGGTCGTGAACGTCGTCCCCAAAGCCTACGCGACTCTCATCCTAGATTCCATCAAGCGCCTGGAGACGGAGAGGAGCGCCGATTTCCCCCTGTCGGCGGACCTCATCTACAGGCTTTGGCCCGACGCCGGCAAGGTCAAGGTGCACTGGCAGCCCGTGTTAGAGCCTCTGTTCAACGAGCTGTTCCAGAACGCGGTCCTGTACTCCGCGAGCAACCAGTGGGTCCGGCTGGAGCAGGCGTACTTCTCAGAGCTGGACGAGAGTGCGGAGTGCACCGCCGCCGTGCTCAACTACCTCCAGAGCTCAGGGAAGCACATCGTCAAGGTCCCGGCCAACCTGGCGGCCGCCGTGCAGCTGGCCGCCTCCCCCGCGAAGCCGGTGCGCAAGGTGACGCCCGCGTGGGTGCGGCAGGTGCTGCGGAAGAGCGCGCCCGCGGGCGGGGCCCGGGAGAAGCTCCACCTCCTGGAGTTCGTGCTCTCCGACCAGGCCTACAGCGAGCTGCTGGGGCTGGAGCTGCTGCCCGTGCAGAACGGGAACTTTGTGCCCTTCTCGTCATCTGTATCAGATCAAGATGTTATTTACATTACCTCAGAGGACTATCCCAGGTACGGCCCCGCCCCTGCCCGCCTCGACTCCCAGACCCCTTTAGTGGGAATCCACCTGTCGGCCGCGTGGGGGGCGGGGAGGCGGCGGTCAGGGGCCCTCTGGCGGAAGCATTTGTTAACGTGCCGGAGGGTCCCTTTGCACCCGCGGGAGGGTCCCTTTGCACCCGCTGAAGTGCAAAAGCGTTGGGGGCTGGGCCCGCCGGAGGGTGTCCCGAGCTGCTGCTGCTCTCCGGAGTGGCAGGCGCGGGCCACTGAAAGCCATGGTCCTAAAGTGCTAGGAATAACGAAGTAAGGGGAGTTAGCGATGAATTGTTTGGAGGCAATTCGATTGAATGGGAAGAGTACATGAAGTCAACGTACCTGAGCGTGTGCGTGACATTTCAGAAAACAAAATGAATTCTGAGATGTTTAGACCCCTCTGGACTTGGCTTTGGTGCCTGCCGACATTTTAAGTTAGTGAAGCCTGGCTAAGATTTTCTCAAAAGGTATTGCCGTGTGATCACACCGCGGGCAGTGTGATTTATGCAAGCTAGCACGTTTAACTGCCTTGAAATGACATAATAAATGAATATGTTGTAGTTGTTAGAAGGTTATCACTGCTGTGTTCCTTTCACGTTTTAGGTCCCTTTTCCCAGGTCTTGAAGGAAGGTTCATTTTGGATAGCCTGAAGCCTCATCTTATAGCTGCTTTAAAGGAAGCTGCCCAAACCCGAGGTATTAATTGTTTAGTTTCTTTTTTTATATATAAGCCTGTTTTTAAAAATATAAAGTTTTTTTTTACATAAACCTATTTTTAAAAATACAAAGTTTTTAAAAGTTCTCTATGAAGTTGAACCAATATGAAATTGCCCGGAGTTCCCCACTCTAGATCTGTAAGTCATGATTTCAGATGGTTCAGCCTGTTGTAATTGTTATATTTTAAGGTGTTTCAGTGCTACACTCTGACATCTAAAAGAATCAAAAGGTGGCAGGTATCGTATTTCAGAACCTCTCCTGTCACGGTCGGGTGGTGTACGTTTATGGTAATTTCTTACACAACTTTTTAATGCTTTCCCAGTTCCTTTGTCACGTGACCCCTCCCCTGCCCCCCCCCCCGTCCCCCCCCCTCTCCCCCAGTCTCCTATCTCATAGCCTGTGTAGTAGTGGGCACAGCTGTGGTCGGTTGGATTGCACAGAGGAAGGAGAGAGAGGTTCGGTTCAAGGTCAGGAGCTCCCGTGTGCCCAGAGCTCAGGTCTCGCACCCACCAGCCTTATGTCACCCATACCGCCCTGCCCTCCCGAGTTGTGTGCAGCTGTGCGTTGTCAGCTCCGGGGACTGCAGACAGATGGAAGGGTCAGGAAACGGGGCTCCTGAGGTCTTGGCAAAGGATGGGTGTCCTTTATATTGAGAATTCTTTTTAGGAAAAGACAGAAGGGCTTGGGGGGCAAAATCACCATGGTTCTCAGTTTAATGTTACCTTTCAACTTCCGCCAGCATCTTTTCCATTAGGGAACTGTTGCCTGAACTTTTTCGAAGTTGGAGATGGCCTGAAAAATTCTGGATTCGTCCCATTGGTTAAGGGTATAAAGCATATTCTTTGTGATGTGTCTTTTACAGTATATGGTGTTTTCGAGGATAATGAGTAAAGGACAAGTTGCTACCGATCATACACGTATTTATTTAAATACAAGGGAAGGGAATTGGGATGGGGGTGGCAGACCAAAGATGAGTCCAAGTTCCAGGAGTCAAGTTCCATGAGTGTGCAGTGCTGTTACCATCAGGATCTAAAGCTGTGAACCAGGAACTGGACTCTCAGTAACCATCCGTTGCCCGTTTTTGAAAGTTCTGGGCATAGAATTAAAACATGAGGGTTTTTTCTCTGCCGTGGGTACTTCTCTGATTTCACAGCTCAAGTAAAATCTGTCTCATTAGTTGATAGTTTTACTTGTATCTCGTCTAGAATCCGGAGCTAAACGTTAAGTTACTGCTTGTGTTTTCACTCTTTGCTGCGACTGCCCTTTACTGTTAGCCGTGGACGTGTTCCAGTCTCTTCCTTCTTGGGGAAAACAGAACAAAGCCTGACTTTGATTTCCTTTCTTGCAGTCTGTCCCGGTCCAGTTTCTAGAGCGAGTGGGGCGTGCTTATCAAGTCTGTACCTCCTTATCATCCGTTATCACTGCAGATGAACATTTGCTTCTGCTAGCATTCTGATAAAATTGCCGGGCCGAGGTCACCCATTAATGACTTTTTTTTTTGTTAAATCCGGTGGACTTTTTTGTCACTTTTCCCTCATCTCCCTGAAGCTTCGATGCTGTTGCTCACACCCTCTTTGAACTCCTTGGCTTTTATGACACCATTCTCTTTCTGTGTCCTTGTTCTTATGCCTGCTTCCCAGAATTCTTTGTGAATTCTGTACCTGAGTTTATCCACCGCATAAACTCGGTGGCTAGCTCAGGAGCTCTTCTCAGCGCGACTTTTTTTGTTCAAGTTTACTTATTTTGAGAGGGAGAGAGAGAGCGCGCGCAAGCGGACTCTGAGCTATCAGCGCAGAGCCAGATGCGGGGCTCGAGCTCACGAACTGAAAGATCATGACCTGAGCCGAGATCGAGAGTCAGACAGTTAACCAGCTGAGCCACCCAGGCGCCTCTGCGCTCTTCTGTTTTGCTCCTCACTGTCCTTGAGTGAGGCGGCCCCGGGCCCCCACTGCCAGGTGTGTGTAAGAGCCGCTGATCTCCACTTACCATCCCAGTCCCAGGAGGGACAGTGTGGCGTAGCGGTTATGTGTCAGGACTTGGGAGTCACGCAGATCTGGGCTCACTCCTGCCTCCTCCGTTGTGTGACTTTGAACAACTTAGCCTGTGTTTCCTGACCAGTAACCTGGTGATACAGTTACATCCTTCCACGAGGGCGTAGCTGAGGCCCTCAAGATTCAGCGATACCCGATGCAAGATGGCTTTATTTCGAGGTTAATGGCAGGCGAACACGGGGTGGGTCAGGGAAGGCGGGCAGTCACAACGTACTACCTGGACTTTGTCCCGTTTGCGGTGCCGCGGCAGGGCTCGTTTGAGAAGAGCTCTGCCGTGCTGTTCACTCGCAGGAGTCATGACTGTGACCGCGGCGTGACGTGTCCGCGGTGCACACGGTTCAGCACCGTCCCGGGCACGTCGTGAGTACCGACGGAACGGCCGCCGTTGCCGCGTTGGACTCGGAGGTCTGCAAGTGTCTCGAAATCAACATTTTCACGACTCGAGTCCTCCTCCCCCAGATCCGTTGCCCCTGCTTCCCGGTTCTGTCCGTCGGGCTTCCTCCTCCTGTGCTGCCACCGTGGTAGCCGAGGCGGCTTTTCACAGAGCCCCTCGCTCCCGGGCTCGCTCTTCACCGAACACGCCCCTGCCCTGCTCGGGATCCCCAGCGGACGCCGCTTCCTCCCGGGCAGACCTGGTGTGGTTCGTGCGGGCGACAGGGCGTTCTGTGGTGGGGACCTCGCCATCTCCTGCCTTGGTTCCTGCAGTGTTCCCCTTCTGTTCTCGCCGTCACAAGCACTTGTAGGTTGAGAGGCTCGGCGAGCGCAGGGCCCTGTGCCCTGTGACACTTGCCACCGCCGCGTAGCACGTAGAGCCGCGTCACGGCGGCCGCTCGGTAATTGCTTTTACCCCAGTGAAAGTTTTGTCGTGTCTGTGGTTTTGTGCACCGCGTTCCCTTTGCCTGGAACACCCTCCCCGTCCTGTACCTGCCCCGCTGGCTTGTGTTCGTCGCCTACTCTTCAGCCCACTCGTGTCTCCAACAGGCCGCCCCTCGCGTGCCCTGCCCTGCTCAGCGGGGGTAGATGCCCCTCCTCTGCTCGGGGAGCTCAGGACGTGGTCCCTTTAGTCCCCCTGGCCTTCTCACGGTCCTAACTTTGCCGTGCTGGGCTAGAAAATCCCTGAGAGCGGGGACGATCCCTTATTTTGTTTCTCACTCACAGTGCCCGTTTGACAAGCCTGCTTGGACACGTTCACGCTTCCGTATGCGGGGCTGGGGATGGTGTTGCAGCAGGCAGGAGCGCGAAGACGAAGCGGCAGAGGAATCCCCGGGGTCGTGCCCGTGGTTTAGTACTTCGTCCTCAAACGAGCATCTTCTGTCCTCTCACTTGCTCTCCGTATATTGTCGTGTTCGTTGGAGTCGTTTGAGTGTTACGTTGCTCGAGTAAACGCTTGACTGTCAGAATTTAGAGAGTAGTTAGAAGAGCGGATAGATGGATTTTGGAGGACATCAGGAGGAAAAAGCAGTTGAATCAGACAAATGGTAGGAAAGCCTGTTAGGTTGGCAGCAGGATCCTATTTGTTATTTAAAATACTTTCACACTTGCTTATTACATATGGCCTCCTGCCTTGCTCCGTTCCATGACCAAAGACTCCCAGTAACCATTTGTCTGAATTTCCCCCTGGGTACCAGGCATCATGCTGAACGGAAGCAACAGAAAGAAGAGTAGACGTGAAGGAGCTCACAGCCCAGTGGGGACAGCAGTGCAAATAACCCTGCCAGTTAGTGTGACGGGTCGTGTGTCAAACACTGAGAGCAGAGTCGGTGCAAGGAGGGCATGGCAGGTCGGGGTGGGTGGGGGACCTCACGGAGGAGCTGGCCCCGTGTTCCATCTCAGACGTTCAGGGGACAGACTGCAGACGTTGTGTCTGGAGGGGCTGTGTATTCCCCTGGTGCACGTTGACACTACTTTGCAATGATTTACAGTTCATTGTGGAGACAGTCCTATATGTATGTATGTATATGCATATACATATACATATATATATGTGTATACATACACACACACACATATATATACATGTATACATACATGCAGAACTTTTCAGAAGAAGCAATTTCAGGTGCCAACCTCAGATACATAGATCAGCAGTATTCCAAAGATTTTGGTGCCGGATTTGTGCCATGAGGATGTTCTAGGTTCCTACTTTCACAGCTACCTTTTGGACAGAAGGGCCCTGTCTTAGGACGCCTCCCAACCCCACCTCACCCTCCTTCTGGCCACCGTTATGTTTCACCTGGAATACGGCATAACCTCAAAGTCTCCCCACGTCCGTCCTTGCCTCTCTAGTTAATACAGCAACAGTACGGCCACGATGATCTTTCTGAGGTTTTTCCCACTTCTTATCTGAAAATCTTTCAAAGGCTTCTGCCTTTTTCCTTTGAACAAAGGCCAAAATTCTTAACGTTTCTGATGAGGCCCTGCATTATGTGGTTCCATTTTCTGGGTGTTCTAAAGATTCCTGGTACATGGAAAGGGTATATCAGTGTTGGCTGGCACCGTGATTATTTTTAATAGTCTCCTTGATTGTCTCCCTTGATGTTTCTCGTATTTGGCAGACAGCCTGTCCTTGTCCTCCCTTAGGTGCGCACCTGGTTTCCTCTGCCCCCCCCCCCCCCCACCATCTGGCTCCCTCGTGTTCGTCTGTCTCGTGGCCCGCGTGTCCCCGTGGAGCACGGAGCTCCTCGTATCACTCGTACCCATACCCGCGTACCTGCTTAATCGTTTATAATCATGTCTAAGGCCCGCCTTCCCCATTAGACTGTGAGACGTGGCGCGAGGTCTTGTTTTTTTCTCCATCTCTAACAGTCAGTATTGCGTCTCATGTAATTGGAAGGGTATTCAGATCAGGAGAGCTTAACTTCCGTTGGTAAGAGCGTGGTCTCTGTGTTAGCTGCCAAGTGTAGCCTAAGGTGCCCAAATACGCACACGTCTACAGAGCTGTGGAGTCGTACTTGATCATGGCTTCGATGGCCATGGAGCAGCTCTTTGAAATTATTTATGGTTACCATAGGCAAGCGGTGAAAATGTATGATAAAGCCTCCCTTACTTTATCATGGAGTCAGAATTCTATTTACTTCATAGAGATACTCCAAAACTCGTGCACCTACTTTGTAGAGGCACCCCAATTTATGGAGTGATTGGTTCCACAAATCACATGTCTTCCCTTTCTTAATTCTTACCTAGTATAGCTGAATGTCACATGACGGTCATCTGTACAAAAGCACATTGGGAGCTTATCAAATGACTTTACTTATGTGGTTGAAGTGTAATTTATACATACAGAGTTCCTACCTCTCTTGTCTTTGCTCTCTTTCTAAACTAAGATTCCCTACCTTTATGTAGTTTGGATTTAGTTTTGCATTGAAATACGTTTTTAAATCTTAAATGTATATTCTGCTCTATTTGGACTTCTGTGTATGGCTTTTCTTTTACATATGTTGTGTAAGATTCCATAGACAGTGTTATCTTAAGATATAGAATAATTTCTGTAGCCGTCATGTGAAATTGTGACAATTCTGGCATTTTCTAAGATCGGATTTAATTGTATTCTAGCACAACAACTACTCTGGGGATATTCAGGTATGATAACTGAATGTTGTGTTTATTTGTAGCCTGATGTTTTTGTTCATTTGATTCTTTGAATCTTGTTTTTTCATTTACCTAAGTAGCTAGAAATTATGTTAACTTTTTTTTTTTCTGATGCCAATAAATATTAAAGGAGAGAGGAAACTGTACCAATATAGGTGTATAGATGGGGGTTGGACATACGACAGTAAAACCATACCTAAATGACTTGAAAACATCCATTTCACAGAACACTTAGTTTCAAATGAAAGAATTCTGCTGAAATTTGTATTTTAAGCTGTGGTTTCTAGTGGGGGAGTAGGAGAGTGAACACCCCTTTCTTACATGATGCACATAAATGTCTGCGATTAAAAGGCTAGAGGGGAGCCAGTCCTGGGACCAGGGACCGTGGGGAGGAGCCCTACGGCGCCCCTGGTGGAGCCTGGCGCGCTGTGCCGCAGCCGGGAATGGCAGAGAGCACCCCCTCCTCGCGCCGCCCCCCCCCCCCCCCCCCCCTCGAGGAAAGCAAAAGTGGCTGACACCGCGCTCCTTAGGAGCAGTTGGCCGATTGTTCTTACGGAGCCTAGTGTGTCATTTTACGGACCGTCTTTTTTTTTTTTTTTTAAATAAAAATATTTTGACCCAACTGGGATTATTTTCCCCCAGTTCATGTTTCACCTGGAAAATTAGAGGTTGCAAGATTTGCTTTATGGAAATTGCTTTTATGGTAAATACTATTTTTGGAGTGGCTCAGTTCTTTGAAGTAACGTATACCCGTGCTCAAACTGATTGGGAAACCAAGTCATTGGTTATATTGACGATTCCCATAAATACGAAATTTGGTTTCTGGCTCGTAAGTGATGTGTCATCCACAGCTACTATTACTAGGTATCTTGAAGCCTTCACGGGGCCTGTAGTTTTGAGGTGTAATCAAAGAGGAGAGCGCGACGGCGGTAGGAGTAGGCGGCCTGGCTTCCGCCTGCCGTGGGGGTGCTCTGGGTGATGCCAGCGAGTGACCTCTCCAGTCGGTCACTCTCCTCTTCTAGACGAACTCCAGGAAGGCAGCCGCAGAGTGTCAGCGTGGACTTCCCGGGAAGAAATTTGGTCACCAGTGCGAGTTTTGAGCCACCTTGGCGTGGCCCGTGTTAGAGTAGCGACCCCCCGGGCCCCCGTGGCACCCGCGGTGCTGCCATTTAGACGTGCCCGGTGCCAGATGGAGTGATGGCGGGCAGACGTGGCGCTTCCCTTTCCCTTCTTGACTTGGTCCTTCCTTCCCCTCCTTCCTTTTTGTTTCTCGGAAGGAGTGACCCCCCTCTAGCTTACCGTTGCATTGGACTTTCACTCGCACGTGTATTTGCAGGGAGATTTGGGTGTCCCTTCGCAGTGGAGCGTGGCTAGAACCCATCAGCCGTCAGAGCTGCCGCTGCCGCCTTCTGTACAAGCGAAGCACGGAAAGCTGTCGCCGTGCCCGCGGCCGCGATGCACAGAGTGGCCAGCCAGCTGCGCCTCCGACCAGTCGGCGCAAGTGTAGTGAGCCCCCAGTTAAGGAGAGCGTGCAGGACTGGGGTCTCTTGGAAAGTAAACGTGGAAGTAGTCTCTATGGTATCCTTTTGTCCGTGTCACAAACGTGTCCCGCAGTTAGTAGTGAACGGGAACAAGCGAACAAATATAAACACAAATCAGCGCAGTCTTTGAAGAGTGATTCAGCGGGTTGATGTTACTAGTTTGGAAAGATGGACAGTAGAGCAAAAACCGCTCTTTAAAAGAGTCACTTCGGAGTTAGACAGTCCTGTCTGATGACAGGTTAGGTGAAACGTTTCTGTCTGCAGGGACTCCTTGAGTCCTGAACAGTTGACCTCTTTTGACAGTGCTGATGATTTGAAAGGCCGAGGCGAGAAAAGCCAAGTGGTTTATCAAAATGGCACAAGACTACTTGGCTGATACCGCTGGAGGCGCTTCAGCTTTTCAGCGGCTTTCTGACCCGGGGCGTGAAGATGTTTTTCTGCGTTAACATTCATACTTCAGGGTGAAAAGCTTAAATACAAACTAAATAGAAATCGGGACTTCAGATTGAATCCATCTGAAGCACTTAGAATTGTGTCTTAACTTCATTTTCTCTCTCCTTTATTTTCTCGTACGTTTTTTCAGTTGAGCATGACTGGTGTGTTAGTTGCATGTTATATGTGGTGTGGGTGCTTTATTGGCATTTTACTTATATGTTAATATTAGATTGTTTTCCTGAAGGTGGGTATATGTTTATAAGTTGCCGGTTGCACGCAAGGATACTAGATGGGAGTATCTACAAAATGCACGTCATGTGGCCCCTATTAACATAGAACAGTGTGGTGCATATTTAATGTTTCGTTTCAAAGTGTTCTGAATTTTAATTTCTAACTCTTTTTTGTATCCTTGCAAAATCATATCCTTGCCTTGGGTAGTCTATTAATTCAGTAAACATTTTTTTTAAGAACAATGTTGTTAAAACTTAATTATACAAAGTCTATTTTAATGGGGCACATAGGTCAAGGAGGCTATACTGGCCAAATTGCTGACGAGCTCTTAGGATTTCTTAAGTGTAGCTATGTGACTTCCCCTAAATGACACAATGTAGAAACTGACAGTGTTCAGCATTTGGGTATTGACATCTCCCAAAGGTTGCAAAACTGTGCCCTGGCTTCAATTTCTGTGGCAGTCGTTTTAAAATGTCTCCTTGTAACACGAGGGATCCTTTTCTTGGTAGAAGGTAAAGTCATCTTCCTGAGGTGTAAGACTGTGAGGTAAGGGTGTCCTTTCTCGGTTAAAAAATAGTGATAAACCAGAGTTTCAAGGGGCTTGAGGTGTGCCCTTTTTTTTTTTTTATCATTTTTTCCCCCAAAATTACCCTTGTAGAGTCTAGAAATTGTATGTACATTGGGAGAAAATTGTTAGGTTTCCAGAAGATTGAATTTGAAATGCCATGTATTTATTTATTTATTTATTTGCTGACACAGACCTACAGGTACACAGTATTATTTAAACATTTTTTCCCATTGGTGTTATAACTACTCTAAGGCACTAAATGCACTTGGTGCAAATGCTTGTGCACTAAGTACACAAGCCGTGGCAAGCCCGAATGTTATTTTCTGGACCGGTGGTTAAAAAATCAGCAACAGTCTTTTCCCCGAGACAAAAATCTTAGAGTCTTATTTATAAGCCACCTGCAAGTAGAGCCGCTTGGCTGGGGACAGTCCCACCTGCCCAGCAGCACCTGGCTGCCCCACTTGTTTCTCCCCGAAGCATTTCCACAAAATCCCAGGGCTCCAAAGAGCCCACCGTAGTCAGTCAGAAGTAGAGAGGTAAAAGCTGCCGGGAAAAGTTGTGAATGTGGTCTATACTCGGGCATGTGAACGGAGCAGTCTTGGGACCTAGAACCTCATCCACATCCTCTCTCCGGATGAGAGGATTCAGGGCCCCCACAAGATTGAGTGACACCTACCTTAGGCATCCAGTTAGTACGTGGAAGGAAACTGTGGAAGACCCCTCACGGCCTCAGCTTCAGAGAGTGCTGGTCACTTGCATCTGGGACCCCATTATCACGCCCCTCCCTTCATCCTGCGCAGCTCCTGGAAACACGAAGAAAGGAAAATTTGTATTGCGTTTCCTTATAAATTACTTAGCCTTAAGTAGAATGGTACCTGTTTAAGCTTTTCCCACATTTTCTTTGATGCTTCTTTTGGTGGACAGATAACCACTGAAAGTTATTTTCTGTGTTGATTCTATTTGTAGAAACTTACAGGATCATTTTAAAAATGCATGTAAGTGCATTTTATGGATTGATTTAAAATAAGCGCTCTCCAAAGAGAATCACTTCTCCCATAAATACAAGTGCATATGCAGATTCTCTGTCGTTACTTAAAACTTATTTTAGCCCAGTAATGCTGAATGTTCGCATTTTTACAGTGTCCTTAAACCTTCTAAAAATGGCTTCGTAGTACTACGTAATCTGTAAGACTAGAAGGCTAGACAAGTTAGAGTAGGGTTGTATGTATTTATAACATCTCTGTGTATGATTTACAGGAAGACCGTGTACCCAGCTGCAGCTTCTAAATCCAGAACGATTTGCACGTCTTATCAAAGAAGTAATGAATACATTCTGGCCTGGCCGAGAGTTGATTGTTCAGTGGTATCCGTCTGATGAAGACAAAAATCACCCATCTGTTTCTTGGCTTAAAATGGTGTGGAAGAATCTCTATATACATTTTTCAGAGGATTTGACTCTATTTGATGAGATGCCACTTATCCCCAGAACTACACTAGAAGATGGTCAGGCGTGCGTGGAGCTCATTAGACTCAGGACTCCATCGTTAGTCATTTTAGATGATGAATCCGAAGCACAGCTTCCTGAATTTTTAGCAGATATCGTACAGAAACTTGGAGGGATTGTCCTTAAGAAATTAGATGCCTCCATACAGCATCCACTTGTTAAAAAATACATTCACTCGCCGTTACCAAGTGCTGTGCTGCAGATAATGGAGAAGATGCCGCTGCAGAAATTGTGTAATCAGATAGCTTCGCTGCTTCCCACGCACAAAGATGCCCTTAGGAAGTTTTTAGCTACCTTAACTGATAGCAGTGAAAAAGAGAAAAGAATAATTCAGGAGTTGCCAATATTCAAGCGGATTAACCACTTATCTGGTCAGGGCATTTCCTCGTATACAAAACTAAAAGGCTGTAAGGTCTTGCACCATACCGCCAAGCTTCCACCAGATCTGCGACTCTCTCTCTCAGTCATAGACAGTAGTGACGAAGCTACCATTCGCTTGGCAAACATGTTGAAGATAGAGAAGTTAAAGACCACCAGTTGCTTCAAGCTCATCTTAAAAGATATTGAAAATGAATTTTATTCACATGATGAGTTGACACGCCTTATGTTATGGACCCTTGAGAATCTGTCCTCCCTTAAAAATGAGAATCCGAATGTGCTTGATTGGTTAAGGCCATTAAAATTCATTCAGATTTCGCGGGATCGGATGGTGTCAGCCGGCGAACTCTTTGATCCTGATCTAGAAGTACTAAAGGATCTCTTTTATAGTGAAGAAGAAACCTGTTTCCCACCCACAGCTTTTACCTCACCAGATATCCTGCACTCTTTAAGACAGATTGGTTTAAAAAACGAAGCCAGCCTCGAAGAAGCTGATGTTGTGCAAGTGGCAAAAAAAATCGAAGCCTTACAGGTCAGTTCTTGTCCGAATCAGGAGGTTCTTGTAAAGAAAGCCAAAACACTCTTACTTGTTTTAAACAAGAATCATACGCTGTTGCAGTCATCTGAAGGAAAGATGACCCTGAAGAAAATAAAATGGGTCCCGGCTTGCAAGGAAAGGCCACCAAACTATCCAGGCTCGTTAGTCTGGAAGGGAGATGTCTGCGACCTTTGTGCCCCACCAGATATGTGTGATGTAGCCCATGCAATCCTGGTTGGCTCGTCACTTCCTCTTGTTGAGAGCGTCCATGTGAACTTGGAAAAAGCTTTGGGCATCTTCACAGAACCTAGCATCAGTGCGGTCTTAAAACACTTTAAAATTGTTGTTGATTGGTATACTTCGAAAACCTTTAGTGATGAGGACTACTATCAGTTTCAACATATTTTGCTGGAAATTTACGGCTTCATGCATGATCATTTAAATGAAGGGAAGGATGCTTTCAGGGCCTTAAGATTTCCGTGGGTTTGGACTGGCAAGAAATTTTGTCCCCTCGCCCAGGCTGTGATAAAACCATTCCATGATCTTGATCTTCAGCCCTATTTGCACGGTGTGCCTAAAACCATGGCAAAATTCCACCAACTGTTTAAGGTCTGTGGTTCGATAGAGGAGTTGACATCGGATCATATTTCCGTAGTCATTCAGAAGGTATATCTCAAAAGTGACCAAGATCTCAGCGATCAGGAAAGCAAGCAAAATCTCCATCTTATGTTGAATATCATCAGGTGGCTGTATAGCAATCAGATTCCAGCCAGTCCCAACACACCAGTTCCTATACATCACAGCAAAAACCCTTCTAAACTTGTCATGAAGCCAATTCATGAATGCTGTTACTGTGACATCAAAGTTGATGACCTCAATGATCTACTGGAAGATTCGGTGGAGCCAATCATTTTGGTACACGAGGACATACCCATGAAGACTGCAGAATGGTTGAAAGTTCCATGCCTCAGCACAAGACTGATCAATCCTGAGAACATGGGATTTGAGCAGTCAGGTCAGAGAGAACCGCTTACTGTAAGAATTAAAAATATTCTGGAAGAATACCCATCAGTGTCAGATATTTTTAAAGAACTGCTCCAAAATGCCGATGACGCAAATGCAACAGAATGCAGTTTCATGATTGATATGCGAAGAAATATGGACATTCGAGAGAATCTTCTAGACCCGGGGATGGCGGCTTGCCACGGACCTGCTCTGTGGTCATTCAATAATTCTCAATTCTCCGATTCAGATTTTGTGAACATAACTAGGTTAGGAGAATCTTTAAAGAGGGAAGAGGTTGACAAAGTTGGAAAATTTGGTCTGGGATTTAATTCCGTGTACCATATCACCGACATTCCCATCATTATGAGTCGAGAATTCATGATAATGTTCGATCCGAACATAAACCACATCAGTAAGCACATTAAAGACAAATCTAATCCTGGGATCAAGATTAATTGGAGTAAACAGCAGAAAAGACTTCGGAAATTTCCCAATCAGTTCAAACCGTTTATAGACGTATTTGGCTGTCGGTTACCTCTGACCGTAGAAGCCCCTTACAGCTACGATGGAACTCTTTTCCGACTGTCCTTTAGAACGCAACAGGAAGCCAAAGTGAGTGAAGTTAGTAGTACCTGCTACAATACGGCAGATATTTATTCTCTTGTGGATGAATTTAGTCTCTGTGGTCACAGGCTTATCATTTTCACTCAGAGTGTGAACTCCATGTATTTGAAGTACTTGAAAATCGAGGAGAGCAATCCCAGCTTGGCGCAAGATACGGTGATCATTAAGAAAAGCCCCTGCTCTTCCAAAGCAGTGAGTGCCCCTGTCTTAAGTGTTTTAAAAGAAGCTTCTAGGCTCATGAAGAGTTGCAGCAGCAGTAATAAAAAGCTTCCTGCCGATGCCCCCAAGTCGTCTTGCATTCTTCAGGTCACAGTTGAAGAATTTCACCATGTGTTCAGGAGGATTGCTGATTTGCAGTCACCACTTTTCAGAGGTCCAGAGGATGACCTAACGGCTCTCTTCGAGATGGCTAAGTCTGGCCAGTCGAAAAAGCCGTCAGATGAGTTGCCTCAAAAAACAGTAGAGTGTACCACATGGCTGATATGCACCTGCATGGACACAGGAGAGGCTCTAAAGTTTTCCCTGAATGAAAGTGGGCGAAGACTAGGGCTGGTTCCCTGTGGGGCCGTGGGGGTTCTGCTGTCCGAAATCCAGGACCAGAAGTGGGCTGTGAAGCCACACGTGGGAGAAGTGTTTTGCTATTTACCCTTACGAATAAAAACAGGATTGCCGGTTCACATCAATGGGTGTTTTGCTGTTACTTCAAACAGAAAAGAAATCTGGAAGACAGACACGAAAGGACGATGGAATGCCACCTTCATGAGGCACGTTATTGTGCGGGCTTACTTGGAGGCCCTCAGCGTCCTACGCGACCTGGCTACTAATGGGGAGCTAATGGATTATACTTACTACTCGGTGTGGCCCGATCCTGAATTAGTCCATGATGATTTTTCTGTCATTTGCCAAGGATTTTATGAAGATATAGCTCATGGAAAAGGGAAAGAACTGACCAAAGTCTTCTCTGACGGATCTACGTGGGTTTCCATGAAGAACGTGAGATTTCTGGATGACTCTATACTTAAAAGAAAAGATGTTGGCCCAGCAGCCTTCAAGATATTTTTGAAATACCTCAAGAAGACCGGGTCAAAGAACCTCTGTGCTGTTGAACTTCCTTCTTCAGTAAAAGCAGGATTTGAAGAAGCTGGCTGCAAACAGATACTGCTTGAAAATACCTTTTCAGAGAAGCAGTTTTTTTCTGAAGTGTTTTTCCCAAATATCCAAGAAATCGAAGCAGAGCTCAGAGATCCTTTAATGAACTTTGTTCTAAATGAGAAAATTGATGAGTTCTCAGGAATTCTTCGTGTTACCCCATGTATCCCTTGCTCTTTGCAGGGGCATCCTCTGGTTTTGCCATCAAGGCTAATCCACCCTGAAGGACGCGTCGCCAAGTTGTTTGATACTAAAGATGGACGCTTTCCTTATGGCTCCACTCAGGATTATCTTAATCCTATTATTCTGATTAAGCTGGTTCAGTTAGGTATGGCCAAAGATGACATTCTGTGGGACGACATGCTAGAACGTGCACAGTCAGTGGCTGAAATTAATAAAAGCGATCACGCTGCTGCTTGTCTGAGAAGTAGCATCCTGTTAAGTCTCATTGATGAAAAGCTGAAAATCAGGGATCCTAGGGCAAAGGATTTTGCTGCAAAATATCAAACAATCCCCTTCCTTCCATTTCTGACAAAGCCGGCAGGATTTTCTTTGGACTGGAAAGGTAACAGTTTTAAGCCCGAAACCATGTTTGCGGCAACTGATCTCTACACGGCTGAGCACCAAGATATAGTTTGTCTCCTGCAACCAATTCTAAATGAAAACTCCCATTCCTTCAGGGGGTGTGGTTCGGTGTCACTGGCTGTTAAGGAGTTTTTGGGATTACTGAGGAAGCCGACAGTTGATCTGGTTGTGAACCAGCTGAAAGAAGTTGCAAAGTCAGTTGACGATGGGATCACATTGTACCAGGAGAACATCACCAATGCTTGCTACAAATACCTTCATGATGCAATGATGCAAAATGAGGTCACTAAGATGTCAATTGTTGAAAAGCTAAAGCCCTTTAGCTTCATTCTAGTTGAGAATGCATATGTTGACTCAGAAAAAGTGTCTTTTCACTTGAATTTCGAGGCAGCACCCTACCTTTATCAGCTGCCTAATAAATACAAAAACAATTTCCGTGAGCTTTTCGAAAGTGTGGGCGTGCGGCAGTCATTTACTGTTGAGGACTTTGCCCTTGTTTTGGAATCTATTGATCAGGAGAAAGGAACAAAGCAAATAACAGAAGAGAATTTTCAGCTTTGCCGGCGAATAATTAGTGAAGGAATATGGAGTCTCATTAGAGAAAAGAAACAAGAATTTTGTGAGAAAAATTATGGCAAAATATTACTGCCAGATACTAATCTTAAGCTTCTCCCTGCCAAATCTCTATGCTACAACGATTGTCCCTGGATAAAAGTTAAGGACACCACCGTGAAATACTGTCATGCTGATATACCCAGGGAAGTAGCCGTGAAACTAGGAGCGGTCCCAAAGCGACACAAAGCCTTGGAGAGGTACGCCTCCAACATCTGTTTCACGACACTTGGCACAGAATTTGGGCAGAAAGAGAAGCTGACCAGCAGAATCAAGAGTATCCTTAACGCCTATCCTTCAGAAAAGGAAATGTTGAAAGAACTTCTTCAGAATGCCGATGATGCAAAGGCCACAGAAATCTGTTTTGTGTTTGATCCTAGACAGCATCCAGTTGACAGAATATTTGACGATAAGTGGGCCCCCCTGCAAGGGCCAGCGCTCTGTGTGTACAACAACCAACCTTTCACGGAGGATGACGTCAGGGGAATTCAGAACCTTGGAAAAGGCACCAAAGAAGGAAATCCCTGTAAAACTGGGCAGTACGGAATAGGATTCAATTCTGTGTATCATATTACCGACTGCCCTTCTTTCATTTCTGGCAATGACATCCTGTGTATCTTTGATCCTCATGCCAGATACGCACCAGGAGCCACATCCGTTAGTCCTGGACGCATGTTTAGAGATTTGGATGCAGATTTTAGGACACAGTTCTCAGATGTCCTGGATCTTTACTTGGGAACCCACTTTAAATTGGATAATTGCACAATGTTTAGATTTCCTCTTCGTAACGCAGAAATGGCAAAAGTTTCGGAAATTTCTTCAGTTCCGTCATCAGACAGAATGGTCCAGAACCTTTTGGACAAACTGCGGTCAGATGGGGCAGAACTTTTAATGTTTCTTAATCACATGGAAAAGATTTCTATTTGTGAAATAGACAAAGGTACTGGAGCCCTGAATGTGCTGTATTCTGTAAAGGGCAAAATCACCGACGGGGACAGACTGAAAAGGAAACAGTTTCACGCATCTGTAATCGATAGTGTTACGAAAAAGAGACAGCTCAAAGACATACCAGTCCAACAGATAACCTATACTATGGATACTGAAGACTCCGAAGGAAATCTTACTACGTGGCTAATTTGTAATAGGTCGGGTTTTTCAAGTATGGAAAAAGTGTCTAAGAGCGTTATATCGGCTCACAAGAACCAAGATATTACTCTCTTCCCACGTGGCGGAGTAGCTGCCTGCATTACTCACAACTACAAAAAACCCCACAGGGCCTTCTGTTTCTTGCCCCTCTCTTTAGAGACGGGATTGCCGTTCCACGTGAACGGCCATTTTGCTCTAGATTCAGCCAGAAGAAATCTGTGGCGGGACGATAATGGAGTTGGTGTTCGCAGTGACTGGAATAACAGTTTAATGACAGCATTAATAGCTCCTGCATATGTTGAGTTGCTAATCCAGCTAAAAAAGCGCTATTTCCCTGGTTCTGACCCCACACTGTCGGTTTTGCAGAACACACCGATTCATGTGGTGAAGGATACTTTAAAGAAGTTTTTATCGTTTTTCCCAGTTAACAGGCTTGACCTACAACCAGATTTATATTGTCTAGTGAAAGCACTTTACAGCTGCATTCACGAAGACATGAAACGCCTTTTACCTGTTGTACGGGCTCCAAATATCGATGGCTCGGATTTACACTCTGCAGTTATAATTACTTGGATTAATATGTCTACTTCAAATAAAACCAGACCGTTTTTTGACAACTTACTGCAGGATGAATTGCAACACCTGAAGAATGCAGATTATAACATCACGACCCGCAAGACGGTGGCAGAGAATGTCTATAGACTGAAACACCTCCTTTTAGAAATCGGTTTCAACTTGGTTTACAACTGTGATGAAACTGCCAATCTGTACCACTGCCTTATAGATGCGGATATCCCTGTTAGTTACGTCACCCCTGCTGATGTTAGATCTTTTTTAATGACCTTTTCTTCTCCTGACACTAATTGCCACATTGGGAAGCTGCCTTGTCGTCTCCAGCAGACTAACCTAAAGCTTTTTCATAGTTTGAAACTTTTAGTGGATTACTGTTTCAAGGACGCAGAGGAAAATGAGATTGAAGTGGAGGGACTGCCCCTTCTCATTACACTGGACAGTGTTTTGCAGACTTTTGACGCAAAACGACCCAAGTTTCTAACAACGTACCATGAGTTGATTCCATCCCGCAAAGACTTGTTCATGAATACGTTATATTTGAAATACAGTAATATTTTATTGAACTGTAAGGTTGCAAAAGTGTTTGACATCTCCAGCTTCGCTGATTTGTTATCCTCTGTGTTGCCTCGTGAGTATAAGACCAAAAATTGTACCAAGTGGAAGGACAATTTTGCAAGTGAGTCTTGGCTTAAGAACGCGTGGCATTTTATCAGCGAGGCTGTAAACGTGAAAGAAGATCAAGAAGAAACACAACCAACATTTGACATTGTTGTCGATACCCTAAAAGACTGGGCGTTGCTTCCAGGAACAAAGTTCACCGTTTCAGCCAACCAGCTTGTAGTCCCTGAAGGTGATGTTCTGCTTCCTCTGAGTCTCATGCACATTGCAGTTTTTCCAAATGCCCAGAGCGATAAAGTCTTTCACGCGCTCATGAAAGCTGGCTGTATCCAGCTTGCTTTGAACAAAATCTGCTCCAAAGACAGTGCATTTGTTCCTCTGTTGTCCCGTCACACTGCAAACATAGAGAGCCCCACAAGCATTTTAAAGGCCGTACATTATATGGTTCAAACATCAACCTTTAGAACCGAAAAATTAGTAGAAAATGACTTTGAAGCACTTCTGATGTATTTCAACTGCAATCTCAGTCACTTGATGTCCCAAGACGACATAAAAATTTTGAAGTCACTTCCATGCTACAAATCCATCAGTGGTCGCTACATGAGCATCGCAAAATTCGGAACATGCTATGTACTCACAAAAAGTATTCCTTCAGCTGAAGTGGAAAAATGGACACAGTCGTCGTCATCTGCATTTCTTGAAGAAAAAATACACCTAAAAGAACTCTATGAGTTGCTCGGCTGTGTACCTGTAGATGATCTTGAGGTATATTTGAAGCACCTCTTACCCAAAATTGAAAATCTCTCTTACGATGCAAAATTGGAGCACCTGATCTATCTTAAGAATAGGCTGTCAAGTATTGAGGAACTGTCAGAGATCAAGGAACAACTTTTTGAAAAACTGGAAAGTTTACTGATAATCCACGATGCGAACAGTCGACTAAAGCAAGCGAAACATTTTTATGATAGAACGGTGCGAGTTTTTGAAGTTATGCTTCCCGAAAAATTGTTTATTCCTAAGGACTTCTTTAAAAAATTGGAACAGCTTATAAAGCCCAAAAATCAAGCCACATTTATGACCTCCTGGGTGGAATTCTTGAGAAACATTGGACTAAAGTACATTCTTTCTCAGCAACAGTTGCTGCAGTTTGCTAAGGAAATCAGCGTGAGAGCTAATACAGAAAACTGGTCTAAGGAAACACTGCAAAATACAGTTGATATCCTTCTCCATCACATATTCCAAGAACGAATGGATTTGTTATCTGGCAATTTTCTGAAAGAACTTTCTCTAATACCGTTCTTGTGTCCTGAGCGGGCCCCTGCAGAGTTCATTAGGTTTCATCCTCAATATCAAGAGGTCAATGGAACGCTTCCTCTCATAAAGTTCAATGGGGCACAAGTAAACCCCAAATTCAAGCAGTGTGATGTGCTCCAGCTCTTATGGACATCCTGCCCTATTCTTCCAGAGAAGGCCACACCCTTGAGCATCAGAGAACAAGAAGGTAGTGACCTTGGTCCGCAGGAACAGCTCGAACAAGTTTTAAGTATGCTTAATGTTAACTTGGATCCTCCTCTTGATAAGGTCATTAATAACTGCAGAAACATATGCAACATAACAACATTGGATGAAGAGATGGTAAAAACTAGAGCAAAGGTCTTAAGGAGCATATATGAATTTCTCAGTGCAGAAAAAAGGGAGTTTCGGTTTCAGCTGCGGGGTGTTGCTTTTGTAATGGTGGAAGATGGTTGGAAACTCCTGAAGCCTGAGGAGGTAGTGATAAATCTAGAATACGAATCCGATTTTAAACCTTACTTGTACAAGCTGCCTTTAGAACTTGGCACGTTTCACCAGTTGTTCAAACACCTAGGTACTGAAGATATTATTTCAACCAAGCAATATGTTGAAGTGTTGAGCCGCATATTCAAAAATTCTGAAGGAAAACAGTTAGATCCTAATGAAATGCGCACGGTTAAGAGAGTAGTTTCCGGCTTGTTCAAGAGTCTGCAGAATGATTCGGTCAAGGTGAGGAGTGATCTCGAGAACGTCCGAGACCTCGCGCTGTACCTTCCAAGCCAGGATGGCAGACTGGTGAAGTCGAGCATCTTAGTGTTTGATGACGCGCCACATTACAAAAGTAGAATCCAGGGGAATATCGGCGTGCAGATGTTGGTTGACCTTAGCCAGTGCTACCTAGGGAAGGACCACGGCTTTCACACTAAATTGATAATGCTCTTTCCTCAAAAACTTAGACCTCGTTTATTGAGCAGTATACTTGAAGAACAGCTAGACGAGGAGACTCCCAAAGTTTGTCAGTTTGGAGCATTGTGTTCTCTTCAGGGAAGATTGCAGCTACTCTTGTCTTCGGAACAGTTCATCACAGGACTGATTAGAATTATGAAGCATGAAAATGATAATGCTTTCCTGGCCAATGAAGAAAAAGCCATAAGACTTTGCAAAGCCCTAAGAGAAGGATTGAAAGTGTCCTGTTTTGAAAAGCTTCAAACCACACTGAGAGTTAAAGGTTTTAACCCTATTCCCCACAGCAGAAGTGAAACTTTCGCTTTTTTGAAGAGATTTGGCAACGCGGTCATTCTGCTATACATACAGCATTCAGACAGCAAGGACATTAACTTCCTGTTAGCATTGGCAATGACGCTGAAGTCTGCGACGGACAATCTGATCTCTGACACTTCGTATTTAATTGCTATGCTAGGTTGCAATGATATTTACAGGATCAGTGAGAAACTTGACAGTTTAGGAGTAAAATACGACTCTTCTGAACCATCGAAACTTGAACTTCCGATGCCCGGCACTCCAATACCTGCTGAAATCCATTATACTCTGCTTATGGATCCAATGAATGTTTTTTACCCGGGAGAATACGTTGGGTACCTTGTTGATGCTGAAGGTGGTGATATCTATGGATCGTACCAGCCAACGTATACGTATGCAATTATCGTACAAGAAGTTGAAAGAGAAGATGCTGATAATTCTAGTTTTCTGGGAAAGATCTATCAGATTGATATTGGTTACAGTGAATATAAAATAGTTAGCTCTCTCGATCTCTATAAGTTTTCAAGGCCCGAGGAAAGCTCTCAAAGCAGAGACAGTGCCCCTTCTACACCGACCAGCCCTACCGAGTTCCTAGCCCCTGGTCTACGAACCATTCCTCCTCTTTTCTCCGGCAGAGAGAGCCAAAAGACCTCATCCTCGAAGCATCCGTCCCCCAAAAAGCTCAAGGTGAATTCTTTACCAGAAATTTTAAAAGAAGTGACATCAGTGGTGGAGCAAGCTTGGAAGCTTCCAGAATCGGAAAGGAAAAAGATCATTAGGCGGTTGTATTTGAAATGGCACCCTGACAAAAATCCAGAGAATCATGACATTGCTAATGAAGTTTTTAAACATTTGCAGAACGAAATCAACAGGCTAGAGAAGCAGGCTTTTCTAGATCAAAATGCAGACAGAGCCTCAAGGCGAACATTTTCAACCTCAGCATCCCGATTTCAGTCAGACAAGTACTCGTTTCAAAGATTTTATACTTCATGGAATCAAGAAGCAACGAGCCATAAATCTGAAAGGCAACAACAAAATAAGGAAAAAAGCACACCTTCAGCTGGACAGACTTACTCTCAGAGGTTCTTTGTCCCTCCCACTTTCAAGTCAGTTGGCAATCCGGTTGAAGCGCGTAGATGGTTAAGACAGGCCAGAGCAAATTTTTCAGCTGCCAGGAATGACCTTCATAAAAACGCCAATGAATGGGTGTGCTTCAAATGTCACCTCTCTACCAAGTTAGCTTTGATCGCCGCTGACTACGCTGTGAGAGGGAAGTCCGATAAAGATGTAAAGCCCACCGCACTCGCACAGAAAATAGAGGAGTACAGTCAGCAGCTTGAAGGACTGACGAATGATGTCCACACGCTGGAGGCCTACGGCGTAGACAGTTTAAAAACAAGATACCCTGATCTGCTTCCTTTCCCGCAGATCCCAAACGACAGGTTCACTTCTGAGGTTGCTATGAGGGTGATGGAATGTACCGCCTGTATCATCATAAAACTTGAAAATTTTATACAACAGAAGGTGTGAGGTATTTAAAGGAAAAAAAAAAAAAAGCAGAGCCAGACCTTGACTGTGTTGTAGCACAAATATGAATGCTGTACGTCCTTAGGCTTCATTGCCAGTTAGTTATTTAAGAATGGTAAAGCACATTGCAGGTTGTTTGGGAAGAACTTTGGAGTTGTTGTTAACATGCATATCAACAGAGGACCTTAGCCGACTTTAAAAGAAAATTATTTGAAGATGGTAAGCTGCAGAATTGCTAGATGTATTTGAATGGCTAGGATGGCACATTATTGAACTGCACTTTATGTAACCAAAGCTTACGGTTTGTTCGATGCGAGTCTGTGTGTGTCCGTGATCAGGATGGAGGTATGTTTTATGTTTTTAACGCGGTATTTTTGAAGGAGCTTATGAAACACTGGACATATCACTGGTTTCAACAAATAAGGGGAATCAAGTCTTTGGAGCTGATCGTTTCTTTAATTAGATCCTCTTTTGGATGCATCATTATCAGCTGGATCTGATTATGAATTTGTTGCAATTTTACATCGTAAATAGTACATTTAAAAAATGGTACAGTATTTTAATCCTGAATATTACTTGATTAAGAGTATGCACATAGTACTCCTTAGGGTGCACTGAGTGCACTTTACATCTTTCTTTTAAGTGGTTTTTTACACCTTATGTTTACAGGCTCCTTATCTCATGAAGATGATGTTTGGAAAACTCAAAACGGCCGCAGTTCTCATCACCAGATGTTAATATCGCGTCCAAGAACTGCGTACCAAAACGACATTTGTCAACTGTTAGAACATTCGCTTTCTGTTTGTACATATTTTCCACAAATATCATAATTTATATAGCGTGACTGAACAGGATGCAATCTTTTGTTGTCTAAAGGTGCTGCAGTTAAAACAAAGCTTTTCTTTCCACATGGCACTTAGTGGAGTTTCTTGGATTTTACTTTTGAAGACGTTAAAAAATCAGTGTGAAATCCTTGTGACAATGTCCAGTAGCTTGTGACAGTTTATTGCATTTTCCCCATGGATGATTCAGAACTGACATTTGATTTTTCTCATGCTTGAGTGTCCTCCTATATTGTATTCACTTCGGCATATTTCTTTGGCAGAATGTAAAAGAGAGGTAATGATCATTATTAGTTTATATAAGTGTGCTGGCTGTAAATGATGCTAAATATAATATTTTATGCAATTAAGGGCTTATGGAACATATTAAAACTTTTTTACTTTTATTGGTAATAAGGAATGTTTGTGCCTCCACTATTGTATTGCTTCTGGATGTGAAGCTATGTAATTACTTCTGCTATTATATTAAGTGCCATACTTTTAATAAAGCAAATGTACATATGAAATTATTGTAACTGGTATTTCCTGAAAAGCAAACTTAGTACCTTCCTATATAAAGTTTTTGATATGTGCATATATGTATGTTTATTGGAAATATTTAGGGTAGAATTTTTTATTACGTTTTATATTAGCATTTTAGTAGGCTCTCTTTTATGATTGAATATAAAGTACTTGATATATACTGAGTTTATTAGGTGCTCATTGGTTTTGTTAAGACTTCATTTTTCCTTTTTAGGGAATATGATTAGCTGACATATACAGTATGGGTGTATATACATATATACATATGTATCTTCGGAAGTAGGCCCAGTAAATACGGTTCTTCCATAGGTGGAGGCCGAATTGGTATTTACCTTGCCCCAGCAGAGGGCCGCATGTCTGGGGCTAATTTACACTTGAGCCCTAACAGAAAATGTTCATCATTAACACCTGAGGCACAGGTCTTCAAGGCTAGGTAGACCAGAGCCAAGAGTTTACTGTTCTGGGGTTTAGCAAATTCTGGATCGCTAGCTGTCTGGAACTGCCTTGAGAAGAGCTTGCTCCTTTGAAACTCACACTTAGCACTTGGAACATATTTTACTGTTTTTTGATACTGAAATTTACACAGAAAACCTTGTCTGGCCATTGTGCTAGTTGAGGTTAGTTGGGGTTCTTTTTCTATAGTTATTTAAAAAAAAAAAACAGGTTCATAATCCCTTATATAAAACCCTTGGATCCAAATCTATTTCAGAAATCAGACTTTAGAAAGTTAATACGAGCATTCCCATCAGGGTTGGGTAGCGCTCTTAAACACATTAAATTCCTGCTGGGAAACCGATGGACACTCACACTAAGCTGAATGCGCAGACGTGATAAATAACCTCACCTTAAGTTAGGTCAGATCTTGCCACCAGTAGTTTGCAGCAGATGCATTTGCAAAGTGTTCAGATTTTTGGAGCTTTTTGGACTTTGAAATTCAGGGTTAGGGAATTTTTGACGTGAAGTAATTTTTGTATTTTCTTATTTTATGCTTTCCCCCTATTTTGCTTTTCCTCCTTTTGGAAAATGGAAACTGGGCCTGCGTGTGCAGCAGCTGCAGTCCAGGAAGGAGCGGGCTGGTTCTTCACTGCCAAAGCGGGGGTAGGGGGGGTGGGGAGGTGGGGAGGGAAGCGCCCCCTGCAGGCTGAGCTGTTCACAGCGTCCACGGGGAACTCAGGGAGACCCCCTGCAGACCAGTTTCAAAGGCAGCGGGGAGGGGGGGGGGGACGCTGAGAGCCCAAGGATGATGCTGGCAAAATGTACAAATCGTTTTAATAAAGAGGGGTTCACGGGTCTGATAGGCAAGTGTGTGGGATTCTCTCCTGTCAGTGCCCATGGACATCTTCCCTACTAAAGACGTGCTGCAGATCTCAAGGTTAAAATTTGTAGTGCTGGGAGAAACGACCAATTACAGGTTTTAGTCATGCATTAAGCAGGGTTCTACCTGAGAACCCAGGACCAGAAGGTGCATGGATACACATACGTGAAGACCTCTATTTCCGGGAAGTGACCGTGATTGTGGGGGCCGGCGAGCGTGCAATCCAGAGGGCAGGGGGACACCACAGGTGGGCAACTCCCCCAGGCGGGGTTCAAGCCCAGTCTGCCCATGGACCGTCCTCACCCTTTGGCTTCCAAAGCTTTTTCCACTGAGCAGATATGGCTGAAAGTGCCATTCATTCATTCGCTCATTCAACAGCCCCTCAGCATTGTGCGCAGGCGTTAGGGCAGGTGTTGGCGGTGTGAAGGCCCGCGTTCCATCCTGGCTGTCGGTTTGCACAGACCGGTGAGAATTGTCTGCACTGGGAGCCCAGTCTACTCGTATGCTAAAGCCAGCATGAGATTTTATTTAAAACTAAGAATTATGTGTTTAAAATGCATATTCTTTCTCTCATGGTTGGTAAGCGGCTCGGGAAATACCCTCATATACTCTGACCACAAAGCTGGGATCTAAGAGGACAAAATCGAAGTTGCACTGTCTCCACGGTAAAAAATGGACTTTTACTTAGCGCCGCCCTTTGAGCCACCTGTTCTACCTGATAACAAGCGTTTGGTTTTGAAACCACAGCAAGTCTGAAGTGGAACCTAACGTAGGGCAAACTGCTACCACTGAGTAGGAAGCGTTCTGGGGAAGGAAGGGGCAAAAAACTAAAGCTCACACCGCCTAACGGCCTTAGTGTGAGGGGCTGGCTCTGCCTTGAAAGGAGCAGCTTCTGCTCTTTCGCTGACCCCCAAAGCCGAGATGAACCTGGTGGGTGGATGGGCCGGAAGTTCTCGTGCACGTGCAGCTCACCCCTTCCTCTTACCTGGCATGTGGCTGCCTTTGGAACAGGTGCCTCCGTCTGGCCTGGGCATGGCCAGCTACCGAAGGCAGGGGCCCACATCCTGCCCGGCTTGGGAGAGCTTCCTGTGATACGCAGCTGTCAAGGCTTAGGGAGGCCAGTCCATCTTGCTGCAAATCAAATTGTTTCTACTATGAAAGCTAACATTTTGCTCTTCACCTCTCTGACTCGTGTCCACTCAGCTGGCTTGGAAATGGAAAAAGAGGGGCTATTTTTGAGGTCACATATCAACACTCGATGGTCTACATACAACCACTTGGTATACAGGAGTATCAGTGCACATAACTCATCAGGTATGTCCGTTAGGGATGGTCATCGTCATGATCTTACACCTTTAATGAAAATTTAAATTACACTGCATTGACGTGTTCAAAAAGGTGTGTGTAATACATCTGAGAACACTACCTATCTAAAAGCTTTGATTCTAAGCAAGGATAAATTCCTTACCACTCTGGAGAATGCAGCCACCCATACCAATTTCTTTCATGATGATTCCAGATAGCAAAAGAGCGAAAAAACACCTAATTTATGTCTTTTATTCAAAGGGTTCTAGCCCCCATACTTTCTCCTTGATTCTTTTTCTTGACCTTGCGTCAACCGAGCTTGAAGACGTTTGTTTTGCACAAACAGGGAGCAGGAGAGCATATGACAAAACAAAACAAAGGCAACACTATTTACCGTGACAGTGGGAATGTTGTCACAAGAAAGCAGACATTAACTTAAAAAAATCAGGACTTAACTAAATGGAAAAAGGTGAAATACCAATTTAAAATCTAAAAACACCCATCCCCTACGAAACTGGAGATTGTGTTTTTTGTTTTTGTTTTGTTTTCTTTTGTTTTTTAGAGACGGCGAGCAAATGGGGGAAAGGGGCAGAAAGAGAAGGAGAATCCAGCTCAGTGTGGAGCCTGACTCCGGGCTGGATCCCATGACTCTGGGATCATGACCTAAGCCAAAATCAACAGTTGGATGCTCAACCGACTGAGCTACCCAGGCGGCCCTAGTCAAGCTTGCTCTTAACCAGGACACATGTAATTTTCCCTCCGTACTTTCCATTTTTTTTAACGTTTATTTATTTTTGAGACAGAGAGAGACAGAGCATGAATGGGGGAGGGGCAGAGAGAGAGGGAGACACAGAACCGGAAGCAGGCTCCAGGCTCTGAGCCGTCAGCCCAGAGCCCGACGTGGGGCTCGAACTCATGGACCGCGAGATCGTGACCTGAGCCGAAGTCCGACGCTTAACCGACTGAGCCACCCAGGCGCCCCTGTACTTTCCAGTTTTTACGCACATAGCAATTTGAAAATCCAGGATTTGTTGTAAGTGGGCTACACTGTTAGATGAACACCTTGTTAACATATTAGAAACAGGGTTCCCTTTTCTGCTCTCTGTTCTGAGTGCAGAAAATGAATCTGAACTGATGTTTATAGTTACAAATCCTATAAATAGGAAGTTACAATGCTGTTGGTCCTACCACGTCTTGTGCTACTTGGAGATTCTAATTACAGCAACTGGTAAAACACAAAAACGAAACAAAACAATACAAAACATTAAAAAACCAAAAAGCCACCACTCTATGACGACCGGCATTTAACAAAATGAGCGAGCGATTCATTCACACAAAGCTAGCCCGTTTTCACAGGCTCAGTGTGTCCTGTTTGATTTCTACAGTGGCATGTGCAACCCATTGGTATTAAACATATTTTCAAAAATGAAGAGAGTCTACGGAGCAGCCAGTCCGTTACTGTTGTGTCAGAAGTAAATACACAGGCTGGGCAGTTATGAGTCCCACCCCCTCCTGGCTCTCTGATCCTGGTGGGCGACAAAACCCCTTTGGACTTGGGTTACTTCACTTGTCAAATGAATATCATCCCATTTACAGTTACCATGTAGTTGGTGTTTGGATGGAATGAGACAATATGCCAGAGTTTTTTGAAGCGAGAACAGCCGTTGACATGTAGGCTCATGTTTTGGTTTCGTTTCACCGGCTATTAGATGACCTTCTGACTTGTCCTAGCTGAACCTTTTTTTAATCACCAGGAACTTGGGGGAAAATGATACCTACCTCAGAATGCCGGAGTGAGGATTAGAGGACATAAAAGACAAACTGAAGTTTGTGAAAATGTAGGTCGATTTTTATTGCTTGTTGACTATGCATAAAGAAAACATGATTGATTTTGTAGAATTTATTCCCTTGACTACATGTTGAAAATCAGATCCACCTAAGTCCCCTTAAAACCTGAAGATTTTCTTGTGAGACCTGACACGCTGTGCTTTAAAATGAGTGTGTGGGTTTCAGTGATATAATGGGACCACATTGAACTTTGGGGGCATTTAGACCAATGCTGTTTCCGTGGGGAATAAGATATTCACAACTGAACAGCCTAAGTTAATTCCACACAGCAATTCAATCTTTCACTGTAGATTATCTACAAGAAAGAAAAGGAAAAGTCACAGCGGTTCTGATGAAAATAAGTGTAGTGGAACAAACATTTCCTTGTTTGCTGTTGCTAGACGTCTGTGTCTCATAAGTACACAGCATTCTGAGAGCGTGTAGTTGCAATCTTCTTCCGTTGGCACGTTTTTCCGTCCTCCGACTTCCCATCCACCATCTCGGTTTTATAGGATGTTAAGTTGCTCAGTGTGAAGGCCCGAGGTCGGTACCGTAAAGCTCACGGACACGAGGCAGGCGTTCGGTGGAAGATGCAGGTGGTTTAGAGGCAGACGTGACTGCTTTCGTGGCACGTCGTACCCGCGCCAGCCACGGACAGGTAAAGCTTCCCATCTGGACACACACAGATTTCATAGAGTTCTTGTGAGCTGCCGGCAGAGCCCTGAGTCCCCTGAACCAACTTGGGTAAACACACGGTTTCAGCGTCAAGCACGAGCTGTTTGGGAGAAAACAAGAGATGAAGTGGTCCAGTGGGATGAGCGGGACAGCATGAAACTCGTATCTCCAAATGCTCCAAACAGATTAGTTTTTTCTCCACATAGAAAATGAAATGAGGCACGGGACTTAAGTCTTAGATGATCATTATATGATCAGATTTTCTTTCTTTAAAAAAATTTTTAATGTTTATTTTTGAGAGAGAGAGAGAGAGAGACAAAGCACGAGCAGGGGAGGGGCAGAAAGAGAGGGAGACACAAAATCCGAAGCAGGCTCCAAGGCTCTGAGCGGTCAGCATGGAGCCTGACATGGGGCTCGAACCCACAAACTGGGAGATCATGACCTGAGCCGAAGTCAGACGCTGAACCAACTGAGCCACCCAGGCGCCCCTAATATTTATTTATTTTTTTTTGAGAGAGAGAGAGAGACAGAGAGAGAGAGAGAGAGAAAGAGAGACAATCTGAAGCAGGCTCCAGGCTCTGAACTGTCAGCACAGAGCCAGATGCGGGGCTCGAACTCACAAGCCATGAGATCATGACCTGAGCCAAAGTCGGACGCTTAACCCACTGAGCCACCCAGGCGTCCCTTCACAATTTTTACCTGTGAATGTTGGGATTTCTGTTGATTTTGTTTTCCTAGAAGAGGCAATTACATTCATCCAATTAGCCACCAACCATTTCCCTAGTTTCTAAAATATTTGAAACTCTGCTGCCTTCTCGTAGGTGTGGAGGAACAGCAGACACACAGATTAACACCAACTGAAAGTGAGTAAAAACTATTGGGGTTTTTGCTCCTATTCTAGTTGAAACTGAAATGTAAACAAATGTTCATTAGTTGAGGTTTGAAATTCTGGGAACGAAGAAAGAAGAACCCTCTCGAGTAGCCAAATCTCACCCATTCCAGGGTGCTCGCTTGTTAGCAGGAATTAAGGTGTGTCACAGGCAGGCCGAATGTTCTTCCTTGCAAACAAGGCTGGACTCTTCTTTATTTACATACTCTTATCTACAAACTCCAATCTTATTTTTTTAACTTTTAAAAAATTTTAAGTTTATTTAATTTGAGAGAGAGAGAGAGAGAGAGAGGGAGGGCGGGAGGGGCATAAAGGGAGGGAGACAGAGAATCGCAAGCAGGCTCTGCACTGGCAGTGCAGGGCCCAGTGCTAGGCTCGAACTCATAACCGTGAGATCATGACCTGAGCTGAAACCAAGAGTCGGACGCTCAACCGACTCAGCCATCCAGGTGCCCTCATGGACTCCGATCATATATATATATAAACTGATACGTGCAGTCTGTACTCTCGGGAAGTTGGCCACTCCTGTGTGAAGTAGTGGATGGAACAGTATTAGAAGCAAAGATTTGCCTTGTGGTCTGGGACACGGTCAGAGGAAAAGGGAAATGTGTACTGTATTGTTTTTAAACGTGGAACCTACTCGTGCTATTGTCCAGTCCTTTGGGTTCTGTCTGCTCTCCTTTCTTATGGTTACTTGGTGATGTTTCTTTTCTAGTTATTTTTTTCCTGCTCTTCTAGCAAACCCTAGTCACTCAGTAGTCCGCATACCAGTTCCTTGCTCATCTTCGTTGGTCTTTACAGGAATATATCTTGTGGGAGGCCAGACATCTCCTCACTTGGAGCTAGCTCCCAGTAAGAAGGGATAGCAACTTCAATTATGAGTCAGGCTGTATGCAATTATAAACATGACCTCATTGATGGAAACAAGTGACATTATTTCAAAATTAAAATCGGTATGTATTTTGTCAAGGTCATACAGTTGAAGTATGTAGTCACATTATGATATGGTAATGAGATACCAGAATTCTTCTCATGTTTGCATCTATCTGCTCCTGACATCATAATGTTTTAAGTTACAACTTGAAGGGGCTTCACCAGATGACTGTTCTATTCTCCGGGCAGGCTGCCGTTGGACAGGTCCTGTCCACACACATGGGCCACCTCTCATGGTCTACGTTTGCTACTACTGTCCCTTCCTGTTACTATTAAATTAACATAATTTAAAAATGTTGTCACCCATATTATCACATTGGTATCGTCTGTGACTTAGTTAAGCAAGTATTATTTTCCCTACTTGACAAATGAGAAGACAGGTCCAGGTCTGGAGAGGCCTGTTAACTTCCCGGAACTCAGGTATCCTGTGAACTGATCTGGTACTAGGACAATCAATATTGAGTAGCAAGCGTTCTACTGCTTTGTTATGCACTTTGGCTTATGTCGGTGACCTTTTATCCCCGGACTTGAAGTTCCAGATGTCATCTTTCTTGTGGCTTTTAAAGCTCTTATTTTTCACATTTAACTTGCACGCAAACTTAATTTGGTACGAGAAAGCGTAGCGCTCTAGGCAATACGCGCTGATGGCTGTCATTTATGGGGAGCTCCCAGTGACCGCCATATTGAGAGAAGCCGCATCCACAGGAAGTGGCTCAGAAAATCTGCAGTGTTCTTTCCCAGATGAAAATAACAAGAGACTGGACAGCACAGATACCAGGCAAAGAATACTGTCTGGATCCAGTACAGAATAACTCTAACCTTTCTTGGCTCTTCTTGAAATGCACAATTGTCTCTTGCCTTCTTTTCAGTCGGTTTACAGACGGCCATAAATTTAACGATACCTTAATGGATGTGAGGATCACCAGGAAATACACAACAGGAGCTGGCGCACTGAACTCACCATTCCATCACTACTTTGGAAAACGATATCCATTTGAGAAAGGGCCTCGATTTTCCCAGCATGAGCTTTAATATGAACACCCTTTGGGGCATCCATGCTTAGACTCCGTGTGGGAGACTCTAATCTGAAATGAGGTAAAGAAACAAACGAACACACAAACAAAAAAAAACAGTATTAAAAATAATTCCCCAGGAATCCCTCACTGACTGAATGGCGTTGCAGGAAAATATAACTAATAAAGTATAAAGCACCATCGTGTCGTGCTTGAATCCCACTAGAGTGTATACGCCTTATTGACCAATCCAGAAATAATGTGTTAGTTTCAGTAAGGAAATTAACTTCCCATCAGTGAGAGTCTACGAAATCAGAGAGATCCCATCAGTGAGAATCTATGAAATCTAAAAACGGATAAAACATTAGACAGCCCTACCCCTACGTAGTAGTTTCAGATGGCAGGGTTAAGCACCCTGCATATTACACACCAAAAGAAAAGGCTACTTGTGAAAACTCTGTAAAGCTTTCTTTTTAGTGAAAACTCAAACTTGTTTGGGGGAAAAAGACAGATTTAAGGAAGGATAACATGTTCATTTGCCACCTGTTCATAAAATAGAATGCATGTTTAGTCTTGAGGTTTTGTTTGCTTTTTTTTTTTTTTTTTTAAAGCTTAGGAAGGTTACAAATGCAAAGATTTCTTTTGGGAAAGAAATGAACTGATAGAGCTGATATACTGGCAGGATGGAGACTGGCCTCAGCTGGCTTTGTTTTTGTAAAATCTACCAGAGTCTCCTTGGGACTAAGTCAAACATAGATACAGAGCCGGGAATATATGGATCAGAGAAATGCCATTTGCCTCTGCCTGAAAAAACACTACATTTCCACCAGATGGCACACCATGATCACTTGAAAGGTTCAACCCAAGGCAACGCCCGACCCAACCTAAGGCAACCCAACCCCAAAGTCTGGAAGGCTGATTTGACTGAAATGTTTAAAGATCAGTAACAAGTGGAACAGGATACAGGGTACGGGTCTGTGATCCACCCACGGCAGGGTAAGATTAGGGTAGGCATGGGCAGGGGAGACAAAGGGAGCGGCTCCAGAGGACAGAAGGATCTGGATCGTTAATTAGCATTTGAACTGATTGAATATTTACCCCATAGACCTTTGACTCGGAGGAACTGTTACCTTCAATTGGCAAGTTTTTTGTCTACCACTCTTTGTTACAGAAAACAAAGTTTCATTTTTTTTTTATGTACATCTCAATATGAAAAATTTGATGTTACGCATTTTGAAATTTATATTTACATTGAGTACAAGAAAACACTTAAGAGATATGTATGGGATGTATTGGTCAAATTATGTTAAGCTTAGGTTATGGGGTAACACTTAGATATATCCAGATGATTTGGTCTGTGGATTGCCTGCCCATTTTGCCACTTTGCCATCCGCTAATTATCTACATTTTTCCTGCCTGGATTGATAGAAAGTAAGGGAGGGGGGATGGGGAAGGAAAGGAAGGGAGAAAAGCACGGAAGCAACTTGCAGAGGTCTGGTCCCTTTCAGGCAAACCACTGGTGATCTTGAAGACCCTAGTGAAGGCAAGCGTGCTTCAAGATCAGTCATCAAACCACAAAATGACTCCGCTAGTCAGGTCCATTAGTTAGGACCAATCACTAGTTCTTAGCCAGGTTATAACACGGTGTTTCTGGAATAGCAAATTTCTTCCCCTTTGCATCACTTCTGACCTTGAAGATGAAACGTATCAGTTCAGCACAAGTTAAGACACATTTTACCAAAAAAGGCTGTGATTAGACAGCTCTGAAGTACACATTTCCATGAACACGCTGAGCAACAGTCAGATATAAAAGAACTTACTTTTTTCTCTTTTGTTATATTTTAGTTTGCCGGTTAGATATCGAGCCCTTTCTTCAAATATGAACATATAAATATTTACTCATGGCCGGGGGTGCCTGGGTGGCTGTCGGTTGAGTGTCCGGCTCTTGATTTCAGCTCAGGTCATAATCTCATAGTTTGTGGGATTGAGCCCCGTGCTGGGCTTTGCACTGACAGCACAGAGCCTGCTTGGGATTCTCTCTCTCCCTCTCTCTCTGCCCCTCCCCTACTCTCTCAAATAAATAAACATTCAAAAAACATATTTACTCGTGACTTACATGAGGAACAAAACGTTTTGAACACTGCTCCAGAAATACACTAAATAAATAAGCTGTGTGTGTAAATACACAAACATGCTCACACACAATTCGGGTTATAAAAATACAATTAATTAAGATAATGTGATTGTTAAAGCAGGTGAGTTTTAAGCTGTGTTCCTTTTTAAGTAAAGACACACAGAATTCAGTAACTTCCCAAACTTTGGCCCGTATTCATTTTTGAGTTTAGGGCATGTAACTGGTCAATCACATCTGATTATAATATTTCTTGCTCATGTCATGTTAGTGCCATTCAAACAAAGGGGAAAAGTTATTGAAACGTATGGATAATGTTTTGATTTCAAGCCCTTTCAGGCTCCCATTAAGCCCAGATTTTGCACAGAGGATGAGGGAGCAGGGAGCATAGACGCAAACTGACGAGAAAAGCTGGCCTTGAGGCAGCACTGGCCAAATCATGCAAGGGCTAGATCGTGTCCCCTGGCAGGCCATGCCGGCCGCTAGGCCCTCTTCACTGTGTTCGTCTTTAATCTAAACGTGGTGGGGGAAAATGCGTTTAATTCATTTCACCCTTATTTATGAAGTCCCTATTATGTGCTGTTCTAGGTTTGTAGAAAAACAGTAGCAAACAAGGCAGACAAGCTTCCTGCCTTTAGGAGTCTAACATTCAAGCAGAGGAAAGGCTGTAAGCAGAGGAACGACCCGATTCCAGCCATGCTTTACAGACAAATCTATGAAGTTTGCTCAAGACAGATAAGCGGCTCAGAGCTCTCCTCTCAGTGCCCACTTACACATAAATGCTGGCTAAAATACAACGGGGAAACAAAATACATTAAAATACATACTAGGCATGAAAAACAACAAGCAAAGGGCATTTTCATTGTGCCAGAAACATAAGAAACTCCTAGAGTGATGAGTGGGAGTTGAGATGCTGGGGCCCTGGAGGTACTGGGCAGACTAATGCCATGTGGACTGGTATTTTAAATCTCTACAAGGAAGGAGTTGTGGCCAACTACGGGAAGGGGGTAGGGGGGGCGGGACAGAGGTGTTTGGAAACGGGCTCTGGGCACACAGATGGGAGGTGAAACACAGCATGGTAACAACCCTAAAGCGGGCTGCTCGTTCGGGGATGTGAGCAGAGAGTCTTCAATCATGCATTAGTGTAGAACCCAAACGCACACACTATTCAGGCCTTGCAGGAGCCCAACCTGAGAAATACTTATAAACCCTGGCTTCAGAACAGTGCCCCCTGCAGGGCCCGGGCAGAAGTGAAAGTGAAACAGACATGAAAGGCAAATGGAAGGGTCTCCCGGACCCCTTCTCCCAGATGAAGAGCCAAAGGGCATGAACGCCCAGAATTGCCAAACCACATGGGCGAATCTCTCAACATGAGGAACTAGAGATAACAGATCAGTCAGAAAGGGACTAACACGTAACTAAGTTCAGGGCATCCAAAGAGATAAATCAATGCTCACAGAACAAGACCAGAGTAGAAAAAGAAAGACTTAAAAACCAGGTAAGCAGGTGCGCCTGGGCGGCTTAGCTGGCTGGGCGAACGACTCTGGATTTTGGTTTTGTGTATGATCTCACGCTTTGTGAGATCGAGCCCCCAGTCAGGCTCCACGCTCCCAGCACGGAGCCTGCTTAGGATTCTCTGTCACTTCCTCTGCCTCTCTCTCGCTCACACACACACAAATTAATAAGTGAAACTTAAAAAAAAATGAAAACCAAGTAAGTAGAAATTCATGAAATAAAAAAATTGAAGTCTTCCGGCAGGCTAAATGGGAGGCGTGCCACATGTGAAAAGAGAATAGGATGCTGTAATGTGGCTTTGGTAATTCAGTGGAAAAACGAGAAATGTAAAATCTGAAATAGAAGTTTAATGTTTTTCAATGCATAAAATAAAGCACAGAGAATTTCAAAGGGAACTAATGACTTTTAAATACAAATGTAAAAATATCTTTCAATGGGTGATACAGCAATTTATGAGCTTGTTTAGTAATGTATTAAATAAGATCTGGTCGGAGGTCTTACAACTAGTGTAATTTGAAAGCAGGGAAGAGTGTGTAACGTATTCTGTGATACTAGCGATAACCTTTACGTGATACTGAGGTACCTCTGGCTTCTACAGACGAAAAAGTCAAAGAAACTGCTGATACTACTGTGGTTTGTTGCCTCTCATTTATAGCTGAAGGAATGCAAAATGTGAACTGGAGGTCAGCGAAAATGAAGGATTTCTTTTTCACGTTCAAAATCATTAGCCCGCTAAATTCTATTCTTGGATACCCAGGGGATCCACAGACCACAAGTTAAGAACGCCTGGTCTCTGGAGAGTGAGAAGACACAGAAATGACGAGGTCACGGTTAATCACCTTCCAGAATTCACAAATAACAAGAGTTCCTAACATTGAAGTGGCAACCTAAGACCCAAGTATGAATTAAGACATACCCGGCACCCAGACACTTGGCAGTAGAACTGCAGAACTTTGAGATTAATGACAAATATTCAGAATGAAAATTGCTCACCAAAGACCCAAAAGTAATGAATAATATCTCGAGAATGCTGATGAAAATTTACCATCGGCCTAAAAATCTATCCCAGCTTAACTATCATTCCACTATGAAGGGACTAGACATTTCAGGCCCAGAGGGAAAAGTTGACTATCTATACAGTGCTTCTGGGAACTAAAACCAGAGGAAAAGAAGCAGTATTTTGCAAAAAGAGTATTTTGCAAGCACCATCTAATGGTGGACATTAGGATAATCAACACACTGTGTGGGTAAAGCTGAGTAGGTATTGCTTGAAAAACAGAAAACGGAGATATGAGTAAAAGCAAAGTGGAAACAAGATGGGAATAACTTAAATTTTTTTTTTTTATAATTTGGGAAGAGAATGATAATCACTTAAACTTCATCAGAAAGCATTAATTTATCTCCATGCATGTAAAATGTAAAGGGTAATCATTACAAGAATAAAAACAGAACGAGTACAGGAAAACACCAGAGGGAAAATAGGGAAAAGCTTCTTGATCTAACCAAAGGTCAGTAAGAAGAAAAAATGAAATGAACAAGCACAGTAAATAAAACATAATACCACAGAAATATGTCAAGTATGTCAGTGGTAACAATCAATATAAATGGTCAATTCCCCTATTAAAAGTTAGGAACTTTACTGTGGGTAGGGGGTTAAATGTCAAATCCAGAAATTTGAGAAACTGAAACATGAGATATACCCCACACGAAAAACAAATCTGGTTGGATCAAAGACCTAAATCTGAAAAGCAAATGTGGTTGTGAAAGAATTCGTTCCCTTCCTAATGCCCAAACAGTGTTTTCCAATACACTCAAGTTCCTACGGGTTTATTTTCACTATTCTGTTCCTGGATGAAACTTTTTTTTTTTTTTTTTTTTTTTAAAGATTTTATTTTTTAAGTAATCTCTACACCCAATGTAGAGCTGGAACCCCCACCTCCAAGGTGCAGAGTCATAGGCTTCACTGACTGAGCCAGCCAGGCAGACCCCCTCCTTTGTTTCCTTTTTTTTTTCCTGTGATTGGATGAAACTTTCAATTCTTCAAACTGTTTCCACTTGTTGAGTTGACTAAATGTACTATGTTTTGTTTTGATATTTTAGGACTTTTTCTTTTTTCTTGGAATTTCTAGAATTAAGGAAAATGAGCCACACCATAAACTGCCAATCACCATGAGGCACAAATTACTTTCACTATTTAAGTAGACTTGGAATAGTAACCTGTGATAAATGAAAAATAAATACTTGGGATGAGGAATGTGATTATGCAAGCTGTGTGAGATCAATTCAATGCTTCATTTGTTAATCATGCATTTGTAGACACTGATTTTTTATCAATGAGTTGTTTCAAAAAACACGGAAAGAGAAGGAATTAAAATATTCCCAAGATAACACTTTCGGACCATATGCAAATATATGTGAAAACCAAGAATACATTAATAATTATCTAGGCAAAAACAATTGATCAACATTGACCCTTATAAAGGTAAAGGTTTAAACAGACAAATTTCTCCAAGAAGAAGAATTGGGGGTGCCTGGGTGGCTCAGTCGGTTAAGCATTCGACTTTGGCTCAGGTAACTATCTCATGGTTCATGAGTTTGAGCTCCACATCAGGCTCTGTGTTGACAGCTCAGAGCCTGGAACCTGCTTTAGATTCTGTGTCTCCCTCTGTCTCTGCCCCTACCCCGCTCGCACTCCCTCTCTGTCTCTCAAAAAATAAATATGTGTTAAAAATTAAAAAAAAAATCCATAAAAGAATGATTGCACTATTTTTTTAATGTTTATTTACTCTTGACAGAGAGAGACAGAGAAGGAGTGAGGGAAGGGCAGAGAGACGGAGACAAAGAATCGAAAGCAGGTTCCAGGCTCTGAGCTGTCAGCACAGAGCCCGACACAGGGCTCAAACCCACAAACTGTGAGATCATGACCTGAGCTGATCTGGAAGCTTTTTTTTTTTTTAATTTTTAATATTCATTTATTTTTGAGAGAGAGAGAGAGACAGACAGAGCAGGAGCGAGGAAGGGGCAGAGAGAGAGGGAGACACAGGATCTGAAGCAGGCTCCAGGCTCCGAGCTGTCAGCACAGAGCCCGACACGGGACTTGAACTCACAACCGGTGACGTGACCTGAGCTGAAGTCAGACGCTTACCTGACTGAGCCACCCAGGCGCCTCAAGAAGAATTGCACTCTTAAGGAATTATATTTAAAAAATTAATCAGGCCCATATGGTTCCAGGGAGAATCCCACCAAAAACCTTCAGAGATCAGAGCATCCCAATTGTCAACAAATCATTCCAGAACACTGAAAAGAAGGGAAATCTTCCCCATTCTTGAAAAGCATGGATAACATAGTTACCCAAACCTTACGAAAATAGCACACAAACAAGAAAGTTACAGACTGACATCACCAAAGGTATATGAACGCGAAGGTTCTAGATAGAATATTGGCAGGTGGAATTGAACACCAATTTAAGAAAAGAATGTGCCGTGACCAAGTAGAATTGATTCCATGAGTGCAAGATTGGTGTGGTATGAAAAACCCATGAACATGATACACTGTATTAACACATCTAAAGAACACAGAAACATGACCATCTCCACAAGGGCTAAAGAGTCTTCGACAAAGTCTAACGGCCATTCAACACAAAATAGAAACTGGTATTTATTTGCTTTATAAAACACGTATTCACATCGTCTTCATGGGGGAACACCGGGGGCATCTGCATTCAGACTGGGAAAAGGCAAGGATTACACTACGCCCACTTCTTTCTCACGTGGCGCTAACAGTGCTGGGACACGGGATGAGATATCAGAAACCAATCCGAGACACAGAGTTGGAAAAGAAGGCGCAATAGTATGTTTATCTGCAGATGATAGGACAGCGTACCTGAAAACCCTAAGGAGCCAACATGAAACTGACTCAAAGAATAAAAAGTTTGGTAAGGTTGTTTATATAAAATTATCACACAGCAATCAGTAGCTTTCATATCCACAGTGGTAACTTGTTAGGGGATATAATCGCGACAAAGGTGAGCTTAGGGGTAAACTTTTTAAAAGAAAATCTTTATTTCTGAGAGAGAGGGAGAGAGAGAGTGAGCGAGCAGGGGAGGGCCAGAGAGAGGGAGACAGAGGGTCTGAAGCTGGCTTTGAGCTGACAGCAGAGAGCCAGATGTGGGGCTTGAACTCACGAACTGAGGTCATGACCCGAGCCGAAGTTGGATACTCAACTGAGCCACCCGGGTGCCGAGCTTAGCGGTAAACTTCCAAGAAATGTGAAAAACATACATAAGGAAAACTTTTAAGTATTCCTGAAAGGGCAAAAATGGATGTCAACAAATGGAAAGACATCCCATGTTTTTCGGGTAAATAATGACATAAAGATGTCAGTTTTCCCCAAGTTAATTTATGGATTTAAGATAATCCTAATAATTCTTGAACTAGATAAGTTAATGCTCAAGTTCAGAAAAATAAGCAAGAACTGGCAGAGAAATATTGAAAGCTACGAGGGTATGTGTGCATGTGTGTGACAGAGAGAGAGAGAAGAGAGAGAGAGAGAGAGAGAGAGAGAGAGAGACTAGTCCTACCAGATATTAAACCATATTTTATAGGGGCACGTGCATGGCTCAGCTGATTAAGCGTCCAAGTCTTGGTTTTGGCTCAGGTCATGATCTCATGGTTTGCGGGTTCGAGCTCCATATCAGGCTCCGTGCTGCCCGTATGGATCCTACTTGGGATTCTCTCTCTCCTTCTCTCTGCTTCTCCCCAACTCAAAATAAATAAATAAACTCAATAAAATAAAATAAAATAAACTTTATACCCTATTTAACAAGGTTGGGACTAGGACCTGAACAGGAAGACTAGGGGAACAGAACAGAAAATACACAAACAGACCCATGTGCATAGGGAAATTTAATAGATGATAAAGGTTTTATTTCAAATCGTAGCGACAAAGGTGGAATTTCTAATAGATAATCTAGTTGCTGGCTCCGGTGGCTGGATGACTGGAAAAGATAAAATTAGACCCACACTTCACACCTGATACCTGATACAGGAATAAACTCTAAAGGCATCAGGGATCTAAAATGTATCGTAATGTAAAAGGCAAAACCAGACAAGCAACATGCCTGACTTCCTCTTTCTGTAAGGAAAGTTTCAAATTATGTCTTAAAATCCAGATGTAATGAATGAAATTATAAATAAATTTGAGTGTATAAACATTAAAAATAGAATGTTAACAGGAAAAATGTTAATATTCAGAATATTTTATATTATACTTTAATCCCTACAAATCCACTAAAATTTTGTTTTTTTTTTTATTTAAAAAAAAATTTTTTTTTCAACGTTTATTTATTTTTGGGACAGAGAGAGACAGAGCATGAACGGGGGAGGGGCAGAGAGAGAGGGAGACACAGAATCGGAAACAGGCTCCAGGCTCTGAGCCATCAGCCCAGAGCCTGACGCGGGGCTCGAACTCCCGGACCGCGAGATCGTGACCTGGCTGAAGTCGGACGCTTAACCGACTGCGCCACCCAGGCGCCCCTAAAATTTTGTTTTAATGTTTATTTTGAGAGAGAGAGACAGAGACGGAGCACGAGCAGGGGAGGGGCAGAGAGAGAGAGAGGGAGGGAGACACAGAATCCCAAGCAGGCTCCAGACTCTGAGCTGTCAGCACAAAGCCCAACGCGGGGCTCAAACCCATGAACTATGAGATCATGACCTGAGCCGAAGTTGGACGCTTAACTGACTGAGACACCCAGGCGCCCCTCTACAAATCCATTTTAAAGAGTCATTAAAGAAGCAAAGGAGATGGAAGGCAGTTCCAGGAGAAGCAGCCTTAAATAAAAAGGGAACGATTTATAAGATCTGAAGAGAAGGCTGAGTATTTAAATAACAAAATAAAAATGTGAAAGATGCTGAACCACACTAGTCCCTAGGGAAATGAAAAGTAAAATGACACAAGATAACATGAAACAGATCATCAAGTCTGACAGTGCAAAATACAGGTAAAAAGGTGAGGAAAGACAGACCCTTACACTGCTCGAGGAGCAACAAATCGGATCAGGCACTTTGAGAGGCACACTGGCCAGGTTTGGCAAAGTTCCGCATGTTCACATCCCAAACCCACGCTTTGTAAAACTTGGTAGAATGGACAACTCAGAGCAGGGCTCTCCGTCCTAAACGATATCTGAGAAACTACGCACCCGTTACACAGTTTTAAGTTAACGTTGTGTTTTTCCTAAGTATTTACAAAAGATATCATTTCTGCATATTATACACACCGTCATTTTGAAATAACACTCATCGCTTTGTAGTGTATTTGATGGAAACTAAAAATCACGGAGATTCGATATCGACCTCCTTTGGGTTACAATTCAATATGCTAAGATTTTTTTTTTTTTTTTTTTTGCTTAAATTGTCCAGCTGTGACTGGGAGTCCTTCGACTGGGAGCTTGTTCATTTGGCTCCTGGGTCTTCTTGATGTACCCTCGCTGTTTTGAATTTTGAGCACAGCTTATTCACTGGCACTGCAAAATGTTCCAAATTCATCTTCTACATTCGCGGCCCCCGTCCTAGAATGAGCCATTTCTTCAAAGAATCCTGATTTCTTTTATTGCAGAATGAGATGAGGAACCAACTGCTGGGTGACACGGAGTTTAATTACCTGATTGCTCGCTTCTCGAATTTCTATTCTGTTATTTTTCAAATCTGCCATTTTCATACGACTGTGACATTGCCTAACCTTGTATTCAAAATTTTGTTCTCTTTGAGGGCACCTGGGTGGCTCAGTTGGTGTGGCATCCGACTTCGGCTCAGGTCATGATCTTGTGGTTTGTGAATTCCCCTGATGGGCTCTCCGCTCTCAGCACGGAGCCCCCTTCAGATCCTGTCTCCCTCTCTCTCTGACCTCCCCCGTCTGTTCTCTCAAAACTAAAAATAAACATTAAAAAAAATTTTTTTAAAGAATACATTTTTTTCTCTTTGAGCCTTTTATTCATATCTTTTAAAAATCTCGGGGCGCCTGGGTGGCGCAGTCGGTTAAGCGTCCGACTTCAGCTCAGGTCACGATCTCTCGGTCCGTGAGTTCGAGCCCCGCGTCGGGCTCTGGGCTGATGGCTCAGAGCCTGGAGCCTGTTTCCGATTCTGTGTCTCCCTCTCTCTCTGCCCCTCCCCCGTTCATGCTCTCTCTCTGTCCCAAAAATAAATTAAAAAAACGTTGAAAAAAAATTTAAAAAAAAATCTCTCACTTTGCTCTCTTAGAGTTTCAGGGGGTAACTTGTAGAGGCTGCTAATTCTGTGTCTTTGCGTTATTATTATTATTGTAGTAAACGCATCTTCAGCAATGACTGTCTGTCTTCCATAGGTGTTTTTATGTCATGGGTAATGGGATACTTTCTTCAAAGTAGTTGGACTTCAGTGCAGTTTTTAACATTAATTTTCCAGCTCTGAGATCTTATGAGGCAGTGTGGATATAGTCCTCCTGTCTTGGCCAAGCAAAGCCCTGTAGTTCCTGATTTCGTTTGGGTCACCCAACCCAGGGCCCAAGATGGGTTCACAGCATCTTTAGACTACCAGGCAAATTTTCTACAATAACTTCTCTGGGAGACCAGGGTGTACAGGGCGTCTCAGCCTGAGCATTTCGCACACACTAGGCTGTGGCTTGGCATCCTGTCCCATAATACTATTAAGGTCCCGGCCCCCCATCTCTATGGGATCCTGATTCTCTAGCAGTACATTAGCTCGGCTCTGACAATGAATTTCCTCTTTGTTACTGAGACCTAAGGATGAGCTTGTCTCGCTTTCTAGCTGAACAATGTTTATAAGTCTACAGTATAGATTTATAAGTAGTTCCTTCCTCCCTCCCTCTCCCCTTCCTTGCCTGCCTTCCTACTTATTTATTTACTTAGAAGTGAACTCGTATTTACCAGTGTTTGAAACAATGTTTCTGCACCCTCTCCTTTTACTTTACCTAATGAAGACACACCTGTATTACTGACCAGGTGCTAGGCATTGTTTCCGGCAATTTACAAAGAGTCACTTAGTCAATTGCCATCACATCCCCATTGGGTTGCAGAGTTTACCCTGTGATGTTAATGTTTCCGGATTCCTTAAGTTTCAGTTCAAATGCTTCCTTCCCTGTGACGTCATCTCAGCTAACCCCGGGAGGATTTTGAGCTTTTTCTCCTATGCCCTCACTATATTTTGGACTTTCTCCGGAGCAAGGAACTATACTGTTCTAACTTGTTCGCCTATTTCACTTCCCAACAGACTTGAAAATCATGAAGAGCAGGATCCATGCCTTTTATCAGTGCAGAACTAGCATCTACCCTGGCACAAAAACACGTCTGGTACATTTTTGCTCAATTTTTAAAAAAAACAATGAATTCTGGGGCGCCTGGGTGGCTCGGTTGGTTGAGCGTCCGACTTCGGCTCAGGTCACGATCTTGCAGTCCATGAGTTCGAGCCCCGCGTCGGGCTCTGTGCTGACCGCTCAGAGCCTAGAGTCTGTTTCGGATTCTGTGTCTCCCTCTCTCTGGCCCTCCCCCATTCATGCTCTGTCTCTCTCTGTCTCAAAAATAAATAAACGTTAAAAAATATTTTTTTAAAAAAGGGAGAAAGTAAAAAAGAAAGGCAATTAGAAGCCTCTGTAAAACCCAAAAACTATTGAAAAAATTATGCTTCTGAATATAAAGGAAAATAAAAAGTTGCATGACATTGAACAGTTGATGGCATATAAAAAGAAAAAGATGGAGAGAAGAATAAAGAGCATATATTTGGGGGCACCTGGGTGGCTCAGTCGGTTAAGCGGCCGACTTCAGCTCAGGTCATGATCTCACAGCCTGTGAGTTTGAGCCCCGCATCGGGCTCTGTACTGACAGCTCAGAGCCTGGAGCCTGTTTCGGATTCTGTGTCTCCCTCTCTCTCTGCCCCTCCCCCGTTCATGCTCTGTCTCTCTCTGTCTCAAGAATAAATAAACGTTAAAAAAAGTAAAAGAAAACAATGAATTACATCACATGAATGAACAGCAAGTCAAAATGAAGGCAGCATGTCAGAGTTCATATTGTCCTTGTGACTGATTTTGCTATAAGAAATGCAAATCTAGTTTAAATACAAATTAATTATCTTTTTTCTTAAATAGTAATTGTCACCCTTCTCTATCATTTGAGCAAATATCAAAATTTAAATTTGTGATATTTACACATGTATATTTCAGAGATATATTTGCAAATGCATTATGATCTCAACCCTACAAAATCCACATTCTTTCCTTTCAGGATATTCTAGAATCATTTTCACTGTACTTGGGCCAAGAATAGTAATGGTACTGGACTCAGAAAGAAAAAGTGGGAGAAGGTTTATAGTAAGGATTTACAGAAGAAAATATGACTATCATATAATTGATTAGTGGAGTCTGGCTGTAAATCAAAGGATAAACCACTCAGGGGTCCACTTAGCTGGTGGAGACAATATAGTCAATGCACGTGGGCTTTGGGGTCAGAGCTGAATTTGGATGATCTTTTGGACACTCTTTAATCTTTGCTTAGAACACGCTACTATCTTGATCTCAGTCTTTCTGTTTTATAAAATGGGGATGAAGCTGATAATTTTTAGGGTCGAGTTGATGATTAAATGAGATAAACTTTGAGACAGCATGGAGCACAGATGCGTGACATTCAGGACGTGTTAGCTGATACCTTCCAGCTTCACCCCATTCCTCCGGGAATTCTTACGAGTTCGTTATTTCCTCAGTCAATTTGGTTATAATGCCTGGGTTATGTGACGTCCCGCAGTATGTCACGTTTCAGAAAGCAAGAGGATACTTGTCTGCCATTTCTTTTTTAGCAAGGGTCTGCTGTAGTACAGGCAGATTCATATCCTGATGGACAACATAGGATGAATGGCTTCATTTCAAGCACTGTATCTTTTAAAACAGTGACATTTCGTTCAAAAAGGAGTTTGGTATCTCTACAATTTGTACGATTTTGTAATTTCAAAATGGTTTTAATGGGATTATGTTTTAAAGATATTGCATCACTTTTGTATCCTAGAAAAGTAAAATGTTCTTCTTTCCTAACTATAATAATTCTGTAATATTGATCTTATGACCCTTTATCAAAATTAATGAAATTGTTCTCTAACGTAATTAGAGTCACAATTTATTTTCATGCTGCAAATGTTCTCTAAGTGGGTAAGATAAATTAAACTCTCACTTGCTTTTGACTAATATTTAATTAGGCATTAAAGATAAGAGAAATGCTTAATTTCCTTTTATTCCATTTAGTGTGATTATTCACTTGGTATAATACTGATAATAAAAATGATTATGTGTCTTCAACTTCCAGTTTACAAAATACTCTTAACCTAACAGCTTATTAAATCTTTCCCAGAATCCTGTGAGATATGTATTACTACCAGCATTTTATAAATGAGAAAAAATAGTTTCCAAAGTTTAGTTTGGCCAAGGTCACAAGGCTTCTCGGTGTAAAGCCGGGACTGTACTTTATTTCTTCTATGATACATAATATATTAGGATGTTAATTGTTCTGCCTTTATTTCAACTTCAAATGATTTTGCTATAAGAAATGCAAATCTAGTTTAAATACAAATTAATTACCTTTTTACTTAAATAGTGATTGTCACCCTTCTATGACTATCATTTGAGCAAATATCAAAATTTAAATTTGTGATATTTACACGCGTGTATTTCAGAGATATATTTGAATATAATTTTGAGCGATGCCTTAGACTTTAGACATTTGTTTTAAAAAATAGTATTTGGGGGTGCCTGGGTGGCTCAGTAGGTTAAACATCTGAATCTTGACCTCGGCTCAGGTCATGATCTCCTGTTCATGAGTTCAAGCCCCGCATTGGGCTCTACGCTGGCATCATGGAGCCTGCTTGGGATTTTGTCTTTCCCTCTCTCTGCCCCTCCCCTGCTCGTGTGCCCACGCTCTCTCTCTCTCAAAATAAATAAACTTTAAAAATAACTCAATAAAAAAAGTGCTTTGATTTTGTTATAAAATACAATTATAATATTGGAATAAATGTCATCGGTAGTGCAGTGATAAAGTGAAATACACATAGGCACACGGAGACCCTGTATGAAGAATCCCTTTGCATCTGCAACTGGGTGACTGTATATCTTCTGACATTAGGTAAAGATACACATTGTTGAGGACGTTATCCTAAGTGAAAGGGCCAGTCACAAAGTACAAATACTGTATGATTCCACTTGCATGAGGTGCCTAGAGGCATAAAATTCATGGAGACAGAAAGCGGGATGGTGGTTTCCAGGGTTGGTGGCGGGTGAGAATAGGGAGGAGTTTACCCGCCACAGAGTATCAGTTTTGCGAAATGAAAAGAATTCTGGAGATGGGTGGTGGTGGTGACGGTACAACAGTGCGAATGTACTTAATACTTTCGAACCGCACACTTAAAAGTGGTTAAGGTGGTAAGTTTTCTGTTGGGGGCGGATTAAGCATAGGGAATCTGTAGCACTTTTTAGTGTCCTTGGGTTTTAGTAAATTGTCACTAGCTGGTAAGTGGAACATGATGAGAATAAAGACGGTGAACGGAATAAGGCAGATGCTGGTAATAACGGATAAAATATTATTCCAGCACATATCCAGGTGCCCTCCATAAAAGCGTTTAAATGTGAACAGAATTCTTACCTCAGGTCCTGAAATGGGTCGGCTCTGACGAGTGGGGTCTCCACTGAATGTTCAAAAAGGGCGCCTTCAGGCCCTAAACAAAACCAGAGATGCAACTTTGTACGGAAGTCAGATAAACAGCATCAAGGAAATGAAACATTTAGTTTACATACTAAAGCACAAGTGGACTTTGACCTTGTTGCTGAATCTGGGCAGATGGAAGCAAGAAACTGCAACTAATATACAGGAACTCATGTATAGACTGTTAACTTTTCCAGTGAGCTGAAATTATTCTCAGAGGGCACTCTCTTACAAGGAACTACAACTCGGCAATTAGTCTTTAAGGGTCTAACAATTACTTTCTTTTTTTTTTTTTTAATTTTTTTTTTTCAACGTTTATTTATTTTTGGGACAGAGAGAGACAGAGCACGAACGGGGGAGGGGCAGAGAGAGAGGGAGACACAGGATCGGAAACAGGCTCCAGGCTCCGAGCCATCAGCCCAGAGCCTGACGCGGGGCTCAAACTCACGCGAGATCACTCGAGATCTCGCGAGATCGTGAACTCACCGACCGCGAGATCGTGACCTGGCTGAAGTCGGACGCTTAACCGACTGCGCCACCCAGGCGCCCCACAATTACTTTCTAATATAACCAATTAGTCATATTACAATGATGTGTGGTTACTGTAATGGACATAAGTACAAGGCAGGCATAAAGCCCATCAACTGATATGTATTATCTTTAATTTCTGCATCATTGAAATTGTCGATGCACAAACTATATGACCTTACTTCTGGTATTACTATTTGGCTTCAAAGTAATATTCCTCAGGACCTATTTGCATACATTACACTAGATGTTTTGTAAATGGTTTCGTAAAGTAACTCTCAGTAAATCTCTGTTAATTTTCAGTGTAACTATGTTTCCCTTATGTATGCATTCATATGAAGTATTCCCAACCAAGATGATATAAAAATATATCATTGGTGTAACATCTGTTTCTTGTGGAAAATAGGACATATTATTTAGGGTCATATAATATAATTTAAACTGGGAAAAAAAGTTCCATTATAAAATATCATTATATAAATAATGCATTTAAATAACTCTGTAGAGTATGATCCTGTATAACCATTTGTGTAAGGGAAGCATAGTAATTTAAAAAGCCTAGTCTTGGGGCGCCTGGGTGGCTCAGTCGGTTGGGCGTCCGACTTCGGCTCAGGTCACGATCTCGCGGTCCGTGAGTTCGAGCCCCGCGTCGGGCTCTGTGCTGACGGCTCAGAGCCTGGAACCTGCTTCCGATTCTGTGTCTCCCTCGCTCTCTGACCTTCCCCCATTCATGCTCTGTCTCTCTCTGTCTCAAAAATGAATAAACATTAACACAAATTTTATAAAAAAAAAAAGCCGAGTCTTACAACCCTTTTTTTTTTTTTTTTTTAAAGAATGTATCACTAAGATTAGATGTAGTAAATGGTCTGGTCATTTCCACTAGAAAATGTCAATAGTTTGGATGACTCCATCTTTCTCTCCTGGAACACAGGATAATTTATGATGAATGGATATTCATATGAAGATCTGTAGTAAGACCGTGGTATAAGAGGAGTTGGAATGGTGGTGAAGAGTTCACAGAACCCACACCCTAGAGTTCATGGACATAACCCAACACTGACGGGGAAATTGCTCTAGGCTGCCCCATCCTTCCCTACCCGTGGCCACTGTAGGTTCCTTCGGTTCAGAAATACAGACGTATTTCAGTAAGAATACTACTGCCCAAACAGTGGATGACATATGCCTAGACACCAGTTAGGTTTTTATGTCTACCCTGATAACTATTTATTAAGATTGATTCCACATGTGCACTGAGTATTTATGAACTGAAATGAGCTTTACAAGTGCTGCAAAAACAAGAAAGATTTCCACTGGCTTCATAGCCAGACTCCCACATGGTGTCTCTCTACTGCCTCCGGTCCATTCTATCCTGCCACCAGTGCGAGCGGCCTTTTGCCTTAATACTCCAAAGAAAATGCTTGGTAAGATAATAATGACCTCCATGATGACATATTCAATGACAGTTTCCATCCTCATCTTTCCTCGACCCAAATTCTGGGAACACAGTCTCTCTTGGCATCGAGAAAATGGCTCCTGTGATGTTTCTCCCACCACACTCTGCCTTTTCACACTGTCCTTTGCTGGCTACCCTTCCTTTATCTGGCAGGCCCCAATGTTGGTGTCTCTCAGAACTCACTTGGCTGATGATGCCCTCATTTCTATCTCTGGTCAAGACTGGAACTCTGAGCACTAAATAGCTCACATATCCAAGAGCTGACCTGGCACCTCCATTTGGCTGTTTCAGACATATCATACATTTATGCATCTAAAACATTAATTGTCTAGTCTTTGTTTTGAAAATGTGTTTTCCTCCTCAGTCTTCTCCAGTATCTAGAGAATAATGCCATCATCCAGAAACAAATATAATCTTTTGATCTTTGATTCCTTCTCTTAATATCTGCCACCCGTTTGATCTATTGGCACGTCTTTGTATGTCAGTTCTTAATTTGGAGTCATTAGTGTCCTTCAGTGGCCAATGCTGCCACCCAGCCAGGTCACCAGCATCTACTGCCTGTACAACTGACATCCTCCTAAATGGTCTTACTGTTTCCTCTCTTTCCTCCAAATAATCTATTTTCCCTTGTAATAGGTTATATTGATCTTAAAATGTATAGATCAAAAAGCACCATTTGAAACAATTCAATGTCTTTCCATTGCATTAAAAACAAATCCGAAGTCCTTATAATGGCCAACAAGTACTTGCATGAACTGGTTTCTCTGTATCTCGCCTTACACCAGGCTTGTTTCAGACTGAAATTCCATATGATTACAATATAAAAATCATGAAATAATATCACACAGATAACCCCAAATAGAACAGTTATCCAAACAAATGTTGACTAAAATATAAAAATCATGAAATAATATCACAAAGATATGCCCAAATAGAACAGTTATCCAAACAAATGTTGATTAAAATATAAAAATCATGAAATAATATCACACAGATAACCCCAAATAGAACAGTTATCAAAACAAATGTAAATGTTTTATTTATTTTTAAAAAATTTTTAACGTTATTTATTATTAAGAGACAGAGTATGAGTGAGGAGGGGCAGAGAGAAAGGGAGACACAGAATCTGAAGCAAGCTCCAGGCTCCAAGCTGTCAGCACAGAGTCTGACATGGGGCTCGAACTCACAAACCATGAGATCATGACCTGAGCCGAAGTCGGATGCCCAACTGACTGAGCCACGCAGGTGCCGCAAAATGTAAATGTTTAAAACTCCTCATTAAAGACCAAAGTCTAGGGTCTTCTGGGTGGCTCAGTTGGTTGAGTGTCCAACTGTTGATTTTGGCTGAGTTTTTGATCCCAGGGTCCTGACTGAGCCCTGAGTCGGGCTCCGCACTGAGCATGAAGCCTGCTTGGGATTCTCTTTCTCTGTCCTTCTGCCCCCTCCCCTGCTTAGGTGCTTGCTCTCTCTCTCTAAAGCAAAAATAAAAACAAATAACCCCCCTCCCCCCCCCCCCCAAAAAAAACCACAAGGTCTATTCGAATGGGTTAAAAAAGTAAATTTCAGCTAAATGCCACTTTAAAGAGAAACGTAAGTCATTTAATAGGAGGATTTAGGTTGGAAGGGTAATTTAAAGAGGTCATCAACTTCCTACAGTTTAGAGAAGTCATTGCACAGGGAAGTGATGTTTAGCACTGATGGAATCATTCTGTGATTAAAAGGGGAATATCAACACATCTAAGAGAAGCAAAGCGGGAGCAGAAATTATTGGACCACTGAATTAAGCAACCTGCAGACTTCTCATGTGAGATAATACATGTCCTTATCACTTAACCCAGATTTAATTGGGTCTTTTGTTCTTTTCAGCTGAAAGATCGTCAACTGATGGGCCAGGTTATCCGATGTCCACAGAGCTTCATTACCAAGTGTTTGGAGATCTTTGGTTATGTTCTTAAAGGATATGGTGATCTATTAGCATCTTGTAGATAATCTGTCTTCATGTCTTTTTAAGGGACCTGGACTTATCACCTTTGTTTACGTCCACTTTTTCAGTTGTTGAAATCTTATTCTCCAGATCCTCAGGGGCTTTGTGAGTGACTGCAGTGTTTCTCCACCATCACTTCTGACTTCATGTAAACCTGCTTAGCCACAACAGGTGCAAAGAAACTGAACTGGCTTATCACTGAATCTTGCTGTCCTCAAGGGAAATTGGATACCATTATAGGACCCTGTTTTTCTTACTAAATGTTGGGGAATGGGCCCAGCCAAGCAGATCACTGCCAAGGAATCAAAGTAGATTTTTTTTGCCAGAAGTCAGTTCTGGCAATAGCCTAATAAAACATTTTTTTGAGATGAACTTTTGATGCTGCTCCAGGAATATGTTCTATAACTGGGTTAACAAAAGGGCATGCTAACTTTGGTCACTTGGTGACCAATTCTATTTTTAGGGGGAAAAAATAAGACTGCTTAAAGGCCGTGATCAATTTCAAACCGGGTTCATGAAATTATTTAATCTCCTCCATAAATCTGATTTAAAAACAATTCTTCAGTTCCCCAGCTGACTATAGCCTAAATGGAAATTGCTTAACACAGAACACTGTGTAAATGTAATGGTAAAACATCTTAATTTGATACATTTCTATACTGTAAGATGACTGTCATTGTAGTGATAATTAGCATCTCTATCATGTTACCCAGTCGTCCTTTCTTTTTAGTGACTGTGATAACCAAGTTCTAGTCTCTTAGCAGTTTCGATGATTAAACACAATAATGTTTTCTATGCTCATGCCAGTCTGCATGAGACTCTGGGGTTTCTTTACTTCTTGTTGCAAGTTGGTACACTTACACAACATCTGTCCTCTCCCCCATCCCCTGGCAACTATGGTTTTATTCTTGGTTTTTATGAGTTTTGCTTTTTTTTTAGACTCCACATAGGACATTAGACAGTTGTTTTCCTCTGTCTTATCTCACTTAGCATAACGTGTTCAAGGTCTGTGTTGTTGCAAACGGTAGGATGTCCTTTCTCATGACTGAATAATACCCTGTCGTATGTATACGCCGCATCCTCTTTATCCATTCATCTGTTGACGGGCACTTAAGTTGTTTCCGTATCTTGGCTATGTGAATACTGCTGCAGTAAATATGGGAGTGCCTTCATGTCTTCGATATCCTGCTTTCGTTTCCTTAGCGTGTATACCCAGAAGGAGGATTCCTGCATCATATAGATACATGTTGAGTTTTTTGAGGACCCTCCATACTGTTTTCGACAGTGGTTGAGACAATTTCCATTCCCACCCACAGCGTACTCCCTTTTCTCCACATCCTCACCGATACGTGTTATCTCTTATTTTCTTGATGAGAGCCATTCTAACAGGTATGACGTGATATTGCATTGTGGTTTTGATTTGCATTTCCCGGATGAGTATTTACGTTGAACATTTTTTCACGTACCTGTTGGACATTTGAATGTCTTCTTGGAAAAATGTCTATTGAGTTTCTTTGCCCATTTTAAAATCTTTTTTTGTTTGTTTGTTTTTGAGTTGTGTGAGTTTTTTTGTTGTTCTTGCTCTTATTGATTTGTAGGAGTTATGCACTGGAACATTTTATCGTTGAGTTCTTATATAGTTCAGATATGAACCCCTCCTCCGATATACGGTTTGCAAAAATTTCTCCCATTCTGTATGTTGGCTTTTCATTTTGTTAATATTTTATTTTGCTGTGCAGAAGCTTTCAGCGTTGTACGGTCCCTCCTGTTGAGTTTTTCTTTTGTCTGTTTGTGCTTTTGGTGTCACATCCAAACAATCTTTGCCAAGACCAATGTCGAGGAGCATCTTCTCTAAGTTTTCTCTAAGGAGGTTCAGGGCACCAGGTCTGATGTTCAAGTCTTGGATCCATTTTGAGTTAGATTTTGTAAGCGGTGTAAGACAGAGATCAAATTCATTGTTTTGTACATGTTTATCCAGTTTTCCCAACACCATTTGTTGAGGGGACTATCCTTTCCCCACTGGGTGTTCTTGGCTCCCTTGCTGAATATTAATTGAGGGCATATTAATTGAGGGTTAATTCTGGGCTCTCAATCTATTCCATTGGTCTATAGGTCTATTTGTATGCCAGTACCATACTGTTTTTATTACTATAGCTCTGTAGTACAGTTTTTAATCAGGAAATGTGATACCTCTAGTCCCTCTGCCCGCCCCTCGCCCCCCTCAGGATTGCTTTGGCTATTAGGGGTCTTTTGTGGTTCCAAGTTTTTGTATTTCTGTGAAGAATGCCATTGGCATATTGGTGGGCATGCTGTTGAATCTACAGATGGATTTGGATAGTAGAGACTTCTCCACATTATTGATTCTTTTGATTCATGAATATGGGATGTCTTTCCATCGGTTTGTGTCTTCTTCAGTCTTCAATAAAGTCTTGTAACTTGCATTGTACAGATCATTTACTTCCTTGGCTAAATTTATTCATAACAAAATATTTTATTGTTTTTGATGCTATTGTGAATGGGATGGTTTTCTCTACATCTTTTTCAGATGTTTCATCGTCAGTGTATAGAGATGCAACTGATTTCTGTATGTTGATTTTACGTCTTGAAACTTTACTGAAATTGCTGCTTAGTTCCAGCAGCTTTTTTGGTTGAATCCTTAGAAGATTTTCTACATAAAAAGTCATATCTTCTGCAAATGGAATCTGCTTAAGAATTAAAGAGGTTTCATTTTATTCTTGGAGTTCTGAAGACAAAGGTAATGGAAAGAAACCATTTCTTTACGCAAGAGTCAAGATCAGGATTTAGCACCAGTCAGATATTTGGAGTGTACTACGTTAAATAAAGAACCACTTGATCTCTCCTCTTTAATCCTATGCTTTGGGCAGTCATGCAAGAGACCAGGAGAGAGAAAAGTGAAGCAAAGCATTTAATTTTCTTTCCCAGTCCCCAGAGTGAAATTGGCTCTGTCTCTCCTATCAGTCCTCTTTCCTTGGCTCTCAGCCGCTGCTGCTTCTGCTCCAGGAAACTCCAAAGGCTACCTGGAGTGGATCCATTTAAAACAAGACCAAACTTTATAGTAAGTAGTGGAAGGAAGCTTTAATGGAAACTTATCTTTAAAAATTAATGTTTATAAAAATATGCTTATTGTATTTTATATTTAACAAAACTTAGTTCTAACTATAACAACTACGAATTCACAGAAAATAAACAAAGAATAACTCAAGTTTTGTCCTGCGGTGCACTTTTTCCAACACAGTTGGAATTATATGATGGCTGTATTAATTTTCTATTTCTGTGTCACAAATTGTGACAAACTTCACTGCTTAAAACAGTAACCACTTGTTAGCTCACAGTCCTTTGGTCAGAAGTCCTACCCAGTGGGCTTGGTTGGATTTTATGCTCAAGGCATCACGAGGGCAAAGTCAAGGAGTCAGCCATGCAGTGCTCTTTTCTGGAGTCTCTGGGTAAGAATCTTGTTCCAAGCCCAGTCAGGCTGTTGGCAGAAGAGAGTTCCACGTGGTTTTAGGGGTGAGGCCCTATTTTCCCACTGTCAGCCTAGCACCTAAGATTCTAGAAGGCGCCACATTTCCTGTCACATGGCCCTCTCCGTCTTCATATAGCAACAGAGAACCCTTTTAGCACTTCAAATTCTCTGGTTTCCCTGTATACCACCAGTCACGGAAAACTCTCTGCTTATAAAGAACCCATGTGATTAGAGTAGGCCATCGAGAATGGATCCTCAGATAGACGGACACGGACTCCCTTTTGCCACAGAAATAACATAATCACAGGAGTGATATCATATTCACAGCTTCCTTCCACGCTCAGAGGTGAGGGGATTTTACAAGGGCAAGGTCGCTGGGGGTCTCATTCTTAGAATTTTGCCTACCACAGCGACACAACATGACATTGTTCACAAGGTTTACAGAGGCAGTAAAACCATCGTGACAGTCAAACCGATGGCACTGCCACGCTTCCCAAAGGTGAATAATGTCATCTTTTGACCATCAGTAACATTATTGATCTTTGGAGTACCCGCCAGGTCACCTTCTCGGTTGACTTTCACTTCTTCAGCGGCCGGCAAGTCTGACTTCCCAGGTCTTCTTTTGTTACTGGTTTTGTCAGTGGCTCCAGTATTTCTGTACCACTTTTGACTTCTGGAGCCCTGCATCTTTTGCAAGAGTCACAATCGAATTTCACTACCAATCTATCTCTGCCTGGTTGCGCTCTGTCCACTGTCCTCCAGCCAATGGAAGACCCGGGGTAGAGATGCGTGCGGCTGTATATGTATCGTGAAGTGAGGACAGGTGAGACATGAGCCAGGTCACATAGCTGTTCCATGAGCAGCCGGGACTGGAACTCGGTCTGGCTCTCAGAGTGTCATCCACTCTTTTTTTTTTTTTTTTAACGTTTATTTATTTTTGGGACAGAGAGAGACAGAGCATGAACGGGGGAGGGGCAGAGAGAGAGGGAGACACAGAATCGGAAACAGGCTCCAGGCTCTGAGCCATCAGCCCAGAGCCCGACGCGGGGCTCGAACTCACGGACCGTGAGATCGTGACCTGGCTGAAGTCGGACGCTCAACCGACTGTGCCACCCAGGCGCCCCAATCCACTCTTATTTTTAACAATCGTCTATTAATAGCCCTTCACGCTCTACACTCTGTTCAGAACGATGAATCCTACTTTTTCTTCCTGACAAACCTCTAGGCATTTCTCTAGGACCATCTCAAATCCCTCTTTCCTTGAGAAACCCTGTCCGACCTACTCTTTGTCTCTTCCCATCACACTCTGGCACAACTGACGTCCTTGTCCAGGCTGCTCCTGTAGCCCTTGGCCCAAACATCTGTTACAATCCTTAGCAGACTGTGTCCAACCAATTAATTTGTGGTAACAGCTCTCCAGTTAAAATATAAACGTCACGTGAAAGGAAGTGTGCCTTAATTATTTTGTACTATAGGCATTTAGCTTCATTTCTAGCTGGCAATACACAGGAAGGCAATGTGAATGTAAGTCCAGAGAAACGGCGTAGGGTTAAGTTAGACAGGTGGTTCTCAACCAGAGGTGATTTGGCAACGCCGTCATCCTTCCAAAAAGTTTTGGCGATGTTTGGAGACATTTTGGTTATCGTAACTCCCAGGGAAAGAATGCTGCTGGATTGATGGCTGAAGGTCAGGGACGCTGCTGAATACACTGCACTGCACAGATACCCCCACACATATACCAAAGATACTATCCAGCCCTAAACGTCAGTAGTGCTGAGGCTGAGAAAGTTTAAGTTATATTACACAGAGAGGGAATCAGACCTTAGAAAAAGACAAGGAGAGAAGTCAGAATTGTACGACTCCTTGCATTGCTTTAACTGCAAATTTAGGGAAGCTAAGAACATACTGAAAAGCTGAGAAGAGTCAAGGTCTGGGTCGAAATGTCACTGTTCATGCAGTCACCACTCCTGGCTGCCCTGGTGAGGAGAACTCTGTATTGTTTTAAAGGCATAATGACAAGGAAAGTATTCAGAAATTACAGGTACAGTATATTTGCCCCAGTTAGTTTCACTGGGGAGCAGAGGGGCTTAGAAGAAAACGATACGAGACAAAAAATAATTGTGAAAAAGAAGAAGAACATAAGTTATCTTTAAAAAGCCTAACTTAAAGGCACCTGAGTGGGTCAGTGGGTTAAGTGTCTGACTCCTGGTTTCAGTTCAGGTCATGATCTCACAGTCTGTGAGGTCAAATCCCACATCAGGGTCTGTGCGGGCAGCGTGGAGCCTGCTTGGGATTCTCTCTCTCTGCCCCTCCTGTGTGTGTGAACTCCCCCCCCTCTCAAATAATAAAAAGAAATTAAAGAAATTAAAAAATAAATAAAAAGGCTAACTTAAATGTGTGTGCCAGAGAGAGCATCTATCTGGTACCAACAGGTTTTTCCCACTGACTCCGGTCAGATTAGTGTAGGGAGTGGTTCTCAGCCTGTGGTCCCTAGAACAGCAGCATTACCTGACAACTCATAGGAAATGCAGATTTTCATGTCCCATTCCACACCTGCTGAATCAGAAACTTGGGGAATGAAGCCCAACAATATGTATTTTAATAAGCCCTCCAGGTGATTCTGAAACATATATGCAGGTAATAAATAATATAGGTGCTTATCAATTTTTTTCACCTCTTCCACTAAAATTAACATCAAGGCCTGGAAGGAGTCCTACGCTAAGAAAAATTTCACTTAAGGGATGCCCTGTGTAGGATGGCTTGGGTTTGAAGCAATCTCTCCTGTTTTTTAGGCTGTTTTCCCTACAGATTTCGTTGCCCTGCAGTGCCATAATACTTTATCAAGACCTCTGCTGTCCTCTGTATATACTGATCCACTTAATTTAGCAATGTTAGTATGGTAGGGATCATCAATCCACTTTTAAAAATGAGGAAACAGCCAACAGAGATCAACTTGCCTGAGGTCATGTGGCTAGTAATCGTTGAGACAGGAACAGAATCTAGATCTAAAAAGCCAATATGCTTTGTACTAGCAATAGTAGAGTTCTTTTTTTTGAAGGTTATTTATTTATTTTTGAGGGTAGGGGGCAGAGGAGGGGCGGGAATCTCAAGCAGGCTTCCCTCTGTCAGCCTGGAGCCTGACACAGGGCTCAAACTCATGAACTATGAGCCACCCAGCACTCCTGAGATAGATTTCTGATGACTGAGGCGCTTGGACTTTCTAGCCATTTCTTTATTAGGAAACAATCAATGTCCTTTAAATAGATTTCCTAATGTCCTTTATTTTAGTAAGAAAACCACAGACCCTATTGCCTTAGTATATGCTGCAACATAGGTATGATTCTTGTAGTTTGTTTTATGAGGAGTTACACACTACATAAGACTTTATACTAGGGTTGAGTCTGCTTCTATGTTTTCTTTGTTAGTTTTTAAAATTAATTTTTTTAAATTTATATCCAAATTAGTTAGCATAGAGTGCAACAATGATTTCAGGAGTAGATTCCTTAGTGCCCCTTACCCATTTAGCCCACCCCTCCTCCCACAACCCCTCCAGTAACCCTCTGTTTGTTCTCCATATTTATGAGTCTCTTATGCTTTGTCCCCTTCCCTGTTTTTATATTATTTTTGTTTCCCTTCCCTTATGTTCCTCCGTTTTGTCTCTTAAAGTCCTCATATGAGTTAAGTTATAGATATTTGTCTTTCTCTGACTAATTTCGCTTAGCATAATACCCTCCAGTTCTATCCACGTGGTTGCAAATGGTAAGATTTCATTCTTTTTGATTGCCGAGTAATACTCCATTGAATGTATGTATATACCACACTTTCTTTATCCGTTCATCTATTGATGGACATTTGGGCTCTTTCCATACTCTGGCTACTGTTGATAGTGCTGCTATAAACATGGGGGTTCATGTGTCCCTTTGAAACAGTACACTTGTACCCCTTGGATAAATACCTAGTAGTGCAGTTGCTGGGTCATAGAGTAGTTCTATTTTTAATTTTTTGAGGAACTTCCATACTGTTTTCCAGAGTGGCTGCACCAGCTTGCGTTCCCACCAACAATGCAAAAGACATCCTCTTTCTCCACATCCTCGCCAACATCTGTTGTTGCCCGAGTTGTTAATGTTAGCCATTCTGACAGGTGTGAGGTGGTATCTCATTGTGGTTTTGATTTGTATTTCCCTGATGCTGAGTGATGTTGAGCATTTTTCATGTGTCGGTTGGCCATCTGGATTTCTTCTTTGGAGAAGTGTCTATTCATGTGTTTTGCCCATTTCTTCACTGGATTGTTTTTTGGGTGTTGAGTTTGACAAGTTCTTTATAGATTTTGGATACTAACCCTTTATCTGATATGTTGTTTGCAAATATCTTCTCCCATTCTGTCAGTTGCCTTTTAGTTTCCTGATTGTTTTCTTCCCTATGCAGAAGCTTTTTATTTTGATGAGGTCCCTATAGTTCATTTTTGTTTTTGTTTCCCTTGCCTCCGGAGACGTGTTGAGTAAGAAGTTGCTGCGGCCAAGATCAAAGAGGTTTTGCCTGCTTTCGACTCGAGGATTTTGATGGCTTCCTGTCTTACATTTAAGTATTTCATCCATTTTGAGTTTATTTTTGTGTACGGTGTGAGAAAGTGGTCTAGGTTCATATTTCTGCATGTCGCTGTCCAGTATTCCCAGCACCACTTGCTGAAGAGACTGTCTTTATTCCATTAGATATTCTTTCCTGCTTTGTCAAAGATTAGTTGGCCATACATTTGTGGGTCCATTTCTGGGTTCTCTATTCTGTCCCACTGATCTGAGTGTCTGTTCTTGTGCCAGTACCATACTATCTTGATGATTACAGCTTTATTGCATAGCTTGAAGTCTGGGATTGTGATGCCTCCTGCCTTGGTTTCCTTCTTCAAGATTGCTTTGGCTATTCGGGGTCTTTTCTGGTTCCATACAAATTTTAGGATTATGTGTTCTAGCTCTGTGAAGAATGCTGGTGTTATTTTGATAGGGATTGCATTGAATATGTAGATTAATTTGGGTAGTATCAACATTTTAACAATACTTGTTCTTCCTATCTGGGAGCATGGAATCTTTTTCCATTTTTTTTGTGTCTTCTTCAATTTCTTTCATAAGCTTTCTACAGTTTTCAGTGTATAGATTTTTCACCTCTTTGGTTAGATTTATTCCTAGGTATTTTATAGTTTTTTGTGCAACTGTAAATGGGATCGATTCCTTGATTTCTCTTTCTGTTGCTTCACTGTTGGTGTATAGGAATGCAACGGATTTCTGTGCATTGATTTTATATCCTGCAACTTTGCTGAATTCATGAATCAGTTCTAGCAGTTTTTTGGTGGAATCTTTAGGGTTTTCCATATAGAATATCATGTCATCTGCGAAGAGTGAAAGTTTGACCTCCTCCTGGCCAATCTGAATGCCTTTTGTTTTTTTGTGTTGTCTGATTGCAGAGGCCAAGACTTCCAATACTATGTTGAATAACAGTGGGGAGAGTGGACATCCCTGTCTTGTTCCTGACCTTAGAGGGAAAGCTCTCAGTTTTTCCCCATTGAGGATGATTTTAGAGTTGGGTTGTTCATATATGGCTTTTATGATCTTTAAGTATGATCCTTCTATCCCCACTTTCTTGAGGGTTTTTTTTTCCAGAAAGATACTGTATTTGGTCAAATGTTTTCTCTGCATCTATTGAGAGGATCATATGGTTCTTGTCCTTTCTTTTATTGATGTGATGAATCATGTTAATTGTTTTGTGGATACTGAACCAGCCCTGCATCCCAGGTATAAACCCCACTTGGTCGTGGTGAATAATTTTCTAATGTATTGTTGGAGCCAGTTGGCTACTATCTTGTTGAGGATTTTTGCATCCATGTTCATCAGGAAATTGGTCTATAGTTCTCCTTTTTAGTTGGGTCTCTGTCTGGTTTTGGAATCAAGGTAATGTTGGCTTCATAGAATGAGTTTGGTAGTTTTCCTTCCATTTCTATTTATTGGAACAGCTTCAATAGAATAGGTGTTAACCCTTACTTAAATGTTTGGTAGAATTCCCCTGGAAAGCCATCTGGCCCTGGACTCTTGTTTTTTGGGAGATTTTTGATTACTAATTCGATTTTCTTACTGGTTATGGGTCTGTTCAAATTTTCTACTTCTTCCTTTTTCAGTTTTGGTAGTGTATATGTTTCTAGGAATTTGTCCATTTCTTCCAGATTGCACATTTTATTGGCATATAATTGCTCATAATATTCTCTTATTATTGTTTTTATTTCTGCTGTGTTGGTTGTGATCTCTCCTCTTTCATTCTTGACTTTATTTATTTGGGTCTTTTTCTTCTTGATCAAACTGGCTAGTGGTTTATCAATTTTGTTAATTCTTTCAAAGAACCAGCTTCTGGTTTCATTGATCTTTTCTACTGGTTTTTGGTTTCAATAGCATTAATTTCTTTCCAATCTTTATTATTTCCTCTCTTCTGCTGGTTTTGGGTTTTATTTGCTGTTCTTTTTCTAGCTCCTTAAGGCATAAGGTTAGGTTGTGTATCTGAGATCTTTCTTCCTTCTTTAGGAAGGCCTGGATTGCTATATACTTTCCTCTTAGGACCGTCTTTGCTGCGTCCCAGAGGTTTTGCGTTGTGGTGTTATTTTCATTGGCTTCCATATACTTTTTAATTTCCTCTTTAACATCTTGGTTAGCCCATTCATTCTTTAGTAGGATGTTCTTCAGATTCCAAGTATTTGTTACCTCTCCAAATTTTTTCTTGTGGTTGATTTCGAATTTCATAGCATTGTGGTCTGAAAATATGCGTGACATGATCTCAATCATTTTTTTTCTTACTTAGGGTGATTTGTGTCCCAGTATATGGTCTATTCTGGAGAACGTTCCACGTGCACTGGAGAAGAACGTATATTCTGCTGCTTTAGGATTAAATGTTCTGAATATATCTGTTAAGTCCATCTGGTCCAGTGTGTCATTCAAAGTCATTGTTTCCTTCTTGATATTTTGATTAGATGATCTATTGCTATGAATGGTGTGTTGAAGTCTCCTACTATTATGGTATTACTATCAACGAGTTTATGTTTGTGATAAAGTGATTTATATATTTGGGCGCTGCCACATTTGGTGCATAAATGTTTACAATTGTTAGGTCTTCTTGGAGGATAGCCCCCTTGATTTTGATATAATGCTCTTCTGCATTTCTTGATACAGTCTTTATTTTAAAGTCTAGATTGTCTGATATAAGTATGGCTACTCCAGTTTTCTTTTGTTGACCATTAGCATGATAGATGGTTCTCCATCCCCTTACTTTCAATCTGAAGGTGTCTTTAGGTCTAAAGTGGGTCTCTTGTAAACAGCATATAGATGGATCTTGTTTTCTTATCCTTTCTGTTACCCTATGTCTTTTGATTGGAGCACTGAGTCCATTGACGTTTAGAGTGAGTACTGAAAGGTATGAATTTATTGCCATTATGTTGCTTGTAGAGTTGGAGTTTCTGGTGGTGTTCTTTGGTCCTTTCTAATCTTCATTTCTTTTGGTCTTTATTTATTTATGCATTTATTTTTTCATCTTTTCTCCCCTCAGAGAATTCCCCTTAAAATTTCTTGCAGGGCTAGTTTAGTGGTCACAAACTCCTTTAATTTTTGTTTGTCTGGGAAAGTTTTTATCTCTCCTTCTGTTTTGAATGACAGCCTTGCTGGATAAAGAACTCTTGGATGCATATTTTTCTGATTCAGCACATTGAATATATCCTGCCACTCCTTTCTCACCTGCCAAGTTTCGGTGGATAGGTCTGCTGCAAATCTGATCTGTCTTCCCTTGTAGGTTAAGGACTTTTTTTCCCTTGCTGCTTTCATGATTCTCTCCTTGCCTGAGTATTTTGTGAATTTGACTATGATATGCCTTGTTGATGGTCGGTTTTTGTTGAGTCTAATGGGGGTCCTCTGTGCTTCCTGGATTGTGATGACTGTCTTTCCCCAGGTTAGGAAAGTTTTCCGCTATGATTTGCTCACATAACCCTTCTACCCCTATTTCTCTCTCTTCCTCTTCTGGGACCCCTATGATTCTGATGTTCCTTTTTAATGAGTCACTGATTTCTCTAATTCTTAAATCATGCTCTTTTGTCTTAATCTCCCTCTTTTTTTCTGCTCCGTTATTCTCCGTAACTTTGTCCTCTATATCGCTGATTCTCTGTTCTGCCTTATCCATCTTTGCCACCGCGGCATCCATTTGTGATTGCAGCTCAGTTATAGCATTTTTTATTTCATCCTGACTAGTTTTACTTCTTTTATCTCCACAGAAAGGGATTCTAATCTATTTTTGACTCCACCTAGTATTCTTATTATCGTGATTCTAAATTCTGGTTCAGACATCTTGCTTGTATCTGCGTTGGTTAAGTCCCTGGTTGTCATCTCTTCCTGCTCTTTCTTTTGGGGTGAATTCTTTCATTTTGTCATTTTGAAGGCAGAAAAGGAATTAATGAGGTAGAAAAAATTAAAATTAAAAAATTAAAAACACACACACAAAAATTGAATAGATGATGCTAGATACTAGGTGTGTTTTGGTCTGGGTGTTGAAAGGGGCTTGAAAGATTAGAGCAAAAAGGGTAAAGAAGAAAAAAAAGGGAAATCGTTTGAAAATTTGAAAGAATGAATACACTGAAGTAGACTAAAATGAAATGATGGAAGTAAAATACAATTTGAAAAAATTTACACAAAAGTAAAAAATATAGTAAAAAAAAGTATTTTAAATGAAAATTGAAAATAAAAATGAATTTTTCTGTATTCAAGAAAAAGAAAACAAATGAAAAAGAGAAAAAAAGAAAAAATAAAGAAAAGTGAATAGATGGATCTGCTAACAGACTGAAATACGACTGGAATTACTTTGTTTTCCCCTAGAAGCCAGACTATGAAGCACTTTATAATCCATAAACCAAATAGGCAGTGAGACTTCTATTCTTGAAGAGCGAGGTTGGCCCAGTTGGGCGGGCTCAGTGTAATGTCTCCGTTCTCCACTAGATGGCGCTGCTAGCCTACTGGGGTGGATTGTTGTGGCGCTTGTAGGTGCACATGCGCATGCACAGAAGCGGTGAAAATGGCGTCACCCAGCTACCCAGTCTCTAGTATCGGAAGTCTGTTCTTCCCAATCAGCAATCACACACCCATCCTCTGTCTTCAGCTCTCATCCACTCCCTGGTTTTCCACTGTCTGTGACCAGGCCCCAGGCAGAACCTCTTTTCTGAGTTTTATCTCAGATGCGGTTGTTTTCCCTGGCCTCTTACTTCCGAAGGACTGCGGCTTTGACCCATTCCGCCCCTCTGTGGGAGGGTCTCACTGAGCAATGGCAGGAACGTTTGCGGGACCCTGCTGCTGCCGATGCCCAGAGACCGCGGCTGTGTGCCAGCCCGCCCCAGAAAATGTTCGGGAGGCTTTTCAGGGATTACTGACAATCACAACACACACCTGGCACCAGGCTTCACCCTTAACGATCTTGTTCCAGCACCAGCGAATGTGGCCATTCTCTGGGGTCTGCTGGGCCCAGGGTGCCTCACAGCCTCTACCAAATCTCCTTCCAGCAGTGGAACCGCTTTTCCCCACGTGGCCTGAGAACCGCTCAAATCCCACTCTGCTCCTGGGGATTCGTCCTTCCCACCAAAGAACCGCCAGGTGTGGAGCTGAGGAGTTGCAGTTTGTTTACAAGCTTGTTTACAGTCCCCTTGTTTACAGTCTTAGTGGAATTTAAGCCCTCTCCTTTCTCCCTTTTTAGTTTAGTCCCTGTGGCCGTTTCCAATTTTCCACTTTCTCTCCAGCTGTTTTTGGCAGGGAGTGCTTTTACCGTATTCTCCCCACTGTCTCCGTCCTCTCTCCACATGCAAAAGCAGCTCTCTGCCCTCCGTGTCTTCTCTCTCCCCACGTTCTCCTCTCCGTGCCGCATACCTGCTGAATTCTGTGGTCTAGGTTGTACATATTGTTGTGTTAATCTTCAGATCAGTTTTCTAGGTGTGCAGGATGGTTTAGTGTTGGTCTGGCTGTGTTTCGTGGACGCAAGACACACAAAAAACTTCCATGCCGTTCTGCCATCTTGGCGGCCTCCTGAGTCTGCTTCTCAAGGAAGTTTTCATTTATGAGTCTTGGTAATAATGTGTGAGAGAATAAGGTTGCCATTGTTTTTCAGGATAGTACAGAAAAGTGCTGGGATGAATTTAACTACTGTCTTTCTCATTACATTTTTACAGAAGCTCAGCAGGTAAATTTCACACACGTTCTGGACATTTTTTCTTTCACAAAATTGCTTTTTTTTCAGTCCTAAAAGTGATTCTTATAAGAATCCCACCCAATCTTTATTTCCAAGAGAGACAATTTTTTGTAGCAATAGAAGGACTCCAAGTGCTTGATACAATGAGAATAAAAGAAACTCTGGAGAAGGTTCTTTTGCAAAACCATATGGAAAGGAGATACTTGAATATCATACAGATGACAGAGGAATTTATAAGTCTTCGGGTTACCCTAATTGGAAAGAGATAAAGGGTAACAATATGGTGGAAGAAAAGAGTAAGCAAAGAGTTATGAGGAGGATTTCATTCTTCCAGGAGAGTATCAAGAATTAAAAAAACAAACATTATGAAGAAGAGTCAGCAAATTCAACTACTTTTTCTTACCTGCCTGACAATTTCCAGAGTAAACTTGCCAAAAGTAAAATATGCTTTTGTGGAAGTGTGTTCTATGGGATTTTGTTTTTCTCAAGAGTTCCTACGTATAAATGGATAAAGAAAATGTGATATTCATATATGCAATGGAATATAACTCAGCCATAAAAAGAAGGAAATCTTGCCATTTGCAACAATATGGATGGACCATGAGGGAATTATGCTAAGTGAAGTCAGTCAGAGAAAGACAAATACTGTGTGATCTTACGTACATGTAGAATCTAAAAAAGAAACCAAACTCATAGATACAGAGAATATACTGATGGTTGTCAGAGGCAGGAGATGGGGTTGGGCAAAATGGGTGAAGGGCGTCAAAAGGGACAAACTTCTAGTTATAAAATATCCCTAAGTCCTAGGGGTATGATGTACAGCATGGTGACTAGAGTTAACAATGCCGTATTGGATATTTGAAAGTTGCTAAGAGAATAGATCTTGAATCTAACATAACACGAATCACTGAATTCTACAACCAATATTGCACTATATGGTGACTAACTAAAAGTTTTTAAAAAATAAACAGATAAAGAGCACTACATTAAAGAACTATATTCACACACACACACACACACACACACACACACACACACACCGAAACATTGTATGTTAACTACACTGCAATTAAAATAAAAAAATAAAAGTTCTTGTCACTAGAAAAAAACTTCCGTGTGGTGATCGACATTAACTAGACTTATCGGGGGACCATTTCACAATATATACAGATATCAAATCATTATGTTGTTCACCTGAAACTAATGTTATCTATGAATTATATCTCAATTAAGGAAAAAGTTATCACACACCTGTTACTCGAAGTTTATCTGTACCAACCACAACTTCCTTTTCATCAACAGTAAAGAGTGGCTTGCCATCCTTGGAGTTGATCTGGAAGTGTTGACTCTGGACTTCTACCATTTTGGGACCTGCACGATTCATTAAAACAGTTTATTATGAAGTATTTACGTAGTGTCAAAATCTCTTTTTACACAGGCCACATCACCCAGCAATACCAAATTACTAAATATATAAAATCTGTTACCAACAGTATTTTTTAAAAATTTTGCGATTAAACTTTTTACGTTCTGAGCCTAAATCTATGATATTATTAAAATTAATTTATGTCGAATACATGCTAATCTACAAAGCACAAATGTATGGAGGTGCTGAATCACTCACTAGGTTGTACACCTGACCCAAAGGTAGCCCTGTTTGTCAACTATACTCAAATTAAAAAAAAAATTAAAAAGAACAAGAAAGCGTTAATCTATGTCACATAAAAGAATAAATCATTTAAAAGTGAAGTTTTTCAAGTTAAAACTAGCCAAAAGTAACATAATTTGTCTACTCAGCTTATATAAATTTGTAATCTTTTGAGTATTAGCCAACTAAGGATTTTATACTCTGAAACGTGAGGTTTGCGAAAGACCATTTTTATCTAATGTTTACTTTTGAGAGAGAGCGTGAGCGGGGGAGGGGCAGAGAGAGGGGGACAGAGGATCCAAAGCGGGCTCTGCACTGACAGCAGCCAGTCTGACACAGGGCTCAAACTCAGGAACCACAAGATCATGACCTGAGCCAAAGTTGGACGCTCAACCGACTGAGCCACCCAGGCACCCCATGAATGACCATTTTAAGAGTGGCTCACTTTCAAAGCATAAGAGACTCTTAAAAACAGAGAACAAACTGAGGGCTGATGGGGGGTGGGAGGGAGGGGAGGGTGGGTGAAGGGTATTGAGGAGGGCACCTTTTGGGATGAGCTCTGGGTGTTGTATGGAAACCAATTTGACAATAAATTTCATATTTAAAATAAAATAAAATAAAATAAAATAAAATAAAATAAAATAAATAAAATAAAATAAAATAAAATAAAATAAAATAAAATAAAATAAATTTGAAATCTAAAAAAGAAAAAAAAAAAAAAGAATGGCTGACTTCAGTGGCCAAAGCCAGCCCAGAAGATGAATCCTACTCAGATTCTCTTATGGCGTTTTTGTCATCTTCTTCACTCCCTCCTTCTTTGTATTTCAGAGACAACAGCAACACTTTCCTGTCCCAGTTTCATCTCCTAGGTGAGCTGTGGACTCACTGCTTTAGACTCCCTTTAGACTCACAAGGTTTGGTGAGTGTTCCCACGTGCCCGGGGACTGGGGATGCTGTGCCCTCAAGAGCATATGCGACCTTGTTCCATTTCCCTTGCCCACACTCAGGCATTCACCATTTTGTGTCTCTTAATTCTTTGTGTTTCCAATCTTTCTAACCCTGGAGCATAACGGATTAATCTCTCCAGAACACAGCTCCGAGCATTCGCTCAAGGAACTACACGCGTTCCCTAATTCTTTTGTAGGTTTGCTTTATATTCTTATCTGGGAGAGTAAATGTACTGAGAATATGGATATCTTACAGTCTTTGAGTGTGTGTTCCTGTATCACTCCCACTACTCATTAAAGTTGAGGGATATCTAACTAGAAATTAAATAGAAGCTCTTCAGTGAATACATTAAACAGTTTTGGATATGGTCACCAACATATTCTTACGTTATTTCATTAATCAACACTGCAAAAGCCTTCATTTACCTATGTCTGTGTGTATGTGTAGGGCAGTTATAAAGTGGACCACATTTCTCTATTTTTCCTCTATGTCTTAATCTTCTTTCTCTTAAGGAAACCTGACTTTATTTTTTGGATAGTGGCCTGTATTTTTGCTCATCTGCACTTTCACCCAGACTCAGTCACTCAGGGATTCAGTGGCACCATTTATCTCTTCTGGATCACGGATATACCTTAGACATTTATCATATAAGTACTGATTTGCATTAAATGATGAATATTAAGTTATCTGAATTTAAAATTGAGAGAGGGAAAAAAAAAAAAAACCTGGAATAATTTCTCCAGTAAGACTTCATTGTTTAGCTTATTGGAGACTCATATAACAGTTCTAGGGGGCTTGATTAAGTAAAAAGGGTTAAACGACATGATTTTTTTTTCTGTAACCATTGTTTCATATATGGTGACGAAATGTTCAAGGAGTTTAGTTGCATAATTTTCATGAGTAGGGAAACCATATAAACCCTTACTCAAGTCAAAGTAAATGCAGGGGCGCCTGGGTGGCTCAGTCAGTTAAGCGTCTGACTTCGGCTCAGGTCATGATCCCATGGTTTCTGAGTTTAAGCCCCGCATCAGACTCTGCACTGACAGTGTGGAGCCTATTTGGAATTCTCTCTCTCTCTCTCTCTCTCTCTCTCAAAAATAAAGATACAAACTTAAAAAAAAGAAAATGCAAAAATAGGACTCTTGATCATAGGGTCATGTGTTTGAGCCCCACGTTGGGTGTAGAGATTACTAAAATAATAATAATAATAATAATAAACTTTAAAAAATGTAAAAAACTGAGTGTACCACTCAGCACGTATTTATGGCATGTTTTTTTTATGTTCAAGGTTTTGTGCTAAGAACCTTGGATATATAAACAAGTGGGATATAGCTCACAACTTAGTGCGCTGAAAAGCAAAGCATATAAACCTAGTTTCAGGACAATTTGGTAAGCGCTATGATACAAGCATGGGCAGTGTTTAATGAGAACCCGGAATCCATGGTCTGTCCTTGTGGGTCAGGAATGGCACCCTGGGGAAATGATGTCTGAGCTGACCTTGAAGAAAGACTTTCCATTTCCCCGATGAAGGGAGAATGAGGCATGCCAGCTAGAGGGAAATACTAGAGGAAAGGCTCAGAAGTGAACAGAATTCCGTCTTCATTTTATTAAAAACAAGGAGGCATCGAATGTTAACTTTAAACACGTTTCCACTTCAGAAAACATCATTCCCTAGCCCATAACCACAGGGATAATCATCTCTTAAGATAACTGAGTTTCTAATTAATCTTTTAGATTTTATTAATTTTCTACCTGTTTTTATGAACCTCGCTGGACACTGATTACAGCCAAGCAAATAATCTTCTTCTGCAGTGGAGCTAAGAGACGGAATTGAAACTCTACCTTGGTGGTAAAAAAAACAAGAGCTATCTGGTAAAGGAAAATTTTTAACGAGCGGCTTTGGTACAAAGAAGGAAATGAAAAATGAAAGAAATAAATAAAGGACGGTTTTAGGACCTGACTAATTAAGTTTGCGAAATCGGCCGAAGGGTTTTCTCCGGTGAAAATACAACCAAGTTTTTCCTGACATACAGAATCCCTGACAGCTTTAATTGCATGTGTGATTCCCTCCTCACCCCTCTGCCTCAGTCCCGGCCCCCCAGCCTCTTCCCAGGCAGCCGGGCAGGGAGCCAGTCTATTTCGGCCTTATGCTTCCTCTATTTCTTTTGCCCACAAATGAGCAAACACATGTATCTTTCCTTCTAGTCCTTTCCTACTTCCATGAAGGGTAGCCTACAACAGGTAAGCTTCTGCACTTTACTTTTATCGCTTCCAAATATGCCCCGGGAGTTACTCCGAATCAATTCATAGGCGTCTTCCTTATTCTTTTTAACAGATGCATGGTATTCACGCGGATGCACTGTGGTTATTCAACAGTTCACCCATACATCTGGATATTTAAGTAGTTTTTGAAGTTTCTTTCAAAATGTTTATTTTTGGGCGAGAGGGCGAGCGAGCGCATGCTATTGGGGGAGGGGCAGAGAGAGAGAAAGACAGAGGATCCAAAGCGGGCTCTGGGCTGTCAGCACAGAGCCCAGTGCAGGGCTCAAACCCATGAGCCAGGAGATCGTGACCTGAGCCGAAGTCAGGGTGAGCCCCCCAGGCGCCCCTGCCCCTTTGTCTTTTTTTGTGGGACCGGAAAGTGGATTCATTTAGGTTTTCTTCCGAACCTACTGTTTCTGGTTTGTCTTTCCAGCCACTGTAGTTGCCGGTTTTGTCTCCTCTTTAGACTTGGGTTCTTATGAAAACGTTCAGTATCCTTAAGTGGGCATCACTTGCCTCTGGGCCCACTGGTGGTATTTCAATACACTTAATTTTGGGGTTTCCTGGGGAAGTACTATTTGTTCCTCAGTTGGAGAAAAATCCAGGTGGAGTTTCTGGAAGTCTTTCCGGGTTAGAATCTGCCTGGTGCTGAAGGCACAAGTTTTGGATTTCCCCTCTGAGAGCGTGCCGGTCAGATTCTTGGCAAATGCTTGCTGTTCTACAGGGAAGAGTGGTCCGTGTCAACCCATTCACCATCGACATCCTCCCCTCACTGAGACCGGCACTTCCCCACCCATCTGTCATTCTCTTCCTCTTCTTTTGAATTCTAGAATGTCCGCTTCTGAGATGCAATCTAGCATCGAATTCTCTGTATTCTTGCACTCCTGCTTCTATCGAGGCCTCCGTAGGCTCACTCCAGGATTTGTTCTGCAACATCTGCGGATATGGTGCTCAGGAGAGCTGAACCAAAGTTCCAGATGATGTCATCACAGTTTTCTTTTTGTGTGTTTTACACAAGGCCAGATCTTGGAGGGGTCTCGGTCATAGCCAGAGGAGCTATGACCTGTCTTGGAATAGTGTTGATTGCTACTGTCATGACTTTCCTAGACCTTTGGTCAATTACAAACTTGTTGGCCTCAGCTTTGAGCAATGATGGCACACTTGGGCAGCAAACAGAAGGCTCTTGGTTATTTCTCTTCAACGGGGCTGCAGAAACCCCTGCCCAAAGGATCGAAGCTAAAGAGAAAAAGTGCATGAATTCCCACCAGTCTGGAGAAGAGGTCCCTGAGCATCACCCTTACTTCAAATCTCTTGCCAGAACTTGCTGTGTGCTTTAGTAATTTATTTGCTAACCTGGGGGGGGGGGTCACTAATCAAGTGGCTGAAATGTCAAACATGTCTGTCACTGTCCTGCTTTGGTCTCTCGAGGATATTCTTACATCCACAGCCTGTGGCGACCCTGTGCTGTGTTAGGAGTGTCTCTTCCCTGGGGCATGCTGCACCGGAAGGTCCGCTGTCTTCAGGTTTGCAGTCACTGTCCTCTGTCTCCTTTTCCCTGGGGAAGGATTGCAAAGCAGCAATATCTAGGTAACCTCAGAGAAACATGCAGCTGGGATAACACTGGTATTTTCGACCTCACTTCTGATGTTTCTTCTGCTGAGTCCAATCATTACACCCAAAGATATCTTGGCTGCAGGTGCACTGCTGTTCCTTAATAGAGGGTCCATGAAACTCTGCAATACTACATTCGCTTCATCCTTCTGTTTTACGTTTCTATTCTTGATATTAGTCACGCTCACGCTCTGGGTGTACAAAGGCTTTTGCAGAAGCTTACCATGGCTATGCATAAGTTCCAAGAACCCGAACCAACTTAATGGGTTCATGAGATTCTTACTTCTCAGCTTTGCTATTCGAACACCTGGATCTAAGACAGTGTGATTGTGACAGAGGACATCTTTCAGCACCCAGGAAAATGATTTGGGTGTCTGCGTGATGGTGACCAAATGGAGCCATAAACATTACCAGCCTCCCCGGTGGGTTCATTTGGTTGTTAGCTGAAAATCCCCAGTTGGATTGGTAGTGACCATAACTCTAGAGAAATTGCAGGGCAGAGAGGCCAGCGGCCCTGCTTGATCAAACTCTATACCGACTGCCAGCTGCCGGAAAGCTGGTGGTTCCCCAGGAACCACTGGCCGCAGCCCGGCTCGGTCCTCAGAAAACCCGTCCTGCCGAACCCGACCAGCCCTCCCGTGTAAACTTTTTTAAGCTAACCAGAATTCGTCTCTGTTATTTGAAATCAAAAGAAAATGACTGGTAGGCAGCCAGAGCTGAACTCACAGTTAGGAAGTTTTCCTGTTATTTTGCTATGAGTTGGTATCTTTCAGCTCAAGGATTTAGAGTGTTAGCTATTGTTCATGTCAGTGTTTGACTTCTTTGGGGATTTAAGACTTTTGGTTTTGACCGCACTGGTTGCCATTGTTTTCAGTGGTTTGGTAATGAGCAAGTATTCATTTCATTACATGGGATGAATTTGGCTAGTTCACATAAATTACATTTTAGTGTCCAGGTTGGCTACATTTAACTTCTTCCCGGAAACGTGAGGCCGGAACGGCTGTGATTGTGGAAGTCGTTTACTTGAAAATACCCTCAGTGAGCTGGGCAGCACTCCCTGCTTCAGGGTCCGCCACGTAGCAGAGGCTTTTCAACCAAGGGTTTAAGAAAAATCACCAGCTTTAACATTATATCAAGCACGAAACACCCAGGTTAAAACTCAAGATTTAAGGTGAACAATTTAAACCAATGTAATTCTAATGGGAAATTTTTTTTTAAAATTTTTTTTTAAGTAAATTCCTTGGTGACAAAAATGGTAACCATATTTGCAGGAAATAGGGCCATAATTTAAGGAAACTGGTGTGCCATAATTTAAGGAAATCTGATTGGAGAGAGGGAGTGGTACATTCCGGGCTGAGGGACAGAAGTCCTGGGGTTTGCTTTTCCTGCTAAACTACTAATTCCTGCTAACTCCTGGTTTGGCTTGTTCTGCTAAATAGCTGTGTTCTTGAGCAAATTCGCTTTTCACTGCTTCAGTTTTTTTTTCATTCATGGAATTGGAGGCAGATTTATATCACATCTAACTCTCTTGTTTTAAATTTTTAAAAAATTTTAAAAAGTGTTTATTTTTTTGGGGGGGGAGAGTATCAGTTGGGGAGGAGCAGAGATAGAGGGAGACACAGAATCGGAAGCAGGCTCCAGGCTCTGAGCTGTCAGCACAGAGCCTGATGCAGGGCTTGAACCCACGAACTGTGAGATCATGACCGAAGTCGGAAACTTAACGGATTGAGCCACCCAGGTGCCCCCAACTCTCCTGTACGATATATGAAAATCTACATTCAACAAAAAACTAAATGAGGAAATAAGTATTTGTAGTAAATCATTTTTACAAGAATATAAAGGGCGTCTTTTACTTGTGGAGCTCCTAAGGGGTACGTACATATTATTTACACGTGACAGCATATAGAAAGTTGCATGTAGGCATCCAACAAATGGCAAATGAGTGACAAAAGATGAGCAAAAATCCCTCAAACATATAAAAGCTAGAGCCAAAGAAGCCTGTGAAATAATGGTAAAGATAAATCATAATCCTACATAATCTTTCAAGAAAATAGGATTTGATCTTAGACACGTTTCAAGAACATGTACGCTGAATAAACTCAGGTTCATGTCTGGAACCACTGAGAATCTCACTGGACTTAGTGATCGAACAAACTTCTAAGCAAAAGAGAAGTAAGTTATGAAGATTAAAGCAGAACACATAATATGGAACTTGTGTATCAGCATGATAAAAAGGAATCATCAGGCTAATACACGGCTGCAGTTGCCAATGTGACATTATTCTGTTTCGTAGAAAAGAGACGTTGAAAGTTACCAGTTTGTGCTGGCGGGACACTTTTCATCTGTTTTCCCATAACCCAGAAGGCCACTCAGTTTCTTAGATTTGGCACATGTATAGACTGCTGATAGTATAGAGAAGGGATACACATTCCTTTCACTAGGTGAAAGGAACTTCTTGCTTTCATTTCTTCCACCGATGATCTTTCTCGTTAATCCTTTTTTTCTCACTGTATAAGAGTTCGTGTGATCTCACTGCTGGGTGAGCTTACTCTCTGGTCTTAGCTGGTTGGATAGGATACATAGCTGCCCCCGGGCAGTTGGTTACACGCATTACTTGGGCCGATTAGAGTACTTTATTGTGAATTTAGAATTCATGAAACTAAAGACCACGCTGGCTGGTGTTGAGAAGCACAGCCTATCAGATGAAGAACCAGAGAGGTCCTGTACGTCCTACAGAGTTAGAACCGATGTGGCCAAGTGAAAATAATGGGCAGAGGTGCTGTAGAAAGGAGGGGTACATGGGCGAGGAGAAAGGGAAGGTGAAGGAGGGGTGGGGAGAGGAAGAGCGAGAGAGAATCTTTTGGCTCTTAGCCCCTGGTCTCTGTTCTTTTGAGGCCAGATACTTTGGCTCCTTTCCTTTGGTCTCTGAGATTCCTTTGAGTTCTGTACTAATCATGTGTCTTTTACTACCTTGAATGGTCCTCTATTTCTTGCAATCGCAATAACTTTAATTAAAATATCTCAGACTGTCTCCTTCGTGATGACAACTATTCTCTGCAGTCAACACAGCATGATATTTAGAAAACTCGTACTGTAATTGTTCATGAGTAACTGTGAATTCTTCAGAAGAGAGACGTGTATCCATTCAGCACAACTATCCACAGACCACTCACATGCAAAGCACTGTGAAGAGGTTAGACTCACCCACTTTTAACCTGCCTGTGACCTCCCCTTCAGAGTTGCGTGCGTTGACGGTCACATTCTGAGTTGACTGCAGAAGCAGGGATGAATCCTAGAAGGGCATTTACAAAATGTGACAAATACATACTATTCACTCATTTACTCACTTATTTTTAGAGAGACATATTTTTAGACTTATTTTTAGCGTGTACATGTGCGTTCCCGTGGGCAGGAACAACCAAAGGGATGGAGAGGGAGAATCTTAAGCAGGCTCCACACTCAGTGCGTCGGTGTACAGCCCAACGCGGGGCTTGATCTCACGATCCTGGGATCATGACCTGAGCCAAAGTCAAGAGTCAAACACTCAAGTGACTGAGCCACCCGGGCATCCCAATGGATAGATAGTATTCAAAATGACTGTGAGGCACCCGGGTGGCTCAGTCGGTTAAGCGTCCGATTTTAGCTCAGGTCACAATCTCGTGGTTCATGGGTTCGAGCCCCATGTCAGGCTGTGTGCTGACAGCTCAGAGTCTAGAGCCTGCTTGGGACTCTGTGTCTCCCTCTCTCTGCCCCTCCCCACTCACGCTCTGTCTCTCTCTCTCTCCAAAATAAACAAACATTAAAAATTTTAAATAAAAATAAAATGACTGTATATTTATATTCATATATAAATTTAGGATTTATATAAGATACTTTTTCCATAGTCAGAGATCCTGTGGCCCTACACAGTATTTTAAAATCTTGTTATACTATGTTAAATTATACTATGTTAAAAGAGTACATGAAAATTTTTTACTCCAACAGTTTCAAACAATACGTATTTATTATATTATTGCTTTTGTGGGTCAGGAGTCTAGGCACAGGCTACCTTGGTCCCCTGTTCAGGGTCTCAAGGGGACTGAAGGGCTGAGGATTCATTCCAGACTCAAGAGCTTCTTCTAAGCTCATGTGGTTGGTGGCAAAATCCATTTCCTTGCTGCTACAGGGTGTCCTAACTCCTTTTTTCATAAATTATAATATTTTTATGGGTTCACACTGCTCGTATGCAATGGCTATAGTGTACCACGTTAGCTCTCTGGGTGAAGATCTAAAATAATCGAGTTTTAATCAGTGTTTTTTCCTGTTCCAAGGAATTAAAATTTCTTAATAAAATATTAAAATATTAAAATTTTTTTTTAATATCTATGTCCAGGACATGACATATTTTTAGAAGGTAAATCAGAGCATGGTTAGTTCTTCTGTAAGAAACACCACATTACTTATTTTCAAAATGTAAAGCCTTTTCACAACTTCACAAGAGCTTTTTAAAATTTGTCAGATATCTATATTTTTTAAACTTTTGTTGGAAGATAAGGTGGCTTTATGTCATAAGCGCCTCCTGTGGTATCATAGTTCCGAATGGCTGGTTTTGCATTACAGAAGATTGGTTGCTTTTATATAAGCAATTTTCTTCAAAAAAGAACGCAACGATTTGGCTGTTGGATTCAGGCGGGTTTATGATCCATTCAGAGGGAACCGAATGTCTTCCAAAGTTGTAGCGAGTACCGTGATTTTTCAGAAGGAAAGAAGTTTCAGGAACGCTCTGGAACTCTGGCAGGTCCGAAATTCTCCCCATCGCTTTGTGGAAGCAGATGACCTATCGGCATCTCGTGTTTCATCCACTGCTGTGACCTTGATACTTGTCTTCACATTGTTCAAAAATAAGTAGCACGGTAAGAGTTAACGGTTTACCGGTTTCTTACGTAGAGCCTCGGCGTGCAGGGGTGTGAGGAGGGGCTCACCTCCCGCCGTCTCGGGGCTCTCCCTGTGTGGTGGCCTCCTCAATGGTGAGCTTTAGCCTGTGAGCTTTAGGCTGGCTGCTCTTCCTTGGACTCCCAACCATATCTTCTCAACTCGGGGAGGACCCCTGCCTCTTCGTTGGCCCCGCTCCCTCACCGTGGCCTTCGAAACTCTCTGCAAGTAGCAAACTGGGGCGGTCCTGGGGCTCACCTCTTGTGTCCGCCTCTCAGACAGAACTGTCCTGACTGCCACTGTCCAACGTCTGCAAACTGTCCTACTCCATTTTGGTGCTCTGACAGAATACCCGAGACTCGGTGGCTTATAAACAACAAAGGTTTCTTTCTCGCAGTTCTGGAGACGGGGAAGTCCAAGGTCATGGTGCTGGCAGATTTGCTGTGTCCAGTGAGACTCACTTTCGGGTTCACAGAAGGGGCCTCCCAGCCTCCAGCTCACCTGGTGGAAGGGGTGAGGGGGCTCTCTGGGCCTCCCTGATCAGGGCACTGATTCCCTCATGAGGAAGTCGCCAAAATCCCACCTCCTAATACCATCACCCTGGGGGTTAGGGTTCCAACATGTAACTTCCAGGCCACAGCAAAAACCATGGTTTCTGATACAGTTTCAAGTTTTTTAGTTGTTTACTATAAGCGGGTAAGTCTGTTTCCTGTCATTTCTGTCTCGTATTACCTGTTTTGATTTTTATCATTTCTTGTCTTTTTCATAGAAGCTCCTCAAAAACAGCTTTATCTCTGTGAGATGCTTAAGTGTGCTTTTCCAGTCATTTTCAGAATGATTATTTCTACTTAGTCGGAAGTTAATTCTCTCTTTGGGGAGTTTAGTTGGAATCCTTTTTTTAGATGAAGGCTTCCTTATGTGGTTTCCAGTCTCAGTCTCAAGCTTCCCTCTGTGGATGTATTTTGATTTCTGGATTTACCGAGCCTGTCTAAGGGCTTTCCCATTGTTTTCATTGAGACCCCTGGGTTTCTCAGCCTTGTCATGGTGGCTCAGGGCTCGTGTCCTCGGATGACATTCGGGTCTTGGTCTGGCATCTTTATTCAAGTCTGGGCAGTAGGTGCGACTATTTTCTGCCTTTCATTGCTGTCTCATGCAGTGGGTCTGGCTAGAGCCCCAAGCAGTCCCATCAGGCAACATTCTGGTCCCTGTGTCTCTGTGGGCTTTGACCGTAGGCTGTCCCTGCCTCTTTCCAGGACTGCGAACTTCAAAGACAATCATTCCAAGTAAAGCTTTACCATTGTGTGTTTTGGTTTCATTTCATCTTTGACGACGTATGTTGCTAACTACAACTTTTTTGTTTTATCAGTTATAATTGCTATGTGCTTTGGTTAATAATGGGCAGGGTAGGTGGTTATAAATCATGAGTTCCAGGCACAATCTTCACAGGACCTCATGTATTAGTTTTGAAGAGTTACCAAGTAATCACATGCTAGAAGCCAGAGTACCATGTTGAATTATATTTAGAATAAGGAAATTCTCTCACCTCAGCAATATACATAAATTAATATGTGCCAAATTTTGTAAATCCATTTCTGTAATTTTATGGAAAATTACCTCCTAGACTCATCTTTGAAAAGGAAACATAAGTAATACATCAGTGCACACAGAATATATAAGACCTAATTTTGTTCAGTTAATCCAATTATTGGAAAGCCATATTAGTTACCAGATACTTTATAGCTCTGTGATCACATAATATCATTCCAAATGTTTCTATAATTTTATGTATCGATCGACATACTGCATCAATGCATCATTGTAAGAGTTTAATATATGATTATCTAAAATAATTGACATAATTTTGCTCCCCGATTTTTTTTAAGTATATGGAGATATAAAAAATCTGATAAGATATAACTAAAAGTACTATTAAGTCCAGAATATTAAATTTGCTAGAACTAATCACCTGATTTCAGCCATCAGGCTTTTTACCAGTCTTCTCTCCTCAAAACTATAGGTAGGGAATCAGCCAGCATAACTCTGGGGGGGAAAATGGTCCTAATATTTAAATTCTTTGCTCACATCTGACTTCCCCCTTTACATAAGTTTGGGTTTATTCCTCATGTTTCCATATGACACGGCTATTTAATACACTGAAATGCCATCACGATTCACCTAAGTGCCTTAGCTCTTCAGCTAAGCCCACGGCATCTGGCTCACGCATGTATCAGCCTGTCCTATTCCAGGTCATTTGTGGGTTCCTCCTGTCAACTGAGACATTATCAGAAGTAATACAATAGTGCCTACGAGCTACTAATGTGCCTTGCACTCTCGAGACTCCTTGGCAGTGTATTTATGTCCAAGTCTTACACGGCATCCCATTATGGTTGGTAGTAGGGCTTGGTGACCGTTCTGATGGCTGTGTGGGGGTGTGCTTTACCCCTCCTACAAGACCACATGATTCTCAGCGGTTGGCCTTTTGTATCCTTTCCAACTGCCCTAGAGTCACTCGAAGAGCCTCAGCATGTAGGAGGTACTGACACCTCCTTTCACATGTATAAACACAGGAGGAAAACGAAGAGTACACTCTTCATCCAACGAGTAGGTTACAGTTGGGTGAAGTCTCAACATTTCATTGAGATGACACCCAACCAATAATTTAGCGAAAGGTTTACCTTTACTACGAAGTCCATAGCATCACATGAAGAAAAATAGAACATATTACAAAAGCTATTTGACTGTGTTTCACGCTTGGCTCTATTTGTTACAAATTTCATGGAGGTAAATGAAGATAATACGGAGGCAGATTTATTTTTAAAGTCACACAATTATTTAACAGATATGTTTAATCTACTTGTGGAGAATCCCACAGGACCATAATCTATAATTAGTGTAATTAGTACAGAACATGCTACAATGAAACTAATTTCTTTCTAAACTTCTCAGATAATTTTAAATGCCTTGAGAAAAGTGTCTTTAAATTACCTGCACTAATGGAAAGAGGTTTAGATTGCCTTTGATAAAGGTTTTAATTACCAAACGTTTTTAATTATGGTTTAAATTTCTGAGGCCACCGAGTTCAGAGCTGAAGCACATGAAAATGGCATCTTTTTATAATGTAATATCGGAAATAAGTTTTACAACCTTCTACCAAGCTTTTATAAAGCGTGTAACATGAACGCATGTACATATATACGTTCTAAGAACTCTCTTCCGAAATAGCTGAATTTCTATGCTTAACGATTATTAATTTTTCATAAAACACAACATATTTACATGTTTCATCACTTTCTTACCACTCTGGAGTGTATTTCCTTGGCGTACAATGGGAATAAAAATTCTGACTCCCCTTCCAGGCGAAGACCATCCTTTGTAACACGCAAGTGACCCATTCCTGTCTGTTAAAAAGACGAGACAACAGAGATTTTGTTTTTGCTTTCCTTTTCACTTCTTTTAGTATCAGCTAAAATTATAGATGCATTTTCATAAATCTTCTATTGGCACTTCTCTGGATTTCTCTTACTTTGCTTAAAACCTTAGTTGTTTTTATTAAATTGTCAATATTTCATTAACCCTTGCGTAATACAAAGGACTATTTAGGAAATACGTATGAGATTGAAAGAGTCACTTCACAATAAACACCCGAGAGTCGCCACCATGTAAGAAAAAGACTCTTACCATTACTATTTAAAACTGTTTTTTTTAATTAAAATGTAATAAAATGGGCTGTTTTGAGGTGTACCATTCTATGAGTTTTAACACGTGTAGCCACTGATACAATCAGGGTACACAACAGTTCCACCACCCCCACCCCCATGGTACCATTGAAAAAAAATTTTTTTAATGTTTTTATTATTTTTTAATTTTTCAGAGAGAGAGAGAGAGAGAGAGAGAGAGAGAGAGAGAGAGACAATCCAAAGCAGGGTCCAGGCTCTGAGCCGTCAGCACAGAGCCTGACGCAGGGCTTGAACTCATCAGCTGTGAGATCATGACCCGAGCTGAAGTCGGACACTCAACTGACTGAACCACCCAGGTCCCCCCCCACCCCCCCGCCACCATGACACCTTCTTGAGGTTTCATGTGTATCAGGTAAGTTTACAATATAGCAACTGTTCGGTGGCCATTTCTTAAGCACAAAACCATATAGGAGGACGTGAAGCTCTATTCAAAGGGTCTGTTCTCAAAGAATTTTTCATCATGATAAATGCCCACAAAGGATAGAAGACTTAACTATGGAGATCACCAGTGACCATCATGCTATTAAATCTCGTGGACATTTTTAAACTTCATTCCCTTTGCTTTCTCAGCAGCATTTAACACTGGACCTCTTTCTCATTGGTACCCTATCCTCACTCGGTTTCCAGGACACCAGGCTCTCTTAGCTTCTCTCCTTGGCCTCCATATACATTCATCCTCCTCTGCCCAGCCCTGGACTGCTGGCTTCTTCAGCAGTCCGGCCCCTTCCTGTCCACAGGAAGGCCCCGTCCTGTCCTTCTCTGACCACACCCTCAGCTCCCAGTACCATCTCAGTGTGGAAATTCTCACCTGTTTTTATCTGCAGTTTACATTTTCTCTCCTAAGCTCCAGACCCATATATACAATTCTCCATCTCTCCTTCCCTTTCGAAAGTTTGGTAACACCTAAATACAACAAACTGAATTCTGATCTCCCCTCTCTTCTGAGTCTAGAGTTAGATTTTAAAAAGGGAGAGTAGAATGGTCAGATAAAATGGAACAATGACATTAAGCACAATTTTATACAGTGAGAGGTGACTTCCGGGACAGAGATCTGTTACTCTGAACTGATGCCACAGACTTCTCTTCTCAAGAACTCCACTGACTGATAAGCCCTGTTAACAAGAACCAGATTCAGTCTGGAATCATTCGGCCTGGCTAGCTGTCTGTGAGCCACCATTATGGCCCTCTTCCCAAACGTGGGTGTGGGAGCAGTAGATTTTGCACTGTGATCAATGGAAGTCCCCCAGTGCCGCTGGGCTTGGGTCAACCGACACCACAGGCAGAGAAGCTCTCCCGAGTCACTCTTACATTTGTGACTGAGTGTGTAGCTTTGGAGGCGGGGCTCCAAATCTAAAAAGTTGACAGCCACTATGGTACAACTTCTCACAAAATGTAACCGTGCAGTTGTAAGACACAGTTTATGAAATGAAGCCAACATGAGCAATGTTGTAAGATCCATCATGTGTGTATAATAAACCAATTTTTAGCAGACAACTGCATCAGGAACTTTTGGTCCTAGAATTAGCCAAAGTGAGGTTCCAGCATTGTACATTCAAATCTGAAAATCTGCTGTGGATTTCTGGGTTCAACCGAACAGATGCCAGGAGTTTTTCTGGACTCTGTTTCGCTACATCGGCAGAAAACAACAAAAAAGTAATGCGGATCCCAGCCTCTGAAGCAGCTTATTTATATAATCACATCGCAAAAGGTGATTGTTCTTTGTCATGTGTCATTTCCTCCTCTGGCTTTTTCATTCATTGAAAAATGAGGAAATTGACATGAGATGACCTCAGCCCATATTCTATGGTTTTAACAAAATGAATTACAAACCTCTACAAACAATCCATCGCTACTCAATGTCTGAAAACAAAACAATATGCCTATTTTCGTTTGTTTTTTTTTTTTTAACTCAGGTATGTTGAGCTACAACTCACAAATAATAAAATTCACCTTTTTTAGTGAATATTTTTGCCAGGTTTCACAATCAAAGTACAACACACCAACACCGTGAAGGTACACAACAGTTCTGGAGATGATAAACAATGCCCCCCCCCCCGCAGTCACAGCCAACCCCCACTCCTTGGCAACCACTGCTTCCTGTTCCAATAGTCTTGCCCTTTCCAGAATGTCATCTAAATGGAATCATACAGTATGTAGCCTTTTCAGACTGCCTTCTTTCCCTAGGATAAAGCGTCTGGCAGTCATCCATGCTTTTGTGTGTATCAGGAGTTTGTTTCTTTTTAGAGAGGCAGACTATTCCACTGGAGAATATTCCATGGTTTGTTTATACATGTGTCAGTTGAAAGACATTTAGCTTGCTCTGATGATTACGAATAAAGGGCTTCTGTGTGCACATAGTGGTCATTTCTGATGAGCAAACGCCTGGGGATTTGCTGCGTTGTACAGTAGGTTTATGGTTAACCTTATAAGAAACAAGAAACCGCCAAACTGTTCAGTTTTCCAAGACGGTTGTACCATTTTGCATTCCCATAAGCAATATATGAGTATTCTGGTTGCACTGTATTCTTGTCAGCACTTAGTACTGTCAGTACTATTTTTCATTCTAATAGGAGCGTGATGGTATCATATTGTGGTTTTAATTTGTATTTTCCTAATGACTAATGATAGTAAGTGTTTTTCAGTGGGCTTTTTACTATCCACATCTTTGTCGATATGTATTTGCAAATATTCTTACCAAGTCTGTGGCTTTTTATTCCTTGACTGGTGTCTTTTGCAGAGCAAAAGTTTTCAATTTTCAAGAAGTTTAATTTATCACTTTTCTCTTATGATTATGCTTTTGATATTTTATGTGACAACTTTCCCTAAACCAAGGACATATTTTCTCCTATGTTTTCTTCTAGAATTTTTATAGTTTTAAATTACATATTTAGGTCTCTGACCAGTTTTTAGTTAACTTTTGTGTATGGTGTGGGGCATACATGAAGATTATTTTGCATATGGGTGGATATTCAATTATTCCAGCACCATACGGTGATAATTGTATCCCTTCTCTACTGAATTACTTTTGTACTTTTGTCAAAAATTAACCACATGTGGTTATATTTCTGGATTGTCTATTCTGTTCTGTTGACTTATGTGTCTGTACTTACTATACTGTATTGATTACTCTAACCCTACCGTCAGGTTTGAAATCACCCAGTGGGAGTTCAAAATTATTTTGGCAATTCGAATAATTTAAAAAAATCTTTATTATGATAAAGTATACTTAATAACATTTACCATTTTAGCCATCTTTAATTGCATAGTACAGTGGTATTAAGTACCTTCATATCGTCGCACAATCACCACCATCCTTCTCCATAATTTTTTCATCCTTTCCAACTGAAACTCTGTGCACATTAAACCCAGCTCCCTATTCCCCACTCCCCCAGCCCCTGGTAACTCCTATTCTACTTCTTGATTCTATAAATCTGATTATTCTATGTGCCTAAAGTAAGTGGAATCATATACATTTTTTGTCTTTCTTTCTAACTTTATCCTAGCATTTTGCCTTTAAATATAAGTTTTAGAATCAGCTTATCTATTCTACAAACATTTCTGCTGGGTTTTTGACTAGAAATGTATTGAATATAAGTATGAATTTGGGAAGAACTAACATCTTAAAAATATTGAGTCTTCCAATGTTCGAACACTATTTCCCCATTGAATCATAAAAATTTCTTTCATCATTGTTTTGTAGTTCTCAGCATATAAATCTTATTCATATTTTGCTTGATTTTTACATAAATACTTCATGTGTCTTGGTGCCATTATAAATGATACTATTTTTATCTCACACCAGCTTCTATTTAGTCCATATTGTTCTGGCTTATCCTTTTTCCTTCTTTTATTTTCAAACTCTCTCATTTTTTTCTTTTATGTCTCTTGTAAGGACATTATAGATGATCTTATAAAAAACATAACTTGAAAATCTTTATTAATAGAGTTTAATGTTCATAGTCATTTAAATTAATGAAATATTCTGATGGATTTATACTATCTTATTTTTCTCTAAGAAAAGTCACTCTGGTTATTGAGTACTATCTCCCATGACCTGACAATCATCGGGCCCCTTGAGCTCTGACACCCATAGCAAAGCCCTGTAAGAACACTATGGTTTTAAGAACACACAAGGTGTACGATTCCATTAAGGCCAAGTGTTCTTGTTAAATAAAATGCCCCAGCTGGGTGAAGAGGGCTTCTACGAAGAGGCGTGACCGAGCATTGGGTGTCAGGTCCCAGAAGGGTGAATAGAACCCCTCAGTGGCGAAGCTCCCCCGGGGAAGTGTGTCCAGCTCAAGTGCAATGGGGAGAGGGTGGTGGCAGAGGTACGAGGGTGGAAACATGCAAGGGGTTGAGTTTATAAGTAGATGAAAGAACAAGGGAGCTAAGTTCCTCATTGTCACGGAAGGGAGGTACAAATACAAAAAGAGAGAAAATCAGGTTAATCCCCATATTGTTGCACTGAAGTTAAACATTTGTATGAACCCATGGTGTTCCACATGTAGATGGATAGGTAGAGAAATGTTCATATAAAAGTGTGTGTGTGTGTGTGTGTGTGTGTGTGTGTGTGTATCTGCATGCGTGCACGCAGGTGTTAGTTACATGTCCTCTGAGTGGCTCTGGGCTAGCAGCACACTGACCACAATGAGCGCGTCTGACACTTGAATCTCAGGTTCTAAATACCATTCCACACTAAGAGGGATTAGAGCTCCTTGGAGAGACAGCTAATTTCAGGGCCAGAGTAAGCAAAGAGCATGATGAGCCTGGAAGATCCTGTGCGGGTAGACAAGAAAGGGCACAGAGAATATTGAGGATAGACCAAAAGGCAGAAAAGCCGGCTAAAAGGGGCTCCCAGAGGCCAAATCAGACTGAATATAAGCACTGAAAGAAATGGCAGCAATGGATTATGAGAGCCCACTGAATAGAATTAGAAATCATGAGTCCATACAGACATGCAAAAATAAACAAATGAATGGAAGGGTTGACGAAAACAGTGTCTTTACATAGTTTAAACCTATCTCCTTACCAAATAGTTATACCTGCAAATGGGAAAACAGTCATTTTACAGGGAAGAAGCCTGGCCCTTTAATGAGTGCTTAAAGTGATGGGCCAAGTAAGACATTCGTCATGCTGATGGAAGTCCTGAATTCCAGAGGGTCGAACAGAGGGTTCCCAGAGTTGGGGAAGGATGAGGGTAGGAGAGGACAGTGCGTGAGCAGAACCTCAGAGCCTTTGAGTGGAAGAGATGAGCAGTGGGGAGGCGAGGGTTTCCTATGGTGACCAACATCGATGGGGATGAAAGGGAGTTGGGCCTCATCTGCAGCGCACTGGAGGCCGATGGCGGAGGGAAATCGGGGAAGGGGAGGGGCATTAAGAGGTGAGTGCCTGCTGCTCCCCACTGACTCCTGTTTATGAGGAGAGGGTCTGGAGCCGTGTGGCCATAGGCTCTGGGCACCAGGTCCGTTCTTGACCCTTGAGGTGGAACAGACTTGCTCTGGATCCCTCAGTCTCTCCTGACTCTTGCTGATGGCGTTATGGTTCCCTCACTTCTACTTCCTTGTATCATAGGAGTGGCAGCACGCTCTTTCGGCATCCGTGTGTTTGCTCATGGAGTTGACGAATAACTTTCTTATTTTAATTTATACAGCTAATTCTTACTAATCCTACGTTTCAGTTCTCCCTGTCCACAGCACCTTGTGCATAACTCTGTAGTAGCACTTATATCATTACTAATATAAGAGCCTGTTTGTTTCTGCACAAAATATTGGCTATTCCTCCGAGAGGTAGAGTATAATCTTCTGCCCATGAATCTGGCCTACCAGCAGGTATGACATCAAAAGAAGTCTTGAGGCTTCTGCTCAGGCCTACTGGAATACTTTAGAAGTCCTGACTAGTCTTACCATGTAAGAAGTCCAGGGACCTTGAGATCACATGCTGGGGAGACCAAGGGCAGACTCTCCAGTTGTCAGTTTCAGCTGAGCCCAGCTTTCCAGCCATCCCTGCACTGGCACCAGATATGTGAATGAAGTCATCCCAAACCCTCCAAACCAGCCCTAATACCAGCTAATTATATCTGAGTGACCTCAATTGACATGAGGGGTGGTGGCGGGCAGATTGCCTAGCTGAGCCCTGCCCCATTTTCTGACTTACAAAATCAAAAGTTACGATAAAATAGCTTTTGTTTTAAGCCATTTGTTTTTAGACTAACATGTTTTGTAGCAACAGATTAGCCAGGATACTTCTTGTGAGCAGGGATGAACCACATCTATTCTCAACTCTTCGTTTAGTATCTGATGCACAAAAGCGCTCAGCACATGGTTGTTGAGCTGTTAAACGATCCGTGTCCAGAAAAACATCAGTTAAGCTGATAAAGCTCGAGGTCACTTAGATCCTACATTGCACCACACTGTCAGTTTCATGTGTATGGGACATCTCATCTCTGGCTTTCCTTCCTTTGGTGCATCAGCTGCTGTCAATCATAATGTGACTGTATCGTGACTCATTCATTGTTTTGGCAAAAATCAACCAAGTGCCAGATTTTGACTCTGTTCTGCTCCCACCACTCGTTCAGAGTGGGCTCAACACTTCTGGGCAATAGCAGGGGGCAGGGAGAGCAGTCCCTGCAGGATGATGCCTTGGTTGAATCCTTAGGCAATTTACACAGAACGCCAGAAGGGTGAATGAACGCTCAGTGCAAACCCCTTCCATGTAACAAGAACAGTGTCATGACTCAAATTCTTCCCATCCATGACTTTAACCTTTACCTGTGGCACAAACCCTTCCCCACTTTTCATCTTCCCAAAGCTGGAGCTCGCAGATGGGGTGCTTCTCTGGCCCTTAATCATCATTTTCTTAGTTGCAAGCTTAGCATTCACAGCTCGAACTCAAGTAGAACACGATCTAGTTAACTTTCCCTGGAACCCTAAATTCATCTGGTTAATTTCCTATTGTTGTTGGCTTTCTTCATTCTGGAGGTCAAAAACTGCAAAATATTTGATAGTTCTGCAGGCTTCTCTGATTTCCTTTCATCTCTTAAAGTTTAATTAACTTACATATCCTTTTGAATTTACTACATTAATTTGGTTTCACATAACTACCTTTGATAACTTTCCCTTCTTGTAGGAAATAGATTACCCTCCGCTTTCCTTCTCCGATCAGCACTGCCCCATTCAACATTTTCTAAAGGCCAGCTGGGTATGGTAAGGAAACACTTGGGGTTTTTTTTCCTTCCTCTGTAGGAAAAACTCAGTTCTCCCCTACTATGTCTTTCCTTCCTGTTGAGGATCCTGTTCCTCACATAGACACTTCATTTCTGACATTTCTGGTCACCAAATAAATGAGTGGAAGTTTTCCCCGCAACTATAAATCCTCATATCCCAGCAGAGTGTCCAAGAATTCAATTCAATTCAGACATATCTTCCCAGAGACATCACCAAATTCCACAGACTAAGGGCTCAGTCCCACCCAACCGCTTTTAGATGCCAGTCATAAGCCAAGGTTATCACCTGTGCTTCTGACCAACCAGCTCTTTATTGGAGGTTCCAATGGTCCCCTCCTTGGGTTTGATTAAATTGCTAAACAGGTCACAAAACTCAAGGAAAAACTTATAATTACCAGTATATTAAAAAATATGGTATAGGACACAGATATACAGCCAGACAAAGAGCTATATAGGGCATGGTCTGGGAAAATCCCACGTGCAGGGACCTTTGGATTTGTCTCCATGGAGTTGGGGTATATCACTCTCCTGGTGTGGATATGTTTGCTAATCTAGAAGCTCCCCTTATCCCTTACGACTGGGATTTATGGAGGGCTTCCTTATGTAGGCATGATCAATCATTTCCAGCCTCTCTCCTTTCTTTGGAGAATGGGGTGTAAGGCTGAAAACTCCAATGAAACTGGACTACCTTCTCCCACCATACACAAAAATAAATTTAAAATGGATTAACAACCTAAATGTGAGATCTGAAACCACAAAAATCCTGGAAGAGAGCACAAGCAGTAATGTCTCTGACATTGGCCATGGCAACATTTCTAGATATGTCTCCTAAGGCAAGGAAAATAAAGTAAAAAATAAACTACTGGGACTGCACCTAAATAAAAAGAAAAACCACTTCTTCATGGAGAGGGAAACAATCAACAAGACTAAAAGTCAACCTGCTGAATGGGAGAAGATATTTGGAAATGACATATCCAATAAAGAGTTAGTATCCAAAATATATGAAGAACTGATACAACTCAACACCCAAAAAACAAATAACCCAACTTAAAAAAGGGCAGAAGATATGGACAGACATTTCTCCAAAGAAGACGTCCAGATGGTCAACAGACACATGAAAGGATGCTCAACAGCACTCACCTTGAAGGAAATACAAATCAAAACTATAATGAGATACCACCTTACACTTGTCAGAGTGGCTAAAATAAAAAACACAAGAAACAACAAGTGTTGGTAAGGATGTGGATAAAAAGGAACTTACTTTCACTGCTGATAGTTTGCTGAATGCACACTGGGGCAGCCACTGTGGAAAATGGTATGGAGATTCCTTAAAACATTAAAAATAGAACTACCCTAGGATCTAGTAATCATACTACTGGGTATTTACCCACAAAATGCAAAAGCACTAATTCAAAGTGATTCATGAACCCCTATGTTTACAGCAGCATTATTTACAATAGCCAAATTATGGAAGCAGCCCAAGTGTCCATCGATAGATGAATGGATAAAAGAGATGTGGTATGTATATACAATGGAATATTATTCAGCCACAAAAATAGAGAAATCTTGCCACTTGCAATAATACAAATGGAGTGAGAGAGTATGATGCTAAGTGAAATAAGTCAGATAAAGACAAATACCATATGATTTCATTCATATGTGGAATTTGAAAACTAAAACAACGAGTCAGTGTAAAAACAGAGAGAGACACACACACACACACAAACCAAGAAACATTCTCTTGACTATGGAGAACAAACTGATGGTTAGTAGAGGGAAGGTGGGTTCTGAGATGGGTGAAATAGATGATAGGGATTAAGGAGTGCACTTCTGTGATAAACGCTGGGGGATGTATGGAATTTTTGAATCACCATATTTTACACCTGAAACTAATACAACACTGTGTGTTAACTGTATTGGAATTAAAATTTTAAACTTTTTTTTTTTTAACGTTTATTTCTTTTTGGGACAGAGAGAGACAGAGCATGAACGGGGGGAGGGGCAGAGAGAGAGGGAGACACAGAATCGGAAACAGGCTCCAGGCTCTGAGCCATCAGCCCAGAGCCTGACGCGGGGCTCGAACTCCCGGACCGCGAGATCGTGACCTGGCTGAAGTCGGACGCTTAACCGACTGCGCCACCCAGGCGCCCCTAAAATTTTAAAAAATAAGATAAAACCTGTAACTTTCTGGATGTCCTTTATCAAGTTGACTTGTAACTCTTGATGTAAAAAACATATGTAACTCTGCACCTAATGTTCCTTCCCTAGAGCACTCTCTTCTTTGTAAAGATTGTGTATCCCAGGCAGCTGTCTTTAACTTGGGCTGTAATAAAACTCTTTTATTTCTTAAAAAAATAATAGACTGTTATAACTATGAGCGTTTTATGTAAGCCTTATGGTAACCAAAGCCAAAGCCTATAGTAGATTCACAAAAGATAAAGGGAAAAGAACATAAGCAGAACACTATGTAAAAATCATCAAATCACAAAGGAAGGAAACAAGACTTGAAGAAGGGAACCAAGGAATTACAAAACAACCAGAAAACAATCAACAAAATGACAGTCATAAGTTCATACCTACCAAAAATTACTTGAAATGTAAATGGACTAAATTTTCCACTCAAAAGACACAGGGTGGCTAGATAACACAATAAAACCAAACAAGAGTCAACTACATGCTGCCTATAAGAGACTGATTTCATCTCTACAGACACATATAGACTGAAAGTGATGGAAAAAGATATTCCATGAAAATGGAAACCAACAGGAATCAAGGGTAGCTATTCTTATATCAGAAAAAACAGACTATAAACCAAGGACTATAGCAAGAGATGAAGAAGGTCATTATAGAATGCTAAGAGGGTCAATTCATCAAGAGAATGTAACGCCACAAAATATGCACCCAACATTTGAGTATAAGAACTGAAGGGAGAAATAGAGAGTAATACAGTAATAGCAGGAAACTTCAATATTCCACTTTCAACAATGGATACATCACTCAGACAGAAAATCACTAAGGAAACAGGGTGGTGAAACTGTACGTTAGACCAGATAAACATTCAGCCCAACAGCAGCAGATTATACATTATTCTCATGTGGTATACAATGACAATGGAATATTATTTAGCCTTAAAAAAAAGAGGGAAATCCTGTCTTTTGTGACAACCTGGATGAACACGGAGGGTCTTATGCTAGGTGAAATGGTCATACAGAGAAAGGCAAATACTGCATAGTATAACTTTATGTGAAATCTAAAGAGGGGGGAAATCAAATTCATGGAAACAGATAGAAAAGTGGTTGCCAGGGGCTGGGGGTGGCGTGGGGTAGGGTGGGGAGAAGTAGGAAAAGGTTGGTAAAAAGGTACAGACATTCAGTTAAAAGACCTGAATGGAGTCTCAGGATCTATTGTGTAACAACATGGTGACTATAGCTGATACCACTGTTTTGGGTAGTTTAAATTTGCTAATAGAGTAGAACTTATTCTCCCTCACACACAAAAGGTAAATATGGGAGGTGATGGATGTGTGAACTCCCTGAGGGAAGTCCTTTCGCAATGTGTGTGTCTATCATATCATCATGTGGTACGCCTCAAATCTCTTTCAATTTTGTCAACTCTACTTCAATAAAGCTGAAAAAATTATAGAAAATGTCAAGAGTCAGTGGCAAGCAGTGGATGTGGAGGCTCTGGAACTCTCACGTCCTGGTGGGAGTTGGCGCAATCCGTCCTCAACACCGGCAGCTTCCATTAAAGCTGAATGCAGGGGCGCCTGGGTGGCGCAGTCGGTTAAGCGTCCGACTTCAGCCAGGTCACGATCTCGCGGTCCGTGAGTTCGAGCCCCGCGTCGGGCTCTGGGCTGATGGCTCAGAGCCTGGAGCCTGTTTCCGATTCTGTGTCTCCCTCTTTCTCTGCCCCTCCCCCGTTCAAGCTCTGTCTCTCTCTGTCCCCAAAATAAATAAACGTTGAAAAAAAAATTAAAAAAAAAAAAAAGCTGAATGTACCCACAACGCATGAGTCACATTCTGTCAGAGTCCACATTCAATTCACACTGCCTCAAGTCCCACTCGGTCTTTGGCCCATGACAACGTGGCTTCCACCATCACCGTTCTACTGAAATTGCTCTCCCCAATAACCTTGTTATTAAAAAATCCAACGCCCCTTCTCAATTTGCATTCTACTGGAAAATTCTTGTAGCATTTGGGACTGTTGGCCAATCCATAATTCTTCGCACTCCACCTTCCCTTGAGGCTTCGGGCAGTTTGGTTTATCTTTTGGCTTCGACTGTTCCTTTGGCACTTTTTCTCAACAACGTCCTCCTAGGCTTCTTTGTGAAAGGCCCGCGTTTCTTGGAGTTGCATGCTTGGCACCATGTAAATACTGAATATATGTTAAACCCTCACACACATCCTCTTACACGTGAGTACCCCTCCTTAGTGTTCTCCAGATAATTTCTTAAAACACTAACCTAACGTTTACTCTCCCTCTTTAAAAACTGGTGTACACAATACCACACAAGTGACCTACGGGCATACAAGGCTCTTATACGTGGTCCCTATTTCTACAGGTTTATCTCCTGCCCTTCTCCTTCGAACCTTACATCTTCGTGACAATACACTTCTCACTCAACAATCTTTCTTCATCCTTGTATTGCATCCCCAAATGATTGGAGTCCTGTTGAAGCTTTTCTGATCTCCTCAGGCCACCATAACTCCTTCTTCTGGATTTCTACAAAAGTTTGATCACATCTCTCATAGAAACCTTATCCCATTATGTTACATGTATCTAGACCTCTACTGCACTGAGAGCTTTGTAAACCCGGCCTGTATTGTGGGGGCTACCACCCTACACACAGCAGGACCCAACAATGGGTTCACTGATTGGCCTTTGCAACCGCGAGATCCATGTTACCTTACGTTAGCTGCTCAGCATACATTTAAAAAACGAACAGGTTGATAATTGGTATTACTTCAGAATTTGCACGTTTAGGATGACCCATGGTGTGTAGTAAGAAATTTGGCATTTGGGGGGATGTTGTAGTGATTTTGAAGTTTTTAGCCTTGTCGTGCTTTCATAAACTTCATGCCGACACTTGAGAGGTGATATAAAATCAAACTGAGGCTCCTTTAATTATTCTCATAACTATTATTTGTTTACCTCAGGTTTTTGGGTTTTTTCAATCACTTCTGGGAGTTCTTTACGCAACTTTTCTTCCTTGCTAGGCTGCTAGTAAAAACTTTAGGCATCAAAAAAATGTGAGTTTTTCTAGTTCATAAGGATTTTTTTCCCTTAGAAACAGGAAGAATTATTTCACGAATGAATGTTTACAGTTTTTTTATCTGACTATATTCCAAAGCACTGCAACAGATCAAGGACAGACATAAATTTATTCTTCAGTGGTATGATTTGTATACAATTTTCTCTCAATTTTATCGTGATCCTGATTTTTCATATTGTGGGCAAGGGGTTCCTAGAATTTAATGAGAAATTAAAGTGAGCATATTTTGTGTAAAGATGTCCTTGGGGAATAGTCTCAGAATAATCAGTGATTGTCTTGTCTATTTTCAAATACCCATAAAGAGACTCATTTCTCAATGCTTTATATCTTAGGAAGTTTTGATGTTTATTTCTTCTAAACCATGCAGAAGACTGGATAATGAATTTTCATTTTGGCTCAGCATAAGAAAGGATAAAGTTTGGTCAAGTTGATCAGCTGACTCGTCAACAGTAAAACTTTGAGAGTCTCTAGAAATATATATGGAAACCAGTTCTGGGTATACTTCATTTAATGAAATTGATGTTTCCCAGCAACTTGCTATAGAAGCAAATTTAATTTCAACTGAATTATACCTTCTATTGACTTCCAAAACAAGTTAAAAATATATCCTCTCCTAGAAGAAAAATCCCTTTAATATTATTACAGATATACAAAAGCAAAAACCCCCTGGAACAAAAACTTATTTGCTAGTAAAGTTGTCTTCTGATGAAAAATGGATAATTTCATTTTGACATTAAAAGCAATCCAAGGAATGATCCAAACTACAAAATGCCACCTAATAAAAACCTATAAAGGAAAATATACAATATACAAATACTCTGGCAGTACAACATACATATTCTTTTGGCTCATAATTTTCCCACTATATCACCGCAAAACTTAAATGCAGGGTAGTTTCCCTAAGTTTTCCATAGACTCACGAAGCAATGCACCTTCCCCCCCTCAACTTACATTATTCAAATGTATTGGCATATTTGTACAATAGAGGCAGCACAGAATCTTTCACAAGGAAATAAAGACAAATAGGTATGATATGCTCTACCTTTGTTTAAGCAGCAAAGTTATCCCAGTGTACGGCAAAATATTGGTTACTGCCTGACAATGATTTTGAAGTTAGTAGGATGTATTTGCGTTTACCACCCTTTCCCATCAAACAAGTTTTAATTTTTTATCAGTTTATATATTTATCAGTTTATACTTATCAGTTATCAGTTTTTATATTTATCAGCTTACCAGTTTATCAATTTATAATTATTAACGTCACAAAGAAGTTACATAATTTTTAATGTTTTAATTTATTACATTATTTACATTATTACATTAAAATTATGGAGCTTACTTGTATTTCAGAAACATTTTAATTAAGCATAAGCTTTAGAAAAGTGAGATTATAATTGTACTGAATTTACTAATTTATATTCTGTCTCTAAAATCTCTTTATGTTCCATGGGTCTTTTTGGTGTTTATGAGCCACATGATTTGGACGGGTTTTTTTTTAATGTTTATTGACTTTTGAGATAGAACGAGAGCGCGAGCAGGCGAAGGGCAGAGAGAGGATCTGAAGCGGGTTCCGTGCTGACAGCAGAGAGCCTGATGCGGGGCTCGAACTCACAGAGCTGCGAGACCATCACCTGAGCGGAAGTCGGATGCTTAACCGACGGAGCCACCCAGGCGCCAGATCATTCTAGTTTTATGGAATGTTTTGGTATTTGCTAGAGCAAGCTTTCCCTTGTTATTCTTTGTCATGAATAAAGCTACTATGAAGTCTTTTCATCCTGTGCTGTGCAGACCCTTTTACTCAGGGTTCCTTTCGGGACTGTCGAAAGTATATTCCCGCAAATTGAGAGTCTTGCGGACTTGTGTCATTATTGCAATATGAAGTGTGATTCTTCTAGTTCATTTTCTAACTAGTTGGGACTAAAATATGAGTGGGTGTTAGACACTACATTTTGTACCTCATTTTATTACTCAACATATCAAACTTTCGTATTTGTTTCAGGGGTTTTGCATTTAATTCTTCTGGATTTTATAAGACAACATGGTAATAATTTGCAAGTAATTCTTTTCCCTCAAATCATCTGCTGTTTAACTATTTCAATGCCTTATTTAACAGATTGCCTTGCTGTACTGACAATATTTCAAAAAACAAAAGGGTAGCATACAGTAATACACTTCTCTTGTTTTTGGCTTCAACAGAAATGCCTCTAGGGTTTCAGTATCAAGTATGTTTCTGGCTGCCGGTTCGGGTAAATATTCGCTATCATGTTAGGGGAAGTATGCTGGTCAACTATTTCTTTTTATTACCGCCATCTACGATAGCCCATGTGTGTGGTGCAGTGAAAAAAGGGCGGATTTCAAATGAAATGAAGTGGATGCAAATTCTAATTCTTATCTTCTCACCCGGTGATCTCAGACAATTTTTAAATTTCTGACACTTCAAGTTAAGGAACACCTATGTTTATGGAGCGGTGCCTCGTATGCGGTGGCATAGATACGGTATTAGGAAAACACACATAGACTGGCTTCTCTTCTACCTCGTAGAGTTAATAAAACGACCCAGGGAAGGAAACAGGAGAGAAGCCACCGTAAGAGCAGAGCGGTTTGAGAGACAAGAAGAAAATGAAGGGACATCAAAGAGCCAAGAATGACTGGATGGTGTGTTCACCGAGTAGCACAGATAACACTACTGTAAACATGAGAAAAGATCAGCGTGGTACTTTGTAAAGATGACACACAACTTCATGGAGAATTTTGTATTTGCAGGCTCTATGTTTGAAATTATTCACCATATACTGCAAAGACAAGAATCAGGTCATAGTGCTAAGGACACCTGGAAAGTTAAAAGGAAGGAGGAATGACTTTGCCCTCTTATCTATATGTGAAAACAATAATAAGCTTATCATAATGAAAATTGGGTCCTAACACATTGTCAAAAGAAGCCATAAACAGGTAGAGGAAGCATATAGCTCTAAAGCAGATTCTCTTCATAGCCGCCTATTATATGATAAAGGAAGCATTATGCAAATATACCAAGCTATATCTAGATAGTTCCGTTAGGGTCCCTCTCTCTCTCTGCTTCTCTCCCCTCATGCTTTGTCTATCTCAAAAGTAAATAAATGTTAAAAGGTTTTTTAAAAATCGGGGGCACCTAGGTGGCTCAGTTGGTTGAGCAGCCGACATCGGCTCAGGTCACGATCTCACGGTTCGTGAGCTCGAGCCCCGCGTCGGGCTCTGTGCTGACAGCTCAGGGCCCGGAGCCTGCTTCGGATTCTGGGTCTCCCTCTCTCTCTGCCCTTGCCCCGCTCATGCTTTGTCTCTCTCTGTCTCTCAAAAATAAATAAATGTTAAAATTTTTTTTTAGACAGTTCTGTTAGGAGTAATTTCTTGTTTCTTTCTCAAGTCTTCTTTCTTTCAAAACTGCATACAAAATTCACAAACATTAAAAGTAGTAAAAGTTGTCAAAAGCAAAAAACAGATCATTCTATAAATGGTGTTCATAAAACCGGGTGTTTGGGGAGAGAAATCTAGTTAAAACTGCTCATATCAGGAATACTCTGAATGGTAGTTCCTTAATTTGCTATTTGGAAAAGGTGGCATTATACAGAGACGTTATATATGGATATGTTTATAATGCTGTATACACTTGAAAGTGCTTTATACGTTCTAAAGCACTACACAAAGTTATTTATCATCATAACCATCATCGTTTTCTACTATCCTGGCATTAAAACCAAATTTCCAGAATATCTGAATGTGCTTCTCCATATATTACCAGTAGTGTGGGAATACTCAGACCAGGTGATTCAAGCAGTATAGATTTGGGGATTAAAGTCAGAGTACCAGGCTGGCCAACAGGAGGAGTCTACAGCAAATCAATCAGTCCATATTGTTTTATACAACTCACAGCTGGGAAGTGTCCTAGAGATCAGATGCTTTTGCTACCACTCACCTGGACATTTGGATACGAAGAGAAGTCAATGTTATACCACCACGCTGACATCTCAGAGAATTTGGGGAAACAACTTTAAGGACACACATTATTTATCCAAGTGCGTTGGCAAAGAAATTGAGAATTTGTGAGCGAATGTCATGGTCCGCTCAGTATCAGAGTCTATGAACAAAATACATAATAGATGAGCAAATTTCTGATTCATAGTTTTGCATCCACCCACCCATCGGCAAATCCTATAGTAATTTTGTGTAATCAACCTAGTACTGAATTTGTGCCGTTTTTTTCTTGGTCGTCGCTAATTTCATACACATGTGCGAAAATCATCTTTCATTTCTTCTCGTTTTTTAGGAGTGGCAAGTATTTACTGGGGACCTAAATTCCGTACAAGGCACTGTGATACTGGGAATTAAAATAAAACAGAACAAAAACCTCTACTGGCCCCTCAGAAAGTTTCTCTGACGTGAAAAAATATACCAGTAGTACAGACAACTTTGAGAGTTCAGAACGAGGCATGATTAATAGAGAAACTGGAGACTATTTCTCGGAGCGTGTGGGACTCAGTCTGGGCCAAGACAGAAAGATAAGAAAGACTCAAGTTCACTTTTAAACGGTTCTTAATGGAATGGCAATAATGAACTTTGTCATAGAAAGATTGCTATGGAGGAGGACGCTGAAAAGTCTCCTATTAATTCTTAAGACACAGTAGATAAATGGTGCCCCTCTCTGTGTCTCATTTTTTTTTTTTTTTGAGTATAGTCATCCTTGAAATTCTGTTATCTCAAACTCTGTAGACAGAATGTCTGAAATTGGTCGGACTTTCACATCTGACAGTCACATACAGTCCAAGCATTGTGGCTCTATCGCAAAGGTGACTACTGACCACACAGACCTTTGTTTCAGTGATGGTTTTAACCCCCTGCTCTTTGTACTAATATCAACCACATCGTCCATGCTCAGACCCATATTTGACCCATGGAATGATAATATTGTCTGAGTGTGACTTTCCCCATATTTTTACAGCGAGAAGTTTAACGGGATGACATTCATTTTGTGCTCAACACAGAATAAAGTAAAAAACACTTTGGCCCAAGGATTTCGTAATTTTGTGCCACATTTAAACCAAGCATTTAAGTATCATAAATAATAGCAAACAACTGAAAATAGAACTACCCTACGACCCAGCAATTGCACTACTAGGAATTTATCCAAAGGACACAGCAGTGCTGATGCATAGGGGCACATGCACCCCAGTGTTTACAGCAGCACTATCAACAATAGCCAAATTATGGAAAAAGCCCAAATGTCCACCAACTGATGAATGGATAAAGAAGATGTGGTTTAGGGGTCCCTGGGTGGCTCAGTCGGTTGAGCGTCCAACTTTGGCTCAGGTCATGATCTCATGGTTCGTGAGCTTGAGCCCCGCGTCGGGCTCTGTGCTGACAGCTCGGAGCCTGGAGCCTGCTTCAGATCCTGTGTCTATTCTCTCTCTGCCCCTCCCCTGCTTGTTCTCTGTTTCTCTCTCAAAAATAATAAATATTAAAATTTAAAAAAGAGGTTTATATATACAATGGAACACTACCTGGCAATGAGAAAGCATGAAATCTCGCCATTTGTAACAACATGGATGGAACCGGAGGGTATTATGCTAAGTGAAATAAGGCAGGCAAAAAAGACAGAGATCATATGTTTTCACTCATATGCGGAATTTGAGAAACTTAATGAAGACCGTGGGGGAGGGGAAGGGGAAAAATAGTTTCAAATGGAGAGGGAGGCAAACCACAGGAGACCCTTAAATACAAAAAACAAACTGAGGTTTGATGGGGGGTGGGGGAGAGGGGAAAGTGGGTGAGGAGGGCACTTGTTGGGATGAGCACTGGGCGCTGTTTGTAAGCGATGAATCATGGGAATCTACTCCCAAAGCCAAGAGCACACTGTATACATTGTATGTCAGCTGACTTGACAATAAATTATATTGAAACACACACACACACACACACACACACACACACACACAAATACTTGCAAACAGTACTGTGTGCGTGTGCACCATCAGAAAATCACAGATGAACATAATCCTAATTAAAACCAAGATTCTTATCCAGTCTGGCTCCTAAGCTAATGTTCTTTCCATCTTCCAGTACTGGTAAAAATTGGGCTTTTGTTCTTTTTTAAGCAAGTAACACTTCAAGAAGTGAGTGAGACTAGGTGGGTTTATTAATTACAAGATATTCTCTTCATTAGCATTCATGAGAAAAAAAACAAACTATTTGCCCAAAGGCGTTATCAGTCTTACATCATTAGTGGGAAAGGGAAGCATGTGGATCCATTTGCAGCTAGAGCACATTTACTGTGCTGGGATACTCCCCATGACGGGAACGTGGATCTGGTGCCCGGGGTAAGCGGATGACTGACTGCCACCAGGCGGGGCAAGAACCTAAGGCTTGTGAGACTGGGTGCTCTTGCTTTCTTTATTTCCCAATCGTTAAAATATGCTTAAGTCACTCATGGAAAAGTTAGAATAAAAAGGAAAACTGAAGGAATGTCCTTGAGATAAAAATGAAAACTACAGTGCTATGCACATCTCTAGACACCGGTGACAATGGGACTTGTGTCACTGTCGTATCAGTGAAATTCCTGTGTAGTCGGACCAGCTCTAGCTGTATCTTCCTCCCCTCCACCCCGGCTCGCTAATAGCTTGTCTTCTTAGAAAGAAAATGCCATTAAGTTAGTACGCGTTCTTACTGTCTGTGACCTCTGGATCAATCCCACTGGATTATGACTAAGACACGAATCACACATTTCAATTTGCTTTTTAGACTGGTAAGCACCGATGTCGTGTAATTCTTTTCAGAGAGCTGTAAATAATTTGAGAAAACGTCAAGGTGCTGCTTGAAAATGCCACCGCGTCATGGTTTCCTTTTAATCCGAATTTCCGTTGGTGTGAAAAATGAGTGGGAAAGAGGGAGGGGGTGTCAGGAGCCAACAAGGGCTCCCTGACGATGGAACGACCAGGAGGCCAGGCTCTGGAAGGCAGGGACGGAGAACAGGAGGCCACCTGCTCTCGCCCCACGAGCACGGGTCTCTGTAAAGGCAGGTGGGAGTCAGAGGGTAAAACTCTGTGAGGCGGAGGGAGATGTCACCATGGTAGACAGGTACAGCGAAGAAGTGGAAATCTCTTCCACGATCTACAGGCCACATGAAATGTCACTGCCTTCACCCTTACATCTGCTGTTTTCCTGTGGGCAGAGACCACACTGCTTTTGGCAAACAAAGGGCCAGGCTGAGCACAACGTCACCTGCAGACCTGGTGGGCCCCGGGGGACCTGTGGGTGCCTGCCCCCCCCCCCCCAGTGATTTCCGTGGGCAAAGTCTTGTCACTGAAAAGAGGCATCTTAAAATATACTGTCGTGACAATAAATTTCACATATTAAAAAAAAATAAAAATAAAAATAAATTAATTAAAAAATATATATACTGTCGTATCAGTAACTGAACATATGATAGAAATTCTTTTTTTCACTCAGCTACTGCAGTAAGTAAGATATATATTTTAAACACTTATTTGTGTTTAGAGAGAAAGAGAGAGAAAGCAAGCATGCACAGGGCAGGGGCAGAGAGAGAGAGGGAGAGAGAATCCTAACGCCGCCTGCACAGAGCCCGACATGGGGCTTCATCTTATAACCTTGGGATCGTGACCTGAGCCAAAACCAAGGGTCAGACGCTGAACTGACTGAGCCACCCAGGTGCCCAGTAAGGTATTTTTAAATAAAATCTCTGCCCAATCTAATGAAACGTTTGTCAAATACTGAAATACTCTAGCAGAAAGTATTTTCGGACAAGCAACTTTTGTTTGGACTGAACTTGATCTCTTCAATAAATGAGCAAGGCCTGACACAGATAAGGATTCTTTCCATTTCAACAGCTTATGCGTCATCTTTTCTTTTTGAATGAATTCTATTTGATAAATGCTATTCGACGTATTTGCCAGGAAGACCAGGGCTGAGATACGGGTGATGAGTCGACAGCTCTTTAGACAAAGTGCGATGTCTTGCTCCGCATGATCCCATTCAGGTGTATTCCTCCTTCTATTTTCATTCCATCAGTTAAGGAACAGAATGCTTCTACATTACGACACGTCTCGGCGTCAACCATTAAGAATGATAGGCTTTAGGAAACAACGTGAAATCTGGACAAGTGACACCACGTAAGTAACACTGTATTACCTGAAAGTAGTCTGAACTCTAGATGACCCTAAGGCAATGTGTTCCCAAACCTGGTCTACAACCTGGACCCAGGTCCCTGGGAGAACCCTGAGCCCCACTCTAGACGCCATTAACCAGCATCTTTTGGGAAGTGGCTTCACAAGATCTATCTCTAGTAACCTTTCCAGGAACTGTCACGCACACCGAGCGGGACAGCCCTCATTCCCGTGTGATGTTACCCTCCAGCCTCCTCCCTAATCTGCACTTTAGCAACCGGATTATCCTGATCTTCTATCGCCTTTGCCTATTCTGGGTTGCCTTGGCTCCTTCTCTATTCCCTTGCTAAAAATACAGAACGACAATTTAATCGAAGGAAATAAGGAAAATACTCTCATTCAGTCGTTCGATCAGTTACGTATGCAAGAAATATTTAGGGAGTGTTGATTTTATGCTAGATGCTAGATGTTGAGTCTACTGGGCTTAACGGACATGATCCTAGTGGGTGAGCAGACATTAAACAACCACAGAAAGGTATACAAATTCAAATTATGATGTGTGCTGTGTCGGGGGAAACAAATCGGGGTCCTAGAAAATAGAAGGATAGGAGGACCCTGTCTTAGCCTGTGGATGGGGATGGTCAAGGAACATCCCTTTGAGCTGAGACTCTGTGTGTGTGTGTGTGTGTGTGTGTGTGTGTGTGTGCGCGCGCGCGTGTCGCTGTTCTAGGTAGAGGGAATAACGTGTGCAGAAGCACTGAGTCGAAAGAGAACTATCCGCAGAATTTTAAGAGCTAATGTGGTTTTGGGCTCAATGGGAAGGGAATCCGCTCATTGATTTTCCATAACAGGATTGGATGTACGCAATGGAGTCACCTCCTCATCTCAGACTGCTGCAGCTGAAGAGGCAGGCTGGGGTGACCAGGGTCAGGGATCACCAGGTCTCCAGGGTGGCTGGACGGGCTCCCCTTTCCTGCACATTTCGGGTCCCCCAATTTCTAACTTACATCCTGACTGATTTCCCCTCTCTGGCAGTCTGAAAAGTCAACATTGGGCCACTGAAGTGGGGTACACAGGAGGGCCCTGCCATCAGAGAAACACTTTGGCCCCTCTCGGCACCCCAGGCCGGGAGGAGCGCCCTGCAGGGCTGGTGAGTTGGGAGAAGAAGCAGTCCATTGGCTCAGCTCCTCCGTCCCTGAGGATCTACCTGCCCTGAGATTTCCAGTTTGCTGTCGGTACAGTGAGGCAGATCGGAAGTGTGGCACAGTGGTCAGGTCCCTGCCCTTGGAGAGGTGTCTGCAGTTTCCCATGCTCTCTGTGACTTGCTGGGTAACTCCTCTAATTCTGAGGGACAAGATGTTTGGGCAGGTCCAAACTGTACCCTGCACTTGGCTTTTATCAGTAATACAGATGTTATTTTGAGCTGTCCCTACCTGACTCCTTTTTCTCCTTTTCACTGGTTCTGAACTTGGCTGGGGAAAAAGTGGTATTTCCTGGGTCCCCTAAGATCCCACTAGGGCTCCTTGGGACACGGTGTGAGGACCCCGAATCCGAGGACACCGTCTTCATAGTACTTACTACCTTCTAACTGGGTGCAGAAGACCTCTGGAGACCTGGCTTAGGTGTTCCTGATTTTCATGGAAACTGGTATTTGTTAAGTACGCCGATCGCTGAAATCACCAAAATAAAATATATAATGGTGTAGTCAGTCAAAGTCATATTCATAGGGTAATTGTGAGGATGAACTGAGTTGATGGGAATAAACGGACTGTGCAATCTGTGTGCATCAGTTAGGAGTTATTAAAATAAAAAAGAGACTCTTAAATATAAGCTCTTTTCACGATAATAATATACCAATACATATATTTGGTGATTTCCTCGATTATAATGAAATAATCAATCTATCCTAATAATGCATATAAGAACATTTTTGTTACTAAAGTGAAAAACTGAGGATACACAATAAAGTATTTTCAAAAAGAAATAAATTTACTTGCTGAATAAAGAATTTCTCAGGTAGTAAATGGTTCAAAGGCACAGTATTAGATTAGGCTCAAATATTCTTATCTTTTTCTTATGTCCTCAGTTACTTAAGAAATATCAATGTCCAGCAACACAAAGAGTCAAAAATTAAATATGTCCTCAATAATAAGTGGTTACGAATATAAATCATCAGGAAAATTCATTTAGGTACTTTTAGAGTTTTTCTCTCGGTTTTCTTTCCGGTTGTCAATATCTAGCAAAAGAGAAATGAAACACTCTGCATCGTGGATAACACTGTATTCACTGTCTACTGCTATGTAACAAACTATCGGGAACGTAGCAGCTGAAAACACTGTGTGTTTCTTCTGTCTCAGTTTCCCTGGGTCAGGATTCTGGGCGCTGCTCAGGGTCTCACACAATTGCGGCTGAGGGATCAGCTAGGCGGGGTTCCTTTCTGGACTTGGGGTTCCCCTCCAAGCTGTGGGGCTGTTGGTAGCATTCAGTTCCTTGCAGAAGAGGGAACAAGGTCCCCATGCTGCCAGGGGCCACTCTCAGCCCCTAGTGTCTGCCCCTCGTCCTCGCCACGGGGCCCCTCACAGACCCTCTCAACATGCCAGCTCAGGCCTTCAAGGCCAGCGGGAGAATCTCCCACGAGAGGGCTTTCTTTTAAGGCCATTTACCTGATTGAGTCAGGCCTCCCCAGGATAATGTCTCTCCTCACTAACTCAAAATCACTGATTTGGGCCATTAATCGTATCTGCAAAGTGCCTTTGCCTTTGCTACATAACGTGACTTAATTCCACCACTTCTGCCATATTCGATTGAAATCACAGGTCCTAGAAGCAAATCACAGGTCCTGCCCACAGTCAAGGGGAGGGGATTATACAGAACACGACACCAGGGCTGGAGGTCATGGGAGCCTTCTTACAATTCTGCTGACCACAAGCATAAACCAGGTACTTTGAAAAAAAAGATATTTAACCATACAAAGCCATCGTAGGGATTGTCTTCATTAGCTTTTCATACATAATCGAACACAGTCTAGATTGCCATGGAGCTGGTGTGCCATATTCAACATTCGCTACCCATCCAAAGCAAGGAAAGCAAGATCACGAGTCTTGATCCGCCAAAATGAGACAACAGTACTTATTGAAAATCCACGAGGAAAGCACCTGAGAAAGCATCATCAAAGTTTACATCAGGAAGGACTTACGTATCATCCAGTATTCATCAAGTATTTTAGAGATGAAGAAAACAAGCCATTGAGAGAACAACGTATTCAAGTTTTCATATGCAGTGAGTGCTGATAAATTTTCTTCAGATTTTCAGAGTTTATAAAATGCCATAGTTAACAAATGGAGGCGTTAGAAAATATCACTAAGGGGACGCCTGAGTGGCTCAGTTAAGCATCCAGACTTCGGTTCAGGTCATGATGTAACGGTTTGTGAGTTCGAGCCCCGCGTCGGGCTCTGTGCTGACAGCTCGGAGCCTGGAGCCTGGAGCCTGCTTCGGATTCTGTGTCTCCCTCTCTCTCTCTGTCCCTCCCCTGCTCACTCTCTGTCTCTGTCTGTCTCTCAAAAATCAACCTTAAAAATTTTTTTTTAAAGAAAAAGTTCTTTTAGACATGACTCCCAAAGCAAGGGAAACAAAAGCAAAACTATTGGGACTTCATCAAAATAAGGGGTTAATATCCAAGGTATGTAAATAACTTATGCAACTCAACACTGAAAAACAAACAATCCGATCACAAAACGGGCAGAAGAGACGAGCAGACGTTTTTCTAAAGAAGACATCCAGATGGCCAACAGACACATGAAAAGATGCTCAACGTCACTCCTCAGCAGGGAAATACGAATCAAAACCACACTGAGATACCACCTCACGCCGGTCAGAGTGGCTAAAATCGACAACACAGGAAACAACAGTGTTGGCAAGGGTGTAGAGCAAAAGGAACCCTCATGCACTGCTGGGGGGAATGCAAAATTGTGCAGCCCCTGTGGAAAACAGTATGGAGTTTCCTCAAAAAATTGCAAACAGACCCACCATACGATCTAGCAGTTCCAGTACTGGGTGTTCACCCAAAGAAAAGGAAAACGCTAATTTGAAAAGGTATATGTGCCCCTACATTCATTGCAGCATTATTTATAATAGTCAAGATATGGAAGCAGCCCAAGGGTCCACTGATGGATGAAAGAGCAAAGAAGATGTGGTACATACAAGGGAATATTACTCAGCATAAAAAAGAACGGGACCTTGTCATTTGCAACAACATGGATGAATCTAGAGGGTATCACGCTGAGTGAAATAAGTCAGTCAGAGAAAGACAAATACCATACAGTATCACTCATATGTGCAATTTAAGAAACAAAACCAACGAACAAAGAAAAACAGAAACTAACTGAAAACTAGGCTCTTAACTATACAGAGCAAACAGACGGTTACGGGAGGGGAGGTGGGCAGGGGGGGTGGGCAGGGGGGAGGAAGGGGATCCAGAATACACTCAATGTGATGAGCACTGCATAATGTGTATAACTGTTGAGTCTGAAAAGTGCCTTACAGGTTACTTACAGGTTACTGAAACTAATATAACACAGTATGTTACTTATACTGGAATTAAAAAAATAATAATTAAATAATAATTTAAAATAAACACAAAAAACTGTCACCTACCAACCTGGAGAAGCCTGCCTCTTTCTTTGGTCTCTCCCTGCCTTCGTGTTTGGGGGCCAATTTCAGATTCACCCGGGTAGCTCCTGAGAGGGTCAAGAACCAATATAGAACTATAAGCTTAATTCTGCTATTCAATACTACAATTCTGCTCTGATTGGTTATATCCCTTTTTACCCCCAAATAAAAAGTACCTAAAGAAATTTAACTTTCAGGGTTAGTGTGGTTTTTTTTTCTTTTTAAGCTTGGATTCTTTCATCTTATCTTGTTAAAATTACATTCATTGAATGCACTAAAATATTTTATATACAAATAAATAAATAACCATAAAGGTTTAAAAAATCCATGTGGGTCATTAAAAATTAAAGATGCCTTATTTTGACATACTTACTGATAAGACTCATGGATGTCATTTTGTAACCATGCACACTAGAACTAAAACTAATATTGTATATTATTAGTTTTATGGAAGGAAAGTATAAAAAGGAAAAATGGAATTAGCCACTTTATTGCACTGATTTCTTTTAACGTCCACATTCCTAACCGATTTAGTTATGATCGTGGCCAACACGAAATATTCTAGAACCTTTATGGTTAGCATCAGTTGCTACGATGTCCTAATATTACTTTATATTCAACAGATGTCATACGTGGCAATTATGTAAAATTCTCCTACACGAAGTTACAGTGCTAAGAGTGGAATTCATTGGTGAGATGCTCACGATCTGGGGTCTTTGTGATGCGTGTCGGGCACATAGAGGCTGTTAAAGGCTTGGTTTCACAGAGTTCAGATTAGTTCCCTTGTCAACACTTAACTTCTGTTTGATGTCTCGATATTCTTTGACATCCTTGTGTTTTCATTTGGTAATGTTTTACTTGTCTTCCCCCATAATTTGATCTTGGCATTTTTAAATATATTACCCATAGTTGATTTTACTGTTTTCTATAGAGAAATATTAAAGTACGAAGAGTGGACAAGGGGACTGGAATGATCACATGTGTAAGATAATAAACCTTCCATTGCTACCCACTGGGGATCGAAGCAGAGAAAGTCTTCTAAACTTTGCTAATTTGGGAAGTTATGGTTTTCAGTCTCTCGAGACTAATGACTAGGTGACTGCATTCAGGTAGAGAATGAGAAACTAGCTGCTGCCTGTTAAAAATTCTATAGCTTTCTGCAAATGTTGAGAGCTCTAGCTGCTTTTATCATTTTGGTGCCAAAGCTCATGAAAGGGTTCTTTTATAGTCCTGTTACTTCCTTGGCATGTATGTCTTCAAGGAAGGATATTAGTTTACAGATGAAAAAAATAAAAACAAAACTGCAATCTTCTATACAGAGAAATCTTTCAAACTAGGAAAAAAATGAACGGATAAATTAACTTATAGTATGTAGGGAGTATTTCCAAAGCAAGGGATTAAGCTCACCCACAGATGAGAACTATATCATTTATAGCATCTCACTTTGAGGAGAATGACCTAAAGTCTACCCATCGTCTTTCGGTCAAACCCTGGCACTTTCTGCAGAATAATCTTTTTTGTGCATCTTGCCTTTTGATCCATGAACGTGTGTTTATTCACCTTATTTTGTTGAAAGGCAGCACAGAAGCACCCTGAATTAGCAACAGGTTCCTGAATGTCGAAGAAAATGCCATGCGTGCTGACCGTATCTCGTGAGAAAGTGCGGGCTAGGAACAGGGGCAGCAATGGCAAGGAAACATTTGCTGGTCTCTGGGGTTAGCCATCCTAACTTGAAGTGGACTCAGCTGCTGGCACAATTTGGGTTAATGTAATCAAAATCTATAACGCCCAAAACTTGTTTTCAGTGCTACAATATAAGGCAAGAGCACAAGGTAGATACACGGTCACTTTACATTCACATACAGTCTATAAAATTAATTCACACACATTTCTAATATAATGCACACCTTTATTCATTCAGGATATATTTACTGAGTGCTAAGCATGTGCCAAGATGATTGACAGAACTCACGGTCCCTGATGCCAAGGGACTATTAAAATCTGGCCTCCCTAGTAAATTTTCTGTCCACATTCCGCATAACTGAAGGGCACACTGCATGTGAGTGGAGGGCCCTCTAGTCAGGAGGCATCCGAGAGATCCCACAGTTTATCATCTGAGGACTCCAACCTCAGTTAACTGTCCCCAAAATATTAACATAAAAAATTTAAATTTAGAGGGTGTCCTGGCTAGCTCAGTCGGTTAAGCATCTGACTTCGGCTCAGGTCTTGATCTCATGGTTCGTGAGTTGGAGCCCCGCGTCGGGCTCTGTGCCGACAGCTTGGAGCCTGGAGCCTGCTTTGGATTCTGTGTCTCCCTCTCTCTCTGCCCCTCCCCCACTCGTGCTCTCTCTCTTTCTCTCTCAAAAACAAACATTAAAAAATTTAATATATGGATAAAATGAAGATGATGTACGACACATTAATAAAGGTGTCCAATGGAACAAAATACTATTATGATAGCGTAAAAATATTGTTTTGGTAAATTTTAAAGAAGAAATGACTACTTCTGTTTGGCTAAGTTAAATATATTTAGGTATTTTTAATAGTTAAATATAATTTATAATAACAATGTATAATGTTTATATTAAATAACATATTTTTTTTTAATTTTTTTTCAACATTTTTAATTTATTTTTGGGACAGAGAGAGACAGAGCATGAACGGGGGAGGGGCAGAGAGAGAGGGAGACACAGAATCAGAAACAGGCTCCAGGCTCTGAGCTGTCAGCATAGAGCCCGACGCGGGGCTCGAACTCATGGACCGCGAGATCGTGACCTGGCTGAAGTCGGACGCTTAACCGACTGCGCCACCCAGGCGCCCCTAAATAACATATTTTAAGGCATTAAAAAAAATTTTTTTTAACGTTTGTTTATTTTTGAGACAGAGAGAGACAGAGCATGAATGGGGGAGGGTCAGAGAGAAGAAGACACAGAATCCGAAACAGGCTCCAGGCTCCGAGCTGTCAGCACAGAGCCCAACGCGGGGCTCAAACTCACAGACCGCAAGATCATGACCTGAGCCGAAGTCGGCCGCTTAACCGACTGAGCTACCCAGGTGCCCCTTAAGGCATATTTCGATTGGGTTGGTATATTACTTCTTTGAATACATGAAAATGTAAATATTTATTTAGGTCAACGAAATAAATAATGTGCCTACTGGCCACAGAGCAGTGGCAGGAAGGAAATACTTGCCTAGAAAGAGAAAGAGAGTCATCAGCGGAAGGCATTTCACACTGAAAGCTACAACTACTGTTCTTGGAGAGAGTCCTTGCCTATTTCACCTTCAAGATGCATGCGAGGAACAGATAAACCTACAGGTGATGTTCATTGCGGTGTTTTTTGCCACCGTGACTATCTAGCAAAAACTAGATATTCTGTATTAAATGAATATTTTTTCAAAAAGTACACAAAAATATCATCAGAGCATACAACATTAGCCAACAATCTAGAAAACATGAGGATGTGTAAAATAGAATATGAATTCCTTACGACTACTGGTATTTCACCTAGTAAATGTGTTGCTAAGTGTTGAAGCAGGAAGCTGTGCATGAATTTATTAATTTATCGTATTTTAAAGTTTTTAAAAAATTTTTTTAACGTTTATTTATTTTTGAGACAGAGATAGAGCATGAACAGGGGAGGGGCAGAGAGAGAGGGAGACACAGAATCCGAAACAGGCTCCAGGCTCTGAGCTGTCAGCACAGAGCCCGACGTGGGGCTCGAACTCACGGACCGTGAGATCATGACCTGAGCCGAAGTCGGATGCTTAACCGACCGAGCCACCCAGGTGCCCCTAAAGTAAAGTTTTTTAAGCAAATGAGAGGGTAGCATCTGGATGGTTATTATTTATGGATTAATGAGATTAGGAAAACAGGATTCATAAAATTTTACAAATTATTGAATAATCATTACGCAATTCTGACTCAAACCCAAGATTGGCACCATTTTCTCACGTGTAGACATAATGACTAATAAAAAAAAATTGCAACAGAAAAACAAAAAACCCAACACACTATAGTTCATAGTGAAATTAAGAAAAAGTAGAGTATGGGGGCGCCTGGGTGGCTCAGTGGGTTCAGCATCCCACTTCGGCTCAGGTCACGATCTCATGGTTCGGGAGCCGGTGCCCCAAACGGGGCTGGCTGCTGTCAGCGCTGAGCCCACTTCGAATCCTCTGTCCCCCTTTCTCTGTCCCTCCCCCGCTTGCGCTCTCTCAAACATAAACATTAAAGAAAGAAAAAGCACGAGTATTTTGCCGCGAGACCATCCTGATCCAGACAGAAACAAACGTCAATGACACTAAAGGAGGCTTCCACCAATTCAATATGGATAAAGTGATCCAACAAACAGAAGAAGAACATGCTTGCCAGGAAAGGAAGACGATACTTACTGGGGAAAACCACATCACTTTAAGAATCCAAATCGTGAGAGCAAAATTCACAAGGAGGATGATGAGTAAAAGGAGAACAAATAAGTAGAGGCAGCGTTTTCTCCAGCCATAAATGCCAATTTTGTAGACACACGGGTTCTCTGGCCTCTGCACGTGGGTGCCTTCTGTGGCTGTAGTGTACTGTTCACGGACCATCTGCCATGCCGTAAGGGGAAGGTGGGAGATGGGACGGGGGGGGCGGGGAGAGGGAGACAGACAGAGAAGGAGAGAGAGAAAGGGAGAGAAGGAGGGAGAGAGGGAGGAGACGAAGGAGGGGGAGAGAGGGAGAGAGACAGACAGAAACAGAGAACTTGTTTGTCAATACTGATTTACTAAAAGTCCAACAAAATAACACCTTCTACCCCAATAATAAATTTCTAGAATGAAAATGATTTTTAAAAAGAACTGAGCATTACTTTGAAACATGTCACTGTTTCAAGCATGAAAATAGTTTAGCTATGGCAAATCCATCTGAAATCCAGTGGCCACATTTTCAGATTTTAATCAATAAATTCAATATATATATATATAGAGAGAGAGAGAGAGAGAGAGAGAGAACTTTCAAAATTCTGCACAGTTAAACTTAGAATGGAAGCGTTAACCTAAAATAATCAAGTAATCAAGTTTTTAAAGGACTCAGTGGGTGGAAAATCCAGCTGATACCTGTATGTCTTTTTAAAATCCAATTACTTGGTTGTTAAGTCAAATTATTAAGCCACGTCTTTCTACAGTCGCTAAATTACTCAGAATTAAAAAGGCTCTTGTCGAGATACCCACCACCGTAATTTTTTGCCTATAATAAATTTCCTTGGTATTCACCTACTTCTAAGAACGATCAGAATGTACACGTGCATGCAAATGGTTACAAGTACCCGCTGTTTTACGTAAGTTCGCGCACGAGTTTCCATAACCATTTCAACTCCATGGGGAGATTTAAGAAAACAGCCATTATTCCGCTTTCCACACTGTCCACTTTTGGGTTTAATTTATGAAGGGAAGAGGACAGATAATGAAGACCTTCCTGACTGTACATGCGGTAAAACGACGAATCAGGACAGAAAATCTCCTCCGGGATTCTGTTTTTTCTTCATGCGACGGTCTTACGTTTATTTTTAGGGACGGTTTGGAGGTGTCCTTACTCAAGTAAGTCACAGTCTGAAATAACTCTTTAAATCTCCTTCTCGCTCAACAACTGGCATTTTCCCGTGTTGTGATTATATAAAACTATGCTATTCAGCACATGGGATTTGCAGACCCGCAGGACGGACCGTCTACGTTGTTCGAAACCTCAGGGCTTACTGGTTGCACGCTGGTGTAACTTACCTGCTCCTTGGCTTGAGCTCCTGGGCCTTCCCGACTCAGGGCCCACCCCACCCCACCCTGCCGTTGCTCCCCAGCCCCAGGAGCGACGCTTGCTTCTTCTCTCTTCCCTCCAAACCTCACGTCGCCTCAGCTCCCCCTTAACCCCCATCCCGAATCCGTCCACCCCTCTGGCTACCCCCCTAGTCGGGCCACCACAGACTCTCTCGTCTGCACCGTCGTTTCCCTCCAGAAGCCGTTCTCCACCCAGAAGCCAAATGTGCAAGACATCAGCAAGCTGTGTCGTGCCAGGCTTTCAGGTGGCTTCCCCCGCCCCTGCACTGAGAACATCTGAACTCCTCGATCACCGGGCAGACCCTGCGTGAAGGGTCTCTGCGTACTTCTTGGACATCACCTACCACCATTTCACCTTTTCCTCCCCGGCTACTCCTTAACAGACAGGTCATCTCACCCCAGGACCTCCGTCCCGGGCATCGCGTCCGCCTGAAACACTGCGTGCGGGCTCCTTCTCAGCCTTCAGTGGCAGCTCCTATGTCATTTGATCGCATGTCATTTGCTCAAAGAAGCCTTCTCCGGGCACGCAGTCACCTGCCATTGCCTTACCCTCTTACGCTTCTTTCGGAGTGTTTGCCATCATCCGAAATAATGGTGGCAACCCCACAATTTCTGTGAAGCGTGGGCTAACAGACCGCAAGTGGATCGGGAAGGGTGGCCAGAGTGTCTGAATTTATAGCCAGTGCACCACTTCACGCCATCGCTCCGGATCCGTGAAAATAGCAGCTTTCCAAGAACGTGTGTACACACACAGAGTTTCCAACTGCTACACATTTCTATTCCTATATATAGTCTCCTATTGCTGCTGCAACACATTATCACAAACCTAGAGGCTTAACCCAACACAACTTCAGTATCTTACGGTGTGGGAGGTCAGAAGTCTGAAAGTGGGTCTGTGGGGGCTAAAAATCCAAGTGTGGGGAGGTCTGTAATCCTTCCGGAGGAGCCAGGCAAAATCTGCTCCCTCCTCTTTCCAGCTTCCAGGGCTGCCCACACTCCTTGGCTACAACCTCTATTTATGTTGCCGCGGCTCCTTTCTGACTCTGACCCTCCTGCTTCTCCGTCATAAGGACCTTTGGGATTACAGTGGGCCCACCTCGGTAATCCAAGATAATCTCCCCATCTCAAAGGCCTTAACATAATCACAACAGAACCATTCCTTTTATCATGCAAGGTTCCAGGGATTAGGACATGGCCATATGTGGGGGTCATTATTCTGCCTCTCATAGGAAGCTTTTGTTCCCACTTACATAAGATGGGGAAGACTTTAATATCCATTTAAGACAATTTTGCTGTGGCTTACAGGACAGACAATAGCAATTCTGTGATGAGGGTAGCCCTTAAATCCCTCTTACTCGTCCTGGGAATCTGTTTTATTTGATTATTCACTTGTTTACTGACTCCCCCCTCCTCAGAACGTAAACTCTATGTGAGCCTTTTTGTTGCTGTGCCCCTAAAACAGGGTAACTGACAAATAATAGTGACACAATAGAAGCCTTAAGGGAATGAGTGAATGGATGAAAAAATAGAAAGAAAGACGGCGCCCGGGTGGCTCCGTCGGTTACACGTCCGACTGCGGCTCAATTCATGATATCACGGTTTGTGGGTTCGAGCCCTCAGTCGGGCTCTCTGTGCTGACAGCTCAGAGCCTGGAGCCTGCTTTGGATTCTGAGTCTCCCTCTCTCTCCGTCCCTCCCTGCTCACACTCTGTCTGTCTCTCTCTCAAAAATACATAAACGGTAAAACATTTAAAAAAAAATAGAACTACTGAATCTCACAAACACTAATTGGGCTACCTACCTGCCAGAGATGAGGCTGGTAAATGGGGCTAGATAGATGGAGTGTTTTCTCCGAATTACATCCTAAACAAAACATTCTATGATTTATGAACGCACTGAATCCATTAAGAAAAGAGTTGGCACTTGCGGTCTGACACTCTTCGAAAATAACGATTGTTGATGAGGAGCTAATTCCAAAGGGGACCCAGGCTAAGTAGGTAAAAATAAAACATGCGGCCTCTGCTAAAGCATTTTCAGAAAAGACCTGTTGGAAAGAGGACTTCTAATATGAGGTCTCTAGGATCTTATTACTGAAAGGATACTAACAAGGATAAACTACATAAAGACTGGAAAAACGGTCTTATCAGAAGGGGCGAGCCACCAGCCTGGGGCTCCTGAGGACAGTGATTATGTCTTATGCTCTGGCCCAACAGCAGGTGCCTCACAAATATCTACAGCCCCAGCTCCATTTCTCCACTCCTCCCTCCAGCAAAACTCCTTGAGTGGGTTGACCATACCCACTGTTTTTCTAATTCTGTGCCTGCCTTCTCTCTAGAACTCGCTTCCAGACAGGCTTTCACACCGGCCACCCATGGAACTTGCTCTGGTAAGCTCATCAAGGGTCTCCGTGTTGCTAAGCAAAGCGGGCTCACACGACCCAGGGTTAGCACATGCCAAATAGTCATTGCCTCCTCTTCCGCTAGGGTTCCGGAAACCCCACTTGCAATGGCGATGGCCGCTCATTCTCATTTGCCGTGTCCTCATCATCTCTGAGCCACAGGCTCAGCCCCGAGATTACTTCCCCTCTTCATTTGAATTTACCCCCAGTTGTGGATGCGTCTTTAAGCTGAGGACTCCTAGTTCCTAGCTATGGCTCACCTTGAACTCAAGATTCCCCAACTGGGAATCTCAAGTTGCACATGTCCTGACCAAAGCTGACCTCATCTCCCCAACCTGCTCCTTGTAAAACTGTCCCCAAATCGCTGAGTGGCAACTTGGTTCATTCTTCAAGGTGCTCAAGTCAAGGGGCACCTGGGTGGCTCAGTTGGTTAAGCATCTGACTCTTGATTTTGACTCAGGTCATGATCTCCCAGTCGTGGGATCTAGCCTCACATGGGGCTCTACACTGACAGTGCAGAGCCTCCTTGGGATCCTCTCTCCCGCCCCTCCCCTGCTTGTGCTCTTTCTCGCTCTCTCAAAACAAAGAAATAAACTTTAACAAATTAAGAAAAAAGATGCTCGTCAAAAATCTTTAAGTTGTTCTTAATCCCTTTCTTTCTCCATACCGCATGCAATCCATCAACAACTCCGTGAATCAAAGTGCTACCAATAATCCGGATCTGACTGCGTCTCACCATCGGTCACCTGGCCGACTGCAGCTGCCACCTCACAGTTCTCTGCCTCTATCCCAAACCTCCCACAGGCCACTTCCAACATGGGGGCTAGAGAGGTCCTGTGAAAGCATCGACTGGGTCACCGAGCACCTCTCCATAAAATCCTCCTGCGGCTTTCCATTCCACTCAGAGTAAAACCCCGACATCCTCAGCCTGACTGGCAGGGCCCATCCTGACCTCGTCCTCTACCGCTCTCCTCCTTACTCCTGGCTCAGTCACACCGGTCTTACTCACCCGCGTACCTTCCAAGCGTGAACTCTGGAGTTGCGATGCCCTCTACCTGGAAGCCGGGAAGGTCTTCTCCCAGATACGGGCTGGCGTCTCCTTCGCATCCCTCAACTCCCCGCTCAAAGAGCATTTATCAACCAGCCTTCCCTGGTCATCTGATTTAAATAACCCTCCGCTCTCACCACTGCATATTTCTCTCGCTCCTTCTTGCTTTATTTTATTATTTTCTTTTACCATAGCACTTAACTCTACATGACATACTATATACCTTACTGACTTACTTTACTGTAAAGGCTCACCTCAGCGCATAGAAGCCCCCAGAGGGTAGGGCTCTCAATTGTTTGGTTATTTTCTTGTATCCCCGGGTGCCTAGAGCAGTGCCTGGCACGTAGTACGCCCTCGATAAACATTTGCTCGATAAATTGAGTATAAACGTCGAATGCACAGATACCCAGATAATTTAAATGTACGACAACAACAAAAATACGCTGAGAGTTACTTCAGAGTTCCCTCAACTGCTTATATTTAGTAAGTGGAAACCCACTCACAACGGACTAGGTTAGTGTGACCAGCTGTTTGCTGCGAGAGAGAAGGCAGGCTCTACCCTACAATCTCTGGAGGGTCTCCCAGGAGAGAGGAACCCGGGGAAAGTGTTTAGTCTAGGAGTCACCCCACATTTGCACCCCTGCTTTGCTGACGGCCCAAGGAAGAGGCCGGACCCCGTTTCCTCAGCAGACCCTACCGACTCCCAGCTGACTCTCAGAAGCCAGTGACCTGCTTTCTGGTCCTTCCAGACTCGAGCCGTATTTACCAAAGCCACGACCTCTCCTTTCGTATCTGTCTGTTTTCCCGGTTGTAGTTCTTACTCTATCGCGTTTTACCGTTGCCCACTTTCCGTATTTTGGCCAAGCAGGTATCGCTATTTCTCAGTGCTATTACGCAGAAAACGAGGACTTTATTCTAGACAGGCATGATGTAAGTGGCCAGGCGGAACACTCAACTTAAACTTTCTTCTAAAGAGTCAATTTTGTTATTTAATAAATTATTAGCTTACAGTCCTCACGGCTCATAGTGGTTTTCATTTTTTATTTGACACCGTGTATTAAATTTTTTTCCAGAAGAGACTCTCAGAGACTATCTGCTTTGGGTAGCTTCCTTCAGATACTATTATAATCAGCATTGGGAAGGATACCAATTCTTCAGGACTCTGAAGTCAGACAACAGCAAGGTAGCATTCATGCTGGCAGGAAAGTGCACCGCAACGAGGCAGAGCACTTTGTGATTTATTTATAAGCCTTGTACAAAAACATTAATGAAATGATGCTTTATCTTAGAACTTAAAATTTATAATCCAAGATAAGGAATTTTGAGTTTTACTACATCTTGAATAAAAATTACCTTCATAGACCACTTTAGTTTTTTAAATAACTTATGTTATCATTCAAAAATGAATTCCCGGGGGTGCCTGGGTGGCTCAGTCTGTTAAGTGTCTGACTCCGGCTCCGGTCATGATCTCGCGGTCCGTGGGTTCGAGCCCCGCGTCGGGCTCTGTGCTGAAAGCTCAGAGCCCGGAGCCTGCTGTGGATTCTGTGTCTCCCTCTCTCTCTCTGCCCCTCCCCCATTTGCACTCTGTCTCTGTCTCTCTCTCAAAAAAGTAAATAAACATTAAAAAAAAATTTTTTTTAAATTACACCTCTTTTCCTGTTAACCTAATCCTCAAAGTATGTTGATGGTGGTATACTTAATTTTGATGGGTTTTAAGCGCTTCTCTCAAATGTGGTTATCAACATTTTAGTTTTTATTAAAATTTTTTTTAATGTTTATTTATTTTTAAAGGAGAGAAAGTGGGGGAGGGGGCAGAGAGAGAGGGAGACAGAATCTGAAGTAGGCAGGCTCTGAGCTGTCAGCACAGAGCCCCACACGGGGCTCGAACTCAGGAACTGCAAGATCATGACCTGGGCTGAAGTCAGATGCTTAACCTACTGAGCCACCCAGGCGCCCCAGTTAGCAACATTTTAATAGATAGGGAATCAAATATGAAGCATTAGAATACATTTTTGCATAAGTATCAGTTTTTATCTGCTTTGAATTAATGGTCCCCCATTTATTATTGAAAATAAAACCACATCATGGACAGGAATTCTGTCTTCTGCATTCTTTGATTCTTGTCATGGGACATAACGTAGTGAACTGAGCATTGTGTCTACTAAATAAATGGTGTTAAGTGGCATTCTTAATTTCAAACATCATTTATTGACACGCCTAATTTGGACAGGCTGTTGCCAGGAGTTTGAGACACAGAGATCATAAACCCCTGGAAGATGTTGAAAAGAAGCTACTATGATGTGATTTTTAAAAAGATGGGTTTGAAAAGAACTAAACGGACCCTTTAGAAATGAGAAGCTCAGTTATATTTTAAAATTCAAAAAGGAGTTATATAGCTTAAAGCCAAAAGACATACAAAATACACGTCTTCTCTGTATCTAACAGATCACATCCAGGCGAAAAGAAAATCGGTATAGAAGATAAATCTTAGAAAACACGACAGCGTTCGACTTTGTAAACGTAGCCGTGGTGCAGAATTAATGAACTCACCCCAGCGAGGGCCTATCTATAGGCTGTGGGCTAAGAGTCCAGAGTGTGGCAGAGAATTCAAATCCACCCTTCCAGCTAGCACTTCTCGGTAGGGCGACTGCCGGGAGCGATGCTGAGACTCTGGGCCTGCACAGCAATCCCCAGAAGGAAGGGAAGGAGGAAGCAGCAGTGACTCCAAGAATCTCCCAGCTAACCTGTTCTGGGACGAGTAATCTAGATTATTGGTGAAGGGGGCGCCCTTTACTGGTGCTGCTTATTTCCAGCCTGCACACATCACCACACATCCTTTTCCCCCAAAAGGAGAGGAAAACTTCAGCCACCCCTCCTTTGACACCGGGGCAGGAGCGGAGGACGGGAGCCATCTCTCATTTATGTTATATATGAACGCCCATAATGACAGGGCACGTTAGGGTGGGGTCTTGCTGTAACACTATAGATATAAAATACATATCGGGCAGCTGTAGAAATGCTAGACTTGTATGCGTCTAACAAACATCTATTCATCTGTATACATGTAATAAAAATGGGAGAACTTCAGGAAACAGTGAAGGAAGCCATCATCAGAGTGATTTTAGCATACCTCTACGGATAGATCAAGCCCTCTAAAATGAGTGGCGCTACACGAAACCTAAACGATACAACTGAAATGTGTTCAAATGGACAACTGAAATGTGCCCTATCCCCGAAACTGGGAAATGCTTATTTTTCTCAAGCATACGGGTAACATTTGCAAAATCCGGTAACATGCTAGGTCAACAAGAAAGTATGAAGAAGGGCCAATGGATCGGCTTCAGGCAAATTCTCTGCTCTGGTGATAATACAGTACAATCAGAACTGCATTGCACACTCACGGATAAAACAGAAACCAAAGTCTTTGAAATATGATAAGAGGACGGGGTTGAGGCTTGAGATCATGCTGACTCAGACACACACACAAGATTCAGACTGTGTTTTCCTGCCATGACCACAAGGCAAGGCGGGGGGAGGGTGTCCGGTGGGCACCAGCTCCTCAGCCACCTCATGTCCCCGAGGGAGAGTCACCCACGTGTTAGGGTTGGAATTCTGACCGCTTTGAGTAAGGTCCTGCCAGGCCACAGGGCATGCTGACTGGGGGCGGACCGCACGTCTAATAGCACCCATCACGTCAACCCAAAAACTGTAGGAAAATCATTTTTGACACTCTCAAACACTGCCTTTCATACCACGTAACACAGCTCTAATATCCAGGTGGCGTAACTTTTTAAACTTATTTATCTGATGGAGCGAGACAGCGAGGAGGGGAGGGGGCGGGGGGAGAGGGGGAGAGAGAGAGAATCCCAAGCAGACTCCGCACCATCAGCTTGGAGCCTGACATGGGGCTCGAACCCATGAGTGGTGAGATGGCGACCTGAGCCGAAACCAAGAGTCGAACACCTAACCGACTGAGCCACCCTCACCTTGTAATTTCTTACTACACATCTAATGCTATCATGTTACATCATCTATTAAAACGATAAGGCATGGACTGAGGTGAGTGGTCAGTCGCACGATTATGTAACCGTGGCCAGGGGGAGGGGTCAACTGTGCAACTGTGTCACCGAGGCCAGTAGGAGTGATGCGCCCGTGACAGGCAATCAGTGAGTATGCGGTGGACAAATGAATGCATAGACAGTAGGACTTACAGGCGGCAAAGCATAGTTTTGCGCTTCAGTATGAAACATGAGATCATGACAAAGGGCAGACAGAGACAGGAAAGACGATTGGAAGCGTCTAAAGCAAGCCCGCTTTAGTGATAAGTAAATGGAAGCGATAAGTAAATGGAGGCCAGAAACAAGAGGCATCCAGGACGCGTGGGCCACTCTTCCGGGGAAGGAGGAAGATAGTGTGCTTATCGGTTGAAGCGGACTAGGTCGTGACAGCACTGAGAACCGCAGGCCCAGCTGCACCTCCATTTGCTTTCAGACTTCTCAAAGACAGCTCCTTCCCACAGTAATTAGCTAACTTCCTGCCTCCCTGCTTGCATTATAACTCATCACTCGGAACGGGAGCCACGGTTTAGGAGAACAAGGACGAGCCCACCCTCACCGATGTGTGACAGAAAGCACGTCAGAGCAAGACACACTCAAGAGCTGGTAGTAAACTGGGGGGGAACATGTGCCTTAAAGGCAAGGTTGATGCCCTTAAAAACCACAAGTAACCCAGCAACACTTGCGCAAGGCCACGCACGCACATCAGAGAAACTTAACTGACCAGCAATACACGCGGTAAAAAAGTTCAGCTTCACCGTGACTCCAAGGAGTTCAAATAACCACGAGCACTGGAGCCGTCTGCAAAGACTGAGAGAGATTGACAAACTGAGAATAGCCAGCATCGGCAAAGTGTCTGAAAAATAACCACGGTACTCCTCTGCTGGTGAGCGGGAGGGGGAACATAATCCTTCTGGAAAGATACTTGGCACTAAGTACCAAGAGCCTCAAACACGCACAGGCATTTCAGTTCTAGGAACTTAGTCCAAAGGAACAATTAGGAATGAAAATGAAGATTTGTGTTTCAGGATATCTACGGTAGCATTATCCAGGATGGTGAAAAACTGGACACTAAATAAATAATGAAGACTAACGAAGTCACTGGATTCTCACACTATGACAGAATTAACGACTTGAAATGAAAAAAAAAAAAAACCATCCCAGGAAAATGCTAATGACCGTGTGTTAAGTGAAAAAGATAGAATTTTGAAAAACATATTAAAATGTATACCCACAGAAAAAAAGATGATGAAATTTAAAAATTGTTAAGACGATTTCCTCAGACTCTTTTTTTTCATTTAAAATTGCATTCCCTAGGGGCACCTGGATGGCTCAGTTGGTTAAGCAATCCACTTTGGCTCAGGTCATGGTCTCACAGTTGGTGAGTCTGAGTCCCACATCGGGCTCTGCACTGACAGCTTGGAGCCTGCTTGGGATTCTGTGTCCCCCTCCCTCTCTGCTGCTCCCCTGCTAGAGCTCTGTATCTGTCTCTCTCAAAAATAAACATGTAAATAAATTTTTTTTAAATTTTTTTTAACGTTTATTTATTTTTGAGACAGAGAGAGACAGAGCATGAACGAGGGAGGGGCAGAGAGAGAGGGAGACCCAGAATCGGAAGCAGGCTCCAGGCTCTGAGCCATCAGCCCAGAGCCCGACACAGGGCTCGAACTCGCGGACCGCGAGATCATGACCTGAGCTGAAGTCGGACGCTTAACCGACTGAGCCACCCAGGCGCCTGTAAATAAAATTTTTAAATGCCTCCCCCAGATGTTGCCAGATTTATAGAATTTATACAAATCTATCTTTTGAGATATGTGTGTGTGTGTGTATACATATATATTCCTTTGATAATACTGAAGTTAGTAATTAATTTACCATACTCATCCCAACTTTATCACTAGTTAGGATGACCGATTTCAAGAATAGATCTGCTTTACCTTTTCATCAAATTGCTCAGCATCGTAAACCTAAATAGAGCAACGTACACGGATCGTAATTGTCAATTTCATCCAAAGTTACAATCACACATGCCCAATATTCTAAATGCATACACAAGTCCACACTCAGACAGATTAAAAGGTCATCAAATTATCCTCTCGTCCTTACACCACGATTGACTCTTAAAATAAAACGGCAAACGTTGCCATTTAAAAAAAGCTCTTTACAAAATACACCAAACCAAGAGGATTAAGTGCCCTGTAAGTAGCTAAGAAAGCTAAACGGGAAGAAACCTTTATTTAAGTGAACGAGTGACTACAAGGGAAGAGAAAACATCGAACCCGCTGTCATACAAATGTTAGCTAAAAAACCCTGTTTTTTTAAATGTTTATTTATTTTTGTGAGAGAGACAGAGAGAGAGAGAGGGAGGGAGGGAGGGAGGGAGACAGGGCATGAGCAGGGGAGGGGCGGAGAGGGCGAAGAGACACAGAATCCCAAGTGGGCTCCAGGCGCCGAGCCATCAGCACGGAGCCCCACACGGGTCTCAAACTCACCGCAACATCATGACCTGAGCCGAAATTGGATGCTTAACCCACTGAGCCACCGAGGCACCCCAAGAAACTGTGGCTTTAAATGTCATGTTTTGTTTCATGGTTCAGATAGAGGCTTATTTTCAAAGCATTAGGTGGGCAGTTCAAATGTACTTTTCTTAGCATTTTGTCCTTGTTTTGATTAAATGAACTCCGAAGTCTGAGGCTTTTAGGTGTCATTATACAGTATCTAAGGAGTAGCAGTAACATCCAGAAACTGAAGCTGGCAGAGTAATTAAGAACAGCACTCACGTCAGTTACAAGTGCCCCCGTGAAAGTGTCATAACAAAGGCTGCCACATTTGGACACCTCGCTTTTTTTTGTTTAATTTTTTAAAAATTCTTCCTTATTTTTTAGAGAGAGAGAGAGAGGCAGAGTGTGAGCAGGGGAGGGGCAGAGACACAGAATCGGAAGGAGGCTCCAGGCTCCGAGCTGTCGGCACAGAGCCCGATGCGGGGCTGGAGCCCACGAACGTTAAGATCGTTCCCTGAGCCGAAGTCAGACGCTCGACCGACTGAGCCCCCCGGGCGCCCCTGGAGAACTAGCTTCTTAACCAGAACAGGGTGTTACTTGGTACTAACTAGGGTCCGCTTCTTCGCGGGGCTCATACCTACCGTTAACCTGTGACTCTGTGCGCGCACAGTGAATGCAGAGGGTCAGTGGTGGTTGGCTGCGGTGAGAGCCAAGTTAGTTAACAAAACGTATACTGAGGTGCTGCGAGAGGCCCTAAAGCAACCCCGCGTCGCCCTGGCGAAGGTCACTCAGCGGCCTCCCTTGCCCCTGGGACGAAGCTCCACTCCGGGGCTGCGTCCCGCCTCTCCAGCCCCATCCCGCCCCATCCCGTCCCACTGTGCCCTTCTCAGCGCTGACTTCTTCCGATCCCTCAAACAGAACCAGCTTTTCCTATCTTGTAGCCTTCACACGTTGTTCCTTCTGCCCGAATCACGTGGTCTGTGCCACGTGGCTGCCACCTCGGCCGGGACTTAGATGGACTTCCACCAGCACCCCTTCCGTGTACCTTCCGCCCCTTCGTCATTTACAACCGAGGCCTGCTTATTTCCCTCATTTTCCAGGACGGATAATGCTGCCTTCATCTGTTGACTTTTTCTGGCCCGTTCCTCTTTAGACTCTTACCTCCACGAGGGCAGGAAGAATGTTTTGTTCACTGTCACATACACAGCACCGAGAGTAGGACCTGCCAACAGAGTAGGGGCTCAATTATACGTACTGGTTACAGGCAGGCAGGCCAAAGAAGACACATTCGCATCCAAATGTGCTGGTGGACAGGGCGCCTGGGGGGCTCAGTCGGTTAAGCGTCCGACTTCGGGTCAGGTCATGATCTCACAGTTTGTGGGTTCGAGCCCCGTGTTGGGCTCTGTGCCGACCGCTCCGAGCAGGGAGCCTGCTTCGGATTCTGGGTCTCCCTCTCCCTCGGTCCCTCCCCCGCTCGCTCGCACGTGTGGGCTGTCTCTCAAAAACAAACGTGAAAAAATTAAATGTACTTGTGGAACAGATTTCCATGTCTACGAAACGGCATTACGCGTGAAAATGCAAGTCATTCCATCTCTACCCAAGGATCGTATTATCTCTCCTACCCATTCTTTAACTGAGAGCCTACCGACTTCAATAGAAACTCCATGAATAGCTCGGAAAAGAATGGGAACACACCAAACAAAAGGGGAAAATGATTGATTTTCCATCATTGTTTGCCAGACCCTTTTATTGGCATAATGATATGATTGATGTATATGTCATAATTCATAGCCTGACACTTCCCTCTTTCCACATCTTGGCGATCCTGCGCACAACTCCATTTTCTAGCACGAATGGGAATCGTAAGCTCTCTTTGTGTCCAAACAGCACATTTTAAGGGTCAAGACCACATAAAGTTCTACCCTGATAAGATAAAGGAGTCGGATTTTGGAGGAAGATTAGCATCAGAAAAGCACTGTTCCTACTTTCACTTTTCAACCGTCTTATCTTAGGTATTTCCCTGTTGCTTTCACATAAAACCAGCCTGATTTCTAAAGACACCCTTACTTACTTAGCTCTATGATGAAAACTTCGTGATGCCGTGATGGATTCTGTCAACCGATCAAGTCAAAAGGCCCCACAGCCTTCTCCTCACAGTGGAGACTCCTTCGTCCGAAGACACGTCCTGAATTTTGGTGGAATATGTTCGAAGAGCTTTTCGGCAGGGCTTTGTGGCTTTGCCACCTGGCCCTGTCCATGAGACAAGGCCCACGGAGCCACATTTCTTTCTGATCCCTGCACCTGCTTCCTTGAGAATGTGGTCCCCCTTGCTGTTTTAACTTCTTTTCCTTCTTCAGACTGTCATTCCTTTCTCAAATTCTACTCCAACCTGTGATCCTACTCAAGCTCTGGGCAAATGGTCCGCAAGATTTACTTGGAGACTCACAGTTTCTTACAGTGAAGACGAAAGTGGAGGCGGAAGGCATATGATGTTATTCGGTCTTGGCTTATCGCCTTGTCTTTAAAATATCCACTTCTCTGATTTCGATGGTCCAAAATGACCAAGGCTATTTATTTCCTGATTTAATATGTAGTCTTTTAGGAAACTGTATATGGTTACCATTTTTCCCCATGTGTTTGTTGTTGATTTTGTGCTTTGTCAAATTACTCAGAAACTATCTGCAAATATGTGGAACATTTCATTGCATAGTGTTTCCTGAATGCTTTATCAACAAAAAAGGATCACCAAACATAGAGTTTAATTATGCAGTCTTTCAAGAATTTCTTTTTTTTTTATTTTTTTATTTAAAAAAAAATTTTTTTTTCAACGTTTATTTATTTTTGGGACAGAGAGAGACAGAGCATGAACGGGGGAGGGGAAGAGAGAGAGGGAGACACAGAATCGGAAACAGGCTCCAGGCTCCGAGCCATCAGCCCAGAGCCCGACGCGGGGCTGGAACTCACGGACCGCGAGATCGTGACCTGGCTGAAGTCGGACGCTTAACCGACTGCGCCACCCAGGCGCCCCTCAAGAATTTCTTTTAACACATGAAGCCTTCACTGGGCTGTTTACTGGCATTATAACTTATAGATGCTTTCCTACTATCATGAGTAATGTAATTGTTTTCTTCGAAGTGCCCAAATGCTTACAGTTGGGATTCCCAGAGGTCTGAGGGTGCATCTAACTCCTGACCTGCTGGTGTCTTTCTCCCACCAGGTGGAATAGAAGACTCATGGCTGCCTTACATGTATTTCACATCATGAGAATTGTAAGTTTCATAAAGGTTATTATGCTTCTGATCACTCTCATTACTCCAAACAAAGCCCTTTTATTACCATCGGGCACCAAACATTCACGACCAACCCAGTTAACCTTATAACATATGCTCTGATATATGCCCAAGTATATTCGTAAGTCTTACATATTTGGAGGCCAGTATTTCCCCGAAATTTGCCACCCTAGCTCCAAAGGGAAAGGGCACTGTTCCTAAAACAATGTTTAGCACAGAGTGTTAGACTTGCTATTATTGTATACTGAGTACAATGTTCGTGGTCTTTTGACTTTGAAGCTAGATCATACTAGAATTCCAAAGAACACGTATTTATAGAAGATGACGGTGCTACATCTTGACAAAGTTCTGGAAACTATTATTACAGATACAACTCACACCAGATCAGAAAAGCTCTACAATATCATTGATATAATCAATCAAAACCCAAATGCCAATATACTAAATTATATAAATGATTCACATATTTACATATTTTCCATATTTTTTTTCAACGTTTATTTATTTTTGGGACAGAGAGAGACAGAGCACGAACAGGGGAGGGGCAGAGAGAGAGGGAGACACAGAATCGGAAACAGGCTCCAGGCTCTGAGCCATCAGCCCAGAGCCCGACGCGGGGCTCGAACTCACGGACCGCGAGATCGTGACCTGGCTGAAGTTGGACGCTTAACTGACTGCGCCACCCAGGCGCCCCCCTTTTTTTTTTTCAACGTTTATTTATTTTTGGGACAGAGAGAGACAGAGCATGAACAGGGGAGGAGCAGAGAGAGAGGGAGATATTTTCCATATTTTAAATAGACTGATTATGTTAAAAATGTTCATGATCAATTCCTCTCAGCATATCAAAAAATTAAATATTTATTTTTGTTTTCATCCCTTTAAAATGTTTTGATAACAGGGGAACCTGAGTGGCTCAGTCCATTGAGCATCTGACTCCTGATTTCAGCTCAGACCGTGATCTCACGGTTCATGGCTTTGGGCCCTGTGTCAGGCTCTGTGCTGACACCACAGAGCCTGCTTGGGATTCTCTCTCTCTCTCTCTCTCTCTCTCTCTCTCTTTCTGCCCCTTCCTCAGTCATGTGTGCATGTGCACGTGCTCTCTTAAGATAAACTTTAAACAGTTTAAAAAATAAAACGCTTTGATAACAGAATATGATTTAATCAAAGTAATCACCAAAATAATAATGACCTCTATTTGTCTATACTGAGAGCAAAGGGATAATTAGTTAGTTGAAGTTAGCCACTACGTAAGGTGGAGTTATGCTGGCCTTTCTGTTGATAGCTTTAACTTATTCCCCTGCTTATGAACCCAAGCAACGTTAATTTTTCTCTCCTGCCTCCAATTTCCTATCTTACGCAACATCCAAAAAATATTGCATCCACGTTCTCATATCGTTTGTCCCATATCCACAAGGGCAGGATTTTTTTTTTTCTTCTGTTACGCTCTTGGCCAGTCCCGCTCCCTAGAACACTGCCAATATTTGATGAACAAATGGATGAAAATAACGCAGAGATCAATTCTCCATTAAACGCTCTTTATAAACTGCTGTTCTACTGGATTATATGACCAAAGAGTCCTACTCACAGAAGTAAAACAGTCACGAAAGAAATCATTTTCTAAAAATCCACGCAAAGGTCAAATAATCATAAAGGCAGCAAACCTGAGGACTACTGCATAGATACTGTGGTGTCGGGTAGACCTTCTTCCCTCGTCACGGAGTCACCGAGGAGCTCATTCTCTCGGCCGCCAGGAATACTCCCTGCTCACAGTGTGCACCTGAGGTCCTGGAACTGTCGTTGGTCAAAGAGGGCTACCCACCCCCCATCCAAAGCGACGCCCCTCCCAGGGCAGCTAATGACAGGTCGCTCTGGTGGCACAAGGGCCTGGCCCTTGTTGTCTTCATTCATGTCTTCTCTGAAGGGTCAGCCTGGCTCCAGAGAGCACCCCCCCCACCTCTCCTCTCTGCCCAGCCAGTCCGGTGGGATCACGGAGCCCTCTGTCTCCAGCTTCTTCCTCTGCCCATTCCTGCTTCCTCCACTCCCACAGAGCTGTTCCTCCTAGCGACCCTTCCTAATGAACGTCCTCCATGCAAATCTCAGTCTCCTGTCGTTTGTTTGTTTCCTGGCGAAACGGGTGGCCTGGAGAAAGCAATGGATGACACCCGGTGAAAGGCAAGGGCCGGAACTTCCATGCTAGTTGTTGATGAGGACAGACACAGACGGGCAGCCAGCAAGGGAGTTCTCTCCATTTGTGCAAGAAGACATATCAAGGATGGATGGTCAGGGGGCTGAGGGCCCCTGGCCCCCACAAAGATCACAACTCTTTGCTCGGTTTCCAGACGTGGAAACCCTCGACTGAAGAGAGGCCAGGTCCCCAGAAGGAAACACCTGTGACACTGGAGCAAGCGCACAGTGCGAGGACTCATCCAGCCCTGCTCCAGCAGAACCAGAGGCCGTGTGACTGGCTGTGGTACAATGAGGAAAGGGCAACCCTGTGGAAGAATCACGGAATAGTCCTCTAGCATTCTGGAATAAGGTGGTGCCGTCTGCGGTAGGGAATTACATGCCATTTGTAAAACATTGCCCTAAGCGCTCCCGGGCTTTTGTGGACACAGGGCACCCGACCGTGAGACATCTATCTGGCCACGTGGCCAGAATCTCCCATCACCACTTGAGTTTTGTTAGCCCTCCACCGAGGCATGAGGTCAGAGGCCAGCAGTAATCTCCTGGACGTTAGAAGTGGCATACCAGGCACCGGGGCAGGCAGAGGGCACAAGAGGCTGCGTGCACAGGTGACTCATGGTTCCGTCACCCACCACCTCTGCCTCATCTCAGTCCTCTGGCCACAGAAGGGTGTCCCTTACGACCAGCCTGTAGAGGAAGAAAATGGCCCAACCTGGCTTCAGGGTGGGTTGGCCCAGTATGTTGGCGCAAGCCACAAACGTCTTGCTGCGGACCATGGCCCCGTCAAGGTGCTGAAAGGAAATCTTCCCAAAGCACAGAGCTTCAGGCAGTTCATCGGCACATCCGCTTTTGGCGGAAGCGGAGACAAGCTGAGGTTGGAATACAGACAGTGTCACTGACAGGGGTGAACGGCTTGGCTGTTTCATCAGGACCTGGAAGGGGGACGACAACGAGATGAGGGAAAGAGCCTGAGGGTGGACCTGTGGGGGCACAAGGGCAAAGACCTTCGCTTCACACACTAACATCCTCCCGAGTGTCCGCTGGGGAGGAGGCACCAAACGGCCAGAATGACTCAGCCAGTTGACAGCAGCCAGCTCATCGTCACCCACCCCGTGCTCCCACAGCGGGTTCATTAACACAGTGGCCGCAGTGGCTGCGATGGAGGCCACGTGTGGGCCCAACGAGGGTGCCCTCTCGTCAAGGCTGATCTAGCTACTGCCACTACTGAACGTCTAAACTGCCAACAACAGACACCCACGCTGAGGCTGGACACGGCCCAACACGTCCAAGCAGCCACTCAATGGCAAGACAATTGTATCACTCTGACTGGAACACACGGGACGGGTATGGGCTTTTCTCTTTCGCCTGCATGGCCTTGGCCACCATGACTCTCTGAGGACCTACAGATGTTGGATCCACTGGTGTGGGACGCCCTGTGACACTGCAGTGAATCAAATGATCCACTTCATAACAAAGGGCACCGTGGCACTTGACTATGGGCCGACTGTTCTCAACACCCATGGCATGTCCCAGAGCTGCCGGCTTGAGAACGGGATGGGACGGCCTTTTGAGGTTGCTGTTGAGGCCCCAGTGTGGAGATTCCTTGTGAGGGTGGGTGATGCCTCAGGATGCAGTCCGTACCGGCCATTTGAACCACCACGTGGCACCGTATCCCGTCCTCAATGGGCAGAACACATGGCCTGGGAACCAAGGGCGAGAGTGGGAGTGGTCATTCTTACCATCGCTTTTAATGACCTGGATGGGAAATCCGGGCCTCCCATCCCCACGACTACGGGCTCTGTGGATCCAGAAGTCTGTTCCCCGGTGGGAAATGCTTCCACCAGGGAGTGCAGCGTGAGTCCCATTGATGTGCATGCCACCATCCGTTCACTTCAGCCCCTCGCACCAAGACAGCAGTTAGAAGGAAAGGATGTGCCGTTCCTGGCTGGGAAGAATGTCTGTCACCCAGAAGGCCTGGAAGGGCATTTCTCGGTGTCCTCTGACCGTGCGGATGGCAAATGGACACGTGTTCACGCAAGGGCTGATCCATAAGGGCACGGTGACCAACGGCTCAGACCCCTCAGAGGTGAACGTCAGGGTCATCACCCGGGTTGGCTACCTAGACCAGCAAAGGTATTAGGTGGGAATGAACGGGTGGCCGGGGGTGGTGGGTGGGAGGGAGACACGACGCGTGTCGGTTGTCTTCTGGAGACTGACGGCAGCCACGGAGCCTGTAGTTCATCCCGCTGATGTTCCTTCAGTGGCTTCCTCAGGGAAAGAGTCTGACTAGAACCCTGTGGGGGGCAGGGGGCGATCTCCAAATTAGGTACATGGAGTAATCCGCACGACGCGAGGGGTGAACAGCAGTGGCGTATTACCCTGGTCAGTCTTCAGAACCCAGGCCTCACTCTTCCAGCTGCCACGAGTGACACCTGAGGATGAGAATGGCTTCGATGGCATTGAGCCGCCCCACCTACCGTATGTCCCACGTCCACTGTTTGATCACAGCAGGGGGGCAAAAGCCCAGGCCCCTCCCTCAATCTGCAGACAACTCGGAGGGCCATCCCGGCTCTGACGCGTCTACATCGCTATTCAACCCTCCTGCCCAACTGGGCTGCCTTCGGTCGCGTGCAGGTGTTTTCCCTCCAATAAACCGGCAGGCAAGTCTCCAGCTCAGGGTGGTTCCTGGGGACACTGGTCTGAACAACGGCTGTCGGAAACATCGGGATTTTAACAAGCGATCAGTCAGCCAGACACATCGATGGATTTCTCAGTAGCACACGGCTCCACCTTGTCTATCTCAGGTCGGATTCTCCGGAACCTGAGGTGAGGACGCTCGTACAAATGATTCATGACGGGAATGTTCTCTAAGAGGCATATATGTCAGGCGATGAGAACAGCTGGTCGGGGCAGGAGAAGCCAGACACAAAGATGTGTCTAGTGACACCTGGGTACCTAGAGAACTGTGCTAACCGTCACTGGCGGTTCAGTGGCCAGTTCGTGTACCAGACCGGTGAGGGGGACCTGAGCCCGCCCTAGTACCATTCATCCCGTATAGACATGACCCTGACGTTTGACATTATTTACAAAGGAAGACAGAGTTTAGAATGTTCCTCGAGTGACACAGGGAGATTGCATTTAACCAGGGAATAAAGAAGCCTGTCATCTATGTCATTAAGTCCTTGGAGTTTTCTAACTGAATTGAAATTTTCAGGCAAAGCAACTATATAACCCCTTCCCCTCAAAACCTCAATTTGCCTAGTCCCTAAAAATAGCATTGAACTAAATGCTAACTCTGAGAAATACCCACACAAAGTTAAGGACCAATTTTAAGAAAAGAAAAGTTATTTAAATGTATCAACCAAGCTGAGCTTTTTAGTTACAAGTCTCCATGTGAAAGATTTAGGGCAAAAAGAAATTCTTGAGGTAGGCATAATTAAGGTTCTTATCAAATGTAGTGTATATGCAATTTTCTGATTGCTTTGGCAGTTCATTAACAAGTTTCAGGAACTTCAAGGTCACGATTCACTTCTGTCTTTATAGACACCTTTTCTTCAGGATTGAAATGTGAGGATTTAGAGCGATTTTCAACCGTTGCAAAGAATACACATTCAAATGCATTCCGGTAGAAGGACAGCATACCTCTATGTTTCGCCAAGATTAACATTCCAGAATGTTTCATACAAAATTTTCATTAAGATCTAAAATGTTTTATGAAGGGAAAATGTTCAGAGGAAACCCAGGCAGTTGAGTTTTGGTTTTCGTTTTTGTTCTTGTTTTTCCTGAAGGCAACAGGGATTTCCAGTAAGTTAGTGAGAATACCAGAGAGGGTTTTCTGTTTGTGTTCTGGAATGTGCATTTCCTCCTCAGCAGCCCAGACTGCGTGTGGAGAGCATTCCTTAGTCTAGCACCTTCTATATGGGGCTCACGGTGCCTTCCTAGGGGATCCAGGAGAAGCAGGTTGGAAATCCTGATCACTCACCATTCTGAGGCTCCTCCCTGACCTCCTGGCCACTGAGACTAAGAGGTTATGTGTTTCCTCATTATTGACAGTGTCTGTGAAGGCAAGGAGGGGTGGGGTCAGGAGGGCGGAGGAGTATGACTACTCTTCACCAGGAAGTCAGACACTGTCTAAATGTTTTGTCTCAACTGCATTTGGCACTCATTATAACCTCAGGAGGTAGATACTGCGACTTTATTCCTATTTTTACAAATGAGGAAACTGAGGCTGAGGGAAATTAAGCAAGCCGCACAAACAAGGCCCCACGGCGGGAGAGTGGCCCTCTGACTTCACAGCCTGAGCTTGTAATGATTGCCTCTTCATGCATAGTGTGCTTTTCAGGGGTGTTCTACACATAAGACTAACTGAGAACGTTCAGAAGAGAACTGAAATAGTCACGAAGGTGAGGCAAGCTTTCACGGCATCCATCTCAACAGCAATGACCTCTTCCTGCTGGCTCTCCCTTCGTTCCCCAGTCCTCAGCCTTGGACTTTCTAGAACTCCTCTCCTCTCCCTCCCCCTTGCCCCCAACCCATCCTGCACGGCAACCAGAGGGAGCATCCCAAAGAATAATCCGGTCTCTGTGGCTTTTCTGTGGCAAATGCTTAAATGGCGCCCCACTGCTTCCGGAGGAAGCGTGGACCCCTTTGGGGGCAAGCGAACCCTCCTGCAACCCCAGCTCGGTTTTCATCGGCGGAAGGCTGCGCACCAGTCAGACCCACGCCCAGCACTCTTCAATATTTCGAGCGGTTCTGAGAGAAGTCTCGAGACTTCTGCAGATCTACAAATTGCTAAGAATACTCCTGTTGCCAGTTTTTCATACGTTTCTCTAGGGCAAAATCACATATAAAATTGAGTGAAGTTGTGCCCTGAAAATGGCAAGTCCCGTGGGCGAGGAATTCAACAACACTCGTGGGGCCGTCATGGAAATATCTGGCCTCGTAGTGGGTCCGGAAGCACACAGAGCTAGGCAGATGCTGTTGAGGCTGAGAAGAAGAGGAGGAGGGAAGGCTGGAGGGGCAGAGGCAGGTTCTGAGGAGTAGGAAAGTAGCAGAATCCTGCTCTGACTGGAGTTTTTCCCCCTCCCACTGGGAACCCCTGGGGGGGGGGGTTGCTTAGCAGGAGGGCTGGGCTCATTTGAGAAGAAACAAGGGTCTACGAGAAGCCAAATAAAAGGGGGAGCAAAGGGGGAACCAGAGGTCCTACAAAATACACCACGTTCAACAGTAGGGCCGTTCATCATTTACAGTTACTACTGGATTTTCATACTCGATAGCAATATGACTAGAAGGTGAGTATTTTGAAGGACAACATGGAACCATTTTATTTTCAGCATTTTAACTGTGTAGGGGAGGAAATATTTTTCCTTCCACCCTTGAAGGTCTTCCAGGTGGTGTAAGAATAAAGGGGGAAAAAAAACAAATCAAACAAAACCAAGCCAAAGGCTCACCACATGCACGTGGAGGCCCAGTAACGAAGTTGAGGCTTGAGGACAAGACGGGGGTGCGTGGCTTTTATACCTTTTGAAGAAAGTGGCCATAAGTCGGTGAGGGATTGACAAAGAAAACTTGGCTTTGGGAGCTCCCGTTTGTAAAGAATTTTTTTTTTTTTACGTTTATTTATTTTTGAGACAGAGGGAGAGAGAGAGCATGAGTGGAGGAGAGCACGAGAAAGGGGGAGACACAGGATCCCAAGCAGGCTCCAGGCTGTCAGCACAGGGCCCAGTGCGGGGCTCGAACTCACGGGCCACGAGACCATGACCTGAGCCAAAGTCGGACGCCTTAACGGACTGAGCCACCCAGGCACCCCCCGTTCGTGAGGAATTCTAAGCAGAGTTTTGGCTGGGGGCGTAAATCAGTAAAAAGTAACAAGAGTTGCTTGTATAGGCTTCTTGGCTCTAACTTCTCCACCTCAGGTGATGAGGATCTCCTGCTACAGGGAGGGCGCCTTTCACAGGGGAGACTGGAGACAGGTGCGGGAGGTGGGGCTCAGGGTGTTCTGCTGGCTGTTTCTTAACCGGCCTTTCCATTTTGGGGTGGCCTGCCCTTGGCACCTGCCAGCGCGAGCTTACAGCCTCTTTTGGAAACCTGGATTTTTCAGTCTCAGGAATGGGGCATTTACATATGCAGAAGTACTTTACTTTTCATTTGGCTTTGAAAGAAAATCTCAGGTCTAAGTTCTAGAACCTATAAAACTAACACCAACTTGAACCGTTCGTCTTGAAACTCTGAGTGTGCCTCTGCACCTATTTCAGCAAAATGTTTCCGAGAAAATAAGAGTAAACACAGGACGTCTCATGCTAGTGAGTTACTCCATCCTGCTGGCCAGTCTTGCTGCCAGCTGACTCCCATTTTCCCTCCTCTTTCTCTGCGCCTTCCTTTCTACTTGCTTTCCGATCTCTCCTGTATCAACTCAGGAAACAGAGAAAGGGCTGACAGGTTCAGGAGGCCCGAGTGTTGGCACATGGTTACCTTTTACTTTATTCATATTTACTTTTTGACAAGTGTTTGGAACAACACGTTGTTTTCCAGGTTTTAGGAGAGAACTGTTCTTTCCTGTTTTTGCTCCAAGAATATTCGGGAAGCCGAAGTTGGTATTCTTCTCTTGTTTTGCTTATTCCCCAGATTTATCTCACGACCTGAAATTTTGCTCTCATTAACTTCACTCTGTTTTTTAACGTCTGTAACAGCGCTGTGGACAAAAGGTAAAGCAAACATAATTCTACCACAAAAGCTGAAGGGCAGAATTAGAATCAGGCAATCTTACAGATTACATTTTATCTAGATGAACTACAGTATACAACTTAATGTCCGATAAATACAGAAATGCTACCATGGAGTTCTACAGATTAAAAAACATTAGAAACACAAATCGTGTGAAAAATACGTAGCGTGTTAGCAGTCAGGGTAACTTAAGAGTTGAAATGAGAAATGATACTAAATGTTATTGATACTTACATATAATCATTTCCAGAGAAAGCTATTCAACACTTTAAAAGGAACTTATTAACTATTATGTCACCTATGAGGAAAAACAGTGGAGAAATCTTGTACCTACTCGGTTTTTAAGTTGTACATTGTAGCGACGTTTTAAAAAATCCAAGCTGAAGGATACAAAATCCAAGGTAAAACTTGGGCCTTACCTTAGACGTCGCAGAAAACACGGGGCGGGGGCAGTACCAGCTCCAGAGTTAGGCGGGGACTCAACGTTTCGAACTTTCCCCTTCCCTGCAGAATGAGTGAAGGGTTGAGGTTTCACCCACTGTGCCGGGAAGGCTCTCACGTGTTTTGGCCTTGTGTCATGTTTCATTCCCTCGTATTAGCAACAGGCGTGTCTAATTTTACTCAGTGACATAAACAGCTCATACCACACTTAAAATTGTTTGGGCACCAATTCTGGGACACAGCTCTAAGTGGGCCAAAAAAAAAGAAAAGAAAATTCTTATAAAACCAACATTTAAATCTTGAATCACGATGGCCTTATGTAATGATAACTTTCTAAAATAAACTTTACCTTAAATGAATAGCACAAAAGCAGACTGGTTTCCAGGAGAAGTTAATGTTGACAAAATCTCATAGAAATCATTTCAAATTAACAGGCAGCATTTAGAACTTAGGACTTTATTAGTATTAAGTGTAAACTATTCTCATTCAAATGAAATGCGTATTAGAATAGTCACTCCTTAAAGATCAGTTTCTTTAAGTCTCTTTTTAAGTGAAAAATTTTAATGTTTGAGAAGAAAACCTTGAGGAATTACCATCCTAATAAAGAGAAGGCAAATACATTCCATATGTTAAAATTATGACCGTTCTTTACTAATAAACTAAACTTATGTTTAACAAAGTATGTGAATGTAACAGTGCAATCTTGATGTTTTATCTTTATTGAAAAAGAAAAGTTAGATCATTAAACTTTTATAAGAGGTAAAGAAAATAAATATCGAGCTTTTTAATAATCTTTTATTTTGTCCTATTTTTGTACAGCCTGGTGAGCTGCCTGAATTAACATGGACTAAATTGTGTGTTTGAAATTTGGATTTTAGCACTAAAACTTGAAAAGGACAAGTGGTGTAATTATAATCCATATGCTTAATATTTATTTTCTTTTCTTCTCAGGAGACCTCTTCTCTTATTCTATTTATTCATAACCCTAACGTCTTTTGACATTTGATGCTTCTTATACTGACAGCTGCAGGCCTTAAATTAAGAGCTGATACAGCTTCAACTAATCACACACTTATTTATAAGACTTTAAAAAATCTTTCATGAGCTCTCCGCCCATTACTGTTTTCCCTATCACGGCAATTTAGTTGGACATAAAATTATAGCACAACTATCAATTCCTAATAAAAACATAGAACACTTAACAATGATGACATAAGATGTATTTTTGTACCAGTATGTGTCTAAGAAGTCAAAATTGGCAACTCCTAACTCAGTATTCTGGTTGAAATGTCACACGTCGAAAGGTTACGCATCGAGGGGCCTTTTCATCAATCAGTAAATTGGTTTTATAACGATGAACTTTTCAATGTTTTGGGGACTGCTTTGTACAAATGTTAGCCACGCTGTGGACTCGATCTGCATTCACATCTAAAAATTCATTTAGTACTACCAACGTCTCTTTCTGGTCCTTCAGTAGGAAGGCTTAGAGGAAAAAAAAAACCTTTCATTTTATAGAATAGTTGAAATTATTAAAACACCTTCGAAGTCTTTAATGCAGGTCTGGCTTCACTCTGTAACTCACAAATACACATCTCCTATGTTTTCAGTGGAATCCTAACACTTTAAAGCTGTAAGAGACCTTAAAGGAAACCAGGTCTAACATTCCACTGGATGTTAGGTTACGGAGCTCAGGCTTACGGAGCTGGCTTGGCCATAGCCTGGCACAGAGATGGAATCTTACCTACAGAGAGAACAAACCGGTGGTCGCCAGAGGGGAGAGGGTCGGGGGTGGGTGCAGGGGATTAAGAAGTACAAAGCGCCAGTCCTACATAAATCATGGAGATGGAAAGTTCAGCATAGGGAATGTAGTCAGTAATATTGCAATGATGTCATTTGGTGCCAGACGGTGACTACGCTCATCTTGGCGGGCAGCGTGTGATGTCCAGAATTGTTGAATCACTATACACCTAAAAGTAGCATAGCATTGTGTGTCCATTACACTTCAATTAAAAAAAAAAGAAAGAAAGAAAGTCCTTAGGCTCTCGTGTTAAGAGGGTCTTACATAACTCTAGGATCTCTCTGGGATTCTTTTTCTTTTTTTTAATTTTTTTAATGTTTATTTATTTTTGAGAGAGAGAGAGAGAGAGAGAGAGGCAAAGCATGAGCAGGGGACGGGCAGAGAGAGGGAGACACAGAACAAGAAGCAGGCTCCAGGCTCCGAGCTGTCAGCACAGAGCCAGACGCGGGGCTCGAACACACGGACCATGAGATCATGACCTGAGCCGAAGCCAGACACTCAACCGACTGAGCCACCCAGGCGCCCCTCTCTGGGATTCTTAAGAGAGTCTTCCATGAGTCTAGGATCTCTCTGGGATTCTTAAGAGGGTCTTCCATAAGTCTAGGATCTCTCTGGGATTCTTAAGAGGGTCTTCCATGAGTCTAGGATCTCTCTGGGATTCTTAAGAGGGTCTTCCATGACTCTAGGATCTCTCTGGGATTCTTAAGAGGGTCTTCCATGAGTCTAGGATCTCTCTGGGATTCTTAAGAGGGTCTTCCATGAGTCTAGGATCTCTCTGGGATTCTTAAGAGGGTCTTCCATGACTCTAGGATCTCTCTGGGATTCTTAAGAGGGTCTTCCATGACTCTAGGATCTCTCTGGGGTTCTTAAGAGGGTCTTCCATGACTCTAGGATCTCTCTGGGATTCTTAAGAGGGTCTTCCATGACTCTAGGATCCTTCTGGGCTTCACCTGCATCCTCCCTCCTGTTGTCAGTTAGCAGTCCTGCCCTCCTACCTTGCTTCTGCCTGGGGGCAGACAGTCCTGCTGCTGGCCGTGTTGCTTAAGATACTGGGTTGGGGAGACCACTTTTAGATCTAGCGAAAAGTAGGAGTTTCTGGTGGAGATATGGTTCATTTTGGACTACTCATTTTTGGTTTTGATATGAAGTGAGCTGTAGGTTGGCCCGAGGAGGGACAAGACACAGGGTGCGGAGGTATGGGATCATTCAAAGTGTGAAAAGAATAGAGCAGTCGTGAGGAGCAGGGAAGTCATTTCACTCGTGAAATATACTAGATCGTGTTCAGGGCCCAGCCGGACTCGATCACTACCCACTGGTCCCATTTTTGACAGTTCCTGTGACTTTGGACACTGACTGTAGACATGAGCGCCCATGACTAAATCCCCCCAAACCACCTCCTGCTTGCCTCCGCCACGAAACTCATCTCCCCAAACCCGTTCTTTCGTCCATCCGTCCTTTCTCAGTGTATGACTCCATCCTCCCCAAAGTCATGGACGACCCATAAAGGAACATCCCTCACCAACCAGCCCGCCGGTCACTAAGCCCCAGGATCGCCTGCTCTGCCTGCTCTCTCGTCTCCAGATCCCCGTCTGATGGGGGGCGGGGGGTCACATCAGGACTCGCCGGGTGCTGCTGCCCGCTTCCAGGTCCTGCCACGTTCCACTTTACTCTCCTGGAACTGCCAGAGAGACGCCAGGAACAGGTAATTCTCTCCACAGCACTCCCCAGCCTAAAGCCCTTCAGGGAGCCTCGAGGGTGCGGTATCCTGTACTCCACGCGGCACACACACCTTCACGATTGGGCCGTGCGTCTGTCTCTCCTGCCCTGCCCTCGGGTACCTGGCCAAGCCTCTGACTAGAGTCACCTCCCGTCCTTTTCTGCAGGAAAACGAATGACTGTCTAACCTTTAAAAGTCTGTTCACGTCACTATCAGCTTTCTAGATGTGTTTATAAACTTAGAGTTCTTTGTATTCACGTTGCCATCATTGGTTTATATACGTGTTCTCCCTACTAGACCATGAACTCCTTGCTCAGCACTTCATAAAGTGAGCCCTCAGTCTACTGGCCTCTGAACAGTGACACCAAACTTCAGTGTTTTTTACGATACCAATTCCACAGTGCACAATTTAAAAAAAAAAAAAAAAAAAAAGATCTAACATATGATCAGCATGACATTCTAAGACTTTTCCAGAAGAGGTCAGTATAACAGTAATAAAGATATTAGCTTTCAGGGCAAATGACAGTGAAACCAAATTAAATTATTTTGTAAGAGATAAACTTTCAAGCATTAAAAAATACCACATCAGTTCTCTGCCCCTCCAATCGAAGCCACACTTCCTCAGGAGAGATGGCCACAGACTTTTTGCACTAGCAAAATGGAGTGAGATGATTCTGCACACAAATGAAAACTCTCGATGAATTTAAATCTGGAATGTAATTAACATCATCACCTGGATGCTTCTCACCCAAATTTCTCTGGTTATTTTTAAATAGGGATCATCCATGTGTGCACATTTGAAAAAGATAATTCGTATTCTCTTTTGGAGTTGCTGTATCAATAAAAAATTAAGTTGATCGCTAGACTACCGCATGTAGGCATTTTGTGGCTTCTTATGGTACTTTGGGAGAGTTGGGGAGTCACTCTTTAGTATAAAGAGCTAATTCAGTGTTGTCAGGGATGATGGGAAAGAAAACTGTGGGATCCCGGAAAAATAAGAGGTGAGAAAGACAAAAAAAGGAAACTCACATTTCAGAAGAGAAACATGGCCTATCTGAGATTTCAAAAGTTACCCGCCGGTAATCACTTCACTGGGTCATCGTATGTTTAAAGTCTTATTCCATGGACACAGGACTTTGCCTAAATTGACAGGGAACAGGTTCCACAACTCCGTTAGGTGCAGACTCGAGCGGTGACTCTCCGGTCGGGCAGCAAACGGAGATGTGGCGTGCACATAGCAGAATCACAGGAAATGCACGAGGAGTAATGACCAAAGCCGAACTTGCACACGCGAAGGGGAAATCTATCAGAAGGGCTTGTAATGGAAACCTCAGTGTCTCCCGCTTCCCCCGCCCCATCCACACTTCCACCGGTCAGAGGTCACCGCTTAGATCTTCCTTCTCCTACCTACCTCTGACCTTCAAGTACCCTTACAAGGCTCTAGCTGGGCTTATGAACTTTTGACCTAGTCTATTACTTCATGTACATTATCACCCGGGAGCCTTGTCTCCTTTTTCCTATGTGCTTTTATCATCAGTTCGTTTCCTCTGCGGTCACCTCTGCAATTTCAAACAATCAACTTAAACGTTCACTTCCTGTCCCATAATGACCGTGGATCCGTTGGTCCTGCTGCCTGATGGAGGGCATTAGCATTCTGAATGTCCCAGCCCCTTGCCCACAGTGCCTTCCACTCTTGTCTCCAAACTTCTGTCCTTCCCTTTATTTTTGTGCATGCTCACAATGGTCATATTCACCTTCTACACTGAAACTAATCTTCTGGGGCGCCCGGGTGGTTCAGTCGGTTGAGCGTCCGACTTCGGCTCAGGTCATGATCTCACGGTTTGAGCTCAAGTCCCGCGTGGGGGTCTGTGCTGACAGCTCAGAGCCTGGAGCCTGCTTCGGATTCTGTGTCTCCCTCCCTCCCTCCCTCCCTCTCTCTCTGCCCCTTCCCCTGCTTGCACTCTCTCTCTCACTCTCTCAAAAATAAATAGACATTGAAAAAAAATTTTTAAAAAGAAACTAATCTTCTGCATCTCCTGTGATTTGATCAAGTTGACTTAAAAATTAATGCAATACACCGTGTTCACATCTTACAACCAGCTACCCGACTGTCCAACCATGTTCCTTTCAGAGATAAGCACCTGTGCCCCTCAATGCTTCTATTATCAGTTTGAATGATCCACTTTTGAAATATTTCTCCAAATATCTTAATTGCCTTGTACGGACACTGTGTCTTTCCCAGAGAGCTTTTGTGGTTGGGGGCTTCTGAATGCCATCTTTCCATCTTTATTGTTGTTGTACAAGACGTTTTGCTAAATTTGCCGTCCTCAGCCTATCTCCTACTTGTCTCTCACTTTTTATTCCTTTAACCTATTATTTGGAATCAGTGTCACTTTTCTTCTTGAAGGAAAAAAAAATGTTCCTTTCTAGTTTGAGTAGCTTGTACCATGGTTTTCTTGCAGGACTCACCTCCACCTCCTCCCTTTCTGATGGTCTTTGTGTTTCTTTTATTCTCTACTTCTGCCCCATCGTCAGACTTCTGGCGAATTTCTGATAATAAAACCTGTTGTATACGATCGCGTTTTTCTTCAGCATCCTTGTATGCCAGACTCTCCCTCGTCCTGTGCCAGTCCAAGGGGCTGAGCTGGCCTCCCGCACAGTGGTCGTGTTCCTCACCGCGCTCCTCAGCTGCGTGAACAGTTCCCCGAATCAGCTCTCAGGTCCTCTCCTCATTTACCCCCTTGCTTTGGTGGGATGTCCCCTCAAATGAGCATTCGGAAAGGGTTTGGGGGAAGTAGATTATCTGCGTCCTTTTATGTCAGGAAATGTATCAATTCTGCTCCCAAACTGGTTAATACTTTCATTTAGCATAAAATTCTGGACTAAAATAATTTCAGACTAAACTTTGAAGTCCTGGCTCCATTGACATCTGTCCTTAAGAGTTCCCGCAGAGAAATGTAATTCTAGTCACTGGCATTTCTAGTTTATTTTGAGTAAGGTACGTTACTATTTAAAGGTAGCTGTGTGCATCTTTTGTTGGTAAAATTAATATTCTCCCTAGTTTATTTCCTGTTATGTTCCTCTGGTGTTTCACATATCTGAATATATCAAAGAGAAGGTAGCGTCCATTTATAAAATGTAAGTGTATTTGTTCTTACTGAAAAGTAATGATTGAGTAAGATGCTCAAGTTATATTTCATGAATATTCTAAAAATCTGCTCTGATCAGAAATTTCTGACCAAGAACTAGAGAGTAAATGATGGTAGGATTTATGAAAAGGAAGATATGTGATATAAAATAAACTGGAGGGAAAGAAAAACAATTGAAAAAATATTGGAAATCTGCATTTGGAGGCAAAGTTAAGATCTGTTCCCAGGGCCATGGAAATGAAAGCATGTCAGGCATTGAAATTTGTAAGAATAGCCACTTACAAAAAAGAACACTTATTCCTTCCGTGAGGACGTTTCTCCTAGTGTAATAGTTCTTCTGGATTCTCTCTATAATTGCACTCATTTCTTCCCAGGGTAAGTGGTTTAATTCTTCTCCCTGATGAGTTCCAATAAGAAAGGGGGTCTGTATGGTGCAATCCCTCCCTCGTCAGGGACCTTCATGCCTGCAGGGAGTACAGTTTCAGGCTGTAAGTTTCAACTGTAACCTTCCCGGGGGCGGGGGGCAAGGGGTGGAGGGGACCTGTGATCATCCAGAGCTAAGAGGTGGGTGAGTCTTTGCTGGGAATGCAACGTTAGCAAGCCCATGGTCGCTGCACATCTAGAATATGTTCTCCGACAGCTCTCTTTGCAACAAAAATGACATTTAGACCTTCATTTGCCTCATCTCAATTGGTTCAGAACTCGGGCAGTAAACACAGAAGGGATTTTTCTCAATCTTCTCAAACTAAAAACAAACAAACAAAAAAGATCAGCATCGAACAACCACACATCTCTGCTAAGGATCTACTTTTATAGCAGGGGCTATTCTGTATTAGCACCTAATCTAACTCTTCTCTTTCAACTTCTTCTTTTTGCCTGGCTGGTGCCCTCTTGGATACCTCTGTGGTCCTCACAGAATTCAGGGCAGACCAATGTGTCACTGCTCATTTACCTCCCTATATCCTGTTATTCCTTTATTTGATCCTAAGTTTGATGGCGGGGACTGAGTCTTGACCCATGTATTTCCTGAGCCTCTACGTACTCAGTAAATATCTGCTAAATGAATGCATCTAGTAAGTGAACCACAATTCCTACGCTTTTATAGCTTTCTTTCCAGCTTAGAGGGCAGACCGCTAAACACTCAATAATGTGGTTCGCCTAAGAGTTTAGGTAGGTAGCACAGGCTACGGAGACATATAAAGGAAAAGGTAATTCTTTCTGGAAGAGACCTAGTGGCAGTGCATTCTCCAACAGCAGAAATCATCATTACCTCGGCCGGCTGAAATTTCTAATGCTTGTGCATGTTTCAAACGCATTCGATAAGTTGGCATAATAGCGTGTGAACATAATTTGTAAAAATATGAGAGTCAACACATATGGACATATGTGCCTGTCGCTGACCTAAGTTTTCTACTGATTCACGAGTGGGTTTGGAGAGCACTAACCAAAACCTTCAAAAAGTTACTGTTACAGTATTGATGACTTTCGTTGAACCCCCTAAGCCCTCCAAAATCAGGTTCAGATACCTGATAGCCTCTATGGCTTGACAGCTTGGCTGATCTCCTATATTCTGTAGTCTGATTATGATTCACACTACACAGCGTTAATGTAAAAATCTTCCTTACTTATTCTTTCCCTAGAAATAATGTAAACCAATGGCCCCAAATTCCAGGCTTTCGGATCAAGTGAGTTTTAAATTCAGCTTTTTCACAAGTAATAGCTTGTGTTAGGTAACTCAGTTACCTTCTTTAATGGTTTGTTTTCTGCCATTAATGTCGGGGATAATATTAGCTCCTTAATTATTTAAAATAATTAAATGAGGCAATGCACAAAAGGCTCTTGGCACATAGTAAAACACATATGAAGCTATGGTAGCTATTATTACAACTCTTTCTCAATGCCGTGAGTGAATTTTTCAAAACGAAATAAAATATGTGAATCGCAGATTATGACAAATTCAGCCTTTATAGCAAAGGTATTTTGGTTTACTTAATAGTATACCTAACATGATAAAAAGCATTTAGACTTGATTTGACTTGATGTTGTGCCTACTCATTAGCTCAGCCAGTAACGAACCTTCACAGGCAGTCCACACAACAGCAAACCAAATTATTATTTTTTCTTACAGTTTATCAAACCAAATTATTATTTTTCCTTACAGTTTAGCTTTCTGATATCCAAATCCACAGCATTTGTCAACAACTTGCCTTGATACGATACGTATAGTCGAACAGTCTTGGCAGACACACGGGGATACTTTATAGTCTGAAAACTAAAGATGCTGGTAATCCCACGCAGCTGCACTTGACTTGCTCCTGACCGTTGTGCTGCTCAGGACATGCTGAGGGGCCCTGTGCTCCTGACCTCCTACCTCCATCCTATCTACCGAAAAGTCTTCAAGATCCTATTATTTCAAAAACCCTTTCTCCACTGAAAATGCGTAGCTGGACGCTAGAGGGATCTTGGCAACAGAAATGCTGTGTTGTGAGGTCGTGGGAGTGCCAGCACGATTATGCTGCTGGGGCCCGGGAGAAAAGACAGTGGTGAAGAGAATGACACCGAGAGATGAGATGGAGAGGTGAAGTTGGCTTGAATCCCTTGTGTTTAATGTTTATTCTTGAGAGAGAGAGAGAGAGACAGAGTGTGGTGGGGGAGGGGCAGAGAGAGAGGGAGACACAGAATCGGAAGTAGGCTCCAGGCTCCGAGCGGTCGGCACAGAGCCCGACATGGGGCTCGAACCCACGGACCGTGAGATCATGACCTGAGCTGAAGTTGGACGCTTAACCAACTGAGCCACCCAGGAGCCCTGGATCCTTTGTGTTTGAAGACTTACTATAGGCATGGACATTTCAGTCATCATGTTGCAAACTCGGTGTATTTTAATCGTCCCTCCCACTTCTCTGCAACCCTTCTCTTCTGTTCTCCTCCTTAGCTTAATGGCATTGCCATTGGCCAGTTGGTCACAGTGGAAGTCATCCATAGCTTAATGTAAATTATTTCATTTCCATTGTGTGTATTTGTTCCTCAATTAGCAAATGCTCTTTTGCTAATTTTTAACTGGAGAAGGAAGATTGCAATGAAAGGGGAAAAAATGAAGGATGTTGGCCTAAGCACATCCCATGCGTGACCCAGTCTGGTTGTTTACCATGAAAGAGAAAAAGCTGTTTGATATCCAGCATCAGATTCAGCATAATTTTTTTAAGTTTATTTGTTTTTAAGATTTCTTTTGAGAGAGAGAGAGCAGCAGCAGGGGAGGGGCAGAGAGACAGGAAGAGGGAGACAGAATCCCAAGCAGGCTCCGCGCTGTCAGCACAGAGCCCGACGCAGGGCTTGAACTCGCGAACCATGAGATCACGACCTGAGCCAAAGTCGAGAGTCTGATACTTAACTGACTGAGACACCGGGCACCCCAGACTGTATACAAGTTCAGCAACAAGAAAATCTGGCATCTCCACAATAGCACAAAAGCCGCTTTCTCCAGCAAGGCACAAAAATCCCATTCGTTCACTAATATGCAAAAAGGAGACAAACACTTTTCTCATTTAAAAATGAGAAACTGAAAACTTGAAAATGGCAAACATGAACACGTTCGTTCCAAGAACACGTAGAAATACACGCTTTTTGTTCGTTTCTCAACATCCATTAACTCTACCACTGGTAACGACCGCTGGGTTTTCTTCTTGAGCAGCCACCCCTATCTTGCTTTTAGCCTATTCGTTCGGTCGAGTCACATCAATGCCATTCCCAGGTTGAGTGGCAGGTCATGTGACTCAGCCCGGGCTGAGCAGAGCAAGGCGCTCTCTTGGCCACAGAGATGCTTCCAGGATGAGTCCATCGAAGCCAACCAGCCTCAGTCAGAGCAGCCCCACGACTTTCGCTTCAGTGACTGACAAGACACACTTTGGTTTCTGCTGGACTTGAAGCTGACAGCGATTCGAGCCTGGCTTGTGAGCGGCCATGACCACCTGACAGCACGAGGGCTGGAGCTGGGCGGCAACTTCAAGTCCACGAATCACGGCATGCCTAAATCAGCTGCAGTCTCGTACTTTTTCGGCTGCGTCGGTCGGCACGTTGCCTTTTTTCATCGAAAACTATAGAGTTGGTATTTGACAATTTGCAGCGTAGAAATCTAACCTAAGTTTTAGTGAAATCAGTGCAATAAAGAAGCTGGTGTGGGAGAAGGAGGGGACGACGGTGGCAAGAGTAAAACTTCAAAAAATGAAGAGAGGTGATGAACACAAATGTGAACAACTCCCTGCCGTCAGCCACGAAACAGAACCTGGGGGGTGCAGAAGTCCATATCCTCTGTGGTGGCATACACAAACGATGGGACTATTCTGTGCTACCACGTGCCCTGGGGAGGTCAAGGATGGGGACCAAAAGACATCACGTGACTTGGCGAGAGAAGAATGGGAAAATCTAAGGTGGTAGTTCTAAACTTAAAAAAAGAAAACCATAGGCATAGTAACGATTCAAGAAACCCTCATGCAAAAGCTCTGAACTTTCCCACATACTATTATTTCATCAAAGCAAAGACTGATGATTTTAAGACCACGGATGTTTTTCAGCACTAAGGAAGTGCCTCTGCAAATTAAACTATAACACTAATTATAATATGCATCGCAAGTAAGAGCTATCAAAATGTAACAAATGGGGGCGCCTGGGAGGCGCAGTCGGTTAAGCGTCCGACGTCAGCCAGGTCACGATCTCACGGTCCGGGAGTTCGAGCCCCGCGTCAGGCTCTGGGCCGATGGCTCGGAGCCTGGAGCCTCTTTCCGATTCTGTGTCTCCCTCTCTCTCTGCCCCTCCCCCGTTCATGCTCTCTCTCTGTCCCAAAAATAAATAAAAAACGTTGAAAAAAAAATTTAAAAAGAAAAATGTAAGAAATGGACATTTTAGATTTGGTAAAATATGATAACGGCACAACAGAGTGAATGGTAACAGCAGTTGTCTGTCATTTGGTGATTTATTTAAATAATATTCATCAAGGGTTGTCTCTGTCACACAAGAGTTGCTTTTGTCGATTTGTTTTTATGTCTGTCTGCTAGAATAAAGGAGAAGTTCAGTTCTCATCTCAGTAATTAACTAAGAAAAGTAAAGCTTTTTTAGGTAGCTGTATGGAAATGCTTCCCATTGTATATGGTGGTTGTTAAATGGAACTCATGACTGAGTCTCTAAAACCATTTTTCTGGGATGCTGACTTGGTTTGTCTTATACGACCCAGTTATACTTAAAGGCCACCAGGATCCTGCTCAGGCCATGTCTGCTGTTTTTGATCCAATGAGCACCACGTTGGTCCCAAACACTGTTCTAGATGCTAAGGACACCAGAGTGCACAGGACAAAAGCTCTTCTTAGAGCTTATATTCTAGTTGAGAGGAAACAGTCAATAAATGTGAAAACAATGAGCAAGAAGGTTTCTTACAGTGTCAAGTTTACTAAGAAAATAAATAAGGGGGCCCCTGGGTGGCTCAGTCGGTTGAGTATCTGACTTTGGCTCAGGTCGTGATCTCACGGTTCGTGGGTTTGAGCCCCATGTCGGGCTCTGTGCTGACAGTTCAGAGCCTGGAGCCTGCTTCGGATTCTGTGTCTCCCCCTCTCTCTACCCCTCCCCTGCTCATGCTCTGTCTACCTCTATCTCTCCATAATAAATAAACTTAAAAAAAAAAAAGAAAATAAATAAGGGGGCACCTGGGTGGCTCAGTCGGTTGAGCGTCTGACTGTGGCTCAGCTCATGATCTCACGGTTCATGAGTTAGAGCCCTGCGTCGGGCTCTGTGCTGACAGCTCACATTCTGTCTCCATCTCTCTCTGCCCCTTCCCTGCTCGCGCTCTGCCTCTCTCTCAAAAATAAACACTTAAATTTTTTTGTTCATTAAAAAAAAAAAGAAATAGGGTGATGGGGAGAATATTTTAAACACCTAGGGCAGGCTTTTGTGGGATGATCTGAATAATGAGAAAGAACTAACCGTGAAAATACTAGGGCAAAGTGTGATACGGGCAAGGGGTGGCACATGCAATAGCCCTGGGGCGGGAATGGTCTTCTATGTTGAAGAGGCACAAGCAAGGCCCCGGGGTGGGAACATGGTGCATGGAAAAGCACAGACAAAGCCAGAGAGACTGAGGCATGAAGAACAGTGGTTCTCAGCCGTAGCAACACAGCAGAACCAAGCAGGGGATGTATAACATAACACCTGCCATTCTCCAGGACCCTCTGCAGAACTTCCGACGTGTCTGGCACAACAGGGGCCCCACTCTCAGTCCGGATGCCTAGGCCAGTCTCGTGGGTCCCCAAGGACAGAGCCACAGCTGCACAACAACGTCGCTACAGCCCAGTGCGAGAGGAGACGCTCTTCCAGATGCCAGACTCAGAAACACATGAGGGGGACGGACACGGTCAGCGCACTGCTGCTCGCCTCGGCCAACAAGCCCGCTCCATACAGCCGTCCCTCTCCTCTCTCCCTTCTTCTGAGTGGCTGCTTCCAGGAGGTCTGTGCCGGGATGGGAGACGTTCTGGTCTGACCCCAATTTTCTTCACGACCCGGAGTTTTTGTGCCTGTCCGATGTTCGCTTCCCAGTCAGCCCTCCCTCCCTCCCCACCTCCCTCCCTCCCTCCCTTCCTTACTCCCCTCCTCCCTTCTCCCCCTCCTCTTCCCTCCCCTCCCCTAATACAAGGTCCGTCTATGCTCAGCTTTAACAGGTTGCCTCCTGGACGTGTGACTGACCTGTGCGACTCTGTCTGCCCACCTGCCGTCCGCGTGTGCACTTCCCGTCCTCCCTGCGAGACGTGCACACTTTGCACCACGCAGGACACACCCGGGTTTCTGAGTCTGCAGCTCCAGTGGCCTCTCTCGCTATTCTTTCAGACATGCCCCTGTTCGATTCCCACTCTTCGGGGCAACTTTCCACTAATTTTGTGTTTGGGTTTTAGCTGTCTCCTACTTTTGCCACAACTAGAGTGTGCATGGGTTTCTCTCTCCTTGTTGCTTCTGAATGCTTTCGGGAGGGCACTGTGTAACTATTAACCTCACACGGTCATCTTCAAGATGGAAATCGGTCACCGACGTGTTTATCACGGGGCTACGAGGGTCCTTAGCTACGCGTGACAACTGTCGGCGGCCACCATGGTGTTCCCTTCCGCGGATCTGACTCCTGAAAGAATTCTGGTCTCTCACAAAACCCTAGATAACCAGACAAAAGGAAAATAGCATACTTCAGGTTCAGTAAAAGCTTAAACGGAGCCCAGAATTGAGGACAGCTTGTGGCCTTGGTTCGAGCCAGACTTTCAGGATTCCCGATTCCTCTGTAGATCGTATCCCACTTTCAATCCCTGGCAACGTGAGTGCTCTCTTTTGGAACGTGATTCTGTTCCGTTCACCTTTATGCCTTGGAGTATAACTGAAAGCTTAGTTATTTTTGACAGTTCATTTCAACTCAATAGCATGAAGTAATTGCTTTAGCTCCCAAAGTGAGATTTTTTTTCTTTTCTTTTCCTTTTTTCTTTTCTTTCTTTTGTTCTTTCTTTCTTTTTTCTTTCCCTTTGTTTCTTTTCTTTTTCCTTCTTTCCTTCCTTCCTTCCTTCCTTCCTTCCTTCTGTATATTTGCAAGAAGCAGTTAAGCTTTTTTTCACCTCTAGGCTACACTATGTGGACATTAAGTCCACTACCGGTTTATCGATACGGCTGGTAAAACCCTCTGCTCAGGTTCACACGGCTGTAGATGGCCAAGCAGCTGTGAGCGTGTCCCCACCGTGTGTACAGAATCCTCCTTCTCTCCCTGGGCCACACTCAGTCCCTTTCTACCAAACTGCCACTGTAAACTTATCCCATTTGAATCCTTATTCTTTAGGCCAATGGTGAGCATCACCTATTCTGATATATTCTTGGTTTTAATAACTGAAACACAGAGGTGATACTCTGAATAATACTTAGGCTTCGTGCAACGGAAACATTATTATTTAACAACATTAACACTTGAAGAAGCATTTGCAAAAATGTCCTTCCAACATAACAGATACACGATACATTTCTGAGAAAAAAATGTATATATATTAAATTCTTTGTAATGTTTATTTATTTTTGAGGGGGGGGGCATGAGCAGGGAAGGGGCAGAGAGAGAGGGAGACACAGAATCCGAAGCAGGCTCCAGGCTCCGAGCTGTCAGCACAGAGCCCGACTCGGGGCTCGAACTCCCGAACTGGAAGATCAAGACCTGAGCCGAAGTCTCCTAACTGACTGAGCCACCCAGGTGCCCCTGAGAAAATATATTTAGATTTACCAATAAACGTCTAGAATGCAGCCAATTATCTGGACACAAATGGTAGTGTACCTTATGAGGAAGATCATCCCAGGCCTTTTTCTTCCCACAGTATAAACAACTGTTTTTTTTTTTTAAATGGACTCACATTGAAAGAAATAGTTTTAGGAATGTTTTCGGGAAAGAAAAGTCAAATAAGCTTTGCATTAAAAAGATTTCACACAAACCTGATGTCCTTCAGTAGGTGAATGGATGAGCAAACTGTGGTGCAAACAGGCGATGAAATATTATTCAGCCATGAAAGGAAGTGAGCTCTCACGCCCTGAGAAGATGTACGGGAACTTAAATGCATGCTACTAGGTACAAAGAGCTAGTCTGACGAGGCTACCTACTGCATGGTTCCTAGCATATGACGTCCTGCAAAAGGCAAAACTACGAAGACAGGAAGAAGATGAGTGGTGGGGCACCTGGGTGGTTCAGTTGGTTAAGCGTCTGCCTCTTGGTCTTGGCTCAGGTCGTGATCTCACAGTTAGCGAGTTCGAGCCCCCTGCCGGGCTCTGCACTGTCAGCTTGGGATTCTTTCTCTCCTTCTCACTCTGCCGCTCCCCTCTCTCTGTCCTTCTCCCTCCCTCTCTCTCTCTTTCACACACACACACACACACACACACACACACACACACTAAAGTTAAAAAAAAAAAGATCACTGGTCACCAGAAAACTGTGGGGAGAAAGGGCTAAATACACAGAACACAGGGAACTTCTAGGGCAGTGAAACTATTCTCTATGGTGCTATAATGGTGGATGCATGTCATTATACACTTGTCCAAACCTATGGAATATACAACACCAGGAGTGAACTCTAATTGCGAACTCTGAGCTTTGGGTGATAATAGTTGCCACCGGTAGGCTCATCACCTGTAACAAATGTAGGATGAGATGTTGATATTGGGGAGACTGGGGGGGCAGAAGGAATATGGGAAATCGTTGTACCTTCTTCTAAAGTTTGCTGTGGACTTACAACTATCCTCTCTCCCCAAAGTCTTTAAAATTGTTTACCTTTCATCCCATATTGTTTTGCTCCTTTTTTAAATACAACAATTGTACGTCAAAATTTTGTTCAAGAAATACCGGTCATTTACTTGCGGAACTGAGTATGTCACATAATTACTGATTTGAGGATGATGCGATGTATCCCTTTCATTGTTCAAAAACGGTCTTAAATCATTTTTTTTGCCCCAATTTTTTTAATGGAGTAAGTTGATTAAAATTTTCAAATACAAACTAGATCAAGATAGGCACACGATAAGATTGCTTTACACAGCTCAAAGCTAGGCTGATAATAATTTATTTTCTGTCTTTAATAAACCAGTCATACGTGCAACCACTCTCTCTCTAAAGTCTTTTATGTAAACCTCAAATACACGTCTAATCTTGCACTAATTCGTAAATAGGGGAAAGCACCATGGAGGGGAGGGTCACAGAAGTGTAATGGCCTAAAGAAGGTGAAGGAAAAGCAAGAAGGGAGGACCCGGGGAAGCAGCTCTGAAGAGGAAAGGACAGATGCAGGCATGGTTAGGGTTACGGTTGGGGAGAACAGGAAGTTGAGGCAGGGCATCGTCCCAGCTGAGAGGAGGGAGGTCAGCAGCGAAGGGTGGTGAGGACCACGGAGGAGGTCTGGGATGGAGAGGGAACAAGTCGAGCACAAGCGAAGGACAGCAGCGTGATGCTAAAGGGTCCTGCCAGCTGCGGCTGCAGGCTGTGAATGGTCAGCACTGGCCACTGAACGTTTATGGGATTTTAAAGACATTTGGGGGAGAAGAACAGTAAAATCGCCGCACAGGACTAACCTATGGCAGGACTTTTCTCAGGGGATGGAGCAGATACACGTGGACAGGTGGAAGCGGACGGTGCTGGCCAGGCCAAGGCAGCTCTGGAACCAACATGGGCCCGGCTATGCGGGAAGGGACATGGCAACGAGGGGGAGGACGAGGAGGCCGGGGGACAGCAGTTCAAGAAAGTGACAGGGGCAGGGCCTCAGCTTCTTCATGACAGTTCCTACATGCAAAGGACGTTCGGGGCAGGTTTCCGTGCTCCAACTTGAGAGGCTGGAAAACATTAAGCCGAACTCCACAACAATTTGCTGAGCAATCCAAGATGGTAGCAGGTTCCAAGCTGCCAAGCGTCATGGAAGCAGAGGCCACTGGACCCAAATGCAGGAAACTGGGAGGCCGTGTAGAGCGAGGCTTTAATGGAACTTAGCACCCCGCTGGATGGGCACGCGAAAGGTTTTAACGTGGCTGTGTGGGAGCGTAAGTGGAACAGAAAGCAAGGTTAACCAGCAGAGCAGGAATGGTTTGAAGTGAATAATGAGGCATCCCATTTTGGACAAAGATGAGGGACGAGCGGATTGCTGGACGGAGACACACAGTCTGTGGTCTGAGATTAGGGCAGGCGAGCCAGAGGAGCTCTGAGGCGCTACAACACAAGCCATTGCTAATGGAAGTCTGGCCTTTCAATCTTCCCCCTCCCTTTTCTGAGTGCAGCAGATTAACTTTTAGATATCTGTTTGTTTGACTGGGGCAGGAGTTGACAGCCACACTTTGGATATAATATAGAAATCATGTCGAAAGCATATCCTGTGGAAAATTTCCACCCCCAGACTGAGATATAATTGGCAAATACAAACTGCATATATTAAAAAAATTTTTTTAATGGCTATTTTTTTTTGAAAGAAAGAGAGAGAGAGAGAGAGAGAGTGAGCACGTGAGCAGGGGAGAGGCAGACACACATAAAATCCGAAGCAGGATCCAGGCTCTGAGCTGTGAGCACAGAGCCTGATAGGGGACTTGAACTCATGGACTGGACCGGAGATCAGGACCTCAGGCCAAGTTGGACGCTTAACTGACTGAGCCACCCAAGCGCCTCAAAATTGTAGGTGTACAACGTGATGTGAAATGATCCCCGCCATCAAGCTAATTAACACACCTATCACCTCAAGTACTTACCGGTTCCCGCCCTCCTTCCCTCCTCCTCCCCTTCTCTCCTTCCTTCCTGCCTTTCTTCCCTGGTCAGAACACTTAAACGCTATCACCTTAGCAAAATTCAACTGTACAGTAAAGTATGAGATGTTATAACGGTTATTATCAAAAACGACAGGAGATAACCAGTGTTGGCGAGGACGTGGAGGAACCGGAACTCTTACACACTGTTGACGAGAACGTAAAATGGCACAGCCATTATGGAAAACAGGGTGGAGGTTCCTCAAAAGGTTAAAAATAGAACTATCACATGATCCAGCAATGCCACTTGTGGGTATATATCCAAAGGAAGTAAGTCACGATATTGAAGACGTAGCTTCACTTCTGAGTCCACTGCGACCTCATTCACAACAGCCAAGATATGGAAACAACCTAAGTGTCCATCAACACATGAACGGACAAAGAAAATGTGGTGTATGTATGCACGGCTCATTTTTTAGAGACTATTTTTCAGAGCAGTTTCAGGTTTACAACAGAACTGAGAGGGAGGTACAGAGATTTGCCATATACCTCCTGCCTCCACACACGCACAGACTCCTCCGTTTTAATTACCACTCACCGGAATGGTACGTTTTTTTACCAAAGCTGAATTATACTGATACATCATGATCACTGAAAGTCCATATTTTACCCTAGAGTTCACTCTTGGTGTGTATGCTCTACAGGTTTGGACACATATATAATGATATATAACCATCACTATATAACAGTATTTTCTTTTTTGAAATGGGAGAGTAGGGTTCCATTCATTTATTTTCTTTCCAGCTATATTGAGGTATATTTGACATACAACATTTCAAAGGCATAAGGTGTACAGTGTGTTGATTTGATACATTTATGTACTGCAAAATGATTACCACCTTTTGCTGACTTTATTTGAAAACACAATCTACAAATAACCAAAATCTATGAGTTGGAAAAACGTCTTCCAAATGTTTAATGTGTGGCAAATAAAGGATTAACATCACTTGTCAGTAAGTAGTTAATATTTTTAAATCGGGCAACATAGAAAAATCTGGAGCCCTTCCCACTATGAACCAAAGAAGACTTTATGAAACTAAATAGTTTAATGAAACTGTAAAATCTTTTAAATGTCAAAAGAGGCAAACATGATAAAATAATTTTTAGGGTTTTTTTCCTCCTTGCTTCCAATTTACATAAATTCTTATCTCTTAAAGGAAAATGACTCTTCTGGCTCACCTCCATTTGATTACTATATGTAGAAACAAAGTCATAAACCAAATATGCAGATGATCATGGCTTACTGAAAGGTACAATACAATATCCACTTTTAAATATGGATTACATAAGTACATTTCTCTAATTTTTTATATTTTGGCCTGTCGCAACAGTTTCATATAGTGATGAAATTCAAGGATGATCCTTTTTGTTTGTTTTTTTGTTTTTTAATGTTCATTTTAGACAGAGAGAGAGAGAGAGAGAGAGCGTGTGAGCGCGCTAGCGGGGGAGGGGCAGAGAGAGAGGGAGACACAGAATCCGAAGCGGATTCCAGGCTCTGAGCTGTCAGCACAGAGCCCAACATAGGGCTCGAATCCAAGAACTGTGAGATCATGACCTGAGCTGAAGTCGGATGCTTAACCAGCTGAGCCACCCAGGCGCCCAAGGATGATCCTTAATGTTACGTAACACGTATAGCAAATTCACAGTGATGCATATATTAAGGTATCATTTTTTCGTATCATTATTAAGGTATCATAAGGTATCATATATCATATCATACCATAAGGTATCATATGTTAAGGTATCATTTATAAATTAGAGGTAGTTTACAACCATGAACTTACCAACAGTTTGAAGTTTCAGCTCCTAACTTTCCTCCTGAGAGAAAAGCAATATGGTTTTTTTTTTTAATTTTGTGAATTATTTCACTGTCTGAAGCAAGAAGTGAAAAAAGAAGGTGAAGAAAAAATAAACAGGTGCAATTCTTTCTTTCCCAAGCCTTTTGAGTATGACTGTATTAGGATTTTGTATGAAGTGATCCCCTCAGAAAATCATGTTTACGAATCTCCTGTGAAAAGGAATAAAGGAAACCTCCCTGAAAACGGAGTTGGGAGTCACAGCGGAGGAGACACTCCTCGCGGCCTACCCAGTCCAGCAGGAAGAGGCAAGAGTTCCTTTCAGTCTGGCGACCGCACGCAGCCCTTGCCTGCGGCCAAAGACAAGCTGTCACCACCTCAGTCACCTGCAGTCGCCACTTGGAGCCTATTTTCCCCCATCGAACATCTGTTCAGAACGACCCCTCCCAACCTCCTTCTTCCCTGTACGAAAGGCTGCTCTTCCAGATCTTTCAACAATAGCTAAATTCTGGAAAGAGCCTGCATGCCCATCAACTGACGAATGGATAAAGAAGGTGTGGTTTATACTGCTTGGCCATGAGAGAGAATGAAATCCTGCCACGTGCAGCCACGTGGATGGAACTGGAAGGTATTAGGCTGAGTGAAATAAGTCAGTCAGAGAGAGACGGATACCGTATGTTTTCACTCATATGTGGATCTTGAGAAGCTTAACAGAAGACCATGGGGGAGGGAAGGGGGAAAAATAGTTACAAACAGAGAGGGAGGGAGGCCAACCATAAGAGACTCTTAAATACTGGGAACAAACTGAGGGTGGATGGGGGGTGGGGGAGAGGGGAAAGTGGGTGATGGGCATGGAGGAGGGCACCTGTTGGGACGAGCTCTGGGTGTTGTGTGTAAGTGATGAATCATGGGAATCTGCCCCCAAAACCAAGAGCACACTGTATCTCCACTGTACATTGGCCAACTTGACAATTAATTATACTTAAAAACAAACAAAAGGATGTTTTTGTTCTCTGGACTTGCCTGAGGTTCCCCGTAGTTTGTGCGTCCTAACCCGCGACTTCTCTGCTGTGCCCCAATAAACCAATTTGCTGCTTGACAGCCTTTGTTGTTTAATTTTTAACGTTGACAATATCAGTCTATGTTGAAAACTATTTCACGACGGAAGTTTTGATTCCTTTGGAATTGATTGTTTTCATCAGTACAGATCAGGGTTTGGTCAATGATGGCCTGTGTGTCAAAGAAGACCGGCCACCTGTTTTTGTTAAGGACAGTCTTCCCAGGCCACAGCCATGCTGACTTGTTTATGTATTTCCAACCCTACCACTGCAGAGTTGTGTACTTGTGACAGAAATCTTACGGCCCGCAGAGCCTAAAACATTTATTATCTGGCCCTTTCAGAAAAAGCTTGCCTACCTACTTCTGATACTTCTCATTGTAGATATGCAAGTCATATTTTAGTTGGGTTTTACTATTTTAAAGATAAATTTATTGTCTCATTATCATGGTTAATCCAACAGGTGAATCTGATGATTATATTACATTCTTATGTCCCCTTCACTCTCCCTGCAAAGTAAAAATCTAAAATCAACCAGTACTTACTTGAGTACCTGTCCTGACTACAAATTCATACTTCAGGTCTCAGTTTTACATCACAAGGTAAATAAAATACCCAAACCTCAATTTATTAGTTTCAAGCAACCGAATGCTCAAAACTGTCCTGATGTCTGTCCTCACTTTCCAATGAATATTTGGAAGAAATATTAATAAATAAAAACAAAATTTCGTAGTAAAGGTGTAGACAGCTCAAAAATAAACAACAGGTTAGATAACCAACTTAATCCACAGATGAACATAAATGAGAATTACTCTTATTATACATCTAATCATTCAATATCATTTAATATACCATTTAACTTTATTGCTAATTTGAAAATCCCAGAGGTCGGTTAAAATTTGGTTTATTTAAGATTTAATTAGGGGCGCCTGGCTGGCTCCATCAGTTAAGCATCTGACTCTTGATTTGGGTTCAGATCACAATCTCACAACTCATGAGATTGGGCTCCGTGCTGCCAGACCAGAGCCTGCTTGGGATTCTCTCTCTCCCTCTCTCTCTGCCATTCCTCTGCTTGTTCTCTCTCTCTCAGAATAAATACATTAAAAAGAAACACTTTGAAAAAAATAAAATTTAAATTTTTTTTAATGTTTTATTCATTTTTGAGACAGAGAGAGACAGAGCGTGAGCAGGGGAGGGACAGAGAGAGAGCGAGACACAGAATCCGAAGCAGGCTCCAGGCTCCGAGCTGTCGGCACAGAGCCCGACGCGGGGCTCGAACCCACGAACCGTGAGATCACGACCTGAGCCGAAGTCGGATGCTCAGCCGACTGAGCCACCCAGGTACCCCAAAAATAAAATTTAGATAATGAATGTCATGGAGTCCTTTTGTGAATCTAGCTCAGAATCTAGCTAGTACAGCTTATTTTTCGTAATATCACAATTATCTTCAGAAATGGTTGCATCGGAAGTATTCCCCCCAAATAGTGAAATTTATTACACCTACAGAGTTCTTCCAATATAATGGACTGAGAAGACATGAGAGAGTACCATTTGCACCAGCAAGACACGGGAATTCTTCACAAAATGTAATACTTTACAAATATACAGTCAAACAGGAAAGAATGGAACATTCTCAAGGCTAGGAAAAAGAATGGAAATCAGAGGCAGAGATGCAGGTTATTAGATCCACTTATGGATCTAGGGCCTAGATATTGAGCCTGAATCCTAATGCTCAACAAAGGCGGGAGAGTTGGCCTCTGTCCAGCAGAAGGCCAGAGCTCCCACCATGCAAAGAAAGTACAAGAAGGGATCCCTCCCTCTCTAAGGCTTGTGATAGAAAGATGAACCACTGGGTAGAAAGCAAAGTCATAAGCTTGCACCAACTACGAGCCTGTACCATTTATAGGTGTGAATGTGTCCAAATTTACAAAAGATATGTGCTGCTATCACCCCAAGCCATGGAATTGACATAAGAGCTGCTCTGAGACCCATAAAACCTCTGCATCCCAGCAGATACATGAGAAGAAACACCACTAGGGAGACTTTCACACCTGCTGCAGTTGAGATTCCTATCTAAGAATAACTCCCAGTGTAGATGAGCTCACACAAAATAATTACAAATCACTGGAGCAATTAAACCATCATGATGTGGAAGGAGGGAATCAGCAGCCTGAGCAGAGACGGAAGACGGAAACGAGAAGGGCCAAAATGCACCTGGTGAGGATTCAAGGAGGAGGTGGAAAAAAAAATACAAGAGAGAAGCATTTTTCAAAGAGATAGTGATGCCCACCTTTCCAGACTCATAGAAAGGTGCTCACATGGGGCGCCTGGGTGGCTCAGTCGGTTGAGCGTCCGACTTCGGCTCAGGTCAGGATCTCGCGGTCCGTGGGTTCGTGCCCCACGTCAGGCTCTGGGCTGATGGCTCGGAGCCTGGAGCCTGCTTCCGATTCTGTGTCTCCCTCTCTCTCTGCCCCTCCCCCGTTCATGCTCTGTCTCTCTCTGTCTGAAAAATAAATCAATGTTAAAAAAAAATTAAAAAAAAAATAAAAATAAAAAATAATAAAAAAAAAAAAAAAAGAAAGGTGCTCACAGCTGGAAGAGTCACGTGGAACCCTAAGCACCGTGTGGTATTTCTCAAAGAAACATACACCGCAGGACAGCCGCCTGGGCGTGAGACGGGCCATAGGAAGGGACTGGAATATCGTTCTTTTGTTATTCCAGTTGGCTCATTCTCACCAAAGTTTGGATTACGGAAAGGAAAGGGGATAAGAGGCCGGAACGCAAAACTTAGGCCGCAAAATAGGATGATATGTGAAGGGTGACACAACTGTTGCCTCAGGTAAGTATGACTAACATGAAAAGCTTTCCTAAAAAAGGTGAGAACAGCGGGTTGGACACCATCGCACCGTGCTCGACACGTCTCAAGACTTGCTAACGGCACGCCGTGTCGAGGAGATACTGTTTTATGTACTGTACAGGCCTTCTGTTATTTCCCAATTTACTGAAAAAATCAGAGAGAACTATTTAATTAGAAAATGAAGGCACTGAAGTCCCCTCCAAGACTTCTGCAGGGTTTCTAAGGAAGAATCCAAGGCTGTCAGGGCACCGCGGTTACGGGTGCTCACTCTTTACGCTGGCGAACGTTCACCTTAAAGATGAGTCTTCTTCCTTGATTCAAAGTGTTACTAGCAATAGTTTTGTCGACCAGACATTTGAGCTGGCTTGCATTCACAAGAAGAACGCCAGACTGACCAGAGGAAAGTTTTCTTTCCTCTTGCCTCTGTGCTAGGGCCTGGGTAGTGGGGGTGGGGAGGGAGTGTGGGGCGAGCAGGGTGTAAGGTCTGTGTTATTCCTCAACCCTGCTGAGCAATCACCTTGGCAAACCACAGCCTCTCTGGGCCTGGTTTCTGTCTGTGTTAAGTGGGGCCCTCCTCACAGGATGCTTGTGAAGATGGATGAATGTAATGAATGCCCACTGTGCCAGGCCTAAAGGAGGAGCTCACTCAAGGTGAGGAACACAGCACTTTTCTTTTTTTTTTAATTAAAAAAAAATTTTTTTTAATGTTTATTTATTTTTGAGACAGAGCATGAGTGAGGGAGGGGCAGAGAGAGAGAGGGAGACACAGAATCGGAAGCAGGCTCCAGGCTCTGAGCTGCCAGCACAGAGCCCGACGCGGGGCTCGAACTCACCAACCTCGAGATCATGACCTGAGCCGAAGTCAGACACTCAATCGACCGAGCCACCCGGGCGTCCCAGCGCTTTTCTTTTTAGAGCAAGTGCTAGAAGTCAGAGGGACAGCGGCAAGCTCTACATGTTAGAGGCAAAGTCTTTGGAGAATGATTTACTGGGTATTTACCTGAAATCATTTCAGAGTATAGGCGATTATAAACAGAGTCAAGAATCTTAAGGGAGAAGGATACCAAGGATACAGAAGAGGAACCATGGCTTCCAAGAGCAGCCGTGGGGCAGGAAGGTGTGGACTCGTTGGGGACTGGAGCATCTGGGAACCAAGCCTTTGAAAGGCAAAACAACCTCGGTTATAATCCAACCCACAGAATTTCATGTAAATAATCTGGTGACTCCTAAAGACATTTTTATAAAAACAACTTTTATACATCCTTAGCCTTTTTTTTCAGTGTTTGTTTATTTCAAGACACAGAGTGTGAACAGGGGAGGGGCAGAGAGAGACTCCCAAGCAGGCCCTGTGCTGTCAGCTCAGAGCCTGACACAGGGCTCGATCTCACCAACCCTGAGACGGTGACAATCATCTCACCTTGATGCCGAAATCCAGAGTCAGAGGCTGAACCTCCTGAGCCACCCAGGCGCCTCAGCCTTAGTCTTTTTATACCTGGTTGCTACTGAGGCCCCTGTCTTCAATGCAATATGACTGTAGTTAAGATTTCCTAGTTTTTCAACTTCCCCTTTTACCATTCAGGTCATTTGCTGTATGTTATTTTTGAAAAAGGAGTTTAGCAACAAAGAGTAAAGTCTACGAAGACAAAATATTCCAGGCACATTTCTATAAATTAATACCAGGTTCCTGTTACTTATCCAATTAAGTGTTCATTGTTTTATGATTAACGTAAGTATTCATGTAATTACACTTCATTATAACGGACTGACTCAAGGGTTTGCAGGTGCCGCAACCAAGCCCACCTACATGCTGAGAACTTAATCTGAGTGATCTCAGCCAGGGATCCAGAACTGCCTGCAAGAACAGTTAACCTTTTGAAACCCAGTCCAAAGAGCAGATGACTAACTATCGCCAGGTTTTCAAAGGAATCCACGACCTTAAAATAGTTTGGAAGCATTAATTTACTGACTATATCCTTCCTTTTCCTGATGCCTCCTATTCCAGCACGAGTATCTCCCTCATGTGTAACCAAATGATATACTAAAAACTCAGGCCGTTATGGGTAGCTATTTTGTTTCCGAATTTAGAAGGTGTCAGGATGGGAAAGTTACAGGCAAATATAACTTCAAAGGAGGAATACTTCACACAGATAACCCTGTATTTGTACCACTCACGCCATATAACTAGTTGTGTTGACTTCACATAAATTTAACCACCAAAGATACAAGGAAATGGGCACTTTTTGAAAAATCACAAAGCAACATCACCTAAGCCGTTAGGAAATTAGAAGGGTTATTATATTACAATAAGCATGTCCCTATAAATCACTTTCTAACAGTGCAATTTTAGAGAAAGAAGTAAAATTAACATGAACTTTTTGCTTAACTGTACGTCCATAGATAGTTGCCTATTTTGCCCAAAGGGCATTAGAAGCTCTTTTAGGACACAATCGAAAGAACTAAACATCTAAATGAGGGCCTAATAACTTTTAAAAAGTCATACCCAAGATAATACAATGATGCTGATTGAAATGTAATAGTGTACATATATATTTAATATAATCTATCTAAAATATCCTCTAGACACAATTAAAATGATTCTTTAAAAATGAAATGAGTCATATGATCCTCATTCTCTCTGAAAGAGGTATTAGAATAGTTTTAAAAAGCAAATACATTATTTGTTAAACATCAAAGTTTCCTGATTTCTTTCATAGGCTGCTATGTATATCTAATGATTTTCACTTGCTAAATGGATTTTCATCACTGTATTTTTTCCGATATTTATCTTATAGATGTAACTGTTTTACAGGCCAGGTTTTCTACACTTTTAAGCCCACACTGAACATGAATGATTTAGGTGTAGTATCTACTAAAAATTGTGTTTAATGTCTGGTTCAGTAATAACATACATTAAACATCAGAAGAGCATAGGATTTAGGCAAAACGAAATGCTTGAAAACACGGTAACTCAATCAATTTAAAAGTCTACTCTGCATATTTTTACACACGCGGAACAGATGTCACTTTGGAGACACCTCTTTTCTAGAGAGGAAGTTCTCTTACCAGAGACACTGAACCTTTTAGTGAAACATTCCATCACCAAAACCAGGAGGTCAGCTCCTGGAAAGTTTTGAAAAATATTGTGATATCTATTGTATTTTTTAGGGGGGGGGGGTTAATAGCCTGCTCGCATTCAAGAAAGAAAAGCACAGGGAGAGCCATAGGAAAATATTTGCTTTAAAAGAAAACTAAACACGATTCCATTGCTTTACAAACACAGATCTACCTGTGTTAAAGCGCACCCAGCGGCGTTAACACACAGAGCGCCGTCGCTAACAATCCACCTGCACAACGTTCGGCATCACTCGATGAGTTGTTTCACACACAAAAAAAACTGCGTGTGATTGTGTCGGTATGTATAAACACCAGACCACCCAGTAACGACTTAAAAATTATCAACTCGCTAACTCTGGTTTAACCAAACGAGAACATGCAAATACATAAATGCCAACCCTGGGGACTTAACGGGGGATAACGGGTACAAGGGGGTTGCATCGTCAAGTTATAATCCCACCGAAGAGCGGGTGAGCCACCTGTGATTTTAAGCATCTCTGCGTCTCCGCGAAAACGCCCCAACTAACCCTGGGCAACTTTGTACTCGGTGCATTTACTCTGCTTACTCAGTGTCCGTGGATGGGCTAGTCGCCCATCCAGGGCAATGTTTTTTGGCAAAATCAATCTGCAGCAAACAAATTCTTATCTCCATTCCGTCTCATCCCCGCACCCCCCCCCCCCCGCCCACGCCGGCCTCCCTCTCCCTCCCCCCTACTCTCCCCCTCCCCCACCCCGGCCCCGGACAAAGTTATTTAAGTGCTGTGGCAGAGCGCACACCAGTTAGCAAAGTTTTCTCCCGCAAAGAAAGGCCACCTGTCCCGGCTACGTTTCCCACCTGTGCCAGAGCCCTCACAGCCGGGCGGAGGACGTCCCACGCTGCGTGGGACACTGGGGGTGCCGAGGGAGAGGGGGCGGGGTGGGAAGGTAGCTCCGGGGTCTTGGGCAAGGGCTGCGGAGGAACCAGGCGGCCCCAACCTCGGAGGAGTTCGTTCAGGGGCTGCAAGAGAAGGAAGGAAGGACATCCGGGCAACGGGGAGCGGAGTGGTGGCCCGTGACCATTCTCTCTACCTGCGGTCCTCCTGGCGGTCCGGGCGAGCAAACGGCCACCGCACTTCCCTTCATTCCCGACGGGATGAGACCCCCGGCTTCTCCCCGGACCGCGCGGGCCTGGGCTCCGTCCTCCTTCCTCGGCGACCGCAGCGACAGCTCTGCTCCTGGGCGGGGGCACCGCTCCCCCCGAGCCGCGGGGGCCCCCATCCCCGCCCGGGCTCCCGGCGCCACCGGCCGGGCGCGAGGGGAGGCGGGGGCCGTTCCCCTCGGCGGGGGGGGGGGGGAAGACTCGGCCCGGCCCCCCACACCGCCCCGGGGCGGCCTCGCTCTCGCGCGCGCGCCGGACCCAGCAGGGGGCGCCGCCGGCGGGACGCGCCCCCCCCCCCCCCCCCCGGCTCCTCTCCGCCGCGCCCCCTGCCGGCCCCAGCGCCGCGCGCCCCGCACGACCGCGCCCCCCGCGTGCCGCCCGTCCCACCGCCGCGAGCCCCGACAGCACCCCGGCGCCCCCTCCCGCCCTCCGCTCGCCCCCCACGGTCGCGCACGCGCGCGTGTCGCTGAGCAGGGCGCTCGCAGACCCCCGGCTCCCAGCCGGCTCCTCCAGGCTGCCCGCCGGGGGCGCCCTCCTGCTCCCGTCCGGCCCTCGGGCGCCCGCCTCGGGCATCCCGGGCCTGGGGCTCGCGCAACCACCCCTCTTCCCACCTGGGCTCCGGGGCCCCCGCTGCAACAGCCGGCGCATTTCCTAATTTAGGGCGTCCCCGCCGGGGGCATGGTCCCTTGCAGGAGGCTCGAGAGCCTTGCCGGCCACCCCTGGGGCTCCGGAAGCGGCGCCCTCTCCTCGTCGACACTCCTGCAGAGCAAGGGCCGGCCCCCGCCGCGAGGAGGCACCCCGCGGGATGGGCGGAAGCCAGGTGCCGGCAGAAATGCCGCCGCGCACCACCAGCTCCCTGCGTAGGGCTCCTTCGCAGCGAGCGCTGATCATGACTTTTACGAAGCCGCTTTTACTCTGGTTTTCCCAGGCCTGGAGAGGTGCGCCCCACTGTGTTTCCATGGCCTCCAGGTATCCTGCGAGTGCCTCAATCGTGGATTTTCTGGTTGCGTCCACACAGTTGCGCCCCTTTGTCTACACAGGAGGGTGAACTTGGTTTTAGCATTTTTGTGTCTGGAGAATGGTTTGGGTATCTGAAGACGTTTGGTGAATGTGCTCGGGAGGTAAATTCTCTCCTTCCTGCAAGGATCATTTTGGTGTGTTTTCTGATTTATTACTGTTTATTTATTTAGAGAGAAAGCGTGAGCAGGGGAGGGGTGGAGGGAGAAGGAAAGAGAAGCCCCAGCAGGCTCCTTGCCCAACGCGGAGCCCTTAGCCAGGCTGGATCTCAGGACTGGGAGATCAGGACCTGAGCCGAAATGGAGAGTCAGGTTTAACCAACTGAGCCACCCCGGTTGCCCCTAGTTTCTGATTTTTTTAAATGGAGTTATGCTACCGTATTGGGAACCAGATGGAAACATAAAGATCCTGGAGAATTTAAACATGTCTCTCATGTAACAAAATGAATAGTCCCAAGGCGGGAATGTTTCTAATGCTCAGATTACATGAAAGCAAACTTTTTCAAAAGTAGAAATGGGGGGGGGGGGGGTTAGTCAGTGTCCAATAAGAGAAGTCCAACGAAAGGTTTCGTATCACCTCATAGGTGATAGTGACAACCATTTCTTTCAAAAACTTCACTCTCACAAGGATAAATAAGATTGATACAGGTTGCACTATATTGTTAAGGACATATGAATCATTTTCTATCTGTTTTGCAGGCAGCATAGTGAAAAGAATTGCGAACTGTTGCTCTAAAAATGTCCTTACTATCCAGCAAAGGTTGCAGGGTGTACGTTTGTGTCAAAGAATTCAAAAGTTATTAATTCATTTTCACTGCCCAAACTAATACGATCTCAGAGTCAGGACTTCTTTTCTGTTGCCTTAGAAAGAAATAACTGGCAACAGTTGGATGCTGTGGAGGGTGAGAACACAGAGGATTCAGAGCACTTGCCATAATTGTCCTGGCAGGAAAGCTAAATACAGCCAAAGCAGTGTGTGGAAAAACCCCAGTCGTGTGTACAAGGGCATGACGGCTCCGGTTTGAGCACGGTATCAGTAAAAAATATTTTGAGCCACCCGGTGCATGTATATTTATTTGTAAATTATAAGCATTTGTGAAGATACAGTGTATTACATGCCTGAAGTTAACATACTACATTGGAAAACAAATAGAAACTTAAAAAGCAAAGATAAAGGTACACAGGGGAAAAGTATCGGAATGAAGGAGGCTCTCTGCACAGGGCTCCCCAATGGAATGGAACAACCATAGTGGTGCAAAGTTTTAAAAACAATCATTTAAAGTGTCTGGAAATTGTCCCAAGGGCATACAGGCAACGAAGGAACATTAGTTCATGAAAATCTACTAAATCTTGGTAAGAAGAGCAAGAATCTGGGCATCTGGTCAATGCCATGGAAACTCTGCTCTGGAGGAATGTGGACGGAGATGATGGCCTCTCTCCCCCAGTTCCTGGTCTAGGATATCGGCTTCTCCCTGGGAGGGGCAGGCCTCCACCCTTCTCAGCCCCAGTCCCCAAGCTGTGTGCAGACGTGGCTGAGAGGTGTGGGGCTTTCCACATATCCAGCCACCACCGGGGGTTGGGGGGGGGGGTGGTGGGAGGTGTGGAAACTCTATGCCAGGTATAGTGGGGTAAGAATATTGGGCTTCTACTAATGACCCCACCATAGCTTACTCATAGGGTGGAGGTTCCTCCTTGAGAGAGGAAAACTGAAAATAAATAGCAAGGGCTACAGACCCCAATCAGTGCCCTGCCCATAGAGCACAAGGGTCACTGTGAAGGAAAAGGCTGCTGCCTGCCTCCAGCTCTGGGGCAGCGGGGCAGAGGTTCTGGGCAGTGGGAAACACAGGCTGTAACATGGCCCCACAGCTCTCCCTGAGAAGACGGATTTTATTTTGAAGAGGGTGTGGGCAAGCTCATACCTAAGGACACAGTGGAGATCTTGGTAATGAGCAATTAACAGGACGTTGGAAGCTCCGTGATAGCAAAAAGCTAAATGGTGGACCAGCTAGGAATTTAAGAGAGAAACCCAGGGAAAAAGAAAAAAGCTCCCCCCCCACCGCCCCACCACCAGGGTGGAGGAAACCTCAGAGACTGGCCTCAAAGATTACTCCTGCAAAGGGACTGGACTGTAATTGGATCCAACTGAGGAACAGTTTATGCCTAGGTGTTGTTGAAAATAACAGGGAAATCAGCCAGCAATTAGTGGAGGCTAAGAACTGAGTGTGATATGCACAGAGGCAAACCAGCCAGAAGCTCAACAGGGACTTTGGGGACAGGAGTCTCAGAGGCTAAACAGACCAAGAAAGAAAAGAGGAAAGACTCAAATTCTTCAAGCCAGGAGAGAAAGAGGGACCATCAATATCAACCTTAGAGAAAAGGATTTTCAAGGAATACTGCGAACAACCCTGTACTGACAAATTATGTAATTTACATGATATATGCAAACAAATGCAAAAGAAGGAAACGTGTTCCCTTCCTTCAACCACGCACAAAAGTTAACTTAAAATGGGTCACAGGCCTCGTGCAGGAGCTTAAAGAAAAGACTCCTAGAAGAAAATATCAGAGTCAATCCTTGTAACCTTGGGTGGGGCAGTCATAAGCAACAAATGAAAAAACCGGACAAATGTGGCTTCACCAAAATTAACAAGGTTTTGCCATCAAGAAAGTGAAAAAACAACACACTGAGTGGGAGAAAATATTTGCAAATCACGTATCTAACAAGAGACTTATAACCAGAGTATGTAGAGAGAACTTTAACAACTCCGCAATGAGAAGACCACTCTGTTAAAAATAGGCAAAGGATCTGGATAGTTATTTCTCCAAAGAAAATACACAAATAACCAGTAATTGCATAAAAAGATACTCAAAACTATTAGCCACTAAGGAAATACAAACCAAAATCACAATGAGATACCACTCCACACCCTCTAGAAAGGCTATAATAAAAGGAAAAGGTAGGGGTGCCTGGGTGGCTCAGTCAGTTAAGTGTGCAACTTCAGCTCAGGTCATGATCTCCCAGTTTGTGAGTTCAAGCCCCGTGCCGGGCTCTGTGTGGACAGCTCGGAGCCTGGAGCCTGCTTCAGATTCTGTGTCTCCCTCTCTCTCTGCTCTCCCTTGTTCATGCTCTGTCCCTGTCTCAAAAATAAATAAACACTAAAAAGATAAGAAGACAAATAATAGCAAATGTTGACAAGGATGTGGGGCAACACTTCTTTTAGTATGCCAAGGGACATAAAAATGTGTTTTCACACAAAAACTTGTATGCACATGTTTATGGCAGCATTATTCAGCATAATCTAGAAACAACAGAAATGTTCATCAACTAATGGATGCATTAAAAAAATGTACATCCATACAACGGGATTCAGCTGTAAACAGTAATGAAGGACTGTTACATACTGCCATATGGATGAACCTTGAAAACATGCAGGGTGTCACAAAACTGGTCACAAAACATCCACATTATGTTATTTGACTTACGGAAAATGTCTGGAAGAGACACTGAGGGGGTGATCACCACACGCCTCTGTGGATATACTCAAAATCTCTTAATTATATACCATAAGTGGATAAATGTTTATGGTCTGCTAATTATATCTGAATAAAGGTACTAAACAAAGTGCTTATAAATAATAATAGTCACGTGCCCCCAACCCCCAACTCCAGGCACGTTGGGCAAAGTTGGAAGAGAGACAGGCCCAAGTAGCCGTTGTTTCTGCTTTGAAGTTTTCTTCTTCGGTGATTAAAACCAACTGGGAATAAGGTCTCGGGTCGCTTCTATAAAACCCATCCCTTCCCTGACATATTTACTTCTGTGATGACATCCTGGGTTCTTTTTTAATTTTTTGGACTGTATTTTCAAAAGAGGCTCGATAAGTCAAGGGTTCTTTCTGTGACTGTTCAGGTTAAATTGGTACAGTGTATGTGTCAGAATTATCAATTGTGATTTCACAATTCAGAGGGACACCATGATGTGGTAAAAGAACGCTGAACTTTGTGCTAGGGACCCTAGTTAATTTAAATTCATTTCCTACATCCAGCAATCTTTTCTGTGGCGAGAGCTCTCTCTAGGGGCCCAAAGCTTTTCAATGTATTGTATTGTATTTTGAGAAGGAGAGAGAGAAAGAGCACAGGAGCAGGGAAGAGGGGCAGAGGGAAGGGGGTTGGGGAAGGGGGGTAGAATCTTAAGCAGTTTCCATGCTCAGCGAGGAATCCAATGCGGGGCTCAATCCCATGACCCTGGGATCATGACCGGAGCTGAAATCAACAGCCACTTAACTGACTGAGCCACCCAGGCGTCCCCTAAAATTTATTTTTAAAATTAATCTTTAAAAGTGCCGTTGTCTATTTTATTTTAAATGTTCAATTTCTGTATTAGTGACTGTGTCACAAGAAAGGCTAGAGTTTTGAATGTGCCTGTGTTTCTTACCCGTAGGCAATGTGTACTCCCTAAAATCACTGTAGTTCTAAAAGCCGATGATTCGGAACATCAGTAACCCTAGGAGTGTGTAACTGAAGTCTCACGTGATCTCAAGAGCCTGTCTGGGTCCAGAAATCCAGGCGCTCTGATCTCTTTCTACTGGTCACTAGAGGAACTTGGTTAAATGACTTAAAGTCTTATATCTCCACTTCCTAGTCTACACAGCATAGGGTAAAAATTAGAACTTAATTCATAGGCATGTGGTAAGAAATAAACGAGTTAAGGTTTGTAAAATTAACAGAGCCCAATTGCTAGGATCCAATAAGTTATTTTTTAGTTGGACTTCCCCCCCCCCCCACCCCCGCCAAGGCTAATATGGGCCACTTTTCACTGGCTGTTCCAACAAGAAGTTAATATAAGGAAGATACTTCTAAATGTCCCAACTAGCTGACATTTGTTGCAAAGTGCTTCCCATATATATGTTCGTATATACACAATATTTAAACACCATGTTCACACTCACATAATGTGGCACTTAAAATATACATGTGGTGTGGTGTACTTTTAATAGAGTAGTGGATCTTTGCAAATATTCCAAAGAGGTTTGTGAGAAAAAATGATTAGACATGTATAATGCTGCGGGACTCTGCTCGTGTAAGGCCAGAGTCTGGACAGAAAAATTTCAATTTAAACAATATAGGACTACATAGGAGCTTGTATTTTTTTTTCTTTTGCCAAAAAGAACCAGTAAAACAATTTTGGTTCTATTTCTGTCTAATATTTCATTAAGAAGTTTATTTTAATATCCAACTGTGTTAAATGAATTATTCCAAAATAAAATATATTCCTTTAACCTAATATTGGACTTCATTAGAAAAATTAATGTTTTCCCTTGTTTTTTTTTCCTCACTTATTCACGCAGTGTCAAGAATTTTTTCAAGGCAAAAAAAGATAAGAAACTATTCAAAAGGGACTTTATGGGCCTTTGTGCCCCAGGAGAATCACTCCAGGGCCTTATAACTAAGCGATTCAAAGTTGGGGAGTCGGCCTCCACTTTTTGCAGGGGTCCCCATCAATATTCTGCAGCCCCAAGGGCCAGAGGCTGAAGGAGAGTCAGCGACAAGTCCCTTGACATGGGTAACTACGAGCTGGGGAAAACGGGGTGGACGCATCACAGTGCCTGCCGGTGACAGACTGCTTTATGGGCACAAGGGGGACCTCTCTTTACAGGTGTCCAAGAAATAACTGTTGATGCGTGGCAGATGGAAAGGGGGCTTAAGCACCGTTACCTGTTGTAATGAATTCATATTTGGGCTGTAGAGTCTTTGATCTGAGTGTTCACCACTGATGTTCCTGATTGAAATTTGTGTGTATTTGTCGAAGACTCAAGAGCAGAAGGTGAAGGTCCTCTTGAGTGGACTTGTTTGTTTCCACGCGATTTCTTCGGATACTTGGTATAGGCGTGGTTTGAAAAGGCGGTTGGTGGCGTAAGGGGAACCCGGAAATATTAGCCGTGGGATTTAATGGTGTGGTTATTTTTTGTAAGGCAGTGACTCACAAGATACTTTTCTCTAGTGTTGTGTATCAGTCATTGCTACTACTCATGCTACTACTGCTATGTGTCACAGGTTTTCTCGTCCCAGGATCCAGGTTAAAGGAGGGGCCTTTATCGGAGGCAAGCTGTCCCTAAGGGAAAAATCCAGAGAGCTGATGGAAACACACCATGTACCGGAAAGCTTCTCTTTTCACCCGACACCTGTCAGCCCAAGGACATCAGTATTCCAAAGGAAGTCACCGGCCCGATCCGAATACCAACCGAGCCTCATCGCAAATACGTATCCCTCTCAAGACACTGGAGGCCACTTGGTCACGGGTAGATGTGTATAATCCTGTAACTTGTTTAGAATCTAAAAGAAAGGGAAGACAAGTAGCTTGGAACAGTAATGCAATCTACCACACAGATGTGGTATTGATGGAGTAAAATTTAATGGCGCCAGATTTTATTCTTGGGTTTTCATTCTCTGTCTTAAAAACTCAGCCAAGTTTTGGGGCGCCCGGGTGGCTCGGTCGGTTAAGCGTCCGACGTCGGCTCGGGTCGTGATCTCACGGTTCGCAGGTTCAAGCCCCGCGTCGGGCTCTGTGTTGATAGCTCAGAGCCTGGAGCCTGTTTCAGATTCTGTGTTTCCCTCTCTCTCTGCCCCTCCCCTGTTCATGCTCTGTCTCTCTGTCTCTCAAAGATAAATAAACGTTAAAAAAAAAAATCTCAGCCAAGTTTTACATAATTTCAAACTAAAAAGACGTATGGTTTGTGATTTCATTAAATAATTTCACGTGGAATGACACTTCGATTACATTTATGACCGTTACACTTTCTTTCCTTTGCTAGGGCACTGGGGTTTTAGGCTGGGGCGTTCGTTCTTCCCTAAGTCTGTGGGTCATTTGGTACTGACTCAAGAACACAACTCCCTAATTGATTTCATGGCTCTCTACGTGTGTATTTTGCAGGACTTTCTTGTTCAATCTACATGTTATAAATCATGATTCACAGGGACAGAAGTCTCTTTCAAGTCCAATACTATTTCTGCAGTATTTTATTGGTGTAAAAATATATTAAACAATAAATAAGAGTACTTTTAAAAACTATTCCTGTACCCATCAAAGATGATAGCTGTTCCAGACGATCTTTGCATACTCTTAATTTTTATAAACTTGAGTTATTTCAGAATATTTCTTTTTATTATCATTAAGGAAATCAATGAACAATGCAGGGGAATTTTGTTTCTGAGTTCCAATAGGGCCATCGTTAACAACAAGTGTTCTGGTGCGCCTGGGTGGCTCAGTCGGTTGAGCGTCCGACTTCAGCTCAGGTCACGATCTCGCACTCCGTGAGTTCGAGCCCCGCGTCGGGCTCTGGGCTGAGGGCTCAGAGCCTGGAGCCTGTTTCGGATTCTGTGTCTCCCTGTCTCTCTGCCCCTCCCCCGTTCATGCTCTGTCTCTCTCTGTCTCAAAAATAAATAAACGTTAAAAAAAAAAACAAGTGTTCCGTGCAACGACCACACAGTCATTTATTTTTTCCTTTTGTTCAATTCAGTTATTTTGCGTGGTGAACATTTCCAATTTCTCCTTGAAGTTCATTCCTTAGCCATAGTAACATTTGGTTTTGTAGAAGATTTTCATTTTAGAGTTCTCACATCTAATTTTTCATTGTACTCTCATAATGTCTATGAGAGATGGTCTGTTAAATGATTTGCTACATAGCGATAGACTTTGAAGTTTCGGTAAAATGAACTTACCTTTCTTTAGATCTCTTCTCTTTTCTTTCACTTTATTGAAATCATTTCGATTACCTAATAATGAAAGTTGATGGCCCAGATTTTTTCCAGTGCGTAAACATATTGGCAGCAGTCAGACATATTCGGAAACAGAATGGGCTCTTTATGCCCCTAACATCATTTGTGTATTATTCTTTCAGTATATAGAGTGTGCCTCAGTGTCTAAAAGTAATCATTGCAGCCTGACAAAATATGTTATTCCTGAAAATTTATCCAATAGAATAATATACCTTTGGTCCTCTTCCTGTTAGCTTTCTACATTTCTTATCCTTTATTTACTGTATATTTTCATTGAATTTTTACAGGAGAAAACCAAACCCCGAATTTAGAATAGTTAAAATTATGGACATCACCTTGTACCACTGTTTAATTTCACTAAATCTTAATGTAATCAAATTTAATATGATTTACAAACTGTAACAAAGTAATTTCTAGAGGCATAGTAATGTTAGACACTGTATGTCGTGCCCACCCCTTCTCAACTCTCTCCTTTCCTTCTTCCCCTTTTTGGATTAACAGACATTTTTATTTCAACTTTCCTTTTCTCCCCCGTCCTGTTCTTTTCTGTTTTGTGTTACTTTATTATTTTCTTCACTTCCTTTTTCTTTCCGTCAACTTTTCTTCTTCTGTCCACCGTCTGTTTCTTTTCCACTTATTCGCCTCATTTCATTTCAGATTGTCTTTATTTGATGCTTTCACTTCTAAAATTATCTTCTCTTTTTTCTCGTTCCTTAATTATTCACTATTATACCACAAAGCGATTCATTAAAATCTCTGTTGTGTCACCTAGCATGAGGGACTATTTGAAAATTAACGGGTCTCTATTATGCCTCTCTGATAAAAATAAGATTTAACAGACCAAAAGAGAGCCTAAAGTCTTTGAAAGGTGACAAGTCCAAGTATTACCAGCACTTAAGTAAAAAAAGAAGAAAAAATCTATGTAAGACTGAGTAAGAGAAAAATTCTTCTCGTAACATGCAAGTAAAAGAAACAAATGGTAATTAGGGGAGAAAAGACAAACTACCTGGGTGATAGATTGTGAAGATACGATTAGTACATAATGGGAGTTAAGAGAGAGAAGAAAAATGGACCTAATGCAGGAGGAGACGCGGCAGCGGGGGAAAAAAATGAGAAAATTTCTCTTAAAATGAAGAAAGATATGGATATTTACTTAAAATTTCACCATGTTTAAGCAGAATGAAAGAGATCGTAATTTAAAAACTTGAATAGCAAAAACAAGCTTCCGATTATAAACTAAGTAAGCCACGTGGATGTAAAGTACAGGGTAGAGAATACAGTCAATAATATTGTAATAATGCTGGATGGCAACAGATGGTAACTACGTTTATTGTAGTGAGCATCTCATAATGTATATAAATGACAAATCAATGTGTTGTGCACCTGAAACTAATATAATAGTGTATGTCAACTATACTTCAATAAAAAAGAGAATTTACTGGGGTTCCTGGGTGGCTCAGTTGGTTGGGCGTCAGACTCATGATCTCACTGTTTATGGGATCAAGTCCAACGGGGGGCAGAGAGAGAGAATCCCAAGCAGGCTCCCGGCTGTCAGCATGAAACCCACCGGGGTTCGATCTCATGACTGTGAGGTAATGACCTGTTCAGAAATCAAGACTCAAATGCTTAATGGACCGAGCCACCCAAGAGCCCCATTAAAAAAAAAAATTACTGACAATATCTAGAAAGAAAAAATAAATGGTTAGTAAGGAGATGGAATCAGCTTTACTTTAGAATTTTTGTGTTAATATTAAATATTGGAAGATGATGAACACATTTTCAGTTTATGACTTAGTAGGATTTGACTTCGGCTAATACAACATTTATGCCAAACGGCAAAAGGGATATTTTCAAATGCGTGAAGACTCCCAAACTATACCACCATGTATTAGCTCTAGAAATATTATTGAATATTTAAGAAACCTATTATACATTGAGAGCGAGTAGTGAAAGGAATAAAAATATCATAAGGTTCTGTTTCTTATGGGAGAGCCTACAAAGACTAGCTTGGTCCTTATGTTGACAGAAGAATGTAAGTTTTAAATAGTTTATAATGACAGAGTCATAGAATAAAGTTAGCTGTATAACTTCAAAATCCTAAATTGCCCAAAGTAATTTAGTCTTGGCTGTTTGAAGGACAAAATGAAGGAAATAAAGGAACAAAGAAAACATTAGACGTGTTTTGAATTTTAGAAGAGAAAGAAAATTTAAGAGAACCACACAAAGTATAATGACGATACGATGGACCCTGGATTTGCAAACTCACATTTTCTTCCCATCCTCTTCTCTCATAGAGACGCAGGGAAGCTGCAAACTGAGCTGGAGCTGGTGTCTCAATGTGAGTAAGTTGCTCTAATCACATGTGTGCAGACATCCGTGGAATCCGTGGTGTGGGGACGAGTCAGCCACTTGAGGAAGGAATCCGGACGCAGGCTGCTTGCTTTGTCGTCGTGGATCATGACGGGGGATCTGAGTAATGGAGTAATGGTGAAGTGATGCGTGATGGTATTCCATGATACTCACATGCTTTTGAATGCTCATGGATCCTAAAAAGGGCGGGGGGGATTTCTTTTCTTGGGGAAATTTGGAATGACCGGATCGTATGGTATTTCTTGTCTTTGGATCATATGGCATTTCTATTTTTAATTTTTTGAGGAAACTCTATACCGTTTTCCACAGGAGTTGCACCAGTCTACATTCCCATCAACGGTGCGCCAGGATTTCGCTTTCTCCAAGGCCTCACCAACATTTACTATTTCTTGGCTTGTTCATTTCAGCCATCCTAACAGGTGTCAAGTGACAGCCCATTGCCGTTTTGATTTGCGTTTCCCTGATGATTAGTGATGTTGAGCATCTTCTCATGTGTCTGTCGGTCTTTGGAAGAATGTTCAGTTCCACTGCCCATTTTTTAAGCAGATTGATTTCTTTTTTGTTTTTTGGTGTTGTGTTTTTAAAGCTCTTTATATATTTTGGATCTTAACCCCTTACTGGATAGATCATTTGCCAATATCTTCTCCCCTTCAGTAGGTTGCTATTTTGTCTTGTTGATGGTTTCCTTTGCTGTGCAAAAGCTCCTTATGTTGATGCAATTCCAATAGTTGAGTTTTTGCTTTTGTTTCCCTTGCCTCAGGAGACGTATCTGGAAACAGTTACTATGGCCAATGTCAGAGTAATTGCTGCCTGTGCTGTCTCCTAGGAGTTTTATGGATTTAGGTCTCACATTTAGGTCTTTAATGTAATTTGAGTTTATTTTTGTACTGAGCCATAAGGTGAAATTTGATAATGTACCCAAATGTTCACAGGCAGCTAAAAGGTAATGATAAGAATACTGTTTACAATGGTCAATACACCTGGGATGATACTAGAAATTAGGAGTAAAAGGAAAGCAGAGATATCCAGTTAAATAATTTTCAACCAAAGGGGCAGTACTGTTGCTTTCTTGGGGGAGTATCTGGAAATAAGTGGGGACGTTTTGGTTGTTAGGCAGCCTGGAGCACTGGTGGCATTTAGGGTCCTTGTGCAATTAATATCCTGAAGTATGTAGACGACTCTTCTGAATGAAGACTTGTCTTTTTCTGAGTGCCAGTGGTGCCTCACTGAGAAATACTGTCCTATGAACTTGGGATTTTTAAAGAATGAAGCTAATAATGGAAATTAAATTAAATTAAATTAAATTAAATTGTAAGCTATTCATATAACAGTAAAGGACACAAATAGGCAATACATACACAGAGAAACATAAATGGTCAACAGCTGTAAGGAAAAGATTCCATCATTTAATAAATAACAAAGTGATGATAAAAACAAGATATCTATTCTTCAGATTGGCAAATATTTAAAAAAAACATATAGCGTTCAACGTTACAAAGGCTTTTGATAAATGACAATCTCCTAAACTGCTAATGAGAGTTTTCTTTTGGCACGAGATTTTTGGAAGACAAATTAAACTATCCATCAAAAACTTTTAAGCACTATAGGCTCATTTGGAACAATGATTCTGCTACTACAAATTTTTCTTAAAATAACATTTAGACAGTGTTGCACAGATGAACTTCGAGATTGTCATAATGTGAGTTGTAGTGAAAATTAGTAAAGGACTGTAATTTCTAATCAATAAGGCATTGGTTAAATAAATTATTATATAACTGTTCAGTGAAACATGAGTCAGTCATTAAAACTATGAGGTCAGTTTATGTTGACTTAAAAATGTGTCCATGATGTATTGTTGATAAAAAAGACAAAGGGGTACCAGGGTGGTTCAGCTGGTTAAGCATCCAACTCTTGGTTTTGGCTCAGGACATGATCCCAAGGTTCGTGAGTTTGAGCCTTGCATTGGGCTCTGTGCTGCCAGTGCAGAATCTGCTTGGGATTCTCTCTCTCTCTGCCCCTCCCCTGCTTTTCTCTCTCTCTCTTCCTCTCTCTCTCAATAAATAAATAAACTTAAAAAAAAGACAAATATTAAGCAGTCTTGTAGAGTAATAACTTTTATCTAAAAAATAGGTATGCCTCTCTCAGTGAGTGCGAAGGTTGGAAGTTTGAAGAATATGCGACTAAATATTACCTTGGGTGTGTGAAGTCAAGCATTTCTCTTTTTTAGTCTTTGCTTTGCTTCCTGAATGTTAAATAAGGGGATAGGTTTCCAGTACTTTTGAAAAAGCAAATTACTAGTTAACAACTTCCTACTATTAAACCATTGCGTGAGATATAATTTGAATTTTTGGAATTCGATCTATACATTATTGGGAAATGAATCACTCTACTACATATCTTTAAACAATGTAAAACTTAAAAATGCAACTAAATTCAATGAAATTCACCAGACATAACATGAAGCACCAATATAATGTTAGCAGGTAACATTAGCATCAATATAATGTTAGAAGATATCCATCCCTCGAAGATGGGTATGTGAAGCAATTATATTCATATAAATAATTGAACAAAATTGAATAATAATTGAAACAAAAGCTAAAATGACTCTCAGAAAGATATCATTAAAATTAAGATACTAATTCTATCTGTTCATGTATAAAAGGTTGCCTGCTTTTCTACCATTCAGGTGAGAAGATCATAACCTACTAATTATCTAACTATATATTTTTATATTTACATATGTGGGTGTATAGATATACGTGTGGTTTTGATTCCATTATTCTTAGAATATATTTTTATATCTAATACCTACTAACATATTTACTTTTTAAATCATTAAAATAAGTTAATCTTATAACTCATTTGGAAAATACAGACATAGAAACAAATTTCAATATCCACTAACCTAATACCACTGTTAGCATTTTCAGAGTTTCATTCTAGTCAGTTCATCTGCATAGACTTCTCCAGAGTACTAATGTTAGTGTGCCTGTCTATTATTATGAAACCAATTTTCCGACCATTCAAGATAATTTAAAACAAAGAAATGTCTTTCCTTTTCCCACACTGATTAACACTGTATTATGTCAAGGTGTGAGTACCCTTCACCTTGGTAATCCTGTGCCACCATTCATCCCAGAAAGCAATTCTACCAGAGCCTTGGATCAGCCAGGAAAAAAAGAAATGCATTGGCAGGGTTTAGGCAATAATCCCACCCTTCATTTCCATTGAAATTTCCATAACTACCAAGATCACAATTATAGGTAATTTCATCAGTAGCATGTCTTAACAATGCAAAGAGAAAACAATTGCTGAAGTGCCCACTACTGTCTGCATATGGGGTGGTGTGTGTTTCGTAGTCCATCACTGAGCTGACGATGAGCTTGACCTTACTCCCTCAACTTGGGATTCCCTGGGTAATTGTCCCTGTGAGTAGGAACGATGTTCATCTATGATGGAAGAAGAGCTACCACATGAACCCATGTAAGAAATAATTGGTGGTCAACCAGGTCATGAACAACTGGCCAAATACCGTGTTTTGTTTCCGTGGGTCTCTTAGAGCAACAGCTAGATGATAAGGCCTTGTCAATACACATTCTCCGCTGTGTGAGTTTTGGTCAAGGCTTGGTTTGTTGTGGTCATGGCTGACTGGGGGCATCTGCACTGTGGCTCAGCACACCTTCTCCTGACGGTCACTGCCCAGGTGCCAGGAGCCATGTTTGGAATAGAGGTGGCAGCACAGATGCGAGGGACTGGACGTCTGGGAGAGGTGGGATGTTGCCGGAATGGCGAAACTTCATTCTGAGCTGTGCCGTGATCCTTTCAACGTGGGTTTTCTGCACTATTCAGGAAGAACTGATGGCCGCTGTCTACGTGACATTTACCTTCTAGGGTAAATAAAGTTACCCGCTTCTTGAACCAAACGTAAAGTCAGAAAGGTGGCATTTTCATCAAGGGAAAAATGGGAGACCCGGTGCCTCAGAGTCTCTGAGCAGCGTCTTTGCTCCGTTTAACGGACATTTGGAAAGTCCTTTCTCTTAACATTCTTAGTATTTTATTCGTTTATTTTCCTAGGAATAAAGGGTAAAATTGCCAAGATATGTCTACGAGTTACAGGCCCAGGGTAGAACATCCTTTAAGTGAACCAGACTCCTACAGCTTACTTTTCCAACAGTAAACTCAGCCAAAGTTCATTCTTCCTATTTTATTGTTTACTATCTCTTTCATTTTTCTATTCTGTATTGGCTGTAAGCTATGGAAAATTTTGCGCATTACTGTTATTATCAAGTTATTAAATTAAATAATCATATTATCTAAGTAGACATCCAGAAGTATAACACAGTGCATTGTGAAGCTGGGGCACGGATTGATAATATTGTGGATTCTGTCTTAAAATCTCGAATAATTTGGTTTTAAAATCAAACGTCTCTTTTAAATAAAATTTTAAATCAAACTTGAACGTTTTCAAGTGTAAACGAATCCAGCCATTTCCTTAAAAGGAATTTTAAATAAAACAAAATACAGAAAAGAGCACAGGGCATAAAGGTAAAAACTCAGTGAGTTGTCACTTTGTGAATGTCCACATACCCAACATTCAGACCAAAAAAACAGAAATTTATCAGCACTCAAGTGAACTCATTCATGCTCCCTCTCGGTATGGCTCCCTCCTTCTTACTCAGTGCCAACCCCTGTCTTGATTTCTAACAAGAAAAAAAGTTTAGGTTCGCCTGTCTTGGGGACTTTAAATGAAATCCTGTGATGGACAAATGATAGATAGATAGGTGGATAGATAGATAGATAGATAGATGCTTAGAGATATAGATACAGAGATACATAGATTTGTGTTTGGCTTCCCCTGAACATTATTGTTTACGAACCTCATTTCTGTTGTTGCATTTAGCAGCAGTTCATTTTTGTTGCTTTGGGTCACAATTGAAGAGTTAGAACACAGTTTGTTTAACCGCTGATGGACTTTTTGTCTTGTTTCCCCCTTTCGACTCCGTGAGTAGTCTGGTACATGACTTGTGGTACACTGTGCAAACGTTCCTGTTGGATGTGTACTGAAGACTGGCATCGTTGGCTCATGCAGGATGATGGCAGTTCCAGGGTGCTAGCACCAATTGTGTTATCAGCACCATGGTTACTGAGAACAAGTTAAGGTTGCTTGGCAGGTTCTTTTTTTTGTGTTTTTTACCGAATATGTAAGTCAGTGTCACAATTTCAGTATCAGGCCTATAAATCAAGGGGTAATTAGAGAAGTCTGGCTTTTTCCTCCGGTCACCTAAACTGTGTTCCTTCCCTCCCTGAAGCACCACGTTTGGAAAGTAGCTACCGTAGGGCTTCCACTGTCTCCATATGCAGCCAGTAAGTGAGCATCATGGGTGTTAGAAATGGGTTTCTTTGATGAAAAGTGTGGCTTGTTGGTAAGCAGAATGGTTACGGAAATGGCGTTGACCAGTGAAATTCACAACGTTTAAGATCTATAAATTGGCTAGGAACATGTTGAGCACACTTGCATAAGCACATGAGGACACTAGAATGGTGAGAGTCAAGTAGCCTCGAAGTGGAGCTTTGGATAGGGCTGCTAAGTGGTCTCATGTTCAGTCACTGATTTGGAAGATAATCCATGAGCTATATGATTAGCACAGTTCTACAAAGGGAATATTGTCACATTTGTTTTGGGTGGAACTTTGTGGAAGGTGCTGTGGACTTGAGGTAACTTACAGAACTGGCCATAGAACTGTTCCGTGTCTATTTTGTAACGAATGTATGTGTGACAGATTTCGATCTGAGATTTAGGTTTTAAATGAAGTCTGTAATACTTACCAGACCCAACTATTGCTGGCGACTGATAACTTACCAAAAAGACTCTTGCTACGGTCACTACTGAGAGTGGCCTTCAGTACCTTCTTGATCTGGGGAAATCCTACTTCAAGCTACCCAAAAGACATATTATGAAAGAAGACTTGTAACAAAAACAACAAAGACCACTAATCAATGTTTCCAATGAAGATATCGGTAACGATGTCGTAAAGATTAAATAGTAAAATATATATTCCAAATTTATATGCAGTCAATCTAACCTAATCAGCATCACGCTAAACAAACTACGTAAAGAATCGATGTTTACAAAGCCTTACCAGAAAGGTGAAGTTGCTCGGCATCACCTTATAGGTATCGGGTATTGGTTTCTGAGAATAAAAATCTAGAAATATCATAGGAGTCATTTTTAGAATGTGACTTCAGCAAGTTTCATTCCGTGAAAATGAATTGTTTTTCAGATCATTATTTCCACAGAGGTTTCAATTAAGTTCCAGCATCATCAGACTGTTTTGGTGTCTGTGACATTCTGAGATACAGCTGTGGGGAGCCAGGGGGGAATGTGCTAGGTTTTGGTAGAGTTATTTATAGATTAGAAATTAATTTATCTCCCAGTTAATCCTCCTGACAGCTGATTGACAAGGGCAGACAAGTTAGACACCGAAGAATGGAAGAGGGCCTTCTGAACAGGAAAGCTGTGGGCGTGGGGAAGGTGCACAGGGAGGGGAGAGATGGGAGAAAAGGCTAACAAGTGATTTTTTAAATCAACCCCAAGCACTACCTCTATTCTGGAACAATATTCTTTGGCGGTAGGAGTTGAACTGTTGCATTACAATTGTTGAGACGTTGCACTAACATGACTGCACCAAGCCTTCAAGTTCTTTGTCAAGTTTCCCGCCCAAACTTGACTGACCCACTTGAACAGCTCCCTAGAAAATACCAATTTCCCCTTTTTGTTTTACAAAATTTTAACTTATATAATGACGCTTTTAGTTTTAAGGTTGTAATCTCTCCTTATAAGTGTTACAGCCAATCATTTATTTATATTCTATACATTTAGCCCAGGTTTTGATTTAAGTTGATTTCCTATGGCGATTGCCATCTTAGTCTTTCATGGTTTAATTAACTGAGTAGATTTCAATATAATATATTTTAGTCTATCATTGCTAAAAATTAACTTTCATGATGTGTTAAGAATTAAATACTGTCAAGTTGCTGCAAAATTGTTACCATTTTAATAGAACTACACAAAACAGGAAGAAATTACCGAGATTTAATGTGCTTTTTGAAAATTTTAGTTATGAGATCCATCAATGCTGACATCTTAATTTTGTTCTACTCTTCAAGTGATGCATTTATTTTTATGTAATTATGAGCTGTCAAAGGTCCCTTTCATAACAACAGATTTTATTTGCTTCACTGAACTTAATGAAATCCTTGTGCATGAGTGAATTTCACAGATATATTTAAATTCGGTACCTGAAAGTCTTGTTTCTAATGGTGTTTATTATTTTAAAACATGAAGGCTATTGAAGAAAAAACAAATAAAATCCAATGAACCACAGGTTAAAAGATATCGAAGAAGATATTTAGCAGATTTTGATGGCTTTGGTCGGTTGTATTCCTACATCGTTTCAATCTCTTGGATGGCTAATTTAATCTTAACGTTGCCAGACATGATTCCGTAACTTTCTTTGGAAATCCAGTTGTCTCCCTTTCTCTGTGGTTTTGCTTTCCACGGTTTCAGTTACCCCCAGTCAAACTTGGTCCGGGAGCAGACAGTCCTCCTTCTGACTTATCATCACAAGGTCAATAGTAGTGTCACGATGCCTATGTTATTCACCTCACTTCATCTCATCGCACGGGCATTTTATCATCTCACATCGTCACAAGAAGAGTGAGTATGGTACAACAAGACATTTTGAGAAGGAGAGAGAGAGAGAGACCAGGTCCATGTTACTTTCACTACAGTATATTGTTATAATTGCTCTATTGTATTATTATTGCTATTAATCTTTTACAATCCTCAGTGTAAAAATTAAACTTCATCGTAGGCATGTACTGGAATATACATAGTATATGTAGGGTTGGGTACTCTCCATGGTTTCAGGCATCCATTGGATGTCTTGGAGCGTATCCTCATGGATAAGGGGGGACTACACGATGTGCTGTCGTCAGAAAGGGTTTCCTTAGAACTAACAGCTTTGTTTTGATGACTACATCATTCCAAAAAAGGTATTTAGTCCATTCAATGGTTTCCCTAAATCAATCAGCCACATTAAACATTCTATGAGTTTTAGAACCATCTCCGGATTTGGAGGTTCTGAGGAAGGAAGAACTACCAGAAGCCTAGTCCTTATGCCCCCTCCCTGGTACCCCATGTACTCTGCCTCTTTTTCTCTATTTCTGCCCTCCCTCTCTCTCCCCTCCTCTTCCTTCCCACCCACTCCCCTCTCCTTCTCTTCTCTTCCCTCCTCTTTCTTAACCTACCCTTTTCCTTCCTCCCTCCCATCAGTCATCACCCTATACTGATGACCCCTGGTCAGTTGATGAGATTTGTTTTGGCCACTCATGGTTAGGATATCACTTTTGATTGTTTTGGTCAACTTCCATTTCTAAATATATGCTATAATTATTAAACCTATAGTTTTGTTTTTAAGTTTATATACTTATTTTGAGGAGGTCAGAGAGAGAGAGAGAGAGAGAGAGAATCCCAAGCAGGTTGCTGACAGCACAGAGCCTACCTAACACAGGGCTCGATCTCACAAACTGTGAGATTGTGGCCTGAGCTGATATTGAGTCAGACACTCTCAGGTGCCCCTATACTTCTTATCTTGTTCAGAGTTCGTTTCATATCTAATGATACCTTTAAATTCTAATCCTGTGATTTGCTTCTAGTCACCTCCTTTAAGTCTGAGTGCAGTGCAGAAAAAAAAGAGTATTGACTTTGGGCAGCGAAGCTGGATTTCAGTCCAGCTCCACCACTAAAGTGTTGGGTCCTGTCCCTCTCTGGGCTTTGGTTCCCAATAAGGGGGTTGGACGAAGTTAACGTTCTTAACCTGGATGCTAAGAATTAGACCTCAGTATTCTCTGAAATTCTTAAATTTGTAAAGAAAACTTCGTGTAAGTGTGCATTTGTTTGGACAGTGTCTAAACCTTTATAAGATTCTCAAAAAGTTTCCTTGATTACAGTAACTTCATATCTATGGTGTCAGATTATGTTTCAGACACATCATGTTCTAATAATCACTTATAAAAAGTATATTAAAGCCTTTGGAGACTCTGGACCATGCTAGAAATTTAAGAAGCCGTGGCTTGGTACCCCGGGACAAACACACAAGAGGCCCTAAAGTATCTTGTGAATGTATAAAAAACGTGATTAAATGTTCTCAGCCAGAAACGGCACCAAACGGTAGAAAACAAACAGTTGTCACTCCTATTACAAATTTACATATCTCGAAATTCATGACATAAATTAACTTGAATTAGAAGTCACAAGGTTTCTTAGCTCTGGGGTTTCAAGCTGTGACTTTCTGCAACATGTAAATTCAGTGAACCTAAAACTTCTTCACCATGAATAGTCATGAACAGATTTCAAGAATAGTGTCATAAGTTCCTATTGAAACTACAGTCTGAAAGGTTCATTAACTTTAGTGAAGAAATAAAATCTGAATTGGCTCAAACCCCTTATCTATATTTAAAAATTTTACCCTTGTGCTCTTTGCCGGTTTTTCAAATAATTCGAAACGCTTTGCAATAATCTGTAACAATAATTAGGACGTTTTTAGACGGGATAAAATAGATGTCTTATAGTCTTAACTCTCACTTCATTGGCTTCAACTTTAGTGATGAAAAGAGTCTTTCATAAACTTTCGTTACCATTTTCACCTTGGTTTTGTCCCTTTAATTAAGTACAGGTAAGCAAACAGTCAAGTTGTGCCGACTTTATGTCAGGAAATGTGCCAGCCGGGAGAAGACAAACAAAGAGAAAGACATTCTGCCCAAGGGACTTCTTAAACCGAATGTAACAGCTCACTTTGGAGCACGAGGAAATGAGAAGCGGCATCAGGTTTCCTATAAGGAGTTTTTAAGAGAATATCGGTGGGATTCTACGCGCTGAGAAAAAGTAGGGTAAGAAGCATATGGTTAGGTTTCGTTACTGGATGGGTCAGGTTTGGAGCAGACCACGGATTAGAGGTAAATGCGTGTTGTTCACTGGGACGTGGTCCTGAAACGGTTTGCTGTCACTCAGCTTGCTCTAGAAGACGCTGCGAGAATTGCACAAGCGTTTCGAGACCGAACTTGAACGCGCTCACTTTCTCTTTAAGAAAGATAGTTAAGAGATGGTGCGCTGGCAGTGACCCTGAAAACTTCTGAGTCAAAAAGACCCTGGAAAGTGTGACGGGAACAGCCACACAGAGGGAAGTGATACCTGTGATGCACAACCGACGGAGAATGGTTATTTGGAAGAGACGGGATGACTCCTATAAAATGGGCTCAAAAACTTACAAGAGGCAAAACAGTACAACGACAAAGGCCCATACAGACTGTGACAGATGGTTTTCAAGGGTGGCTGCTGTCCATCCCGTCCTTCCCTCTGCGTGTGTGTGTGGCTCTTTACCCATTTAGAGATGTTTTCTCGGTTTTTCCTGAATCCAGGCTGGTTCAATGAATTTCCTTGACCAATAAGATGCAACAGAAATCATGGTGAATAAGCAATTGGGAGAAAAGGAAATCTGAACGCCCGAGACAACGAGACATGTTTAACCTTGCTTATTATAATCACAGATATGAAAACGCAATGTCATTTCACACACACCAGAGAGGCACCTTTAGAAAGCCTGACAATAGCAGACGACGGTGCAGGTGTCACTGTTGGGGTCAATAAAGCTTGGTAGAGACACATTAGAGACCCCTTGCTGGAGCATCCAGACGCGTTGCATGTGAGCATCTCCCGGACAGCTGACTCTGTTCTACATGTACACTCTAGCCTAGTTTCCACGTAAGTCGGTGGAAACGTGTGAAAATGTGTAGACTGGCAAAAGCTTATTAAAGCAAAAGATTGGAAATCAGCTAAATGTTTGCTGTCAGGAGAAAGAAAAATTTGTGATGAGTGTGTGTGAAGGAGCAAAGCAAGTTGCAGCTTACTAGCTTATTATTTGTGGAAGGCGCTCATAGGTCGTGGGTTCGGTGCTAAGTGTTTCCACGAACCGTTTCATTTCAGGCGTCCTAACACCGCCGTGAGTACGATCGTCCTCGTCATCCTCATCCTGTTTTCCAGAGAAGGGGAGTCGTTTCCCAAGACGTACAGCTGGTGAATGAGAGAGAGGAGATTTGAACTCGGCAGTCCATATTCTTAACGACTCCGTTAGGCTGCGTTTTGAAAATTGTTAAAGACCCCCAAGGGATTCTCCACTTGCAGACATCTGCCCCCAGAGGTGGGGGGATGAGGGCACGTGCCTGTCCTTCCCTTCGTGAGCTCCGGCTGGTGGTGAGCCTCTAGATCCAGGTGTCTTCGGGTGTCCATGGGTGAGAATAGAGGGGTGTCCAGGCAGGAGAACGTTAGCTTGCTTGAGAAGAGAAAACACAAGAGTTGTCGTATCAAATTTTCAAGGCTTGTAAATAAATTTTGCACACTCGGAAGAAAACCTGGAGATGTTCTTCTGTTAAAGGCATAGCACAGGATATTGTGTTGGAAAGGAGACAATCAAAGCATTAGACCTGATACTAGTATACTGGAAATATATAGGCTTGTTGTAGGGATTCAGTGAAAGTGTGTATTTATTAAGGGTCTGGTGCATGATGGGGAGGCGCTCAATAAATAAATGTTCTCTTCTTTAATCTAAAATCTCTGTTCGCAGTATTATTGTTTATGTTAACACCTCAATAAAACCGTGGGCTTTCATAGGAAAGCCCTTGAGGTCTGAATTTATGAATTTGTGTGTGCTGATTTCAGCACGTTCTAAGTATACAAGCAAAGACACAAGAAATAATAATGGATTTTGAGTAGCTGTGCAAAGTCAGCAGCCAGAAAGATGTCCAAGAGCCAGTAAAAGTTTATTAATAAGTAGGGGAAAGCGGAGGTCATTTGTTGGCTGAGACCAAGTCTGGTCTAGAAATAGTTTATAACTCCCCATCAGTAGTATACCCTTGAAAACAGTCATGAATTTCTGTCACCTTGATCGGGGAATACTTGTTCCTGTTCAAGATGATGGAGGACAGCATTGAATAAAACAAAGACCTCAGCCACCATGAAGCATAGTGACAGACAATAAACACATAAATATATAAAATATATGTCACGTCAATACTGGGAGAGACGGTGATAAGTACCTTGATATGTAAAGCAGGAAAGGGGGTTATGTGCAGATGGGCACCTAGGGTCGAGACCATAAATTCGGTAGGGAGGTCTCTTGGAGAAGTGGCCTTTCAGTAAAGACCTGCAGGAAAGATTATTGTGAAGAGAAAGACGAGCAAGAACAAGAGGGTGCCTTTTAGTTCTAGAAAGATCCAAGAGGCCAATTTACTTGAGCAAATCTAGGGAGGGTGTGGAAATGAAGGTGGCCACATCAGGTACCATTTGCTGGCCACCAAGAAGACATTGGCTTGTTCTCTATGTGTGATGACAAAACCATTGAGCGATACTGTGATGGACTGAATTGTGTCCCCCCCCATCACCCCCCACCACATTCACATGTTGAAACCCTAACCTCCAAGGTGACTGTATTTGGAGATTTGGCCTTTAAGGAGGCAGTTGTCTTAAGGGTGGAGCCCTAATCCAATCTAGCGGGTGTCCTCCTAAAATGAAGAGATCAGGACATATGACAGCCACGAGGCATGTGAGGAAAAGAGGAAGAGCCATGTGAGGACACAGGGAGCAGGCGGCCATCTGCAAGCTAACAAGGGAGGCCTCAGGAGATACCAAACCTGCCGACCCCTTGTTCCTAGACTTCCAGCCTCCAGGACGGTGAGAATAAATTTCTGTTGTCCACTCCACCCATTGAATAGATCGCAGTAACAGGGGCAATGTGGCAGATAGTCCAGGTGAAAAAAGAAAATAGTCCAGGTGAGAGGTGACAGTGGCTTGAGCCCTAAAGGGTCAGATTAACCCATCATGGAAGAAGCTGTATCCTGGAGTTTCCTGATTGGCTAGTTGTGGGACGATTTTACTTACTGGGATTGAAATCTGTGGATCTGAAAGATAGATGCCAGTTTCTTTGAAGAGCTTTTGCAGAAAAGCAAACTTTGAGGGTCAGGGTCAGGAATTTAGGTCTTTTTTTTTTTTCTTAATGTTTATTTATTTTTGAGAGAGAGACAGAACACGAGTGGGGGAGGGACGGACGGAGAGGGAGACACAGAATCCGAAGCAGGCTCCAGGCTCCGAGCTGTCTGCACAGGGCCTGATGTGGGGCCCGAACTCACGGACCGTGAGATCATGACATGTGCCGAAGTCGGACGCTTAACTGACTGAGCCACCCAGGCGACCCAGGAATTTAGGTCTTAGAGCAGTCTCTGTTCATAGATCGGACTTGAGTTGATATGACACACTATATTATATATAGCCATGTAATATTTTTGTATATCCTTATATACTTTATATATGCATATATATATGTATATCTATATATAGGTCTCCCTAGAACTCCACTTTTGCATAGAATAGCTCCCAATGTTTAGTCTGATTAGACAGAGCTGGAAGGGGCAATAAAGAGTTTCCTGGGAAATTTCCATCCACCATGCTGCAATGACTTTGACTATTGCCCACACAAAATCCCTCCCCTTCAAGCTCTTCTCAGATCTAACTGCCTCTATGACATCATTTTGGATTCCTCTAGCCCTTCCTGAGGGCCTTCTGTCTGAGCTATTTATTAATTATTTGCATCATATGATTTTGTTATTATATACCTTAATGTATATTTCACTAAGGGTTCGTCACTTTTGGTGTATTGTTTCTTTTGATGTGTTTACCTGGCTATGTTGTGAATTCACTGAGAGCAGTAACCATGCCCTTATTTTTTGTTCTTAAAAACATTGAGACCAGAAATGGTCAGAGCTTTGGTTGGATATTTTGGTTACGTGAAATAGACAAACACCTCTAAAATAAACTGTACAGATCATTCTTTGCTCTGAGGAATAATTTGTTTCAGCACTTTTCAGAAGCAATCTTTTAAAGAGAAACGATAAACATTAAACTAGAGATGTGTTTTACTGGGAAATTTTTGTTGCTTTACAAAAGAAAATTACACTTGAGAGAGGAAGAACTGTCCTGACCAACGTGAGCACAACATTCCTAGTAATTAGAGTATCCTTTTGTTCTGGAAATAGGTTACAGAGTCGAACAAAAGATGACATGGCAAAACGGAGTGCTGGCTGGAGTCGTGGGGTCTGGGTCAGCACGCCCGGTGATGTTTACAGGAGTTGTAATTTCAATGACTTAGATTGTTCAATGACATCTCGTAATGATTTTTGTGTGATTCCAAACTGCCTGCACAATTCATGGTCATTTCCAAGACAAATTTTAGACATTTTTTGTCGCTCCCCGAACATACGGAAATTTTGTCGTGCCTCTCTTAAAGAGAAACAGTGAATTAAGTTACTGAACGGTTAATTCCTTCACTTGGCAATTATTTATGCATGTTGAAGTGGGCCAGATAGAGCGACGAACAGGCTGGAGAAGGTTCAGGCCTCAATGTCAACTCAATCATTTAGTAAACCTTACGCGAACACCCCTCTGCTTAATTGCTAATGTAGTGGAGAGTGCACAATGGAGTGATTTTATTGATGGGGGCTGCATTCTGGGTTATTAGCGGCTCAGTTGCAGGTGAAGTCTAAAATTAGACATTACAGCCTGATCTCTCTCTCTCTCTCTCTCTCCCTCCCTCTAGGGGCTTCTCTTACGCGTATGTGTGCTGTCTGCTACCCATTTGACTCAAAGCTCTGTGCTTGTCGGAGTCAGGCCTGGACCACCCACCAGTGCCCCATCAGAAGCTGGCACGTTAACGTGTGTACGGAATTTTAACTAATGAATGGGATGCAACGTACGATCCGGCGTGCCCCGTAATTTACAATTTGCTTTTTAGAGTGTACTTAGACATTTATTTTTCTCTCTTTCATTTTAAAGTTCGGTCGTTTTCCTGAGGCAAAGTATGCCTTGAATCGTGCGTGCCATTTTCAAGATGTATCCATGGTCTGACCCATACCTGATTTAACTCGAGTATTAACACGCGCTTTTCTGTAGGTGCTCTTGCGTCTCCTTGCATACGTTTTGCTATTTGGAAAGCTTTTTTAAAATCATGATTCGCACGAATAGGAGGAGGTCCTCAATGACACCTGGATTTGCATTACTTGTTTAATAGGATAAGCCCAGATGTGCTGAGATGGTTTAAACACTATGCATCCCAGATGTGCCTCTGTTAAATCACAAATTCAAGGTAATAAATATGCTGCTGTTGTATGTTCAGTTTCATTAAAATCTATCTCTAGGCAATTTATCTTTATTAATTTGTGATGTTTTCCATTGAAAATAGCCAGAATATTTTGGCTGGGAGATTCAGACTCCCTGCCGACTGCAGAATTGTACATCTGGAAACTCTTTTGAAAGCAGTCCTCATTCACCTTGCCTCGGAAGAGCATGCCTTTTTCTTTGTATTTCTATCATTATTTATGACTGTCATTCTAATTCACATACATTATAAAAATTGTGAAAAACACAGTATACAGAAAACTTAACATCAGCTACAACCTCAGCATCACCAACGTTTTAATGTACTTATCGGGCCCCCCTGGGGTGGCTCAGTCGGTTGAGCATCTGACTTCAGCTCAGGTCGTGATCTCGTGGTTCATGAGTTCGGGCCCCGCGCCGGGCTCTGTGCTGACAGCTGGGAGCCTGGAGCCTGCTTCCGATTCTGTGTCTCCCTCTCTCTCTGCCCCTCCCTGACTCACACTCTGTCTCTCTCTGTCTCTCAAAAATGAATACATGTTAAAAAAATTAAATTATCTCTATTAAAATTTTCCATTCAGCATTCCATCTAATCAAATGACCAATGTCATTGTGGAGACTGTTAAAAAGCATGTATTAAAGAGAAATCCAGGTACAGTAAAATCCTTTTATTCCCCACGTGTCTTGAGACATTTCTTTTTCCCTTCGTGCTCAGTGCTTGTGTATGTTATTTCCCTTTGCACTTGTCAAGGTTAAAATTATTGGACTCACACAGGGAATAATAACTTTGAGGTTCTCACTCTATAGTCTGTGCCTTAGAAAAGAGGCAAAGTAATTGTCTTCATACAATTTTGGCTTTATCTTTGTGCAAGTTACTGTGTCCTAATAGAATCTTTGCCTTTCACAAAAGGTGGCCAACCCAGCCACAGTTCTGTTGTCTCTGAAGACATACGTGTCTTCGTTCACCTGTCGACACTAAATGGTATTGTGTGATTGAAATTTGCCAAGAGAGTAGAGCTCAAATGTTCTCTCTCACACACCCATAAAAGTGAGGTGATGGATGTGTTAATTAAATAGATTGAAGGAATCTTTTCACAATGTAGCTATACATCAAAATCACCACTATGTATACTTTAAATATTGTATAATTTTCTACGTCAATTATACCTCAAAGCTGAATTTAAGAAAAAAGAACTACAAAGTAGGCACCTTCCAAATATTTATTGGAAGACTGTTTTCTTTTTAAAAAATATTTAAAATTTTATTTTTGAGAGAGAGAGAGAGAGAGAGAGAAAGAGAGGGAGAGAGCACACAAGCAGGGGAGAGGGTCAGAGGAAGAGAGAGAATCCCAAGCAGACTCCACACTCAGGGGGGAGCCCAACACGGGGCTGGATCCCATCATGACCTGAGCCGAAATCAAGAGTCAGTCGCTCAATAGACTGAGCCACCCAGACGCTCCTTGGAAGAATGTTTTCTAACTGCATTTCTAATAGTCAACAAATCTTGATTGCAAAAATGATACAGCCCATCTTATGTGATAGATATGAGTCTCTAACTGGGAAAATGTCCCTCTTTGTGTTGGCTGCTAAAAGCTTAGCCCAGTATAACTTTGGGATCTCCATTGTCTGCTTGTGTATTAGGAAAGAGGCAAAGCAAATGTCTTCAAAGTGTACCCCACCTTTGGGCCTCATTCTGTTGCATTTCCCATTCCTACGTTTATTTTTCTTTCCTTTAGTTCATCATTCTGTGGTATTTTAAGCCTTTCATTGTAAACTCCTCATAACCCATCTGCAATGAGATTTTTAAGAGAATAAATAAAATAAAGTAATTTAAGTCCCGACTTCATGATTAAATTTTCTTTCTTTAAAAAAAATTTTTGTCCTCTGAAACTAATAACTCCATGGAATTTCGTGGGGAGTGCTGACTTTCTGTATTTTTATTTTCCGCGTTTGTTTTGCAAGTGTAGGATGTACTTGTTGAGTGCTAGGAATTAAAGAAGGCTACGTGTATAATGGGTTTCAGTTTTGTAATTCCAATGACTATAACTTGAAATTTATAGTCCCTACAGACGTTTCACACACGACCACCACGACCGCCCACAGACAATAGAATCCGAGAGTTGGACCCGAGTTGTCTTATAGCAGAAGGGAAATCTGAATTGCAGAGCCTAAGTGACTGGACTAGGGTACGTTGGTTGCCAGCAGGGTGAAAATGGAACTTAGGTCATTTGACTGAACTCACCTCCCCTTTATCTATGCCCCTTACCATAACAATCAGTCCACCCCAGACATATTTTGTTAGCATGTATACGTGAATATGAAGGAACCCAGAATTCCCCATCCCTGATAGCTTGCAGTCTGCTATTAGAGAAGACAACAATCAGGTTAGCTGAAAAAAAAGCGTGGAATATTCACTGTATAGAAATGGTACTGAGTGCTACAGGTTCTCAAGAGGGTAGACCACATCCTGTTTGAGGGGCGGGAAAGGCCACGGCGGGTCAGGGGGGTGGGCTAGGGCCCGGTTTTTAAGGATGGGCTGTTGCCTGACCATTAGAGGTTGAAGGTGGGAAACAGGCCCAGCGGCTAAACCCAGATGGCGACGGAACAGAGTGAGAAGGGCACACGCAACATGGTGTGACAAGGGGTCCGATACACCTGGGGACGGGAGGCATGAAGTTGCTGTTGTTAGATGTTCACCTCTGTAAGATGAGGGAGAGGACGGTGGAAATCCTGCAAGGATCAGCAGGCAAAAGCTGCAAAAGGCTACGGTGCTTTACGTCTGTGCTTCTCAAACTTTAATGTGCATATGAATTACTACCAAGAGTACTGCTTCCGGCTCCAGGGTAGGTCTGAAATTCAGCATTTCTCCCGTGCTCCCGGGAGCTGTGGTCTATGGCAAGACTCCAACTTCTAATCAGTAGTCAGGACGCCTGCTTCTTGATCTTTTAAGTGTTCTTAAACTAGGTTTCCCAGATCCCTGAGGCGCCCTGGGGTTGGGAGTAATTCTTATGCAAATAAATTACATTTTAATCTGCCTTAGTTCCTGGGGTTCTAAGGTTAAGATTTTACTTGAAAAAAAATGGGGTGGATTACAAAAATCTCACCTCTTGAGACCCCGTAGCTCGTATGTAGCTCCTTAGCTCCGTGTCACTCCCATACAATGAGTATTCTATGTTCTGTTATTCAGCTAATTTGCTTTTTGTTTTCTTTCCCACCAGATTGAAAGCTTTCAGGGATCAGGGACTCCGGATTCCTTACTATTTATGAATAAATGTTTAGAAAACATTTCTGGGCTGGAGCAATTGCTATGGCAAGGGAAATAGATAAAGGGGAGTGATTTCGGTCGGGTGACCTAAGTTCCATTTTGGAAACCAATGATTTCGATCACAGGAAGCCATCAACAAGTTTTGAGAATATCATGGCCAGGTAGGTATTCTAAAAAGAGCTCCAGTAGTTAGGAGTAGGGTTTAAGACGGGAAGCCAGGAGACCAGGTAAGTTTCTTCCCTTGCAACGCGTTATCAGGGTCGTGGTGGCTTTGCTAGGAAGGTGAAAATGAGAATTGAAACAGAAGGTGCGATCGGAGAAATGTGGGTGGGACCAGGTACCTTATTGGATGTGAGTAGTCAAATGAAGATCAGGGGACTGAGCTCTCTCCAGGATTTGAGGTGAGAAGAAAAGTTTCAATTTTGTCGCACGCTTGACCATTTGTCGCACTTCTTTCCCTGTCTGCCTGCTTCCTCCATAAATCTTCCGGGAGCAGCCTGGTCCCAGACCCCCTCCTCTGCCCTACACCTTGTTACCATGGCACAGATTTCCTTCCTTCCACTCTCCTTTTCCACCTTCCTTTTTTAAAATTTTATTTTACTTATTTATTCATTTATTATTATTTTTTTAATTTGAGAGAGAGAGAGAGAGCACGCATGGGGGAGGGACAGAGAGAGAAAGAGAGACAGAGAGAGAGCATCTTAAGCCCCTGCTCAGGGCTCAACCTCATGACCTTGAGATCACCTAAACTGAAATCAAGAGTCGTCACTTAACCAGAGCCACCCAGGCACCCTGCTCCCACTTCCTTTTTCACAGCAATTAACATAGTAGTGCTGTTTTTTCCTGTTCTTTCTTCAACGCATGAGATTTCCTCCCTAATTAGGCCAAGCATTTCTCTGTCCGAGAACAGTGTTTCAGTTATTTTTGCAAACAGAAGGCCCCGGCACCAGGTGCCTGAAAAAGGTTTTTGAATGAATAACCATAAAGAGGGACGGTATTTAATTCCTCATCTGCCTGAGTGCCGGTGCTCAGGAAACACACGTTGAAACATCAGTTTGCTTCACACTTGCGTGAAGACAGACCCTGGGACATCAGCAGAGACTGATTTGGAGTCTGGAAGAACTGCCACTCACGAGTTATGTGACCTCGGATAAATTATTTAACTTCTCTAGGCTTCTGGGCTGCATAAAAGCTCCATAACTGTCCTTTAAATGGAGGTAAATATTGTCATCTTCCTTTAAAGATGGCCTTCATCTTGCTGTGTAATGTTTTATGTGTTTCCAAACTGCAATACCAGGAGTAAAAATGTGAGTAGGTTTAGGTACTTAAGTGGACCTTGAAAACAACCACAGCACAACAGCTATTTCAGAAGGGATATAATCATCCCCAACTGTTGACACTGGAGAGGAAAAATAAAGACCATTTATTTTTCAGCAGGACACTAAGGGTCCATCAAAACGTGTACAAATCTTCTTGAGGAAAAGGGGAGACACATTGAATGCCACGACCATCCGAGTCCCCGAATTTGAACGTCATAGAGAGAATCTGGAATGAACTCAAGAGTAGGTGTCCTGAAAATCTGTAATACTAAAGATCTATCGAAACAACTCCCTATTAATATCTAGATACAGCTCTTTCCCAAATGTAGGACATAGAGTTGCATTATTCCAAGAAGACTTCCTCCCATAATAAAATATAATAATGGATATAGAAAGTATAAAATGCTTGCCTCTGAAACATAACTTTTGGACTCGGAGGATAGGACACATAGGATAGAATCATTTTGAAGCCCATAGTATTTGAAATCCCATTTATATTCATAATAGTCCGTACTTTTAAACTTTTCATAGGTCCTTTCATTTCTAAAGAGAAGGGTTCACACATGAACACCATCACACATTTTGTCAGTAGAGCTTCCGGAGAGCACTGAAAGAAAGAAATCAGGAGAATTTTTCCTATTTCTAGTTAATTGCCTTGGAGTTTGCTCCATTTTCCTCTTGCCTCTGCGTGTGCAATTATGGGATGAAACGTTAAAATAGAAGAAGATCGGGATTAATCTCAGCTTTGTATAGAACACATGCAAAAACAGCATTGCTTGATGACCTTGGTCAGGGGCAGGGAGCCAGATTCCTTCCAATGCCTTAATTAATCCCTGATACTAAATTAAGTTCTTAAAATTCACCGGAGTGCAACTGATAACATTACAGCTTCTCCAAGTGCCTCCCAGGGAGTGACAGAGGCAGGGCTGCTGAAACATTTCAGACCTCTACCTTCTATATTTTTTTCAACGGTTCAGTTCTCATAAGGTTTCCAAAGTACAGTGTTTAATAAAAAGCTATTTTAAAACATCATATTGCAGGGACACCTGGTCCGACTCTTGATTTCAGCTCAGGTCATGAGCCCAGGGTTGTGGGACGGGGCTCCAAGCTGAGTGCGGAGCCTGCTTAAGATTCTCTCTCTCTCGCTCGTGAGCATGCACTCCCTCTCTCTAAAAATAAAATAAAATAAGATAAGGGTGCCTCGGTGACTCTGTCGGTTGAGCGTCTGACTCTTGTTTTTGGCTCAGGTCATGATCTCGCACTTGGTGAGTTGGAGCCCTGCATCGGGTTCCGCGCTAACGGCACGGGGCCTGCCTGAAATTCTCTCTCTCTCTCCATCTCTCTGCCCGCCCCCCTCTCAAAATAAAGAAACTTAAAAAAATATGAATAAATAAATAAAATAAAGTATCTTATGTTTTAGGCTATAGCATACTTCAAAATTTTGATGGTTCTGCATCACCTACAAGAAAAATTCTAACTCACGGGGCCGTTCACAGTCTAACATTGCTATCTTCCTCATCTTACCCGAGGTCATCGCCCTGTGTGTTCTAAACTGGAATGTAATGAGTCCACTGTATACACACTGCTTCCAGGGTTTTTTTTTTAACATCTGTTTTCTCTGCTTGGAAAACCACTCCCCCCCTGCTCTTCAAAGCTCTAGGAAAACCTTATGTTCTCTTCTAGAGGGAGTCAGAGTCTAGAAGTCAATAGTAAAGTAGTTCATCCTCCTCTGTCCCCATCATGCTTTGAAAGCACCTCCACTCTGCCTCCTCCTGTGTTGCCATTTAATTATTTATAATTACCTCACCACTACATTTGGAGGCAGAAACCATGTTTCATTCATGTCTCGATTTCCAGTATTTTATACAGAGTGGGCACGTCGCAGGTGATTGATAAATGTTTCTTTAACCCATTACGGTTTCAAACGGGTACTTCTCAAGGTTTGCTGAATTTAAGTGCTTATACTATTCTCTTTACTATTACTATCACTCAACATATCCAAAACACCTACTGGGACTCAGTCACTATTTTAAGGTTTTACAACTCTCAAAACACCATATGACATGAGGTACTCTGATTTTCTGTAACACAGTTCTATCCATTTTATAATTATAGGTTCTTTTGTGAATATCTCTTAAACGGCATCTCAAAATATTTTACTCCACTGTCAGAGAAGTTTAGATTTCACCACATTATTCTCTGATATGTATGTATGAGAGTAATTATCGGCCAAAGCACTTTCTCAGAAGTTCTGAGAATTTCCTCTACCCAAGACTGTTATGCCTTCGATCTCTCTCGCTTCATTCATACATCAGGTGGTCATTCTTTAACCTGTTTAAAAATCCTTTCCGCTATAGATTATTCAATGATCATACCGACAATAATGACTTGGTTAGTTCCTTTATTCATCTGCAAACACTTGTTACAGATCTATGTCTTATGCACTAGGATACAAGTCTCTCTTGTCTCCTAGTCTCCTGAGTCTCTCTTCCTTTAATGTCCTGCAACTTATAAGTTATGTTCCATCAAGCTGTTTAGAGACAGAGGGTGACTTTCAGAAGCATACTCTCAAATATGTCCGAGTTATTGGGAGGCTGGCTGTCCGGTGGTATGGGACACTGATCCCACACTCTCTGTGCAGCCAGATTTCCTCCAGTCTCCCTAGTGAGTTTCCCGGGTTGGAACGCAACCTCTTGACTCCCACTACTAGAGTTCGGGAATTCCTGAACATTTTTGCCAAAATGGCGGCACAATCGTCTCCGGGAGAAGACTCTTTGGAAGCCCCGAGGAGCCACCTAAGAAAGAATTCAAGCCATGTCCATTGCTGAGGGTCATTGAGTTTGTGGGGGGTTGCCTGCCAAGAATCTGTTTGTGGGCCGGGAGGGTATGGCTGTAGGACCTTCCAGGAGAGAAGCCAGCCAAGAATGACCCAGGCTTGTGAGACTGATGCCGTCCAGCTTCACTGGTGGGAGGAGTAAGAAGTCTGACAGTGGTGGTGGTTGCTTGAACATGTCCCGGGGCCAGCTGAATGCGGGTCTGGGATTAGGGGGACGGTGAGGGCTGTTAAAAAATGGAAAGGATTGAAGTACTGACCTCAGGAGCTCGGAGGCACAGGATGCCTGCTCTGGGATGTGCGAGTGAGAAGGGGACAGGGCACCAGCCGCGGTCTGGCAGTCGCACACCGGCCATCCCACGGCTTCAGCCAAGGCAGGGTGCAGGCGGGGGAGCACCCGGAGCAGTAGCGGGAGGAGGATCCTAAGGACAAGTTCCAGGGCGGGTCGCCAAGAAGTGTCTGCGCCCACTCCCATACATCTAGTGGTCATCTATACGTCCGGTGGCCACAGAGCCAGTCAGAGCCACGGTGGCCTCTGGCAAAGAATGTCAGGGTCCAAGGCAGGTGGGTGTGGGGGGCAGGCTGCTGCCACGGGGGCCACCACCCCCTCCGTGCCGGGTCACGGCAACTCTGGCAGGTGCGGCGCCAGGTGGGGCAGAACAGCAGATGGTTTTGGTGGCTGCCCAGTTCTGAGAGAAGGTGGAACATCCCCAGTAATTCCCAGAAATACTTCTGGAGGAGGGCGAGGGGTCAGACAATATCTGAAATCCAGCACATGCGCTGAAGCCAGGATGAGTTGGTCTCTACTTAGATAAATAGCAATCAAGGAAGGAACGTTGTGGGATTCTTCACCGTGTTCATGTCTCTGTGTAGGGTCTATGAGTTGTGCCCATGTCTAGTGCTCCATGTGCCATCTGGGCCTTCAGAGCTGACTTTCTGACCCTATATACCTCCACACCGCAAGAAACCCAGAGATCAAGAGAGGAGACCCCTCACCAAGACAACTAGGAACGCCCATTTCTCCTTCCCTCCTAGTTTACCCCCTCCCCCGCCATTGTTATGGGATATGGTTACTATAGTGATGTGAGAGAGAAAAATGAGAGAGAACCGTGAGTGATGTTTCAATAAGATAGGGTTCGGCTGCGTTAATCCTGTGAGCTGAACTTGAGACATCATCTCACCTAATGCCTGTGATTCTGACGTGCGTCATGAATCAACAGCGCATCCCGAGCGTCTGCAGGTCAATCGGTCTCTGTCTTTGCTGTGGTTTCTCATCACCACTAAGGGAGGAGTGTCTGTAAGTGTCACACTGCAGGTGATGGCCCTGATAGTGGCATGATGCCCATCTTGCATCAGGTTCTAGAAATCCGGTGGTTCGCTGGACAGTAAAGCCCCCGTTCTCCTAGAGTTACATGCTAGTGGGTAGGAGACAGACAACTGAACGGGCGAGACCGTAATTTCAAAGAATAACAAATGCTAGGATGAAAACTAAATGGAGTGCAGGGATTGAGTGAACTTGGATTTCTGCTGAGAGCAGTGCCTTCTGGATAGAGACTGTGATTTCAGGATCTATGGTGAGGCAACGGAGTGAGTATGAATATGGTAGCCTCCAGACAGGGACACCTCCAGACAGGGACACCTGTCATTTAGAACGTAGATTTATTATTCTACTCACATTTGTATGTGAAAGAAAAATCACGTAGTAGGCGGAAGTGATTAGTGAACCACTGACTCTGCTCTTAAGCGTCTGGATTTAAACAGTGCTTGCATCTGGAAAATAGAAAGGAGAAAGGCAGAGTCCTTGACAAACATGAAATCTCTCTCATTCCTCTAGAATTACTTAGCCCCCCAAGACCACATTCCTCACTTAACAGTTTTCTTGACCAGAGGCTGCCATGATTGTGCCAACGTTTATACCAAAATATTGACAATAACTACTGATTGCTGTATCTGTATTTCTAGGGTCTTTATAACCATTACCTTCAATACAGCAATCCATTTCATTATCTGTAAGGTTAAGGCTCAGAAAGTTTATGGAAGTTCCTTAAGTTTACACTGCTAAGTAATAATGCAAATGGATTACAACTCAGATCACGTTGCAATCTGTCTATCCTTCCTGCCACCCGCGTGGTACCTTTGCGCCTTGGAACTTCACTAGCATCCTCAACATTTTTCCCTATCAAGCTTTCTTCCTTTACCACAGGTAGGCAGGACTCGGTAAATTCCAATTTGATTTGGGTGCCTGGGGACTGCATCAGGAACTCGTGTAGTTTAAAAAATCTGTAATTGCTCAACTCTTTCAGCTTTTCACCTGCGAAGCCATTTTGCTGAGAACATTTATAAGTTGCATTTGATCCTGTTCTCTTTAGTGTACACGTAGAGATATCACAAATGTTAGAACCGACCAAATTTAGCAACAGGAGGAAATTAAAGATGCAAAGTATTTGCATAATCCACACAAAACCACTCCGCTCCGATTGAAGATGAGTAAACTGAAGTCTATATACACTGGAAAGAAAAGTTTTATATTTCTGAAAACTGTGGGTAAAGCTTAGAATGTCTACACTGTATGACATTATATGTACCACTTTAAAAAGATGCCACACAGAGATGATTCGAAGTTAAGTACGTGATCATACTTCTCATGTTCTCCTTGAATCTAAATTCTTAACCTTTTAGGGAAAGATTCCAAAACCAACAGTGCATCCAGAGTGATGATAAGGTATTTGAGTTTTATGGTCAACACTTTTCCTCCAGTTTGCCGAACCACTGTGTTCAGGAGAACATGTCCATTTATTCTCAATTGATTTACTGCTAGATCTTTTGCCTGCCTGGGTTCTCGCAGTGAGTTGATGCTTCAAGACAAAGGAGAATTTTGAACAAATAACGATAGAATTATTCTGTCAACCCAGCTCTCTTCACGAACATTCATCTGCTTACCTGCTTTGGGGTGGAGGTGATGTGACCACACTGACCCAAACTTAGAATTTGGCTTCAGGACCTGCTCAGGATGATGATATTTTAGACTTTGCACTTACTATTATAGAACCTCGTTACATCACTTTGTCCTAGTAAGTGGGGACTGGGGGATGATTTTGTTTAGTCATATTCTGTGGGGTAATAAATTCACTTCTCTTCTTGGTAACAGATTTCCTCCTGCTGATAGAGGATAAATTATTTGAAACACACTCTTACATGTCCAGTCTTCCATTAGATCATGAATTCCTCAAGGAAAAGGACAGCATGTATTTCTTGTTTTTCCCTGTAGAGCATAGGATAATTGGTAACATTTTTATTGGTTAATGAAATGGAATAGGACTACACCAACGCATTTAGCAATGTATTTTTCCTTCTGGATACTTTGCCATTTTCAATGAATTATAACGCCATCCCTCCAGCCATTCAAACAGGACAAACAAGCAAGTCAACGGACAAAAAGCCAGTGTCACCAGCAAAACGCTGGAGTCATCCCGAGCCTTCATTTTTAGCTCATGCTTCACACCCAACCCAATGGTTATTAGGTGCAAATCGAATTGGTTCTACCCTCAGCATATATCACAGAATTCCATCCCTTCCCTTCTTCCCTCCTGCTGCTGTAAAGTTCCTTTCCCTCCTTTGCCAGGATTATTAAAATTGCTTCCTCACCAGTCAGTTCTGTTCTCGTCTCCTTGTGGTCTGCTCGTAACACAGTAGCCTGGGTGATCCTTTAAAATCGTAAGTCACATCACTGCCATCTTTGTATTTAAATCGGGACATTGGCTTCCCACCGTGTTCAGAGTGAAGCCGGGTCATTCCAATAGGGCTATGAGGCCCTGCATCAACTTTGTGTCATATGACCTCTCCAACCCCGTGCCTTTCTTGCTTCCCTTGCTTCCTGTGCCGTGGCCACACTGGCCGGCCTGCTGTTCCTTGATCATACCAGGCTCCCTCCCTCCCAGGGCCTTTGCACTTACAATTCTTCTCCCTGAAAAGTGAGGGATAGCCACGCAAGTCATCCCTCACTTCACTGAGGTCTTTCTCAAATGCAGTTTCCCAGGGAATTCTATCAAATAGCCACGCTGCTCTCCCCCAACTCTTCCCTGCTTGTGTTTTTTCTTTACCACTTATTGCTATATATGCCCTTATAGATTTACTTATCTTTATTTTATGTTTCACTAGGAGCTTCCCTAGAAGTTCCATAAGGGAAAGGATTTTTACTGGTCTCTCCATCTGCTTGGTTTGTTTCCTTGTATAGGTTTTATCTGTTAGGAAAGAGATAACGCAGGCGTTTTCCTATTCTGGGCAGGATCTGCATTATCCTAATTAACAGCTCCAGGAAGGAGGAAGACAGTTTCCCCCAATTCTTCTGGTAGAAAGTATGAAGATTATTTTCTCGTGGCAATATTCTGTTCCATGTGCCAATTGCAGGGGAAAGTGGAGGAAAAATTAGCCATGTTTAAAGACAACATATATTCTCGTATTGACATATTGTGTAAGGACAGAGTAGCTGGACACACAGTATTCTTTTAAGAATTTGTGAGCACAAGAGAATCTCAGTGTCTGGGCTGAATTGTTTGGAGACCTTACCATATAACTACACAGATAGGAGTGGCTGGCAAGGGAGGAATGCACCAAAAAGCAAAAGCCAGCCTAGGCACAACCAGAATACAAGACAATCCAAAAGAGTTCATTGCGTGGAGATCTCGACCCCAATGGTAAATATTTTTGCCTTGCTTTTTACAAGTAAACTAGGGTATTTCAAAGCTCCCGGTGGGTAGTATAATTTTTGTCCCAGCTGAGATTTTGTTTTTCAGTTTTTAAATGTGAACGTAGTTGGCACGTGTGACATTGGTTTCAGGTATGTAACAGGGATTCAACTTCTCTACACATTATGTTACGCTCACCATAAGTTTAGCTGCCATCTGTTCCCATACAACATTATTAAAATATCATTGGCTGTATTCCCTAATGCTGTAACTTTTATTCCCAGGACTCCTTCATGCCGATAAGAGGTTAGTATCCAAAATATATAAAGAACTTGTACCACTCAACACCAAAACACAAACGATCTGATTTTAAAATTCAGGGCAGAAGACCTGAATAGACATTCTTCCAAAGAGGACATCCAGATGGCCAACGGACACATGAGAAGATGTTCAACCTCGCTAATCCTCAAAGAAATGCAAATCCAAACCACAGTGAGATATCACTTTGCACCTGTCAGAATGTCTAAACTTTAAAAGGCAAGAAATAACAATTGTTGCTGAGAATGAGGAGAAAAAGAAACTCTCATGTACTGTTGTTGGGAACTGTAAGTTGGTGCAGCCACTGTGGAAAACGGTGTGGAGGTTCCTCGAAAAAATTGAAAGAAGAAATGCCATGTGACCCAACAATTCTACGACTGGGTAGTTACCCAAGTGCAATTCGATTGCAGAATGTATATATACCCTCCTCTGTCTCCAGATGTAAAAACACAACGGCCTTTGTGGGGGAAGAGGGTTGGCAGAATTTAACATGATCGTGATTTTCAGATTGAATGTATGCAACATGTTGAGTGTCTTTGAGAGAGGTTTTAAAGCAAGAATCTCTTATGGTGCATAGGTTCTTGGGTTAGTAGATTTTAGATTGAGCTTTTCACAAAGGCATGAAAGGAAATCAGAATCTATGACTAGACAGAGTTATAAAATATATTCTATGTGGAAAGATTTCGTGTTTATGTTCATAGCCACGACACGTGATGCTGAGGCCTTTCCTGGGGGCATAGAATCCTCCAGAATCCTGCTGTTGGCTAACTTCTAAGGCAGGCCCAGAGGCCAAGTAGATTGAGGTAACGAGAGACCCACTGCACTTGGGCTACATGGAGACTATAGATGAGCGAGTCTGAGAAGCCGCAAGGCCACAAGCCAGACTAGAGTGAATGAAAGAGGGGAAACTGAGGTGTTCAATATAGACAACTCGTTGGAGAATTTGATGTAGGAAAGAACAGAAGTTTGGGATGGTATCGCCAGAGGGGAAGAAGAGGCCAAGGAAGATGTCTGCAAAGTTGGGAGGTAAGAGAGCAGGTCTGTATGCTGATGGGAATGATCCAGTAAAAACGGGTGCAGAAAAGATGGGGCACCTGGGTGGCTCAGTCAGTTGAGTGTCTGACTCTTGCCTTCAGATCAGGTCATGTTCCCAGGGTCATGGGATCGAGCCCTGCATTGGGATCTGTGCTGAGTGTGGAGGCTGCTTACGATTCTCTCTCTCAATCTCCCTCTGCCCCTCTCCCCTGCTCATGTGCATTGCATGTTCTCTCTCTCTAAAATAAAATAAAACAATAAAACAAAATAATGCAGAAGAGAATTTAATGGCTGCATATATTTCTTGAGAAAGCGAGAGGGCTAAGGATCCAGGGCTTAAGTGGAAAGACTGGGTTTCAAAAGGAGCAGAGAAACTTCTCTCTTTGTATCCGGAGAAGGACTGAGCATATGTGTGCAGATATCGGGTGGAATGAGAACGGACCTTACGGTTTGGTTGGTTCGTCGGTTTCATTTCCTCAGTGGGGTCATCAGGTATGAGAGAGGATACGGCCTCTGTGGGAGTGTCTCTCAAGAAGCAGGTAACTAACCCGAGTCTCAATTTCCTAATCTGTGAAATGGAGATTCTACTAATGGTTGTCGTCGGGACTGCTAATCTGTGTAAAAAAGTCAGCTCAGTTCTTAGCACAGAATCATGCCACAAATGCTGATAATTTTTGTCTCTTATAAACAGGCAGCCTCATCTTCACCATCATTGAGGAGGAAGCTCTGTAACTTCACATCACAGTATAAACCAGGCCTGAGGAAGGGTCGTGAGCATCGGTGTTGATCGTAGTGACGCGAGTAACTGGGGAGGTTTGGCAGAAATCGGATCTGTTCAAACATATATGGTGTGAGGGTTGATAAAGCTAATAGATATTAGGACACTATAATTTCAAGGACTCTTGGAATAGTATGTGCATAAAAACTGCAAAAAAACAACAACTGAAAAGGGACAGTATTTATTATTCATTAAAACTTTAACTTAGAGGCGTAAAAAATTTAACATCTATTTTAAGCTATGAATGTATGTCGGCTTTGGCGGAGTCGGCATCTTTGAAAACTTTTTATAATCTGGAAAGTTACTCAGCAGAAAAGGAGCGTGTGTCATGAGCAAGACTTCATTCAAGTCAAACAGAGATTTATTTATTGCCCTTCACTTAGAAGGACTTTGTTGTGAGTATTTTGAAATGAACGTGTCAGAGCTGCAGTTACGATTGATTTGTTCGCATGATTAAGATTTCTGTGTTTGATGATCCTGAAACCTAAGATTTTTGGAGTTACTCTCATCAAAGCAGCTGCTCCGGCTTTGGATACAGGCTCAGTGTGAGAGTTGAAAACGAAAACTGTCTTATATCCTCAATCAGTATACGCTTCACCATTAAATTCCGTTGCTTCTGATGTTTGAAAAAAACACAGCCCTTTAAAAATGTTATTTTCATCTGTCAGATGGATGTCAAAAGTTTTGCATGCCACAATGAGGCAAAAATATTAATGTCAAATGTATTGATATTGATATATTGATATCAAATATCGCAAACATCCTATAAACGTCTATGTTTATTTTTTTAAGGAACGCTGCTTTTCAGTTTCTCCCTCCCTCCCTCCCTCCCTCCCTCCCTCCCTCCCTTCCTTCCTTATTTCCTTCGTTTTTGTTTCTTTGTAAATGTTTATATTCTTTTATCTGTGCATGCCTTTCAACTCAGATCACCAGACTGCAGGACGTAGGAACTGACGGAATATCTCTTTTTTCATCTGAATTTGGCAAAATAATTTAAATGGCAAAAATAATTTATAGATGGTAGCAATGATCTGACATGGCTATTCAGATATGTGCAGAAGGTGAAGCAACTTAGTGATTTTACGTTGAGATTTTCCAATTGTGTTTCTCTTAACAAAGTATTGAACATAAATGATCTTAAATGGTGCCATTTTACCGGTCTTTTCTGTCCCTTCCTGTCCTGGACAACGTCTTGGCCAACTTTGTCTCCCCCCTCTGTACTTATTTCAGGATACCTCATTTGAAATTCAAAATAGTATTTCAGCCTCCAATGAATACCATTGAAATCAGTGAGTACTGCCTGAGCCCTGCAGACGTCGCAGGGAAAATAAAAGCTGTGGGTGACCTTACCTCGGCCTCTTACCCATGTTATCCCTGGCCAACCCCTTCTCGTCAGTGTCAGTGGGGGAAATGGCTTCTCCCTGTGCCATCCATGTGCCCTTGATTCCTCGAGCTTCGGCCCTCTTTATTATTTCATCTTCTCCCTCTTTACAGCCTTTGTCACGCTACTTATATTCAAAAATTTAAAAACATCTATTGCTAATCTAATTCCTCACTTAGCTCTTAAAGTGAGCTAAGAGCTATTTTTCTCCCTCTCCTATAAAGGGGAGTCTAAGAGTGTTCTTTTCCCGAGGACACTGACACCCGCTTCAACCTTCGCTAATTCGCTGCAACCATCCCCACTCATGACCTTCTTCTAGCTGTTAAATTCAATGAGTTTTTCAGTCTTTCTCTGACACCCGTGGGAATAACCCCATCAAAAACTGCTGACTTGGAGGTAAGAGAAGCTTATGAGATCGAGAAGAAAGTACTTCCAATTAAGACCCGTCATTTTCCTCTGAGAAATGGCCATCTACAAAAAACACATGTGGGTTTGGTCCTGTCCGTCATCTCTGGGGTTATGAGCACTGGTTAAATGTTTGTACAACATCTCAACAGTCTGTTTTTCCTTCTGGGTCTTTTTTCCTTCTCCCAAGGGTATGATTTACTTACCCCATTTCTCCCTTCTGCTCATGTGTGTGACTGTCATCAGGCCGCTGCACCAAGCATGGTCAAGTGCGGGCAGGTTACCTATAGTCTGTGCAAGAAAGAACAAGTTCCACGGACGCTGTCCATTTGTAGCTGGGGAAGGGTCTCCAAATTCCCCTTTTAACCTGGACGTGACCTGAATGTCCACATGAGCCCCTGGATGGAGCAGTAGCGTTTAAGTGTTTAAAAGCCAGACTCCAGGCTCTGGAACCAGACTGCCTGGGTGGATGGAACAGTTCCGCCCCTTGGAAACGTTACTTAACACTCTGTCCCTCAGTTTCCTATTCCGTAAAATGAAAATAGTTATAGTTATTATTTGTGCTAAAAGAGATAATCCATGTAAAGCATTTAGGAAGGAGCTTGATATTTCGTGAGCACTCAACAAGCTTTAGCTGATATTAGTATTAGAATTAAAATTGGATGGGGAGCCTGGGTGGCTGGCTCTGTCAGTTAAGCTTCTGACTCTTGATTTCAGCTCAGGTCAAGAATGCCCGGTTTGTGAGTTCGAGCCCTGCGTCGGGGTCTGTGTTGACAGTGTGGAGTCTGCTTGGGAGTTTCTCTCTCCCTCTCTCTCTACTCCTCTCTCTCTCTCTCTCAAAATAAATAAATAAATAAATGTTTAAAAAAACTTTTTAACATTTATTGTTGAGAGACAAGGTGAGACAGAGCACGAGTGGGGGAGGGGCAGCGAGGGGGGAGGGTGGTCACAGAATCCGAAGCAGGCTCCAGGCCCTGAGCTGTCAACACAGAGCCTGACGCGGGGCTCAAACCCACGGACCGCGAGATCATGACCTGAGTGGAAGTTGGCTGCCCAACCAACTGAGCCACCCAGACGCCCCATAAATAAATAAATTTTTAAAAAATAAAATAAAATAAGAAAACTAGAATTGGGATGAGGATGAAAATAGCATGAGAATTTGTATTAGAATTGTCACTGGGCTGCCTTTAAGCCCACCAGTGACACCCCATGTGTACATTTTGAAGATGAAGAAAGAAAGAAGAGACCAGAAATTACAGCAAAACTGGGTGAGACCACAATAAATGACAATTATTCATGTGGAGGCTGCATTAATAGACATACTAAGTCAGGACATATCTGCCTTTAAATGATAAGTGGATGTTTTACAAATATCACATGTCTTCATAGTCAAGAAATTCCAATTAGCTTAAAAGGCAAAATCTCAGCCATAAACCTTCTAATATCTTTTGGGTGCAATTCATGCTCTCCTCTGTTGAGTAACTTACCTGCTGACATTTAGAATAGTAAATTAATAGCTGTTTTTAAAGGCTGACAAAAAGATATTTCTAGTCTACCTAGTTTGGAAAGGACCTGAGGTGATGGGTAGCCCCTTCAAAAATTCTATTTCCGTAAACTATGCTAAGTTGTTAGTTTTCTATCAGGTAAGACGTTGCTCTTTGTGTAAATGTGAAGGCATATTTTGCACTAAATGATGGTGTGCAAAGTCTTAGCCATGACTCATTTTCCTCATTTACAAAGCAAGGGGGTGTACTAATTACAAGATCTCTCACATCTCTTGCAGTGTTATTATCGGCTATGCGACTCTTGAGTATAAAGCAATTACACAGATATATCCTCAAGTTACTGTTGAGTTATTGTTGCCAGAGGGTGCTGTAATCACATTGTGTAGAAAAAAAAAATCATGGCTCAATCAAATGGAGATTTGCTGTTGGTTTTCAACTTCAATTCTAAGCAGATAGTGACTTCAAAAGGAATTTAAAGCGTCCCCGACATCGACATTGTTCTAGTCCCAAAAACACTGATTGTGTTGGAGAGAACAAAAATCATACAATGGTTTACAGTGGAAGGAAAGAGAGCTGTAGCAACTCAACTAATGTCTGTGATTGGCTTCTGGGCCAGGTTATACAGTCTGGGCACACACCTAATTATTTCCAGATTCCTACTGAAGTGATGAAAGAAGTTTGGAGAGGAAAGAAACCCCCACAGTAGTGCTGGAAACTAGAGAGAGGGGGAACCTGGACGTTGGATTTTATCAAGTTTCTTCAACTTAAGATCTGGGTGGGGTCGGCGTGGAATAAAAGCCAACCCAATTGACAATGCTACTGGAAGGGAAAACTAACCAAGTAATCACGGGACCTCAAATGAATTTCACAAATCCTCCTTCTGTACATTGCTACTGCAACAAAAAGATAAGCACTTGAAAATGAAAATAACATTCTCTAAAATAACAATTCGGTAGAGAGGAAGTTACTATAGTCATTGGTAATTTATAAGATCAAAGGAGAATAGTGCACGTAAAATTTTATAGGATAGAGCAAAATTGAAAAATGAAGAAATGAAAAACCGTAATGAAAATGTATGGCTTAAACGGTTTTCACTATTTAGTAAGAAAAAGGAAAAAGGAAAAAACACAAGAATTTAGCTTTTGTTTTCTCCTGCTGTCTTATCAGTAGCATTCGGACTACGGAACGTTCTAGAAACAACTTTTCCTTAGTAAACAGGACACGGCACTCACCTGGTTATCTGCCTGGGTCCCCCCCATGCCTCCCATGCCCCTCTACCATTCTGAATAGTGGAGGCTTGCCCTGAGCTCCAACCCATTCTACACGTCACACAATCTTAACGGTTTCATCTATTCCTATGGCTTTAGTGGCCTCTGACATGTGAGTGGTGCTCACGGTTACGTTCCAAAACACAGTCCTTTCGCTGAATATTTAGATGCTTATTTCTGTCACCTGCACTGTTAACCACCTGAACCCAAGTTTTTATCGTTTTTTTGTTTAAAAAACCTCGGAAGAATTCTCTGCCATTTATTCCTGTCACCCTCTGATCGACTCTCCAAGATTAGTCAGAAGGAACTTTTAAAATATGCAAATATAATACGCCACTCCTCTGCTTAAAGCTCTTCAATATGTTCCCGTTGCTTTTCTGATAGAGATAAACATTTTAAGCATGGCCTATAATATCCTTTCTAATCTGGCCCCTGCTTATCTCCCCAAGCTTGTTACTGAGACCTTCTTCCCCTTGCCAGAACATCTCTTGGGGAATGTGCTCGTTGCTGGACTTAAACATTTTTGCAGCATATTCCTTCCTCTTTCAGTAAGGACACAGCAAAGAAGCTTATTAAAACCGATTCAGGGGCGCTGGATTGCTCAGTCGGATAAACGTCCCACTCTTGGTTTTGGCTCAGGTCACGGTCTCACTGGTTTCGTGAGTTTGAGCCCCACGTCGGGCTCCGCACTGACAGTGAGGAGGCTGCTTGGGATTCTCTGGCTTCCCCTCTCTCTGCCCCTCCCCCACCTGGGTTGTCTCTGTCTCTCTCAAAACAAATAAATAAACTTAAAAAAAATTATTTTGAAAACCTGTCTAAAGTCTAAGGTATTTGACAGACTTTTGTCCTATTTTTATGTGTCGTTCTATTTAATTTATTATTCCGTGACTCCCAAAGCCAATCCTAGAGTTTGTACTCATGTACGTTTATATCTGCTGAATACCATGTTTCTAACCATACTTCTTGTTTTGCAAACAGTTTGTTACTTTAGCTACACATTACATCATATTGCTTGGGACCTTTACGTATAGGACACTTTTGTTTCCCTGTGCCTGTCCTGTGTACCTTCTTGTGGCCACCCCTGACTCATCATCTAATGAGACACTACATAATGCCATGGCACTTACAGCATTCACTCTAAGTCAGTTTTTCTAAGTCCTTTCTATGACTTTTTATGGAGAAAAATTCAGCTAAGACAAATTAAATACTAAGGGATAAGATTTGTTGGGTAGGTTTGAGCTTTGCAGAACCACAAACATGATAAAGTCTAAGGTTTGTTTTACTCCATCCCCGCAAGAACCGATTTTTGCCTCTTTGAAGATGATGTCACACCATTAAAAATGCATGTTCAGATTGAGCACCTCAGCCTTGAGGAATTGTCCTTCTGACGGGGAGGGCGGCCAAAGGGTATTTTAAGGACTTGTTCCTGGAAACTCACCCTAGAGTCTTTTTCTACAGTCCTCTCGATAGCTCCATGGGCCACTTATATCTACAAATAAGTTCTCTTCTTGACAAACCAAAAATGGAGTCTTCAACCACGTATCCTGTATATTGCATCCTGTTACTGAATACTAAGCCATGTACATGTAGGGCGAAGTTCCAAGAACGACTGGGAGTTGTACGCTGAATAATTACCAGAGTTAACATAAGGTGGGAATACCTTTAATTTCTAAAAGGTCAGAGTGAACACCTGGGATACTCAGGGGAGATATTAGAGTAATATTCTACACCCGCCTGTATTTTTTTAATTTTAGAGATAAAGAGAGAAAGCAGGAGTGGGGGAGAGGGGTGGAGAGAGACAGAATCTTAAGCAGGCTCTGTGCTCAGCACAGAATCTGATGCAGGGCTTGGTTCCATTACCCTGGGATCATGACCTGAGCTGAAGTCAAGAGTTAGACGCTCAACCAACAGAGCCACCCAAGAGCCTTCTAAACCTGCCTTTAAAAGCTTGATCAATGTCAAGTGATTAACTGGTGTAAATAATATCATTGCTTGCCACAATGAAGTCCAACATTCTGTAAAGAAATAAAGAATTTAGCATTTGTTAAGCAATAGATAAAATGTCTACTTTCCAAAAAGATTTAGACATTGCAAGAACAGGAACATGTCACCTATAAACAGGAAAGAAATAGTCGGTAGAAACAAATCCAGAAATAAAACATGTAACTATGTTGGCTACAAGGTCTTTAAATTAGTTCTTAAAATATGCTTTAGATTAAATGAAAATATGAATATAATACCCAGAGAAATAAAATATATAAAAAGAACCAAATGGAAATTCTAGAACTAAGAAACAATCTGAAATAAAAAAAATTCACTGGATGATATAAACGCCAGATTCGATTGCTATGGAAGAAAAACTCATAAACTCAAAAATGATGGAAACTGTCCAAACTGAAACAATGAAAAGAGACAGGAAAATGAAACAAAATAAACAGGTAAATCTAGAGCCTCAGTGACCAGTGACCTGTGGGACGACGCAAAGCAATCTAACATGCATTTACTTAGAAACCTCAAGAGAGGAGTGGCCAAAGAAAGAAATGGAAGAAATAATGGCCAAAGTATTTTCCAAATTTGTAAAATACCAGAAGTCTGTAGATCCAAGAACCTTAATACGCACCAAGCAAAAAGAAGGCCACACCGCCATTAGCACAAGTAGGTTGTTGCAAGATAGGCATGAAGGGAAAAATTTTCAGAGTTACAGTAAAAAAAGACCATACCCCACACCGAGGCGTGAAGCTAAGAGTGACGAGAAACTCCAGTCAGTCACCATGCCCGGCAGGAGATAATACAGTGTCTGTAACGTGCTGAAAGGAAGAAGAAAGCCCCATTCTGATTTTATACCCCGGGAACATATTTTTCTAAGCACGAAGGCAACAATACAAAAGAAGGAAATCTTGCCACTTATAGCAACGTTGGATAGAGCTAGAGGGTGTTAAGGTAAACAAAACTTGGCAGTGAGAGAAAGACAACTACCATATGAACTCACAAATGAACAAGGGGTAAAAATAGAAAGAGGCAAACCACGAAACAGATTAACTATGGGGAACAAACTGATGGTTTCCAGAGGGGAGGTGGGTGGGGGGATGGGTTACACAGGTGATGGGGATTAAGGAGTCCCTCGCTCTGCTGAGCACCCGGTGATGTACGGAAGTGTTGAATCGCTATATTGTACACCTGAAACTAACACTACATTGTATGTTAACTAACTGGAATTAAAAAAAAAACTGAACACAAAAAGAATGAAGGTAACATAAGGATTTTCTCAGACAATCAAAAACAGAATTATTAGCTGCAGATCTGTATTGCAAGAAATGTGAAAGAAACTTCTTTCGTTTTAAAGGAAATAATACAGTACGGTAACCTGGATGTACACAAAGAAATGGAAGAGTACGGGAAATGACTAAGTATGTAGGGAAATGTAAAAGACATTTTTCTCTCATTAAAAATGTCTTCAGAACATAGTTGATCTCTTTTTAAGTTTATTTATTAGTTTTGAGAGAGAGAGAGAGCATGAGCAGGAGCAAAGAGAGAGGGGGAGAGAGAGAACCCTACACAGGCTCTGCACTGTCACCCCAGAGCCTGATGTGGGGCTCGAACACACGAACTGTGAGATCACGACCTGAGCGGAAACCGAGAGTCTGACACTTAACCAACGGAGCCACCCCCAAGTCCCAAGGTAGCTGACTGTTAATAAAAATGATAACACTATGTAGTGGAGTTTATAACGTGTGGAAATGAAAAGGGTGAGAACAGCACAAAGGACAGGATGTGGGAAGAAGCATACTGCGGTCTGGTTCTTACCTTACGCAGTGATACAATATTATTGATAGACGGCGATAAGTTAGAGATCCATACTGTTATCTTGACAGCAACCAATGGAAAATAAAAATAAGAGGTATACTAAGCCAGTAGTAGAAATCAAGTGAAATTATAAAAATATTCAATCCAAAAAAAAAAAAAGGGCAAGAAAAGGGGCACCTGGGTGGCCCAGTCGTTGAAGTGTCCAACTTCGGCTGAGGTCTAATCTCTCCGGTCATGGGTTGGACCCCACATCGGGCTCTGTCCTGACAACTCAGAGACTAGAGCCTGTTTCAGATTCTGTGTCTCCCCCTTTCTCTGTGTCTCCCCCAACTCTCTCTCTCTCTTTCACTCAAATAAACATTTAAAAAAATTAGTAAAATAAGTTAAGAAAAAAGGAACAACAACAAAAAAGATAAGGCAAATGGAAAACAAAAAATAAGGTAGATTGAAACCCAACTGTTTGCATGTGTGTATTTAAATATTCCAACATATCTATGGTTTTAAAAACCTTGTTTTTCTAAAGAAACAGATGGGTGAAAGCCAAGACACTGATTAATATATATCATGCAAAGACAAATCATAAGAAAACTGGAGTGGCTATATTAAAATTTGAAAAAGTAGAATTCACAGCAAGGAAGACTGCCAGGCATAAAGGAAAACATTTGAAAAAGACAAAAAGGTTAATCCAAAAAGAAGACATAACTATTTAAAATGTGTATATAACTAATATAGAAAGTAAAAAAATACTTGGAGAGCAAACATATGTAACTATAGAGAGGAATAAATACTTCTATCTCAGAAATTAATAAAACAAGAACACATATAATTGATAAACCATAAATTAATTGAACAAAGCTATCCACCAAGTTGATCAAATTGACATTTATGGATCACTGTATTCAAGGGAACCATAATATACATTTTTTTTATAAATGCACATGGTTATAGACAATAGGCCACGAAGCGAGTCTCAATAGTTAAAAGAAATTGAAATTATAGAGTATAATCTCTGACCACAATGGAATTATATTAAAAATAGAAAAGTACAGGATATCTAAAATGTCCAAATGTTTGAAAATTAAACAGCACAATTTAAAATAATATGTGGGTCAAAGCAGATATCAAAAGGGAAATGATAAAATATTTTGAACTGAATGATAATGAAAAAAGATAATTGGGGAAAACAATAAATTCCAATTTGTGTGATTCATGTAAAGCTTTACTTAGAAAGCAATTTACAGCTTTAAACTTGGAGGCGAATATTTTACAATATGACCCTAATGCACAAACCATAAAGGAAAAGTAATAAATCAGACTTTATCAAAATTATCAAAAGCAATCAAAATGTTTCTTCTTCTAAATGTACACTTAAGAAAATAAAAAGGGAAGGGGCGCCTGGGTAGCTCAGTAGGTTAAGCATCCAACTCTTGGTTCGGCTCATGTCATGATCTCCTAGTTCGTGAGTTAGAGCCCCATGTTGGGCTCTGCACTGACACCACTGGGACTAGGATGGCCTGCTTGGGATTCTCTCTCTCGCCCTCTCTCTCTGCTCCTCCCCCACTTGAGCTCATGATCTCTTTCTCAAAAAACAAGTAGATATAAAAATTTTTAGTATATGTGCTGCCGAAGCAAGCGCTATAAAATTTTTTTAAAAATTACAAGGAAAAGGGAAGCCATTGCTGGGAGAAAATATTTGTTATATAATATGGTAGGCTGAATCTTGGCCCCAAAGGATGTCCGTGTCCTAATCCCCAGAACCTGTGTTCCCTTCCGTGGTTAAGAGGGCTTTGTGACGTAACTGAGTTAAAGATCTTGAGATGGGGAAGTTATCTCAGACTGAGTAAACTTGATGTGAACTCGAAAGTCCTTATGTGAGGGTAGGTGATGAGACGCCAGGAGAGATTTAAAGATGCTACGCTGCTGGCTGTGAAGACGGAAGGAGGGTCCATGGCCAGGGGTGCAGGTACAGGTGGTCTCTAGATAATGGAAGAAGGCAAGGAGATGGCGTCCCTCCTAGAGCCTCCGGAAAGGAACGTAGCCTTGCCGACACCTTGGTTTCAGCCTTGTAAGAAATTTCGGAATTGTGACTTTCGGGACTTTGTGTTGCCTCTGGGTTTTTGGTAATTTGTTACAGCAGCAATTGTAAATATTATATTTAATCTGACAAACACTTATATTCAGAATATAAAAAGTAGTTTCGCAGCTCACTTATAAGAAAACAAGCTAATTGAAAAATGGCCAAAAGATTTGAGCAGACCTTACACGAAGGAGACATATGAAAGATGTTCAACATCATTAGTCACCAATGAAATATCTAAAATGCCGCCACACATCGACGAGGATGGGTACAATTTAAAATGCAGGCACTAACACGTTTTGAACTGCACGTGGGACAACTGGGATACTTGTAAATTGCTGAGAAATGTATAAGGTATAAATGATTTGGAAAATGTATTAGAAGTTTCTTATAAAGTTAAACATACACTTACCATGTGACCCAACAATTCCACTCTTAGGTATTTACTACATAAAAATAAAAATGGATGGCATACAAAGACTGGCATATGAATATTCGTAGAAACTTTATTCATAACAGTCAAAATCTAGGAACAAGTCAAACTGTCTATCAGATAGTAAATGGATTTTGCAAAATGTGGTTCATCTGGGCAAAGAAAAAGAACTCCGTGATAAAAGGAGCAAAGTGAGTGAAGGAGGAATCACAACGACATTAGACTGAGCGAAAGTGGCCACGATAGGGTGCATATCGCAGCATTTCATTCATATGAGATTCTAGAAAAATCGGTGGTTCCTGGGGCCAAGGATAAGGGGGGGAGGAAACTAATGCTAATTTGTCTGAAGAAGCTTTTTGGGGGTGATGGAAATGTTCTGTATCTTGAGTGTGTTCGTGGTTACATAGATGCATACATTTGTCTAATCTCATCAAATTGTTCACTTGAAATGGGTCAGTTATATATATATGTATATATATATACGTATCATAGTTAATAAAGTTTATTAAAACAAAAGAAAATCTAAATGGCTACAAGAAAAAAAACCCACAAATCTCCCTCTCTCTCTTTTACCTTTCCAATTAGTTCTACTTGACAGTGCTTTAAATTTTTTTTTTTTACATTTATTTATTTTTGAGAGACAGAGTGAGACAGAGCACTAGCAGAGAAGGGGCAGAGAGAGAAGGAGACACAGAACCCGAAGCAGGCCCCAGGCTCTGGGCAAGTGTTCAGCACAGAGCCTGATGCGGGGCTCGAACTCAAGAACCATGAGATCATGACCTGAGCCGAAGTCGGACACCCAACCGACTGAGCCACCCAGGCGCCCCTATTTGACAGTGTTTTAGAACATTCCAGTCTTCCGCCCACTGTTCTGTGCTCACATATAGGTTGACCCTAAATTTCCTCTTTTGTTTTCATCCAAACTGCAGAATTTGGCAAGTGTTCTCAGATTTTGCACCGTGGAGTTACGATCGTATCCTATTTTCAGTATGGATGGTGTTTTCTTCCCCATTTTGACTCCTTTGTAATTTTTTTTATGTTTATTATTTTTGAGAGAGAGAGAGAGAGAGACCCACAGAGTGCGAGCAGGGGAGGGGCAGAGAGAGAGGAGGACACAGAATCTGAAACAGGCTCCAGGCTCCGAGCCGTCAGCACAGAGCCTGACACAGGGCTCGAACTCACAGACGGTGAGATCATGACCTGAGCTGAGGTCAGACGCTTAACCGACTGAGCCATCCAGGTGCCCCTCGACTCCTTTTTGAATCAAAAAGTGGTTTAGTGGTTTGTTCATATGGAAGATAAAGCAAATGAGTACCACATTCCCATTTTCCCAGACAGTCCCAACAAAAATGAAAATTTTCCTCTTAAATCTTAGAATAACAGGTTTTGTTTCATTGTCCCTAACATTTAGGAAGATAATAATTTGATTTCATTGCATTTTATAATACCTTAGGCATTATATATGGATCCAAGCATAGCATGCATTGAAAACAAAATTATTGTGTAAAATTGTTATGTAAAACTACTGTGCCAAGGGAAGAAGAGATTACCTGAATTTAAATTTATGTTCTTATGTGGATTCGGATTTCTCCTGTCATTTAATTCTTGTCTCTTTTCATACCGTCTTAGCCCCTTGGGGTTGGTCTTGCGCCTTGTCCGCTGTCCATCCGAATGTTGACGAAACTTTCCCGAAACGATTCTAAGAGTGTGACCTTTTAAGCACCTGTAAAGCCGTATTTCTTGAATTTTAGGTTATTAACAAATATTTTTAAGATCACCCTAACTATCAAATCACCGGGCAATTATTTAGATTAATATATTAAAAAAGAATTTTTTGGGGCACCTGGGTGGCGCAGTCGGTTAAGCGTCCGACTTCAGCCAGGTCACGATCTCGCGGTCCCTGAGTTCGAGCCCCGCGTCAGGCTCTGGGCTGATGGCTCAGAGCCTGGAGCCTGTTTCCGATTCTGTGTCTCCCTCTCTCTCTGCCCCTCCCCCGTTCATGCTCTGTCTCTCTCCCAAAAATAAATAAACGTTGAAAAAAATAAAAAAATTAAAAAAAAAAAGAATTTTTGTGTGTTTCTTGGATTCAAATCTACGGGCGGAACACACGGAAGAGTTACGCTGATGTATTAACCCTCTTGAAATAAAATGTTCAGGAAAATAATTCGCCATCTGGTTATCTCCTTTACTAAATTGGCAATGCTGATATTATTTTTAAAATCAGGAGAACAGCGTCACTGACTTATTTCACTCGAGAAGCTTTCAATACTCGAAATCTGGAATAAAATCGAACCCTTGATAGAAACATTTACATTATTCACTACATTAACCACAGGCCTGTGAAGCTATAGGATGTCAACCATATGTTGAGGGTGCACGATGATGCCGTCGCGGCAGATTTGGGAAAGTACCTTCATTAAGATGTCCGACTCGTCCAGATGTAAGGTACAATTTTCACCTATTACCAGTTGACAGTCTTCCCGATTGGATTCGTTGGAACATTTTCTCCTGTCTGATTTCACCTGAGGCAAGATTCCGACAGTCTTAATTTAGGGCCCATTAGAGAGAACCGCAGCAAGTGTTTCTGTTCCTATCAGCCCTAACAATTTCCCACACCAGCCAAGATGGCTCTTGATGTGTTTACGCAAAGGTGGCTTGGAGTAATGTATCACAGCACAATGGAAGGGGGAGAGGAATTTGTTCTGAGAGAACATCAATCAAACCAAATCAGGGGAGATACCATCTTGAAGAGGAGAATTGTCCCTAACTTCTATCGTGCTAAAGAATGATTCGTACACGGTAGCTTCTTTTACAAGTGTATTTCTTTAAAGATCTGGATCCACAACATGTTGTGCTTTGATTATGAGTTTTCAGGATCTGGAATCAAGAAGATTGTGGTTTAGTCTGTGCTCTGCCCATAATGGGTTGCACATTCTTTTTTTTTTTTTTAATTTTTTTAACGTTTATTTATTATTGAGAGAGAGAGAAAGAGAGAGAGAGAGAGAGAGAGAGAGAGAGAGAGAGAATGAGTGGGGGAGGGGCAGAGAGAGCGAGGGAGACACAGAATCCGAAGCAGGTTCCAGGCTCTGAGCTGTCAGCGCAGAGCCCAATGCGGGGCTCGAACTCACAAACCACGAGATCATGACCTGAGCCAAAATCGGACATTTAACCGACTGAGCCACCCAGGCGCCCCAGTGGGTGGCACATTCTTGGGAAATTTGTGTCACTCATAGAAGTCTCAGTTTCCATATTATTAAAATGTAACTTAGTGAAATCTTTTCTAAATGTCCAATAGAGTTTCTTGTATTTTTTAAGCAAGATGGAAAGTCCTTTAGTAAAAGGTAGAAAACTAATATATAAAAATGAAAGGAATTGTAGCAGCTGTATTTTCACTTTCTCAGCACAGGGGATTGATAAGGGCAATTCGATATACATAGTTTAATTATTTTATATTTTTAGCAGCAAAGTACACCTAATATTTTCAAGTTTTTCTTATTGTAGTAAAACACACACAAGATCTACCCTCGTAGCAAAAATTCAAATGTACAGTATTGTTAACTGTAAGCACCGTGTTGTACAGATCTCTAGGATTTTTTCATCTTGTGCAGTGGAAACACTTTACCCATTGAACACGAATTCCCTATTTCTCCCTCTCCTCCCAGCCCCTGGCAATAGCCATTCTATTTTCTGTGTCTATGAGTTTGACCACTTTAGAGGCCAAACATGGGTGAAATCATACAGCATTTCTCTTTTGGTGATCGCCTTATTTCACTTAACATAATGTCCTCGAGGTTCATCCATGTTGTGGCATATGACAGGATTTCCTCATTTTTTCTTTTGTGGCTCAATACTATTCCACCGTAGGCATATATCACATTTTCTTTATCCATTCATCCATCAATGGGCATTTAGGTTTTTTCCACCTCTTGACTGCAGAGAGAGGTGAACACCAGAGTGCAAATTGCTCTTCAAGATCAAACTTTTAATTCTTTGGAGTGTATACCCAGAAATGGAATAGCTGGATCACATGGTAGTTCTGTTTTAATTTTTTTGAGGAACGTCCATACTGTTTTCTAAACTATCTATACCATTTCATATTCCCGCTAATAGCATGTAAGTGTTCCGATTTCTTCATATCCACACTAAAACTTGTTATCTCTTGTCTTTTTGATAATAGGCATCTTAAAAGGTTTGAGGTGATGGGTGACTGGGTGGCTCAGTCGGTTAAGCATCTGGCTCTGGCTCTGGCTCAGGTCATGATCTCACGGTTTGTGATTTGGAGTCCCTCATGGGGTGGGCTCGAACTCATGAACTGTGAGATCACGACCTGAGCTGGCACTTGACCAACTGAGCCCCGCATCAGGCAGAAAGCTGTCAGTGCAGAGCTTGCTTGAGATCCTCTGTCTCCCTCTCTCTCTGCCTCTGTCTCTGTAAAATAAATAAAAATTTAAAAATAAAATAAAATAAAATAGGTAAATGAGTTGATTAAACATTTGTCCAAAGAAGACATATGAATGGCTCACAAGTATATGAAAAGTTGCTCAACATCACCAATCATCAGGGACATGCAAATCAAAAATTTGCTATTAAATTGTAGGAGTTTTAAAAATACATATTAGGACATGAATTCCCTTTTCAGATATGTGGTTTACGAATATTTCCCCTCATTTCATAGGTTGCCCTTTCACACTGTTGATTGTTTTCTTTGCCGTGCGGAAGCTTTTTAGTTTGATGTCGTCCCATTTGTCTATTGTTGCTTTTATTGCCCTTGCTTTTGGTATCACAGCCAAGAAATCACTACCAGACCAATATTATGAAGATTTTCCCCTACGATTTCTTCTGGGAGTTTTATATTTTCAGGTCTCTAATCCATTTTGAGTTCATTTTTGTGTACAGTATAAGAAAGATGTTTAATTTTATTCTTTTGCATGTGGGTATCCAGTTTTCCCAACATCATTTGTTTTCATCATTGGGTAGCCTTGGCATCCTTGTCAAAGATCATTTGACCATATGTGCGTAAGTTTTCTTCATTCTCTATCCTGTTTCATTGTTTTATATGTCTATTTTTATGTCAGTATCAGAATTTTTTGAGTACTGTAGCTTTGTAATATATTTTAAAACCAGGAAGTATGAAGCCCCCAGCTTTTTCTTATTCAATATTGGTTTTGATATATTCAGAGTCCTCTGTACTTCTATATAATTTGTAGAATTATTTTTTTATTTCTGTAAAAATTTCTATGGTGAATTTGATAAAAATTGCATTGACTCTGTAGATTACTTTAGATGGTATGGACATTTTATTTTATTTTTATTTTATTAGTTTTTGTAATGTTTATTTTTATTCTTGAGAGAGAGAGAGAGAGAGAGAGAGAGAGACAGCAGAGCACGAACAGGGGAGGGGCAGAGAGAGAGGGAGACACAGAATCCGAAGCAGGCTCCAGGCCCTGAGCTGTCAGCACAGAGCCCGACGCGGGGCTCGAACCCACAGACCGTGAAATCATGACCTGAGCCAAAGTCGGACGCTCAACCGACTGAGCCACCCAGGAACCCTGGGCCATTTAAAAAATATAAAGTATTCCAATCCATGAACATAGGATATCTTTCATTTATTTGTATTGTATTTAATTTCTTTCAGTACTGTTGTAGTTTCAGTGCACAAGTCCTTCGTCTCCACTGTTGAACTCAGACCTGAGCATTTTATTCCTTTTCTTTTGTAAATGGGACTGCTCTCTTCATTTCCTTGTTAGATTTTTAGTTATTTTGTGTATACGATTACAGTTGATTTCTGCAGGTTGATTTTGTATTCTGTAACTTTACAATTTTTTTTGTTTTTGTTTTTAGTTCTAACCTTTTATTTTCTTGCTGAAATCTTTAGGGTTTTCTGCATATAAGATCATGTCATCTGCAAACAGATTTTTTTTTTTACTTACTTGAACCACCTTTGCATCCCAGAGATAATTCCCATCAGTCATGGTGTCTGGTTCATCTAATGGGCTGTTGAATTTGGTTTGCCAATATTTTGCGGGAATTTTTGCATTTACATTGAGGGATATTTGCCTGTAGCTTTCTTTTCTTGTTTTCCTTTGCTATCTCTGCTATCAAATTAATGCTTGCCTCATAAAATGAATTTGGAAGTATTCCCTTCTCTTCAATTTTTTTGGAAGAGTTTGACAAGGGCTAGTGTTAATTCTTCCTCAAATGTTTGACTGCATTCACCAGTGAAGCGATCTGGTCCTAAGCTTTTCCTCATTGAGAGATTTTTTATTATTAATTAAATCTCTTTATTAGTTACAGGTCCATCTACATTTTTATTTCTAATGATTCAGTCTTGGTAGATTGTAGCTTTCCAGAAACTTGTCCATTTCTTCTAGGTTATCCAGCTCATTGGCATGTAATTGCTTGAAGTAGTCTATTAGTCTACCGTAATCTTTGACTTTCTGTGGTATCAGTTGTAATGTCTTCTCTTTAATTTCTGATTTTTTTAGTCTACCCTCTTTTTTCCTAAGGTCTGTCAAATTTGTTGATCTTTGCAGAAAGCCAACTCTTCATTTATTATTGTTTTTTTCTATTGTTTTTCTGTTCTTTATTTCATTTATTTCTGCTCTAAGTTATGTCCTTTTTTGCCAACTTTGGCCTTCTTTTGTTGCTGTTCTTACTTCTTTGGGACATATAGTTGGGCTATTCAGTTGAGATCTTATTTTTTGAATGTGTACCTTATTGCTGTAAGCTTCCTATAATTTTTGATGCATCCTGTAGTTTTAGTGCACTTTGTTTTTATTTTCATGTGTCTCAAGATGTTTCCTAATTTCTCTTTTGGTTTATTCTTTGACTGATTCATTGTTCAAGAAGGTATTGTTTACTTTCCACATGTCTGTGAATTTTCCAGCTTTCTTTCAGCCAGTGATTTCTAGTTTCATTGTAGCCAGAAAGGATATTCAGTATGATTTTAACTTTCTTAAAGTTGTTAGACTTGATTTGAGGCCTATTTGGTTGAGTTTGGAGAATGCACTGTGTGCATTTGAGAGGAGTGTACATTTTAGTATAGTTGGGTAGAATGTCCTGGTATTTCTACCGGGTGTAGATTCCTTTGGTCTATAGTGTTTAGTCTTCTGTTTTCTTATTGATATTCTGTCTGGATCTTGTATCTATTATTGAAAATGGGGTATTCAAATTTCCCACTATTATGGTGTTGCTGTCTCTTCCTTCAGTTCTGTCAAAGTCTGCTTCATGTGTGTGTGCTCTGATGTGAGGTCAGTATATAATTGTTTTATCTTCTTAATGTACTGACCTTTTGGCCATTTTATATTTCCTTCTTTGTGTCCTGTGACAGTTTTTAACTTAAATTCTATTTTGTCTGGGATAAGTATGGACACCCCTATTTTCTTTTAATTAACATTTGCATGGAATATAACTTTCTTAAAAAAAATTTTTTTTTAATCTTTATTTATTTTCGAGAGAGAGACAGAGTGTGAGCAGGGGAGGAGCAGAGAGAGAGGGAGACACAGAATCCAAAGCAGGCTCCAGGCCCCGAGCTGTCAGCACAGAGTACAGAGTCCAAGCCCGACACAGGGCTTGAACTCACAAACCGTGAGATCATGACCTGAGCCAAAGTCAGACGCTCAACCGACTGAGCTACCGGGCGCCCCATGGAATATAATTTTCTATCCTTTCACTGTTAAGCTGGGTGTGTCCTTGAATCTAAAATCTGTCTTTTACAGCTAGCTTATAGTTGGATCATTTTTTAATCCATTCATCTACTCTTCTGATTTGGGAGTTTAATCTATTTACATTTAGAGTAATAACTGATAGGAAGGACTTACTGTTACCATTTTCTTCATTGCTATTTTTCGATCTTATAGCTTTTTTTGTCCATCCTGTCCCCTCCCCCTGTCTTCCCGTGTGATTCTTTGATTTATTTCGTAGTGACATGCTTTGATTACTTATTATTTCCTTTATTTGTATCTTCTACAGATATTTTCTTTGTGGTTACCTGGGGCCTTATGTATCTTGCATGTATAACAATCTAGTTGAAGCTGATGACAACTTAACTTCAACCACGTACAAATAGTCCACACATCGCTTCTCCTTCTGTCCACACTTTGTAACTGATGTCACAAATTACATCTTCTTGTTTTGCATATCCATTAGAATATTTTTATAGTTAAAGTTATTTTTTATACTTTTATCTTTTAACTTATATACCAGAATAAAAAAAAAGATGCATGCACCACCGTTACAGTATTTTGGTGCTCCATATTTCTCTATATATTTACCTTTAACTCCTTTTGTCATTTCTTGTAAGGCAGGTCTACTGGTGATGAGCTTTCTTAGCCTTTCTTTCTTTCTTTTTTTTTTTTTTTCCCAATCTGGGAAAACCTTTAATTATCCTTCATTTTGAAGGACATTATAGTATTGCTCAGCTCCAGAATCTCTGTTTGTTTCTTTTTTTATATTTTCTATCTCTTTGTTGATCTTTTTGTTTTATTCATGTGTTATTTTCTTGAGCTCACAGAGTGCCTTTCTGACAATTCTTTTGAGTTCTTTAGGTAATGTATATATCTCGCATTCTTTAGGATTAATTTCTGGAGTTTTATTTTGTTCTTTTTGTGGGGGCTCCTTTCTTTGTTTCTTTATTGTTTTATAACTCGGTGTTGGAATATGCCCATTTGTAAAACCATCCAGCTCTCCCAGTCCTTAGGGATTGATTGCATACAGGGGAAGATGCTCATTAAACAGCCCCACTAGAGATTTTAGGGGCACCTAAAAACTTTTGGGGGAAGATGTGACTTCTCTAGGCCTGTACGAGGAATTTATCAAGTAGAGAGGCACAGCCAGCTTCTTCCTCAGGAGCCTATGATCTCTAGCTCTACCTGGTGTCTCTGGGTGACCCTGAAATTTCTGGTTCTACAGCAGTAAGGCCTAATTCTCTCTTGTTCTCACCAGCTGCCAGGCATTGAACGTGTGCTGACTTCCCATCGGTGCCCTAAGACAGGCAAACAGGTGCCAGTCCTTCAGGCAGCCATCAGAAAAACTGGAACACTGAACACACGCCCCACTTCTCGTCCCCCTTCCTGGGGGAGAAGATTTGAGTCGTGCCTCTTTTCCCACTCACGCCAAGCTGTGCCAGCTACAGCCAGCCTCTCCGCATCCTTCTTTGTTTACGGCGGCCCCTCGTAGGCATACAAACTGAGCTAGTTCCATCGGGTCTCCGAATGAAATAAGACAAATCAGACCCTCGGGTAGCCCTCTGGAGAACCAGAATGTTGGGTGCATGAATGCCCTACTCTTCTCCTGCTCCCCGAGGGAGAAGTAGCTAGTAGGGTTGTCCTCTCCCAGTGCTGTCCTCCGCTAGCTTGGGGGAGGAGCTGAAACAGGAAAAGGGAAATTGATCTTCCGATGCATTTCAGTGCAGCTCTTTTCAGCTTTGGGCTCCCTTGGTTTACTGCAACGCTTACCTGGATTTGGGGATTATCTAAATGCCAACAGTTGGGTCCACATGTCTAGTTAAATCATTGTTTTTGTGGGGAAACTAGGGCTGGGACTTCCTATTCCATCGTGATGACCCCAATGTCTATTGTTAAGTTATTTCATTGCTAGGAAATTCTTCTATTAGTGTCATAAACTGTTATACCTCTAACCTGTGTTAGTAGAGTAGCTATCCATGATTCGAACTGACCCAAATCAGGCTTCTATGAATATGACCTGTCTCTACCCATCTTTTGTTCTCAGGAGCTTCCATTTTTTAATACGATCACTATTGGTTGAGCCAGATGTGGCTCTCACTCCAAAATGCATCACTGAGCCAATTTCCTGGCCAACTTTCCTACTTGAGACCAGACACAGTGTGAAGGAAATGTCTCTCAGGTGACTGAGGTCCTAAGACAAAACTTTGTAGTTATTAGAGTTTGTGTTTTCGTCATGTGTAAAAAACCATCCTCAAGGAAGAAAACAATGAAGTCACCCCACTGAGGGAAGCAGACATGAGGGACACACACACAGTTTTTTTTTTTTTGTTTGTTTGTTTGTTTGTTTTTGAGAGAGAGAGAGTGCCAGTAGGGGAGGTGCAGAGAGAGAAGGGGACAGAGGATACAAAGTAGGCTCCGCACTGACAGCGGAGAGCCTGATGTGGGGCTTGAACTCATGAACTGTGACATAGTGACCTGAGCTGAAGTCCAGTGTTTAACCGACTGAGTCACCCAGGTACCTTCAAACCCAGTCTTAATGGTGCTTGGTGCCCCTTGAGCTATTTATCTGTGCCCCATATGCATTTTTACTCCTGGTGTTCAAGAAAAGTTTCATGGTCAAATTAGTTAAATCCGGGCTTTTACTTGCATCCCAAAGAGGCTTAACTAATGCAGTTTTCATTGAACTTAAAAAATATCCCAAACCCCAATAGCAACTTGAACCTCATGTTTTTAACTATTGTATTGCATTGCTATGTGGTCTTCATCTACATTGTTTATTTTCTTCTCTTCTTAAAAGAAGTACAGTCGAATAAAACATTTAATGCTTTTATTTGTTTGTTTGTGTCTACTCTAATCCACTGTAAACATTAAACCATTCTAACCATTCTATAACATGCCATCAAGAGGTTGCCTGGGGTTGTGTTGTTAAAATAGCTATTTGATAGGATTGTACATAGACAGCAAGGAAACAGTCTATGGCGTTGTGTCTATAATTTCACACCCTTCATGTTCTTCTGTCTTCCTCTCAACCTGCATTTTTGCCAGATAAATATCAATGTTTACAAGGATCGTGCCTACAATCCTTTCTTTTCCTCCTTAGTAATTTTCTCTATGAAAAAGTTAACAGATCATTCTAAAACTGTTCTTGATGGGTAAGCTGTCCTTACTGAAGATGTATCAGTCTAACTACGGCTCCGAAAGTAACCATAATAACTTTTAATCTTTATCATTTTGTCTCTTTGATGGTTCCCAAATGGTTCTAGAATATGTGAGACAACACATCTATTATGGTGGAATAATGGTGGCCCTAATAGTGCTGAGGCAAGGGCTCTTTGGCTGTGTCACTTTCTTATGAGAACATTAGTCGAGTCTATTTGGGTCCGGAAAAATGAGACAACATTTCAGCTGGAGGAAGTGACATGTTGTTGTTGCCAGACAGGCAGTTTATTATTCTTCTCTGAGCAGAATCCCCAAAAGATGCTTTTATTTGTATTTCCAGATGTCTAATCATATCATCATAATGATGGACTATTTTAGAATACAATTACATAGGCAGCATCCTCAAGAATAAATAAAATGATAAGCTCCAGTGAATTATCAGAGTTTATGGGAAAAAAGTTTTTAAAGATACAAAGCAATCTATTTCCAACTTCTTATGAGAAACTGCTCTAAACTTGGGGAAATCATAGTCATTTTTAGAGTTTGCAGGGACATTGTGATCACTTGCTCATAAGCCTACACAGAGATAGTTTAGAAAGGAAATTACAAGTACACAGCAGGGGGACCTAATATCCTCCAGAAGTTCAGGGAAGGCATTTTGGAGAAATAAACTGTAACCTGAGTCCTGCAGGATAAGAGAGGAGCAGGGGTGAGAGCAGATGGCTGAGGTTTCCTGGGCAAGGTGAATATTCTGGCAGGTGCGAGAGACAAGGCGTGTTTGTTCGAGAAACTGAAAGACGTCAGGGTCGGCTAATCCTCCACAACTGTGTAGCCCTGGGGAAATTATTTAGCTTCAGTATGCCTCAGGGCCTTCCATTTACAAATTAGCATAATGATAGCAGTAGGCTCAGTCCTTAAAGCAAGTGACTCCTGATCACTGAGCTCAGTTTGTGAATTTGAGCCCCACCAAGAGCATGGAGCCTACTTTTAAAAACAAAAGACACCTTAAGAAAATTTAAGGTACTAATAGTGCCTATATCCTGAAACTGTCGGGATTAATTGGAATTCTATTTGGAAAGGTTTTCATCCCAGGGCCTTGCACGTACGGTTTCACTAAAGAGTAGCTTTGATGTGAAGAAATTGAAAGATTTTAAGTGAAGAATGACATGATCAGAGTTTCAAAATCAGTCATTCTTCAGGATAGAAATGGATTTCTAGAGAACAGATTAAAAATGGCGAGATCAATTAAAATAACCTCAGAGCAATCCAGCTGAGAGGTGGTGATGGTGTGGGCCAAGGTAATAACAACAGAGATAGAGAAGTGGATTAATGAAATCTCAAATATTAGATGTTAGTGCAATATAGGTGGAGTTTAGGGGTAAAGAGAGAGAGCAGTACGGGATATCTCCCAGTCTTCTAGTTTCCTATGATTGCATGAGAAATTAACATAAATGGCAACTTGAAGTAACATCTATGTATTATCTCACAGTTTCTGAATCAGGAGTCGTCAGAGCTTAGCTGGGTCCTCTGCTCAGAGTCTCCCAAGGCTGAGATCAAGTTGGCAGTTGGGGGGCACCTGGGTGGCTCCGTCGGTTGAGCGTCAGACTTCTGTTCGGGTCATGATCTTGAGGTTCTTGAGTTGGAGCCCCATGTCGAGCTTACAGTTGTCGGCACAGAGCCTGCTTGGGATCCTCTGTCTCCCCTCTCTGTCTCTCCCCTGCTTGCACTCTCTCAACAGTTAAACAAACAAACAAAAGATGGCGGCTGTGACTGCAGTCTCATTTAAAGGCTCTAACTGGAAAAGACTTCCTTTCCAAACCCTTCGGAACCTGTCTCTGATGAGACGATACTACAGTTCCCTAGTTCCATTCATTTAAGGCTGGTCGCATCTTTATCATGATCTGCACCATCCGTGGTGCTGCCTCCATGAACTTTGAACTCCAGCCAGCCTCTCAAAGGTGTTCTGTGCCTCAGCACGCTAACACAAACTGTCTCAGAGTATGAAGGAAACTATAATTGATACTGCATTTCCTTGTCACTTAAATTTACTATTGGGAGTTTTAGAGTCTGCACATGGAACAACACATCTCCCAAGTATGTCTCCTTTTGAACACTTTAGGCAATTATCACTCCATTTCTGGAATGTGATCTCTTTGTGGTTGGTAACACCCCTTTCCACACACTGCCGTGAGTGGGAAGGATGGTCAAGGGACCCCTGGGCGGAGTGAAAAGAGGAGTAGATTCGCCTATGGGAAGAATGTTTGTTCCTTGTCTGGGCAAGCCTGAAGAGCAACCTGGGAAAGTGTGATGTCAAGACACTAGTTGCATTTGATTCAAAATCAACTGCGAATATTTATTCATAATACCGAACCACCGTGCATGTGTAAGCCCGTTGTACTTACTAAAACCAAAGCTCACACGTTGCATTTTATACATAAAAAAAGAAAGGACGAAAATGAATAAATTAAATGAAGCGTCTTTAAAAGTGACAAAAAATATACTTGTAGAATTCTACAGTGGCATTTTAGAATTTTTCTCCTCGAGCGAAGAATGTTCTGTTGGAACTCTTGTTCTAATTGGATAAATTGCGTTCCTTGCTGGAATGGAAGGAAGTGGCAACTACCCTAAGCATGACCTCATGAACCCTCAAATTATAGATGCCAGAGCCCCTCCCTGAAAAGAGTCTGCATGTATGGATTTCCCTGCAGTGCACGTCAACCAGAAAAACTCAGTATTGTTACCTAAGCGAGAAGCCATGTCATAGGTTTAACTCGCTCAGATTTTGGAGTTCATTATGGCAGCTAGTATTAATTGAACATAAACGGAAGTGGGTACCTTCTGGAAATTATCACGAGGGTCATAGCCCACGTCCGTGTAAAGGACACAGTTGATGTGATGGCACTGGGGCCGGTGATGTTCACACCGTTGCCCTGGATGCTGTCCACCCATCCCTGGTCACAGATGGTGGGGGATTTTTGTTTGAGCTTATGTTGGAGGTGACAATCATGGCCATGGGCATGGTGCGTGTCTTGTGTGTCTCAAGGATGGTTGAGACATACCCTCTGTGTCCAGAAAGGAGCTGGCAGTGAAGCACTGGCCTGGGGGTGACAATAAGTCGTGCTGCCACCTTCAAGCTGGACTTGAGGGTCCTGTGGGAGAGGAGAGTATCAGGGAGCAGGGCACCAGGGCCGACTGATATGCTGGTACCGATGGAAGTGGTCTGGTGCATCTCACAGGGGTGGTGGGCAGGAAGCTAGCTGCTACCTACCCTCAGGCTTGCCCACAACCCCCAGTGGTGGGGGGGGGTGTGTAGGTGGTGCCTGTCTCATGGGTCTCACAGGGTGGGTTGTAGCCCACCGGCATCTCAGTGCCAGGCTACGTGACACCGTCCCGGGCTACACGTTACCCTGCACCAAGTCAGCCATGGTGACCGGCCATGGGCTGTTGTGTCGTAGGCGAGGCTAGAACGGACACAAGAAGGTCATGCACAGGCTGGACTTGACCTCCGTGGGCACTGTGATTGGAGGCACCTGGGTAGGCTTGGAGATAGGCTGCATGGTGATGGTGGCAATGGTGCACGCTCATCACCAACCCTCATCACCGTGGTCTGTGCAACCAACATGGTGACAGCAGTAGGGGCTGATCACCTGGCTTGAAGAGATGGCAATGGTGCCCAAGGTAGTGATGGGCCAGGGAGGCTCCGGTGCGCTGGCCCGCAGCTCTGCAAGGCTGGTGGGAATGCTGCCTGTCCCTCTGCCGAGGGTTGACATCTGGGACGCTTTTCGTGATCAACACGGTGACGGCTGGCTTGATGGTGGAGACGGTGACGGTCGTGACCAGGTGAACACCCCTCAACGGGCACGGAGCAGAGGATAGTGCCTGCCTGGCTGTCCGGGGACCCTCTTTAGCACCACCTGGGTCACTACGTGCTTCTCATGGCCGGTGGCATTTTGAACAGCAGCAGTGATTTCGGTGGGTGCTCCCGTTCCTGAAGTCATCACCTTGGTGATGATGGTGGTGAAAAGGGACTTGATGTCAAGACTGCTGGTCCCACCTGTGGCTGGTATGGGGATGGTCTCGATGATGGTGTTGTGTTGGGCTTGGCCTGCTGGAATGGCCAGGATGATGGGCTTAGTCCCAGCCCCACCGGCTCGCATGGCACTGATGATGGTGGTGGGCTTGCCATCTGCCGAGGTCCCCAGCTTTAGGACGGTCCCAGCTGAAAGGGACCCTTTGATCCGGACTACCAACGTCCCTTTGCCCAGATTGCAAGTCAGAGCGCCGCCTCCCAGGATAGAGATGGGGCTTTTCACCAGGGCGGTGGCCTTGATGACCCCACCCACCAGCGTGGTCGCTACCTGGCTTTGCCGGGCCATTATCATAGTCCCTGATGTGTGCACCTAAATGATAGGATGGGTGGACGTGTGGACAGCAGAAGAGATGGACCTCCTCACCTGGGCAGCTGCAGGTGTTTGAGTGGCTGGGTTGCTCACCATGACTGGTGAAGAGGCCACTTCAGTAGCCCAGAGAGTGGTGGGGCCAAGTGCCAGGTGTCAGAGCCATGGTTTTGATGATGGTGATGCTTGTGGGGACACTTGGCACTGTGAGTGCCAAGGAAGGAAGGCTTGTTGGCAGCAGCTGTGGTCGCTGGCCATTAGTGCCACCATCTCTCTCATTTTGGGGCTGCTGCTGATCACTGTTCCCTGGGCACTCTGTAGTGAAAACTGCCTTTTTTTAAAAATATGAAATTGGGGGGTGCCTGGGTGGCGCAGTCGGTTGAGCGTCCGACTTCGGCCAGGTCACGATCTCACGGTCTGTGGGTTCGAGCCCCGCGTCGGGCTCTGGGCTGATGGCTCAGAGCCTGGAGCTTGTTTCCGATTCTGTGTCTCCCTCTCTCTCTGCCCCTCCCCCGTTCATGCTCTGTCTCTCTCCGTCCCAAAAATAAATAAACGTTGAAAAAAATTTTAATAAAATATGAAATTGATTGTCAAATTGGTTTCCATACAACACCCAGTGCTCATCCCAACAGGTGCCCTCCTCCATACCCATCACCCACTTTCCCCTCCCTCCCACCCCCATCAACCCTCAGTTTATTCTGTTTTTAAGAGTCTCTTATGGTTTGGCTCTCTCCCTCTCTAATTTTTTTTCCTTCCCCTCCCCCCTGGTCTTCTGTTAAGTTTCTCAGGAGGCGCATAAGACTGAAAACACATGGTATCTGTCTTTCTCTGTATGACGTATTTCAGCATCCTTTCTTAATGAAAACCCTCGAGAAAGTCGGGATAGAAGGAACATACTTAAACATCATAAAAGCCATTTACGAAAAGCCCACAGCTAACATCATCCTCAATGGGGAAAAACTGAGAGCTTTCTCCCTGAGATCAGGAGCACGACAGGGATGTCCACTCTCACTGCTGTTGTTTAACATAGTGTTGGAAGTTCTAGCATCAGCAATCAGACAACAAAAGGAAATCAAAGGCATCAAAATTGGCAAAGAGGAAGTCAAGCTTTCACTTTTTGCAGATGACATATTATACGTGGAAAACCCGATAGACCCCACCAAGAGTCTGCTAGAACTGATACATGAATTCAGCAAAGTTGCAGGATACAAAATCAATGTACAGAAATCAGTTGCATTCTTATATGCTAATAATGAAGCAACAGAAAGACAAATAAAGAAACTGATCCCGTTCACAATTGCACCAAGAAGCATATAATACCTAGGAATAAACCTAACCAAAGATGTAAAAGATCTGTATGCTGAAAACTATAGAAAGCTTATGAAGGAAACTGAAGAAGACACAAAGAAACGGAAAAACATTCCATGCTCATGGATTGGAAGAATAAATATTGTTAAAATGTCAATACTACCCAAAGCAGTCTACACATTCAATGAGATCCCAATCAAAATTGCACCAGCATTTTTCTTAAAGCTAGAACAAGCAATCCTAAAATGTGAATGGTACCACAAAAGACCCCAAATAGCCAAAGTAATATTGAAGAAGAAAACCAAAGCAGGAAGCATCACAATCCCAGACTTTAGCCTCTCCTACAAAGCTGTAATCATCAAGACAGCATGGTATTGGCACAAAAACAGACACATAGACCAATGGAATAGAATAGAGACTCCAGAACTGGACCCACAAAAGTATGGCCAACTAATCTTTGACAAAGCAGGAAATGGAAAAAAGACAATGGAAAAAAGACAGTGTCTTTAACAAATGGTGCTGAGAGAACTGGACAGCAACATGCAGAAGATTGAAACTAGACCCCTTTCTCACACCATTCACAAAAACAAACTCAAAATGGATAAAGGACCTGGATGTGAGATAGGAAACCATCAACACCCTAGAGGAGAAAGCAGGAAAAAACCTCTCTGATCTCAGCCACGGCAATTTCTTACTGGACACATCTCCAAAGGCAAGGGAAATAAAAGCAAAAGTGAACTCTTGGGACCTCACGAAGATAAAAAGCTTCTGCACTGCAAAGGAAACAATCAACAAAACTAAAAGGCAACCGACAGAATGGGAAAAGATATTTGCAAATGACATATCAGACAAAGGGCTAGTACCCAAAATCTATAAAGAACTCACCAAACTCCATACCCGAAAGACAAATAATCCAGTGAAGAAATGGGCAGAAAACATGAATAGACACTTCTCTAAAGAAGACATCTGGGTGGCCAACAGGCACATGAAACGATGCTCAGCGTCACTCATCATCAGGGAAATACAAATGAAAACCACACTGAGATACCACCTCATGCCAGTCAGAGTGGCTAAAATGAACAACTCAGGAGACTATAGATGCTGGCGAGGATGTGGAGAAACGGGAACCCTCTTGCACTGTTGGTGGGAATGCAAACTGGTGCAGCCGCTCTGGAAAACAATGTGGAGGTTCTTCAAAAAGTTGAAAATACAACTACCCTATGACCCACCAATAGCACTGCTAGGAATTAACCCAGAGGATACAGGAGTGCTGATGCATAGGGGCACTTGTACCCCAATGTTTATAGCATAACTTTCAACAATAGCCAAATTATGGAAAGAGCCTAAATGTCCATCAACTGACAAATGGATACAGAAGATGTGGCTTATATATACAATGGAATACTATTTGGCAGTGAGAAAGAATGAAATATGGCCTTTTGTAGCGATGTGGATGGAACTGGAGAGTGTTATGCTAAGTGAAAACTGCTTTTAATAAAGGGATGAGCAACTTCTACATTGTTAGATTGAGTGATTAGATGTGATTAGAGATTATTTCCTGTCTCCCAATAGATACACATACACTTTCCCAGTTCTGTTTATCAAGAAGGACACATGCAGGGCTTTACAGAACCATCTGTGTCCTAAATCAAGTGTCTGTGTGTGGGTTTATCTGGGGTCTCTCACTTCTGTCTCATTGGTCTGCCTATCTCTGCACCCAGTCCCAGACTCCTTATTTACCATAGTTTAAAAATAAATCTTGATGTCTGTTAGGGCACATCCCTTTTCTTCTCTCGGTCCTTCACATTCCCACATAAGTTTTCGAACCAGCTGCCAATTTCATAAAAGAACCTAAAGGGATTTCGAACGATAGTTCATTGAATCTATAAATCAATATGGAGAGAATTCACATCTTTACAATATTGTCTCTTCCAATTTATGACCATGATATATCTTTCATTCTTCTACATCAGTTTTTTCCCTTGATGTTTTATAATTTTCTGTGTAGAAACTTTCCACGTTTACTTAGATTTATTTCACATTATTTAAAATATTTTTTAACACTTATTTATTTTTGAGAGACAGAGAGAGACAGAGTATGAGCAGGGAAGGGGCACAGAGAGAGGGAGACACAGAATCAGAAGCAGGCTCCAGGCTCTGAGCTGTCAGCACAGAGCCTGACATGGGGCTCAAACCCACGAACCGTGAGATGATGACCTGAGCCGAAATGGGATGCTTAACCCGCTGAGCCACCCAGGCACCCCTATTTCAAATTATTTTTAAAAGTTTAAAAAAATTCTTTTGTTTTGGATATTTAGAAAAAAAATTAGTTTTTAATATTGGTCTTACATAAAATAGACTTACTGAACTCAAATATTCCTTTTAATAACTATTCATGGATAGTTTTGGATTTTTGTGTGCCTAATCATATTACCTACATAAGATGATTATATTCGTGCATTTCTTTTTTTTTAAGTCTTATTATTTATTTTGAGAGAGAAAGGGGGATGGCGCAGAGAGAGAGGGAGAGGATCCCAAGCAGGCTCTGAGCTATCAGTGTAGAGCCTGACATGGGACAGGATCCCATGAACTGCAAGATCATGACCTCAACTGAAATCAGGAGTCAGATGCTTAACTGACTGAGCCACCCAGGCACACTCCTGCATTTCCAATCACTATATCTGATTTCTTTTTCTTGCTTTACTGCATTGGCTAAGATCTCCAATACAATGGTGAATGGAAGGGGAGAAAATGGGCATCCCAGTTTGTTTCCCAACCTCAAATAGAAGTATAAAGCATTCCACCATTGCGTATAACGTTTTCATAGTTATGTTCTTTCAGACGAAAGAAACCTCCTTCTATTTCTAGTTGCTAAGAGCTTTTAACAATCAATGTTGAATTTTTTTCAAATGTTTTTCTGCATAGATTGAGAGCCTATGAATTTTATCCTTTATCTTATTCTATTTTATTCCATTTAATTTTCTTCTTTATAAATTGCATTGTTTGATTTTTTTCCCCCAAGGAGAAGCCAACTTTGTGTTTCTAAAGTAAGTTCAGCTTGGTCACTCATATTACCCTTTATGTATAAATGGGTTCGGTTTGCAGATACTTTAAGAGTTTGGCATGTATGTTCATATAGGAGATCAGCCGAGTTTTTAATATTATAGTGTCCTGTTCCACTTTTGCAGCCAAGGTGTTGCAGCTTTCAAAAAACGAGCTAGAATGTGTATGCTCCCTGCCTATCCTCTGAAAG